>NC_068941.1:74325133-75575133 GCF_026419915.1 Harpia harpyja
TGTGCCCATTGGTTCTCGTCCTGTCAATGGTCACTACAGAGAAATGTCTGGCTCCTTTCCCCTTATTCCCTCCCGTGTGGCATACAGGCACAAAGGCATCTTCCCCTTAGAAGGGAGCAGAGCAGAAAACAGGAAAAGGAAGGAAAAAAGGGTCAGAGGAAGCATTCTGGTTTGGTACTACTTACGTACCTGAAAATGCCACCCTGCTTCTTCTGTGTCTGAACAGGTAGCAACCTGCTGCCTGCCCGCATTCCCCAACCAAGCGTTGCACAGACACTCACAGACAGAGGGCTGGTTAAAACAAGCTAATTTATTGCCATCTTTGCATCGCGTGAAGGTCCCAGAGGGAATCAAGTCCTTCCAAGAGGATGGGTGGTCCCATCCTGGTGCAGGTGGTAACGGGAGCCTCAGCTGCAATGGCATCTTCAGCTGGACCGGCGGAGGTGCCCCAAACTGTGGTTCCGCTGAGCTCCTCCTGAGCGGTGCCATCTCCACACCTGGTTTGCTCAGATCTGCGGCACAGACTCCCCAGGCGGTCTCTGGGATGAGCAGATTCTCTGTCCCAGTGTCCGAAATTGTCCCCTGGGCCCCACCAGTGCGAGAGGAAAGTAGGTCCTCAGGGTGACAGGCGTGGGTGGAAAAGCCTGTGACCGCCAGGATGTGGGTGCAGAGCTGCAGACCTCTGAGACGGAAATTGTCCTGCCGGGTGTGCCTGGCCGTGAGTCGGGAAAGCGGCGTCTCGACAGCGGCGCAGCTCTCCGGCCATGGTGTGCGGCTGGTGAAGCTGGCCTCTGCCTACTCAAGGCTCAGGTAGGCGCCTGAGCTGCCTTGCTGCACTGCAAAGATCATCTCAGCGCAGATGTTGATCTTGGAGGTGCTTGTCAGCTGGAACGTGCAGGACTGGGAGGAGGGCAGCACCGTTAGCTGGCAGTGGTACGACTGAGGCAAAAGCAGCCAGGCTGA
Organism: Harpia harpyja; assembly: GCF_026419915.1. Taxonomy (NCBI): domain Eukaryota; kingdom Metazoa; phylum Chordata; class Aves; order Accipitriformes; family Accipitridae; genus Harpia; species Harpia harpyja. Next base: position 74,326,097 of record NC_068941.1, read on the forward strand.
TGTCACCAACCGCTGGACCCAGCAGGCGATTTTCTCCACGTCTAAGTGGGAGCGTGTGCAGAGGGTGCGTAGGAGGTACGAGCTCTGATCCCTCGGCAGCTTGTCGTCGTGCTGGTGGTGGAGGAAGCACAACATATCCCCCAGCAGCTGCTCCCTCCAGCACGTGCACTCCAGCACCACATTGACGCCGGAGCGCTTTGCTGGCAGCTGCCCCGTGGTGTCCAGCTCCAGGCTGAAAGAGTGCCCGGGGGGCGGCTGCAGGAACACGAGCAGGCGGTAGGCGATGCTGTTGTCGTGGACACGCCAGGCTTCGTAGGTGCCGTCCATCCCAACGGCTGGGTGCATCTGCGGCATGAAAGTCCTTTTGCAAAGCACGCGGCAGACACCGAGGAGGTCACCCACCAGCTCCTTCAGCACCTTGCACGTGTCGGGCAGGCCCTGCACCGGCGATGGCGTAGACACAGCCCAAGACCTGACACCATGGTGCGCACCGCCGAGGTCTTCCTCCTCCTCCTCCTCCTCCTCCTCCTCGCTTCTGGAGCTGTCCTGCTCGCTGCAGCTGTCCGAGGCAAGCTTCATTTTCCTGGCCAGCCAGCGGACCTCGGCAAGTAGGACGAGGGCTCCTGCAGCAGCCCAGAAGGGCCACTGCTGCAACACGGAAAGGAGCGTGGCTTTGTCCGTGCCCCCGCTCCCCTCCATCTCCTGCAGCAGCCGAGTCATCTCCTGACGCAGATACTCCTCACGCTGCTGCATCTGCTTCTGCGTGACCACATCTACCTGGTGATCGTGGTTCGGCCCGTGCTGGGCGGCCAGCACGGCCAGGACGAGGGCGATTGCCGGAACCATGGCCTGGAGGAGGTGGGAGAAAAGGGGGCTGAGCAGGGCTGGGTGGGAGGGAGCACGGGGCTGGGGGAGCGGGGCAGGAGCCGCCTGGAGCTGGGGGCCGGTGGGAGAGGGGCTGAGGGAGGTGGGAGGGAGCAAGGGCAGGCTTTGCGAGCACTGCACGGATGGGAGCCACGGGCTGTCCCCGGAAAGCGTCTGGGCACTGGTGTCGACAGGCTTGAAGGGAAGGGGCCGCAGGCCCTGGCCGGGGGCAGCGTGGGGCCCACCCTGCCCAAGCCGCCCTGATGGCCAGCCCCGGGCTGGGCTGTGCCCTGTGAAAGGGCGAGGGACACGCCAGTAGAGTCTCCCAAGGCCCCGTCCCTGCCACACCACACCACAGCGTCCCGCGGAGCCACGGGCGCCCAGCACACCCCCAAAGCCTCTCTGGGCACCTGCCACCTCTGGGAGTCCCACGTGCTTCTGCCCGCAGCCCCGAGGGCAGTACCCTGCCCTGCCCTGAGGCGCTCGGCTCTCGCTCTGGGTTAGAAACCCCCCGGCCATCTGCCCCGTCCCCCGTTCGGCCCAGCCTTCCCCCGGCGTGCTGCACTCACCGATCGCCCACGCCAAACAGCCGGGGAGCTGCCTGCTGACGTCCATAGGGACAGGTGCCATTGTGACCTGTCCTCTGTGCTGCCACAGCCACCAGAGCCGCATCACCCAGCCGGCCAGCCGCAGCCTTCGTCCCCGCCGCCCGGCTCGGCGGGTCCTGGGCATCCCAGCGAGTACAAACCGGCTCACGCCCGGCAGGAGTGAGCTCCCAGGGTCTCTCTTGAGAATGCGGGCAGACCCCCCCCCAAAGCGGTAACTGAAATGCAAAGGGGGGCCGTAGGTGGATGTCCCTGGCTTAGGTAGAGAGGTGCAAAGTTTTCTGGGCCAGGTGGTCTGACTCCGAGTTGTCTTGAAAGGAAGAGCTACGAGGCCTTGGGCAGAGACGAAACTCCTCCTCCCTCTTCTCCTCTCGGATTCCTTCTGCCGGGGCAGGACTTAGCCCTGCAAACCCTGACGGTCAAGCCAAACGCAAACCGTGTCCCTGGTGCAAGTGGAAAAGATGCTGTGGCTCCTGCCTCCGGCTACCAAGTTGGCCCCTGCAAGGGCAAGCGAGGGGTCTGGAGAGGCCACGCCGGGGCCCACGTCTCTCTGATCCCCTGAGGTTTCCCCGGTTCAGGAGAGCCCCCCACGCGCGCCGCATTGGAGCGCTCCGCTGTGGATCGTGCCTCCCAGAAACATGGCCTGTGCTGCACGATGAGCGCACGCCTTGAGACCCAGACGCGTCCGCAGCTTGCTTTAGCCTTGCTGCGTATGTGCCAAGACTGGCACGGGTGCCATGTTTCCGTCGGTTCAGCACGTGCAGAACCATCCATGCGATGCGCCTCCTGCCCAAAGCCTTCCGGAGGCAAAAAGAGGGAGGGGATGTCAGTGAGTGGGAGCATGCCCTGAAGTCCCTTTCTGTGTTAAGTCTCTCTTGTCGAGGTGGTGGGGACCTGAGGTCCCAAGTGGAGGGAACATAGAATCATTTAGGTTGGAAAAGACCTTTAAGATCATCAAGTCCAACCGTAAACCTAACACTGCCAAGTCCACCACTGAACCGTGTCCCTAAGTGCCACGTCTACACGTCTTTTCAATACCTCCAGGGACGGTGACTCAACCACCTCCCTGGTGTCGCAGAAACACTGGGCTGACAGCGATGTGTTTCAAAAGTCCATTTTCTTTTATGATATCAAAATGCAATGGTCAAGTTGAACAGGAGTGTGTTATGTGGTGTTGAGATACAACAGCCATCTTGAACAGCAATATTAGGTTGTAAGCACTGCGACAAACACAACTTATTTACAGGTTCAGGTTGTCAGTTGGCAACCATCACGACACAGACTGTCACCAAATCTAAGCTTAGAATGACAACTCAAAATGCGCATGTCCCTGACCGATGAGGCAAGGCACTCAATCCTGGGAAGTTTCCTCAGACGGCGTCCCGATCTACGGGGAGAGCCTCCGACTGCAGACCCGCTGCTCTGAGGAGGACTGGCTCAGAAGGGTCTTCCGGCGGGCTCCATTTATACCCTAGGCCAGATCGGGGCTCGTGGTCACATATAGTCGGGGTTCTGGAACCTGCTCTTAACCGAGGCGTTTTGTTGGATGAGGTGTTTCTGACGGGCTCAGGTAGCTGGGGAGTATGTGACTCCAGTCAGGACGGGGGCTGGGCGGCTCGACCCCCAGACCGCGGCTTCTAGTTTAACTCTTTCCTTTCAGTGGCCGAGAAGTTTCAGTCTTTACTGGGGCAGGCGTAGGGCAGCCTGTTCCAGTGTTTGACAACCCTTTCAGTGAAGAAATTTTTTCCTAATACCCAATCTAAACCTCCCCTGGTGCAACTCGAGGCTGTTTCCTCTGGTCCTATCGCTTGTTTCTTGGGAAAAGAGACCGACACCCACCTCGCTACAACCTCCTTTCAGGTAGCTGTAGAGAGCGATAAGGTCTCCCCCGAGCCTCCTTTTCTCCACGCTAAAGAACCCCAGTTCCCTCAGCTGCTCCTCATCAGACTTGCTCTCTAGACCCTTCACCAGTTTTGTTGTTCTTCTTTGGACATGTTCCAGCACCTCAGTGTCTTTCTTGTCGTGAGGGGCCCAAAACTGAACACGGTATTCGAGGTGTGGTCTCACCAGTGCCGAGCACGGGGGGACGATCGCTCCCCTCGTCCTGCTGGCCACACTATTTCTGATACAAGCCAGGATGCTATCGGCCTTCTTGGCCACCTGGGCACGCTGCCGGCTCACATTCCGCCGGCTGTCGACCAACACCCCCAGGTCCTTTTCCGCCGGGCAGCTTTCCAGCCACTCTTCCCCAGGCCTGTAGCGCTGCATGGGGTTGTTGTGGCCCAAGTGCGGGACCTGGCACTTGGCCTTGTTGAACCTCGTAAAACTGGCCGCAGCCCATCGATCCAGCTTGCCCAGATCCCTCTGTAGAGCCTTTCTACCCTCAAGCAGATCAACCCTCCCGCCCAGCTTGGTGTGGTCTGCAAACTGACTGAGGGTGCCCTCGGTCCCCTCGTCCAGATCATTGATAAAGATACTAAACAGAACTGGCCCTAATACTGAGCCCTGGGGAACACCGCTTGTGACCGGCCGCCAACTGGATTTAACTCCATTCACCACAACTCTGTGGGCCCGGCCATCCAGCCATTTTTTTACCCGGCAAAGAGTGTGCCCCAGCCAGTTTCTGCAGGAGAATGCTGTGGGAAACGGTGTCAAAGGCTTTGCTAAAGTCTAGGCAGACAACATCCACAGCCCTTCCGTCACCCGCTAAGCGGGTCACCTTGTCATAGAAGGAGATCAGGTTAGTCAAGCAGGACCCGCCTTTTAAAGGCTGAGGCAAAGGCGGCATTAAGTCCCTCAGCCTTCTCCTCATCCTTTGTCACTATGTTTCCCCCCACGTCCAATAAAGGACAGAGATTCTCCTTAGCCCTCCTTTTGTTGTTAATGTACTTCTAGAAACACTTTTAGTTGTCTTTTACGGCAGTAGCCAGATTAAGTTCTAGCTGGGCTTTGGCCCTTCTGATTTCCTCCCCGCATAACCTCACGACATCTTTGTAGTCCTCCTGAGCTGCCTGCCCCTTCTTCCAAAGGTCATAAACTCTCCTTTTTTCCCTGAGTTCCAGCCAAAGCTCTCTGTTCAGCCAGGCCGGTCATCTTCCCCGCTGGCTCATCTTTTGGCACATGGGGAAGGCCTGCTCCTGCGCCTTTAAGACTTCCTTCTTGAAGAATGTCCAGCCTTCCTGGACTCCTTTGCCCTTCAGGACTGCCTCCTAAGGGAGTCTGTCAACCAGACCCCTGAACAGGCCAAAGTCTGCCCTCCAGAAGTCCAAGGTGGCAGTTCTGCTACCCCCCCTCCTTACTTCTCCGAGAATCGAAAACTCTATCATTTCATGATTGCTGTGCCCAAGACAGCCTCCAACCATCACATCACCTGCAAGTCCCTCTCTGTTTGCAAACAACAGGTCCAGTGGAATGCCTTCCCTAGCTGGCTCACACACCAACTGTGTCAGGAAGTTATCTTCCACAAACTTCAGGAGCCTCCTAGACATCTTTCGGGCTCTATCTGCCTGTGACTAGGCAGGCCAGCCAAAGGAATTCAGTGTGTGCACGTGTGAGAGAAGGTGATGTGGCCCATGGATGGATCAGCTCCCTTGGTGCTAGCCTTTGTTCTCGTAGACATGACAGTGCTCTTGGTGCCTTCGTAACACTGATGGGGGGTGGTGGTGTCTATCCCTGTGGTGGGATGGGGCCTCTCTGTGGCGGGGCCTCTCTGTGGCAGTGCCTCTGTCCTTGCTGTGCTGGTGAGACATCAGCATTCCAAAAGAGACGCTATTTCGGAATGGTGATGAGGGGGTGCAGGAGGGGAGGTGCCTGGCGCTGCAGGACACTCCTCCCTCCTGCGCCTGCCCTAGCTGTGCCTCCAGCTCTCCAGCTGCTGCTCTGCATTGGCTCGTGCCCAAGCCTCCCACCGGTGCAGCAAGCAGAGCACCCAGAGCCCCGCTCCGCACGCATGGTGCTTGTTCCCTATGCGGAGGCCTCACCACTTGGAGACCGTGATGTCCACCTCCCCAGAGGTCTCCCCAGGGCAATGCTGTTGGGCTCCCAGGGGTCGGTTTGCCCCAAGTTCATCGGGTGCAACCCCCCTGCTCAAGCACAGCCACCTAGAGCAGGCTGCCCAGGACTGAGTCCAGATGACTTTGGAAGACTGGAGACTCTGCAACCTCCCTGGGCAGCCTGTATGTTTAGAATAGAATAGAAGAGAATAGAATATTTTCAGTTGGAAGGGACCTACAATGACCATCTAGTCCAACTGCCTGACTGCTTCAGTGCTGACCAAAAGCTAAAGCATGTTATTAAGGGCATTGTCCAAATACCTCTTAAATGATGACAGGCTTCAGGCATCAACCACCTCTCTAGGAAGCCTGTTCCAGTATTTGAGCATCCTCTCAGTAAAGAAATGCTTCGTAATGTCCAGTCTAAACCTCCCCTGGCACAGCTTTGAACCATTGCCACACGTCCTATCTCTGCATACCAGGGAGAAGAGATCAGCACCTCCCTCTCCACTTCCCATCCTCAGGAAGCTTCAGAGAGCAATGAGGTCACCCCTCAGCCTCCTTTTCTCCAAAATAAATATTAACAGCCACAAAGTATTTTCTCAAGCCTCTCAGTTTTTTAGGAGTTATGTTTTAAGAAAAGCCAAGATCAGCCTTTCCCTGGGATTTATGTAGTTTTCAGTCAAGTATGGTAACTGCAAAAAAATCTGAGAAGCAGCTTTCAGATAACAGGGACCAAGGTTCCTGATTCATCTCAGGTAGTAATGAAATATTTGAAATACAATTAAGTAAGTGGTTTTGAACTAGCCATCTTCAGTTTTAATTCCCTAAATTGGAACCAGGATCCATCATATCACATACTATCATTCTAGTATAATATATGCTTCCCTCTTCTCATCTCTCAGTCTCTTCAACCTCTGTGCACCTTTGTCTGCTGGTGGAATATAACAAAACTTTTTATAAAGTTCATAAACTGGAGGGTAAGGGATTTTGACTTATTTGCACTTACCAACTGGGAGCACCACAAGAACTGTGAAAATAAAATTGTCAATGATATAGATGCAGTCCAGAGTGAAAATGCCTGAAATCTCAGGAGAAAGATCTTTCCTCCAAAATTTCCAACCTGGATTGCCAGAACTGAGAGCTTCAGATGATTCATTTAATATTGCAGGAAACAGCAGCTTTTGGGGCATAACTGTTCTTTTCCCCCTGTCCCCCCAGTCCTTGACCACAAAGTGTGAACACCTCCCAGTGAATTCATGGAGTTTCTTTTGTCCACAGAAAAGCCTAAATCTTTTAAGACCTTTATTTAACTTGAATCTGAATGCTTCAGGGTATTATTTATGATCATTCCTATAATTTTATCTGGAACTCATCACAATTGTTAGCAAACTTACAGAACTCTTGACTTCACACCTAATGATAAATAAATGCTTTTTGTCTGTAGACTAATGAAACTTGCTTTCTACATTTTATCCATTAAAGTTTAAACAAACACCCTTTGGCCTGTTGCAAGCACTTTTACCTGCAGAATAATAACATTTCCTTTGATTAAAGCTTGGCCATATTACAGATCATTGATTAATAGGGAAAAATGTGTGACAAGACTTTCAAGAAGGGAGTGGATATTGAAGGGAACTCAGTTTTTGCAAAAGAGTCAAATATTTCTTTCTTTATAAGGAATAGTTTCCTGGTGAAAGATAGAAATTAATCAATTTTTTTAAAGAAATGTTTTTTCACTCACTGTGATTTGTGTCTTTACATAAATACAAGTCTGTTTAACTCTCACTAATTCTTCTGCTAAATCCAATATACTTGCAAGCTGACCACAAGGTTTTTGTATTAATCATACAATAGTCATTTCATAACTCCAAAGACATTCCCCTTTTCACCTGATCATCCTTTTTCCCCTCCTTTTCCTACTAAATCTCCATGTACATTTGGGATTGACTGGCTCAGTAATGCTTCGTGGTCTTCTGAGACACAGCCTTTGTTTGCCCAGAAGTCTTAAACTGACTCAGGTGAGCACACACTAGGCTATGGGTATTATACTGACTTACTGGCAGCAACAGAAGGTGCTAATTTTTCATCTTTTTGAATAGTTGGCCTTTATTCAGCTGCTGAAAGGGAGGCTGGTGTTTCTTGCTGTTTCTACAAAAGGGTCCTCTTGAGAGTTCAAGGCACTTCATTTCTTGGTTGAACTGTATACAGCCTTTAGTCTTTTTTGCGGCTGACTAACATACACAAATTTCAGCACTACATGCACAGGAATTCTCTAAAAATCATCTAGAAATTCATTAAATTTAAAGCCAGGATGGACCATTAGATTGTCTAGCCTTTATATCACAGGCCAATTATACATCACTTTTTTACATGGAACCTAAAGATTTCTTTCTGACAAAAGCATAGTTTCTACAAAAAGGTATCAAATCTTGGTGAATATACTAAGCAATGGAAAAAAAATCCACTTCTCCTGTGAATAATCTGCTGTAATGGAAATCACTACTAAAAATCTGTGCCGTATTCTTCAGATTAATTTTCCTGCTTTCTGCTTCCAGGCACTGATTCCAGAGGAGCCCATTAGAAAACCAGATTTTTTTCTTCATTAAGATATTTATACACTGTCACCAAGTCTTGTGTCTGATAGACAGACTGAGCTTGATGAGTTTTTCTTTGTAAAGCATTTGGTCCAGGTGCCTCATAATTTTTGTGTCTCTGTATCGTCTTCAATTTCTCAATAACTTTTTAAAATTAAGGTGCTAGAACGAGAGGTGTTATTCTAGCATTAATCTTATTCTAGTACGTGGAAGTTAAAATCATTTTCTCATTTCTCATCAGTGATCTCCAGTGTATACATCCCCAGGTGGCACTTCTTGGCATATTGTGAAAGCAGTTTTGGAATCAGAACTTTATAACCCTTAAACCCATAGAAGAATCCCATTCAGTGACATTTCACTCTGTGCATTTATTCCTTGAGATCTATCACTTAGCCAGTGCTTAATCCCATTTCACGTATTCAATACTGGTATTATAAGAAGCAATTTTTTAAATGAGGGTCAAATGCAATGCTAAGTCAAATGTCTTAAAGAAGTTTATCCATCTATCTTGATAAGCCAAATTTAAATTAAAAATAAAAAAATGCATCAGGTTTGTTTCACAAGACCTCTTTGCCATAAAATCATATTGTTTCATATTTATGTATTTTATCCTTTATCTTTTATTTATTTTCAGATTTAATCTTTCATCAGATTTTCTGCTGTTCCACCTTGTACTGATGGTGGGTTAGCCATTCTCTATGATGTAATCTATGTTATCCCTCTTGCTTTTTGAGTATTATCATAAATTTAATATTCTTCCAGCCATCTGTCTTCTCCCTGGGTTTCCATGATACATGCCTAGCCAGCTCTTTTGGAGATCTTGGAGAAGTTCTCCTATTTTTTAAACATTTATCTTTAATAGACATTACCATCTTCCTTAGTCACTAATGGACTGCACAGTAATTCCTAGCACTAATGCAGTGAAGTACCTCTTGCTCCTTCTTTCCAAATTCTCCAGAGCCTGTTTGCCTTTAGTGGTCAGAAGAAGTGTCAAATACTTTATAGGCTATCTGCACATTTTGTCAAAATACTCTTCCCATGGTTTATTACTGGTGTTACCGGACAAATACACAGAGTTGGGTGGTTCTGTCTGCTGCTAGTACAGGATGCAAGGGTCATATTTTCCTGTTTATTAACTAAGTTTATTAACCTAAAACATTTTCTATGAAACATTGACTTCCTTGATTTGGAAAAGAAGAATCACACACGATGTGACCTGAACAATAAACTCAGACTTCTGTTTCCCACATCCCTCTGAGATTTCTGTCTCTCAGTCAGACGTCCTTGGACTCACCCAAGGGTTCAAAGTTATTGGGAGGGTATACACAAGTGTATGCATTGCAGGTGCAAGACTGCCAGATTTACTACAGGTGGAAACATCCAGAGTGCTGTTGGGCAGGGAGCTGCAATAAGCCATAGAAGAAGAGACATGAGATTTTGGCTTGTTTTGCACTGACAAAAGAGAGTCTGAAATGAAATTTAATAATATTGCATTTAATAAGTACATCTTGGGCCACTATGTCTGAAGGAGAAAAGCTTGTTAAAGTAGTAATGTTGACACCAGAATAAATGGGTATATACTGGCCAGAAATAGATGTAGGCTGAAGTTCCTCATGTGATGTGGCATACTGCAGTATCTGGGCCCTGGCCCTCATACTCAGCAGTTCCTCTCAATGCTGTGTCCTGTGTTTTCATGGTTCTACATAAGACCCACACTTTTTGAGTTACACCAGTCTACACCAATCTCTGTTGTCCTTGAAGAAATAGCCTCAGTTGCAAAGCAAGGACCACTTTTTGTCAGTTTATTTATCAAATGATATAAACAGTGTTTAGGCAGAAGATAATTTCTGAGCAAAAATATCAAGAAAGAGCACACAATAACCTGTCTGAGTGCTTATGCAATGCAGATAAGGATTTCTTTGGGGAGGGAATCAGGATTGCTTTTCATATTATTTACTTCTATTTGCTTGGGTTTTTTCTTGTTAAACCAAAAATATTTTTCCTCTCATTTGAATAATCATGATTACTGCAGTACCACCTGTGACAGCTGTAACCATTATTTAATAACAAAATAGACAGAAGGTAGAAATAATGTGAAATTTCTGTTGCAAGTATAAAGAAAAAGAAAGGAGAGTTCCTTTACGCTAGATGAGTGAAATGAGCAAATGAGTATTTATTCTTTAGACATGTAGTACTCTTCATGCATATTAGAAGTGACCTTTCTTCTTCCAGAGTTGTACTTTTTCTCATGGTGTCCATCAGGTGTCTTATATTGAACCAATTAAAGTGTGGGGACATCCAGAAGGCAATGTCAAAAAAGAATAGCTAAAGTAAAATAAAATGGGCTTACAAGCAAACTGGAAAAAGCACTCAGGTTTGAAATACATTTCTCTCTTGCTGAACTAAGCAGGCTTAAAAACTCTACATATCAAAAGGAAGAGAACATGTAACTGCTCCCCGTGAGCTATAAAACAAAACTAGATTATCACAAAGCTGTTTATCATTAGCATGGGAACGGAAAGGAAAGAAGAAACTTTGACAAAACTTTGCAAGCAGATTTTAACTTTTTGTAATATATATGCCATCCTTAATCATTCATCGACTAGTTTTCTACTGTAGCTTTTGGTCGATACCTCACTTGGAAGCTGTTAGCTGCAAGTGTTAGAGACTTGAGGACTTTTGATGAGAAACAATCCCCATGTTGTGAATAAGAGGAGCAGACTTCTTAAAATGAAAACCAGTCTTAAAAATACCACTCCGATATGAATGTCAAAACCACTCTTAAAAATACCACTCTGATATGAACACTTACAACTTGGAAGGTTATAATTTTACTGTATTTTTCCTCCATATTTATTTTCTCAGATATCTGCAACAGATGAAATTTATCCTGCTGCAGTGATCAAAATGGCCCTGTATTCATCAGCAGCATATACGAGTGTCCCGGCACTTTCTGCAGACATGAAACAGGACAGAGAGCAGCATATTGGGACTTTTTCTTTCCATGCAGGTAATTGCAGATATCCATACCAGTACACCTGAAGTCCTGTTTTGACTACTGCCTGTGTGCAAAAGTCAGTATGAGGTCTTCACCTCACTAGCCCCCTGTTTGATGACTGCAGAAAAGCAAAGGCTTTGTGGTATCCTTTGTATGGCTGAACGTCACTTTCAAAGCAAAGAGCCCAGTAAGGAAATATAGCATCACTTTTTATCTCAAAATAATAATTGCACAAGTTACAAGATGTTGAGGTTGTGTCACAGCTCTGAAAAAATCTGAGATAGTTTTGGTGTCTCCTTTCTTCTGCCCATAACAAGAGCCTGGCTGTTACTGTTACTTTTCATAAGGCACCACATTTCCAAGGTGTGGATATCCCCATGTGTCAAACATTTTTGTTGTTATGCCTCCCAAATGCAGTCAGATCATCATGGCTTTTTAATTTAATGGCAATGGCCTTAATTAGATCAGATCATCAGCTAGAAAATTAAGCTACCGCAAAATAAACATGCTAACACAGTGGCAAGAATCCTGCTTGCAGAGTGCATCCAGCACTGCTTTGTTCTTGGATTCATTCTCCAGCCTGGCTTCGCATGCCCCTGCTTCCAGTTGACAAGGCTGTGGAGCACTACAAAAGCAAGTTGAATATTCACAAACCATCACAGGCACTAAAGATCTTAGGGCTCTATAGATGATGTTCTATCAGGGGAACGTATAAATGAAGGCTAAAAAACCCACCAAGCTATAAGGCAGCTCAGTAGCAGAGTGCTTACAAATTTGCCATACATACTGACATTTATTTTGGCCATCAAAACTCTTTCAGCTAGTTAAGTGGTTCAGCTATTCTTAGATTTTAAGACCAGAAGCTATTTCCCTGTTCATTTAGTTGATGTCTAGAATGTTGATGGCATCAAGGGGTCTCATGCAGCAATGCCTGCATAAAGGCTGTAACTTCCAGGTGACTTCTCACTATAACACATAATTTAGAAGGACGTCTATCTCTCTTGAAAGACTTCAAATGGGGAAAGTCCATCTACCTTAGATCAGTCTAAGGTTTCAAATATGTAAATAAAATACTACACTGCATACACTATTTCTTCCCTGCAAAAAGGCTGAGAAAAAGAATGAACCATAGGTAATGTATATCATTTGCCTTGCTTAATGTGAAGGCGAGTCTCCTGGGCACTGAGCGGTCTTCTGAACAGAGACACAGCAAGCTCCAACAGAAAAACTGAGAGGTGAAATACATTAGTGCTCACATAGCAGCGGAGTCTTGGGGTTAAGCTTTCTGCTACCTGTGTGCATCTGCCAGATTTATCTTGGGTACCTATGCACTGTGAGGCCCTGTACTGTGTAGAGGTACTCTGAGAAGAGCATGAGATCTAACAGCAGCATGGAGTTAAAATATACCATCATTGTCAAAGGATTCTATCTTCCTCATAAATCCTCACTTGTCCAATACCCACAATTTTTGTTTCTTTCTTCTCCTGAGACAACGTATGCTGACATTCAGTGCTCAATCATTCCTCTCTCAATAGGCAGGATAATTATCAGTCTTTTCCTCCCCAATGTACAGGGTTATCTTCATGTATTTGAAAGTTGTTCACCTGTTCAAACATAAATGGGTAGAATATTGAACACTGTAGCACAAGACACGAAAGTTGCTAATATATTTTCCATTTTCATGCATTCCTCCCTGCCTTCCTAAATCTTACATTCAGGAACTTGCAGGTAGCAGAATTTAATTACTGAAACACATCAATCACTGGTTTTAGGTCCATTGTGAAAAGCAAATTAGATTTCTTTGTGTATTACAGAGGCCTTCCCTTTGTTTTGCAATAGAAATGACACAGCACAGACAGAAAAAAGACAAAAGAGAATTGAACTGTGAACATAAAGAGCACATTTGTACCGATGGTCACAAGAACACCTCTGGAATCAGAACTTTATTGGCCTGATACATAAAGGCACATTAGTTAGTACACAGGTCAATAAGAGTTAAATGCAGTCTAGCAACTGCATTAATATAAAAAAAAAATAGAAAGGCCTAGAATCATAGAACCATTTAGGTTGGAAAAGACCTTTAAGATCATTGAGTCATCCATTAACCTAGGACTGCCAAGTCCACCAGACTTGAACAATCCTGCCTTCACTAGGACATTGCTACTCAATGAACATAAGAATAGCCAAACTGGTGAGAACCAAGGTCGACAGGAGACAGGGTTTGAAGTTACAGCTGCCATAAGGGGGTAAACTAGGGAGGACTAAGCAAAAGGCAAGAACAGACTATACCCCTCCATGATACTTTCCCAGCGACCACTTATTTTCAGCTCAGGGACTTCCTAGGTTAAGTCTAGCTTCCGTGTAGTTGGTATTCCCCAATGTATTCCTCTTCCATTAACCTGTCCAGTCTCTCCTTGGTCCCCCCTAAAACTTTAGCATTCACTGCATCCTTGGGCAGGCAGTACCACTGACGTATTACCCACTGCATGAAGAATAACCTACTCCTGTTTGTTTTGAAGCTTGTTCCTACTATCTTACTTTGATGATCCCTAGTACTTATAGTGGAAGAGACAGTGAACCATCAACCCCCATCCATTGTCTCCACCTCACTCCTGATTTTATAGCTCTCTAGCATGTCCCCTGTAATTTGTCTTTTTTCCAGAAAGAAGAATCTTAGCTTACTTAGTTATTCCTTGCGCAGCACACGTCCCATATATTGATAGCCCTTGACAATCAAGGACAATTGAACTTTTTTCCAGTTCTACTATATTCTTTCTGAGATGAAAAGAACAGAACAGTACAAAGACACAGACGCACCATGCATTTATATAAAGGCATAATGATGAACTCTGTTTTGTTCTCTATTGCTTTACCAATAGTTCCTAACATTTGCAATTTTGTTGTTGTTTTTCAGTGCTGAGCACTGGGCTGTCATTTTCATGGAATTATTGATTGTATCCCCAAAGTCTCTCTCCAAACTGGTAAAGGTTAGGTCAGAACCCCTCATTTTACAAATGAAATTAGAGTGATGTCTTTCCTACATGCATTACTTTACTTTGACATGCATTTAATTTCACCATCTATCCAGGTTGTGCAAAGCCACCTTTTCATTCAGGTCTGTCTTTTCAGTTATATTCTGTTCTTAGCAATGTTTTAATAGCTGCTAGGGGCACAACACACCAAAGCCTGCACACAGAAGCTGGTACCTCCATTGCTCCATTCAGTAGGACACCTCCAAACTGAGGTGTCCTACTGAAACATCAGTGTGAGCAAAGATGAGATATGGAGTCCCAGGAAAACAATTTGGACAGGGAGATACAAGAATGAAGCCAAAGGAGCTTTCTGTCTGTCAGCCATTAATAACTCACCTCTTTGGAGGAATCTAAACTGTAATTTGTTCAGTCATTTTATAAAGGAGAATGTGAAATCCAGCATCTGTGTGTGCACATGGAAGTCTCATCTAAGGTCTGGAAATCAAAAAGAGGAAAAAACATTTAAAGGCTTAGAGTCCTCACAATGAAGTTTCTTCTGGGCATATCTAGCCCGTGCCACTGCTTTCCTTGTAAAACTTGATAATGTTTTTTATTGAGATTAGAGGAAGTGTTTGTTACACCATTATAAAGGAATTTTTTGCTACCACAATAGACAGAAGCCAGAAGATCTCTAGGGAAACTCTACTGGTAAGACACAGAACACAGATCTTGAACTTGTTTATTCTGAATTTAGTGAAGAGACATTATCACATACAGTTTTATAAGTTTGTGTGAACTCACAGCACTTTGCTGATCATGGTAATGCAGACCTATCCTATGATCCAAATTCTGTCTGAAAACATGATCTGGTCCTAATTTTAGGTGTTGTCTGCATGGATATTACCACTTACTTCCTTACATATTTTTATACTTTTTTTGCTTATATCTGTTAAATGTCTTACCCAAAAGACCTGGGAAGGGTATATGGGAGGTTTATTTTCCACTGTTGCATGTATACTTATTTTCCCTACATTTTGGCTCCAGATAAAGTACTTCCAGTATAAAATTCCACCAGACAGCTTTGTGACAGAGTTTAAATGTTGACAGCTCATGCAAAGAGAATTACTTTGCAACAACTGTTGCAAAACAATTTTTTTACCCAGTATAGCTGCCTTAGCCAAATTCCACTGGGCTTTTCTAAACACCTTCCTCCCTCTGTCCTGTCCCTCACATGCTTCAGAGGGTCACTTAACATTTCATTTGTCCTGAGTTATTGTAGTGCCACTGCCCACTGTTACTGCATTTCATCTTTCTCTGCGGCTTTGCTGAACTCTCTTTTATGCTAACACAGGTAGCAACATTTGCAGAGTGCTTAGGGATCCATCTGCTTAGCACGGTATACATGTAGGATCATTACGACCACTAGTAGTTAATAACCTTCTGCATCCTCCCAGAAATACCTGTATTTATTTTGTCTAGAGCCCATCTTCAAGAAATAAGATGGCACAATTCATCGTGGTCCAAGCATGCGATTGTATTCTTAAGTCGGAAAAAAAAAGTGATGCAGTCTGGGAAGTCAGCCCAAGAGCTTCCTAAATACAAATGGTGTCAGGGCTCCAGCGGGGTGGCAGCGCAGGGTCTTGCCAGCTGGAGCCCACCCCATCACCTCGCCAGGGACCAGGGCAGCTGGGGAGCGGCCGAGGGCACCCCCAGCCCAGGGCATCAGGCACCTCCCTGGGGACAGGCTTGAGGCCAGGCTGGGATATCAGCCTGCGGGTGGGGGTCAGCTGGGTTGAAATGGGGTTCTGGGCCACAGGCAGGGTTGGGGACACCCCAGGAGAGGCTGGCAGGGACCAGTCCATCGCATTAGTGCCCTCAGGCCCTTGGGTGAACTCCAGCTAAATTCATCCTTGGCTCCCTCCATCCTCCATCCCACCCAACTCTTTTAAAACTCTTGGAAACTAGTACCAACAGGTCGTACCATATTAATACACCTCCTGGGGTGTTGGTAGGCCAAGCTTTAACTGGTGCATGACTGAGTGTTCCAGTCCTGGCTGCGTGTTCTGATATTAACTGTGTTTGTCATGCTACGTAAAGGCCATGATCAGCAGCTGGCCTCAGGCAAAGGGAAAGTAATCAGTCTTTTGGAGAACTTTTCCAGTGGCTGCCAAGAATTTTCTGCATGAGGAAGCCTATTAACAAGCATCATGTGAGAGAGTGTTTACAGAAAGTCAGAAAATGCTGACCCAGGATAAGGAAAATGTCCCCTCTGCGTAGTTTCACAGCTGAATAACTCTCTGATATTTCATTGAAGGGATTTACAGATAAGAGTTACAAAATAACTGTACAAAAGTGCTTTTAAAACATGTTTACACCAACAACAGCCCTGTCCCATATGGTAATTTTTGAGCAGAGATTACATTGCAAGGGGCAAAGGAATGTTCCTGGGGTGTAATATCTGTGCAAAGTAAAATCTCAAAGGTCAGATGGAGCATCTGACCCCACAAGCTCCTTACTCGCCGCCTCACCTTGTGACTGAGCCAGCATAATGATAGGCCTGCAAAAGCCTTGTGCACAAGTTAACTTGATGTGGTCCTAAAGGAAACTCAGTAAAACCTCAGGTTGTGTGATGAAAATAAACTACACAATTACCAATGGCAGATATTCTATTATTTGTAAGCCACAAGGAAAAGGTCATTTTAAAATTCCTTTCCAGGAGCTTTGCCAGAGGAGAAAATATTCAGATAAACTACGTCTTTTAATTCTGTTACAATTTTGCTTTTTAGGCTATAAAAGTGTGTTCAGAGCTGAAACATGGAATTTAAGCATTTAGGCTGACAAAGTCATTTTCCCCACAAAAATATGTATTAGAGAATTTTTCTCAGACCAAATATTCACTAATTATATCAGTTTACCTATTTTCTCATGCTTGCCTCTAAACTTTCAAATGACTGAAGTGCAGCAGGTTCTCAGGTGCTTGCAAGTTGCCTGCCCTAAGCCTGTCACCAGGGATTTACAAAGCCCTTGGTGGAGCAGTGCCAATGATCTGTCATATCATGCTGATGCACTTCTGTCACCTGTGTGATTGTTCTCTTGTCATGGAGCTAGAGTGGGGGGGGCACAGGCTTCCTGCCCCATCTGCTGCTATTTGTGCACAACTGTTGAGACTTTTTTTATTAGCCTCATTTAAACATGAAATGAAAAAAAGAGAAGAACCGAACCAGTTGTGACAGCAGAGATTAGTCCAACTTGTTGCCACATGACATGCCTGAAGTTAATACTCAGCATTGCTGCTTTGAAATAGTGACATTTCCATTAAAAAAGCTAGTAATCGAATCACCCTGAACTAAACCGTCTGCCTTTGTAACTGAGATTCTATCTACAACGGCATTTAACATAAACTGTAAACATAGAAAATGAATTTTCCTTTTATGTAATACCTTGTGCTCTTAGCAGATAAATTTCAAAAGGTTGTATGTTTTATCTCTCTTTCAAACTTCTCCACCTTGTGCCTGTCTGTGCCTATGGAGACTGACGCACATATCCTTAGGTACATGCTCTATGTACGCATACAGTGATGACATTATAAACAAAGTTTCAGAGCAATTTAATATACATCCTTTACCCCTGCAGGTGAGCTCTGCCAACTAACTGTGCCTACATGATCTCCTAATGAACCCCATTTTCATTCCAGCAACAGTCAGAAATAAAAAATGCCTGATAAATATTCCCGCTTTTCTCAAAAATACCAAATCTGAAATTTCCTCCAAAAATCAGACTGGATGAAATTTTGAGGAATCTTGCTTGGTTTTCCTTCTTTGATTTAGATAAAAAAAGTTACTAAAATCAATGGTTTATGGCAAGGGGAATAAAGTAAATAAAAAAACTGCACAGAATTGTGTTTTCATTACCTTTCTTATGCATCTACTGATGGAAAACAGTATAAATTGCCTATACGCCACATTGGCCACGCAGATACTGTAGCAGTGTTTCAGTAGGTAAGCAGCCACACACTGCTCCAGCTCCTCCCAAAGCTGTGAGTGCAGAGATGACAGAGCTGATGTCTCATAGGAACATGCCCTCAGTGGAAGATGCATCCTCTACCACCTCCCTCCTGAAGAATAGTGTTCAGTGAGCAACAGGCTATGTCCTCATCTCTGCTGGGGGCTGCACACCCCAGGGATGCTCCGCTTAGAGAGTCTGAGGCAAAGCTGAGCTCAGATTTACAGTGTTGGCCGTGGATTAAGCTGGTGAAGGACTCTACCCCAAGAGGTGGTGTGAATTCCCTCATGTGGGTTTGCAGGAGTGGTAGGCTGCCCCCCCAGAGAGCTGCTATTGCTAAATATTAATGATTAACACTGCTGATGAAAGGGAGGAGGCCAAAGGAGCAATTCTAAATGACCTGGAGAGGTCAGAAATATTGGCAGGAAATATCAGTCCCCGGTACAGTTTGGGGGGGGGGGGGGGGAAAGATGAACAGGCATGCTTCAAAACAAGCCTAAATGCTGAGCTTCAGGGAGATGGAGAAAACTCAGAGAGCAGCTTCAGAAATGCGACTGCAAACAACAAACTAAAAACTGTGAAATGGCAGCAACAAATGGAAAAAATTAATCTAGGATATCACAATTGTATGGTGGTGCCTTTTCCCCACTGACTTCTGGAGATTTTCATGTACTCAGACAAGGTACAGAAATTCTGCACTCTGCCTATATATGCAGCATATATATGAAGAAATTGGAGCTTAATGGTAAATAATTAAAGTTTTTGTGGAAAAATTTGAAACATATTTAGTGACACTTCTTGTGAGGATTAATTCTTATGATAATAGTTTTAAATCACAAACTTAAATAATTTTCAAAAGTATTTACTTTTTTTTTATAAATGAAATCATAATTCCTACATCTCTACTGTTAAAAAACTCTTCACGACAAAAGCTTTGCTTCTGTGAAAACAAAACAGTCTTTTCCAGGAAATACAGTTAAATTAAAAAGTGGTTGAACACACATCTGGTTCCTACAAAATATTTTAACAGAAACCTCTTGTCAGCTATAGATAAACATTGCCTCCAGACTCCTACAGTACATATTATGGAACTAGCTCATTTTTTTCTCCAAGAAACACCTGCACATAGCATCAGACATTAACATTTATGTTATCATCATCTGAACATGAGCACAAAAGACTCACTTAAATTAAAAAAAAAGAAAATACTTACATGAATGTCTATCTAATGATTACATGACTGGTTATTCCTAAGAGTTGTAAGTTTTCCATCTGAGCCTATAGACTCTTCAAAACAAGTACCACATGCATGTTTAGATCTGTGAACAAGTCATGATGGCCATCATGACTGGCCCCGCTTGGCATCGGAGTAATACGAACCATTGCCGCCATCACTGAGGTCTATCAGCTTGGTAGTCACACTGAAATATGTTTGCCTGAGAGCCTGTCTGGGGACTACGCTGGCCATGCCAAGCACAATCTGGTGTTTGCAGGCTCTGCATGGCATCACATGGACAGAAGCGATTCCCCATTCTTGGCAGAGACGTGCTGGAATCTGGGACGTGCCACCTCATTCCATCGCCCGCTTTTTACCTCCTGGAGGACAAGATTTTCCATTTAAAAATGCCAGTAAAAGCAATCTGCAGCATCAGACTGGCTGATACAGGCAGCGCTTCTGGAGTGCAGCATGGCTGAGGCCTCAGCACAGATTGCATCATCCCCCTTGCTCCCTTGTATTTCTCATTCTGTACCAAAGCATTTATTTTGCTCCTGCTTCCTACCCACTTCCCACACATTTCTGTGACACCCTTATATCAATATGTACGGCTTCATGGGATCACAGAACAACTCGGGCTGGAAGGGACCTCTGGAGGTCTAAAGCCCAACCTCCTGCTCAAAGTAGGATAAGCTCGGAGATCCGACCAAGTTGCTCAGGACTTGACCCATCTGGATCTCAAAAATCTCCAGTGGAGACTGCACAGCCTCTCTGGGCAACCTCTCTGTCCCACTGCTTGCCTATCCATATGGAGAAAAAGGGCCTAAAACACAGAGATTTATCACAATGGCTTTCTCTCAGAAGCACTTAGGCATATATAGTCAGAAGCTGAGCTTTCCCTTCCATCCAGTATCCTCAAAAGTCACGTACTAAACAGCCCATTTGGCGTGCTCTGGACTGAGCTCATGGCAGCATGACCCCTGTGTGGCAGCTTTTGGGGATCTGTGGCCAGCAGCAGAGCTGGGACAAAACTCTGCACACCCTGTGCAGTGCTGCTTCTACCTGACACCTAAACATGTCCATTTAGAAGACAAAACTCTGCATTTTCTCTTGCTATCGCTATTTCTCTTTGTTGCTACAGTGATGGCAAATGAGGACAGGGACAACAGTCAAAAAAATCTCTGGGATTTTGGTGCCAAAGCAGTTAAATGAGCAACGCCAAGATCCTTCTCAACTGAAGAAGCATGGCAAGCACAAACAGAGGTCATATGTAAGGACAGCAGCCATGAGAGTGGTAGAAATTTGCAGCCTACAAGGCTCTGTGCAGTAGGTATATTTTCTCTGCTTTGGAATAACAGCTTAGCGCTGTAAGAAGAGAGGCTTCCCACAACTATTTGTCACAGGCTTGGCAACATATAACTGAAGGAGATGCACAAGAAGCTGACTGATGTTTTGCAACTAAGACCACACAAGTACATGCAATGCAATTACCTTGTGTTATTGTGATGAGAGAAAATTTCATTTCAACTCTGGACCCAGACGACAAGTGTTCCAATACCTTATTTTTTTCTAGTAATGATGTCTGAGGGAAACTCTGAGTCATCCAGAGAGGGAAGAGGTTAATAATATCCACCTTGAACTCTAGACATAGATGAGAACTTTCCAACCTGATGTTGGGAAGAGAAAGTCTCTTTGCTTCCTATAAAAGGAGGGTGATATTTTGTGAGAAAAAGCAGAACAGGGGGATATAGAAGCCGTCCCCAACCTATCTAACTTCTCGGTTATTGCACAGTTATATCTTCCAGCATCTTCCAGAGCAACTGGTTTCAGCCGGTGTCAGAATATTGGACTAGTAAATCCTCAGCTTGATTCGGCGTAGCATCTCTCTTGCATTAGAGACATGCTGCAGGGCAGGCAGATTCATATGAATGTTGGTAATAGTTAGTAACAATTTGCTCAGTATGTACTGTGCCACAGGGGCTTGAAAGAGAACCACAAAGCAGAACACTGACTGACTTGTTTGCAAATACGGGAGCAATTCTGCAGGCAACTTTGCTGTACACGCTCTCCTACAGATTAAGAGCACTGCTATCAGGAACATATTGTGCAGCATGTATGGGTTTGAGCTGAGAGTTTGCATAGGTCTTTTTGTTATTTAGCTTCTTTCCGATTCTTAGAAGCAAGAAAAATCTCCTCAGAAAAGGTGGATTACTTTACTTGCTGGAGCACAGACTAAACCAGGTTTGCTTGAGGTCAGTTCCCACAGTCTGTCTGGCTTACCAGTGAATGCCTGACAGTTGCCAGTGAAACAGTTGAATTTGTTGTATTTTTTAAATGGTTGAAGACAGGATTTTCAGCACAGAGAGATCAATTTGCCTGTGGGAACAACCTTTGCAGCATCCTAGATCAATTGGAGCTCTTGTATGTGTGCAAAAGATCTGAAAATGTGCAGCAAGCATTTTCTGAAGGACTTGGATTTCTAAATCCAGAAGTAGCAAGTCCAAGGAAAACACAGGTCCAACAAACCATCGACCTAAAAGTCTGAGCTGTTTGTGTTATCGGAAAGGAAAAGAAAAATGAAGAAGGCTTTCCCAATTAAAATTTCTAGACTACTTCTATAAGTAATGCCCAGCTAAATGCAAAAACAGAGATGCCAAATTATCTCATTTTGTTCTCTCCATTTTGGGATCAGAAAATCAAACTTGGCCTGTGGAGGGGACTCTAGGGAGATTCCCAGGGTGAGAAGGATGCCCAGCCCTGGGGCTGAGCCTGAACTTTGTGGCTATGGTACTCTTTTCTGCATCATCATGTCCAAAGCAAAAGGAAGGGTTTCAGCAAAAAGGGAATTTACCAGAAAACCTGTAACTTAGAAGCTCTCACTCTCTTCATCAGCCTAATTCCTGCAAGATCCTGGAAAACAGTCAAATAGTCTTCAGCACACACCCAAAGCCTTGTCTGAGGCTGTCCCTGTAATTCCTCCCCATTAGCACTCACAAACCCTACCAAGGTATGATCTGTCTCATTTGGGTAAGTGCTTAGTAGCTGCCCCTTGGTCACATCATCTGTTATTCCAATACACACTGCAATCTCAAGCTTTACTTGAGATATTTAGGGGTAGCTGCATTCATTATATGACACACTGCTTATATGAAAGCATCAGTCTACACTGTATGGTCTCTGGGTTAAACTGATCCAATCCAAATTACATTTAAACAGATTGAAATGCACACCTTTTTGCTCCAATACAAATGAATAAAATTGAAATAATGCCTACCATAAAGGCAACTGCTCTTGCCAGCTTCATTAACAAGGCCCTGATTTCACCCCAAATGTCACACCAAGATGCATCTATAGAGAATTTAGTGAAAAAAAATGCTCTGAGTTTTGAATGAATTGAAGTACGGGAGACTTATACCACCAGAGTCCAGGAACCAGCAATGGCCTGAACTTTCTAAGCACTGCACCATCTTGAAGAACTTGTAATCTTGGTTAAGTTAGCAAGACAGGCAGGCAGCATTTTAGACTAGCCAGTTAGAAACGCCCCAGAGAGGGATAGTGCCTAAGCCTGTGTGGCAGGGCCAGCAGTAAACTGGAGAAGCAGCATGGGGAGGTGACAGCAGTGTTAGAGCAAAGAGGAAAAATGACTCCCCCATTCCGTCCCAAACGTTCCTGGCTGGTAGAGACCAAGTCATGATATTTCCCATATTAATAGTTATTAGTCTGCCTATGGACAGACAAACTAGTCCCAGGTAAAAGTTGATGATAACTCTATTCATTTCGTCTTTGTCTTTGTGAAACCCTTTATCCTTTTTCTTACTCTGGAAGACAAATAGGATTTACCCCTTGGCAGAAGTGGAGTGAATCCATTTCCAAATCATGGGAAGGCTGCAAAATTGTTCTATGGGCTTTCAAGAGCAAAAGTAGAAAAACAAGAGGCTGGAAAAGGTTTACATGCTGGTGAGCACAGGGCAGAATTAAAGTGAATGAAGAAAATTCCTGGAAGAGTCGGTGCACTCTCCCTGAACCACCAGATATTTTGGTTCACTTAAGCTGTGTGTTTATGTTACTATTATTTCCTAAGTTCACCTTGGTAGAAACTAACCGACTCTGTCTTGATACAATGAGAAACAATTGAGCAGGAAAGTGAAAGAGAATGAACAGTGACCTTTCCTTCTGCAGAGCCCATTGCTGAGAGAGGCAGGAAGAGATCTATCTGGTAATGTTTATCTGACTAAGGCAATTTACTGGATGATAGCTTTCCCCAGAAGATCTAAGGACAAAAATGGCATAATATCAACTCACAAGGGACCCACTAATATGAGCCCTAAAATGAAGCCCTCTGTGCTGAACCAACTGTATATTTCACATGTAAGCCATGCCATTGAGATGTTTAATGTTCCTCTGGAGAGCAATAGACCAGTGACAAGAAAAATAAACAAGAGCTAAAGATGAAGATGTCCTTGAACTGAAAGTGCTTCACTTTAGGAAACCCAATAAAGTGAGCGAGAAACTGTGAAGCATGATTGCATTAAAATAGGCAATATTTTTTGAGTCTTCAGTGGGATGGCTTGGGTATTTTATGCCATAGGTCTCCATGCAATTATGAGGACAGCGGTTTCAGCTCGCTGTGTACACTGAAAGGTAGAACTTCATCTCCTGATGGCAAAAATTCATTTCAGTGGGAGTGGAGGCTTAACCTGTGGGCTTCTGTATCTGCCCCGGTATCCTCACCATTGGGCTGCAGTGCCCCTCTCCTTTCCTCCTCATGCATGTATTCCCTGACATTTCAGCATGTCAATAAAAGTGTTGCTGAGTCTGACTTTTTCCTTTAGAACGTTTGATTTTTAACAATTGCTTTGTCAGAAAAATCCCTGCGAGCACCTTATGAAATATACTAAAAATCAGGTTAATCTAATAAGTACCTTTATTCTCAAGCAGTTCATGCCCACAATATCCCAAGCTAAACAATCCAAAAATACACCCAAAAGTTTGTTGACCTTGTTTTCAAATCCCTGCCTAAATGCAATCAAGCCACTAGATCTGGAGTAAATATAATTAAGTGAGCAGAGGTGCAAGGGTATGGCTGGTTTCATAAAGCATGTGCACAAATAAACGCATATAATGGTAAATAACCTTTACTAGGGTGAAACAGGAAGCACAAAATGTCCAGAGGCATAAAATGATACAGTTTATATAATACCAAAATTTTAAGTGCAACTGGTTCCTTTCAGGTTGCTTGCAGAGAGAAAATAAAGTTTCTAAAAACTGTCTAGGAAAAGTGGGGGGTTTTTCTCTACATTTTCAGTTTTCCATAAGTATTTCAGCATTTCTGATCCCAAATTGTCAGAGAATCCCATTCTGTGAGGTAAAATATATTTTCATTTGTCCTCTTTACTTAAAAGTTAAGCAGAAGTCAAAGTGTCAAGAGTACCTTGAGTGGTAGAAAATTCAAATTTTTTTCTGTTCTAATTTTAAACTTGGAACTTGGGGCCGTTCTTAGAATTAAGGTATTGATCATTATTTCCAATCAGTCATGCTACAGTCCTTATTTTCATGCCAAGGTCTTTTTTTAAGCGTGTCGAAAAGTAATCTGCACTATTACTTTCAATTACAGTTTAATAATTTATGAAATTACTTAGTATCATACCTGCAATATGTCAGTCAGGCTTCATTACATTGCAATGAGGTCTGATTTAACACAGTCATTATTGCTGCTGTTAAGGGTTTGTGGGGGAAAGATTCCTGCAACTGTATTAATTTTAGCCATTTTAGACTAAAATAAGCAGCTACAGATAAATGACAGTATACAGTGGGGTACTTAAGCATACCTAAGACTATGATGTCTCCTAATTGCAAATACTTGCCTCTTGGAATAGCTCCATGTTTTGCGCTCAGTTAGGGAAACGTTCTCCTAATTTCTTACAGCAAATTGTTTTATAAGCAAGGATGAGCTATGAAAACTCATGAGGAAGGCAAAGACTTGCATAGCATTCCCTGGCAGCTAGCAGGCGGACAGCTTAACTAGCACAAAGACTCCGTGGAAGTGTTAATAAGGACATCATCTTCATACAAAGCATGCTCGGGTCCATCCTCGGCCTTAGGCTGGCCCCCACTTTATGGTTACACTGACTGTGGGTTTGAGTTTATACCCTTGATGTATGACACCATTGGTGGTACAAGGTGAAACAGTGTGCCAAATAAGGAAAAACTTTATTCAGTTCAAAGAAACTTTGAATAAGACAGCATTTGGGAAGGAAGCGCATGAGGCTTTTTCCTTGGCGTTAGCTCTCAAATTTACCTTTAGGTGGCCAGAACTAAGGGTTTGCCAACTTTGAGATCAGGGCTTATTCCAAACTTTGAAATTAACTCAATAAACCACAGATATCTGGGTTTCTCAGGGCATGTCCTGTTTTGTATTGAAGCATGAAATCCCGCAAACATGTAATTCAACCTAAGCATCATGCAATGTTTAGAAAGTTGCACTTATTTTTCACTGCTAATATGAAAAGCTACTTTCTCAGGCCTCAATCTTTCCACAAAAGGCAATCTAATTTTCTTGATCATGTCTATAATGCCAGGCCAGGGCAAGGAGCAGTTTCTTGCCTGCATGTATCCTAGGCAGAGATAAACTGGAGGAAACAAAGCAAAACAAAAATGCTCTTCACTTAGATGGGGTTTCAACAGGAACAGAATTAAACCAAAACTTAACCCTCCCAAACAATTGAAAACAGCCTTTACTCCAAGGTTAATACTTCTGACTCCAAGCCCTCGAGGCAATATTGTCTTCAGTTTGTATTTGATACAGCTCCAAGCGCAGCACATTGAAGAAACAATCAGTATAATTTCTTGCTGTTGCTTTCAGCTCATTAGGAGTTTTTTTCTGACTTGAGCACCGGTGGCTGAAGATGATTTGAGGCATCAATCAGAGGGGCCATTCGGGTGCCGTGCTGTTGGGGAGCCTGGCAAGATGGGAAAGGTTAACTGAGGCTTCTGCTGGGGAGGGAGATGGCAGACGGGCGTGTAGAATTAGAGTAGGAGCAAATATAAGGGGAAAAATGAATCACAGTATTGATGTCTGGAAAGAACAATATTATGACTGTATGGATTTAATGACTGCTGATATCTAGTTCAGTGACAGGTAGTCTCATCCACAGGGACAAAAGTACACAGTGTGCTTCGAGGAGACCTGGAGGCAATTCTTCAACTCAAATCCCATGATAGGATAATATGCTATGGCTCCTTTTATGCTGGAGGTGGCATCCTTTCTAGATCCCTTCTGAGTATGTCAGTTGATGATAACAGCATAATTTGCCTTAGAAATTTTAATTCCCCACACACACCCTTTTCCTTACAAAGAAGAAAAGCGTGAACATTTCCTTTGAGCTGTCCTGAATAAATACTTTAAGAATATTAAAAATGAGAAGTGGATTAAAGCTTTCTGAGTGAATTCCAAACCATGTAGGGCGCTTTGTTAATTTTAAAAGGAGGGATGTTATAACCTTCAGTGCTCACACTGTGTGACAGACAGGCGTCGTCAGTGTTAAAAACAGGGAGAGTATATCTGTGGCTACAGCCAGATGTATAATCTCTGCTGCAACAACATCTGTCTGTTTTTCCCCTTTCACGGAGGAAATGTAGTGAGGAGCAGGAAAGCAGTTCTGTGACATCATGGTTGTTCTACAGGAACTCCTGGATGTCATTAGCTGTTGCACTTTGTTTCCCCGTATTTTATATTCAGCATGCATTAGCAGTTGCTTGTTTTGAAGTTCTCCAGGGTATTCTACAACGAAGTTGCCTGGTAGCAGAACAATCTGTGTTCCTCAGATATGCAAGTGACTAATTTTCCATCAATCAGAGATGAGACTTAAATAAATAAAGGTACTTCATGGGGCTGCTGTGCCTAATGATAAGCAATTATATAAAGTCAAATTAAGGCAGTTCTTTGTGAAGGTCCTGTGAAATTGGTTAAGCAAAAAGAATAACTGCACCATTTCAGTGATTCATCCTATTGCTCATTTCAGTGGGAGCATTATCTCAGTTAACTGATGCAATTAATATGAAAATGAGGAAATCATTGTTTAAGGAGATGAGGAGAGAGAGGGGGTCTTAATGCGGCAGCAGTGAAGAAAAAGAGTCACAGAGATGGAAATTTGCATAGGTCAATGCTAATGTAATGCATTTAGCACATATTCAAAGCTTAACTTGCATAGTAATACAGATCCATTAAATTCTCATTACGATGACCTGTGTCCAACACAATTCAATTTTTCTGAATCTTAATGATAAAAAGTTAATTACGGTAAGGTGAAAACCTTTTGTACTTGGTCTTAAAATAAAGCATTGAAAGGGCATTGAGACTATCTTTTAGATATGGCAGGTAGTTTCACTTCTGCTTAATTCAATATTTTATTAAGCATGACAAGATCTGAAGTTTGGCTTCTGTGTGCACTGCAGATTTTTAATGTAGTCAGTGGCAATAAATAAGCCTTTGTCTGTACAACTACAATTTAGTGCTAGTCATTTTCCACTTGCAGGCTTCAGTTACAGATCGCATTCCCAGTTTATCCTGGTTTTCTTATTTTAAGTAACCAGAAAGCCTATCCAAATTTGGGAAAGAGAGGGGAAGAGGCATCTTTTGCCTTTCAGCACTGTATACGTATTCAAGCTTTTGTTCTCCAGACATGTCTTTGAGCCAATGACTCTTAACATGGTACAGTGCAAGGTCTCCGGCAGCTGTTTCTTGTCATTACCTGATTTTGCTTCTCACAACAGCTACAGGTGGAAGATAAGTGTCTGAGTGCTGCTCAGCCTCACACCATTTCCTTCCACTTATCCCACATTCACAGATAATGGTCATTCTTTGACTTACTCATCCGAGACAGGGAGCAAATGTGCTGGTTTCTTAGTGCTCTGAATCATGCTTTGGAATAAGCAGAAGTTGTGGAGATACGCTATAATCAGGTTCAACAAGGCAGTCTGCCATGTGAAACAGGTTGGTGCTCATAAAAGACAAGCATGCCAGAGGGGCACCTTCCTTACTCCTTTACATTAAAGCCACCATACATCGCTCAGGCCATGTCAGGCTGTTTTAAATTGTGATTAATTTGCATTTAATAGATTTGTAAGGCACCTGTATTAAGATCTGTGTAATGTAAGTCAGGCTTAGTGCAAACAAAAGCCAAGTCCTGCACATATTATTCTCCTTCTCAGGTCCTTTTATCCTGAAATCTGCATTATACTCACTACAGTACATGACTGGTGTTTGTGGAGGTGATCCAAGTGATGACTTTAGCCACCTAACACAGAGCCAGACCTCGGGATTCATTTGGCAAAACGCAGACATCTGCAGAGCAGATGCCTGTACCTGAGCTAGTCACGCAGGGCTCTCCACGCAGGCAGTGAAGACACCCAGCCTCAACACATCACAGAGCAGACGGCCACATGTGGTCCTGGGAAACAGCCTGGTCCCGAAGATGCAAAGCTACATGAAAAAAAAAATGACACTAATTCTCTAAACCCAAGCCTGACATCCCATCCTTGCCTCACTTTTAAGGCTGCAATTCACAGAAGTTTAAATTGCCACAGTCCCCTGAACGCTCCTAGGTTCTGCTTTTTACCTCTTCTAGTGCTTGTCTGAGTCCCTGAGGAGCTCTTTGACCTCCCAGGGAGCAAGTTCAGCTCTCTCAGCCAGCGCAAGACTAATGCAGCCCCTGCCCATACCTAAACACATGTACAAAAAGGGATTTTTTCCCCCACTGAGTGGGCACTGGTCAGATGAGCACCAGTGCTGGTGCAAGGCAGGGCACAGGCTCATCTCTCCCAAGCACTGCCCTACGCTCCTCATCTGATCTTTCATCTCCCACAATTCAGTTTCTTAGCACCACACAGGAGCTGCACTTTTAAAACTATTTTAATGCTTTTAAATGCATATAAGCCTCAACATCTAAAAGTAAGTAAGAGTTAGGTGGCTAAATATTTTGTTGGGCCAGAATCCTAGCAGGTAATAATTGATCTCAGTAAGAGTTAAGTGTCCATTGCGGTCCAGTCTTAGACATCTAAATACCTTTACAGATTTAAGCATATGTGCTTCAAAGGTCTGCATCTTTACGGACATTTTTCAAACCACAGTTTTATGTTTTAGAAAAGGTAGAAGATAGATGCAGCATGTAAGCTGCAAGGTCATTCTTTTGGCTGTTCTGGCTGTTTTCATCAGCCTCCTTTCTGGCAACTTTCTGGCAGTCGCTTGCCGACTGCCATGAGGTGGGTCCATGTGTGGTTGGTCAGTGAACAAAATCTAGTTGAAAAGTAACTTGGGAAAAAAAGGCACTCATTAATACCTTGCTTTTAATCTTTCCTGGTCTGTCATTTCACAACATGAGAAAAGTAAGAAGTGCTGGATGAAACCATGCGGTCAGTCTTGGAGTATGTGGAGAATTGTAAGAAACATTGTATAAAATTAATTGTGATTAAACCTAGTAGGAGAAATAACTTGTAGATCACACTAATCTTGCTTAAGGGCAGCATATTCACCATGCTACTTCACAAATACCACTCTAATTAATAAGCTTCGGTTAAAGAAGAAGAATCAATAAATACTGCTATTCATAGGAAATGGATATTATGTGAGGAAGAAGATTGGATTTTAAAATAGGTCAGTTTCCTCGAAGCACAAATTAAGATTCTTTTAGGGAAAAGAGAAACACCAGGTAGTGACAAATTGAGGCATAATCCAATTAAAGTTTCATCGGTTTCATTGTTTATGAAGATCTGACAAAAGCATTTTATCTCAAGCATTGATATTTACCAACAGGGGAATTCTGTTTCTAAAAACAGAGAAAATCCACCTTTCAACACAAACACCAATGCATATTGCTAAAAGAATTTCTAATGTGCCGTATAAACAAAGGAACAAGCAAAAGCAATGCTAGGAAACCCTGATGACTACAAATGGATATCAAGAAATTCACAGGGCATGCCACGTGATACAAAATCTTTGAGATTACATTGATTTCCGTTATTGTCACTACCCAATGTTACAAATCCAAGATAACCCAGAATGAGAATAGGCTATGGTGGCGACTACCTTTTTTTGGTTGTACAGGGGCTTTGCAACAAACACAGCAATAATTTGCCGACAAAAGAAGAAACATGCTCTGTTATTCCCCACAGTTTCTGCAAAAAGTTTTCCAAAGCAGATATTTTATAAACCATCAAAATCCTTTTCTTTCTATCATTCTTCTATGAGCTGCTACTGTTGTGTGACAATGTCGTGACACATTGCTGTCCAATTTCACTTGCAACCTCCTTGGAGAGTGAGGCTCTGAAGCCAAATGCTTTGCTGGTATAGGTGATGCACTGGGGTCTAAGCAGCTATGCTGAGGACATGAGAAGAGTCTTGCAGCTGGCAAGTGAAAGCCCAGCTGCTTCAATAACCTGTTTGTAACCACAGTCTGTGGTCAGTGTAGAGTATAGGAAACAAGAAATGTTTGAAGTGAACGTTTCCCCTTTAGAGCTTCTAGGTTTCAGGGCCTTCCTGAGCTGGATATTGGCACTGGACTTCCAGTACAATTAGTTCTGTGTAAGAGTTGCCTGAAAATTCATGAATTGGTCTAATCTCTTTGTGAGACACTTTTGGCCCTTGCAACACCTGGTGGAGAGGAGGTCCTCAGCATCTGTGTTTTAGGCTCTATGAAGATGTCTCTCTTTCCACCTCTGTTTTGGTGTTCTTTCCACTTTGTTTTGCACGAAAAAGTTGTCCAAGTATCTTTTCTTCAATCACCACTATAGTATCCAGGTCAGTCAAGGACAATAAGCTATTCCAACGTGCTAAAGCATTCAGGAAGCTTTTCACAATGTGCCCACGGAACATTGGTTCTTCAGTGCTCACCAGCTTCCACTGTAATCTGCAGCTGTTCTTACATAAACTGACATCCAGGTTCATCTGTATTTTCCACGCCTGTTAAATATCTTTGATCATCAATGACCCTGAATGGATTTGTCTCCCCTAACTTCAGAGGTCTGAAATTAAGCCTTTTGTCTACACTCCTTGTCTGTGCTCTGTCTTTTGTCAGAGAGATCCCTCTAGAGAGGTATTCAGATCACTTATCTCAGGCCCCTATTTTAGAATCAGATTAACTGCTGCCCATGAATGCCTTTCCCTCTTCATTTAGGTGACTGGCTTAGACACAAGTTTTCGATAGCTAAACTTAGGAGAGATGACTCTCACATGGGGTGCCTTCTAAAAGCCAACAAAAAAAACCCAAACTAAACCAACCCTACCTTGCATTTGCATGTTGTTACAAATATTAGAAAATTATGTAAAACATTGGCATGGTCCACATTTACATATTTCCTTAGCTCCTGATTCTGCAGTACTGAAATCAATACAGGCTCCATGCAGGATTTTCTAAAGCAAAAGGTGCAATATTGTTATTTATATTTCAGGACTAATAGGACACACAGACCCTAAGTATCTAACCAAACCCTCAGGAACTGACTTTCTTCCAGTCCCTTCAGCATCTGCTCTCTGCTACCCTAACCTCATAGAGCCTGCCCTGCCTGTAGTCACAAAAAGCTTAATTCAGCCATTAGAACCACATTCAGATTTCAAGCCTCCACAGAGCAAACAGGTTACAGACTTAGGTGAGACCCATTTCTGTTTCTAATGCCATCAGTAAACTAGAGCTGAAAGACACTATCTCCCATTGCTACTCAACAAGGCCAGGCAGCAACCCTTGTGCAGCTCTGTAACCCCTCCACCCTGCTACCTGCCAATACCCACCCTGGGAAACCAGAGCCCTTGCAATCAGCATTTCTCAGGGCACTGTCATAAAAAGGATATCTGGGTTTCTAAAAAAAAACCCCTTGCCTCACTACCGAAGTCCTAGAAAATCATGAAAGACAAAAATTGGCATCTTGCCAGGCTGTCAGTTCCCTTCTCTGTTCATTCCCAAGCTTTTGCTTTTGGCAAGAACACATCCCTCTGCTGCAGTGATCCCTGCATAAAATTTAAGTAATCACCCTGATAGTTTGCTAGACTAAATTTTGCTGGATATGCATACAAGAATGTGAAAAGCTATTTTTGTGCAACAAATCTTGCTCTGTTCTAACTCAGCAAGAGAGAGGAGAGTAAAGCAATGGGGAAAAAGTTACTGCTGTGGGAGAGGCAAGGGGTCTTATTATTTCACTTACACCAGTATAATGCAGCTGCCTCCTTTGATAGCTTTAATGCAGCTCCTTCTAATTTACATTGGTGTAAGTGAAATCAAATAAAACCCATTATGTCCCTGAACCCCAGTAGGCGATCAATGTAATGCAGACTTTTACAACCCCAATTTCTTTCTGTAATAGCAAAGGAACAATATGGATTTACAGAAGGGCCAGGCTAAAGATAAACCTCCCCTCCCTTCTCTTTCTTAGGCTGCAATCAGAAGAATCTAAATGGCCATCTGAGTGTGAAGACTAAGGTCAAGAAGGACAACAAAAGATCAAATGAGAGCCTGGGAGCTGAACCTGGAGATAATCTTGAAACAGAAAAATGCTCAGGGCACAGAAGATCATCTACCAATTATATAAAGATACAGAAAATCAGAACATTAGTTAAGATTATTTTATTACTTTATTAATAATGAAGTCAAATTGAGTTATAATGAGTTAGAATGTGAAGATGATTTCTTTGTATTGTTAAATGTACTTGTTTCAATTTTACTGCTTCAGAATTGCGGTATAAAATCCATTTCAAAAAGAATAAGATACATTTATATTAATTATAGCATAGGGGCACACTCAAAGCACTTTTAAAATACTGCACTCCCTAGACTTGTTTCAGCATCTCTTCTCTCTGCCTATTTTTCTCTAGTTCTCCTTTCCTAGCACTGTCGTCTTCACTGTGAGTTGGCAAATCCCCCACCATTTCTGGTGCCAAAAGCTCCTCTGCAGCTCTGCAAGTTAAAACAGACTGTCTGTAACTCCCTATTTCAGCACTTTTGTGATCTCCTCAAGAAAAAAATTAGTAAGATGTGTTCTTGGCTGGGGAATCTGCAACAGGACTCAGGATGCCTCCCTGGGCTTCAGTGCAGCTGACTTCCAGTTTAGCCCAGATGAAAAACTGCCATTCTCCATTCTCTTTCACTCCTCATTCCTACCTTCTTTGGTGATTTTTCACTTTACTGCTCTATTTAATGCAGGAAGTGTTGTAGGGAAAACACTTTGTTGTATGTTGTGTTTGTATGAAATACATGATGTGAAACACATTATATGCTAAACAGTCAAGAGAGTGACAATGCCCGCCCTTCCATACTTACTCCTGGGGCAGTAAAAGTGGCTATCGTACAGAATATTCAGAAGTCAGCTCTCTAATGCAATAGCAGTTCACTTGTTGACAGCCAGAGATCCAGCTTTCTGGGGCTGGGAGAGACTCGTCTTACATTATGAATTGAAATGAGATGAAGGTATCTTAAAAGTAGTGACTTTCACAGACGGCTTGGAGTGTCCTTTTTGACAATGCAGCACAGGAGCATCCTAGATAAAGTGCTCTGCCCCAGCACAACAGCCTGGGAGACAAGTAAGGGAAGAAAGTGCCTCAAATGAGGAAAGGGTGGTAGCATTGTGCATGGTCCCTCAGTCCACAGTTTCACCTGTGCAAATGGAGAGAGAGAAAAATCCAGCTCCCCAACGATGAGACCCAAGCACTCTGAGCAAAGAGATTTCCTGATTCCCTGTCTTGAATTTCTTCTGAAATGAAATACTGTCTACTCTCACAGTCTCCTGCTTCAGCCTTTGCATTTCATTGCAGATATTGAAATCGCTGTTCTGTTTTGACACTTAAAGATGCTCTAATCAATATCACTGGAAATGTCATTTAACTTTTCATTCGGACGAAAGGTGATGCTGACATTCTACTTTTCCTGAGCTTCCCAGGAGAACATTTAATCTTTCTGACCTTGCAGATATTTAAGGAACCATTCACAAGATAACATTGCATTGTGACAGCCAGCAGGGACTTTCTCACAGACAGTATTTTGCCTACTGAGACCACAGAAAACATCTGGATTCAGATAGAAAATAATGATAAAAAAGAGCACATTATTGTTGTTCAGCAGTATCACTCCATGATATATTATTATTTCTGCCCGTTGGAAACAATGCTGTTGTGTTTTAAAAGCAAAATGACTGTGACCTATGAATCTGCCAAACTGAGAAACTGTGAAACTGTGGTGGTAAAAGCATATGAATAAGATTTACATGTTGCTAAATGCAGACCAGCCCCTGCCATCAGTACTAGGTGCCTCTTCACATTTCTTGTCCCTTTGGAGGGAATGTGAATGTACTCTACAGACATGCTATCAGATTCAGGGGTCAACAGGGACAGCAGTCACTGGCAGCTATATCTAAAGAGCTCTGGCATAAGCCTCAGAGGAAAGCTGTTTGCTTTGCAAAGCAATAGGAAGAGACACAGGGGTTAAATAGTAGAGATCAGTGGGACCCTAGTGAAGCTGCTTTGGTCGGTCAGGTGTGGGCACAGCAGAAAGCAAAATAAATTAAACTCCTCCAGCTGGAAAATAAATATGAAACAGCAAGTGAATTTGTGCACTTCATGACTGAGTGAGCAAAGCTTAATTCTCTAATTATTACCTCTATTCTACCCACTGAGATAAAGAGCAAGTTAGGAGAGATAATCAGGTTCTAAAATACTGTGCCCTCTTGAATTCAGCCCAAATGTAACAGTCAGTAATCATTCCAAAACTGATGTATTCTCTTGAAAGATCTATAACAATATAATATTTGCTATTTTGCAATTTTATATGTCAGTAGCAAGTGAAGAAAAACTTCATTCTTATTTATTTTTTTTAACCCACTTTTCATTGCTTATTCAAATGGTTGAATTGCAGAATTGTGCATCTATTGCACAAAAGTCTGGTTAAATATTCTACATTACATTATTCTAAATATTCATATTCTTCTAATTTAATAGAAATTCTGCTAATACCACCCAGATGTCATCTTGCATTCACAGTCTTTAGTTATGTCAATGGCATATCATGTTAGGATTGATCATAAAATTCCCTGGTTTCACAAAGGCACTCTGTGCATGTAGCTACTCTACAACAAAAAAGAAGGGGGGGGAGGTTCTTTTTAGTTTTTGCAATATGAAAAGAATAAAAGATATCAATAGAATAATTCAAAATGCTACTTGCAGTCAGATTATGCATTAATTATCCCATGACCCTTAAGAGTGTCTGATAGCTAAATAACACTCTAATCATTTGTTTCAGCACTTCAAGATTAAATTTTATTCATTCAATACCTGCACTAGATAAAAGCAAAAAAATGGAAGAGATTTGATTTGGGTCCATACAATTAAGAAGGGTATCAAAGAAGCTGATCAGTTCCTCCTTCTTATCTTGTCCCTTTCTTCATGAAAAAAGAAAAGAGCAGTTAAGAAATAAAGGTCTGACTGAATAGCATCTAAACTTAACACAAAGAGGAAGACAGGCAAGTTCACGCAGGAGGCAGTCAGCCAGCAGCGTTAGCTACCGCAGACAGCCAGACAGCAAGTCAGCTGGCGGAGCTCAGTTTTGAAGAGGTGACACAATTCTGAGCACGAACAAACTTGCTACCACACTAGACCCCTCTCCAAAAATGGTTGTTGCGGTGTGCTGCGTGTAGGGAAAGTGAATTTGAGAGGAAAATGTAGAGCCTCAATAGCCAGAGGTGACTGGAAGAACGATCACCACTCTTCCAGGCGATGGCCATAGCAAGGGGACAGTGTCCCCAGCTTCCTCAGCAAAGCCGTGCCAGTAAATGGTGCTCTGAGCAGCACAAGGAGCTCCTTGGTGAGCTGGCTGTAGGAAGAATGAAGCCTGAAATGGCTTTCTGAGCACAACAGAAGTGGATCTGCAGAGCAAATTGCTCAGGGCTGGACAATGCACATCTCAGTGTTTGACTTCAACAGGCTCTAGGCTGACCCCGTAGGTTCGGCTGTAGTGTGAGAATGGGCAAGGCGTGCTTCTGGAGAGCACCTTCCAGTTTAGTTTCATTTCAAAGGAACCCTTTTTTATGCCTCGAGGCTGCTCTGTGATACCAACCAAAGTGTATGAAGTAGGAACAACTGGGAAATGCAAGGTGAAAGGGTGCATAGATTCCAGGATAGGTATCTTTCAAATTATTTTAGATATTAATTAATCCAAATAGCCAAATAAATGGTCATGAGTTACTTAGTGCAATGTTCGGTAGGAGACATCTTCTGTATGTTCTCCTCAGCACAATAAGAAAACTTTTTCTAATTTCATCTTCTTGTTGATTCATGCTGGTTTCCAGACTCTGATAAGTCTGAAGTCTCTACTTGTTCTTTGCTCAGTACTTAGTCAAATTTCTCAGGATTTTCCTGAGCAAAGACTGACGCAGGGTTCCCCAAGCTTTCTCCACTTGCTGCATGACATGCTGCCCAGGGGCCTCCAGCTCTGAGCTATGGGCACTGCTGTGTGGAGATACAGGCGCTTTCAGAGCAAGCTACCAAACAGGGAGTCAGAAGTAAAACACAGAGGAAAACAGCACAATGCTGACCATCAGCTCACCCAGTTTGTGAGAGGTGTGGAGGTTTCTCCTATTGCCTGGGATTACAATCCTTAAGCCTGGAGCTAAATGTTTCTACCCCATTTGCAAAAAGTAAAGCAAGGGAGGTTCCACCTCACAGGATCTGATAATCCAATTAGAGCATCCCTGCAATGTCAAAGAGCCAGGTTCAAACCACTCTTCTGGATGATTTGATTTTTGCCTCTTCTGTACTGGGGATCCCTCCTGTGGGAGCTATTCATTGTGCACACAGCATTAAACATTTAGCAGGGACCGAGACCTCAGCTTCCTAGATCTCAGCTGAGTGCACTTACCAGAGGCATAGAGACTCAGTCAGACCAATTAGTATTTAACTTAGAATTGACCTGAATCGAAGCTATCCGAACAGCTCCAACAGGAGGAATACCCATGGAGAATGGCTGATAGTCATTTTTCTGGCACATGGGACACCAAAGCCTGCTTCGAAAATAGAAATTTTAGTCAGGACTTCCCCTTTCCCAGAAAGCACTAGGTCATTTTGGGAGCCAAGGACTGTAACCCATAGGTTACAGGTGATCTTTGCATCCCTAATGCCTCAGGTCACGTCGTTAAAAAGTGCATGGGAATGGCTACTCTGAGGAAACAGCTCTGGGCCTGCATGGGCAGAGGATGGGCTCCAGGTGAGGCAATGGAGCATCAGGGCCCACGTTCACTCTCCCCCTCCACACTTTGGGTGAATCTAGCCCTGCTGTGCAGTCCAGAGCACTCTGCTGCTCAACAAATAAATAGAGCAAACGAATTGGACAAAAATCCAATTCTTGCCTCAGTAATGATACAATTCCCCAAGGTTCCTGATGCTGTCAGTCATTTCAAGATTACAGGTTTTCAGGACAAAGCAGGTGGATGAATATGACATCAGTGTAAAAACGTCAGTATCCACTCCCTGCTGTATTGCAGTGACAGATATGCATTTCTGCCATAAGAAGAGTTACAGAAACAGACAGGTCGTGCTGACAGGACAATACATATATTCTGTGGGAGAAGCTAACAGTGCCAAAAAAAATGGTCCTGCTATTTCTTTAAATTTGAGTGATTACATAGATAATCTCGTGTCTCTTTGAATCACAGTTTACAGGTCCTCACTGATCTCCTCATTCAATCTCAGCAGGCACTGTGCTGTTCTAGCATCCTGATGGGCATTTTCTCCCTAGCATATGTTGAAATTCAAATTCAGTCCCTGCCCTGTGCCAAAAAAAAATTATCTAGCTGTTTATTTGTCATTATCAGCTGACATTTGAGGCATGTTAAGAATTTTCATTGTACAGGGTATAACCAATGCACTCATATGTTAGCTCTGCAGTGGAGACAAAACCGTTCTGAAAAAATACAAGTTCTCCAAAGATTTGCCCTAAAAACATAAACTTTCTGTTAAGTTTACATTTTGTTATTTTAACATTTTTATGCTTTTCTATATCTCTTCTAACTTTGGAGAGAAAATGATGAAATCACAGAAGGCTGCTGCTTCAGAAATCAGGAAATCTCAGCAGCTTAAAGAAAGAGCTTTACTAGGTGACGTATTCAGCTTCACTTTCAGACGGAGAAGTCTGAAACAGCGTGGTACTTCTCTGGACTTCTGAGTGCTGCTCATTAAAACTTAGTATAAACTTTGTCCCATTTTGAGATACTTCTGTATTAGTGCTGACTGAGGTATTAAGCAGCTGTAAAATCTGCCATATAAAATTTTGAGTAATATAAGCTACTAACATATAAAAACTTGCATTAATGTAACATTCAGGTTACAAACAATAATGCTTAAAAATCAGGAAATAGCAAATTTATGGCAAAGTAAGTCAGCCATTAATTCTCTTCCATTTGCTCCATTATATGGATTATAACACAAGATTTTTCTGCCTGTTATTTTATTCCACGTGTATTCCTATTGATCGCTATAAAATAAGAGCATTACAGCAAATTATCTGTAATCATAAGACTACCTATTTTTTGCCTCAAATAAAATAGTATAATCCCATAAATACAGCTGGGCATGCACTGAATTTCTCTTGTACAGAAAACTCTTTAATTAAAAAAATCTTAATCCAAGATAGAATGAAAACCAAAATGATAAGAGAAATTAAATTCTGAAAGAAAATCAAATGGCATGGGTCTTTTAGCATTAAAATTAAACCATTTTATCTGGAGTTCGACTTGCTGCAGGATGTTGCAGTTGCTAAAAGTTCATATGAGTGCAAAATACATTTCAATACATTCACAGAAGAAGAATCTGTTGAAGTCCATTCAATACAGAGATCCATGCTCCACCTCACAAAGTTTCAGAGCAGAAAACTACTAGAGGCTGCTAAAATGTTCTGTGAAAGCATACCGAAGTGTTCCCTGGAAGTGGAACAGTTTGATTTTTCCCTAGATATCTGATATCACTACTGTCAGAGACAAGACACAAAGCTCTTGCATCCCTGAGTGGGATTGGTGTGCTGGTCCCTTGGAACCAGTAATGCTGATCTACCATAACTTTCTGTTACTTGGCATTTTGTTAAATTAAAATAATTAGGAGGGAAAATCACTTAAAACATAGTAGTGAGTTACACTGTGCTGAAAAGACCAGAACACTCCCTTCTCAATTAGCTTTCCAGAGCAGAATGACCAAGCACTTTCCAAAGTAAAACAGTTACACCAGGAAACATCTTACACCCAATGTTCTCTATTAATAAGCTTTGATGCATAAGCTTAGCAATTAGCAATACAGAAATTCTTGGAGTGAGACAAAAATTAACATTTTTGTTTGTACAGGACAGGATTTCCTTTGATCAATGTTTGTAAATGGCTGGAAATGACATAGAAAGGAGAGCAAACTGTAAAATTTCACAAATAAGTTTTGCATGCTAGGACCATAATCATAGGTCTTTCAAGAAAAGAATGCCCACATTTAAGACTCTACTTTCATAGTCTCCCCAGTACACAGCCTAGTTTTGCTAAGGTGCTGTAGCTGCCATTCAGCTGCACATCCATTCCGAAAGATGAAACTTGAGGCCATGGATAGAAGATAGACATGTGCAAAAATGTGCAGATTTTGCAGTAGCTCTTTTAATTATAGTTACTGTCTATTAGGAAAAAACAATGTGTTTAATACATTAAAAACAAAAAAAAAGAAAAAAATGGAAACAAGACTTATCCAAAAGGTCGTAGAGTATCAAAACTAGGATGCATTAAGCATTCTAAATGGAGAAACAATTTGGAGAGTTTTCATTTCATTCTTATTACTTTTGGTCTTGTGGGCTCTGTGGAAGATGTCGGTATTTAGGGGTCTCTAGCATTATGCTTTAGTCATTGTCGATGAGTGTTTACAGTTCTCCAGGTGGAAATAAAATGTTAGACAATAGCCAGCACCATTGTCACATCACTGGATAAGATTATTTTCCATCTCCAGAATTCAAAAGCACTACAAATGGATAACAACCCAACTTTCCACAGGCAGGAATTTAAGAACTTGCAAAATATGCCAGGTTTTCTCATTGAAGAATAATACCATTACAGCTAATGGAGAAGCAGAATGATTTGTTAAAGCTATTGGGAAAATGATTTCAGCTATAAATGTTGAAGGAAAAGAACAGGAGCTAATGAATGTAAAACTGTCTATGCAACTATAGAGTCATGCCTCATAGTGCTATTGGCTTGGCCCCAGCAAATGCTATCTTCAAGAGAGAAATTTACACTCAGTTGCCCAACTATTTTCCTCCAGCAGATGATGACGAAAGAATAAAAATGAATCAAGTTGCAATCAAAACATTACTCCGATGCCCACCTTAAAGAGTTCCTACTGCAAAATAAAAGAACAAAGCAAAATAAAGTGGTTTTCCATTTCAGCCCTAACTGCCAGACTGATTCTGGGCTTGTTCTACAGACTTTTTCAGATGAAATGTATTTTTAAAAGCCTTTGAAAGAGGAACAGATATACAGGATTCCTTTCCCTTACATGAGCACCTCTGACCATGCTGGTGCAGCTCGTCTATTTCTGACCTAATTAATGAATGTTTAATTAATTTATGTAGCTTCAAAGATGAGGATGGAGAAAGGTTTCTTCATCTCCAATTTGAGATGGAGAACGCATCCCCTCTCCCCACTCCTCTCCAAATCCAAAAGGGCACTAGGGGTTTGGTGTCTCTGCCCTGGCACAAGGGACGGGGCGCTGGGTCTCCTCGTCAGCAGACTCCTGGGCACTGGGTGAATGCTGAGCACTAGCCTGGGGCGTACACGGGAGCTGCCAATGAAATAAGTGTGTCGGCTTTAGAGAAAGACCATGACATGACCGTAAGCAATTGAAGAGGCAGTGGTACATAAGTTTGCTTTCATAGGAGACAGATAAGTTAGAAGGAAAATTCAGAAACCAGGATGATCTCAAGATTTTGGGCTCTGGAGGCAGTTGACGAGTCTGGATCTCAAGAACATGGTGTGTAATGCCTTGTAGAGTAGGTAGTTGAGAAGGAAACGCTTTTTCAGGCTTAAAAAAAAAAGTGATACTCTAAAGAGAGGAAAAAATGGTTCATTTATGCAGCCAAACCTTACACATCAAGAAGAAAATAAATTAGCTGTTGACATTTTACACTTTCGTGGGTGAATCCCCATGTATGAAGCACCCACAAATAAAAGCTTCGCATCCATTTTTAACTTCACTTTTTTAGGTGCTGAAACTTGCTGAAGCAAAAATAAAGCAATGAACTAAAGTAGAAGGAAGCAGACTGAAGTTGTTAACAGCCTAACAGCATGGCCGTTGCCTAAGGCCAGAAATAGCTGATGGATGATAAGACAACAGTCAACAGACAAATCCTCATTACAATTGTAAATTTTGTGTCCCAAACAATTTACTCTCTTCACTATCATCCCTACACTCACTTTTTGCAGCAGCTGCACTACCACCTTTCAGTGCTGGCATAGCTTGCCTATTCT
The DNA here is from genome assembly GCF_026419915.1 of Harpia harpyja. Taxonomy (NCBI): domain Eukaryota; kingdom Metazoa; phylum Chordata; class Aves; order Accipitriformes; family Accipitridae; genus Harpia; species Harpia harpyja. The sequence goes on from NC_068941.1 coordinate 74,367,855, forward strand.
GTATCCCTGGCACAGACCATAAGCTCGGAGATTGCCACTGTCAAAGTAAAATGATGTTTCTGGAGGAACATCATGGCAGAGGGACCAGAGGTAATATCCAGGTGTGTACTGGCCAGCCTACAGCATGCTGACAAGAAAGGCTGCCCAGTGGGGCATTTTCTGGGGAAAATAAATAGGGGAAGGGAGCACCGCCCATGAGCAGATGCGGTACACAGTCCGTATCACATGGCAGAGAGAGGATGAGCAGCCACAGTGTGTCTGGCTGAACTGTACCCTCATGTCCTCAGTTCACACGAAAAAAGTCTTCAAAAGAACATGATAGCATTTGAGCAGAAAACTGATGGAAAAATTAGGCACTCAGAAAAAGCCATGATTAAGTTTGACCCAAAAAACATCCTCCTGCCTGTCGATGCATATAAATACGTGGTCACATGCTCTTCTCCACCCAGGACTTTTTTACATACAGTCACATAATTATAAACTGTATCATAAAGCACACACAAAGGTATAGAATTAAAGATGCCTGGGCAATTTTTTCTCCTCCTTCCCTAAGCATCTGGTGGTTTTATTTGCAACATACAGAATGCTTTTTATACGTAGGATTGGTGTTGCTCACATTACAAATAGGTGAAACAGAATATAACATGCAGAGCTAACTTCCAGTCTGCTGTAAAGTCGCTGGAGTCACTAGACTAACACAAGTTGCAAACGTGGTCTGCATATAAACAAAGAATGTTTTTTTCTTGACTCATGTATATTCTGGTTGGGCACTGAGACAGACCAGCTCTACAGAAGAAACTTAACTTACCTTCCTTTAAAAGCAAAGTGGTGAGAGTAACTATCTAGCTGCTTGATTAATGAAAATGGTCTTCAGTGTGAAGCCTATGACTAACATGTTCAATAGGTCTCTTTATTGATAAATTACCATATATCTCCAAGCATGCTATAATTAGGTAATAGGGCAGAGCTGTAAATCTAATTCAATTTTTATTGATGTACCTCAGCTCTGTATCCCATCCTGTGGGACTGCTAGAAAACCAAAGAGTTGTTTTTATACCTTTCTAATTTCAGAGAAATACATCCACTGCACTCAGAAATCTTCTGGCTGCAAGCTATTGCTGAGTGCATTAAACAGGGAACTCATCACTCTTGCACCATTTTTGGTTAATTCTTCACCTCTTTCTCTTTGTTCCTGCCTTCTAAGCACACAAGAAACAGAGACAAAATGGAAAGGTACTTTCTCACTGCTTAGGTGTTGCTGCCTGAGCTTCTGTTTCCCATTTGATTTGAGCTTGGATTCACCTCACCTATAAATTCATTGATATGTTGAATCTGCCTGAAATACAGAGAAGTGCCTGTGGAAGAATGAGCCATCTCAACTCATCAAGGTCCTAAACAAAAAGGTATCAACCTCCCTGTTCTGGCTGGAAGGACTGAGTCTCCTTTTTTGTTTTGGGTTATTAGCCCTCGGTTTATAAAAAGTGCTGCAGTTTACTCATGTGCTCAGCAAGGTAACCTGAACAGAATTAAAATTCACTGCTGGGATCTAATTATCTCACCCTGCATGTCATTTTGCACAGTTCAGGAGGAGAAAAAAATAAATAAACAAATAAATAAAGTTTATCAAAATTTGCACATTGGAATAGAAAAGTTACTGATCCAGATACCCCTCAATTTATTTCACATGGAAGAAGTAGTGACCTGAATCATTTTAAAGGTGAAATTCAAAGATGAAGCAAACTTTTGACTAATCCTAGCTTTACATATTGCCCCAACCCATGAACCAATGTGTGTTTGCCATTCAGGTTCCCCCTCCCAATGGCAGAATTTCAACTAACAAACATTTTTTTCATTACCCTCCACAGTTCTTTTGCTTTTTTCTGTGCTTGCCTCTGTCCACAGCCTAATCATCTCCTAGGTTGCTCTGCAGCTAGTTAGGGTTAAACACTTAAGTAATGTAAAGAGATTTATTCTGTGGACATGGAAGAAGCCAAGATAATGCCGCACACCTACCAGCTGAGAACCTGGGCACTCCGTACATCTCTTTTTCTCAAGCACTGGGCTTGCATAGCACACCAGGATTCTTGGGTAATAAGTTCCAAGGGAAACATCAAAAAGGTAGTTTGACTGAATTAACTTCTCAAATGTTGCAATACATTGATATTTCCTTACAAAGGCAGATTCCAAAATTTAATTTCTGAATGTCTAAGTTACCTCTGAGAATTGGGTGGAAATAATTTTCATCTCTTGCATGAGTGCAGAGAGGTGATTTTAGCAAAGTTTATAAAACCAAATATTTAACTATTCCTTCATATGACAGTGAGCAATCTAAAGACTCCTCGATAAAACTCTGGATTTCTTTAACAATCTATAGTTAGTCTGCTACTATTTCACTTCAAATATTGATTTATTTGGTTTTCTGAGTTGTCTGTTGCCTTTCGATTATTCCTTGCCTATTACTCTTTGGGAGTCTTGCATATTTTTTCCACCGATCAGTTAAGTTTAAGCGCTGATTTACAGATAAGTCAGACTCTTCAAAAGCTGTGGCTGTTGGCCGTCAAACTGTCTTCCTTAGAGCCACTAAAACTGCGTTCCCTTCTGTTGGTATGTCTAACTGCTTGTGCACAGAAATATACGCTCCTTAAGTTATGAGATGTCGGAAGGCATCAAAGAAAAGGATTATAGGTATTAATAAGAAGCTGCTGACAAGATGGCCATTGGCAGAAAAAATCACCCTTTCATATAAGACATAGGAAGCTGGGATTTTACTTGCTGGATAGAAAGACATAGATAGGAAATAATTTTTATTTGCCATTTTATGACCTGGATTCTATTATTTCAAGACTTGTAAACTGATAAACAATAGCAATAAGAGAGGACTGGGCATTTTGAATATTACTGCAGGGCTCATGTTATAGCTTTCTTACTTTGCAGGAATGTATGCTATACTTTCATCACGAGGTAAATCTCATCCTTTGCCTAATTTATGGAAAGATAAAAACATCACTGGTTAGTACCAGCAAGCTTCTTCAGAGAGGAACACAATAAATCCACAAAGCTCCATACTTATAAATTGACAATACTAGATCATTTGAAAAAAAATGGCTGTTTCTATCTGGTCAGCATCTGTTAAGCTCCATGCTACTACAGAACGTGTGAGATTTTTTCCTCTAGCGTTTGCTAAATTTGACCCAATTTAATTTCAAAAATCAAGCAGATGCACATCTTAGAGAGATGAGAGAGAGAGAGAGACAATCTTCTTTATATCTGCCCTCGGAGATACCTGTACTGATCATCTCTTATATTAAACAACTGAATTAGTTGGCCCCTTCTACATGCTGATCCCAACTCTATTTCAGTTCTCAGGGACGCTGTCCTTTAATGAAAACCACTATGGAATAGATGTTTTATATTCTTTACTTATTATTAGCTGATTTCATTAGCCAGTAACTGTGCAAAATACATAACAATTTCTTTGGTCAAGGACAGCTTCCTAAACTTGTAAGACAAACAAGAGATGACATGGGAAAATTGGTGTGCCCAGGATCCCATGCTAGGTCAGGAGCGGCGTTAACTCAGCCTGTCCCTATGTCCCAGCTCAATCCTCTGTCACCTTGCGCAGCATCTCTGCTCATGGTGAGGTACAAGCAAGTGGCCAGCTTACAAGCCACAGTTACTGATCTTATATCTCACAACATCCACAAGGCCTTTTTGTAATTTACTTGATTCTCTTCACATGAAAGCTAATCACAGCAGCGAATAATGCCAGTTTTACCCATTAGCATCATTTGGTTTCCATACTTTTTAAACATCCAGCTTAATCTTTTGTCACTTCAAGTATTATAAAATGTCTCCTTTGGTAAAATATTGGTGACAGAAATACATGTGAAATATGTCTGCTGTATTAGCAGACATAGCATATTTTTTGGCATCAGTGGGTTCTCAGCCTGGCAAAGCAGTAAATTCTTTGTTTATATGATACACATTTTCATCTAAAATGCCTTATTATCCCGCTTATTGGGTAACTTTTGCCTATTTTATACCATCGTTATTCCACTTTCCCCAGGGAATCACTACTGATTTGAAGCAGTATTAGATAAAGATGAGGCAGTACCATACCTCAGAATGACTTCAACTTTCCTTTATTTCATGAAAGGTTGATTTAACATTAGATCAGGCATCTCTTGAGATCTTTCCATAAAATTGAAGTTCTACTGAAATATCATGTTTTGAGATAATCACATGCCTTAGAAGTCATGGATTATGTGTATCATGTAAGATATTAAACCTGTCAAGATGTTGGTTTTAATATGTCTTTTAGTTAAGACCGTATCTTGACATGAATTATTCCTAGCATAGTTTCTCACACACTGGTTCAGCAAGCAATCATCCACCACATCCATCATTTCTGTTGCTGTCTCACCATATGTCTCAGAGGGGGTGGAGGGGGAAGTTTCCAGTTAATCATTTTTTTGCATTTGGTATGCAAATCACTTAAAATTGAATGATGTGGCAATTTCAAATAGTATTGTCTTAAGAAAGACTGAAGTTTTAGTGCTGAGTTAAGTTTGATAGGTTTACTGGGTGGTTTGGTTTTTTTGCTCGCATCTTAACAAAATTTTACAGCTAGAAAAAATTCTCGTGATAATCTCTAGCCTATTTCCTCCTCAGAGATATGTTTGCAAGAACTGGTTTTATATTATCTTAGCGAGAGGCTTTTGCTTGTAATATTTCAAACCTTCATCTGTCCTTGGCTGCCATGACATTCATCCATCTGACAAAATGGAAAAAAAACATGCCAGCCAATGAGTGAATGGTCCTTTAAGTAAATTTGTTACCCAGGCATAAAGGGTACCGTGCTCACTGAGGCTACATTGGCAGCCGCATCCTCGAAGGTCTTGTGACTCCTACAGGCAATGGGTAATACAGGGCAGCAAAATTCACGAAGGGACATTCGAACAATAGAGCTTTTGGTTGTAAGAACAATCTGTTTTCATCAGCCGTGAATTAATCCACAGAACAGTGGCACTGTGTAGGTTGCTCTTGGCTCTCTGAAGATGCATATAATGAGATAAACAATGGTTTGTTAAGTTTCGGATTCATTTTCTAACCTCGTGAAAAGCTCTGCATACTGCTTCTCAATATTGGGAATTGTCCAGCCGTAAATGCACATCAGTAAAGCACAGAAGGCTCAAATTCAAAAAACTGAGCAAAGCCTGAATAAAATCTTTGCACAAAACCAGCAAGGCACTGAGACCTGAATTTCTCAGCTGTATAAGACAGGATGTCTGTGCAGTCAGGCCTCAGCTGGGCACAGAACAAGACAGAGATGGGGAGAAGGGATATTATGAATTTTTATCCTTCTGAGGTTTTTGTGAGAGGTCTGTGCTGTGCATAGACTACCAGGTAGTCTCTCAGGCTGCCTGCACTTTTTTTCTCTGTAGATAGTAGCAGGAATCCATGGAAGCTGTCACCACCAGCAACAACTGGTTTTGATTTCATACTTTCTCTGCAATTAAGACATATTTTATAGGCAGCTCTTTGTTTTGTGGGATCATCAGGTCAGCTCGGAGCTTAGCTCATGAGACAGATACAGCAGCTTACTGAGCATGTTTTCATCTTTCCATTCAGCAAGAAAAGCTTCATATTTCTGATAAGGGTTCCTCCCACACAGAGCACTTATGCACAATCCAATTAAAAAAAAAGTGAAAACGAATGTAGGGTCAGATTTTTTTTTTATGTTATCCAATGATCTTTCCATATAAAAGCATGCAGATATGTGTAGGAGAGCGGGTGGTATGCAGATTTCCTTCTGCCAGGTGGCTGTACAAACTGCTAGATGATACACTCTTATTTCCTCTTGGTCCCTCTTTGATCTATTGAATTTTGAAGGTTTTTCTGCGCAGTGGAACAGCTTCAGTCAAAAAGACAACAGATGCTCTCTGCCCCCTCACGCCCCACTCCAGCTCCTGTACCAGCATCGTAGTGGTTGGGCCTCTTATATGGGGGAGAGGTGAGAGATTTGGGTTTAAACCATCTCCAGCAGGGCAGGAAGCTGAGACGGAGTCTCTAAGACTCTTCACAAATGATCCAGCTTTTACTGTAAAACAAAAAAAAACATATAATAGCAGGCAACTGTGGAGTTTAGGTTCCTCCATATGTAAGTGAGAGCTGAGAAAATTACTTCAAAATTACAGTTTTCAGTATAACCACTTTAGTTTTGCCTGTTTTAGGCACCTACCTCATTTTTGCAGGAGATCCTTATACTATGTCCTGGAAAGCAGTCCCTCTAATTCCTGAGCAGAAGAGCTACAAATGCTACATTACCCACTATCAACAGAGAAGTGGCTGTTTCTCAAGCTGCCTGGATATTACCGGTGACCAAATTTCTCAGCTGAGAGTATTTCCGTTATTCAGAAACAGGAGGTCTTGTGGTTTAGTGCCTGTGAAGGCAATTTTGTCCATCATAAAGCAGTTCTCTGGAGCTAAGCTGCGCCACTGCGCCCAGAAATTATTAAGGTATTTCCCTTGCACACCGATACTTTGAGGCTGGGCCTGAACACTCGTGTGTTACAGTATGGGGCTCCAAACCTCTGAATCTTCATTAAGGTATTACCTTCTGTTTCGCACAAAGAATATTTGGCTGTTGAATGGGCAGTTGATGCCCTCCACAGACACCCGCCGGGGTCCTCCCACCCATAGTCACGGAGCCACTAACAGTCCTGTTAGTGAACCGCAGCTCAAAAACCTCTGACCAAAACCTCTGCGGGTCATGCTGGTATTTGGGTCTCAAAGCATTTGCCTTTCAGGTGTAGAGCAGGTAGGTCCAGAGCGGCCTGCGGCAGAGGGGGTTTCTCCCACAGCATCCTTGTGCTATATGCAGGAGGAGGACATACCACCTTTGTCCTAGATCAGTTGGAAAATGACTGTCTTTCTTCCCTAAAAAATATAGTTCTTTTTTATTTTACTGTTAAAGTAGGGCCTGCAGATGCGACCCAAAGCTTGATTCATCTCTTACAAAAGGAACAAAGAACCAGATGTGGATGGGAAAGGTACAATAGCCTTTGGCCGGGAACCTCAGCTGAGGAAGGCCTACGCAGGGCTCCATTTCACACCAGTCCTAAGGGGAAAGGACATTTCTTCTTTAGCTGAAAAAATAATGACCACTCTCTGAAAACCATATATTTTATTTTCCCTGGGTAACTCACAGGCATTTTACAATGGCAATAAAGTTTTAATTTAAAGCATCAATGATGCCATCTTTCAAGAGGTAATGCTTGGTTTAGTCTCTGGCAGCTCTTTGGTCCAAATCTCTTGGTCTTCACTTTTCATGGGCCATTAATGAAGAGATGAACTGCAGAAGAGAAACTTGATCCATTAAATCCATGCCATTAGTTCTTTTGTCCTCTTTATCAATCGTATCCAGATCCAGGTAGTGACTGGAATTTTCCATAAACCCCTATTGCTTGTTCCATTTTTCTTTCTTCTTTGGGCAGTTGTTATTTTAGTCTAAGCATAACTTTTGCCTACAAGATCTCTTGCATGGAGAGGAAACTTGCTATGAATACTGATATTTTATTGACTCATTTTATTTCTCAAAAAATGCTATGACTTTTCATAACTCTTGATCTGGAATGTATTGTTTTGTTGCCTAAAGAAACATTAATCATAAATTCAAGAAAGACAGGGGAACAGAAATAACAAAGATGAAACTGGAACAAGAAATGCATAAAACATTGGAAAGATGTAAATAAATTCACCAAACAAGCCTGTTAAATCCTAAGAATATCAATGATTTTATAGAAATAATTGCTTACATGCTAAAGCAAAATGTTTCTGATCATGACTGTTGTATTCTGTTTTGATAGCCCAAGATATTCCACTGTCTGAAGCATCTGAAGCATTGAAGTAATTTTCCTTTCAAAGTAAAAAGAAATACCAGATACATAAATAGAACTAACAATAAAGGCATTTTTCCTACCAAAACAAAAAAAACAGTTAAACCAATTTTGAGTAACTTATTTTAAAGGAGATGATGAAACCAGATTTTCTTTTATTCTGAAAAAAAAAAAATGCTATGAACATTTTTAGCATAAATAGATATTAATTTCAAAATCTCTTTACTTGACAAGCTATTTTCTTTGAAATATGAACCCAGAAAATTCTCAACCATTTCAGTATCTGAGACCTTAAAAGGCAATAACTTTTGCTTGGTGGCAACTTCTCCATGATAGCCATTTTGCTATGTATAATATTGTGTGACTTTCTTACGCTTGCTTATCACCTTAGAATTTGAAAGTTATTTAACAGTATTAAGGAAAGACAAAAATCATTTTCCAACTACAATGAGGACACTAAAACAGACAGACATGGTCAAGCCGAAGTTTCAAAAACATCTACTCTATTTTGGATGCTCAGTTTGAATTCTTCCAAGCTAAGCACGGAAAAGACAGAGGATCTGAAATTAATGGGCCTGTGTTAATGACTTAATCAAGGACACTCTGAGAAGAAAACTGCAGTAACATACATGAATTCACTCAATGCAGTACCGTTCCCATCACAGTGTGGTGGGAGGGTCAGTCAAAACTGGCACTCGTCCTTCTTCACCACCCTGACAGAGGGTAATTTACCCATACCAATGGCAGGAGGAACCAGCTGCTGTTATAACAGACTGGCCCAAATGTCTCCAATCTTGTAAAAACTGGCTAGTCAAGGAATCTCTGTCTAACCACATGGAGGTATGATTTGTGTTGAAATATCACTTAGAGGTTGTAACCAGGGACGTGGTCCTTCTGGTGATGGTCCACTGCCTTTCTTTCTGGGGCAGGAGGTCCTGGGCATAGGGCTGGGAGCAGCAGGACAGAATAGCTCGCATACCTGTGGTGTATGACCACACTGGCATCCTGCTATGTGGGCAGAGTCACTCGGGATGTGTGTAAGGTGGAGAAGGAAGAGCAGTGCCCATTTGCTCTTCTGGTGCCTCTTCTGTATTTACACATGGGTGGGAGTTTCGGCATCAGGTCCTGAAGTCCATCAGGTCTGTCACTTAAATCCAGGGGGTCTAGCACTGCTACCCAGCATGGAGGGGTTCAGGAAATGCACACCAGAAAAAATATGTTTCCAATGTTAAGAAAAAGAAAGAGAAAAGGATTACAAGAGCAGTGAAAATGCTATGCAAAGGATTTACCTATCCTCTACCTGTGTCACTTGTAGAGGATTTGGATGGATTTTAGCTACAGGGAGTCAACTATTCTGACTGTGTATACTATACAGTAAGGACTGCACAAACAGGCATAGTGTCCATTCAGGTAATGCAATCAACCTCTTATTTCCTTACATTACACAGCAGCACCAGGGGTACACATTGTCTCAGTTTGTCACATAGCCTACCTGCTTCCATGCTTCACCCAACACTTTTCCTCCGTAGGAAACTGAGCCCACAGTCTTCTTCAGCATATGGATGATCTTCTTCTCAGGGGCTGCTAACATCTCATCGGTTAAGTCAGGGTGCCAACCAAAAAATAATACATTTTTTTCCTGAAGCTAAAGGGCAAAAAATACAGCAGCAATGAAGCTTAGATTATGCAATTTATGCCATTTATTAGCTGCTAAATTTCATTGCAAAGAAGCTTCTAGTGTGTATCACTGTTTCTCTGTCTTTTCTTTCTTCCCTCCAAAGACATGAGTAACTCACATCCTATCTAACGTGGCACTGACCTGTAAAAAACACAAAGAACGTGTTTAACAGAAAGGAGAGAAACACTAAGTAAATGTATATTTATTTTGTTTGTCTCTGAGAATATGCACACACACAAACTCACATACACAGAGTTTCCAATGTTGTTTTACTAAAACAAATCTTCAGACCCCCAGCAACAAACAGCCAGTCACTTATTAGTAAGAATCCAAATGGATATTACAGAGCCTGACTACTTGTGCTTTTGAGATGTAAATATCAAAATTGCTTTTTGAAGAAGTAAAATGTAAAAGCAGTTAAAGTTCAGTATTCAATTTTTTCCTCTTCTTTTGATAAATGCATTTACATTTTAATTTTCAGTGTTTTCAATTTTCATCAATGAAAGGCTGTATTTCTGGATGAAAAGCACAATAATAAAATGTTCTCCACTCCATAATTTTCTTGTAATTCACAGAAATGATCTGAGGGCATATAGCTCACAACGATATATATTATAGTGTTCAGTGCAGAGAACTCAATTGTTAGGGCTGCAATTTCAAACATATGTATATTAATGAACTGGCTGTGGCTTCATTAGAAATTCCTATAGAGTTTTTTGCTGACATAGAATCATCACCGCTGTAATCTTACAAATCTGCAAAGATTGTCAGGACTGTGCATGTTATTTCATTTATTCAATCAATATAAGTGTCAATGCCAATTACACTGCAGAAATCCATATAATAGTCCTATTTTTTTAAGTCCATATGGCACCATAGATTATGAAAGGAACAGAACAATGCAACATGCCGTGTCTTACATAATTTGGCAAAGCAGCGTGGCTTTATTTATAAGAAGAACATACTATAAATCCTTTTCTGCTTTTATTGCAATCAGTTCCTTTCCTGCACTCAAAATGATAAAGCAGATTTTGCTAATGTGGAAAAAAAGGTCCAAACAAACGCTGGAAACATTATTGGTCTTTATCCATAGCATGGGATAGATTTTAGCTATACACCTTAATCACTCTGGCTACTAGAAACTGAAGAAAAAACATTGTAACTTGCCGAACAGACAACAGCATCTACAGTTAACAACTGTTCAATGCGGTACCCATTATAAAATGTAAGATTGGTGTGCAGAGCTATAAAAAGCATACAGATTCCATTCTCAAAAAAACTGGTACATCAATAAATAACGTAAGTTGAGAAACCAGCGGATAAGGCAAAATACGTAGGAGGTCAACAAAAGTCTGGTAGATAAAGCTCAGAAGCGAGGCTGAAAAAGCACAGAATGGAGAATGCATTCAGCACGCTGCCGAAGAATAGAGACAGGCTGCAAGTAATAACAGGCTTCCTTGGGGGAGCCTGCGATTTCTTCTCGGTACGGAGAGCTTGCCGCTGTAGGGAAGTGTCCCTCTGCTCTTGCTGAGGGAGCCCAGGGAGCCGTTTGAAGGCTTGCTCTTTGGGGAGACTGCATTCTTCTTTTCTGCAGATATGGCAATGGGGGGGGGGGGGGTCTGCTTGCAGCAGACACCTTGCCCTGCTCAAGTTCATTTCTTTTTCCCTCTCTAAAGCTTTATTTCTCCCTGCCTAGCTTTGTGGAAGCTCCCACGAGCACTCCTTGCACGTAACTTATGTCTTCTGATCAAGTTTCATTTTTCAGCTTTGGTCAGCGTTCTCCTCTCCACATGGCTGTCAGGTTTGTTATCCTTTTTCAGTGCAGAGAGATGGGACTAAGACGGACCTATAGCCCTCCCTCCTTCAGCTCTGGCACTTCCCATAGGCATCCTCCTCCGCCTCCACATCATCTCATCTGGGGAGAAGAATAGGAGGTGAAAAAGCCTGGCCTTAGCAAGCCAGTGACTGAGAGCTGGCTGCTTTCTGGAAAAACCTCTAAGGATAAGCATCAGGAAGAGCTTTTTGAGCTAAAAGTTAGAATTGGCCCAAACATCATGGTTGTAAAGGAGGCATGAACCACATCATACTGGAAATAACCACACACACAAAAGAACTGTTGGTCTAGGAGTCTAACTTCTTTTAAGAGAAAAGTCAATAAACATAAGAATAAGATTATGTAACATAATGCTCACTTGCTCAAATCTGGAGTGTCCCCAGCCCTCATACAACTGATACAATTTCAAACATGAACATCATATGAACAGTAAAGTACCTTAAAAATAGGAAGGAAGCGTATTCACTTCTACAATAATTATTCCTCATTATATTAACATAATTATATGTATTATTCTAAGCATAGTACATGCATATTTATTGACAAAGTGATGTCATCAATATATTTTTCCTGAGAAAGTGTCTACTGAACCAGTGCTGAAATCTGAGTATTTTAGTGGAATTTAACACATTGCACTTGTTCACTCGCAAGATCATGTCCTTCACGTTTTTGGAAACTTAGTCAAGATTGTTGTGTTCACTCATCCTAAATTTATTTGACCTTAATCCATGCTTGATGATGCACTGAGAAAGCCAAAGGGACATAGCAGACATAATAAGAGATGTGCCTCACGGCAGGGAGCAGTTTATTCTAATGATTATTTATAAACCCCTTCGGTTCCCCAAGATGTGCTTTAGCAGTTGATTAGAGTTTTTTTCAGCATATTAGAAGCTGTTCCTAATAATATGGTAGATTCTTCTAGGTCTTAGAATTGTTTAAGTTGCTGATTAATTTTGTATCAGTTGTGATACTAAGAGGAGGTACTTGTCCCTAGTCACAGCCCGTATAGCCAAAGAAAGGGAGCTTCGCTGCTGAAGACCTACCCCTAGTACAAGCAGGCAGTTGAGAGGCTTTTTAAGATAAAACTCCCTTTGATTTCTCCAGATATTTTTTTTTCCCAAGTTAAGGCTGCAGGACTTGGCTGTGAGTTTGCAAGTGCCAAGGAGCTGAACTGAGTTTTACTACTCCATTACTCATGTGTCTCTATTTTTCCCCAAACTCTTTATATAGCTGCCAGAGTTCCTCTGCACCTAGCAAGAGATGGATGAGCCAAGAAACACCTCTTTAGCAATACCTGTAGCACTTGCCAAGTGCCAAGTCATCTATTTTACGTAGGATATAAGCAGTAGCTCTGTGTGCTATACTGCAAGCCAACTGTCCTGTAAATAAACCCTGGTCTTTCCAAGTTGACCCTCTGCGCACATTTAAACACTTCATCCTGCAGGACTCGGGGCTGCACTGTGATGCACAGCAGCTAAGAGAAGGAGTCTGCAGCCAGACAGCCCTGCAGTAAAGTACTGGGGACATCAGCAGAGATGGCTTCCCAGAAAAGTTAATTACCAAAGTCAGGATTAGAATTTGACTACTTCTGCCTCTGTCCAGGAGGTCGCTACTCTCTCCTCTTGCCCAGGTTTGACTCTGGGATTACAGGAGCTGAGGTTTCCCTCGCTGTCCTTCTTGGCAGCTAGCCGTGATGGACAGCGAGTCCATGGTGGGGTGGAGAGGACAAGGGAAATAAATAGTGGGATAAGCCAAGCCTTGCTGTTACCTGTATATTGTATTCTCCACTACAAATGTTTGGCAGAGACATTTGTTTCTTAGGAACCACTGAAGCTATTTGTACGCTGCTTGTACTGCAAAACAACTGATTGTTCCTATTCATAGGCAGAGCTAATTTACCTTTCTGCCAAAGCAATTTTCATGGAAAACAGAGTTTTAGACAACAACTGCAAAAAATACCTTCTTTATAGAACGATACAACTGACAAGCAGTAACTTCCCTGACCCCAGTCCAAAAATGTAGCTTTTATGCAGGAGTCTGAAAAAATCTGTAATAGGTGAGGAGAGGGAAATCACTGCATCCTTTCAGGATTACTTTTTGCTCTTCCAGCACCTACTTCTCTGAGGGGCTGGATCCTGCAGGATGACAGCAATTGCTGTGGTTTCTGTGCATGCTGCAGTGTCACTGCTGGCCCAACAAGGTGAGATAAACTACATTGTGCTGACTAGTGGTCCCACAAAAGTTCTGTGACCATTACATGCACAAAGACACTGAGAATTCGACTTGCGAAATCCAGCGGGGGGGTGGGTATGATAATGTTTCATTAGTGGCCATGCAGTGACTTTCTTCCAAGATCAGGTTCTCCCATACTTGGGCAAAGCTATGCCACAGCAAGCTGCAGGAGTGGGCTTGTAACATGCAAATAGCTACCACAGTCAAAGTACAGTCCTGCTTCCACTGCAGCTGACTGCAAAACTACCTGACTTCAGCAGGATGGACATGTGTGGGACTGAATTAAGCCTACTCCCTCTTCTGCAGCACAGTCACTTCCCCCGTATCCCCCCTTCCCATTTAAGCGCAGGCACAGAAGCTTCTCACTCAGCTAAGGGCAGTCTCTTCAACCCACAGGCTGTGCAGAACACCTCAACACATCTGAGCTATGGATGCCTGCCCTCCCCATGACCTTCTGCAGCCCACAGTACCATGCCCTGGCTTATCCCAGGTACAAAGTGAAAAAAAAAAAAAAAACCACCTTACAGTGGGCTTTGGTTTCCTTAGTCTGTAGCTTCTGGATTTGGTGGGCTTTTCTGCTTGCAGTTGAGCTGACTTTCACAGCAAATAGCATAGATTAAGTTCTGTGCTCTGAGCAGGGATTTCTCATTTCATACATCATTTATAACTTTCTGCAGTGATTCCACAAAGTCAGTATCTCTCCATAACACAAAGATGAGAAGGATGGAAAATATAGCTGAAAAAGTGACAAACCTGCAAATTGCATTTATGTAGAGTTCTGGTGCCACAAAGCTTCTACAGCAATTTTATGGAAACCCAGCAAATTCAGTATAAATAAATTTGCAGTTTAGGAAAGTTATGCATTTATGGATTTCAGCACAGTGCCATATTACAGCTTAGCAGAGATGCTAAATATCTCTCACACAAAATGGAAATTAAATCTGCTGTTCTATTTTGTCAGATCAGGTCTTTGCCCATGGTACCCTGGGCATAGATTTCACTGCTCTTCCCTCACAGAAGTTGCAGTAGCAGTGAAAAATCACACAAACAAAACCCACTTTTGCAAAGGTTGCAAACACTAAGTACATCAGATGGCTCTATAACTGGCAAGTGATGTCTTTTTTCAGTTCCTGTTTCTCTGGGATATTCCATCCATCACTCGTTACCAGAAAGTGAACAGAGGCTACGACGGAAGAACCCCAGTACGTTTTGATGGCATCCTGATTCCAGTGAAGTAAGTAGCAAAAACCCCACAGGTTTTATTAGAGCCACAAACTGCTCCTTTGTACTCTGTGCTTGTTTTCATAGCCAGAGCCGGTTGCCAAAATGCTGGTCCTGATCCTGCTTTCATAGCTGGATAATCAGGAATTACTATGACCTAAATTAGTGAAGTCAGAACGGTGGAAATGAGAGGAGAACTGGGGCCATCTGCTGTGAATTTCCAGACATCAAAAAGGAACTGAAGAAGTGAGAGATTTTCTTACCAGCTTTCAATTCCTAATGGGCAAAGGTTTACAAAGAAAAGTCCTATCGTGCCTGTCACCCATATTTAACTGTATCTTAAGTCAACAGGAAATAACGTCAGTAGTATACACACACTCACAAACACACACATATGAAAACATAAAATTGAATTCAGGTTGAAATGCTTTTCATTTCAGTGCAGCATATTGCCATCAGATAAAGAAAAAATATATATTATTCTCTGTCTAGCTCTTCCAAAGGAAATAATACCAAAGGTTTAAGAACATGCATTGGCTTCCTTCCTGATATGATTTTAAATGTTCTTTTCCAACATAAGTGCAAAACCAAACATTAAGGTTGAAAATCAAGCACGCTAGTCACGCACGTTCAAAACTGATGTGAAAAACCTGGACTGCTAAAGCCAGTGGCACAACTCCCACTGACTTCCATGGGGCCAAGATTCCATCCAGTGTTCCTAGGAGAACATTAAATTGGCCACATTATGTATCTCATTTAATGGACTACGCTAACAGGCATGATTTATTAAGATTTACATTCAACAAAGAAATCAATTGAGTTGTGGAAAGTATTTAAATTAATGTATTTGTAACAATAGGACCTCTAAATTAAGGTAGCATTCAAAATCTTATTTTTGGTACTGCCTGACTTCTTGCTTTCCAAAGAAGTATTGCAGTAAGGGATTTGAACTTGATTTCCCACTTTTCCCACAATAGAACAGCAAAGGTATGACTTAACATAGGAGTTTTATCAAAAGCTTCCTTAAAAAACAAATGAAAAAAACTTCAAATCAGAATATATTAAGGCACAAATTGTACAGAGACATGAGTAAATTATTTTGTTCTTATTTTTCTCAAACCAATTCCCTGCTTATTTTTAACCTGATTACAAGTCTACTGGCTGCCAGTAAAATTTGGATCCAAATTTTTCTCCTGACCAAGAGAAATTGTTTGAATAGTAAAGTCAGAGTTTCTAACATCTTAATCAGGTTGCTTTCTGACTTTTTTAATAACAAAAGTAATTGGCTACATTAAAACTGGAATTCTTTAAAGTCCAAGATAAACATCATCATAAAATATCCATTTCCTTAGGGAAATTCTAGTATAAGAATGAAACTAATAGGATTTTATTGAAATTACTTTAAAAATCTATAGCAGTTAACAGATTAATCTACTTTCTGTAAGTTTTGCTGCATTTTAGATAGTTTTCTAGGAGGACTGGAATTACACATTCTGTTACACAGCCGCTACACCTCTTAAAAGGTTATGCATTTCTTGTCACTTCGCTGTGGCCAGAACAGACAAACAGGTCATTTCATTTGTTTTCCTATATTGCAAAGCTGGAACATTTTACTCATTTTGCTTTGTCCAGTACCTTTGTTTGGCCTCAAGCATCTCAGTAAGCAAGAGACTGAGCTGTCGTGCCTCGCCAGTCACGCCAGGCTGGTTGCATTCTCCTGCGACCCTGCAAAAGCAGCACATTGACTGGCGAAGGGTGGGCAGGCGATACCAGCACCCTAACCAGTGGGAGAAAACAGCTGACCCACAGCACAAACCCCGCAGATTCCCGGTGCGGGCAGCCACGGACGTGCAGGCAGGCACTGTGCCGCGCTGCGGGCCGGGGGCGATGCTTCTGGGTGCAGGCAGGGTCCCGCGCAGGAGCGGGTCACCCCGAGTGCCCATGCACAGCACGGGGCACGGGACACGGGACGCGGGGCACCACGGCACGCAGGTGAGGCAGAAATACTTTTCTCACCCCAAAAGTGGCCAACAGGCAGACCTTGAGCGTGTGGAAGGCAAGCACAAAGCAACCACTGAGAATGATTTTAACTTCCAAGAGCAAATAATTGCCACCTCCACCCAGCCCCAAACAAAATATTTCCAGGCAAATCTGTACTGAAAGGGAATAAAGTCTGGCCACTGCAAGCAACTGTCAGAAACTCTAAATAATGAGATTTGGTTATAGGCATTTCTTAATGCAGAACAGCAGTAGCAATGAATATGCTGGGACAATGCAGGGTTTTTTATTCTCTTTCTGTGGAAGAAAATAAATGGGGAACTTCATATATTCACTGGCTCCAAAGCCAAGAAAAAATAATCGCAACCACTCAGCATAACCCGTTGCACAAGCAAGTTGTATAACTTCTTCCAAGTGCTTGATTAAATATTCTCCTAAAAGATGTGCTTTACTTTTGCCATAAACACATCAAGAGATGCTGAATTTACCACA
This sequence comes from Harpia harpyja, assembly GCF_026419915.1. Taxonomy (NCBI): domain Eukaryota; kingdom Metazoa; phylum Chordata; class Aves; order Accipitriformes; family Accipitridae; genus Harpia; species Harpia harpyja. Next base: position 74,385,208 of record NC_068941.1, read on the forward strand.
TTCCTTGATAAATTATTCCTTTTCTCCCTGCTAAGAAACCGCATCTTCTTTCAGGATTCATTTTATCTAACTTCAATTTGCAGCCATCTTGTTATGCCTTTCTCAGCAAGATTGAAAAATCCTCAGCAAGAGCCTTGCTGGAGAACCGTGCTGCATTCTTGTTATGCCTTAAGCACCCTTCCTTCAAGCCATCTCTCAACTTTCCCTTTGATAAGGAGTTCAATCTGTTCACAGCTTCTCACATCACGACACTTCGTGTTCAGCCACTGGATCTTGTTTGCAGCCCCTTTTTGCTTCACAGCCCTTGCAGTCCTGTCCTTTAAATAATATTCCTGTCTTGTCTTGCATATGTTCTCTCGTTTGTGCTGCAAACTTCACAAACCAGGAGCCTCCCGAACACACTATCAGTATACTTTATCCAGCAAAACTCTCACAGAAACTCAGCTGTTAACCACTGAAATATGATCTTCTGCTGTGTCTCCCCTGCCCTCCAAAATGGCATGATAACAAGAAACTTTTACAGCAATTTCAGTACCGAGGCCTATTTTAAACAACATCAACTTGTTTTAAACCTCATCCTATGGACACACCATGCCCCGGATCTCCCCTTGAAGTATCATGGGAAATAGAGACCATCACCATAGTTACTTGGATTCCCTTCTCCTTTCCTTTCTGTTACTTTTCCCAACCACGACAGCTTCCCACCGGCATGATGCAAGGGGAGGTTTGTCCACAGGGCTGGACAGGTACTGCCCTCCCTTCCTCACCCATCTCCTCCCACCCCCATGGCTTCACCTGGCCACAAATATTTAATACCATGCCTCACTCTGTAATTTTTCTTGTCTGTGATTTTTTTTCACAGTGGAAAGAGAATACAGTTTATTAGTTGGATCTTGTGGGGTTTTCTCAATATTACTAGAAGCCGCCAATATTTTACCAACTAAAGGAAATTTATAAACAGCCAATTTCTAAATTAAACAGATGGCTTATTAAAAATGAGCAGTCGCTGCTTTGGCACACAAAACCAGTTTTAACTCTTTTTGTATTGTAATATTACTGGCTTTGTGTATGTTACAAGTAAGAAGAGTGACAGTTATCACCGACCCACCGTGTTAAGCAACAAATAAAAAAAAACAGTTGTGTGTTTTTGTTACAAATTGCAAAGATCCTGTTACCTTCACTTATATGTATGTAATAGAACTAAGTAAAATATCAAGCTAGTACTGAATTCATGAACAATTGGTTTCATTTATTGCCAAACATTTGCAAAATTGATCCAGACCTGCTAGACAGAAAAATCACCGTACTGGATTTCTGAAGTGACTGCTGATGCCATGGTGCACCTTCTTCAACTAACCCAGGGTTAGATTGCTCACTCAGGATGTGGGTAATCTAAGTGAGCCTGAGACTTAGAGATTTTTTTTCTTCTTAGAATGTTAACAAAAACCTCTTAACACATGAACAAAAACCTCAATAATTCAGACAGCCCAAACATGTAGCCTAAACAAACAATCACATATGAGACAGTCTTAACTTCATAATTGCAAAAATGAGTAAAGACACATTTTCTTGCAGCGCTGGACAAAAATCTGGAGAACTTTCTTTCACTTTTCATCAAAACTCCCCAAAAAAAGTTTCACATGCGCTTCATACATATATATAGACATATATGTATCAGAAAGCTGTAGATGTGACATTAGAATACAGCTTTAATTTCTAAGAAATTAGGGTACTTGGTTTCTCTCCATTTATCACATCTTATCCGAAGACTGGAAACAGCACACTAGTCTGATTCAAAACCTCACATGCCCAATATTTCCTAAGAGCTGAAAACAAATTAAAAAAAGACAGTCTTGCCTATTCCTCATCCAAAGACTGTGGCTGTTCGTCTGAACCAAACTCCTGATCTAAATCCTGAAACTTGTGAGATTTCCTTTTCTTCATCAGTGTACTGTATGAAACAAGCAGCTTTGAATATATTTGTTTGAAACTGAAGAATATAACTCCCTGAGAATATTAATAAACCTAAATAATATTAATACATCTATATCTAGGTGAAAGGTATGATAGTTCATCATCTGAAATAACTATTTGGATTTTCTTCACAAATACAGAGCAAGCAAGCATTGACCTCTAGAATTATTTTCGGCAGAAAAAGGGGGTCATTGCAAAAACTACATACTTGCTAGCAAGGTAGCATTTTTTATGGCCAAAGATTTGCATGTTTGTTGATTATCTAGTGTGTGCAGCTTCCAGAAACTTTAATCAAAAACTCACCGTGGCAGAGGAAAAAGTTATCACCTTAGTTACAAATACATTTCTGTAATGGATAGCTTCCCCAATCTTGCCAAGTTAGCCTACACTGTACTTTTCTGGAATGATGTTGCTGACACTATCATGAGATATTGGTATATTTAAGCTAAGTCTGAGGATTTCAAAAGACTTTCAAAGAAAGAAACCTCATGACTTTCTATAACTGGGTCTCTGTCTTGATGCTATGAATACTGAATTTGCAGTAATTTCATTTAGAGAGAAGCAGAGAAAAAGGTCACTTCAAACATGGGAAATTAGGCAATGTGATTTTACCAGAAATCACGTTGAAAGGATTCATTTCTTCAAAAATAAAATAAAAGAGTAGCTAAAAATATTAATCTTGTTCCACAGATGTTTGATGGAAAAGAACACGTGAAAGAAGCTCCCAGCCTGTGACAGATAGACTGATACACTGCCACATCCAGTCTATGATTCAATTAGACAAAGAAAACACATATACGTAGGCTGCATTTTTCTTCAGTTGTTGCCTCCCTTCCATAGGATATTATGTGTTGGAAATGCTGCAGCTGCTCAGTGCCACACCGAGGGAAATGGCTTGGGCTCCCACGGCTGCAGGATTTTGTCCAGAATAGCTGAAGACACTGTGGCATTATCTTGCCACCTTTTCCAGGCGTTAGCAGAATAGTACAGGGAAACAGAGCACCAGACGTCCTGACACATCACATGTGCAGTGATTTGATTTTTTAAATGCCTTTAGCCAGCAGGACAGCAACTGAGGGCATTTCTAATATCCATGTTTTATCAGATCATCCTCTTTAACCAATAGTAGCTTTAAACATTGATGTGTGTCTGCACATCCTTTAGTAGCTGGCCTCTTCTGTGATAAAACATGGTATTTTCTGTCTTGTAGATACTCTCTACCCTAAAAGGTTGTCATTTGTGCATTGGCCATACTGGATAACAATTATCCGGAGTAACAGTGATTGATATTTTTAAGTCTTAAAATAGTAGCAATGTGGCAAGCATCTAATTGCTGTACTTGGTCTAAAACCAGAAATAATATCCAGTCTGAGCTGAATGAAAGCCAGACAGTGACAAAACCAAGAGGATTTGTATGTGTGACAGTGCACTTGATTTATTGCCTCAGATTGCAAGCAGTAAAAGGCAGTGTCAGTACTCATTTTCAGGTGACAAAAGATATAAAGAGGTTATTATAAGGACTCCAACAAGTTTCTACAGGTCTGATCTGGGAGAAGATAGTAATGTTAGGTGTTACATAGGGACGGAGCAGAAACACAAGAGGCTGAGAATAACTGGCCATGGAGGAGCTTCCCAGAAAGCAGCTGAGGGCTTCAACCTTTGAGAGCTGTATACACCCAAAACACAGATTTTCAAAGCTTTTATCTAGTCCTGAGGCGTTTCAGCTGCTAACAAATAGTAAAGTCCCCAAGGCATGTAATATTTTGCTTCTAGGTGAAAAACTATGCTCAGAAATGAAGGGCTCAGCGCTGAGCTCACGCCTAATTCCCAGCAGGACTGGCACAGTAAGGTCCCTTGTCTCTCTCTGTGGTTCAGCCCCACAAGGTCACGCATCCTGGCAATATGTACCCCAAGCAGAGCAGACAGCGTACGCTTTGGATCATTCACGGGGGCTGTCAAGGGAAACGTGCTCAAATCCCTGATGCTTACACAATCCATTTCTCAGAGCAGGACCCCAGCATCAAACTCCAGGATCCTCAGAGGCGAGCCGCTGGCAATAAAAATCAATGGCAAAATCTCAGCAGAGTCAGATATTTCACACTTGTCTCTTTTATGCTTTCAGTGGGCCACTGAAAAAACACAGTTAGTCAGTTAGGGTGGGTTTCACCTTGTCTAATTTCAGCTGCCTGAAAGTTAAGTGCCTGTTCAAGGGGATATTGTCAACACAAGGAGAGAGACACTTGCAGGGGGCAATTTATCCCATGCATCTCAGACACCGACCTTAGGATCAGACAGCTCACTGTCTGGAGGGTTCTCTTTCTCTTAGTGGTTTGGGGTATGTCTGTACTGCAGGACAGTGCAATCCATGGTGTGTCCTGTAGTCCTGCTCAGCCTGTTGTCAGCCCGGAGAAATGCTGGGGCTCCTGGGGCTCCGTCCCAGCCCACAAGCTCAGGTTTTCCTGCAGAAACAGCCAGGGCATGCAGAGGGGCAGGAAAAACTCTGGTTTCACCCTAAGATGCAGTTGGGTTGCAGCTGGAGTAGACATCTGAGGATGAGGACCATGGAGGGTATTGCAGTGCTATATATTGTAATATAAACACTGCTTGGATTCACAGATAGGTGAGGACTCTTTTAGCCAGATAATTAGGGGAGATGAATCCAGAATGTAATGATACATACTTTAATAATACTTTTAATGGCACTTGTGAAACAACACCAGAATAAACCTTGAACATATTCTCTCTTACTATCTTTCAGACTGAACTCATGCTAATGGCAAATACGTTTTAATGCTGATTACATTTTTTTTTAATTTAATATAGTACAGTAGCTTCTATACAAATATAGTGCTGGATTTGAAATATACATCTTGCAAAGAAAAAAAATAGAGATATACAGGAATGCATCCACTACCAGTGAACACATTTTCCAGCTTCCAAAGTACTTCTCAGATTTCAGCATATTTATTATTACACCATATTTATTTATTTTAATTCACGTTCCTAATTCATATTCATTGAAATTTCACTTGAAACTTTACATAAATAAAAGAAAGCTGGTCATATTTGGTCTAGATTTTCTTCTTTTTTTTTTCCAACTAGAATTGGCCAAAACAGAGATGAAAAGAAGCTTCTTTCCCATTCTGTTTTATTCTGTTCTAAAAAGAAGGTCTTAACTGGTGTTACTTTTCAGAACTATTATATGAAATTATGTCAGAACTAGAAGCACATGCTGCCTTCAGATACATACCATTAAAATGGTAGCATTTAATATTACAATATTGAGGTACCTTTATTAGTGCTTTGTTTGCCCCAATTAAGTCTTTAACAGTATGCTACCCCAATGTTTTGTGGATTCAACACGAAATGAATGGTATTTTGCATACTATATTGTTTACTGAGCATCACAAAGAGGTCTTGCTGTATAAACAGCAAGAAAGATTCCTTATCCACACAATTTACAAATGTAACAGGCAACAGAACAGAAAATAGAGGCACAGAGAGTAGAAACTATGTATTTATGATAAATATAAGCTTATGGCCTATAGGTTAATAGCAAAGGCAGGATGAAGATTCATGTCTGCTGATCACCAAAGCAGGGATATCCACCTGACTTGTGGATAGAGGCAGGAACTGACCTGCCTCCAGACAGTGTTGGGCACACACAACTCAGCTTTCTTCCAGAAGATGTACAGGAATATTGTATTTTGTCTTTGAGTTCATATGGTTAAAATCCTAAAGCCAGGTTTCAGCAGCCTTTTAGCTGGCTCTGAATTTGCCAACTCTTCCAAGATCAGACCTGAGAAGCAAGCCCTATTTTGGGCTCCCACGAAATGTGAAGCATTTAAATAGACTAGGTGAAGATGGGTCTATTCACCAAGTACACTTATTCTCACGTTGTTACAGGTTTCTTTTGAATCGTCTCAAGTTTCTTCAGCACTTATAAGCTTAAGCATGGAGCTATCTGCATGACATAGGGTAGATGAGAGAGGAGACATGCACCATCAAAAAGCATTTATTCACTTACAAATGCTTGCTAAAGAAAATGCTTCAGAAGGTACCAAATAGATACTCTATTGCAAAACAGGAATTTAACTAATGTGTTTTGTTTTATAAGCATATAAGATAAAACTAATGGATAGCTGACATACAACAAACAATGAAATATGGGCTGAAAACCAACTATTCTGAGCAAATAAAAAACATTCTGCTGGAGCTGTCTTCTGTAATCCCAATTTATCTTAGTAAAGCAAGTTAGGACCTTTCTAGCCTCTTAGAGAACTAAACTACTTGTGCAGCTCCCTCATCCAGTCCATTTCATAGGTGCAGTGCTGTCACTGAGCTCTTGATCTTGGATAACATCCATGTCTGTACCACCAAACCGCTGTCCTAGCAGCCTTTTGCCCAACAGCTATAGGACTTTCATACCAGATTAGCCAAGAGCAAGCTTGAACATTTTTGGTTTTTAGTTACTACCAAAGTTTGCCTTTTGAGGAAAGTTGCACAGCAGTGGGAGACTCTCTCCTTTATTTCTGCCCTTTCCTTGATTATTTGGGGGCTGTCAGTCTGTGACACCTTTGGACTGCATGGTGTCCTCCTCTCCAGAGATGCCTGGCCACCAATAAATAGGACTGCCACTAGATTTGGCAGAAAAAAAGGAACAGTTTGATAAAGTGCCTGGCAAATTCAGTCAGTACTGGTAATTGTAGCTATCTGGAAGTCCTGGACAAATGCGAATTTCTGCTACAGGGGTTGACTCTACAGTGCCTGCACAGAAAGTTCAACACTTTTTGGCTTTGTTGCTTACATCCACTGTCTTTGCTGCACCAGACATTCTGCACAGTTACCTGGATTGCAGTGTTACTGTCCTCAACACATCAACAGATGTAAAACCTCTCTCATTTGCAATAATCACTGCATGTGCATGCTACTTGGCACATGTACACATAGCCTTGCCCAGGAGAAAAACAGAAGTCCAGCTTCTACAGAGCTGAGCCCCTTAGAAAATACTGACTATAAAACAATCAGGTAGGAAGGCAATTGGTTCTGGGACTTAAGTAAAGAAGCAGAATAGGTGCATATGCTGCCATTACAGCTTTAAGAGAGCATTTCTTCTTCCGGGGATGCAAACAGGACAGAGCCCTGCAGGCCCGCATCTGGACTGGACCCGCTATTGGCCATCACTTTGAACCTTTGCCTGGCAGATGCTGTATGAAAAAAAATAGGTTTGTACCATCTACGTACAGCATGTGCCATTGTGGGTTCACTAGAGCAGTTCTGATTTACTGTGTCTGGTCAGTGAACGGTACACTGAGCCGGGCAAGTCTTTGCAGCCAGGCGAGAAGCAGGACAGACAGGAACCTGGTGAGGCAGATCATTCTCAACAATAGTCTCTAATGCAGAATGAAGTGGCAGAAACAGTACATTATGGATATTATCATCATTATCTCTTGCTACCTCTAATAGGTTTTTATATCATTTTGCTCATTTTTATAGCTTGCTGGCTCAGAACCGACATTCTTCGTAATTCACTGGAGGAAATGCTTGATTTCTGCTCCCCTTGTTTTAACCATCCACAGAATGGATGAAATAGGGATGTGAGCGCTGGGGTAGAACAACCCTATCTTGCATGATTCAAACTAAGACATTTCTAAAGCATGGTATTTTTTATACACAAAGGGATAAAGGAAGCTTCCTTTTACATTTCTTTTGGGCTAGATTTTTTTTTTTCATTTCTTTCTGCTGATGAAAAAACTACAGAAAGGTGCAAACTGGGTGAAGCTCAATCCTCATGAAGCTGCAAGGAGGGATTCAGCAGTGAAAAAATCTTAGAAGACTATGATGTAAAATGGTTACACAAACCCCTGAACCAATATCTGTAGGATTTTCCCAGAAGAGAATTGATAGTCTGCCTCTTTCAAACTGCCTCAGGACATGGAACAGAATGATAACTCATTATGGAAATATCATAAATTGTTCCAGCATTTTTTATCATCTGAAAATGAAACCTCTTCTATGCAAAGGCTAACAACAAGTTAGCAATCTGTTTTATGATAGAAGCCCCACTATAAATACGAAATAATTTAAAATCACCACTATCCCGAGGGTGTGCCAAGAGCCTGCATTGGGGCAGCTTTGGGGAGCAGGTAATGCATGTTACTTTGTACCTCTTACTTCAGCAGTTTATTGTTCTTCTCATGTATTTGCTGATATAGGCAATGCCCTAGGTTTCTGCATGCTCTGCAGGGACGTACACCCCGAGGAGGGGGCACAGGGAAAGCAGGGAGGTTCCAGTTTGGGGACATAAAGGGAACAAGGGCCAAGGGTGTATTGCAGAGCACAGCAGGGCGAAAGCAGAAGCACTGGGACTGCAGAGTGGGAGCCGGACTGGGAGGAACTTGACAGCAGAGACGCATGAGTGTGCGTGGGGTCCTGGGGGAGGAAAGCCGAGTCTGGAAACATGGTGCAAACATCAGTTCAGTGGGAAAATGGGATTGTGCACGAAGCATCTGAGCGGTAGGAGATCGGAGATGAAAGAGAAGGAATCTGCCACAGGTACAGGGGAAAGCGGGGATACAGCCACCAGCAACACACTGCAATGCTAATGGACACCTGCAGCGTGGGGATTAGCTGCTTGCAAAATAAAATAAAATTTAGCTACTGAGTGACATTACTGAAAGAGGCAGTTTCAGGTGTCACATCCGCTGCTGTTTCACACTGCTAGGTCTTTATTAACCTGCCCACACATTTGCCTCACATACCCCACTCATACTGTTATTTTTGAGTATTCTGCTGGCCCTGTTCTTGTTACATTCAATAAGTATTTTTCAAAATGGTGGGTGTTTGGTCTGTTATGGGAAAGGAACAAGAACTCACTGGGGAAGGCAGGTGAGTTTTCTGCCTTGCTTGCTCTTTTCTAGACCATGCATTATTCTCTTAATGTCTTTTCTTATTTTTTTAAGGTAAGTACAGTCAATTCCTTACAGTCTCTCTTATTTAGAGATTTTTTTCTTAAGCTGTTTATTACTGACAGTGTTCTTTGCTAACCCCCTCTAGTTCTGCTTCCAGCCAGGCTGGGCCAGTATTGCTCCAGCTGTTCTAGATGAGGTCCAACCAGAAGCATCCTGGGTGACATGACAGGTGGCAGTCACACATCCCCTGCAATACTGTATACACGTACATGTGTATGTGTTCAGTGTTCGGTAGGAGTTTATATATCATCTCTAAATGTTATTATGCCACTTAGACAAGTACAAAGACTTGCACTTGAGGAGGAAGATAGTAGGTTTGGGATTATCCTCATTTCCTGTGGGTGTTCAGTCTAAACTTAGACAGGCTGTCAAGAAATTTCTATTCCCAACACAGTCAAACATAACCTTTATCTGTAGGAAGTTCTGTTACGCCAGAGACATCGAAACCTTGAGCACAGTCTTTATCACAAAGCTTTAGCTAACACTACATGTAAACTGAACCCCAGCCATCAGATGTCTGAAGCACAAGGTCCAAAGCCTCGAATTTTCTTTAGGGCTCTGCAGGTTGGTTTGGGGAAGAGAAAAGATATAGGTTATGTGGGCTCATGTTGTTGTTGTTTTCTGCAACTTGCTGGAACAGCTGGAGTGCCAAGCCTTTCCATGCAGGTTTAGGGGATTGCCACTGCCTGCAGGAAAGCAGAGTCATGGGGAATGGGTTGGTGTTTCTGAGATGGAGCTAGGGTCCTCAGGATAGCTGGAGACAGTAGAAAGCATTCTATACCACTATACTGCTATGCAGGAGCTTGTTTGAAATCTATATATTTGGCTGGCACTTGGGTTCCTATTGTCTAACCTCTTGTCTAGTTTTTGCAAATATAAGTTAAATAAGGCAGAAAAAAAGAATTAATCCTTCAGGGACTCTACAAATGAAAGAGTGCCATGGGGAACACTGACAGGTCCCAGATATAGTCCTCAGGGCTTATGCTGTTAAATTCTGTACACAATAAATGTTCACACTCGGCTGTTTTTTAAGGAGGACTGAAACATACACAGTTTTTTATCCCTCTCTGGCAAGTGGTGTCACTATAATGCTTCCTATATATTTCACAGAGATAATATCCTGCTACACAGTGCTGCATTTATTCTGGAGTACCTCTATGTAAATGAAACCATCAGCACCAAGGAAGCAATAGATATATCAGCCAAATACTGTTTCCTTCTCTGAGTTCTGCAAAAAGTTGTGTTTGCTGAACAAATATTGATATGATTATTACTTCAAGATCTTTTATTTCATTTGAGAGCTTATGTAAGAGTGTATTTAAGATCCACAGTTGACTCTGCTTTTTTTCTGCATGCAACCATGTTTTGCAAAAAGAGTTAGTGAAAACCTCATCTTTCCCCTTTAAGTTCTCCCTATTAAAGTGGATGTTGAAGGTTTGGTTTCATCTGTTGAAACTGTTACTGACAATACATTAAGGCCACACACCACTGGTAGTTTGCTCGTGAATACCACAAAAACAGTAGAAGCACATTTTTAAACTGGTGGCTTCTCACACCATTGGTTTTTCTATTCTAAAACTGGGACTAAATTCTGATTAAACGGATGTACATATGCAGTTGCTAGACAAGAGCTCACACCAGTACAAAGCAACGGAGCTGTGCCCATAGATTTCTTCCAGGTGCCAGTAAACACACCAGTCTATGTGTATTTTTCTTACAGTTACTGCTATAGTATTCTTTATAAATGAAAGTCCCTATGAATCCTGTCCTTAAATCAATCAGCTATAATTTTCAGCCTCAGTAGTGGTACAGTGTGATAGATACAATATGTTGTCAATCCATTTTCTTGATCACAGTTGACTGTCTTGGACAATGCTGTGAGTAGTAAGAAAACAAAGCATTGCTATTTCATAGTAATGCCATGGTACTTTAATGACAGTGAAGACTGTTGCTGAGAATCCTGCTTATAAAACTGACTTCATACAGTTCCATCCTAGGACACATTTTTTAAGCTATAATTATCTAATCGTGCACTCATCCAACATGAACTTTGTCTTCTCGTGAAAAGATACAATATTATATGGTTTAAAATAAAATGTGGAACTGCAACCATGTATTTCAGTTTTGCTTGCAATGCTAGAATACACACAGTTGTGCTAGCTTTTGAGAGGAGGCACAAATTAAAAATGCATGTTACGAAATGCATTTCATGTGAATAAATGTCAAAAGGCACACAGTCTCACCCCTTGACTAAGCTAAAGAATTAATTAATACATTAAAATGAAACTAAATAGATTACAATGGAGAAAATATTAGCAGAGTATCAAATTCAGATTATTATTACCTGCTATCCTACAGAGACTCTCTAAAAATGAAGGCTTCCATTTTCTTGTTTTTCTACTTCAACCCACCATCCATCCTGCTCACTTTTAGAAATCATATAGTTTGAGAGAGCTATAGTGGGGTGGCAGATATAGCCCACACATGCCTATGGGTGAGCTAGGATTGCAGAGTTGTTAAATCAAGAGAGCAGATCTTAGGAGCAACACTGCGCATTACAACCTCTGCATCACACAGCCCAGTGCCGTGACTGCAGGGATACTGCAGGGTGAGAGCACACCAAAGGTACAGCCCTGTTTAGAAGCCCTTCACAGTACTTCGCTAATAAAAATTACAGTTAGAGAGAAAGGAAAAAGAAAATATAGATTACCCTGTGCCACATTAACAAAATTTCCTACAACAGTGTGTTTTCTTAAGGATAAGCAGAATCCGAAATCTGCTGTGCTTTTTAAAGACAAGGAGAAAGAGCTAAGGCATCTGCACACATACAGCAGGTAGGTAATTTGGGAGTCCTTTTCCCTACCTGTATCTGGAAAGAAAATGTAAGTGTTCACAGTAGAAACCCCATTTTGGAAGCTTTTTCCACCAGAAGGAAGTATGTCACAACACTATCTCATGGACACTAAACGCACATAGGAGATGTGAAGAAGCTAGAGAAAATAGTTCGATTAATAGGAAGGCATACTGAGTTTAGCCGTTCCCTTCATGACCCTGAATCCCATTCAATCCATTTGGTAAGGGCACAAATAGTTAAATAATAGCACTTACTGAAGCCTCAGGTGCTCAGCTTGCTCAGGGATGATACAGGAGAAAACATCTAGCCAATGGCCATTTATGTGTTCCTCCTGATCTACTTACTGAAATGTTTTTCCCCACTGATAAAGGCAGTTAGGCACGATTTTCCATGCACCTGCTTTGGGGACTTGCACAGCTCTGTAACCAGTTCAGCTACACAGGGGGAAGGCTATAAGAAACTTGGGTTTCATTGTTTAAATTTTTAAAGCATACATTGGGGCTAGGTGAGATCAGATCTCATCCTAAGAGAGAACGAGACCAAACAGTGGTTGCTAAAAGATATGAGTATTTAGAATAGACTTCTGCCTTACAAAGAGGAAACGATAGAGACAGAAACTGCTTTCTGCTGGAAAAAAATGCACCACATGTGCAAAACTGGAAGATGCCTAGGGGAAAAGACAAAGTTGATATCAGTGTGAGTGGCATCTTGGGGAAAACCCCAGCTGACAGAAGGAGGCTGCATAGAGGGAAGAGTGCTGGGAACTACTAGACGACTGACTGGCACATATGTGGTTTCTGGTGATTAAAATAAGCCATTTAAAAACAGACCTGCTTGAAAAGCAAAAAAGTAAATGACATTATACTGGATGGAACAGCTACCAGATGGTCCAGTTACCAGCAGCTACTAGATTTTGTTTTTGTTTTTTTAAATACACACATGCACTCGCACGAGCAAACGCTCATGGGCCAAACTGGACTGTAAAAGCCATCTGGCACTGCCTGTGTAAGTTTACTACACTGCGAAACCTCATTCTCTCTGACATTATTTGTGGTTAGAGGACTAATTCCAGTTTCAGCCAGGCAACTAGGCTGCAATCTGGAGCATGAGAATCAGAGGGCATGGAAACAAAGCAGGGAGCCATAGGGTGGATTCTCAGCTGTGAAGAGACAATTTCCAAAAGGAAAATGAACTTCACTTTCTCTGTTCCCAACATGAGTAATGGGATGGTAAAAAAAAAAATTCCCCTCATTCTTTGCTGTAAATCAAGACTTGTGAAAGCCTCCCCCACCCTTTACACAAGGCAGAGATCCACAATCCTGTTCCAGCTAGGATTTTTTTTTTTACAGTCACCCACTGTTTTCTTCTGTCTTCTCCAACTCCTGTCCATTACAACATCACAGTATTTGATGAGTTTCTATTCTCCATTCACTCATCTACTCCCAGTTCAATTCCACTTCCCTGCTCTGGCACATTAAGGGGGTTGTGATCACCTCCAGGTGTATCCTAAAAATGAAGGAGAAGCATCTGCCACCATGTACAAATGACATTTGATCTGTCATCACAAAGAATTTATAAAATATGCTTATAGCACTCATCATATTAACATGTCTTGTACATCTTTTTCTTAACTTTTAAGGAAGCTGTTTAACAATGTGTATCTCAAAAGGATCTCATTCTGGTAGTAACTGGGCATTATTTTTATAAAACAATCAAAGCATTAAAAAAAACATTTTACACCTACCTATCATTGTACAAGAGACAATGTCCTTGCCCTGGGGTCTAATCTGGCGAGTGACTCAATACAGTCAGAATTCAGTTTAGTTTCATTAAATGCTCTCCTTGGCTGCAATGCAGAACTGGGTTTTGGTGTAAAGAAGGAAAAAGAAACAAATGCAAACAAATTTCAGATCTATAAACATGCATCAACAATCAGCATAGAGCTAGTTTTCTAGCATATTAAAAGCTACATCTGCACCATATATGTTAGGAACCTATTCCCTCCCAGCTGAGACCTGTATCTCAGGATGTAACAACAGTGCTTCAACACTGTTGCTGGACCAAAGTCCAGAGCCCAAACTGAGGCTTAACACATGGTACAAACATAGCCCAAAGTAAATGCTTGGCCCAAGTTTACTTTACAGTCCCTGAAATTCACTGGCAAAGCTTTGAATTGTGTGAACATGAACTAGCTCTGATCTACAGAGCATCTTGACAAAGCTTAAAGCACTGCAATCAATGTCCAAGCCACTAACATTGCCATATAGCCCACTTGTGGGGACAGAGAGGCTCAGGTTTATTGAATTTATCTATATAGACTTGCCCTTGCTGTACTTTGCCAAGAAAATTCAAGTCACAAATTGTGGCTGAGGGCATTTACACAGGGACTGGATGTGGTTCAGTTTGTTTTCAATATTCCGAGATGGCAATTTAGAACTCTGAATTAGGAGGTTATAAAATTCACGAGTCTTCAATATAACAAGAAAAACGCTTGTGAAGGAGATAGTGGAAGCTGCAAGCTCCCCTCTGTAAGGCTGCTAACACTTTGTAACCAATTCAACCCAAAATGTTCCTAGGAGAGTAACAAGTCAGGGAAAATGTTATAAAGGGCCAATTATCACTATATAACCCATTCTAAAATTAATTCAAGTTACAGATAAAACCCAGAAATGCTCTGGTCACAAAAGATGACACCTGCAATGCTTCTTAGCCATTTTCCCCACAGAAACACTCAGAAAAAGTAAATCAAATAAACTAATGTGAAAGCTAGGATAGCTCACTGGGATTTTCACAATCCCTTTTTCTCTCTCTCCCACCTTAAATGCATTGTTTTCATGCTTGAAAACATCTGTTGAGGAGGCTGATCCACAGAGCTTCAGCCCAATTCTTCCAGAGGTCAGGGACAATGGCTCAGCCCCACCTCTGATTATTGGTTATATATTTTAGACTAACTTTTAAAAGTATAAATATCGGTATTTTGATGATAGTCATTTGATTGACTATAATCAGGCTGTTGGAGTTTCATCTTACAGTAGTGGAAACACTAAGCGCTTGTCATGATAATTCTGTGCAATTTACAGAGGAAGATCCATGCCCCAAGGGCCTGTGTATCTCTCTACCGAATGTTAGAGCAGACCTCTGAACTCTACAGGACAATTCGAAACCCACAAAGTCTTCACACATACTTACAATCCTTTTAATGGAATTTCACTGATGGAAGATAGCTCTTCGAAACTTTTTGTTATAGGAATAGAGGATGACAAACGTATTTTTTTGCCTTAGTTCCCAAGAAGCTGTATGCAAAAATGTTCATGAGTCAGACCAGAATTTCTCAGCCCTTTCCCACTCCCATTGCAAACAAAAAATAGGCTGGAGGTCTCACTTCAACTTGTAATAACTATTCTACTTAAAAACTGTAGCACTTAAAAAATACACTTTTTATCAGATTTGGTGTATTTTAATGATTTCTGGTTCATTTGGACTCAGATGGAAAACGCAACTTTGCTGATGGTACTGTTGCATATAGCTGATCATATGAACTAACAGACATTCCTTCGGATTTTTAAGTTTTGGACAAAACCAACCATTGGGGTGCATTTCTAGACACCTATCAGACACATATTGGCAAGCCCTACCAAAAGATAAGATCTGTGAGGCTTTTCCCAAGGAGGACCTAACCAGATGTGCCATAGCACTGCATGCTCTGTTCCTGTGCTCCTGGAATCCCAGTTTACTCGATACGTCACCTCCTATTTACAACCAAGTGCTCCCATTAAAAGAAAATACATGCACCCACAGTTACCCCCACCCTTCTGCAGGCACCTGCCTTGCCTTTTCTGCTTGCAGTTACAGGGCATTTGCTGGAGGGGGAAAAAGGGTTAAAAGAAAAACAGCCTAATCTCCATTCACACATTTGTCACCTTCCCCAAAATAGCTGCAGAATTTGAGCATAGTATGCCATTTTCCTCCCTGACAGGTTAATCCGTTTATTATTCATCCATTTAATGAAAATACTGTGTCTCCATGCTAAGAACAAAACAAAACCTCCAACAACACTGGTTCTCTTTAAATCATATTCATAATCTTGCACAATTTGATTTGTGTTTGTATTCAGCTTTATTTTTTAACTATAAGTTAGAAGCAGGAAACCTATTTTTTCAGATTTCGCATTGTTGCCTCTAGCCACATTTATGGAATGTTTTCTGGGTTTTGCAAAATTATCAGCATTTCATTACCTGCTTCTGCAACAGCCATGTATCTACTGTGAAAAGGTCACCCAAAAGTTAATGAACCTCATGCTTAGCCAAACTGCTCTTGTCCTGTGGGACAGAAATTTTCATGAAACTCTGCAAGGCTCATCTTGCAAAGTTTCCTGAACATGTTCCAAAAAAGGAATAGTTAGTAAATCACGGAGCAAATCTGTCCCTTTTCACAGGCAACTGGCTCTATTAAGCTTTCCGCAAAAATATGGGGCTCGTGTTCTCAACGGCATCATTTCTAAAGGAAAACTACAGCAGTGTTTTGAACCAGTCACAGAAGTATTACAGCCATGTAGCTATACAGAACAATCATATTCCCTTCCAGGCTTTAATTCTTCTAGAGGATTACCTATTTCCACTGGAAGCACCTTTTTGATGCACGACATACAGGGTTTTTTTCACAGATTCATCATATTAGAAGACTGGATTCATGATCCATTCAGATAGTATGCCTAGATCTTTCTCCTCCTCAGGCATTTTCTCATTATAACTACCGCGAGTACAGAAGAATTACATAACATTGCATTTTGAACTACTGAATTTCATACCACTCCTCTTACTCCAGTCCTCATTTCCATCTTATATCCCAGCCTTTTTCTGTATGAACAGTGCTTCCCAACTCCAGCCAGCCAGCATGCTCCCCTATGTTTCAAAGTATTAACGAAGGTATGAAATAGGAAAAGCCCCATGAACAATATTGGATTCTCTCTCTGATACATCCTTTCCCAGCACTGACGAGTGTTGCCATGTTCTATGCCCTCCAGTTCCCTCAGGTAGCCTCTACTCCAGCACCTTCCACTTTGGGACCATACCAAAAGTTTGCTCTTATCAAGGGGTGACATCAGAGAAGTCCAGCAGCATCTATTCTTCATGAGCCTGTTTTATTAGACCCCACTTCGCCTTTCTTAGATCCAAATATCAGAGAAAAATCTGTGGCCATTTATTGCACATTTAGTTGGAGCTCACAACATCCTGAAATACATTTGTCAACCTGATGCTGTCTTGAAAGTGAAACACTGCAGGCAGTTAGATTTTGAATCTGATCTACTACTTAGGCAGAGTAACTGCATGAACAAATTGCTGGAAAACGATGACTGGTTGATTATAGTTATTTTATTTAAGTTTTGGAGGGAACGTTCTTGTACCAAGGAGTACATTCAAAAGGAAAATATTAAAAACAAAAAAATAGGAAAAAAAAAAAGTGTGAAAGACAAGGGCAGTTGTTTTGGGTTGTTCTGCTTTGCATTACAGGCAAATTGTTCCAACAAGAAAAGGAATGTTTTGTCTTTTTACTCTTAGAGGAAATTATTACAGCATTAAATGTCTGTAGGCGAACTAGAAATAGAGCAAGACTTGAGTTTAAGGGATGCTAATTCAACTGAATGCAAACTCTGCTAGACTCTGCAGTGTCTGGATTTCATTCACTGATAACAGGAGTTGCTAGTTCGAGTGAACTGTGATTTTCACCTACATCAGCCACTCAGTTCAGACAATGCTATTCCCAAAAGAAAGAGACTATGTTGTCTAATGCTTTCAGTTCACAATTAGGATCTGCTGTTTCCCAACTAGATGAGGTTATGGAATTTAATAAAAGGCATATTCTGATAAAAAGCCAGATTAACAACAAGGGAGAATTTTAATAGGACTAAATTGTTTTGGGGGTAGAAACCCAAAGAAGTTTGTAGAAGCTGTAAAAACTTCTGGTCACCACTAGAAAAAGACTAGGCAAACCCAGAATACCCAGAGGTCAAAAGATCTGTGGTGTGCCTCATTGGTCCAGAGATGTTAACCTTGCCTCTTATGTTCCCTAAGTGCCCTTCCCAGTTAGTTATTAGTTATTCTTGACTCTGGAAAAAGGGTCTTTCTCTTTATCTTTCCTTTGAAATGTCCTGGTTTCACCCTAGTACAAAACAGGAAACGAATCTGGGGTGGGAAAACAGTTCCTTCTCCAGCTGCATTACCAAATCCTGATCTCAGCCCTCATGGAGGCCTCCGTGGGTCTTCAGCCAGCGTCACCTTTTCCATGGTTCCCCCAGCAATAATATGAGGTAACAGCTCACAGAACTCCTGAAAGTTAACTGTTGTCTGAAGCACGCCTCGGAAACGAATAGTACCTGCAGAAGTGTAACTCTTAGAGCCAGGACTTGTAGAGGCACAACAGGGCTTGACCAGGTTCAAGCCTCGAGGCAATGCAGCAGTCCGCGTGC
The DNA here is from genome assembly GCF_026419915.1 of Harpia harpyja. Lineage (NCBI taxonomy): Eukaryota > Metazoa > Chordata > Aves > Accipitriformes > Accipitridae > Harpia > Harpia harpyja. Next base: position 74,403,473 of record NC_068941.1, read on the forward strand.
ATGATCACAACCACTGGGGCTGGAAGGGACCTCCAGTGGGCTCCAGTGCAACCTCCTTACCAAAGCTGGGTCAGCCGTGAGGTCGGACCAGGTTGCTCAGGGCTTTTTCTAGCTGGGTCTTGAAAACCTCCAAGGACAGAGACTGCAGAACCTCTCCAGCCAAAATGTGTATTTTAAAACATCTGTTGTTCAAGTGCTGCCTCAGAACAGCAGTTTTTCCAGGCCTGAATATCCCACTGGTTTTAAGTCAGCAACCGTTCCTACTTATCTGTCTTGACAGAAGTTGTCACCATGGCACCCAAGCACCTGGAACAATTACCTAAGGGACAATATGGAAATTGCAAGGCAGCTCCCAGCACAGCTAAGAGGACTCAAGGGCGATGCAATGCCCAGTTTGTCTGCAGGCTGTCAGGGGCTAACGGCAGGCTCTTATTTCACCCTAAACCTGGGTGACTCCGCTCCGGCATGAAACCTCCAGCTGCCCGCCTGTGGTGAAAGCAGACGGTGCTTCCCGAGCTGTCAGTGGATGCTTGGGTATCATCACGAGCAGAGAATAAATACACCCGGGCATAGGTGGAACGGTGAGGCAGGTCATAAACAAAGTAGATGCGGTTCTTAAAAATAGCAGCTCTCTGAGAGGTTACACTTGAAAATGTAATGACCCGCACTTTTTTCTTTATCTGTTACTGTAACTACACAAACTCCACAAAACTATCACTGTACTTTAACTGAACAAAAATAATGTTTCATACTCTGCTTTCGACCAACAGACATAATGAAGCTGTGCAGGTTCATTTGTTCTGGTGGACTGCATGCCCTTAGCGTAATTGTTTAACTTAACTGTAACTTAACTTAATTTCCTAATAATCCTCATCAAATTTCCTCAAGCTGTCAGAATACAGACCATATTTAAATAGCAGATTCTAGGTATTAATAGTCCAGAGCAAATGACAGTTAGACAATGAAAAACTTTTTTTTTTCTTGCCACTGCCAATAGACAAGCAACCAACAAGGTATTTTAGCTTGCTTGTGTCTCTCAGACAGCAAGGCTAAAATCAAAATACCTATTGTGAAAAGACTTACATATGTCTCGATTTCAAAGAAAAATTCAAATTTCCCACAAAGCTTAGGCAAAGAAATCAGTATTCATTCATTTTCATATGAAACCATGCACTGCTGTACATTTTGGTATGCAAAAGAGGTCTCAGAACGGGCCAGGGAGAAGGGATGTCAATACTGAAATAGCCTTAGATAGAGCTGCTTTGCAAGACTGGCACTTACACAGCAGAGAGCTCAAGGACTGGCTGACCTTGGGTATGTTATTGGCCAATTGTTCCACAAGGAAAGGACGTTACATTGCTTCGACCTAATAAGTGAGGCAAACACGTAACAACAGGCATGGAAATACCTGTATTTTTTTCTCATTCCATCATCCGTTTACAAGATTCATTTGAAATATTAATGTGACATTAAGTCTGGATGCTAGAACATGCAAGTTTATGAGGTCTGAGTACTGGCATATTAATTAATGTCTACGGTTCACAGTAAAAGATACGATACACACAACTCAATTTATACGGCTCAGCTTTGAGTTGTGGGAGTTCCTGTCTGTAACTGAGAGCTGGGGATGGGAAAGGAACAACTCTGACTTGTAAAGCAATAGGCTTTCTAAGTTCTGCTTTTAAAAATACTTTGATGACTAAGCAAGCGTTTAAATGTTAAGAGAGATTTGGAATGAGATCTCGCCCAGCTCGCAGTCAGAACACCCGATGCAAAGCAGAAACAGCTATTTGAATAAAAAGAAGAGTTTGTGTTGTGCACACAGAACTTTTCCGAAGTTCAGACGAAAAGTAGAGATTGCCACCTGCTGACCAAACGGAGGGTAGCAACGGGGATGAGAGAAGCGCTTGCAGTGAAATCCAGGCTCTGCCAAAATCAACGGGGATTTTGCCGCTGATTTCAGCAGAGTCCGGATCCCACCCTTACTCTTACCTTGCCTCGCCAGCCAAACCAAGACGTGTACTCATAAAACCCCAAAGCTGTCTACTTTATCCGCGGAAGAAAACAGCTGACAGAACAAGAAATGTATTCAGCCAGCAGGTCTCTGGTTCTGTCAGCTTCGGCTGATGAGCTCATATTATCATAGAGTCATGCCATGGTTTGGGTGAAAGGGGACCTTTAAAGATCATCTAGTCCAACCCCCCCTGCCATGGACAGGGACATCTTTCACTAGACCAGGCTGCTCAAAGCCCCATCCAACCTGGCCTTGAATACTTCCAGGGATGGGGCATCCACAGCCTCTCTGGGCAACCTGTTCCAGTGCCTCACCACCCTCATCGTAAAGAATTTCTTCCTTAGGTCCAACCTAAACCTACTCTCTTTTAGTTTAAAATCGTTGCCCCTTGTCCTGTTCACTACAAGCCTTGGTAAAAAGTCTTTCTCTGTCTTTCTTATAAGCCCCCTTTAAGTATTGAAAGGTCGAAATAAGGTCACCTGGAGCCTTCTCTTCTCCAGGCTGAACAACCCCAACTCTCTCAGCTTTTCTTGCTAGAAAAGGTGTTCCAGCCCTCTGGCCATTTTCATGGCCCTTCTCTGGACTTCTCTAACAGGTCCATCTATTTCTTGACCCCAGAGCTGGATGCAATACTGCAGGTGGGGTCTCATGAGAGTGAAGTAGAAGGGGAGAACCAACTCCCTCGACCTGCTGGCCACGCTTCTTTTCATGCAGCCCAGGATACAGCTGGCTTTCTGGGCTGCAAGTGCACATTGCTGGCTCATGTCCAATTTTTCATCTACCAATTGATCAAGTGAGGGGGAACACCTGATCAATGGGATCCTACAGTGGCATGAGGGCCCCAGATGAGGTGGTTGGTGGAGACAGGAGGCAGCACTGGACCGCACCAGGGGCATGCTGCTGCTCCGTCTCGGATAAGCTCGGAGGCTCCTCACCACACCAGAGAGAGGGCTGCAAACGCACCTGGTGTGGCTGTAGCCACCTGGAAACACACGGCCTGTACCACACTGCATTTCCCAACGAACAGAGGGTAAGAGCGGGGAGAGGGGGACCCCCTTCGTGCTCTGAGAGGGGTTGCAGCTTGTCACCCCTCACGAGCTACCACAGGATCCACACAGAATGGGGACCTTATAAATACCTCAACCACAGAAGAAGCTTCAAACCAGAGCTCACATCTTCTTAAACACCAAAGCTGATCGCTTCTGAATAGATCTAGAGGAAACCAGACTACATCCAAGCTGTGCCTCTTACTTTACCAGGGAGATCAGGCATCATTCTGTTATACTGCTAATTCCTTTCCATATTGACAAGAAAGAATAAATAATCAAGAAAATATTTGCTTTGTTTTCTTTCTGAAACACAATAGTCTTTTTCAAGACATGCATTGCACACACTATTACAGACATGTAAAAATATAAACCCTAAAATACAAATTTCAACATGCTTTTTTTTTTTTCTTAAATTTTTGAAATGTATTTTTCATTCAGGGTTGAACTGAAAGCAAAACGTCAGTTTTCCACAAAACTGAAAATCCAGCCTGATGTGCTATGGGGTAATTGCAAGAGGCCACTGGTCACAGGACCAGGGCCATGTGGGTTTGCCTGGCTCCTAATACACAGCCAAAGCCACACAAAGAAACTTAAAGCATGTCTGGAGAGACATTACTTTTGTACAGCCCCAGAAGACCTTGTGTGGATGTCGTGGTTTAACCCCAGCCAGCAACTAAGCACCACACAGCCGCTCACTCACTTCCCCCCCACCCAGTGGGATGGGGGAGAGAATCGGGGGAAAAAAAAAGTAAAACTCGTGGGCTGAGATAAGAACAGTTCAACAGAACAGAAAGGACGAAAATAAGAATGTTAATAATAACAATAGTAAAATGGCAATAATGATAATAAAAGAATTGGAATATACAAAACAAGTGATGCACAGTGCAATTGTTCACCACTCACCGACCGATGCCCAGTTAGTTCCCGAGCAGCGATCTGCACCCCCAGGCCAGCTCCCCCCAGTTTATATACTGGGCATGACATCACATGGTATGGACCCTGTTGGCCAGTTTGGGTCAGCTGCCCTGGCTGTGTCCCCTCCCAACTTCTTGTGCCCCTCCAGCCCTCTTGCTGGCTGGGCAGGAGAAGCTGAAAAATCCTTGACTTGGTATAAACACTACTGAGCAACAACTGAAAACATCAGTGTGTTATCAACATTCTTCTCATACTGAATCCAAAACATAACACTATACCAGCTGCTAGAAAGAAAATTAACTATCCCAGCCAAAACCAGGACAGTGGACTAGTACCGTGTCATTAGCCCCTAACCTCTGCATTATACCACACTGCAGGAACTGTGCCGAACTACTCGCTGTCCTAAAGTGTCCCCCCCTGCCTCTCACATCTCAGCCATAGTTCCTACCCCTGTGCCTGCAGCACAACAGAGTTTTGCCTGGTGCAGAACCACACTGTAAGCTGAATCAATAAATTGATTCAGGCTTCTTTTCTGCAGAGAGGGGGAAGACTTTTTTAACCTGCCTCAGTTCAGAAATTTGGCCTACACCAAAGACCCACTAGCAGTTATGTGATGGCGGGTAAAACAGTGACGCAGATGTAGGAACAAGCAATCTGACTTGGCAGGAACTCCTTAAATTCCTTAAGTCAGCTTCAGTGCCAAAGTCAGAACATCATGGAACTACAGGATCAAAAAGTTGTGGCTGGTGTCCAATAATCTGGAGCAACAGCATTGGATTCGCCCTGCACTTCAATCAGGAGAGCAGAGAGGTAGAGGCTACTAACAAATTCTTTCAGCAAAATGCTTTTAGGCTGCATGTAAAGTAAATTGGATCAAGTTCATATCAGTTACTTTAAAATACACATCTCAAATCCAAAGGGAAGTGAGCTAGGCATTGCAATGCCATGAGCTTCACACACAGGTTAAGCAAAACCAGGAGTTCCCAAATTGTCAGAAAACAATTTATTCTTGTGAAAAAAAACATTGCTGCAATAATGCTCCAAGTGAAAAGAACTTTTCTGCGCTGCAGGCACAAGCGTATGTACTGAACTCACAGGTTTCCCAGCGCCAGCTTGTGTTCATGACTTCTAAGCAAGTTAGTTATTTTGGATAGGTACGTATTAGTCATTCATTCACCTACTCTCTTGCTTCCTCTTGCCCCCCCAGCCAACAGACTTACCCACTAAACAAGCTGCTGATGCTTGTCTCTGAATTGCCATTTTGCAGCAAGTGGCACACAAATCCCAAATTGGCTATTATATGTGGTTTTTATGAGGGCCTCAAAATTCTGCCCGCTTCAGAGAGTCTAGCCAAAATGTGTAAGTCACGCACCACTGCACAGAGAGCTGTGTCGTGGAGGTGAATTTGGGGCTGAGAAAGGTTGGATGAGCTCTGTGGATTACCGCCTGCCTCTTGTTACAGGGAATGTGGGAACACTTTCCTAAACAACAAATTTAAGTTTTCTGGCTCAAATATTCAGGCTACAGGAGCGAATGTGCCCCTTTATATAAATACTGGAGAGCTTCTTCCTCTGAAAACCTAAGAAATTAGGTTAAAATATACTTAGCTACTGAGTTACACAAGTGTCCCCAAGGGAGGACTTTGACACAGCATCTTGGAGAAGACTTAAGGAGAAAAACCATAAGGGAACTGTCATCCTGGAAAAAAAAGTGATGACCACTGTTATGGACCAGAAGAAATGGAATTATATGGTCCTTGTTTGGAAAATTAATATATTAGATTGAAAGAAAAAAATATACATCAGATCTAAGCCTATACATTGGCAGAAGAAGTAAATAGACTTATAATAAATAGACACATAAACACAATCAGTATAGACAGTAGTATATGCTAACTGTTTAAAGTTTGTTACTTTATGTCAAACTGAGGGAACTGTGAAAGGAGGGTTAAATGAGAAAGCACAAGGAAATAAACAATTGCAAAGTTTTAATGAGTTTTGCAGTCCTTTAAAAAGCATGAAAGACCACTGTAGATTTAACAACGAACAAAGGCAAGATAGAAAAGGAAATCAGGTGCATGTTAGCGGAGATAAGAGCAGCATGCAGCCAAATAGCACATACTTAAAAATTTTCACTTCATTATATTTAAACCTTGAAAAGAAACTTTGCTCTTTTACACTATCACAATATGAAGCCTAAAAGTAAAATTGTGCTTTGAGACTTTAAATAGATCATGTCTCCCTGGCAATTTTAATTAGCATGCTTCTGTTTATACAAATGTGTCTGTGGGGAGCTGGTTTGAAGAATGGAAGAATAAGCCTAGATGAGTATATGGAATAATTTTAGTATCCATAATTTAAGTTTCCTTTGTCTGCCCATGAGCAAAAGGATCCAAAAAAGCATAAAATTAATATTTTTAAATTATCCAAAATCCCTGTTCATTTAATGCACTATGTACATTTTCCTAGCTTGCTCATATGCTAGTGCAAATACCCATCTCAAATAGCACCGCAATTACACAGAGCAGTATTTCAATAAAATGTAATTGTGAGAAGCAAGTTCTAACTGCAGTTAAACTGGAGTTTAAAAAGATAGGGGGGAGAGACAGAGAAAGAGGGAGGGACAGAGGCAAGGAAGGAAGGAGGGAAGGAGGGAAGGAGGGAAGGAAGGAAGGAAGGAAGGAAGGAAGGAAGGAAGGATCTATCTTTGAAATTCTCAGTCAGAAGACTCTCTCTGCTATTTTGTGACAGGAAGAGAATTTGAGAATAGCTCTACAGAGGAAACAGACGTGGGAGCCCCCCCCATTTACTCTGAGTGTTTTAATATCAGAGGAGTAATCTATAATACACATCCCAGGAGAATCTAGAAATATTTTCAGCTGCCCCAGAGGTTTGGATTACTTGTCTAATAAGTTATTTTAATCTGTCCCTCAGGCAAAATGAGAAATTTGGCATATGGCAACTCTGTCCTTCCTTCCTCTGCTATATATAAGGTAAAATCCCACTCCGATTTACATGCAGTACTCTACCGATACAATCAGGGGAACTGCAGCAGGAAAAGTCAAGGCATAATCTAGTGTTATAGATGTTTTTGGGGAATGGTAGGTTTCACAAACTTTCACTATTACCAGCCTTTACTGAGTTTTGAAAGTTCATGTATCTCTCTCCTGACTCCCTTCCTCTCTTGAGATATTATATTGCAGGCTTGTAAAGAAAGTTCTGTTATGCCGTATAGGATTTTAGTTTATGGGGAGTGTGTGTACATTGTATTTGTGATAATCTTGTCCCTTCAGACTCTTTTCAACAAGCAGTAAATCATGAATTTGGCTGAAACGAGCAAGTACAGAAGGCTATTTTAAATGACCAAAAAAATTTCCAGATCTTGCCAAGGGGATCTGTGTAGTAGTTTTTAAATAAAGCTGATTTTAACAATTACTTGGTAATCAAAGCTGAAAAAAATACCTCCCGAGCTCACTCCAGGAGAGACACACAGACCAGGATACAGAGAGTTGTTCTGTTCGTATGAATAGATAGACTGTGGGACAATCTAACAGACTGGCTTGGAGGCAGGACTTTGTAGCACCAGTCCTGAGAAGCTCCTTTCCCCTTTAGCACTCTCAATGACTACACAGCTTCATGGTTTCCCTCCTTGTTACTTTAGAAAGCAAGAAGAAAAGAGACTAAAGTACCCTTGTCCAATGTGAGCAATTATTCATTCTGTCTCAGTGGAGGGAGAGTTGGAAGCTGGTGCTTTTTTCATTAATGGACAGAAGTAAATACAATCAAAACTCTGGAAAACTTCAGACTGTTTTCTCACAAGAGAAATCAAACAGCCCTGGGAAAGGACTGCAGACTTACGGAGAGTCACGGAAATAAATTTCCATCTATACTCGACATTCAGACTGAGAAACCACTTTAGACGATTTCTTTTGATGCCAGCAGCCTTGGCAGGACTGGAATATTTTGTTATCAGTGATAAACACTGCAAAACATCCCACTGTGTGTATCACTTGAGGGCAGCAGTCTGAGGGCCAAGGAGAGTTGTCCTCGTTTCTCAAGCTAGGAGCCCCAGTTACCAGCCTCTGAACGTGACACAAACGTTTTCAGCAGGCCAAAAAACACTTTGGCCCCTGCCACATGCAGAAGCACTTCCTTCCCGCTACAAAAACATCTACTGGCACTAGCTGGAAACAGTGGTATTACTGCAATGACAAAAGACAGAGAGATGGAGAGCGGGTTCTTGCTCAAGAGTCCTTAGGACAGAGGAGCAGGTATTGCTTAGGCTGTGGAGGAGAGCAGAGGGTTACTGGCATACAGTTTGTATTTTAATTCTCTAAGCCTTTCACTCTTTCTCTAAACCTGCCTTTCTTGAAGTTTGAACTGCTAAGATATTTTGGAGAACCCTGAGCAAGCAGGCACTTTGGATGATCACGTTTCCTTTCATTGATCCACTGTCACATAACAACATACAGAAGAGAGGGGCATTGCCCGAAATTTTCCCAGCACCTTACTGATAAAAGTGAAGAATATGCTTTTTAAGTCAGTGTAAAATGAGAAAGAAATTAAAACTGTCTTTATGTAAAGCATACCATACAGCTGGTTAAAAGAGCCTGCGGCAAATGGAGATAGCTTTAAGATATTTCTAACTACACAATAAATCCACTGAAGTGCAATGCTGCTCTCTTAAGAATTACTCTTACAAAACAAGCTGTATGACATTAACAAAGCCAGTCAGGTGATGATCATTAACACACAGCAACAAAGACCATGGGGTAAAATAAAAAAAGGACAGGTTCATGATACCTGAGGCAACATCTGCAGAAGAGGCTGCAGACAAAGCAGTCTTGCCCTCTGTGCTCAGAAGGGGCTGCAGGCAAGCCGGCTGGATCCAGCAGCTGTGTGACAGTAGCTGTGCTTTAGCCACTCGTCCTCCTTCCAGTCAGCATACTCTTAAAACAGGAGAAAAAGGCTCTTGCAAAGTTGTTTTCCTCCTTTACAGCCTCAATAGCTCCTTTCTACTGAGCACAAAAAATGTTCAATTTTTTTTACTAATCCCATTGCTGGAGCAAACATCACACGTCTCCATTTCAGGAAGGTTTCAAACCTTGCTAGAAGCAAATGAAAGCTAAAAAACACCAATACATTCAGATTTCTTACTCTTGTACACATTCCTGAGAATAAATTTTAAAAATGCCCTCTTCCTACTGTAGGATCAAACTTGGGATGCTTGAATGTTCTGGCTTAGCATTGGTAATACTGTTAATACTTTTCCCTGACCTTCCATTTTCCTCCGGTTAAACAAATTAAATAGGAAACCTTGTATTTCTCACACTCCCCAGCGTGAGTGAGCGGGTGCGCTAGTCTGAGATTGTTTCCCCTTGTCTGACTCCTACATCAGTTCCTATTCAGAAAGCAGCTGGTCTCTGAATATATTCAGAGCTGGTTATCTCCATACACAATATATCCTAGCGGATCCAGGCTTCTATTCTTTTTTTTCCCCAGGAAACAATTATTTCGCTATTTGTCAGGCTTTCTCCAACCCCTGCCACATAACTTTTGAAACGGTTGGCCAATTTTAATGAAATCTGGCAGAAAAGCACGAATCTTAAAGACATTAAATTCCTATCATCTTTCTGCAGATCAATAAGTGAGGAGGAAAGATTTTGAGCAAGCATTATTATTTCTGCTGTTTCACTGAAGACTTTTTTTCGCCCATGTTCCACCTTCTTCAGAACGAGTCCCAGAGGCTGCCCTTGGCCTGGAAGTGCAATAGTTTGGGGTAATCCTCTGGGCAGGTAGGAAACCTCTGGGCTCCCGTTCAGGCACGCTGCCTGCATTTACTGTGGGACCAGCCTCTGGTGGGCAACACTCTCCCCCTCTCTCCCTGCTCGATGAAGAGCCAGGCAAGGATCCCAGGCGTACTGCTGGGGTATCCAGTGGGATCTGCAGTGGACTGGGAATGGGGGAACACCCTTGACTGCATCGGACCCACCGCCTCGATTCGCAGCCGGACCCAGCAGAGTGGTGGGTTCCACCTACGGCTCCTTCACACCCACTCTTTCTCTGCACACTCCCGCCTCACCAATGCCTTCGGATAGAGCTCTCTTAATTGCCCAGCTGTACGGGGAACCAAGCATGGAAAGTAGGTCAACAGGAACAAAATAACCCATCTCACTCCCTGCCTCCACCCCACCTCTCCTAAAAGAATGCTGTTGGAAGGTGACTCAGCATCCCTCGGCACCTGAACGTGTGGCACCCCCAACACAAAAGAATAAGTCAAAAGCCCCAATTTCCCTTTTTAAATTCTTTCATTTTTTTACTTTAAATTATTTTCCTGAACAACATTTTCAAAAATTTCCATGGAAAATACTATTTTTGTACTAGATATAATAACTCTAATTTTTACTTGAGGATTACAACCAAGGTTGCAAAAATGATGGCATGAGCAATTTTGAGCACCCTATTATTTAACAGCAAAGTCCTGCTTTGATCCATCTCCCTGCTGACTTCAATGGAACTACACTAGGTATAAATTAAAGCAAAATTCAGTCCATCAGCTCTACTTTAGGCTTCATGCATCCCATTTAAGCAATGCCTCCACCTTGATTTCACCTTGCTGCAGTCAGCAAAGACTGCTGATATAAAAGGTGTCATGCTTTTGTGTATCCACTCACTCTGCTTTCATGTTTAAGCTGTACCATTTTACCTTACCATTAAAATTACATTTAGGCAAAAGTGAAAGAGTGTATAATTTCTTGCGCTCTCTCTGGAGAACAAGCCTCCATTACGTTTTTCTCCGTCTCCCTGTACACAAATAGCAAAAACATGTATTTTCCAGTCAAAAACAAACAGCAAAGTAAAAAGTCTATTAAAGGGAGCACAGTCACTGATTCTAACATTTTTCATCTGAATGGAGAAATGAAGTGGTATTTCTCTAGCAGGCAGGAACCTACATCTCAAAAAAGGAAAAAAAAAAAAAAAAGATATGCTGAGATCATCAATCACAGTAGCGGGAATTAGATGTCCAATCCCTTAGATGCCAATAACAATCCCAACCATATTGCATCAATTAGTCATTGATTGCTTGTGAAGAGGTAAGAAAGCTTTAGCGCTTCTCTCCCTTCCCTCATTACCATGGAAGAGTGCAGCACAAAGAGCTGTACCATGAGTCGCAGCCATGGCCACACAGGTGGGCTTTCCTCTCACAGGCAGGTCAAGGCTCCATCTGCCCTGGAAGATTTCTTCCTGGTTACAGAAAAAAAATCAAATAAGTCTGTGTATTAAAGCTATTTGCAACAGCAATCTTTTTTTGCTCTCAAATATCATCTGCTAAGCAGGCTCTACTCATCTTGTCACAAAATTTGGGGATCCAGGAACTCATCCCTTGGCTTTGGCAGAGACATAAAATGAGAAAAAAGGGAAAAGAGGCGTAGCTGTACCTTCAAAATAATGTACTTTAAAAGCATCATGTGCAATCTGGGTGTCACATTGCAGTTCTGAAATTGGAAAAAATAATCCTAACCTTTCATATAAAGTTACACTCAGAAGTGTAACTTTAAATTGCTTTTACATGTTAAAGCTAGATAAATAAAGATGAATTCGTTTCTCTGCACATTAATGAAAAAGTATTAGAAAATGCAGTTTGTTGAAATGTGACTTAGAAGACTTTACAAGTGTTTTTCAAACTTTAACCTATCTTCCCAGGAAATACAACCAGTACGATTTGCTGAGCATGAAAATCTTCCTATTTTTAAAGAGCACTTCAGTCTATTTGACCAGCCACTTCGAGGAGCCACCACGTGCTGTCTCCATTGAAGTAAAGTGTCACTGACAACAATCACCCTGCTCAGCTCCGGTGGGAGAACCTGGGTCTCACAGTAGTTTTCGTTTTACTCAAGGAATCTCCTTAGAAGTCACCGAAAAGTTCTAGAGCTGTCAGTGCAAGGTCATGACAGGCTAGTTTAAATAAAAGCTTTCTTTTCATCACTTTAAAACATGTTGATCAGTCACTGTTTTCATTTCTGCCAAGTCTTTCGCTTGCCAAAGGCTTGCCTGTGGAAAACACTTAGGACAGGGAGCCTCCTACTGAATCAAAATACATTTGCTGTTCCATGGATACACTTAAGGCACCAAGCTTCACCTTTTACATAGGGCCTATTTGCCAGTACCAAACATAAAAAATATATGTATGTATATACATGCTTGAACAAATAAAAATACTACTAATACCTGGAAAGAAACGTGGTTGTAAAGCCAGAAAGAGAACTTCAAGCATGCTTTATTAAACAACAGTTTTCCTAAATGTTCTTTATTTATCCCCAAAAAGATGACAAAATCATATCCTCCAGTCTTGGAAGTCCAAGAGCATTTCACCCACCACGACTATTGCCATGTAAGAATACGGACGTCACTCTGATCACATCACAGCTGAAGGTATAGTCCATGTCTTGGCTACATTTTAGTCTTGCAACTAGAGCATTTCATGCCACAGCTCAGCTGAAGCCACATTTGCTGTTATCGACAAAGCATAAAACCTCAGCAACGCTGGCACCACTACTCTGCTGTTTCAAACCAGAGTGGACTAGATTGTGATTACTGCTGTTGCTCCTAGGCATAATAATTTTGCCTTTTTTGGAAAAAATCCCATATCAGCAAGCATCAGAAAATCTGAGACTTTCTTTAACTAGAGACGATCATAAAATACACTGTTTATGCACAGGGAGAAGCAAATGTGAAGTATGCATCAGGAGATGCACGTTTATACAAGCAATCAATTCATCACCGATGGTTCTGGGTTTTATTGTACCACAATAAACAACACGTAAGCTACACACCAAAAGAAAATAAGCCTCAGAGAATGGAGCAACAGTGGTAACACAGATGGTGCAAGGCACAGACATGTTACCACATATGTAGAGGAAGAAGTGAGCAATTCATCCGGGATGGATCTCTAGCTGGTGTTGGGCAGCTTTAGAGTTTTTACTATCCACGAATCTGCTCAGACATTTCAGTCACTCCTGGTGAAAAGTCTTTACTTTTTCCTAGACAGCTTAAATTGCTTCAAACAGCTCCCCTTTCTGCGTACCCTCATTTGTAAAAGACCACAGAGATTTAACAGGAACATTACCCTTGTAACTTCAACACTGCCAGCAACACTTTATCTTTAGAGAGCGCAGAACTTTGCAACAGAGTTCATCACAGAGGAAGGGCATCTCTTATCAAAACCAAACTTGTTCAGATCAGTACTTCACTCCTATGCAAAGTGAAGGATTTTTACCTTCTTTTTACTTTCTTAATCCAGCTGTCACCTGGATTTCAGCCACTTCATAAATTTAGATTCATTATCAGCTTACATTGCATAAACAAAGTTTTTGAGATAGAGGAAAAAATTGTGCAAAGAAAGTGTTTCACTGGAAAAAAAAACAACCAACAGAAAATATCAGCTCATGTGCCAAGTTCTGTTACCACTTTTATCAGCTATGGTATGAACTGTCTTCAAGAGAGTTTAATTTTATTAACACTCATGAAATCAGTTGGGGAAGTCGGCCACCGACTTTGATGCTTTTGGCCTCAGTCTCCTCTTGCAGGCGCATAAACTTCTTGTTCCCACAATATCACACGCACCTCCGTTTTGTCTCGTATCTTAGTATTTCTTCAGCAATTTAAATGTTGCCTGAACTTTAAGAACTGCAGCTGGAACTAAGAAATATCTGTCATCTACTTTATTGATATTAAGAAACTTGCTGAGACTTTTCATATTAAATATGTCAAAAATATTTAGAAATGAGACTGTTTCCCTAAAAGAGAATGCAAAAGCAAATGTAATCATTACCAGTTTGTAAATACCCATAGCAGGGGCTGCAGGTTGCAGGACACGAAAAAATGAACAAATAACAGTAACATGATTTTTTTAAAACAAAGTTCCAGATAAAGTAAAATGCACTACAGTCAGAACCCAGAGTATAAAATGAAGATTTTCATACCGTGATTAGGGATCACAGATGTTAACGCCAGAAATATTCCAAATTACTTTAGAAAAAGTATAATTCAGGGTACAGAAAATTTGCAGTGCAAGACATAAGCCAAACAGACAGTATATGTAATTCGACTGTTTACATAAGTGAAAATTGAGGAATGAGGTGAATATGGAAAAAGCAAAAGTTAAGGAGAGCTACTCTTAGGACTGTCCAGAAAAAGAATTGTTCCAAGCATAAGGGAAGATATGAAGCATGTGCAAATTCAAGGGATAACAGAAATATAAGTTAGGAAAATCAACTGGGACCATGAAAGTAAACAAGGAGATTACTCAGCCGAGAATGACAAAATACTGAAAAAAAACCAAATCCTTTGTATTCATGCCAAACTGTTTCTGTTAGTTATCTGACAAGTCTTTTTCAATGTCTACTCACAGAAACATTTTACTAGCACTGGGTATCAGGCATCACTAAGTGACTACATCAAATGACAGTAAAAACTACAGTAAACTACAAAGACAAATACCGAGTACAAAATAAACAACTACAAGTACTTAATAGTTCTGGAACAACTGAAACAATTACACTTAAATATGTAAGCTCAATTGTGAGCTCACTGAAAACAGCAAGATGGCTTAATATTTAGTTGTACATTCATAATTCTCTGTATAGCTATACTGTAGTGCAATCAAAAATAATGTATCTTTTTATTAGCATACAAGACTTCATGTAACCACATCTCAGATAACGTAAGACGGCAAAGCATCCTTAAAACAAACAGACAACAAAGGCCTGATTTCGGTTTAATTCAAATTCATGTTTTATTTTCAGGAGGCTTCCAGTTTCCTTTACAGCATCTTCCCGTAGGACACTGTACAGTTGGACGCAGACAACAAAAAAACCATTTTCAGCCAGCATTTAGGATATTTTATTTGATAAATAAGATATCCAATGAGCCTGTAATACTCAATAAGTTGCATGAAACATGGGATGGTACATAATTCAGAGCACAGAACAATCTTTTACATTCAGCTGTTGAATCAATTAGAGTATGGACTGCTTGTTGCAATAGTTTCAGACCACTGGGCATAACTGATTCCTGATAGCCCTTAAATTCCCAAATCTCATTAATAGATTCCTGCTCCCTAGTATGTATCCTTCACAGTGCATTCATTGACATAGTCTGAGACAAAGGCCACAGATATTCCAGGTTGTCCATGACATCTTGTGTGTGAATGGTATACCGTTCTGTGAGGCAGGTATCTCGCTTGTGCTCTTAAAATAAAGAAGAAGACATTTTTTTATCATTTTCTGCACGGGGGGGGGGGGGGGGGGGGCAAAACAAAAAAACAAAAAACAAAAAACGAAAACAAACCAACCCACCAAAAAACCCACAAAACCCAACCACAAACCAGGATGTTGCAGTGCCTTTTCCTAACACAAAATGCTGAAAATGTTAACTTCCCAGTAATGTCTGAAATTTCCATTCACTATCACAGTAAGTCACACGCTATTTCAAAGATCAGTATATGCATTTACTAAAATGACACCCTTCAATTCTGCCCTTTCTTGCATACTGCTACATGATCTTTAGTCAGCAGTGAAGAAACTTTTCTGTATTGAGAAAAGATGTAACAGAGTCAGTAGATCACGCATTTGGATATACCAGTAGGGGCTGTACCAGGCTGTGAGCTGCCAATTCCCCACCCCTCTTAAACTTTGGTGCTTTAATCCTGTGAGACGCCCATGTAGAAAATACGAAACTACACAAACAGAGGCCAGAATTTTTAAATTACTCTGGTATCCAGAGATAAAAAACTCACAATACTTTTAAATACTTGTCAGATTTGTTTCCTTCTGTTGAGTTCTAAATAGTTTAGGAGTACTTAGTTTACAGTAGGAAAACTAGGGGCAAGCTTTACACTTCTAACCTGCTTTTAAGTCTGCAATAACAATCCTGACGCTCCTGCCTTTAAAAACCAAACTGATTTCTAATGATTACTGCAGAGGGCAATTCCTCTTGTAGCTGGACAAGATCTCCACTCATTAGGCTGCAAAATTTGTGTAACCAAAACACTATTACTGCCAAGTCCCTTTTCTTTTCCTGTAAGCCAGTCACTCTTTCCATTTTTAAGTACATTTTTACACTTCCTTTCATCCTTACCCCTCCTGGTTAGGACAGGAGCTCAGCCACCTAGGCAAGAAGAGACTGGAGAGCCAAACCGCACCCAGTGAGACACGACTGTCCCTCAAGTTATTGTCTCAAGTATAATGAAATTAACTCCTCTGTTTCCAGATTTTGTTTACTGCCTCTGGGGTCCTGTTTTAGTTGTAAGAGGTCAGCCTGGGAACTACCAGACTGCAGTCTGCGCTGAATTCAACATCGAAGACTGTGGAAACGGAAGATACTGAGAGGAGCGACAAGAGCAGTTAGAGCCACTGACAAGACTTCAGCCACAGCGTATTAAGCAGTTGTAACCGTAACACTGAGGTAAGTGAAAGAATGCGTAACAAAGCGGCAAACGAGAGACGGCCTGAAAACGTTTGCACCAAAAAAGCACGTGGGAATGCACTGAAAGGTGAAGGAAACGTGCTTAAACTCGAGTATTTCCAAGGTCATCTGCCAGCTGCCTCACCCAGGCCCCTCACGGAAACGGGAGATACGGGATCCCACCTGAAGACCGAAGCCTTCCGTTATCCTTGGGGTGAGGGCAGCAGCGTCCCCTGAAGCAGAGGAGGGAGGACCGGGGCGGGGAGGCGGGAAGTGTCCGCTAGCAGCCAGCAACGGCTCCCGGGCGCCCTGAGGGGAGACCTTCCGCCCCCCTCCCCCCGCAGCCCCGCTCCCCCACAGCCCGCCGGCGCCGGCTGACAGGCCACGGCCTTGGCCCGACACCCGGCCCGGCCCGGCCCCGCCCCGCCCCGCCGGGCGGAGGCCCCGCCCTCGCGCCGCAGCGCCCCGGCCCCACCCCGCGCCTCAGGGAGGAAGCGCGCGGCGCTGCCCCCACCATGATGGCGGCCAGCGCAGGAAGGGGCGGGGCGTGGCGCGGGGCGGAGCCGCGGGGGCACCGCCGGGGAGGGCGGCAGCGGCGCGGCGCCGGGCGGCCGGGGCGGCGGGCGCCCCCGCGCTGCCCGCAGCGCCCAGCCGCGGCCGCACGGGACGGCGCGGCGCGGCGCGGCGGGGCTGCCGCCGGCGAGGCGGGCGGGGGCCGAGGGGCCGCCCGGGCCGCCCCCCTTTCCGCCGCCTCCCCCCGCGGCGCCGCCGGATCGGGGCCTCACTGGAGCGGGCCGCCAGCGGCTCCGCCCCCCTCCGTCTCCTTAAAGGGCCCGCGGCTCCTGCGCGCGGCGCCGCCAGTGCTCGCCTCGCGCCGATGGCGCCGCTCTCGGCGGCGGCGGCGTCCCTGCTTCCCTTCTGGTCGCCCGCCGCTTCCTCCCTCCGTTCCCTTTCGCTTCCGGGGTCAGCGCCGCCGCGGCCGCCGCTCGGTAACAAGCCCCGTCCCGGGGTCCGGTCCGGCCGGGAGAGCCGGCAGCCGCGCCCCGCGCAGGCCGCGCCGCCCCGCCGCCCCCATGGCCAGCAACCCCCAGCCGCAGCCCCCGCCGCCGCCGCCGCCGCCCCCGCCGCCGCCCCCTCAGCAGCCGCCGCCGCTGCCGGGGGCTGGGGCCGCCGTGGCGGGTGGCGCGGCCGAGCCCGAGCTGGTCTCCATGATCGTCAACCACCTCAAGAGCCAGGGCCTCTTCGACCAGTTCCGCCGCGACTGCCTGGCCGACGTGGACACCAAGGTGCGGGCGGCCGGCGCCTCGGGGGCGGGGGTGGTCCCGGCGCCCCGCCGGCGGCCGTCCCCGGGCTCCGGCACGTCGCGGGCAGGCTGGGCCCGGCCGAGAGCGGCGGGGCCCGGCCCGGGGGTGGCGGCGGCTTGCGGGGGGAGCGCGCCCCGCGCTCGGAGGCGAGCAGCGGCCGCGCGGGGCTCCGGCCCGGCCCGGCCCGGCCCGCGGCGCCGGGGCTCCTCTCGGCGGCCCCGGCGGGCAAAGCCGGAGCCCGTGTTGTCGGAGGGGAGCGTGGGCTGGCCGGCGGTACAGACGCGCCTGGTTTTGCGGGGCGTTTCTAGCCGTGCGGGCGCGCTTAGCACGCTGCCGTCGCCGCGAGGCAGAGGGGGCGGCTGCGCCGTCAGTGGGTTGGGGGGGCCGGCGGGGCTCCCAGCTCTTCCCGCCCGGCCGCCGGCAGGGTAACTGCTCATCGAAGCCCTCCTGTCCATCCTCTCTGTCGTTGCTTTCCAGCCTGCCTACCAGAATTTGAGACAGCGTGTTGACAACTTTGTTTCCAATCATTTGGCAACCCATACCTGGAGTCCTCACCTCAACAAGAACCAGCTGAGAAATAACATTAGGCAGCAGGTTCTCAAGTAAGTGACAGCTCTGGGGTTTCTCTGTTTGAACACGCTCATGTACCGCAGTAGGTGACGGGGGCTGTAGGTCAATTGTAAAGTGTCTGCTTTCTTCAAAGAAACTTCTGAAGAAGCGGGGTTTTTTGTTGGTTTTGGTTTTTTTTTTAGCGTTTAAAAAGTGGTGTCATTTCAGATAGCTCGCCATCAGCATTAGTCAGAATTAGACTGCAAATATTATTTTGTCTGATCCACGTAGATGCAGGGGTGGAAAGCTTGTTTCTGACTTGGCATGTAACGCCCTAGCTGAAGTCTGTCTTTACTGTTTCTTTTAAGGGAGATGCAAATAAAACTGCTCTTATCATCAAGTTTTGGGCTAAGGACAATTAAAAGGATTCAACAAGCTAAGCTCTGCAGAGTACAAAGCCAAATTCACAAAACAAAAAACTGGATGTAAATCTAACTAGACAGAGAAGACTTTTTTCAGAACTGCTGTTAACTCAAAATGATGTCAAACACTTATCTGATGTTGCATTTTTTCATGAGGCTTCCTCTAGTTTTTCTTCTCAAAAGTTAGAGTCATGAGCGTTAGGAAATTTCTTCAAAGTAGCATGAGTTTGTCACTAAACTGGGTCGAACAAGGGATTTGGGAACAAACTTACTCAGTTATGCTGTAGTGGTACCATTGATAACTTGTACTGAGGAGCTATTTTGTTTGGTGGGAGGGGAGCAGTTCTTGTTTGGGATTTTTTTTAGCTCCTCTTAGAGAGGGAATGAGGACAAGAGACAATACATGTTCCACAAAAGATTGCAGGGGTCTAGAGAGAATCCATAGACATAAAGCTCTCTATTGCCATTTATTTGATTTTACTGAAGATTAAGGGTGTTCTCTAAAGCTGCAGAACTCTGAGGCGTCACACTGTACCAGGCAGAAAGTAACTTAGGGCAGTGATGTCTGGTCTAGTAGTCGTTTGTCCCTCACGCCATCTACAATTCATCTGTCTTGTGCATGGAAATCGATAACATCAGGTTTCTTCTTAATTTTTTCCACAAACATCGCTTTTACAGTTAGATAACATTTTAGGCATAACCAGTAATGACATAACAACAGGCTGTTTGTTGTGTTAATTCCATGCAGTGGGATTGCTTTGTTTCTCTAGCAATTTTTTTCTTCGTTCATAAGGCATAGAGAGAGCTGTTGAAGTACAGGCAGCTGGCTAAATACATAGCTGCAGTGATGCTCAGAAAATGTTAATGCTTCATTGGAGGCTCTTAAGAGTGTTTTCGTCACATCTAAAGGAGCATATTTCATCAAGGTGTTCTTGAAAAGTCATTTTTCTTATTAAGTATTCATGTAACTCTGTTCCAGGTCTGGAATGCTGGAATCTGGAATTGACAGAATTATTTCTCAGGTTGTGGACCCAAAGATCAACCACACATTCAGACCTCAGGTGGAAAAAGCTGTCCATGAATTTTTAGCCACATTGAATCACAAAGAGGAGGCAGGCCCCAGTACAGCTCCAAGTGAGGAGAAAACAGATGCTTCTATTACAGTACAAGGTATTCTATCATTTCTCCGACTAGTCTGTTAACAAAAATTTGTTTTTCAAGAGAGCAAAAACATTGACTAGGTTTGCTGCTAGCACAAAATTGTTAGCATCAGTATTAACAAGCTGAGCTCCAGGCAGCGTACCACAATACTTGTCTCTCACTGTATGTATAAAGGTAGAAGGCGAGAGAGACATCACCATGTACCGCCATGTCACTCTGTCACTCCTGCTTGAGATTACAAGGGATTGGTTTACTGTAGGGAAAAAAGTTGGTCTTGGGGTTTGGCCCTCTGAGTATTATAGGATCAGATAAGACATAGCTGTAAGAGAAGAATGATTCAATTTTTTTGTGCATTGGTAGATCAGAAAAAGACTACCTGTGAGACAGTTATCTGTCTTAATGCAGTTGCTGTGTGCCATAGAATTTGAATGGCTAAGGTCCTCTCAGGAGCTTAAGTTCTGCTGTAAATCAGCCAATCTTTAGTTTGCTTATAACCACAGCACTTTTTCTTTACGGTTTTCATTTATGTTGCCTGGTATCGACTTCTAAACACTCCTGCAGGTAATTGTCCATTCTTTCCCTTCCTAAGAGACTCCATAGCAGTCCATCTATTTGTAACCAGACCCTTTATTTAAATCCTAGCCCTTTTCCTGTGAGGCCCACTTCCTTTAAAGTAAGTGGGTTAACAAGCCAGCTGCAGCTCTTAGTGCTAGTCCAGTTAACCCTTTCTCATCCATCTTCAGAGTTGCTTCTACGAGGATGGGAAAGTGATAAGGTATTTCTGATGGTCCTGTTGTTATATAATCAATATGCTGAGTCCATTTTCCATGTCGTTTATGGAGATACCAGAAGTATGAAATACAGACTTTCTGCTGCAGTATTCTATATTGTGCTTCTCCAGAGTCGTCATCATCCCACTTGGGATGGTGGTAAAGTTGAACAAGGATTGTGTTCAGAACATCCTTCCCATAGACAGCCTCTGCTTTCTTTACGTGATCTCAGGAACAGCGGTATGTCAGAGACCAAAATGAATCTCCGGTAATAAGATCATAATTGCTGCAGGAATGCAACTTATTGTTCTTTTTTTTTTTTTTTTTCTTTTAAACCAAAATCTCTAAAGGCAAAATTAGTCAAATCTTCTAGTTAATTTTACTTCTTTTAAATAAAGTAATTATTCTTTTTCCTTTCACTTGCTTAACATTCTATCTGAACGGTATTACGGAAACCAAGATGAACTAAAACTATTTTCTTTCTTACTATTCAAGGTGTCTCTGCTACAGCTCCTGGTGGCAATGTAGCTAGTGATGCAATGTCCATTTTAGAAACAATAACTTCTCTTAACCAAGAAGCAAGTGCTGCCAGGGCTTCAACAGAGAACTCAAATCCCAAGACCAACGACAAAGTTGCAAAAAGACTCTCATCTCAGCAGAGTGTGGATGGTAGCACTGATAGAGAGAGAAATGCAGAGGACTTGCCAGACAGAGAGAAAGCAATTTGTGATCTTTCTGGAGAAGGGGCTGAAACATTTGGAAAGTGTGAAGATTTAAATGAGCTTCCCTGCCAAAGTGAAGAAATTAAAAATTCAGCAAAGGATACTAATAATTTGACTTTTACAAATAAAGATCCAAGTAAAGAAATTCAACCGGAAAATGAAGATCAAAAGAGTAAATTATTAGATAAATGTGACAAGAAACCAGACAGCAGTGAAAAAGGTGAAAGAAGAAAAGAAAAGAAGGAAAAACTCGACAAGAAGTCCGACCATTCAAAGAAAAGTGATGATACTATGAAGTCAAAAGAAGAAAAGCAAGCAAGGGAGTCGGAACCAGTGAAACAGTTAGTTCCAGAAAAAAATAGCAATAAACATAAAACAACTGAAAGCACTAAAGAAGGTATGGTGTGGGCAATGCTCTTTCTTAAGATGTGGATGTGGGGGGTGGGGGGGGTTATCTGTATTCAGGAGTTGAATCAGAAGTATATTTGGAATGTGGGTTCTCTGCTAGTTCTGGCACATTTGTCTAGCTAGCCACAGCTAGGTCTTGGTTCATTCCACATTAGGAATTAGATCTGCCTTACTCTGGCAAGTTCTCTCAATGATTCCAGTCTGCATTTAAAGTTTCTAGTTGTACCTCAGGGTGATTTTTGTTTTGAGTAAACCAGTTAGCCTAAGAACATTTCATTAAGATGCTACAATTTTTTTCCTATTTCATGTTCTTAAGATAATTTTGTTTTCAGTGGCAAAATCACTGTTTTGGTAAGAAAAGTTTCTCAAACTGTGCTGCATTACAGCCCTTTCTTTCTCTTTTTCCCTTTGCAAGAAAATGCGTCAGTAGATTCAGATATGGATGCACTCAGTGACATCACTGTCAGCTCTGTCCATACCAGTGACCTTTCTTCCTTTGAAGAGGAGAGTGAAGAGGAGACTGTAATTTCTGACAGTACTGAAGAGGGGGAGATCACATCAGATGGTAAAATAATTAGGTTGTTAAGTAGCAAGAAGGAATATGCAACACTTTTGTTGAGTGCATCATATCTTAAATCTGAGGTTTTGCAGTATGTTTTATTGTACTTATTTGTGAGAAGGAATTTGAATGTGGAATGGATAGTATTTGTGCAGTTATAAAAAAAACAAGGATTGGACATACTTTGAGTATTTTTTTAATAGCTTGACATATTCTAAACATTGTAAATCTTATTTGTGCTACAGTATTTCATAGGCGACAAAAACACTTGACAGTGATGGATATGTCGCTTTCCTATGGGGTTTTTTGCGCTCCCTTCTGCTGTGAATTTGGTGTAACATTGGAGTGCTTTGTTTGTGACCCCGGGGTAGTGGATGTAGCTGACTTTGCAGATCAGGTTGGTTTTAGAGCTTTAGGACTGCAGGAATTTCCACATTCTACATGGCCACAGTAGAAGGAACAGGAATGGATCTAGCTTTAAGAGCTTGGAAACACCAAATCTTTTCACTGACTGGGTTACCTTTTTTGTGTTCTCCTTGTCTAGAGCAGACCTCAGACTCTGATTTCTGTGGATATGGGGCTTTTGCAGTTAATAAGACTTTCCACTTCATAATACAGAGTGCCTTAGTACCTGAATGACTTGTCTCTACTGTGCTGTGAGCTTTTCTGCTCTAAGAATATTATTTAGAAGCACTGAATCACTTGCATATTCTCTGGCTTTGGTGTTACCTTTAAACAGGAGAGATTGCATTCAGTTATGACTAAATATTTGTGAAGTGAAAACAAGCCTTAAGTATATTTCAGGGATATAAATAATTCGTACGGTATGGAGCACCAGTGGTTTTGCTTTATTTCTAATAATCCTGATAAAACTGAAATAGATTTATTTATTTTTACTTGAATAATATTTGCATGAGTATAAACAACAATGCTTTGTGTATATATTTCAGTAAGCCTATCTAGTTATTACATACTCAAATATTGTACAAATTTTTTTGGTGTAGGGAAGAAGCTTAATTTAATATATAGCAGAAATTATATTCTGACTTCTTACATGGTGTTAACTACTAAATTCTATATGTAAAGAGGCAACGTGATTACAGGCAAGAGGGTAAGCCTAACTGTTGTATCCCAGTTTATCCTGGGGTTTGTATCTTGCAGTTTTTTGGCTGAATGGTGTGCACAAACACATGAATATACCTTTCAGGTTTTCATAATCTAGTGATACTTTGACGTTAAAGGGTTTATTTTTTTTAACTGTCTATGTTTTTAGAATAAATACTTGCTAATACCTTTTGAGTAGCTTTGCCTCATCAAAAGTTACGTTGAAAGCACTGCCCTAATTTATCAATATATCTCTATGCTTCACTAACCTTTCTTCAGACGAAGAGGAGAAAAACAGTCAAAGTAAGACAAAGCCTCATGCTAATGAGCTGAGTGATGGGAAAGCCAAGCCTGTTCGTCATGCTTATGTTCGTAAGCCTTTCTTGTACTCCAAATACTTCAGCGATTCTGATGATGAGCGAACTGTAGAACAACGCCGTCAGTCCATTGTAAGTGTGAATTTTGTTACCGCTCACATTCTGGCTCCTTAAACTTTTCAGCACAGAAATTCCACTTCTTTGATGGTGGTTTGTGAGGGGGAGTCTTCTGTTTCGTATCACTTGCTTTCTTTTTTTTTTTTTCCTTTTGTGTTACAACTCCCCTCCTTCAGATTTCCACCAATATTGCATGATCTGCTCTCCAGCAGAGCGCTCTGTTTATAGCTTGAAGGCTTCTGGTGGTGAAAGCAACAACACGCTTTTCCGTCTTTCCCCCCCCAGCTCTAAAGTAAACAGTCTTTTGGTGTTGACAGAGGATTTACTTATTAAATGTCTTCACAGAATCACAGCAACAGGTGGATTCTTTCTCAACTGAGCGATTCGATAGGGAGAGTAAGAACTGCTGCACATACGAAAAACTTGTCTTCGATAGATTTCATGCATATAATGACAATTTGGGTGGAAAAAGTAGCCCATATCTACCTGCAGCCTGCCTTCAGTGGGACTTTGTGTAGTTCGGGCTTGTGTTGACTACTGCAGGCTACTTCGTTACATCATCTCTTTACAGTAGTTCTTGCTGTCCATGAAATCAGTAGTCTGTAGCATGTCTGCAGCCATTGAGAGTGAAAAGAGAGGTTTAAGCATGTTCATTGTGTTCTGTGGAAGAAGGACCAGCACACAGAAGAGGGAGCAGCAGTTCTTTTAGATTTCTTTCCTTTGGCGAAATATAGGGGGTTTTTTATAGTTACATGTATTTTATATATATTTTATATATATAAATAAAATTAAAAATAAGATATATTCTTTGAGAAGGTCTTATAGCCTCAGTCGGTGGTGTTAAGCAGCAATGAAACTGGAATTCAGCTAGTTTTACTTCACAGAAGTATTAGAGGTCTCCATTAACTTTCATGTAATGATTTCTAAGGACTATTTTTTTTTTAGTTTGCCTCAAGCTACAATGTTCTGTTTTCTGTGGGGTTTAGACATATATTTGTAGTCAAAGAATACTCTTTGACCTAATGATAAATTAATTCTTTTCCTTGGTTTTGTATGTCCAGGCCAAAGAAAAAGAAGAGAGACTCCTAAGAAGACAAATTAACAGAGAGAGACTTGAAGAAAAACGTAAACAGAAGGCTGCAGAAAAAACAAAATCCCTGAAAACTGGAAATCAAAATGCTAAAGGTATGAGAAGTATAACATTAGCCCCTGCCACCCTGCTCTTGCTCACTCTGGAAAAAAGCATTCAGCTTAAAATATTGGTAATAGGTGTCTAGTCATTTCCCTTTAAAACCCAACATTTCAACAGTGATCTAATGGAAAAATGTGTAATACAAATTATTAATACAAAGTTCTATATCTTCAGTCTTTCGTATATCCTTTCATACATCATTACATTGCTTAAATGCAATGAATACCCATATACACTAGTATTCTCTGCTACATGTTAGTACTCTCTGTACTGCTTTTCAGTCATGTTTATAGCTGAAACAGTAATATAATGACATGCTTATGTATTTTACCATTTGTGTATTGTTTTAGGAAAAAGTGGCTTGAACTTAGAAGAACCTTCATCAAGAAGTCTTGAGTCAAAAGCTACTGGTACCAGCATTAAGGATGTGCTTAAAGAACAGAAATTTTTAGAAAAAAAAGTAGCTTTGAGCAGAAAAAGAAAAAGAGATTCAAGGTATTCGTGTATTTGCTCAAAAGGAATTAAGTTTTTGAATACTCATTTTTTACAGATTTAAAACGTTCTTTTCAACTTCGCAGTTAGCCTTACCCATTTTAACAACTTTCTCTTAAAATACTCACATAATTTTGTTACTAATAAGCATCAAGTTCAGGCAGAAAATCAAATTATAGCTGCTTAAATATATTGCAGCTCACACTGCAGTAGTGGCCTCTATGTGGCTTTTCCTACACAGAATGGTAATAAAGGGATGAGAAGGGAAAGCTTTCAGATGTTTGTGCATCTAATATGTCAGTCAGCTTGGCTTAGTCTTTAAATTGATGTTTTACATAGCTGTGTACACGTGTATTTATCTGTCTACATGGTATGTATGGCACAAAGAGATCTTGTCCATTTTACAGGGACAACTGTAGTACTAATACTGTCATACTAATATTCTCTGCTTTAAAGCACTGATGTCCGGAGGATATCTTTGAAGCTGGTACACATTATTTTTCAAGAGAAAGAAGCTTGGACAAATTGGCTAGTTAAAAGTTGTGTGATCATGTTCTATTTCAGTATTTTTAGTGTGCATTTCTCTCTCTCTTTCAGCTTTAAAAGCAGAAAGTTCACAAACTAATGTTAGGCTGATACCGATTTTTCTTTTTTTAATTGTCCAAATACCTGTTTCAGGCATGCTGAAGATGGCTGCAAAAAGAAATACGAGCCACCTGAAGAAGATCCTAAAGAAATGCAAAAGACAAATGAGGTATGTGTCTCTTAAATATAAACCTTATGATCTTCCTTTTTAATTATAACAGCACTTGTTCATTTGTCCATACCAAACTGCATAATATTGCATTCGTTCTCATTAATTAGTTTTTTCCTGCTAGAGTTCTTTCAATTGCATTAGTGATCTGACATTGCTGTAGTAATGTTTTCTGAATTCCAGTAGCCGCCAGAATATACAGTCTTATGTATTTAGTGCTGGTGCATGTTGTAGTAGAACATGAGATATAGTTTAAGCCCTGTTCTGTGAAGCATGTTGGGTTTTTAAAAAGAGCAAAGTGTGTCTTATACACAAAGACTTGAGGATCTTGATCTATTTAAACTTCTCACTGGGAAGTTAAGGGAAAACTGAATGTAGTCCAAACACTAAAGGGAAGAGAATTTTTATGGTGGGAGTTTTTACCAACAACATTATTAACACAAAAAAAAGTGATAGTTGGAAGTTCAAATGGAATCTAGATTTATCTTTTGTGGGGTTTGGTGTGTTGTTTGGTTTTGGGTTTTTTGTTTTGTTGGGTTTTTTGAACAGCATAATGGCTGTTCAGAGTAACTTATGGAGTTCTTGAAATTGTGATTGTCCATTTTAAAATCCATTTAAATCATTTATTAAAGAAAAATCACTTTATAAAGAAAAGATACTCAAGTTCAAACAGACTGCTTAAGGTTAACTTCTCTTTCTTTGGATTTTCCCGCAGTGGCAGATAGTTGAAATGAAAACAGCAAGTTTCATTTTCTTACTGCCTGTGTTTTAGGTGACTTTTTATTACAATGTTAAGTGTATTCTCTGGTGTATTGTTTTTATGGAGAGTTTGCCCTTAACAGTTCTGTTCGGTCACGTAGTGAAGGAACTGTTGCTTATATGTCTAAAAACTTTCTGTTGTAGACTTGTGAAAAAACTTCTTCCAAAGAATTGAAGCATAATCATGGGAAAAGTGAAATCTCTAAACAGCTTAGAAGACTTTCAGAATCGGTGCATTCAACTGAGGAAAGCAAAAGTGATTCTAAAGCAGAAAAAGAACATAAAAGAAAAACCTCCACCTCTCTTCAGGCTGAAGGAGCCCAGCAGGACAGTGAAACAAGGGATCCAAAAAGACAACTGGATAGAGCAGAAGTCAATACTGAAGAACTACAGAAGCAGAAATCTATACTTAAAAATGAAAAACACCCCAAAAAAGATAGTGACACAGAAATTCAACATATTAGAAATGCTGCCAAAAAAGAAGCCAAGTCTTACAGAGATAAAAATGAAAAGGAAAGAACTGCTTTAGAAGATAAACTTTCTTTAAAGCACAAGTATAAAGGAGACAGTATTCACAAACTAAGTGAAGATGTTGAACTCCATTCATTTGAGAGAAGTTTGAAAGGAGAGGATGGTGGTCAGAAGCATAATCAACAAATAAAGGTTTCCTCAGATGACAAATCTGAAAGAAAAAGTAAACACCGAAGTGAACGGAAAATATCAGTAACTGGAAAAGATGGAAAAAATATTTCTGAATCAACCTTAAAAGCTGAAGAATTGCTGCGTAAGGAAAATAAAAAAGACAGACATCTCTCAACAGAAAAATCAAGAGCAGAATACAAGTCCAAAAGGTCCCTGAGTGATTCTAGGCCACAAAAGGATTCCCAAAGTGCCTCAAAGCAAGCTGCTTCTGCATCACACAGAAGGAGCGAAAGCTACTCCGAAGATAAACGTGAAATAGAATCAACTAACTCTGATTGTAGTTCGAAACAAGAAGATGGTGTTCATAAAGATAGACGAAGATCTAAGAGCCTTGTAGAAGACAAGATTTTGTTAAAGTCTAAGTCAAAGGGTCATACTAAACAATTCAAAGCATCTGAAACAGAATTACAGGAAAATTTAACAAAACAGGAGACTGGTCAGAAACTAGACAAAGAGAAGAGCACGGAAGAGAATGATTCGGATAAGCAACACAAATCCAAGAATGAAGACAAAGTTTTTGAGGAGAGTGGTGCTGAGTTTGAGCTTGTAAGTGGTACGCAATCAGCTCAGGGATCACAAAAAGATGTTAGTCACAGAGTTAAGTTACATTCTGGAGAAAGAGGTTCTGTAAAAGAGAAATATAGAGGTGATAAAGATTTAAGCAATTCCAAACTAGAAAGAAGGTTCTCTGCTGAAGGTCACAAAAGCAGAAACTTAAAGCATAGCAACAAGGAAATAAAGAAGAAGGAAGAGAGTATGAAATTGGAAGATAAAGATATTAAAGAAATGGATAGTGGGCATGAAAAAGTATTGAACATCACAGTGGCAATGGATAAAAAACAAAGTAAGAAGATATCATGTGAAAATAGAAAAGGCAGTATATCAAACCAAGATATACTTGGAGAGGAAAAGGAATCAGCTAGCACAACTGAAAAGAGCCATGCTCCAGTCCCTCAAAATTCAAGTATGAATAATGATGACTTGCATTCTGGTCATGAGGAAGAGCTGATGGAACTTGATTTGAAACAAGCAAAAGTACAGGAAGCATCTAACATAGAAGGAAAAAATGTTCAAAACTCACTGCAAGCCACAGATGCTGAGTATGCAGCAAAAGAAAAACTATCTCTCTCTATTTCAAATAAGGTATTAAAACACAGCTTGGCAGATCCTGAAGCTTGTGAATTGCAGTTTCTGCCTGCAGCTGAAAAAACTGTTGAACAAGAAGATATCCCTAATAAACAAGTTGGTGCCTTAGACACTTTGTCCAAACAAGCTTCCATGGATCAAGGACCCAATAAACAAGGGGCTTATAAAATGAGCGTTGTGTATGAAACAAGTGGTAGAATCTTACTGAATGTTCCCAGTAAGGATCAAGCTTCAGAAGGTAGCAGAAGACCAAAGAATTTTAAAACTGTGATAAATTCTAATGCAGATGATGTTCCTTTAGCAATTAATTCTTCCAGAGAAGATGCTGCTGATGCAAAGTCCATGGATATGGATATCTCAGATTTTACAGATTCCTTGGGTAGTATGTCTAAGGAATGCTATAATTCAGATGAGACTTCGTTATTTGAAGATACTTTCATTTTGAAGAATGATGCAGCACAGGTTGTATATGTGAAACAAGATAGTGCAGTGCTGAGTTCTATCTTGAAAGATGATGGTGACAAAACCACTATGACAAACAGTATAGAAGAAGATAACAAGGTGCCCCAGCCTGATGAACAGGCAATGGAAGACAGTACAGCTGGGTTACCTAGTCAAGAAGACTGTGATGAAGCAGCAAAGTTAGAAAGCACTCCGGGAAGTGAGTTGAAAATAAAAGAAGAAAACTTGATGACTGACATAACTGAAGATTGTGGAGATGTAACAACAAAAGAACTTCTAGAAAGAAAAGAAAGAGAGTGCTTGAATACAGATCCTTCCACAAAGGGAGAAAGGACAATGATGGATAATGTGGAAAAGAATGAGGTGCATGATATTGATGATATGATACAGTCTTCCTCTGTGTTAGTGTCTAAAAGAGTTCCTGAGGAAGCAGTCAAAGGCTCTGTTATAGCCAGTGGGCAAGAAGGGAATACTGTGATTGGCATGGAAGATAAAAATGAAAGCAATGCAGTAGGTACCAGTGCAGGAAGTAGTAAACTTAGTTTGTTGTACAGCAGCCTACAAACAACTCCGGCCACTGTGATAGGAACTAGTACAGAAAAGATCATTGAGAGCACTGTAATGGCCACTAGTACAGGAGAAGAACGAGCTGAGGGTGCATCACATTCTGAAAAGGACAGTGATGCTACAACCACTTGCTCAGAAGAAGAAAGTGAGGTGACAGTAATCTGCACAAGCATAGAAGCTGATGAAGGTTTCACAACAGGCATATGGGTAAAAAGTAGTGAGAGTGGCAGTTTCATCACAGGAGCAGATATTGGTGAGTGTACTGTTGCAGCAGCTGAAGAAGGTGGTGGCAGTGTTGTCACTGAAGGATTAGCAGAAAGTGAAAGTTTCCTAACAAGTACAGAAGGAGTAGAAAATGGTGACTGTACCATGGTTGATGCAGAAGAAAGTGGTAAGGATTCAGTCAATGCAAGTGGAGTAGAAATTGAAGACAGTGTGAATAGTGCTGGGGCAGAAGAAAAAGATGACGCTGTGACTAGTGCAGGCTCTGAAGAAAAGCGAAAGACCTCAACTTGTGTAGATACAGGCAAATTTGAAAGTTCTGTATCCTGCTTAGGTGAAGTGGAGAGCGATGGAGCTGTAACTAGTGCAGGGACAGAAACAGGTGAAGGGTCGACACATGGTGACAGTTCAGGTGAATTTAGGGGCAGTACGAGAGCTGGCCAGGTAAAAGAACACGAAGGTACTGTGACTTGCACCGGTGCAGAAGAAAGAGGTCATAACTTCATCATCTGCTCAGTGACTGGTACAGATGCACAAGGAGAAAGCACTGTAACTGGTGCATGTATTGCAGTGGTCACAGACAACAGTGCCGCAACTGGAACTAGCCATGACAAATCTGAGGATACTGTAAATGGTGAAAGCGCAGTGACCAGCACAGGCATAACTCCAGAAGATGATGCTGAAATTTCAGTAGTCTGCACAGGGCTAGAAGACAGCAATGAGGGGTTTGCAGTTTGTTTAGAAGCTGAAAAATGTGAAAGTCTAATGGACAGTACAAGGGCGAAGGAAGAAGCCAATATCACTACAGTCAGTGTAGGTCTGTGTGATGATGAAGGTTTTGTGACTAGTACAGGCTCAAAAGAAGAGGATGAAGAAGGTGAGGGCATTGTGACCAGTACAGGAAGAGGAAATGAAGAAAATGAGCATGCTTCTACTTGTACAGGAATGGAAAGTGAAAATGCGCTAATTTGTATAGGTGCAGAAGAAGGTGAAAGTTCTATTATCTGCATAGTTGCTGAACAAATGGAAGCTGAGTCAGGAGTGGCTGGCACAAATATAAATAAGCTTACTGTCGACAGCATGATGAGTGCAGAGAAAGAAGCTAACTGTGGCACAGACTGCAAAAATGATAAAGGGATTGTTGAAAGCAGTGTAACCAGCGCAAGTGCTGCAGATGAGGGTGCATTGACTGCCCGTATAGGAAAGCATGAAGGTACCTTGATTCCCTTAGATTCTGAGGAATGTGAGGGTCCCATGACTAGTGCTATGGCAGTGCAAGATAAGAGTCAGTCTGGTGCTGAAGATGAACGTGAGAATGCCATGACTTCCTTTGACAGCAGAGAACTTGATCTCTCTATAAGTAGTGCAGTTCTAAAGGAAGATGAGAATTCTCTTACTCCTGCTGACAGAGAAGAAAAAGTAAAAGGGGATATCATCTCTACCAGTACAGTGGAAGAAAGTGATGCTCCCTTACATTCAGCCATGGATGCTGAGGAAGGTCCACTTGCTGTTGCAAGAGCAAATGAAAGTGGGGAAAGCTCTATGATCTTGATAGACGCTGAGGACACAGAGGTGCCTATGCCCAGTACAGCTACAGAGTTTAAAGAGTGTGTGCATACGTTTAGCAGTAAGCAGGAGAAAGATGAGTGCACTATGATTTCCACCAGTATTGTGGAAGAATTTGAGGCTCCTATGTCAAGTGCAGCTATTGAATATGATGGTCAGCTCCCCTCTGTGAAAACAGAAGAAATAAATGAGAATGCTATGGTTTCTATAGATATGGAAATATATGAGGTTCCCATGCCTAGTGAGTCCAGTGCAGGAGGAGATGATAATGATGATGATGAAAGTCACCCAACTGCCAGCGGTAAGGAAGAAAAAGATGAGTGTGCTATGATTTCCACAAGTGTCATGGAAGAACAAGTAATCCTAATGTCAGGTGAAGTCACAGAAGAGGCGATTCAACATGTGTCAGACACAGAGTCAAAAAATGAAACGGTAATGATCTCTACTAGTACAGCAGAATGTTTTGAAGCTCCAATGTCTAGTGTGGCTATGCAAGATGAAAACAAACTCACTGCTTCAGAAACAGAAGGAAGATATGAAGCCGCTATGATCACTACAAGCATGACAGAAGAATGTGAGATAGTCCTGATCAGTGCAGCACCACAAGCTGAAAGTCAACTCATTGTAGCAGAAGAAGATGAAGATGCCATTATTTCTCCAAATGCATCAGAGGAATGTAAGATTGTGGAGACCACTGCAACTGTAGATGAACAGTTTGGACTAGCTGCTTTCAATGCAGATGCAAAAAGCAAAGGTTCTGTGATTTTTGTGGGAGAATGTGGAGCTCCTGTGCTGAGGGTTGCCACCAACAGTGAAGATCAACATGCTGCTTCAAGTATAGGAGATAAGGAGGAGGGGGCAGTGATCACTCTGAGCACAATGGAAGAATGTGATAGTCTCTTCACCTTTACGGTCATAGAAGAAAGTCAACTTGCTGCTGAGAGTACAGAAGTAAAAGACAAAAGTGAGGAGATTTTTAATACTGCTAACCAGATTGAATGCATCCTATCAACTACAGGTCCAGAAAAAAGCAATAATTCTTTGCTTGTCATTGGTAGAGAGAACGAGACCCATGAGAGTGGTGTGAGGGGAGAATCAGCAGCATCTCAGACCACAGTAGACAGTGAAAACACAGAAACAGATGAAAATTCAGTGAACCTCATGAGTGTAGATGAAGCCCTTTGCGTGGAGATTAGTACAGAGACTGCTGTGAGTCCAAGTCCTTCCTCGGAGGCAAGTGAGGATGATGAACAAGCTGAAGATGTTTTGCATGAGGATGCTACATCAGAACTCCCTTGTATGATTTCAGAAGCAACAGTAGAGAGTGAAACTCTAAGGAATGTAAACTATAAATTTAACTCAGACTTGCTTTTAGAAAGTGACTTTTCTGAAATAAGGACTTCCCTGCCTAGGGCAGAGGCTCTTTCCTTAGTTTCTGCAAATGAAATGACTGTAAATACCAACCATGGTGAAGTGACAATAGAAGCAGAATTAGGGGAAAAAAGTGACTTACGCTTGTTGCATGTAGAAGAGCTATACAGCAGTGATGACAAAACAAACTTGGTCAAAATAGATGATATTAGAATTGAAGTTCCTTTTCAAAAAAGTAATGCAACCTTTAATTCAGGTGAGGATTTCTTTTTTTTTCCTCTTTTTTTTTTTTAAGTTTTTGGTTTATAAAATGTCATAAATAGTGCATTTTATCATTATCATAGTTAGAAATAATTTACACTGTTCAAATATACCAAATTTCTTTGTTGGTTGCAAAATAACTGTTAATAATATATTTAAGAATTTGTGACAAATATTTAAATAGGCATGTGATTCTGGGAGTATAGGAGTGACTGAACACAATTATCTGAGGTATGTTGGAAAAGAATTAAATGTTTCTAGAGTGCAAAAAAGTTATTAAAATACATTGACTTAAAATTGTAAGCTAATATTTGAAGTGGTTTGCGGGGGGTAGTTATCGTGGAGCTACAGATGGGGTTTGTTATTAATGTGTTGTGGAATTCAAAAATGCTTTTACAGGAAAGAGGATGCATTTCATTTAGGCATAGGTTCAACATTTTAAAAAGGTAAATTCTCTAGAAAAAAAGTAACTTCTCTAGTAATTTTGAAGGTTAAAAGTGGCCATCCTCAATCATAACCCCAGATTTTCTCTGGATGGTTATTTAACGGTCAGATTCACGCTCTTATGCTGAATTTTGTGTTCTGCATGCACTTGAAATAGTCCTCCTTTGTGTTACAGAGGAATCAGTCATCCTAAATAAATGAGTATTTTAAGTGAGCAATGATGATAGGTGTCTATTTTAAATAGAAAACTTAAGTTATGATAGTATATGACATTAAGGATAACATATTTTATTTCCAGATCCATTTTTCTGGAAGCTAACATTTGAAATGAACTTGCATGGTTGCTAGTTCCTAAAATACCATGTAATGAACATCCTGCTATTTTCAGCCTTTCTCCATTTTGACCCTCCACAGTAGTTGAAGCACCAAGTTTATGAGAATTCATACATTCTGTAGATGCCACAATGAATTCCAGATTATGACTTCATTATAAATTTTGGAGAAATTAAACTGTAGAAAAATAGTAGAGAAATCTGCTTATTTTTCTTTATACCAAAGGAAGTGGAATGATGCTGTTCAAGCACTAATTTTAAAACCTTTTCCTTCTCATGTCTGTCTTTGCTATTATTTCAAAAAACATAAAATGTGAGTTTAGGTCCAGTTTCTCAAAGGTTGGCTTTATTTTCTAGTTTTATTGATATTTGGGGTGAGAAAGCTCACTCTGCAGATCTTGGGAATCTTAGGAATTTATCAAGGAAAGATGCTGATTTAGTAAACTTGAAAAATGTTATTCAGTATTTATGCAAGAGACAGACATGAGCCATGAAAATGTGAACTGCTACACTAAGGTATTTCTGTCTTGGTGCTTTGCTCAATCCTTGTTGTCCCTTGACGTAGCCTCTGTAAGTACCAGTGGTAATGGTAGTCTTATTCTGTGGACCACAACCACAATTTAATCACTTCACATGCATCGTTGATGAATTACCATGTTATAACTATTTCTTTTTGTTTAGGAAAAGCTGTATAAACAGGCTTCTGAAATAGGTGTCCAAAAAGGCTGTAGAAGTCATATGAAGGTGCTGTCTGCATGGTCTGTTTTTCAGATGTTACAAGCATACAGCTGTTCCCATGGGGAATGAAATGGGTGGGGTTTTAAGATTTTTGGAAATGACGTTGTCACTAACAGGAGCTACTGAGCTTTCAGTGTCTATGGAAATTGGAAATTTCAGTGGTTATGGTTCTAGAGCTTATGGATTTAGATCTAATTGTCACTTATAAAAAAATGTTAGTATTAACTCTTAGCTCTGCACTCATTAATACAGAGGTAGTTTGCTGTTTGGAATTTGGTCTGAAAATCTGTTAGTGGTTTTTTTAAAGGAAACGCAAGAAAAAAAGCCAAAATCAGAATTCTAAGTAAGCTGTGGTAAATCCTGATAGCCCATATTTTCCAATCCTTTTTTATTTAAGGAAAACATAGAAGTACTTGTGTTCTTGCAGATGCCAAGTTGGGATTTTTTGAGCTGGTTTGCTGCAGACAGACTTGCTATTGTTTCTGTTGCCTACAGGAAGGGATTAAAATTCATGTGCTTTGTTCATGAGGTGATACTGAGAAACAGCATCCTACTGTAGCATGAGATAAATACAGCATAATGTAATCTAATAATTTTAACATATTTGTATTTCATTAGGCAATAATGCAGCTTTACCAAAGTTGGCAGAAGAACTAGAATTTGAAAGTAACTTGAGAACTGACGAGGTATTTATGTTATTTTGAAAATTTTGACTATACTGTTTCTTGTATAATTACACATCTTGCTAGGGTTTCTTACTATACCTTTTGATTTTTGTGCAGCAAAAATGGCATTTGAACTTCAAAAATTTTGAAGGGTCATTTTTCAGACTATTCAGCTGTACTGTTCTAAGCAGCTGGCATTGAAATTGTGGGCCGTCCATGTTATTCTGTGGTAGAACCAATTCCCTCCCTCAGCCATGCTCTTTCTGTGACCACGAAATCCAAATCTGCTTTTTTCAGAATTGGTCATACTGTGTGCATGTTGCTTGTGATAGTACTTGTAAATAGTCATACGTGCCTTAGCTCTTACAGTTGGCAATTGTTAGTGTAGTGCTTTGAAACAGTAAACATACACTGCTGTTCATTTCATTGTATCACTTCCTTGCCAGTCATCAGACTTGCCCATCCTCTATGTGTTTGAGGAACGCTTGCTGCTGTTCTGTACTGTGATAACAACAGCCTGTTATCTGCTGTAACAGAAGAGTAGGGCATCCTGGATAATCCAGGATATTGGGGCTCATGGTCACCTATAGCTTGTGTAAGACCAAAGTAGAGCCTGTCTGTTTGTGTGTCTGTGGTGTGATCCATACTAGCTGGGATTCCAAATGGGTTAATTCTTCATTCAGATGCAGGGTTGGATCCATGTATTCATATCTTGCCAAACTCTGGTAATAAGCATTTTGAGGGAGAACATGGTTCAGAGTCTCCCAAGCATCTACGAAAGGGTGGATCTGCACAGGGCTACTGGCTGCAGCTCCAGGGTAGAGTATTTCTGAACCATGGTTTTGATCCCTGGGATGCACTTCAGAAAAATCCAACTCGGCTTCAGTCTGGTGGGATTTATTGATTTGAGTTGAGTTCCACCTGCAAACAGCTGTACTGTTTGCCAGCATAAGGTGATCCTAGAGTCAGTATAGCCGTGTTCATATGGCACTGTATCTGAGTTTACAGTGTCCAGATCTGACTTAAGTACACTTAGCTCCATATAGCATTATCTATGCATCAGTAATATATAGCTGATCTGCAACTTGAATTTAAAAAAAAAAACACAAAAAAACCAAAAAAACCACACGAGTTGAGAAGTGTTCACTGTACCTTGTTATACATTGCAGATACATACTTTTCTGTATACATGAACATTTCTAGAATATTGCTCATATTTGGAACTCAACTTAGAGTAGGTATTGCACCTTGACTTCCTGAGTTTTCTCTTGAGATCTCCTTTTTTAAATTAATCTC
The DNA here is from genome assembly GCF_026419915.1 of Harpia harpyja. Lineage (NCBI taxonomy): Eukaryota > Metazoa > Chordata > Aves > Accipitriformes > Accipitridae > Harpia > Harpia harpyja. The sequence continues at coordinate 74,440,317 of NC_068941.1, forward strand.
TGGTGCCAGTGTTAACTCTAAGGTCAAGGTTAGGCACTGTACTGTTCTACAGTAATGTGACTTAGCTCTGCTGGTGTTCCTTATTAATATTTGTACTGCTGTCTTAAGAAGAAAGCTTTTGAAGACTTTTATAGATCATGATAAGACAATGTTCATCATAACATGAGGGAGGGGAGTGAGATTACTTGTTCTGGATGTCTGCAATATTTTTGTTTCTTTTGATTCTGTGTTTAGCCACAACAGCCTGAAAGTCCAAGAAGTGAAGAGCAATATGTGGATCTTGATACTAAAGAGTTTCAAAAAGGTGATTTTTATACTGATAGCAACTTACTTTTCATACTGATTTGACTATTACTTATGATGGGAGGGTTGTAGATTTGATGTATACTATATGTAGAGGGATTGTAGCAAAGCTTGCAGAAATATTCTTGAAATGTTTCTAGGAGCTCGTGTGGCTTTGCATTTGGTTTGTGGGAAAGAAGGAGGGTCAGCCTTTTCTTCCAGTATGATAGGCTGAATGAAAAGTGAAAAGCATTTAGGATTTTAAAAAAGTAGACTGCTAACATTCTATTTAAAATCAATATATACAGAAAAATGTTTGCCTGGGAAAGATAAAGAAAATTCCCCAAAGAATGGCTTTCTTCCTTATAAACTTAGAACATGCTTGTTTCGGGTGTTGTGACAGGCCCTGTGAGGATATGACAATAGTAAGTACTATATGACTTAAGTCACAGAGACTTCACAGAAAGACCTTTTTTTTTTTTTTTTTTTTTTTTTTTTTTTTCTTTCTTGCTCTCCAGAAGATTAAAATATTTCTGGCCATCCACTGAAATTTGAAGAGTACTTATAAGTAGATAATCACTTAGCTAGAAATCTCAATTAGTCAACTTGGATCTGTGCTCAGTAATTCCTTTTCCATGTATTAAATTAATCTTCAACAGGACAAAAAAAAAAAAATCCCTGTTTCCCAAAACCACATTATTTTAAAATGTGTTGCGATTGTTTGGCTTTCCTATTTAAGCAGAAACAAACCCCTACTTTGTTCCCATCTTGATGGATTTTTGTGCTCCAGATGCATTACAAAGATGTTTACAACACTACCAGATGAGAGTTAATCCTCAGTTAATGGAGTAACAAAAATAAAGTGAATTCCAAGAGGTACCAGCGATACTGCTGCATACAGAGTCCAAAGAGGTTAAAGATGCATTTCCTCTTATGGAAAGTTGCAGCTGAAAGCCTAAATGCTATGAAAGGACACACTGTTAAGCTCGCGTCTAAATTTTTAGACATGCATACCAAAGCAACGTTTTACCAAATAGAAAACAAAGATAGGAGTGGGATATGAGCATTGGTAAAAAAACCTTTGGATTCCTTTTTATCCTTGGGTAGGTCAAATTCACATACCTGGTTTGATGGTGGTGTATATTCATCTAAATCCTAAGAGACATGCTCTCTCTACTCACAAAAAAGAAAATGTAAACCCTGAGAATGGGTTAGAAGAATGTGGTCTTCAGGACAGCAGATCCAAAACTTGAACCAGTTTTTCGTACTGTGATGTTTCTTTGAAGTGCCTGAAAAACTGCCACTTCACATCACTCAGTCACCCAGACAGACAGTACTTAAAATTTAAAATGTGCAGATTGAAACTAGCTGTGATAATCTTGTTCCATGTAAAATGTTTAACAAAAATCCCTTTGTTGTGTAAATCATGTTGGACATTACGTACACTGAAGAATAATGCTTTGTAGCCCTTCGTAGAGTTTTTTTCTTTTTCTCCCCTACCACACAATAATCTCTCTCTCTCTCTCTCTCTCTCTCCACACACACATGCACACGCATATATACATATAGCTCAACGTATGTAAAAGGAAGTTGTTTAAAAGACAAATGTGTGTCCTGTCATTAGTATGAACAGCAGACACAGTAGTTTAGTAGTCCAAGATTCCTTGGAATGTAAACAAATCATTGCTGTTTGAGTGGGTAGGATCTAGCTCTTCATTTGACACTGCTTTAAAAATTGAAAGATGTTGTGCAACTAAATAGTATCACTGTGAAAGAATTGTTGCTAAAACATGTAGATTTAAGAAATGAGCTACAAATTAGATAAAATTGTATGTAGAATTGAGTGGTTTTATTGGATCATAGATTTATGTTCTTACTGTAGTTGAAAGGAGAACTGCTTGGGATGTTTTAGCAGCTTTTTTTTTTTTAATTATTAATTCAGTGCCTTTATGAATCGGACTTTAAGGGGTCTGTAGAACACTCAATGGAGCAGCTTCTTTATGGTTCTCTATGTATCTAGATGAAATGGCTTTGACAGTTACGGAATTTTTTCAAAAGTGCAGAGCATTCGTCAGCACCCATAATTCATAATTATTTTCCACGTTTTTGTGATATGGAAGGCTAAGACTCTATCAGAGTTGGAGTGCAGCAGAGTCTAGCAGTTGGACGATTTCCTTATGTGCACTGTATCAGCTACAGGTCTCACTAGTACAATTACGGAAGCTATTTCTTTGGAAGTGTCATGTTACAGCATAGTTTTCATCGCTTTTAACTTGATCCCATGATCCAGCATCTAGGGTTGTGATGGATAAAATTCTGATTCTTTCAAATGCTAGAACTATATTTGAAATGTTAAAGTTACCATATATTTCAAAGATGACAGCCCTGTGATTGCCTGTATTTTAGCCATAAAATGATTCTCAGATATCCTGTGCTTTAGAAATCCATATTCCTTATTTTTATTGTTTTGTTTGAATATTGTTAATGTGAAGATTGGATGCCTCTTATTTCCAACATTGAAAGTAAATTTTATATAGTTTCAGGTACTCTAGAATCCTTTCAGAGAGGTGAAATAGAGGATACTATGATACTTCGCTCTTGTTTAGCTTTTCTGATTATTTTTGTAATTATTTTTTAATAGATTTGCTGCAAAGGAGTATTGCTTTGGAAAGAGAAACTTTTCATGTAAGTTCTTGGGTTTTAAATTTAATCTCTGTCTGTGCTGCTTTTTTTTTTTTCTTACTTGCATTTACTTCTATTTACATTAAATATTCTCTAAAGGAAAATACAATTTTTGTATATTCAGAGCCTACGTATATTGAGACTGTGCAGCTGTGTAGGTTGATGTCTAATTATTCTTTCAAATTTGCCAGTAAATAAATCTTCTTGTATTGTTGTTTCACGGTCCGTGACTATTTCAAGACTGTTGTTAACTGGCAGAAAAGAGAAGTTTGATTGTCCTCCTTGAGAATAGAGGACAAAAATAGGGATTATTCTTGGGGCTTTGATCAGGATTAGAAACCTGTTATTTTAATGCAGTCTACTGTGATTTCACAAGAACTTGGAGCTTATAAGTATAAAAGGGATGAGTGGGAAAGTTGCAAATGTAAAGTGTTTCTTAGAGAGCAGAAGCAAGATGTTTAACACAGATGACAAGCTAAAAAATGTGTTTGTGGTTTCTTAAACTTGAGTAGTAAATTTATTTATTACTATATTGTAATGTTGGTTGGCCACAGTTCTGGTGCTAGTAAGATACTTCTGTTGCTGCACGTAGGAGAGTGTCCTTTTAAATCCAAAAATATTTTGAGTGAATTGCCATGATAAACTGCTTTTAAAGCACGTACTAGGGTGCTTAATTAAAACTGAGACTTTTTTGATTAAAAATATCAACTAGAAATTCTGAAAATACTGTGAGTCAGAAGTTCTTTCATGGTGCTATCCTATAGTAGTAACATTCCTTGAGTTCTACAAATAAATTGCTGTTGTAATACTGCTTCTTTCCATTTTAATGCATGTTGCACTTGAAAGTAGCAAGAAGGAAAAATTTTTCTCCCTTCTGTGTTTATAAACTTTATGGAAAAAAGAACATAAGGAGTTATCTTTCTTTGTGTTTTCTGTGTAGGTGGAAAACTTGGATACCCAGATAACTGAAGAACATAGATCTAGAGGAATACAATGTAAATCTTCAGGAACAATGGATAAAGAAAAATGTAAGTGTTACAGAACTACATGAATTTGTGTAAAGCTTTTCTGCTGCAAAACAAAGTTCTACTGTGATTAGGCCATAAAATGGTATTTTGGAGGAAAGAACAGAATATGGGGAATTCCAAACTCCAAAGCAATTGTTCTTCCCAGAACAACTTTTAATACTACACTTAATATATTTGATAAAAATAAAGTAAAGAAACTTTTTTTTGTCTTTAAAATAATTACTAATTTTATCCTTTTGAAATAAAACACAGGGAAGGAATATAAAGCTGAGGAAGCTGATCATCAGAGGAAAATCTAGCCATTCAATAGACTTGGTGAGGTTGGATGCTTCCTCCTGTTAGATTGGAAAGAACTAAGTTTTAGTGTAACCTTTTATCTGTCTAGAAGCAAACAGTGAGAAGCAAGTCAGTCTATTGAATGGCATAAACATTTCTAAGATAAAGTTAGATAAAGTTAACTTAGAAATAAGTTAGACATTTTGTTGACATAATAATGAGACTGACTATGTAATATCTATTCAAGCTCTGCCCTCAACTGCTTTTGTCTTTTCAGCATCAGAACAATTTAAAAAAAAAAACTATTAGGATAATTAATAATGTCATTTTTTTTATAACTGTTTTTATTCTGCTTCTAAGAATTTTGATTTGATGAATTGAGTAGTTATAAGCCATGCTGTATTCATTATAGTGTCTCACATAGCATTAACTGCTTTCTCTGTCTCTGGGTGAGTTGAAATTAAGGTTGATGTTTTATTTCTTGATGTAATACCTGTCAGATTTCAATTTTGAGTTTGTCTTTAAAAACAAACAAACAAAAAAATAAACCCCACCCGTAACATACAAGAAACATGGAATTCTTTTTTGTCATTGTTTTGTCTTCCCTTTTTGAAGAGGGGTTAGCATAACTTTCTGTTCATATTTCTGTAAATAAGATCCTGCTTTTCAGAATCTTTTGAATTGCACTAATGATGAGCTGATATGAAAGGGGCATGAAAATCTGACAAATGGAGAAGGCACTTTTTTAACACTTGAACTGTTGTTTGTTTTTGCAGACAACCAGCAGATTGCTCAGGATGGGAGGAAAGATGATGAACAAAGTCAGTGTTCCAAAATGAAACCTGATAACAACAAGGTATTTTCAAGAATATGTTTTTTTAATGTTCTGCAATTGTAATGTAAATTAGATTGAAGTCTAAGTTTTTATTTCTATAGCAGTTTATTTTGGGAGGTATTTTCATTATTAACTGTAAACTACTTTTGCATTGTCTTGAATACAAAATAACTGACTATAGAATGATATTCACTTTTCAAGGGGAATACAATTTAAAAAAAAAAGTCTGTGGTGGTGTGCACAGCACCTGAATCCTTTTGAGGTGTGGTGGACCAATTTGCACAATAGTTAGGAGCTTGGGATCGCATGGAGCATTACTGGATCCCAGCTGTCCAGTCAGTTCAGCATCTTCATGGTCATACTGGTCTGAGATCTGCAAGAGAGTATTAGACTTTAGCCGAGTTCTGGGTTTGCACTGATCCCTTCTAAGTCAAAACAGGAATTCAAGACAAAACAGATGTTCCTTTTAAGAGTACGTGCAGAATATTTGGGACTATCTCACCCATTGATTTTGATGAAGCTTCTTGGCATCAAAGTTTTTAAGAGACATTACAAAATCTTGATGAATAAAATAACTACTTGTGTATTGGGTTGGGTGGTTTTGTTTTTTTTTTTAGTATAAGTAACTGACAATGATCTTTAATTTATGGTAAGATGCTCTTTTCTTTGTTGTTTCAAAATCATGTAGGAAGTTATTTCAAGTGATACAGCAGAAGAGTCCAAAGAAATTGATGTAAGGCATACACCTCCTGAAAGTACTATGGAAGAAAAAGGTAGTGAAACTGCCCATTCTGGGCAATTTTCTGAACCCATGCTGAATGCTAATTTCTTTTCATTTGAATGATTCTGAGAGAAATTAGGAACTTGATCCCAGCAAATACTTGCATATATTCTCTAGTTGCTGTCTGTTCTATTACTGCTATCAAATAATGCATTAATCCTAGTTCCTTTAATGGTGAGAGCAGATTTGATGTTTCTGCTGTGCTATCACCCATCCAGTCCGTTACTGCTTCAGTATGTACCTTGGGTAGGAAAGCTAATTGCAAATAAACAGGTGGATAGGGAAATAGCACAATCAGGGTATGTGACAAGAAGAACTTCTCCTAACTCTGACCACAAATAAGAGGTGTCCTTCTGTGAAAAAAAACATGACATATTCACCATCAAAATCAGTCCTGTTAGTTTCTGTAGAGAAATGAACCAGGAAAGAGTGTGCAGGTTGCACTGTTGTAGTTGACTTATTCATTGCACTAAAATAAATAATAAAAGATGGCGTGTCCACAGCGTGTTAAGTGTTAATATTGGCTTTGATGTAACTGTCTTTGTGTGAGCAGTGTGAGTATCTTCCCTAATGTTAGTTTGACCTGTTCATAGTTTTGTCTCTCCAGTGAGCATGTTGATAAGTCTGAAACTGTTCTGCAATGAGCTGGTATCCTCAGCCTCCTGTTTCGTGGAATGTGGGAGAAAATTGAGTAGTGGCTTTTATCTATCTTGCCACTTTACAGTGGGTCACCCTCTTGAGCTTTTGTTTTATCTTAAGTTAGAAGACCTATCTATCTCAACTAGTGTTAGGGAAGCATCCTGGCAGACCAATATATTGTTGCTACAAGGCAAATAGTGTTAATTTGTGATGGGTGTTTTTAGGGAGTTTTGGGCTACAGAATGAAATAAGGCTTTTAGTGCAGAGGTTGTGGCTTGTACCTTTTTGTTTGTCTAATAAAAAACCAAAGGTGTACAGTTTCTCTCTTCTTTGTTTTTTGCATGTGTGAAGATGAATTTATCATCGAACAGGAACTGTCTGAAAAGGAAAAGTGTGGTCTAGAATCAAATGAAAATTCTCCAGAGGTGAGTGGTCTTATTCATGTTAACTAACTGAGATAATGTAGGTTCACACTGAACATAAGTACTTTGTCTTTGTATTTTGTTGACAACAGTATTAAAACTTTGACTTCACCCAACACAGAAATAGCTGTGAAAATTTTTGTTTGGTACTGTAAAGTACCAGAGAGTCATGTAGTTCTGTGTCAAAGTATAAATTGGTACTGTAAGTACCAGAGAGTCATGTAGTTCTGTGTCAAAGTATAAATTCACAGACCATAAGACATCAGTGGCTGATTATTGAAGTAGAATTAACTCCCTTCCTACATTTAACAGCACTTATAAATTGTATAAAAAGCAATTCTATAGAGTCATATTGTATAGAAATCATGTTTTCTGAAAACCTTGTAATTGAGATGTGGACACTTTAGTCACTAGCAAATATGACTTGGCTTTACAAAAATATTATCACTCAACAATTTTAAAATTCCTTATGTTATCTCTTAGGCATATACTTGTGATACTCTACAGTGGTGGTTATGAACAAATGTCTGAATCCTAGAGATTAAAATTATTGCTGGCCTCTAGAAATGGACACAGTTCTCAAAAGATGTTGGGTTTTGTCATTTGCTTTTTTTGCTTCTAATTTGGAAGAAAATTTTAAAGAATAAATTGTTACATTTGTTCACTCAAGGCTTGGGTCACTAAGATCCGTTGCGGGAGAAGACATCGCTAGACTTGAGTAAATGCTGAATGAGGCACTTAACCTTCTTTCCTTGTAAATAGGAGAACATCTATTATTGGTGATTTTGTGATCCAAGATTGGGGATATTTGTGATCTAAACATCTGACCATATTCTTTACTTAAATTTGTCTTTCAAAGCTAAAACTTCAAAGTAAGGGGCCTTTTTTATTAAAGGCCATGTTTATATAGAGAATGTCACCAATCTGTATATTGGGCTAACTAGGATATTGACTGTTTAATAGCACTTGCTCAACTATTAAAAGATGTAGCCTGTGCTACGTGGCATTGGGAAAAGGGGCTCACAAGATACAAAGTTTGGAGTTCTTGTAAGATAGAAAAGATGTGGTGGGATATACAGGGTAAGCCAGCAGCGTTTGTGAGACCAAGTGATAGAGTTGTTGTGGGGACAGGGGCAGAAGGCACTGTGTTCTCAGGCATGCTTTGTGCCTGAGGCCAGCCACAGAGAATCTTGTATAATTGGGAGTAGTCTTGTTTCTTTTCAGCTGTATCAGTGGATGTCATAACAGGCAGCATCTCTTTCTATGAAACCTGCCTCATCTATATTTTTAAACTGACGAGCACTACTTCTGCCACTATCACATTATGAAGTTAGCAGCAATCTTTGTGTTATATTTCTCAAATGCTAAATGTCAATTACAGTAACAAAAATATTTTTATTCTTTACTTTTAATAGGAAAATCAGCCTGTAATAGTGAAACGGAAAAGGGGAAGGCCTCGTAAATACCCTCTTGACGCTGTACAGCCTGGTGGTAAGTAGTTCATAGTACCTGTGTGGAAAAACAAGGAAAATAGTGACATTCAAGTTCTGAATTCATATTTCTTCCCTCAGGTGGGGAGTCAAAAGCTGATATGAGCACTGGGAATGTAAGTGCCTTTATTTTGTTTGGGTGCATTTAAACACAGTAATTCAAGAGCCATTTATCTGTTTAACAGTTAACGGTATTTCAGAAACATCTTATGGAAAACTTGATAATCAAGTTCAGTCTAAGCAAACAAAAACTTAATAGTATCTCCTAATATAACTGAACTTTGTAAGCAAAATATACTATTAAGTCAGAACACAGCAAATAACCTAACAGTATGAAACTTAGTACAACGTACTTAATACAAATCTAAGTGTTACACTGGCTAGCAATATACTTGTGCGCAGGGTGAAATTCTGATTATGTGCACACATGTCTTTTAATTTGTGCTGAGAGTAATTTTGGCCTGAAGATCAAGGTGACTTTGTTTCAAAAACTTGAGATTTTTTTTTCCTCTACTGAACCTGTCATAATAATAGCTCATAGTAACTCTTAACATCTGTAAAATACAGTATTGTGTAATGCAGTTGTATTATCTATATTACAATGTGTATAGTTCATTCAAAAGATGACATGCTGGTTAGTAACTTAAGAGCTCATGAAGTCTTTTCAAGTTCAGCAATATCTTAACTTCTAAACCCCTGTGAAGTACATTCACTGCTAAGAAAGTGTTCTGTTGGGAGTGTTTCTGCAGTGCAGTTGGATTACAGCACAGGGTAGTAATGGATCGGGCATGTTTGTGGAATACAACTAGTTGGATTTATTCTGGTGGAAGGCTTCTCTCTTGTGAATTCCTGTATGTCAGAGTCAGTGTTATTGCGTAGAAAAGAGGTGATTTTAAAGACAAAGTTGTATTGAAACTCATGTTTTCTGCCTGCTTGGCTGGTGAGGTGCCAGCTGGCGTGGGTGTCAGAAGTCTTGGGAATTTACCTAGGCTATAGATAGCAGGAGTTCTCGTCCCTGCGTGTTCTGTCCCTGCAACATTTCAGGCAGCCCTTTGAGTCCTGTCCCTTCTACAGGTCTGGTGGAGTTTTGTTTCAGAATTCCTAATCTTTCCTCATCGATCTTACCCCTGCCCCCCCCCGCCTCCCCCCCTCCCCCCAATATTAATTTAATAAAATGTAATTTGAACTGGTGTGGTTTTTGATGTTTGGGGGTTTTGTGTTTGTTGGGGGGCATGGGGACGTTGTTTGTTTGTTTTTCAAATAAGAAATAAAACTAATTTTAAAATCCCCCTCAGAAATAGATGTACCTTGGCACCCTCAGTACTGGAACAGAATCATCTTGTTCTAGTTCGACTGTTTTAAAGGTCTTGTACCTCTTAGTGATGACTGATTGGTGGGTCAGTGAGTTACAGGCTGGCTCCTGGAGGAGCGGTATCTGCCCTCCATCTGAGATAATGGTTGTATAAGGTGAGATATTATCTTTGTGTGACAGTTTCCCCTAGGCTGCTTTGAGAACATGTTGCCACTTCAAAGGAAGCATAGACATCCTAGTGTAGTTGTTCAGTGATGAAAGCAACTGGATTTTTGGACAATCATTATAGGAGATTACGTAATTGTACATAGCTGTTTCTCATTCTGAGTAAATACAAAATTCTGGTGATTTATAATTCTGCAAATCTGTATATGTGATTGCATAAAGTGACTGCACTAAACTTTTTTGTATTGTTAATAATTAAGTTTTCGGAAATGTATTTGAATTTAACTTTGTGTCTTTTATTGCAATGACTTTAGTGTCAATTAGGTTACTGAAACTGCTAAGATTTCTTTTGTTTATGGGCTGATTTGACTAATTTCAAATATTTATCATAAATGGAAAAATGCATACTACTGTTAAACTCAGTACAAACTTTCTGTATGCTCATTAGAATGTTCATGCTATCTAGACTTGCAGATACATTATACTATGAATGGGAGCAAGTTTCTGTGTCTGTGTAATACAATCCTGGATTTTTCTGATTTTCTTTAAATTAAAAAACCCACTCTCTTTTAATTGCAGCTGCAGTTTCCTATCTTTGTGAGTAGAGGAAAAACACCTCAAACAGGTAAGCAAATGATATCTGCTTTAACAAATAAACAAAGATGAAAGAAATAGATAAGAGTTTTCAAGAAAATCACATGGGTTCTTCCTAAACATCATCCCTGACAGTCAGTATTATCAACACGTGAAAATATCTGAGTAAACAGAACAGTGAAGACTTGTCCTTAATTCCTATTGAGTTTTTAATTTAAAAAAGAGCAGCTTGATAAGAACTTATTTCAAAGATGCAGCAGCACTGTTAAGTGCTGAATAACGCATTGTAGAATATACCAGATAATTTGTTTGTGTGGATAGGCACATGGCAGAGCTTCAGAGATAGGTAGGTACCCCATCAAACTGGTTTTTAGTGACTGTTTTCCATTTCTGCTTATTTTCTTTCATACAATGACTATCAATCACACTTACTACATCAACTGTTTTAAAATACACGAAGGAAAAACTCAAATTTTGTTCAGTTAATTGGATTATCTGTGGATATGTGTCTAAAGAGCTTAGTGGTAGCTTGAGGGGATATTTCTTTCCCCTTTCACAACTGCTGTAAGATCTTTAGAAGATGATCGCTTAACTTTACTCAGAAACGTACTTTACTCAGAAATGTACTTCTAGTGCTTCAAAGTAAAGTCAAATAAAGTGAGATACTTCTGTATTTCTCTTTCCTATTCAAACCTGTGATTTGTAGGCGGTCAAACTTTGGTGAATTTTAGATGGTGTAGTTAATTTTTCACATGGATGGAGTCTGAACTGCCCTGGTTGTTTAAATGTGTCTTTTTAATTGTGACCATTCATAAAATAGACTTTAAAATCCATTCAGGAAGCAGATGAACCTGAAAGACAGGTTAAAAAATGGTTTGTAAACAAATACAAACATTCGTGCAACAAATCTGAGAAAACAAGTCTTCAAAACAAATGTCCTGGAGTTTCCAAAAGATTAGGTTTCTACAGAGATACTGATCTGGCTGCAGTGCACATATGGACCATTTCCTATTTTCTCCACATTTTTTAAAATCTCAGCTTTAATCCATATGCTTCAGAATTGTCTCTAAAGGGTTAGCTGGTTGTGTGGTACTTGGTTTCTGTCAACTGCAAAGAGACCAGACAAGAATGCAAGAAAGGTATAAAAGTGCATTCTGGTTTGCTTTTATTCAAAAGGACAGACATCTGACTGAGTACTTAAAGCTTAATTTAGTGTGTTAAGCAACATTTTTTTTTCCAGGTAAAAGGCTGTTGATGTCACAGCAATGTTAAGAAGAGTGTATAAAGTGGATGAAATACCCTGTTAAACTTTTCATCATATGTTAGCATTCATGTAAGAAACGGAGTTGAAAACCTCTGGCAGTGAAAAGAAAAGTGGAATCCCTCTGTGCAGTTCACTTATTCTGGTAATTTTTGGGTGCTCTGCACAAGGGTTTGCAATAGGGACAGACTCACGTATAGAGTGGGAAACAGAGTTTCTTTTCAGTCAGTACAACTCATGCAGTTAAGAGACATCTGGTTTCTGAAGGCAGCATCCTCCTGTAACACTGACACTGAACTTGAAACTAAAATTATTTTGCGCTTATCAGCAGTTGCTGCTGTAAAGTTAGTAAGATTTTAAAATACTATACCTTATTATTTTTATACTTATCTTGAGGCAAAAGTACTACATTTTCATGTGCTAAAGAGAGGGTTCTATCTCTTAAGAAAGGCATGTCTTGTACTGACATGGAGTATTTTTCAATCAAAAAGCATTTTGCTACAAATTTGCCAAAACTTACCAGAATTTTGAAGTAGCTATCTTTTGAACACAACAGAACTACTAAATGTTGGTTATATGTTAGACTTATTTTGTGTAAAATACTTAATATAGTGGTCAGTCCTATGTTTTATTGCATTTCTTTATTGAATAGTTAAACATCTTTGCATTTTATTTCATTTGCTTTTGTGTAAATTTTTTTCCTCGTAACCTTAACAAAGGAGCTGCAGAAAACTTGTGTGTGAATTTTAGAATATGCTTCTGCTCTTTGAGATCTATTTTTGATCCATTGCATTGACATTCTTCTGTTTGTTCTATCAGTCTAATTGGTGATGGGTTTAGAGCTTGTTGTCTTTTGTGTTGCTTTCAGAAAACAAAAATAGGCAGCAATTTTATGGAAGGGGAAAAAAAGTATAAAAACTTGCTTTTGCTTAGGTTGCTTCTATTTCCAAGGATTTTTATCCTTGCAGTGTTGCAGATAATTCCATTTGACAAAGCTCAAAAGCTTTGTAAAATAATCTTTCTTATCATAGAGTTAGTCAGGGTAGAAGTGGTAAGCTTCTACTATGGAGAGAGGCCAGGTTGAAACATGGGTTGTAGGGTTATAAATGTATTTTAACATGCACAGGCCAGTTTGTAAGAAGTACTGAATTGAAAGTAAAAAGTGGTTCAACAGAGGAAGTCACTTAATTTGCATGCCAGGTATTAGACAGGTTTAAATATTGTCTTTTTGAGCTACAACCATCTTAGTGCTTCACCATGGGCATAGTTAAGCACTAGAACAGATTGCCTGGAGGGACCGTGTTCTTGGAGACTTTCAAAATTGGATTGAACAAGATCTTGAGCAGTAGGATCAGATCAATTAATTTAGCCATGCTTTGAACAAGAGATTGGACTAGATGACCTCCAGAGGCCCCTTCCAAGCTAAATTTTTCTGTGATTCTGTAATTGGTTGACAGTAATTAAAAGGGGTAAGTAACTTTTGCATTTCCATTAAAATAAAACAGCATATGCAACAAAGCAATAAATAATGTTAGTCTTATAAAGTCTTACTACTTAAAAATTAATCATTGTCCCAGTCTCTGTATATAACAAAATACAACAAAAACATATTCTAAATTAGATAGAGACTTTAAATGTTTTCTGAGCTTCTGTGAAGTTTATGTGAAGTTGAGAGAGTGTGAAAGAACTCCTTTTTAAACTGATTGGCGAAAGATTTGAAGCTCGGGATTAAGTTTTGTTCTTTCCTTTCTTTCTAGGTACAGACGTACCTGATAATAAAGAAACAACAAATGTAAGTGCAGCCATTTTAATTTGTAAGTTTATAATCCGTATGTAAGGAAAAATTTCTGTCTTTTATTTAAATTAAATTGTTCTTGCCTTACTTGCTTCCATTTTATTTTTTCAGGAAGATGAAGCCGAGAAAGCAGAAATGATTTTGCGTAAAAGGGGAAGAAAGCCCAGGCGTTCTCTGGTTCAATCAGAGGAAACTGGTAAAAACATGAAACTTCTACTGCTAACAGAATGAGAATATATTACTGTTTACTTTCTGTTTACTGCCTTTCTGTTTACTAATAGCAACAAGATAAGCTTTATTCAATTTTCCTTTCTTGAGGAAAAATCATTGAGTTACAGCTAGTATAAATATTATGTAAATATGTGTAAATTACTGTAATCTCATGTCAGAATTGCTACATCCCAGATGCTTCTATAAAGCGTCATGAATTTTCTACGAATTCTGGCTATGAGCTGCATAAGTAAACTATGGTGAATGTGTTAGCAAGATTAAGTCAAACAAGTGTGAATTAAAAATGTTGAAGCATAAAGGAAATGGAAAATTACTTAATTAAAATGGGATTTGTGAATAGAATACCTTTTCTAAACTAAGTGTCCATATCCTTTTGGAGGGCTTTTGGAAAATTATAGCACATGTGTAAAATTTTACATGGACAGAAACACTGGAGCCAGAAAGAAAACGTCGGAAATTAACATCTTCTGAAGACGAACTAAAAGAGCAGGAGGAAGGTGAGGAAGAAGATGGTGAGGAAGATGATGAAGCACATTCTGGGGCCACAACTAGATCAGCCACAAGATTAGAGGCTCAAAGGTAACTGTGTGTAGAGACACCAATAGCAGGGCTTTTTCTACATTGTTCTTAGCTGTTGTGGGGTTTGGGGGTTTTTTGTTGCTTGTGTTTTTTACTACTTTTTTTTTTTTTTTTTTAATTAATGAGAGCTTCCCAAATAATTTTGGTTCTAATTCTAGTACCACTCTTCTAGGGATGAAGAGACAAAAGGGGAGGTGGGGAAACTGTTAGGGTCTCAAAAGACATACTTGAATATGTCAGAAGGTAAGAATTGATCCTGTTGGCAGTCTTCATCCTAGTGATGGCTCAGAACTTGGGTCTAAGGGCACTTAGTTCTGATACTTAAAAAGGGACCTCTGACTTGGCTGTGCAATTCGCCATTTGATATTTGGATTTGGAACACGGCGAAAATGTAATTTCCCATGTCCGTTTCTTTTTCCAAATATTATCCAAGTTAAATACATCAAACTGCAGCACTGGAGGATCTCATTTTTAATATGGTGATCTGCAAGCTCAGAAGGCAATCTTACTGCAAAAGACTAGTGTGGTAGCAAGAGTTCTGTTTTCAAGAAGCTGTTCATCTCCCTTAGTGTAGGTCTGCCTTTTTGTAGGCAAACTGAATTATAGCAGAGCTCATCCTCTTGACTTTGTTTCCACAAACAGAGATAGATATCAGCTTTGGGAAGCTTTAATTTATGTTTCTGCCTTCCAGAACAGAGTTGGAGTCCAGGCTTTGTTTTTTATGTTCATGGTGAGATTTCTGTAAGTTCACTGGATTTACTTCATTCCTAAGATATCATATGATGTTAGCCTTTGGGGCTTATTTGAAGCGCTGTTCACAGTATGCTTTTGAATTCATAATTTCAGAGCTGAATCAGAAAGTAGTTATGTAGTCTTTATTTAAATAAAAACTGTGAAGGTTTACCACTACCACTTTGCAAACAACAGCTTTGTTTTGGTAAAGGCAGAGGGGGTTCCTTTAGTCTCAAATAATTGTTAACTCTAAAATTGTAATGAAAGTTCAGATATTAGTGTTTTCATTCTGATTGCTTGTGGAAACATCTACTTTTTTTATTTATAGATGTGTGTGTGTGTGCGTGTTTTGTGTCTTAGATTTCCAGTGCTATCTTTCTAGCTCTGACTGTTACAAAACATCTCTATTTTAAGGTGCTGCAGACAGTCTGCATTTTATAAGTAGCCTTTGGAAATCTGTGGAAGGGGCGGCTGCTTCATCTTCAGCATTGTTGGATTATCAGGTTTTCTGACTTCAGTAACCTGTTTTCCATTATATGAAGTTGATTGCCAGTAACTAGTTTTTCATGTTCCTGAACTGGTGGATACTGAAGCTAATGAGTTTGTTCTTTACACTGGATAAGCAAATTCTCTTTTCTTCTGCAGCCTGTTTGCCTTTGTTTCTTTTGTTCTTCTGCCTGTACTACAAGCTATTTTTTAAAATGTGGACACTTATATACCAGAATTATTGCAGATTTGGAACTAGGATTTTTATTTAGTTAAATACTAGAGATTGTCAGTAAAGTAGCCTTTTGATTCTACATTTGATATGAAAATACACAGCTTGGCATTGCAGTTTGGGTCTTGAAGCATGCAAATGTTTTTTTTCACTGTTTCTTTTGGCAGCTTTGATTTACTTGTTGCAAATACTGTGCAGTCTTAATTTTCTACACTTGGAATGCAAGAAGAAAGTGCCTTGGTAAAAGTGTTTTGTTATATATACACTCATCATTCTTTTGTATTACAGAAAGCAGCCCAGCAAGCCAACCACACGTGCAACTTCTAAAGGCAGCAGTCCAAGTTCAGTTTCTCCTAGAAAACGGCAGAACCTAGCAGCAAAAAAAAGATCTCCAAGTGATACAAAAATTAATAAATCTCCTCCATTGACACAGTAAGTATTAAAGTTGAATCCGCTGCTATTGTTTTGGAAGCTACTACATTGATCCCTTCCTTATATGTAGTATACTGCCTCAAAATCTGAAGAGCAGTCTAGCTTTGCTCTGTTCTTTCTCTTGTGATATTTAAAAGCTTTTGAAGGATTTTCTTCTGTTTATGTTTTTTTCTTTCTTTCTTTAACATTTTGGAAGCCTAGAATTTTTTTCTTTCCATCCTCAGAAACCTCTTGGGAGAAGCTGAAAATGCTGTTATGCAGTATTTTAACTTGAGCTGTGATTCCTGAAGGGGGGGAAGAGCAGCTGTAGTTCAGGTTAAAGCAATATATGATGACATGATTCTAATGCTTCAAAGTTCCTTCTAAGATCAGCTGATAAAAGAGAAGAAACTCTGAGAGTCCTTATATCAAGTTTTGAAAATACTTCCCTTTCCCTCCTTCCCTGGTTCATTTCAATTTTTAAAGTTGAGATCACAGTGTAAAATCCCAAGGGAGTAATAAATAGGATGTACAGTTGCTATTCATCTTGTAGTTTACCTGTAAAATGGGTTATATGCCAAATACATTTAGTTGTCAGCCACTCTGAAATGTGGCAATGTCTTCAAACTGAACCTCAGAAATATGTGTGTCATGCACTGATCAGCTGTCACAGTTCACCTCATGTTAATTACTTTGCATGGTTATGAATGGCCAGGAGTTTAAGCCACATTTATAATTGGTTGCAGCTGAAATGTGGTGGACTTGTATATGTGAGACTTAAGCCACTATTCCTATTCTTCTGTCTTTGTGAGACAGGGTACAAGATAATGTAGTTCATTATATTCTGTTATAATCCACAAGTCTTTCCAAAAGAAAGAGGAGGAACGAGTAGAGCTCTAGCCCCAAATTCTACATCTGGAGAACTCTGCAAAAACAGAATTAGTATGCAGTACCCTGCTAAGATGTGATGGGAGTGTGCAAGGCCTCCCTATAGTCTGTGCTGGTATATAATGTTTTAGTAGTGAGCTTTTAAATAATATGTCCTGGTAATTCATCAGAGATGGACAGTGAAGTTCCATTCTCTAAACAGGATTGTGCCTGCTGACCCTTTTTGTTTTACAGGTCCTACCATTGTTAAAATAATTATTAATAATGCTTTTCAGGTTAAAGGTGCAGTCTACTAAGCGTAAAAGGGAAGACAGCCCAACAGTGGTACGGAGAAAAGGCCAGCAGAAAACAGAGGAGACACCAGTAAAGAAAGCAAAACGATAATCTTTACCAGCTAGTACTGTTCATGGAAGAGTCAAAAGAAAAAAAACATCTGTGCTTCTATTTTTTTTAAAGCAAAGGGATTTGCACGTGCTTGTTTCAGAGCTCTAAGTTAATCAATGCAGTACTTTTAAGTTACATTTTAAACAGCTTTATAAACTATTGTTTATACAGAATATTATGTACATTTATTTCAGATGAAAAATAAGTTTACTTTGTATCTGAATGAAAAACAAAGTAGTTATATATTTTATCACTGACTTGGAAAGTTGGGGTTTCCCAATGTGACATGCTAATGCAGATGCTTCCAACCCATGAGGCACCCCTCGGCCTACTAATACACTTTGTAAATAAACTTGTAAAAATAGGTTGTATTTTACTCTGTGTATGAATCTAATCAATGATGGACATTTTATTTATTATATGGAAAGCATTGGTCTGTAAACTTTAGTATATACCTTAGGGTTTTTTAATTATATATTTTACATTCTATGCAGATGTCAGTAGGAAACTTCCCCTCCGCTCCCCCAGGGCTGTCTAAAACCTGAAGTTCTCTAAAATATGCTCAGACAGTTGGTAAAGTATTTTTCTCGCATGCATTAAAGTAGTTTAGCATAGTGAAAGGGACTTGGCTCCTTTCTGTTCACATTTGTGACAAAGTATAAAATTTAAAATGTAATCTTACTAGATTATATTTTCACTTGTGAATTTACTACCAGCCTCAAGAAATAAATAGTATTAGGTTAGATTTATTCACAGTCAGCCAACACTACCCTGAAATGAAACAGTTTTATTTTGCAACTAAACACCTGTTCTTTCAGTATTTGTCTTTTTCAACAGAG
Organism: Harpia harpyja; assembly: GCF_026419915.1. NCBI lineage: Eukaryota > Metazoa > Chordata > Aves > Accipitriformes > Accipitridae > Harpia > Harpia harpyja. The sequence continues at coordinate 74,458,661 of NC_068941.1, forward strand.
GGACCCATTGAAATCAAATGTCACTTCTCCTAACTATAGAGCTTCAGCATTTTATGTTACATTTTATACACAGGTATTAAAAATAGAACCTGGTATTATTGCCAGAATCTTTTTTTAATGTATATTAACTCTGGTAAGAGCAAATGTTCAAGTGAAGTTGTATATAAAGTTAAACTTTTCTTATGATCAAATGTGTCTCTTGTTATGATGTGATGAGTTGCCAAACAATCTGAGATTATTTTAAGTGTTTTGTTGATATTCTGGTTTATAATTAAAAAGAATTCTGGGGGGTTGGAATTTTACTTTTCTTTTTTTCTCTTTTTCTTTTGTGAGTTTTTTTTGAACTTGTTGTAAGGCAGATGTTTCCGTCAGATATTTTGCTTGGTTTCTTACTGAGATTTTTATATAAAAATTATAAAATGTTTGCCAAAAAATCTGAGTTGCCATATTTTATTTATTCTTTAATTGTATTGCTGTGGAACTTGTTTTTACAAATGTATTTGGTTGGAGCCATGTCTATAAGCTTTACCTGATTAGTGTCTTTAAATGTTCACAAGTGCTTATATTTTAGGTATTTGAACAGTAGGGAAGGGACTTAACCATTTACCAGGCTTAGTACACTACAAAAGCAGGTGCACACATACTGGGTTTTTTTCCTAAGCAAACTTGAGTCTAAAAAAAGAAAACCTCTTTGCTCTGAAAACTAACTCCTTTTGATTTCTACCTTAACTCTGCTCCCATACTAATACATACCTTGCTAACGTACTGCTGATATATGCCTGTATATTACTAATGTTCATGCACTTCTTCGTATGCAGTTGTAGGATAAGTTGAATCTTTTCTTTTTTTTTTTTTTTTTCCTTTATTTCTTCTTTGCCCGCTGCAGTATGCGTAGGCCAAAATAGTAGATTTCTTTTCAGCCTTTTTTCTGTAAGGCTAAACAAGCTGAACTGTTTGTTTTTCAATCGGTGCTTTCTAGACTTTTGATCATACTTGGAGTCCTTACCTGCATCTGTTCCGGTTTTGTTCCCTTACACCTGAATTCAGCAGTGAGATTGCTCAGGAGGTTCCTAAGGAAGCCCCCCACCACACTGTACATTATTATTTCTTCTTCTCTCTCTATTTCTGCTGGTGGTACCTCTCCTGCCACAGTACAGTTTATATTTGTGTATTTCACTGGCACATCTGTTGTGATGGATTATAATGATTGACAAAGCTCCTACTTGTAAGTGTCTGATCCTCTTTGACTGCCAGTTGTCTAATGATCTCAGCAGAGAAATACAACCCTGAAGATCAATGACAGTCTCTCAGAGTTAACCTGCTTAGAAAGTCTTCTACTGTCCTTCCTCTTAGCGAGGGGTAACATTTAGGAGAATCTTCTTGTCTATGGAATGTATCTTTGATCGTTCATTAAATTATTATATGAAGGCATTAAAGGAACTATCTTCCACCATGAGAGCAACTTTTACTTAAAGGCTGGGGAGGGGAAGTGCCAATTCCACAAACTATTTTAACTTAAGCACATTTCACTCACTGGATAATGGTACGTATGACAATAGCATCTTGTTCCTTTTCAGCAAAATAGACATTTCTGCCAGGCCACATCACTGTCCATCCATGTTTAGAATTTTTTTTTTCTTTGCTTAGTAGTTTCAAGTGCCTGTCATCTAAATTACTGTTACACTTCACAGGTACTGTAGTGGTCTGCTGTATTTAAGCATAACTTGGGCATTGAATGTTTACAGTTTCCAAGTTTTTCATACACTGTCTCCCAGAGCCCTTCCTGAGCACAAGGAAGGAAGGGGGGCAGAGGAATCAGGTTTTCCCTTGGGTGCAGCAGAAGGCACATCCATCTTGTTCAGAGGTAGGCTTGTAGTCCAGCTTGAACCTTGACATATGTATAAAGCAACTACACTTTCCTACCCCATGCAAATTTAGAGAGTTCAGGAAAAACATACTATTCTGCACTGTGATGAAACAGAATGTCCTGAAAGTGTTTTATGGAGAGATTTGCTCGAGGCAGTTTGCTGCCACCTTTAGTGCAAGAACATGGCTACCCTGCAAATTTCTAAACTGCTTGGCTATTTTTTTTATGTTGTAGTAGCTGTTTTTTCTTCCAGTTCCTTCTCTTGGAACTGCTTCCTTTCTCTGAATATTAAAATATTGAGTGAACCAGAGATGTCCTGGTGGAAGATGGAGTTCAAGTCCCCCTGCTGAGTTTTACAGAACAAGAACTTGAATCCTGCTTACCCTACCTCAGCTGCCTGTGTTAACCAGCTGACTGTTGGCTAGTTGTCAGTATGTCCTCATTTTCTAGTGTATTCTGCTTAAAGGTTATTTACATCTCTTTACTGTCTTCAACCTAAAATACCATGGAGTTATCTACTATATAGATTTTAAATCACACAACTGGATTTTGTTTGGTTGGGGTTTTTGTGGTGGTGTTTTTTTAAACCAACTAAGGGCTCATCAGTAAAAGTTCATTTGCAGTTTTCATTTTTTGATGGGGTCTGGCAAGCTTGTGACTTGCAACTGGTGAAATTTCCCTCTAGAACCTGATCCAAAGTCAGTAGGTGCACTCAGCAGCTGGGGCAAAGTTTTTGCTGATGCTGGCAGATCTCTAAATGCTTCAGTTTTCTGTTCCAACAGCTTCTCTCCTAACGCATCTACTTCTCAGTTAGTTGTTTTGGTTTTCTTCAGTGTGTGACATCCATCCCAAATACATATGTCCACTGTTTCTTCTCTCTCAGCCTATGTTCTGAGAGCATCATGTGTACAGAACCACCTCTGGCCCTGATCCCTCAAAGGCTGCATACTGTCCTGAGCTGCCTTCATATGTCCAGAGACTCAGTAAAAATTTGTCCCATAAAACTTGGCAACCAAGAGCAGCAGGTGCTCCTGGTCACAGTGACTATCAACAGATGCCCGCTATGATGCAAGTCCAATACAGGCTTAGGAGTCAACACTAAAAGTGGTTGAAGTCTGATACCTGTATCAAGTTCTGCATTGGGAAAAGACCATTTGCCACCACAGATTCTTGTCACTCCTTGCTTTTGGAAGAGGTCCTGGGACTTCTGTGATGCTGAGAATCACTGGTCTGAAGAGAATTGCTGCCCTGAAGCTGAGTGACTTGTACATGTCCTTCCAAAGCAGCCTTTGATTTCCTTGGAGCTGCACCTGTTTATATTGTAAAGAGTGAATTTAACTGGTAGATTTTTGTTCTCTTCCACTGAAGTCATTCCATGTGAAATGTTTTCAGTTTCAAGATTTAATGTGAACATCTTAAAGTCAACTGCACCTTCATATAGCATACACTTACTCCAAGCTCTTGGTAACTTACATATTCTCAACATTGCCTGCTTTATCATTTCATATACCAGCTCAGAAGGCTCTTATCTTCACGACTTCAGCAGCCTTCCATCTATTTCATTTGCTTGTAGCTTCAGTTCAGAGGAAATTGCCTGTGTCAGCCTTCTGCAGGTTTTGGCAACTTCTTAAAGATACTGTGCTTACTTCTTCCAGTAGATTCCTTGTCCCAGCTATGTACGTCACACTCCATTACTTCCATCAGCTTCTCAAAAATCCTGGGTTGGTTTCAAGCAGAGTGTTTTTTCCTACTAAAACATGAAAGTTTAAACACCAAGGAAATTCTATCTACATTCTAGTCTTTGTTTCCTTATTCTGATGTTTCACCAAAATTCCTTGAAAGGCTATTTCTGATTTAAACCCCCTTCCTCTTTCAAATCTCAGCTTTTTAGCTCTTATCCTTGCTGGCTTTGTGAATAAAGTCCAAAAGAAAAACATAATAAAAGTAAATGTCTCTCTGGGAGTCCCTAGATAGCTGTATTTAAAGCTAGGAACATAACACTCTTGCCAAACAACCAGGGAAGAAAAATATGGTTTGAAATGGCCGTAACTTAGTAGGGCAGGAATAGATTTTTTGGCACTGACTGTGCAATTAATTAGCCGAGGGTAGGGTTTCAGAGGCTGCGACTGCAAGGCACCTTTCACCTTCCCTCTTCTTCTGTCCCTTGGCCAGTGCCTTCCTCCATGCCAGTGTTGAGTTGTACAGTCACAGACTGCTGGAACAGGAAGCCTGAAATTTCCTCTACAAAACAAAATTACAGATTAGTTTTTAATGTGGTTGGTTTCCTAAACCAGCTGTTGATGAGGCTGTGCAAATACTGCTGCCTGTACAAAGAAGATGGCCATGTGGCAGAAAGGGGATGTGGAATCACCCTTCCATTATTCCATGGATTTGAGTACACTTAAGTCGGTCCTCCAGGTGCACCTTTAGCTCTTACATGCATTTGTGGTACCTCTGTATCGAGTAACTGCTGTATAAATGGACAGTGAGCTGATTTGTGGGTTTTATCTTTTCCTAGTGACAAAAGAAGGAGGCTTCTGTCGCGAATGAGTGGTTTGGGCCACTTAAAGAATCACCGTCAAAGGTATTAGCAAAAATGAGCAACCAAGTTGGTGAGGGGCCTTGAGCACAAGTCTTATGAGGAGCGGCTGAGGGAGCTGGGGTTGTTCGGTCTAGAAAAGAGGAGGCTGAGGGGAGACCTTATTGGTCTCTACAACTACCTGAAAGGGGGTTGTAGTGAGGTGGGTGCTGGTCTCTTCTGTCAGGTGGCTGGAGATAGGACAAGAGGAAATGGCCTCAAGTTGAGGCAAGGGAGATTTAGGTTAGATATTAGGAAAAATTTTTTTACTGAGAGGGTTGTCAAACATTGGAATGGGCTGCCCAGGGAAGTGGTTGAGTCACCATCCCTGGAGGTATTCAAAAAGCGAGTGGACAGGGTACTCCAGGGCATGGTTTAGGGGGCATGGTTAATGGTTGGACTTGATGATCTTGAAGGTCTTTTCCAACCGAAATGATTCTATGATTCTATGATTCTATGATTTAATAGGAGTTTATAAAAGTGCAACTTCACAAAGTTTGATGGCAAGTTTCACTCTGTTACTTAATACATGGATGAAGTGTACAAAGAAAAATCAGGTTAGAATCAAACTAGAATGATTTCTAGAGACACCAAAAGACGAAGGGAGAAACATACAAACAAAGATCAAGTTATAATTCATTTTTCCTGATTTGTACAAAGATTGGGGGTACAGAACGGTAGGGGAGACCGTCCCATTGACTCATGAGGTTCAGAGCAGACCCCCTTGCTTTCTAAACTCCTGTTGAGCTTAGGTGCAGCTGGATCCACTCCTAGTCCCAGACTTGGTCAACGGTTTATGTCTAAGGGATTATGTGTGTAGCAGCAGTCCGAGGTTCATTTACAGTTTGAGGTACATGACAAGATTTAGTAAAACTTAATCACTGACTAATTTAACATTTACAAAGTGATTCAATAGAATATACCTAGGTCAATTCACACTTGCATGCACACAGACATAAAGAGAGAGAGAGAGAGAGGTGTACCTGTCAAAAATTCCCCTCGATTTCAGTGAAATATTCACATCAAATGTCTCAGCATTTCTCAACAGGCAAAGGGTTGAGCCTCAAGGAGTGAAGGGTATCAGCTTTCAGTGGCAGTCGTCCGATTTTCGCAAACTGGCGAGTCAGCAAGCTGTGCGAGGCGTCCCCCTCCGAGGGACATGCTGGTCGCAGCCCGCTGTGGTCCAGGAGAGCTCAAAGGGCCTCACTTGGGACCGCTGCTTATAGGTTCGTGATATGATTGACTTCAGTCTTTGTAATTTCATTCTGGCCTTAATTCTTGTCAGATAACCACAACAGAGAGTCATGATCCAAGCAGCAGGAGTCTCAGGTATGGATCCGGGCGACAGGAGTTTCGGGTGCAGTTAAGGGGGTGCCTACTTGTCCAGACTCACTGTACCATAGCCGGGATAAGAAAGTACCAGGCTGTCCCAACTCACTGTGCAAGAACACAATGTTGGCTGGTCCTGACATTGCTTTAAATTCTGACATGGGACAAGATTTTTCAGGATTTAGGAATTGAAGCCCCATTTCTAAAACTGATGTAAAGGTTGGGGTTGTGCTCAAAGATTAAACTGGATCTAATGTTGAAACATCTGAATTTAAGCCAGCTGGCTCCCCGAAGAAGTTAGGAAGCCAAATGAAGCATCAAAGCTTCCTGTGTTAGGAGACTTAGATCCTCAGATGCGATCCACAAAGCTGAGCAAGCTGTCCTGGAAGCTAACAGCACTGGCCTGTAGGAAACATCTAGGATTAGCTCCTCAAAGAGAAGCATGTAGTGCTGGAAGATGATATCTACCCTCTCCTTAGGTTTCACCAAGGATGGACCATTGTTGGCCTTTCTTCCAAAGACACAAAGAAAGAAGGCTTTTTTTTATGCTGTGGTTAGAGCATGGTGGACTTGAACCTGTCTCAGGAAGGAAGGCTGTAGGGTGTCTGAAGGTGGGTACTACTTTCTCTCCTGTTAAGATATTTCACAGCCCATGATGTGTCCTACTTGCTGAAGCAGGAGCTAGGGACCAGGTCTCACTGTCCACATTCCAGATGACTGTTTCACTCCGTAGTGTATTGAGGAAATGGATGTTAGGGGCATACGTGTACCACTGTCTCATTCAGTGTTTGTCAAAAAGAAATGCTTAGGCTTTTAATTCCAAGGTAGGCTTCATGTCTGTGGCTCCTGAACAGGACGAGGCATCTCCTTCCACCCTAAGTTAGGTGTTAAACAGACTTCGAAGGGTTGTTTGTCCAGCTCGGACATCTCACCAGGCACCTGATTAGCCTGGCTGCTTCCCCAGGCACTGTGCAGGATTCCTGCTGAGATGGTGTGACACCCAGTAGGTATCTACCTCCAAGGAAGATATCACAATATTAATTATTATTAATGTAAATCCTCTTATAATCACAGGCCCCTTGTTGCTCTGTGGCCTCAGCATTGTGGAAATTCTTCCTTTGCTACTTTCTAGAGACACAGTCTAGGTCAGGGCAGCTCAGTTTTCCCCTGTGGGAAACAGCTTATGTGAAGATTATTTTAAAAAAAGTCATAGAAAAAAACGAAAGCATCACCAACAATGAGGTTTATTTTGTGTATTTGTTTTGGCTTGGCATACTGACACTTGAAAGGCAAAGTGGGAGCAGTGGGGGCAGACGTTACTGGCTTTTTGATGTACTACTCTTTTCAACATTGTCACAGTTTAACCCCAGCCCACAACTAAGCACCACGCAGCCGCTCACTCACTTCCCCCCCACCCAGCGGGATGGAGGAAAGAATGGGGAAAAAAAAAAGTAAAACTTGTGGGTTGAGACAAGAACAGTTTAATAGAACAGAAAGGAAGAAAATTATAATAATAACAATAATAAAATGACAATAATAATAATAAAAGGATTGGAATATACAAGTGATGCACAATGCAATTGCTCACCACCTGCCGGCCAATGCCCAGTTAGTTCCCGAGCAGCGATCTGCACCCCCAGGCCAGCTCCCCCTGGTTTATATACTGGGCATGACATCACATGGTATGGACCCTTTGACCAGTTTGGGTCAGCTGCCCTGGCTGTGTCGCCTCCCAACTTCTTGTGCCCCTCCAGCCTTCTTGCTGGCTGGGCAGGAGAAGCTGAGGAATCTTTGACTTAGTCTAAACACTACTGAGCAACAACTGAAAACATCAGTATGTTATCAACATTCTTCTCATACTGAACCCAGAACATAACACTATACCAGCTACTAGAAAGACAATTAACTCTATCCCAGCCGAAACCAGGACAAACCTCACCACCACCGCTTGTGAAACTTGCAACCTCAGTGTGGATGTGATGTAGAAATGACAAGATAGGCAACCAACGACCTAGACTATGCAGGAGGACAGACTGGGTTACTTTACTGATCCCTGCTAGCACTGAGATGTAGATCTTCATTAGTACAACGTAAAAAACTTACTCTATGCAGGATATGATAGGTAGAGCAGACACAGACTGGAAAGTAGAGGTGAAAAGCAAGTACTGAAAAATTATTAGAAGTACTTTGCTGGGACTGGTGGCTATAATGTCACCCCTTTGCTTGCTGTTAGCTTAGCTTAGCTTTTATTTATTGAGCGTTCACAGGCACTAACATAACTGCTGAGGGTTAACAATGAATGGAAGACACAGGTGTACTGCAGGTGTGCATCTCTGTCCTCACCATCATCTCTTATCGGCAAGCTAAGGTACTCAGTAATGTAGAAAAGCTGTCTGAGAGCCCTGATCTCTAATGTCACCAAATACATTGAAAACAAATATGATTTCCTCTGGGGAAATATAAACCTTTCTGTCAGTTGTGAGTTCGGTTTGGAGATTATGTACCTGCTGCAGTCATCCAAGCTCCGTTTGGGGCTTTTCCTCATGGAAGGACAATGTTTATACACAGCTCCAGCTAAGCCACACACAAAGTGCAGCTCTTACCTGGCTTAATCAGCCAGTGGGAATAGAGCTGAAGTATAAAAAGCTCTACCACGTATTTCAGCGTAACTTGGGCCCTCCCTCACTAGCGAACCACATGAATGGACCAAAATTGAGCCATATTTTTAAACAGGGTTCCTTTGCTGATCACACAGCCAGACAGCACAGGCACTGGCTGTGCCTCTCTGCATCTACTGAGGACGTAACTGAGAATAACAGAGGAACATCAAAGCTATCAGTCTTATTGTCAGCTGGACAACCTAACCCCCTAATGATGTCCCTTCCTTTTCTAGATTTTATTGTAACATGTCACACATGCTATGCAATGATTTATATAAGTCAACATATATTAAGATGAATGAATAAAGATGAATCCATAAGAGAAAAATGCTCAGTGATCACATTCATGATACTCCAGCACCAGTTCCAGTATATAAATTTTAAAATGTTAAAATTAAATAGTCATTCCTGCTTCAGTGCCCAAAGCAAGCAGAGATCTGGAATGTGACTTTCCTTTCAGACAATGATAGGTTCACTCTGCTCTTTTTATATAAACAAAAGCTAAGAATTGCTCAGTAATATAGTGCTTATTTAACTCTATTCAGCCAGGATTTTTCAGGCTAAGTAAATAGGCAATATAAGGCAACTTAAACAAACAAAAAAATTAAACTGATGATAAAGCTTCTTTCAACTAATTTTGAACTTAGAACTCTATTAGGCCCTCAAGCACAAGAAATATCCTTTTGGGGAAGTTTTAATCAAAGTAAAATGGGACTCCCACACTCCTGGGCACATTCCTGTCGAGCTCCTTTTCTGGAGCAGAGGAGGGCTGGGTGGCAGAGACTGAGCATGGAAGTGGAAGAGAGAAGGCACCAGGGATATGGGATTTGCATGGCGGGCTGCTGGGCCCAGGGGAAGCACTGGGAGGTTGTGCCTTTCCCCTTCCCCGCTCCCTGCAGGGGTAGGTGTGATGGGACTGCCAAAGAGGGGGCTGGAGGTTGTAATTAGTTAGTTCACTTCTCTATGAAGGTCCGGCACAGGCAGCTCTGGAGGTCAGCTGCCTGGTAGCCACTGCCTTGGGAGGAGGCAAAGACCGGCTGATCCAGCGGGCAGGTTGTTCCAGGTTATTCCAAATATGTGAGATGTCTAACCAGACCCTACAGATCTCCAGCAATGGCAATCCCCCATGTCACATAACCCTTATTGTTGAGTTTTAAAATATTTTTTCTAATCTGAAATTTTCTGTTGCAATTTATGCCTTTTATTTCTTATATGACCGTAGCTCTTTACAGCACGGTGGTACCCCCTTGAAGACTTTCATTTTGCTGAATTTAGTTTTGTTACTTTTCTGTTTTTAAAAATCAAAAATGTTTTTGTTCTCAACTTTCAGTGTCTCATATATTTCTTTCCCTCTTCCCCACTGGAAAAAAAAAAAATAAAAAGAAAAGGAGGAACAGCATGAAAGCCTCAATTTAGAAAGAAGCATAAGGTAAAGTTTTCTTCTGTTTTGAAATAAACATATAAAACAAGGAAAGTGTTCTGCATTTAAAAAAAAAAAAAAGAGAGAGAGAGAGGTTGTTTTTTCCACTGTTAAGACTTCTATAGTTTTATTTTTTTGCTGACCTTTTTTTCATATGAAGGCTTCAGATTTTTGCCCTGCAGTCAAGCTTTGCAGGTATACATTAGTTTGCCTTAGCCTGGAGCTAGCAGACCAAGGAGCCTCTTCTAGAGTAGCCAAGAAAGGAGAAAGGCAGCTGTGCCATATAACATATTAACAAAGCTTTACTGTTACAGGCATATTGCTAGCTTCATTTTTCTTGCATGAACAAAACACATCCAGTTACCATTTGTCCTGGTTTCGGCTGGGATAGAGTTAATTGTCTTCCTAGTAGCTGGTACAGTGCTGTGTTTTGGGTTCAGTATGAGAAGAACGTTGATAACACTGATGTTTTCAGTTGTTGCTAAGTAATGTTTAGACGAAGTAACTTCATAATAGATGTTAATACAATTTTACTGTATTTTCAGATTTTGGGAAGTTTTGCTTCTGAAGGCAGCAATAGGATCAGGGTGTAAGTACTAAGTATTTAAAAAACAATTGGATAATATTTGCTACTATGATTATATACCACAATGGCAATAATCCAAAATGAAATAAACCTTCATAAGTGAACACAAAGACAAGCAAATGCTACCACAGCACTGGGTATGGGGATGTGTTGTGCTGAGGCACTCTGTGAGACAGAGAAGGAAAATTCTTCCATTCCTTCGTAGCTGTTTCCTTTTTAACAAAATAACAAAATGGGGTTTTTTAATTTCACTTTTCTAAGTAAGTTCACCTAACTCTTCTCTTGGGATTTGTCCATTTGATTTCTTGACATAACTGGACTGTTCAAAGACACCAGTGAATACAGGGCATCCTTCCCAGATCTCATTCCTTCGCTCCTCTCCCTCTTTTCACACCCTTCTCAAATTTTCTCAGCTTTTATCACCTCTTTTCTTCGGGGGGGGGGGGGGGGGGGGAAGAAATTAAGAATGGGAAAGTGACTGGCAGCTTTTAAAAAAGGGAAAGAAGTCCAATTACTTTTGTTTTCACTCAAGGGCATCAGACTTGAAACAGTCCATCCGTACCAGCCCTTCAATTTTCATTGACCAGGGGAGAGATGGTGTGGAGCCAAAGTGCAACACATCCATTGGACCAGTATTTGCTCTCTGCTTGCCCAACAGCTAGAATATCATGTCTTGGTCTGATTGGGATCTGGCAAGGGTGAATATACTAAAACATAATGGGAAAAACTTTCAGCATATTCAAATAATCTATTAGGGGCCAGAATCGTTACAAGGGAGAGGTAAAGATCCTGGTGCTGCTGAACTCCTTGGAAGCGCTGCCGTTTTGCCAGTAAGGGAGCCAGCCTTTTCCCAGCAGGGCTGAGGTCTCATTTGGCTGGTCTTGAGAGTTACCCAGCCCTCTCCTCCTGCAAAATCCACACCTAGGAAGCAGGTGAGTAACTTGTCTGATTGCAAAGCAAGGCCAAACTCAGTGCACGCTACAGAAAAGGAAGCCCATTCTCCATTAGGTGCATCAACCCCTTTGTTCCTGTGCAAGTCACGCAAGTGGCTTTGGGGCACGAATCGTGCAAATCTTCTCTAGAAAAGCAATTGCTGGGTGGCAGGTTGGTTGGGAAAAAAAAAAAAATTGTTTTCCACGCACAGATAGTCCTAAAATAGCCACTAGATGGCAACTGGTGCCTGCCAGGTAGCCCGGCGCTCACCCTGCACGCACAGGCACAGGCTCACGGCCCCGCTCCCGCCGCTGCCTGCGCCCACGGCCGGGGGGGGGCACGGGGGGGTCGACCAGACCCATAAGGGCACGACAGAGGAGCAAGGAGGGGCTGGGATGCGATGGTCCTGGGGCCACCGTTGCCTCGACATCCCAACCTGCCCGTCCTCCGGCTCCTCCTGAGCTGCTGCGCTGTACAGATGAGCGCAGGCAGCGCGCCACCAGTTTTGGCAGGAATTCCTAATTCTAACTATATTCATGACTATACTGTATAGCACACCATGCATAGGTCTAAATCCATCTAGTGTTATGTTTATAGGTACAATATATGCATGTTAAATTCCATATAACATGGGTCTATTTTTATAGGCACATCGAACTTCTCTGAGGAACAAGATTTAGAGGTTTATTACAAGCTATCCATTCCAGTCACAGGTACCTTGCCCAGACCTTCCTATTTCTCTCACTTTCCACCCCCTATTCCTAGCACTTTGCCGATCTAATTAACTCCACCCTCACTTCTCATCTGACCTGTCTTTTGCTGCTCAGTGTCCCTTTGTTCCCATCCTGTGCCCTCCGGTTTCCTCACAGGGTCCCACTCAGCTCTCGGTTCTCCCTTCCTTTCCTCTCCCCCTTTCCCTCACCAGTTTGTTGCATACTCTTGGATCAGGCATTCCCTGACCTCTCCCTCTGCCCTTGTCCTCCTTTTATCTCTTCAGAAGTCTTTCCTTCAGCTCCATTTTTCCCTTCTCTCAATATTCTTGCCATGACCAACAACTTTTGTGGACGGCAAAAGTACATGGACGTACTGACATCCAAACAGGTTAGACGCAGGCTAAGGAGCCTTTATATTTACTCTTACTAGCTGCTGAGAGTAAAGATGAAATGAGAAGTTGTGAAAATACCAAGTAGAGCAATTATAATCCCCTTTTCATTAGCTATCCTTATTCCTCATATTTTGCAGTTAACTCTGATGTGACTGCAATCACCTTTCAGGCTCCCAGGACCCAGCAAGCAAGAACTGGGACAGGGTCAACATCCAACACCAGCTGAGCCAGCAGGTGGGAAAATAAAGCCTGTTCTTGAAGGAAATCATCAAACACTCTCTGCATCTTGGAGAAAATGCCCAGGGGATTTCTGTAAGTCAGCTGGGGCCCAGATGCTAGGGCACATGATAAGGGATGCATATCAAAGCTAGCTACAGCCAATAACATCCCAATGTTTTCATAAGCTGGTCTTATCATGAGGGTCAGAATTAACACTTTTTGAAAAGCAGTTTATTAAATGCAAATGTATGGCACTGAGATGTTCATGAGAAATACCACATACCATGTGTGTCCAAAGGGCTATGGCTATTGAAACAAAGAAATGCACAGATTCCTGTCATGACATTGATTTGTAGATGACAGGCTACTGTTCAGCTACACAGCTGGTAGTCTTGTCTTCTCCTCACTGAAAGGATCTCACTATCTCATTATCCAGGTGTTCTGACATTTAATATGCTCAACATAAAAGCAGCTGCTACCTTATACCAAAGCAGTTATATGACCTGCCCAGGCCTGCTTCTCTGAAGTCACCATGTATTAGAAAGTAGCTCTAGGAGCTGTAGTAGTGCATCTGACCAAAGGCAAACCAAGAAGCAAGGCATTTGTGGTTGGAAGGAGAAAGTTCTTCCATGCCAGGTGCTGCCATAGCCTCCATAGACTGCAGAGATGTCAGCTCTTCTCTCCAAGGGTGCTGCTGCTCTTCCAGAGTCTGCCAGCAGTTCTCAGGGCTTCAGGGTCGACACACCTTATGGCTGCAGAGATTTCCTACAGTTAGCTCTTGAGGAGCCACTAAAATAGCTAACTTAAACCCTGTGAATGAAATATTATTGTATGCGAAGGTCCTTTGCCTTTGGATGATTTTTGTCCCTTCCATGGTAACTATGGGCAAAGTCAGAGGTATGACTATCAACTGATCGCTGTGCATATATACCATTCCTGTTTGGGATGGTAAGTTAACTAGACAAGCATTGTGACAGTACAAGATTAGATTACAAGGACTTTGTTGCATATTTTGCAGAAGACTACACTTCAGACGTCTTTTTGGAGCTATGAAGCATAACACTTTGCTTTGTTGAGAGTTGTATTTCTTGTTGAGGGAGCATATCTAATACAAAATAGCACATTCCCTTGCACAACCCTTCTCAAAAGGAGTCCCTTTGACACAGAGGTGTTCCACTAAGTGTACAATATGTGAAAAAAATATAGCCACATCAGAAGTCCTCCAGAGATATGGAAGGACAGCATTTTTGGCTGAAGACCGGGTTTTAATGCCTCCTACAGTGGTCCTATATGGAGTTGGAATGCTGAGTGTATAGAAAAAGCGTGGGGGTTTTAATCAGCTCTCATAAAATGCAGACAATACTATAAAGCACCAGAAGGCTACACCACACACTACCCTCTTTCCCAAGCAGGGAGAGCAGAAAGCTCTCATTCCTCCTGCCAACAATAACCTCATCCATAGTGCAGGAAATCACAACTTGCCATCTTGAAAGTATTACCAAAATGTCCTTCCAGCCAGCACTCCTTGCCTTCCCCATTTCACTCGCTGGCGGATTTCTGCATCCTTTTGTTGTGAAAAACCTTCTGGAGAAATAAAAGGACTTTCTTGGTTTTTCCAAGGGATTCAGAACTGACGTTTTGTCTACCCGCATGTCTGGTCCCTCTCACATTGCAAGCATTTTCCAACTAAGTCACGGGAGTCCTTTAGTACTGGAGACTGCTTCAACCATCTCATTTACTCTCATTCATGTAATGAGTAGGGCGCAAACTGCTTTTGTCATATTACCCATTTTTATTCTTTGTCATCTGCCTTAATATTTTTTTCTTCTGTTAGGCAAATCCCCAAATGTGTCTGGCTAATAAATTATAGAAATAGCTACCTCTATGACAGGAATACCCTGAGAACCTGCTCAGGCTGTGCTCCCCTCAACACTATAAAAAGGCTCAGCAGGAGGCAACCTATAACTCAGAATCGCTAAATTTAGGCAAAGACAATGCTAATGAAGACGGGAATTCTGAGAGGAGAGAATGAGTGTCATAAGGACAAGACGGTGCATACTTGCAGTTGTCCGTAATTGACATATTCAAAGTCACTATTCTCTAAGATACACACAGAAAATATGAACAATATCTGTATTGCCTGCAGACAACTTATGTCATGTTTGCTAACGTTCAGGTGGCCAATTAAATCTGCATGTGAACTGAACAAAACAGGGTCACTAATTTATTTGTGAAGTTTATGTAAGTATTTATATTCTCACTGAGCAAGCCAAAAAAATTAGTGATTTAATGTAAAAGCTGTGTTCAGATGAAATGTACAGTCACTGTACATACAAAATCATTGCCAGTGGAAACAACTCACTTAGTGAACCTGCTAATTGCCCTAACTTCATAAACCCAGCACTGGATCCAAGGTCTCCATGCTCAAACAGCTTGGCTTGGCTGCTCCACCATGGGTTATCAGGCATGGATTGCGGCAAGGCCAACACCGTGGCCGTGTAAGGCAGCTGCAGGTGTGGACTCCCCTGTCACACGGCGTGCAGAGCTGGGGGCCTTGTTTGCCACCAGAGGTGTCAAAAAGCTCTCAGAGAGGCTGGGGTCCCTTCAGAGAACAGAGCTACCATGCAGCGAGGTGCTCAGTCTAACCTGCCTGTCTTCCCTCTCTGCTCAACGGAGGGATGGGTACGCTCCCAGACACCAGTCCACCCACCCTGTGCAATTACCTGGTGAACTCACACCTCTGGTTTCTCTTCAGACATATGAAGTCAATGACATGGGCCTGGATCCAGAACAGGACAGACGTACTGCAATTCTCATCTCTGCAACACACCATGTTTGAGGCACCTCAGTCCAGTCCCGGAGCTCCTGAGTCAGATCTGCTTCGCCGAGCAGGCACCCCAACAGCCAGCACTGCATGCAAGAGACCGCCCATGACATGCACAGAAATGCCATGTCCTATCATCTCCACAGTTTAGGCTTCCTATTCAGTGTGAGGAGGATGTGAAACAAATGAGTCCTTGATCTCACATTCTGAAATTTTTGAGTAATCGGTGATCTGTGTAAACTTTTAACGGCTGAGTCCCAAACACTTCCAGGTATTACCTTCAATGGGTGTCTACTCCTGATATGAATAATAAAGAGATAGAAAAATTAATATAAAATGACTGTTGACTTGCTATCAATGAAGATGTGACTCTTAGACAAAGATGTAAAATCACTTTATAAATGTAAGCAGTTCCAGTACCCTGAGAGGCAGGCAGGCTTACTTGATTTACCTAAGCGTCAGAAGCAATAAAAATATTTAAATGTTACCCCAGTGTAGCCATTGATTTAATTACCAAGTTAGTCCATGACACGTGAAAAGTGAGCTCAACTATTTCAAACAAAAAGTAGGAAAGGTTATTACTTATTTATAGATTGAGGAGCAATGGTAAAGGAAACCTGGACTTCACATGATGTTGTACCAAATAAACATCAAATGATTAATCTGTGCTATGAGTGTTCTTAAAAGCCTAGAGACTTGCACACAGCAAATGCATCTACTGTAATATGGTGAATATTCATTAAAATGTTCTAGTAAATAATGAGGAAAAATTCAGAACAAGTAGATAGACCAGATCCTGTATGGATGACTCATATATGACTTTGGCATAAGTCATTTGATCTGTTTCTACTTCAATTTTTCTACCAGAGAGTGCAAATAAATAGACACACACACCCCCTTTTAAAATTGTTTGAAACAGATAAAAAGCTAAATACAGGTGCTAAATATCACAATATTTATTTCACAGAAAAAATTCAAAAGCTTTAATTAATGACCATGAAATGCATCTGGCCATTTGGATATGCTGGTTTGCTTTTTATTAGTAAATCAAGTTAATCTTGTCCAGGTTGTACTTCTATCCTACAGATAAATAGGTCAGAAGCTGAGGAATATATAGCCATTTACTGGGGTAGTAGAAAGCCTAACATAAAAATAAGGAAAGAGTCAAGGAGAAGATTTATTTCAAAAGACAGTCTTGCCTGAGCACGGTTGCAGAACAGGGCTCTCGGTGCGTACACAGCTCGTGGCCTCCTGGCACTAAGCGGAGGAAACGACCGTACATCCTCACTCTTTCGCGGGAGTGTGATGATTAGATAGTCCGTATGTCTTTTCCTTTGCAGGGTCTTGCAAGGAGGAATAATTCAGCAGGAAAACTGCCATGCAGTGAAATGAAATGTTGGTAGTTTGTTTTTGTGCTGGGTACTCTGCATGCCAAGCCTTCACTTTTTACTATAAAGATGAAGCAACAAAAGGGAGATTTGGGTTGGTTTTCCCAGAAACAGCATCTCTGAGCAATAAAACGGGGCCAAATTGTGTCCCCACATATATGCAACCCGCAAGATTCAAGCTCCTTTCAGTTTGGTTGTAAACTCCTATAGAAGTGCTTGTGTTTGAGCTTCCTAGCCTTAAAGGACACGGGCTTTTCCCCATATAAGGAATATGAGCAGAGAAGGGGATTGCAAACCAGCTACTAAAACCTACTGAGCTAATTTGCTAAGAGGTTGTCAGGTTAGTAGGATTAAAGTTCTCATTGTCAGCATTATAGTTGCACATTCACCAAGTTTAATATTCAGTTGGATTCTAAAAATGATTCAGATTTTTCTCTTAATTGTAGGTGGTATATCCTTCTGTCACTGAAGTCCAGAAGCACCTTACAGTTGACGTCTCAGCAACAACACAGGATCCCGACGTCAACTGCAAAAAGCAATTTGAAGGCTGAGTGGTTACTTACACGAGGTCCCTCACGAAATGCATGGAGAAATCCTGCTAGGAACTTGTTTTAGAGATGCACAGCTGTCACCTACTGTGTAGCTACAGTTACATTTGCCTGGAAATAAATTGTTATTACTTAAGAAATAGAGTCAAAACCTGATCAAAAGCAGATGACCCGAGATTTTCCTGCAAAACCGGCAAGCTGTCCAGGACACGTTTATGTGCCTTTGCTGCACAGCCAAAGAGGAGCACAGCCGAGGTAAAAACCATGAACCAAATCTTCCCCACCACCAACAGAGTCACAGGGGATTAAAATTCCTTGCAGGAAGAAGCACTGTTTGTACCATTGCCGTCTTCCACCGAAGACCCAGCAGAAGACTCTGCAAGGATTTGCATCGCTCTGTGTGTGTCGGGAGGCAAACTAAGAAGAAGTCTGGGGAGACAGCTTCAGTCTAGGAAAAAAATATCACCACTAATGAGGTATGGCAAAGGTATTACCCACCACCATGCAGGCTTTGGGAAGTGCTGCCAAGAGGGCTACAGTGTGGGGTAGCTCTGGGCCATGAAATCCTTTGGCCTGCCTCAGAGCTGAGATAGTCAGGACAGAAGTGGGACTGAGCTAGCCTGGCTCTGCCCGAGAGCTGGCACATGGTGGCTACATCACTAATTAATTTCCCTTACCAGGCAAATCCTGCCCCGAAAGAAAGGTTATAACATTTCCTTTTCCCAGCGCAAGCTACTCCCACCCAAGGGACCACCTGGGTCTTTTTATACAACGCTGTATGTTGTATAAAAAATGTGTGCTCATACAAAGGCTTTTTTAAGGTTTTGCAGCCACCTTCGCGCTGCCTTTCACACGTTGATCTGATGCTTTTCACCAGACGCCCATGAGTGGGACACGTCCTTCCCTGTTTCATTGCCCCAGGCGCTATACGCAGTGCTTCTGCGAGCGGCTTTCCCCACACCTGGAAAGAAAAACCTCTCGGGTGACTGCCAGAAGCCACCTCACGCTGCAGCCGGGCAGGCTCCGCTCCTGCTACGGCTCGTCACCGGACACGGGGACGGGGCACTGGCCCTGTGCCTTCTCACCGGTGTCCCCCCCCACGGGCTGGCCCTGCCCTGGCCCGCCCCGGCCCCCGATGTCACCGGGGACCCGCGGGGCGGCCGAGGCCGGGCAGTGCGGCGGGGACGCCTCTAGGGGGGGCCGCCCGCCCGCCGGCAGCGCCGGTGGGGAACGGGAGGGCGCGGGGCGGCCAGCCGGGCTCCTCCGCGGGGGGTCGGATAAGGAGCCGGGGGCTTCTCGGGTGGGCGCGGGGAGAGGCGGATCTGGGGCACGGCGGGCTCGGGGTTTTCCCCGCTGCCGGGTCATACACGGCCGGGCAACGGCGGATCCGACGCGATAGATGGGTTTGGGCCGCTTCCAAGCCGCGGGGAGCGGCGGGGTGCGGAGCCCTTATCAGGGGTGGGGGCAAGGTGGCATTCGTGCCCCCGCCGACATCGCCGCTTCGGGCGCCGCCCTGCCCGCTCGGCTGCCCACCCCGCCGCCCGTCCCCGTCCCGTGTGTCCCGTCCCCCCGCCCCGAGCCCTTTCCTGCGAGGAGGGTTTGCGCCCAGTTTCTCCCCAAACCCTCGGAGGGGGCCCTGTGCCCGCCGCAGGCCGTGGCCGGGGAGCCCGTGCCCGCCGGCGCTGCCCCAGCTGAGGGCGGCCGGGAGCCGGCTGCGAGCCCTCCACCCGGGCGGTCAGCGCGCAGCAAAGCCGGGCCGCCGCGCTCCCCGCTGCCCGTCTCCCCCCGGCGGGGCTGCAGGGCGGGCGCGGCGGGACCACCCAGCTGGCCCCCGGCCGCCGCAGCCCCGGGACCTCCGGCCCGGCCTGGCCCGCCCTCCCTCCGCCGCTCCCCTGCGCCTTACCCCCGCTGCTGCTCGCTCTCCTCCCGGCCTCCTCCCCAGGCATTTCCTCCCGCGAACAGTAGTTTTCTGGTCGGGAAGAGGGCGCAGAGATCGCCCCGGGAGGCGGGAGAAGGGGAGAGAACAAAAAAAAAAAAAAACAAAAAAAAGGGGGAAAAAAAAAAAGGAAAGGAGGTGGCGGGGAGGGAGCTGGGTAAATTAGCAAAGAATTACAGCCATTGTAAACTAACCGCAGGTATTTCCAAGAGCTTGGACGCGAAACCGTGTAAATCAGGGACTTCGCGGGCTGGAGCCCGGCTGCGCCGGAGCTCGGAGGGAGGCTGCACGGGGGGGAGCAGCCTCTTCCTCCCCCTCGCCGCTCCCCCGGCCCCAAAGCAGCCGCCGGCTCGGCCGTCTGCCGCACCTGAGCAGAGCCCGAAAGAAGAAGGGCACGCCGGAAAGCTGCCCCGACCAGTCCTGCCCGCAGCTCCCCGTCTCCGCCGTGCCCAGAGCCCCTCTCCGGCCGTCAACCCAAGACCACGGCTCCCGCCACCCGCACCTCCAGCCTTTCCCCTTAGAGAAAGAAGCGCGGAGCCCTTCCTCTCTCCCCACCTCCCCGTCCACGCATCTCCTCTGACACCCCAAATTTCATCTCTCAGCTGTTTAGCACCCCTTAAAATGCCCGCACAGGGCACCCTTCCTACACCTCCTACACACCTCCTCGTAAGTGGATTTCTCGCAGCTTCCCCAGATGCCTCTTATGTCCCTCCAGCTCTTAAAAAAAAAAAAAAAAAAATCCCCTTTGGCTATTTCCTGAGTGTATCGTGGCACCGGAGACTTGGGCGGCAGAAGCGATGGATTTCCCGGGAAATACCCGGGTGGGTAAAAGGGATGGTGAGTGAGTCCAAGCAAAGTTACTAGAACGGGCTGAATTTCTTCACAGGGATAAAGCCTGTTCTCGTCCTGTCACGCAAAGGTGCTCTCCGGCGTCGTGCTGCGTATGAAAACGGGATTATTTATTTTATTAATTTATTTTCGGGGTAAGAATGATGATTGAAACCATTTAATTCCTGCCAGAATCGTTGATAATCAATTATCGTGGCTTCGTGGTCTGCTGCAAACAGACGCTCGTCTCTGCGGGATCACGGAGGGCAATGCTGGAGGTTGGACGCACGCCTGCGAAGAAGCAGGTTAACACCCCGGGAATTCGGCTCACGAAGCAAAGCCGAGTCTGAGGGTATCATTTCGATATGCTCTAGCTCGTTACGTTGCTGGGTCTCCCCAGCACGAAAAGGACGCGGCGGTGAAGCGCTGGTGTTTCATTTCTCGTGTACCTGCTTGGTACCCTCGCCGGGATTTTTCTGTTAGCTCTGAGAATGCCAATAATGCCTGAAATAAAGAAAAGCACGGTGTTTGGGGGCACGCTGTTGTTTTGGCAACGAGTCGCATTTATACCATTCACGTGGGTGTAATAGTTTCCAAAACCTTCTTGTTTAGGGCCATTTTCTTCCAGGGAAAGCATCGTTTCGAGGACAGCACTCTTCAATCGCCCGCCTCAAACGGTCTTTAAAAGCCCCGGGGACCGAAGACCGTCCCTAACATAAAACCGACCGCGTTTCTAAACAAATGGAACGGCGAAACCCCCCATTTTCGAAGACCGGTCGAGGCAGGTTTGCATCTACACCCACAAGGCGAGCGGCCGGAGGTTCGGGCGCTCGCCCCGCGCCGCGCACGGCCCCGACCCCGGCGCGCCGTCGCCGCCCACCCCCCCCGACCCCGCAATAAGCAATTTCCCCAGGCTCTCCCCCGAGCAGCGCGCATCAAATGCTTGCCAGCCCGTGGCGTTGTTCCCGCTCCCCCGCGACGTTTCCCCGCCGGGCACCGGACCCTTCCCCGCCGCCGGGCTGCGGCGCTCATCGCCCGCGGCGCGGCGAGAGGGGAAACACCCTGAAACTACCGTCCCCCGCTCTCCCTCCGAGGGCGGCCTCCGCCACGGCCGGCACCGGCCGGCAGCGCGGCGCCCGGCTGGAGCGGGGGCGCGGGGGGTGTGCGGCGGGAGGCGGGGGGGAGACCCGCGGGCCGCAAGGGGTTAAGGCGCGGCGCGCCCCGCCGCGCGCCCCGCGGAGGCGCATCGCCCCGCGGCGGGGAGCCAATCGCCGGGCGGGCTGCGCGGGGGCCGCCCAATGGGAAGGCGCGGGGCCGGCGCTGTCAGGCGGCGGTGAGGGATGACAGCGCCGCCGGGAGAAAAAGGAGAGGGCGGGCGCGGGGCGGGACAGAGCGGGGCGGAGGCAGCGCCCGCGCCGCCAGGGACCCGCGGCGGCGCCCGGCGGAGCGCGGCGCGGCGGCCCCGGCCCTATGGGCGGGCGGGCCGGCAGCGGCGCAGAGAGGCTGCCCCCGCTGGCGCCCGCCCTCCCGGCGGCAGAGAAGGGCCCGGCACCGGCACCGGCGCGGCCGCGGCCGGCGATGCGGTCGCCCAGCTGAAAGGCGCGGCGCGGTCCGCTGCTCGCCCGCGGGGCCGCCCGCCGCCGGGCCATGGCCGTCCGCGGCGGCAACGCCCTGACGCCTTTCTCCATCCAGGCCATCCTCAACAAGAAGGAGGAGCGCGCCCGCCACGCGGCGGGGCGGCCGCCGGCCCCGGGGGCGGCCGGCGGATGGCGGCTGTGCGGCGCCGCCGAGGGCCCGCCGCCGCCCGCCGCCGCCCGCGCCCCAGCCCCGCGGACGCCGGCGGGCTGGGACTCGGACTCCGCGCTCAGCGAGGACCCCGAGGGCGAGCGGCGCTCCGAGGAGGAGGGCGCCGGCGGCAGCGCCCGCACCGCCGAGGACGCGGGCGGGGGGCGGCCGGCGGCGGCGGCGGAGGAGGAGGCGCAGCCCCCGGAGGCGGCGGAGCGGGACGCCGCCGGCCTCAGTGACAGCGAGATGTCGGCCGCCGTCTCCGGTAGGGGCGGCCCTGGCGGCGGCCTCTGCGCACCCGGGCGGGGGGGGTGTCCCGGGGGGGGGCGGGGGGGGCTGCTGGGAACGGGAGATGATCGGAGGGGGGGCTTTCCGCCGGCCCCGCGGAGTTGTGCCGCGGGCCCCGGCTGTGCCGGGGGGAGAAAGCCGCCGGGCGAGGGAGGGCGGATCGGGGAGAGCCCGCAGCCCGGGAGGGCGCCCGGCGCTTAGAGGACGGCGAGAAACCCCGGCGGCGGGGTCGGCAGCGGCTCGGCCGGGTCTCCTGCGCGGGTGCGGGTCCTCCGCGGAGCGGGGCGCGGGGATGTGGGTGTCCCGGTGCCTTGCTGCCTGCCCTGACGGCCGTGCTCTCGCCCTGCCCGCAGATCGCAGCCCCCCGGAGGACGAGGACGGAGCGGGCAAGTGCGGGAATCTGCTGCCGGGGGAGGAGGAGGCGGCGGCGCCGAAGCCGCGGAAGAAGCGCTCCCGCGCGGCCTTTTCCCACGCGCAGGTCTTCGAGCTGGAGCGGCGCTTCAACCACCAGCGGTACCTGTCGGGGCCCGAGCGGGCCGACCTGGCCGCCTCGCTGAAGCTCACCGAGACGCAGGTGAAGATCTGGTTCCAGAACCGGCGCTACAAGACCAAGCGGCGGCAGATGGCCGCCGACCTCCTGGCCGCCGCCCCCGCCGCCAAGAAGGTGGCCGTCAAGGTGCTGGTGCGCGACGACCAGAGACAGTACCACCCCGGCGAGGTGCTGCGGCCGCCCTCGCTGCTCTCCCTCCAGCCCTCCTACTACTACCCCTACTACTGCCTGCCCGGGTGGGCTCTGTCCACCTGCGCCGCAGCCGCCGGCACCCAGTGAGGGGCACACGTACATTACCCGCTCCCCCCCGCCTCCAACCTCCCCCACCGCACACACTGGCAGCCAGGAAACCCATCTCCCCTCTGCCACCCCCCCCCAGCCAGCCAGCCAGCCAGCTTCTGAAATCCAGAGCCCCAGCTGCAGTTCTCAGTGCCTTGGACAGTATTTATTATTATTTTATTGTTATTTTTATTATTAATATTATTTGGATGGTTCCTCACCCTCTCCTCTTCCAACATAGGACTTCTCAGCCACCCCCGCCCCGACCCTCACCCCATCCCCACCCCGCCAGCCGAGGACTCTCGCGATTCGGCACGACTAGTTCATGGTATCCATGTTGTCAGTGTATTTGGTGTAGACTTTTTGTTTTTATTTCGCTTCGGATTCGTAGAGACTCGATCTTGTGTGGGAGAGAGAGAGAGAGAGAAAAAAAGGAGAGAAAAAAAAACCGCAAAACCAAATGCAGCTCAAAAGAGGAGATCAAGGACTCCCTCGGTGGATTGTAAGGAAGATTATTTTTGACATCTGTTTGAGTCCTTGGTCTTCCAACTCGTTGCAAACTGAGTGTGCCTTGTATGGTGCTGAATGTAAGGAAGCCTCTTTCAGATCCCCCCTGCTTTTGTTGCCCATGTTATTGCTGTACTCCGTGATCCCTGGCAAAGGATAAATATGTCACAAAAGGGTGAGACTTATATCGAAACCCCAGACTTCTTCTTTTCCTTTTTTCCTGAGATCTTTCCGTGTTCGGGGAGGGAGGAGTTACAAATTTTTCGCACTTTCCAGTTGTATTAAAGTTGTTGTTATTATTATTTTTATATTCAATGTGAATATTTCTAGTCAGGCTTTTTAAGAAATCGATGTAACGGGAAATTTTAATACCAT
The DNA here is from genome assembly GCF_026419915.1 of Harpia harpyja. Lineage (NCBI taxonomy): Eukaryota > Metazoa > Chordata > Aves > Accipitriformes > Accipitridae > Harpia > Harpia harpyja. The sequence continues at coordinate 74,482,666 of NC_068941.1, forward strand.
CGGTGCCTTTTACAGTTCTTCTGCAGACCTCTCCTTCAGGGGCGGGGATTTCTGATCTGCTCAGCAATGTAATTACAGTCTCTTTCTTTCAAGGTAACTCATTGCTTTTTTTTTTTTTCTTCTTTTTTTTTTTTCCTCCCTTTCTCTTGTAATGGCACTGTGCACTCAACTAGATTATTTACTTCAAATGAATTGTGAATGTTTGTAAGCTACCCGCTGTACTTTTTTTTTTTTTTTTTTTTTAATTTATAAACTTTAGTTTAACACTTAGCTCTGCCGCTTGTGTCGTTTCTGAGAGCGGATACAGATTTCCCCAGCGACTTTTTCCCCGCAGCAGACTTTGGGCTGTAGTTTGGACCACGTCCCTCCTTTTCCCACTTGCATGGAGGCTGGCAGTGGCTCTGGTGGGAACTGGCATCTCCGGTGGTGGGGATGTTGAGGCCTGGCGGAGATCTTACCCCCCGGTCCCCGGGGCCGCTCTGCCCGTGGGGACCGTGCAGCACTGGTGCCGGTTCCCTCTGTGGGAAGCGGAAGGGGCGAAGGGGCTGGGGCCGGGCGCCTTAAGGAGTTATTTGATAACGCCTGTCCAGGACGGAGCGATCCCTCCTGCCGGAGAGCCGGGATTGCTGGTTTAATTTATGGCTGCCGGGGTTACGGTGAGGATGCGGTGCGGGCAGAGGAGCCGCGGGGACATCAAATCGGTTCTCCCGGGCGAGGGCGGTCTCGCTGGGACGGGCGGCCCGGCAGCTGCTTGTTTCCACGGGCCGTGTCGGCTCAAACCCTTGGCAGCTCCCGGGGAAAGTGCGCGGGTCGGCGGAGTGTTTTCTCTCCGCCGGAGTCTGGCGGGGAGGCCGGGCCCGGGGGCCGCGGGCGGGCGGGCGGAGGCACCGGCTGGGGCTGCGGGATGGGGCTTCGCAGTCCTGTTCGTATCCCGACACAGCCGCGATAGCCGCTTGGGGCAGCCTCCCGCCTTGGACTGAATCCCCTCCAAGCCTCCGCGGCGAGCCCGGGCCCTCGGCACGGTGGCTGGCAGCGCATCCCCGCCGCCGGCCGCCGGCCTCCGGCCCTCCCCGCCGGGGCCAGCGCTGCCAGACGGGGTGGGCAGCTCCAAGCCGGGGGGCCGGGACCGGGCAACGGCCCTCGCAGGGACCGGAGCCGGCGGTGGCTGCGGTAGTTTCTCCGCGCCGGTGCAGCCCTGCCCGGGCCTCCCTCACAGGCGGCCGCGTTGCCTGGCCGCCGCCGCCGCCTCTCCATCGCCGCCGGCTTCTTTACTTCCCCGCCAGGTCGCACGGGCTTCCCTCGGGCTCCCGAGCACGGAGCGGCTCGGAGGAAGCCCCTGCTGCCCCATGCCCCCCCGGCCGCGGTCCTTGCGAGCCGCCCCGAGAGGCGGCCGGGCAGTTTCCTCCTCAGCCCCCTCGCCCCGGCCCTCCCCAGTCGTTATTCCGCCCCCCCCCCCCGCCCCCCCCCGCGCCAGGCTCGGGCAACCAGCGGTGCGGGCTGACTGCCTTCGCCCCGCAGGGGCGATGCACCCGGGCTGGCACCCCCGGCTGCCCTCGGCGGTGGGGAGAGGGGCGGCGGCGGCTGCCCGGGAGCTGCCCCGGCCCCGGGGCGGACTCGGGGCGAGCTCTCGGCTCCTAAAGCCGTCAGCCGTCGTGGCATCGGGGCGGGGGGGAATGCTTTGGGTTTGGTTTTGTTCCGCCGGGCGGGTCGGGAATCCTGCTCGGCGAAAGGAGCGCTCCAGATGTAGCGGTCCTGTGCTCTATGGCGAAGACCTGGGGGGACACGGGAGGACTGACATTTATTAGGCCCGATCCTGAAACCCTTTTTTTTCTTTCTTTCTTTCTTTTTTTTTTTTAACTATTTCCTTCCACCTTTCCCACCGCTTTCCCTCCTGGGAAAATGAAAGTTTTGGATGGCAGGAGCAGGGCCCCCGTGCACTTGGGAAGGTGAAGAGGAGCCCCTGCTGCCCCGCAGACAGCTCAATTCCCTCCTTTTCTTGCCCCTGGGGACGTTTCTCTGCCTGCAGCCCCGTGTCCCCGTGTGAGGCTTGCAACCCCATACAAGACGTAGAGCCGCTCACTCCCGTCCCAGCTTCGATGGGACAGTTTACACCAGCGGAGGTTTTGGCCCCGGCGGGGATGGGGAGGCAAGGCGGCGGGGTGGCTTTTGGCGAAGCTCGTTATGGTTGCTACCGGGCTCCCTGTTGGAAAGAGAGGATTATTCCGAAGCCTTCTTTTTCCCGTAGGTCACCGTGTTTTATTATTTTGCTTCGTGCTTGCTGACGGATGTAGCGCTATAGGGAACCGCCTGATATGAAAAGAAAGCGTCGGTCATTAGAGCTTCCCCGGGGATCCCCGGGTTGTAACGCTGGATAACATACGCAGGATAAAGCGTCAAACTGGTTTTCTTCGAATCCGGTAAAACTAAGATTCATTTTACTCGAGACAGAAGTTGCTGAAAAAGATGATCCGAGTGAAGTTACTTGGAATTTTAGGATTGTGTTTAATATCGAATATTTACGCATCGAGAGTGTCTTCGTTTGACGTTGGCAAAATCCGGTATTTGAGAAACGTCAGTGTTTTGCATCGGGAAAATTTAATCGATAATTTAATGGAATTTTACCGGAATTTGGAGGCATTTCTATTCCTGTTTTTATTGAGAATTTTACGATTTGAGATATAAAGCAAACGCTCCGAGTCTTTTTGTCTTTTCTTAATGACGAAATCCCTAGTAACTCGCGCGTAACTGTACCAAGGCCAAAGGAATCGGTCTGGATTTTCGGCGTTGAAGCAAAATGATAGCAAAACTATATATAGCTGATAGCAAAACCTGGGCTCTAACACGCTCTCTCCATCCCCTCCGAACACACATTCAGCTCATCAGCACATCCACGGCTGCAGCAAGAAAATAATCTCCCTAACGATATGTCCCGACTGCGGCCTCTCTCCAAAACCCCGAATCCGTACAGGAGCCGTGGGAATCACTTTCCATCCGGCCATGGACAAGCTCCAGCCTTAAAGAAGAGAAAACAGTCGCGATAGAAGGGGGGGGGGGAGAGAGAGAGAAAAACCACCGCAGCTACAAGAAATTCGATTGTTGAAATGTAATGTAAATTGTGTATATCTTTGCATATGTCTCCACAGGCGCTTGTGTTTGCGTATCAAACACTCGCACAGGCGCACAGACCGACTCTGCAACCGGGAGGCTGCCTATATTTAGATACGTCCCGCTCGCTCGCAGGGTAATAAAACAGGAAACCACGTAGATTTCCCCCGCGACACACACACACACACACACACACACACACACACACTTGTCAGGTAGAAATCAGCGACGCTTCCCCGGGAGGAGGAGAAGCAGCAGAAGATGCCGGAGCACGGGCAGTCCCCCCGGCAGCGCAGCACCTGCCCGGCCTCCCAGGGCCTCCCGGGAGCAGGGGGCAAAGGTGGCCCGGAGGTTAAGGGCCTCTCCCCGGCAGGCCCGGGGCTTTGGCAGGCGATTTTCCGCTCCGCTTGTCCTGTCAGTGGGAAGGGGACGCGCCCCGAGGGCAGCCCCCGGCCCTCCCCGCGGCTCCCCCGGGTCTGCGGCACCAAACCGCCGGAGCAGGCATCTCCGCTCGGAGAGTCCCGCAGCCCGAGGCAGGGATGCTCCCGCCCGTAGGCGGTCGGGAGCGCCGGGAGCTCCGCCGGAGCGGGGCTGACCCAGGCGGCCGAAAAGCAGGACCCCCGCGGCCAGGGGAGCCCTAAGGTGGTGGCAGCGGTGGCTCCAGCGAGCAGCCCGGTTTTTTTCCCCAGGTGATGGGAAAAATAAAGGGCAGGTCTGTCTGCCCCGGCCACAGGTACCGCTCCTAGCCTGTCCGAAAGCCTCCCAAAAGCAGACTCTTCCTTCGCGTCGTTCGCTGCTGCGGAGAGCAGCGCGATTAACCGGGGAGCAAGGTGAACCGGGGAGCAAACGAAACCTTTCCCAGCCGAGTCGCACGGCGGTCAGCGCCGGGACCCCGCACCGCTCCGCGCCGGGGCAGCGCTCCCGCCTCCGGAGGCGAGCAGAGACGCCGGTGGGCGAGGAGGCTCTGCCCGGAGACCCCCGGCCCGCCGGGGCTGCCGCCCGCCGGGCCCCGCGCACCGCTCTGCCCCCGGGGAGCCGCGCCTCCCCCGCGCCGAGGCAGCTCCGCACGGCGGCTAGCCGGTGCCTTGCCGAGGGACTTGTCCCTTTTTTTTAAAACATGGTTTGTGTTTGTATTCTTTTTTTTTTTTTTTATTAAGGGAGGGAGAGAATTTCGGCAATCCGCACGCAAATCCTCGCTCTCTCTCCGGAGGGACGGAGCGGAGCGGGAGGGCAAGTTCACGCCCGGGCCCGCCCGGGAGGGGGATGTCGCGGTGCCCGGCGAGGGCCGGCACCAGCCCGGGGCAGGCCGGGGGCGAGGGCTGCCCTCCTACCCCCGCTACCGCAGACGCCTCCCTGCCCAGCTCCCGGCCGGGTCCCACGGGCCCGAGAGGAAAGCCCCGGCCAGAGGATGAGGGTTTTGGCTCCGCGGCCCGGAGCTCCTGGGGCGTCTGAAGAACCACCCCCGCCTCTTTCCCCGGCTGCCTCCCCAGCTCTGCACCGGAGCTGGGAGAGGTGTTATCCACGAGGCTGGTCCCAAGCGATGCTGGCCACTAGCGCAATTGTCGGGGCGCTCCTTGAAAAAATAATAGCGGGGAGTGGTGGCTGCAGAGCCGCAGGTTACGCCGTTTTGGGGGTCTCAGGTGCGGCCGTGGTTTTTTGCCTAAAATCTGACTCGGTAGTAAAGAGGCCGGCGCTTGGGCTCCCGAAAGACGCTGCTGGCAACCGGCAACGGATCCTCCGCTGAAACAGAAATGCATCCGAGCCAGGGAAGCCTCTCCTCGCCCGCGGCAGTAGCTCGGCTCCGGGAGCGGCAGGCAAGGGGGGTTGCTCCGCTGCTGGCCACGGGCGGAAGGCGACCTGCGGGGACTACCTGCTGTCTCCAAAGGGGTGCAAGTTGCCACCAGGACTGGTGACTGATGTCCTTCCCACCAGAGTAGGGACACAGCTATTAATAAAAATACATATCTAGGTAACAGTGCTCGTAGGTATTCAAAAATTTTTTTTCTTTCTTTCTTAAAAAAGAAGAAAAAAAAGGCATGGAGCTAAAAAGGCTACACGCAGCCTTTTCATGGACGGCCGATTGACAACCAAAACACTGCTTCCGCACCGAGCAAGAATGGCCAGAAATCCATGAAACGGGTGGAAAGGCAAAGAAGGGTCTGATGTCCAGCTTCCCGGGGCTGGACGGCATCAGCGTGCGAGCAGGGGTGCCGACGGGCCGGGGGCGGGGGGGGGGGGCAGGCCGGGACCGGGACGAGGACCCACGGGGCAGGGGCCGACTGCTCGGGGGGGGACGCACGCGGGTTACTGCTTTGTTTCCTAAATTGCTGTGGGGAAAGCAAGTCCTGCAAGCAGTCGTGGCTCTGAAAGACACTGTCCCCCCTGCCCGCTGCTTCGGAGCCCGAGCCTGCCTTGCGGCTCCGGCGGTTTGAGGAACCTGCTCGGCACCGGCGATCTGTTCCCCGTTGAAGCCGCCCAACGGCCAGACCCCCCTGCTTTTCTCCCGGGTAGGGGTAAAACACTTTTGCCCTCGGATCTGCGCCGCGTTGCGCTTAAACCGGCCGGGGAAACTCTTTGTGTCGCAAAGGACTCGAGTGATAATTAGGGATGAAATGCGCGTGGAGAGGACTAATATTATTTTTGGCTTGTGCGGGAATAATACCGATTTGCAAACTGTACGAATAAAGCTGGGTAGGCTGGGAGGGGAGGCGGTTCTGCCGGCCGCCGGCAGCTCTTGGGCTTGACGGCGAGGTTTGTGCCGGGCTCTGCTGCTCGGGACAGCCGCAACGAGGGACGGGTCGTGTCCGGGATTTGCCTTTTGGCACCGGCGTGCGGTAAGGGGATGCGGCCGCGGGGTGGCTGGGGGGGATGCCTGGAGGCAGCAGGGCGGGTGGCAGGGTGCGCAGCCCGAAAGGCACCCCCGAGAAGCCGCGGGGCCGTTTTTCTCCATGGGGGATGGCGTGGCCGGATTTACCGAGGTGGCGGCGTCGCCGCTCTGTTCTGCGCGGTGGCACGGTACTTGTAAATGAACACAGCAAACAATTTTTACTTGGCTCATTAAAAAAAAAAAAAAAAGAAAAAGACGATTGGCGGCTCCCTTTATTCAGTTAAGAATAAAAAATATTCGCAAACGGGGAACGTCTATGGACATAGTACATTTTCCCAGCGACCGCAACAAGAAAAGAACATAAGCTCTCATTCGCTGCTTATAAACACCACTCTGCGGGGGTGCAGACTGTCATTTTGTCCAGTGACTCTGAAGGATCCTTTAATTTGTCTGAAATCTTACTAATTCATCGGATTAAAAAAAAATTAAATGCCTGGAAGAAACGGACGATTTTCCTTTCTTTTAGGGAGAAAGCTTTTCCGTGTTGCTTTAAAAAGTACGGTCTGCGCCGTGGATTCGCGGACCCTGGGAAGTTGTGCTTAGATGTCCGTGTCAGGCTATGGCCCGGGGGATCACAATGGCATACTTTAATCAAAAATACCTCCAAAAGATACCGAAATATCCGCTTCGTTTTTGCGAACAAATGATTTCGCTGAAGAAGGATCAGAAACGAAGGGAGAGGGTGCAGAAAAAAACCCAAAAAACAAAACTGTCGCAAGCTTTCGCCGTAAGGGGCGAACTTTAAAAGGAAAAAACCGACATTTTATTTTAGAAAAAATATATGCAACCTTTGCAACGTGGAAATTACTTGTAAACCGATCTCTCCTCGGGAAGAATCTCGTTTTCAGAGCGGTGGCAAAGCCCTTTTGCCAGGCAGGCGCGGCGGGGCTGAGCGGGGGGCTGGCGGCGCCGGCTGCCAGCTGGGGACCGCGGCGGGGCCGGGGCGCGCTGCCCCCCGTCCCGTCCCGTCCCGTCCCGCCCCCCCCCCCTCAGGAGCGGGGGAAGCGGGTCCCCGGACGTCCCCTCCTGCCAAGGACTGGTGTAACTACGGGAGGTGCAGACGTGTCCCTTGCAGAGGACATCTCCCAGGATCCCTCCCCATCCTTTCTCTCCTCCGGGAGGTTCCTGCTTGCTGCTCGGTACAACCGCCCATCGCCGCCGCATCCCGCCCGGCTCCCTGCCCCTCGTCCCCCTCTCCCTGCAAAACCTTCTCTGACAGACCGAGGGCCTCTCCCCTGTCCCCCCACCGTGCGGAGGGCCACGCAGGCTCGGGGCCAGGCCCCTCGCCCCGGGCCACCGCGGGCTGCGGGGCGGGAGCGCCCGGCGGCCCGGCCCCGGCAGCGCGGTCGCCTCGGCGCCTCTGCCGGTGCCTGCCAGCGCCCCGCCGGGCTGCTCCCGGCCTCCCGCGGCCCGGCAGGGAGGGTCTCCTCAATGCCAGGCCTGTGTATTTGTAGTTTGATTTCGCACGTCAAGGGTAATTTCTTCATACAACTTAATGGACGCGGCTTGACATCCATAATGATCGCTAATCACTCAAATTATTTTTGCTAGCGCCCAGACATGTTCCAGTTGTTGTGATAGATCGCGTTTCACCCATAATGACGGACAATTACCATTTCTAATTCGCCGGCTTTTGACACCTAAATCCACCCACCATATGTGGCTGAAACGCGCCGGGCTCGGCGGCGAGGCTCTGATGACATTTGCAGCAAGCCCCTCTCCTCTGAGAGGGGCACCTGGGATGCTACACCCCCCCCCCCCCGGCACCCCCGGCCCTTCCCCAGGCCGCTGGAGCTCGGCCGTTTGCCATCGCAAGCCCCCGGACGGCAGCTCCGTGGCCGTGGGCGTGCTTGGGGCGAGCCGGCGGGGACAGAAGTAGCCCCACGCGGCGGGGAGGCTGCCCGCCTCCTGGGGCAACCGAGCTGAGCTCGGCCTCGGGGCCGTTCTACACCTCGCAGAAAGCCCCGGCGGGGGAAAGCGGCTTGATCCGGGAGTCAGAGGCGTCCCGGCGGGCTGTTCCCTGCCCGCTGCCCCTATCGCTACGGCGGCCAGGGAAAGCCGGGCGTTTCTTTGTGCCCTCACTGCAGGCGAAAAGCCCCGATCCTCCTCGGCGTGGGGACATATGGCCTTGAACTGTCCTATATGGGAGAGACAGCAAAGGGTGGCGGGGAGGTTCGGCTGTAAAAAGGGCGCGCAGTGCCTTTTCCGTCACATCCATCAGCTTTCCCGGGGCATTTACCTCCACGGTCCCCCTAGAAATCCGATGCAACCAAGGGAAGGTCTCTCCGCGGGCTCCCATGCATCCGATGGAAGCAGGACCGGCAGCTCCGCGCCTCCGCCGCCGCCCCAGCCTCGCTCGCCCGGCCCGGCCCGGCCCGGCCCGGCCCGGCCCGGCCGTCAGGGCACCCACCCGCGGCGCGGGCAGACGCGCCCCGGTGCCCCCCCCCGGCTCCTCCGCGCCGGGACACGTTTTGCCAAAAGCAACCGGACGAGGATTTACCCCGGGTGATTCCTTTATTTTACACTTTTTTTTTTTTTTGAATGGATGAAAGAATGAAGCCCTAGCGTTTTGTTTTAAAACCCGCACGACTGTTGCGCCGACGTAATGGCACGGCACAACGTCCCTGCCGGGAGCTGCAAGGCGAGAAACTCCGGGTTTCTATAGATGGGCAGGCGTCGCTTGCTTTTTGAGCCCTAAATATTTCTGCTGCACTAAGGTTTAAAGAGCCACATGAAACATTTCCTTCGGCAGGAATAACTGACTGTGGATATCCCAGTCACAGCTGCAAGAAAAGGTAGAGAGGGAGCAAACGACGTCAGACCCTGACGTTGTGCTGCTGTCCCCCGCAGTGCAATGCTCACCGACGTAGCCCAAGGCGTAGTTGGAGCAACAGAGAAGCACAGACAGGGTCACGCAAAGACACGCGTGTTTCCAGTGGGACAGGCAGATTTGTCCGAGGGCTGGTGTTCACCAGTGTGAGGGTCCCACGTCCGAGCACGTCGGGGCGTTACCCGGGGCTTCTCAGTGTCCTCGTCCCCTTGTTGAGCCCCCTGAGCGCCTCTACTAAACCCACTCGTGACCTCAAGCCTCCCCGCACACAGCCCTTCCCCGCTGCCTTGGTCACCGCTTCCCTACATCACAAAAGCTTAAAACCCACCAAACCCGACAGCTCCGGTTTAATACCCCTTTTTAATATTTTTTTTTCGGTGCTGTTTCTTCGCTGGGCACCCGCCAAAAAGCTGCCGCCGTGTCCTCCCGAGGCGAGGCTGCCGGGAGGATGCTGCAGGGATGCAGGCGGGGGGAGCTGCCGGGCCAGCCGTCGCCGCTGGCCCCCAGCTCGGGGCGGCGAGAGGGAACTGTCATCGAGGGGAAAGTGCTGAATTTGGATTTGGCCTGACGGCCGCGCCGCACCGCCCCGGCCCCGCTCCTCTGCGGGCGGCGTGAGGTCCTCACCCCCCCGCGGTGACTGCGGCGAAACGGCCCCGCAAAGAGCAAACGCACCGAACCCCGCTTGGGGCAGCTGGGGGTGAGGGAATGTGGTTCTCGTGGTCTTTCTTAACGGAGAAAGTGGAAGGATTTCTCCATCAATATGCTTTAACGGAAGGACTAGAGGGATTGCCCGTCCGAGGTTTCTCGCTTCCTGGCGAGCAATTTTGATTAGGAAGTTTATTTCTAGTTAAACGTCCATGGCATGTCTGAGGTGTTACTGCAGTTTCCCCAAGAACTAAACAGAATACTTTCTCAGCCCTCGATTTCGAGGTAAAGACGACGGAAAAAACAATCAGCCCACTACATCTTAAAAATTAGGGCACTGCGAGGCAGCTAGTACCGACTGACTACCAGGAGCGAGGGCTTCTCGCCTGGGAAAGGAAGGCTAATCTGAAACTCCCCAGCCCTCAGGCAGACCCAAACACACCACAGGGGAAGACGACAGGACAGAGAGGGAGTTTGGGAGCACGGTCCCTCCTCTGTATCCTCGCTGCCTGCCCTGACCCCCCCGGCATGCGGGACTCCAGCCCCGTGTCTTTGCCCCCCCTCTCCCCGGGTGCTGTATCCCACCGGCCCTTATTTCTGCAAGGCCCCGGGTACCATTGAGCTTTGCCACCTGTGTCTGCACCACGTGGGGCCACAAACACCTTCTCATCCTTCCTCCCCTCACCCCCCAAGAGATCTGCCCGGGCTTAGGTCAAGGGGAGAAGTGCTCGACTTGAGTGACCTTGCTCAAGTAATGACACCCAGTGAAAGTTTTGCTTGGTTGCACCCGGGAGGTTGGGGGGTCCAGAACTGCGTCATGCAAAGGAATAGACCCACGGCCTTCAGTGGGAGCAGGACTGGGGCTCAGGAGCTCGGTAGTGCTAGGAAATTCATCAAGGACACCCCGGTAAGGATCCCCCAAACTCAGGAGAACAATAATTGTCAATGACCTTCACTGGGTTTGGACGTACTGGTGTGATTAGAGGGTCTTTAAATTCCCCACAGAGATGCTACCAGGTGTCTGGACTCCAGACAGCTTAGTTTCTGCCAGGTTTGGTCCGGGGCTTTTGCCACGTTTTAGATCACGTTCGCACATTCTCCACTCTGACCTTCTTCACTTCTGACCTTCTTACTCATTGATTATAGTGAGCTTCCTAAAACAAGCAACGAGACAAAACCATGGCATTTAGGAACTAATAAATAAATTTTCCTGTATGTCTTTGACGAAGATCAGGCTCTTACTCCGTGTGTCACTCTAGCCAGCTACAGAGACTGGTGATATACGAATTTGGAAAAAAAACCCCAAACCAAACCCAAAAAACTGTATCTCCATTCTCTGCTAGGATAACCTCAGGGAAAGAAAAGCAATGTTTCAGCGACAGAAGGTCCGTTTTCCTTGATAACTTTGCAAGATGCATATTATTTTATGTCTTAACACACCATCTTAAACCTGGAGATCTGAGAGAGCTGCATGGGAGCAAGACCTCTTCTGCAGAGAGTACTGTTTCTTTACTCGTTCTGCAGGGTATTTTCTAGGTATTGTTGGAACAGAAAGGTCTCTTAGCTTCCTAGCAAGTGTTCCATAGGGGTTGCAAGGAAAGCACGAAGACCTCAGTGCTGCTTGCTTCTGTCCCCCCTCCCAAGAGATCCAGCTGAACCGGTCCGTAGTCCCCTGTGGGCTTGGTACGTGGTGTCTGACACTGCCATCTTGTGTTCTAGAGTTTCAGCTATTATGTACAAAACCGGAGTCTCTACCACTAAGTTTCAATGAAAAGGTGTAATTTGCAAAGAAAAAGGTGTAGCTGAGTCTGCAGACAGTTTAACACATGCTCTCAAAGGGAGGTGCCAAGTGCCCGTTTTATGTAAGACGCTAAATTTCAACATTTTAGCTTCTAGCTAAAGAGCAAAGTTTAAGCATATCTGAGCCTGTTGGATCTTCTCGAAGGATGAGCAGGTTTTTCTGTCTGTCATGGTACAACTCAGGCTTTGCTGGTCTCTCCAGTGGCACTTTTCTTCTAGTCACGTTTACCATTCTCTAGGAAGAAACTAGCAGAGTTTATTTATGCTTTGTAGACACAAACATGAAGGTCATGTCAATAGTTTCCTGCATATTTTTTGCCTTTGCTACCACTGCTGTAACCTCAGACAAATCTCTGCAGACTCACTGTGCAGTTTTGGTGAATGGCATCAATAGGTAAAACTGCATGAAAGAGAAAAGCTAAGGAAAATAATTCAAACGAGGCAAGACAAGGAAGTTTTACATTAACTTAATCATTTGAACTGACTGGCACAGACATCCGGACAGTGAGGACAGATGGAGGTGAACTGAGGGTGATATGCCTGTTTTATACTCACTAATAAACATAAAATCATTTTGGGGAGCTGGAAAGGGAAGGGTAAAATGGGGACAACAAAGGCATCTCTGGAAATGCAGGACTGTCAAATAATGTCTTTGCTTTTAAATTATCTATTTTTTTTCCTTACAGAGAAGGCCTAGTGGCATGTAAAGATAATGACCTAAAGTTTATTTAATGTTTCCTGACTTTTTTTTTTTTTGGCATGTTATGACCTAGATTACTTAAACACGGTTTTCTTTTTTAATTAAAGTAAGTACAGACTGCAAATCACTGTAGCCTTTTAAAAGTATTAAAGTCATGTAAGAATGGTGTAATTAGAGTAAGTGATGAAAACTTTTTGGTCAGGACTTCAAAACATGTCAAATTAATAATGAACAACTTGAGTAAGGTGTTGCAAATAATGTTAATTAAAAATGTCCACGTGCAGTCCCTTTGAGGGCATGTGAATAAATATCTAACAGTTTCTATTGGGGTCTCAGTTTATACTGAAAATGAGGAAGTCTTTATAATTCATAACTATTACAGAGTCTTTATGAATGGTCTTTCTCATATTTCCCACTGGAAACCATTAGATAATCTGTTTTTATTATACAGAGCCAAACATTTGGCTTAATATTTTTGTTTTAGAACAGACCACAGAATCGTGGGGATATTAGCCATCTCATAATTTTTAGGGGTGCCTTAAAACCATGTACATTTATTCCTGTCTTGAGAGTTTCTTAAAGTTATAATCTTTGATCCTTGTTCTCCTAAAAATGTTCCCCGAGATACATATAAAACAGGCATTAAAGGAGTTTCCTACTCTATGTTTCTTCATTAACCATCTACCTTACCACCCACCAATGCTGTGGATTTAAGAGTCTACATAACTGAGTCTGTAAATTAACAAAAAAATCCAGACAGCTGGAGCACCCAAGTAGTAGATGGCACATCGGCCTTAATGTCCTCATATTAGCACATTAAACAAGCAGAAAGGGAGCTTTTAATTATGCCTGTTTTTTTTGTTTTTCATGGCAACAATATACATGTCTTTCCCTGACCTTCCTGCAAAGTCAATATATTTTTGGGGCCAAAGCTGAATTAAGAGAGATAACACAAGTGTGTGGATTGAAGGATTATTCTGAGTATCTAAGAAAGATTGTAAGTAGGAAGCAATGAACTTCAAGTGCAGTCCAAACTGGTGTTCAGTGTTCTAAACTATGAGTTATTCAGCATTTCAAACTGACAGATTGTAAATGTATATTTTATTAAATGCAGAGCAATAAAATTTTGTAAGTTTCTGTCATTTTGAATTTTAGTGGCTCAGATTGAAGCCTCCAGCCTTTTAAATCACAACTTGTATGAGCACAGATCTCAAGCATTCACCATTCTTAAATGTGTGCTTTTTGAAACCTCATTATTGCATCTGCTTATGAGATATCTTTGTCAGGATCCAGGTATGCATGTCTCATGTCAATGACAGGCTGACAGGCTCATGCCCTCTGTTGTATTTACACTGTATATTGTATAAAGCTTTCTTCTCTTCATTCTCACTAGGCAGAAAATAAAACAGGGTTAGCAGTGATATCACCCTTCAGACCAGCCAGGTTTTCCCCTTTGATCTTAAAAAAAAAAATTCTTTGCATGTGCATGGCAAGAGTCTGTCTCAAGGATCCTTGTTTTGCACTCGAGACAGACATTGAATGATTCAGGACAAATGAAAACATTTCAGTTTAACCTATCAGTTAAAGTTGAAATCTAGCAGGGAATAATTTGGAAGAGTTCTTGCATGACAAAGTGAGATCAGTGGAGATCTCTGGTAACATTTTAATGGATAACAGAGCTTGAAGAGAAGGCAGTTTTGTGTAGGCAAAGGATCGCAGGAACTTGGCCAAAACAGCTCAGACATTTATGAGACCAATTTTTTTCCAGAAGATTACAGCTGCCACTGAAGCACCAACGTGAAGTGACAGATTTGCACAGCATCCAACAGGTTTGTGTTTGCCAGTGGGGATCTAAAATCCAGCCACTTCACTTGATGTGCTCCAGCAGTCACAGATACATACGTCAGTGTGTGTGGCTGTGGGTGTGAGGGTACATTTGTCCATTTAAAAGAACACTATCAACTCAAATATTATATTCTCTTCTAAAAATGTGTACTCTAATTACAAGTAACCATAGAAAATCACTCCAAACATTTCAAATTGTGCTGCTGGTGAGAAAGATTAGAGAGACAGCACATCTAATTGTAAGTCTGAATCCCAGTTCTCATAGTACTCTAGAAGTGTATTTTTCATAGTATTTCATCAGGTCTATGCAATAAGCTGTGCAAGATCTTAATTCATTTAATATATTGCCAAACTGAACATGAATTTTAGTCTGTTATTAACCTGCAAGAATTTTGCCTGTGTAAAGAAAAACCAACAGGGTCTGATCCACTATTAGATGCTAAAAGGGTATGTGGTGGAATCCTCAAGACACCAAAAATAATACCTAATTTCTCATTAGTAATAGTTGCATATTCTCAAAACCTTAATTGCAAGGTTTCATCTTGGTCTACTTGAGTACAGAATTAGATATGCAAATTCCGTCACAGTTGTTGCTTTTCATTTTTTCCTGGTGTGCTTGTCCTAACTATCTCTTCCTTACTATTTTCTGTATTTACCGAGCTGCTAATACATCTCTATAGTTTGGCTAAACATAGATCTGAGATAATCATGCCATAAAGCTACTCCAGCTCTGTCAAGAATGCCTATAGTTTTGGCAGTGGTAAATGAACTGCCCTCAAAGATGTAAAATTTCCTGGGAGGAAATTAGTTTGGGAGCACATAGGCTAGTGTTGAGCGAAGGCATTTTGGGTGAGTCATAACTTTTGATACCACATCAGAAGAAAATCAGTACAAAGTAGGGTTTTGAAAATCAGTTATCCCAGATACGTAATTCTGCTGGTTGTACTCACTTATGGATTATTGGCAGTTAGTTCTCATTTTAGTTTGTCATGTGCAATAAGAAAGATGGACAGGAGAAGTATCTGAAATTTTAGCCCTTTGTCATTCCAGCTGAGACACATTACCACTGAGCTGTGAGCTTTACTATGTTAAATAATACCAATAATATCCAAGAGAGTATGTTTATTAGAGCCACGACAGGCCAGCTGCTGAATTGGACCGTGATGCCCAGCTGCCCAGCCAGGACACCAGCTCTCCAGTTTGCTGGATGTCACAGTAGCTGAAGTGGCAGTGGGGATTTGTGCCCAGCCTCACTGCTCATGTCATGGCTTAAGTCACTGATGAAGATGAGTTCACGCAAAGGCATGAGGCTGTGGTGTGGGTGAGGTGTGGGCGCAGGGTCATTGCTGCCAAATCTCTTGCTGTGGTGGTAACCATGGGCAGAGGTGTGGTAGCAAATAACGGAGGGGGTGGCGATGATAACATCGTGAACTGCTGCAGCTGTTTGCTCTCTGAACGTGAGTCACAGCCCTCTGCCACACTGGGTAGTGACACGAATGCCTGTCGGGCACAACAGACATTTCAAAGCTGATTAAGACATGTTACATTTAGTTATTCAAATGGGGATCATTTTCTGGCAAACTACACTTCTGGCAAAGTTAGTGCTTCAGTCATCTTTGCCTTCATTTGCTGCCATGTTGCACTGAAATGGCACAGCTGATGAATGGCTGGATGGTTTGTGGAGGTAACACTAGGCTTCATCCGCTCTTGCCCTGTATCTTACATAGTCTCTAACAGCAGTACATAGCTGAGTAGGAGGCTACTAAACGACACTTTACAGACATTTCAAATTCATTTTGGACTGGAATAGTCGCCTACTCAAGAAAATCAGGCTTAGGTGTCTGCAGCCAGTGCAAATCTACCTCTCCCATGAAAGTTTCACAGGAAAGTGTGCATCCAGCTGAGTAATTCCAGGCTGAGGTGTACACCTGACTGTATTGCTTGCATATTCACAGCAGCTGAAATCTGTAGTCAGGCATGAAGATCTCAGTTCACTAGGTGATGTACACAGGTATAGCCAACAGATCATATTTGTTCCTTAAAAATTGCAAATTGCAATCTAGGGATAAAGAAAGAAACAGAAACTTGCCACAGTCACGGGGGAGAACCAAGAAACAATGAGACAATTTTATTCAATATGACAGACAACTGTACTGGATCATCAGTACTTTCCAGCTGCCAAGAAACTTATAGACAAGGAGGCTGCAGAGTGAAAGAACGGAGGAGGAGGCTCTCGTCTCTTCACAGCTGAGTCCTTGTGTAATCGGACTGGTAATGTTTTTTCCCATACAATATGGGAGCTTCTTGAAGAGCTATGCAGAAGCATAACCAAAATAATTCAGTCCAGAGAGATCTCTTTCTGGGAAAAAGCTCCTGGAACAGGGACTCAAGTTTTGCCAAGTGGATCACAACCCAGAGTATTTTTCTATGCTATACAGAGACTAGTAAAATAAAGCCTAGGAGTCTGGGGAACTAATTAGGTTCAAGCACACTGAAAGCATGGTTGGTATGTGCTGCAGTGAACACAGAACTGCATGTTTAGGTATAACAGTCATGACTAACATCTGCAGTTTAATGTTGGAGATAAATGTATTTTTGGAGAGGCCGAGGTAGGAAAACCTGAGCTCTAATCTTGTCTTTGAGGCTGACATCATGTATGACTTTGAGCAGGTCAGTTAGACTTGGCAGAAAGGGGATTGCAGTGGGTTTCCCATGTCAAGGCTCATTCAACTCATGCACGTGCAGTTCCTTGGACAGACATCAATAGCGAATGATTGTTGTTGGAGAGGCTGATCATAAAAATGCTGAAAGGGATATATTCACTATCATGGGAGTCTTAAAAATCATTTGCAATTAATAATTTATTCAGAAAATTGAGTTTGTCTTCTTGTGAATCATTCACAAGTAGATCATATCTTCACAGATTGATAGATTATATAAAGGCATTTACTGATGTCCTTCCAAGGGATTTCTCTTGGCATAAAGTTCAGTGTGAAAAAGAATAATTAATAAGGACCTCCAGGCAAGTGGAAAATAGGATACATTGCAACACAGGTTTACTTCATGTGTCAGATTAACATGACAGTTTTCTTTGCGGAAAGATATTTGGTGATATGGTAGTGTATTGGGTTTGCATGGCAAGGTTTTGGTAGTGGCGAGGGCTACAGGGGTGGCTTCTGTGAGAAGCTGCTGGAAGCTTCCCCTATGTCCGACAGAGCCAATACCAGCCGGCTCTAAGACGGACCTGCCACCGGCCAAGGCTGAGCCCATCAGTGATGGTGGTAGCGCCTCTGTCATAACATATTTAAGAAGGGCAAAAAACCCCGTGCAACTGCAGCCAGAAGAGAGGAGTGAGAACATGTAAGAGAAACAGCCCTGCAGACCCCCAGGTCAGTGAAGAAGGAGGGGGAGGAGATGCTCCAGGCGCTGGAGCAGAGATTCCCCTGCAGCCTGTGGTGAAGACCATGGTGAGGCAGGCTGTCCCCCTGCAGCCCACGGAGGTCCACAGTGGAGCAGATATCCACCTGCAGCCCGGGGAGGACCCCACGCTGGAGCAGGGGGATGCCCGAAGGAGGCTGTGACCCCGTGGAAGGGACCCAGGCTGGAGCAGTTCGTGAAGAACTGCAGCCTGTGGGAAGGACTCATGTTGGAGAAGTTCTTGGAGAGCTGTCTCTCCTGGGAGGGACCCCACGCTGGAGCAGGGGAAGAGTGAGGAGTCCTGCCCCTGAGGAGGAAGGAGCGGCAGAGACAGCGTGTGATGAACTGACCCCAACCCCCATTCCTCGTCCCCCTGTGCCACCGGGAGGAGCAGGTAGAGAAAATCAGGAGTGAAGCTGTGCCAGGGAAGAAGGGAGGGGTGGGGGAAGGTGTTTTAAGATTTGGTTTTATTTCTTATTATCCTACTCTGATTCGATTGGTAATAAATTAAGCTAATTTCCCCAAGTCGAGTCTGTTTTGCCTGTGATGGTAATTGGTGAGTGATCTCTCCCTGCCCTCATCTTGACCCATGAGCATTTTGTGATATTTTCTCTCCCCTGTCGAGCTGAGGAGGGGAGTGATAGAGCAGCTTTGGTGGGCACCTGGCATCCAGCCAGGGTCAACCCACCAACAATAAGCTTCAGGTGCAATCTTGTGTAATGCATTTCTTAATGAGCTGCCCACAACAAACAGGATCATGCTGATCAACTGGTAAGGATGTTGGGAAGCTATAGAGGAGGCTCAAGATATTGGGCAGAAAGAAATGGATAACTCTGTGGTCTAAAACACTTGATGTGGGATAAGATTCAGCCACATAAAGTGCAAGGTCATACATTTGGAAACTAGTAACTAAATCTTCAGGAGAAGGTAAGACATTATAGCTAAAAATTTAAGAGGAGAATGAGATGGCTACTAGATCTATTGGAAATGTGATTTATTTGTGAAAAAAGCAAATGCAATTGTAGTGCTCAGAAATAAAAGCTGGGGGAAAGGAGGAGGAAGGGGGGCATTTGAGGTTTTGGCATTTGTCTTCCCAAGTATCCGTTACACATGCTGAGGCTCTGGCCTTCCAGGAAGCACCTAAACATCTACCTGCTGGTGGGAAGTAGTGAATGAATTCCCTTTTTTGCTTTGCTTGTGTGGGTAGCTTTGTTTCACTTATTAAACTGTCATTATCTCAGCCTTCATTTCTTGCTTTTGCCCTTCTGATTCTCCCCCCCATCCGGCTGAGGGAGATTGAGCAAGTGATTGGGTGGGAGCTTATCTCCCAGGTGGGGTCAGCCCACCACATGGAGTCAAACCACTGGGCTCTAGAACAAGCTTCCTGCAAGAGCCGTGGGGCAAATGACTTTCCTGCTTTTGTGATGGAACTTGATGGTTTCCTTCAGGAATTTAACAACAGGACACCAGTGATTCAGGTAGGTCCTTCCAAACCTGCAGTCCTAGATGCTAGAAAATAATCCTAGAATTATCTTCCATGTTGTTATAAAAGGAGGAAAAAAATAATGGCTTTTATTGGACTGGTAACAGGTCAACACTGTGAGAAAGACAGCTTTCTCCATTATTCTAACAAGCATTGTGGATTGGAGACAAGAAACAGGAGTTCCCAGTGATCCTCTGTGTTCAGGTAGGAAATTTCAAATTTGTGCAACCCTCTCAGCAGAAGATAGATGTACTTTGTATGAATTCCAGTTGCCTCTTCTGTAAATTAATTCTTGTTCTGATGGTCTTTTTTACCCCTTCTCTTTCTCTAACTGTTGTTATTTAGCCTGGCTGTTGCTAGATTTTCTACTCTGAGTTGGCTAGTGTGCTTTCCTTCAACAGTGCAAAAAAGTGTTTACCACACTGAAAAGGTGGTGTGGCTTTACTAGTAAATTAGGCTGGTGGAAAGACCAGAGAACTTGTTTGTGCATTCACACAACTGAACAGCAAGTTTCCAATGTGGGTTTTTCGTGTTAGCTGTGGCCAGAATTACTGTTCATGTCTTAAATACTAGCCAGGTGTCAGCTATTTCCCTTTCCACAATGCAGGGAAAATTTAGCACCTTACACAAAGAAAAAAGCTATTACTTAACTTTACTCTTCTCTCCCCAGCACAGACAGGGCAGAAGGAGATACTTTGTTTAGGACCACATGCCTTGGTCACTTCTGCGGCAGGGAGGATGCGGTTAGCCTTCTCTTAAACATTTAGCTTGGCTTCCATAGTCTTGTGCTTGGTGAACCTCACTGGTCCTGTTTTACTGGGTAGTTTGTGGGGAACAGCTGGCTAGTGGTTCTTCCCTGTTTTATTAGGCAATGTAGTCCATAAAAGTTGCGGCCTTCAGTTTAACCATATTCCTGTGTGGAAAGTCTTGTTCACTGCAGCGTCGGGGCCAGAGACGTTTACATCACTGTAATCAACAAGCACTTAAAGCAGTTATTCCTTAAATGACCTTAGGTTAGCAGGAAGCAAGATGGAAGAATGCCCTTCCACAAGCAAGGATTTCCAACTTGAGTACGAACTGTTTTTTACATGTATAAAACCAAGAGATTATTTACCATTTCCACTCAGTTGTCAGTCTAGTCAGCCACATTAATCACTGAGTCTGACTCAAGGCACAGTAATCAAGCAGTGCAGAAGAAAAGACTATCTGGTAAAGACATTAGAGATGATACTGATGAAGAAGAAACAGTTCATTTTTTAATGGCAAATCTCTAGTGCAATTAAAAGTAACAGCTGCCTTCTACTCTGCTCCAGAGCTGAGCGGCAAAATCAACACAATAACACAAGTAAATATATATATATATTTTTTTTAATGCGCATTCCACTTTTTTTTGCAACAATTTTCCTTTTCTTTTCAAGGACACTTTCCTCATTCAAACAGATGTAATGGCAATTTCCACCTTGAAGAAAAGGAGCATCTTTGGATCCCAGCTACAGAGACTTGAAATAAAAAAATTGATATGAATGAAACACAAAAGGAAATGTGTGTGTTTGTATAAGCACAGGAAGAAACAGCAGAACAGAAGTTAAAAGAATGGCTTGTATCAGTAATGGAGGACACAGCTCCCGTCGATCACTCTGAGAAATGTGTTGTTTCCATCAAGCACTGAAGACGACAGCACAGATGACTTGCTAGCTAAATGACCCTGCATTCCTGATGAGGATGGCAAAAAGGTTGCAGGCTCTCACACATGCCGTTCCTTTTTCTGTCAGCCCAGAATTTCACGTCATTCAGCTTGATTTGCACCTTTTCTTGGAGCTTGGGAGAAGCATATGACTATTTCATATAGTCATAGGTAGTGATAGGTAGTGGGTAGATCATAGTGGTAGTGATTTTTGGCTCTTCTGTAGATACTTGCATGTAGGAAAGGCAACCTTATACTATATTCTAAAAAATTCACATATTCACAAAGGCCTAGTTTGCATTTGTACAATTTGCATTTGCAAACATAGTAGACTCTGTATGCCACAATTATTTAGTCAGGGTAGCCTAAGAACAAGGGGGCAAAGGAACCAAGACTGGAACTGTGCTATTTCTTCTTCAAACTGAAACTGACTACCAACAGTTGTTTTCTAATTAAACTGGAACAACAAAAAAAAAAGAGTATTTCTGATTGCCAGCTCAAAACAGGAGCAGAAATGAAAAGCAATGGCTTGCACTGAAAAATGTGATTGGGAGGGTGTAGGGGCAGATGTGAGGGAGGGAACTGGTGGCATCCAAGGGAGGCACAGAAATAAGCAGGTGCCAGGAAGGAAAGTTCCTTTTGACCCAGATGAGGAGTGAGCTGGGTATGTGGCTCTGGCTCCCATGAGGGAGGAAGATGTTGCCCAGGAGGAGTGGACTGCGGAGAGCGAATGAGAGACTCCCCCACTTCTCTCTGACCCTCAGAAATTCCCATAGATCTTTCCCAGCACCAGCTTCCTACAACACCCACTCAACCCTTCCAGCCCCCCTTCCCTACCTACATAAAACCTCCGACTCCTCCACCGCTGCCTGTCTCCTCTCCTAAACCTCTCTGGCTCCTCCTGTCACTCTCCATTACCTTTGTCCCCCCAAAACTCATTCAGCAGTTGTAGTGATCCCACTTAGGGAGAGCTGCCAAGCCTTCAAATACTTGAGCCTTTTCAGCCAAAACTGAACTGGAACAACTTCAGTGAAAATCTGAAGAACCAAACCAAATGAAAACATTTAATAAACTCACTGCCCAGCTGATAAAGGTGGAAGATTTAGTAGCAGAATACAGCAGCAGCAACAATTGGTCTTACAGACTCTTAAAAGTCCTCAATTGAAAGTGAAGATCTACGTAGGCTAAACCTAAGCCTTCTAGGTTTGCTTTTGTCAGCAACCTTCCATAGACTTCTGCAAGGTATTTTCAAACACTGAAAGCTCCACTGATCAAGAACTGTTGGTTTAGGGAGTTGAAATGATGTCATATAGCTCTTCCCTCCCTTTTTCTGAAGTATAGAGATAGGAAACTGTCTATACCATTTGGTTTCACATATTAAGAAGTTGATTTAATTCAGTAGAAAATGCTCGAGCCAAGTAATAGGCCAAAACTTGACAGAGAATGGGGATACAATTACTTTCTTGTTTGGAGCCTAAATGAAATATGGGAATTTTTAAATTGTTGCCATCTCATTTATCATTGACAATATTCTCAATTACCAGTGGATTACCAGTGAAATTTCTTCATAAAGAAATAATTTAAAGTATATAGAAAGTATGAAAAACAAAAGAGTAAATATCAAAATACTGACTGAATGTCCACTAAACAATATATATTTATTTTCTGTATGACTGGGTGACCTAGGTATTTTTCAGTGAAAGCTCTTTTCAAAGGCATTGATCCAGGATTTTTTTCTTAGTATTCTAAAAATGCAGAGGAAGAGTTTCAAATTATTTGCATACTGCCATCAATAAAAAAAAAAATTCTGACTGCAGTGTGTTCTGTTTGTTAATTCCAGTGCTTTTCAACATGCTTCATATATTTCCTTTACCTGTAAAGTATCAAGCAGTCCAAGAGTAGTTTCCTTTCATCTATAAAACGTTGTTCACATTTAGCGAATAACAAATTAGTTAAGATTACAATGACAAAAACATTTCAATTTGAAAACCTCCCTAGAGGGGACGTGCTGGTACCAAAAATCCATACCACTCCACATAAAATAACCACAGCACACTGTTAATGTGCTTGCTGAACATTGACAAATAAGATGTATAAAGATTTGTAGTCTGATTGTTTGCTCCGTTATGCTAGTATAAAGTGAAATAATGGTAAACACCACTCTTTTGTAGTTTTATTATTAATTAAAGCATTAACTTCACCAGGCAGCTTTAATCTTGTATACTGATTTTTTATATAGTAAAAAAGGATTTTAGTACATCCCCATCATCCATACACTTAACAACTGCAAGGAGGCTGTTGAGGGCTGAGTTGTCTGATTATGTTACTATGCTGTCTCCTGTGGTAGTTTCCATTCACCTTTCTTGGTAGTCAACAGCAAACATGCATGCTTATCCATATCAAGTATTCTTCGTATTTCCAAAATTATGCCTTAATATATAACTGCTTATTTAAATAGATCAGATACACAGCATCAAGTCAAGTTTAAGCCCATGAATGCCATATTCGAGATGAAACAGTTCTTTCTACATTGTTCACTCATTTAGATGATGACCCTAACTTTTAATAAGCTCCAGTGATTTGTGGAGAAAAAATATAATTAAGAAGAAAATTAAGTTTGGGGATGTGTGTTTTAACACACACATTTCTTTGTCGTATTTCAAATGAGAATACATGTAGCCTGGAGACCTGGAGCACCTTCCTCTCTGATCATCCTGCTTTTGCACACACAGCCTGACCCCCCCTAATTTTCATCTTGGGGTTGAATAGAACCCTGCTTCTGCCCAAAAGCCCCAGGAAGTTTTGAATTAATCTTTTATGTTCTTTCTTAATGTGATTGATGCAGAATTGGCACAAATATGAACAGTTCCATCAACAGTGGTTTATCAATCATGTGTCTGCCCTGATGTGAGATGTGGAGCTTTTAAATGTCTAATGCCAATTGTACAACTGTTCAGTATGTCAGAAATCATAAAGGAAAATTCCATGTTTGTGTCTGTTGCTTCTCCTTCCAAGAAATGCTTTTCAGCTGAGCCCTTATGCTGATCTTGCTGAAGTTCCTAGTTAAGAGAACTTGCAGTATAATTAGGCTAAAGGATGATTTGAAGTGGAAAATAGTTGATGAGTAACACATTTAATTTGTTTTGAAGTATGAAGAAAGTGACAAAGATGTGTGTCTGGTTTTCCATTAGAAATTAAGGTCTTTTCTGCTTTTTTTCCCCCCTTTTTTCAGAATGTCATTGGGAAAGCATTTGGCCTCAAGTCTGCAAACACTTGAATACATGAGTAATAAGGAATCTTCTTGATCCTGCTGAGGACTGAGTAAAACAGTGTACTTGTAATACTGGAAATTTCTGAGAAACATTTGAAAAAGAAAACCTGAGACTGAAACAGGAATGATTTCTATTCAGGCATTACACAAAGTTGTTCTAAAAATTCTTAGCTTGATATTGAATCCATTAAAGAACACCTATAAACAGTTTTAGCTGTCTCTTTTGTTCAAACTGTTGTGTAAACTATGCCCAAAGAATTGTTATCACTCATCACATTGGAAGGATATGTCAAATAGGGGCTTGCAGAGATCTGGTACTGTTGGATATCTTTATTAATGAGTTTGGAATAGAGCATATGATTCTTAAAGTTGCAGATATAACCAAGTTGGAAGGGATAGCATGCATTCTGGAGGACAAGATTATAAATAAAATTATATTGACAAATTGTGCAAGTAGCCTGAAACATAGGATGAAATTCAATGGGGACAAGCAGAAAGCACTACAGTTAAACAGGAATAAAACCTCAAAGTGTATGAAATTCTGATAACACGAGGGGATTCAGAGGCTTTTTAGTAAATCAGAAACAGCATGAGTCAGCAACGTCATACCGTGAAGAAAGCAAACATCATACTGGGATATATAAACAGGAGTCTCGTATGTAAGACACATGAAGTAATACTTCCACTCTACTCACTACTCATAAGGCCTCAACTGAAGTACTGTATCCAGTTTTGGCACACCACTTCAAGAAAGTGGAGAGAGGCCAAAGGAAAGCAACAAGAATAATCAGAAGTCTGGAAAAGACAACCCAGGGAAAGACTGAACGAAGAGGAGTTGTTTAGTCTACGGAAAAGAAGACGGACTGAAGACACGCTAACGGTTTTCAAATATGTGAAAGACTGCTGCGAAAGAGGAGGTTATAAACTGTTCGCCATGGTCAATGTGCATAATAAAATAACGGTTTAAAATTCAGTTAGGGCGACGTCAACAAGTTTTCTTGCTAATTGCCTATATGGATAAAAAAGTTAAGAAAAAGGTGGTGTCCTGATCAGGTGGGTTTAGGAGAAGTTAGGCAAAGAGCTGTCAAGAACAGCTGAGCTGAAATGTGGGGAAATAAGGCTGGACTCGGCACAGTGCTTGCTATCGCATTTGCTTTCTGTGTTAGCGCACTTCTTGAAAAATATTAATAGGTCCTGTTGCTGCGCAGAAGCCCAGCCAAGACAGGGACTCGGCCGTGGAGGCGGATGTAGCAAGCGCAGCCCCTCGGTTGAAGAGGATCACCTCTACTAGGAAGCACCGCAGCCGACCGTTTTTCTGCTCTCCAGGGAAATCTCCCGGGGAATTACCCGGTTTTTATTTTCCCTCTGCAAGCCTTCCAGTCGCCTGCCCTGCCCTGGAGGCCGGCAGCCAGCACCCTCCGGAGGGGCGGGAGGGCCCCGCAGCGACCGGCTGCCGCCTGGGCATGGCGGAGCGGCCCTCAGCCCCCACGGCCGTTGGAGCCGTTAGCCCCGCCCCATGCCCCGCCCACCCCGCGGCCTCTGACCCCCACGTTCCTTAGTTACCGCGGGGGGCGTCACTTCGGGGCTAAACCACCGCTGCGCGTAGCGGAGAGTCGGGTTGAACCATTCGTCCGGCCGCTGAGCGGGGAGGGGGGACGACCGGGGACGGAAGTGGGGGCGTCGCGGGTGGCCCCGGCTTGCGCCCGCAGCGGCTAGTGGACTTGTTGCTGTAGCTCCCGCCCGCGAGCGACGCTCTCCCCCTTCCCTCCTCTCCCCCGTTGGTCTCGTCCCGTGCGGGCCATAGCGACGGCGGGCGTGCTGAGGGAAGATGGCGGCTCCGGCCTCTGCAGCGCTGCCGGCTCCGTGAGCGCGGTGCTCGTTCCTTTACCGCTTCCCCTCCTCGCTCCTGCACCCCGTCCCTCCCGGCTGCCCTCCGCCTCTTCTCCTTCCCCGCCGGGGGCGTAGGGACCATGTCCGACTCGGAGGAGGAGGAGAGTCCGGACCGCCAACTCAAGCTAGTGGTGCTGGGGGACGGCACCACTGGCAAGGTCAGTGCCGGCCCCCGCCGGCAGCGCCCCGCTCCTCTCCGTCGCCGCGGTGCCCCCAGGCCCCTGCCCGGCCTTCCCCCTCGTCGCTCCCCGCGGCCCTCCCGCTGAGGAGGGAGCAGCCCGCGGCGGCTTCCAGCCTATCGCCCTGCCGCCGTCGCGATACCCAGCGGCGTGGGGCCGGCTGACCGCTCCCCCTTCACTCCCGGCCCTGCGCTTCTCCCTCTGCGTTGTCTCCCCCGCGTGTGTGGGGCAGGGGGGTGGGCGTAGCGGAGAGCCGGGACGGGACCCTGGTGCTCCCCGGCCGGCAGGCAGGCAGAGGCGGGCTCTTGGCCCGGGAGCCTGGCTCCGGGGCCGCCCGTATCCGCTCCGTGCTGGGCAGCGAGACCCTCGAACGGGGATTCCGTACCCTCGCGGCGCCCCGAGAGGCTTGGTCAACAAACAGACGTGTGCGGCTTTAATCCCCTTTTCTTGAGCCTTAATAAAAGGAGCGGCTAATAACGTAATTACCACGGCGCTGCCTGGTGTGGCGTTTCCCATTGGTGGCCGTGCGCTGCAGACCGCGCACTAGAGCCGGGTCATTAGTTGCTCGGCTGGAGTTACCGGAATAGCCCGAAGTTGTTCTCGGTGGCTGGCGGTGCCCGGGAGGGGGCTGGGGTCGGGGTCGGGGCTGAGCACGTGAATTCGCGGTTCCCGCCGAAACGACGAGCAGGGAAGGTGGTTTAGCTGGGTCTCCAGGCTCTCCATTTCAGCTTCAGAGCTGATAACCTCACGAGGTGGATGGAACAGTTTGCATCTATTTGACTTGCTGTTTCAGAGTTTGGAAAGACCCTTCTGGATCAATTTAGGTTTTGGTGATGACTTTTACAGGGCTTTTTTCTGTCTATAATCAACATAATTAAATACTATTTGTAAAAGTTTGGTTATAAACAAGTTGTACTTGTCTTCTTTTTAAAAGAGAAATCTTTAATCTTTTAAAAAAACCAACGAAGGCAAAAGGGAGGCCACTTTCTTACCCATTAAAATAGAAACTGATCTTTACTATACATGTGTGAACATACCTGTTGCCATACGTGGCCTGAATCCTTTCGTGAGATACACCTGAAAATAGTAATTTTATTGTATACTTGAAGAATACAGTTTTTTCTCTATCATTAACTTTTGAAAACATGGGGAGGCAGAAAGGCTGCCTTTCTCACAGTTCATATGAAAGGTAGAAATACTCTTAGAGGTGGTTTAAATGAGCTGCCTGCTATTAATAGAAATAAGTTCTTAGTGAAAGTACATGCATGGTTTTGCTCGCTTATTTATGCAGAGCTCTATGGAGAAACAAAACATTTTTTTGCCTCCAGTGATTCTAAACCCAGTCTGAAGGGGTATTGTATTCATCTGAGTCAGTAGATGGGCAATTCCAAGTGACTGTGTGATGAGAGCATAATAAATGCACAGGATTGACAGCTGAAGTGCTGTTTCACTGGTAGCGTTCCCCAGGAGTTTTCCATTCAAACTGAGGAATCCTTTCACTATTGCTGTTCAGCACCTTGTGGCAAGACCTCTCACCAAACATGGATTTTCAAGCATTCTTGAGTTTTGATGTGTATTCCTGCTGGTTCCTGCCTTTCACACGTGAGCTGCCACTCACTGAATCTCCTGCTGGCTCTAGGCATCCTGTGCTTCAAGTGCCGTTTATTTTGCATGAGTAGCAGCTATGCTATGGTGGGCTGCTTTTCCTCCTGTTCCCCCTAGATGATGCTGTAATAGAGGCTTCTTCCAGCCATCCTGATGGCCTAGCAGCGAACACTTTCAATAATAGATTTATTGTAAGATCTTGTAAAAATAAAGAAGTGATTGGTCATGGAATGGAAGGATAAAATGTACCTAGTGCTATTTCAAGCACCTCAGAAGACTAAATTGTTGAGGTTCCTCTTCTTTGTTGGCTACTCGTTCTGCTTACTTGTTGAAACATGTGTATGTCAATATGTTTTCAACTCTAAATAGCCTGCCTCTCACATCTGGTTCACAGCTGGTCTTTACACACATGCATACTTAGCCTCTCATTTACTGTGCAAGACATTGGTTTTTCTCTTCCTCTGTCGCTGGGATCGTCAAATAGGAGTAGTGTAGGAAATAATGGAACATATCGTTGAAATATTGCGTCTTGCGTTCAGTGTGAGATGTTCACATTTGACTTCTTTCCATTGCTCCCCCTATTGCCAAAAAAAAAAAAAAAAGGAGAAAAAAACCCCAAACATTTTCTTTCCTCCATCTGGGGCTGTCTGGTCGTCAGTTCTCCATGGAAAATAAATTATGTCTTTGTGAGTTAGCTGGCTGAAGGTGTAAACTTGCTCTCTTTTTCCTCACTCATTGTTTAGAAGCAATGTGATTAAGGTTCTGTGGAAGGGTTGGTAGCAGTTTAAAAACAAACCAGTGTCAGTTCAAGCTAAGGGAAATGTTTCCACTAGCTAGGAGTTGCTCTATCCATGAGGTAAGGGAGGGATGTTGTGCTTCTATTCATTTGTTTTGTGGTGGTTGAATGGATAATTGGATACTTAGATTTTTAAGGGTAGGAATAAGCACTGCTGGAGCAAGCTCTGAGAAGAGTGAAAAAGGAAGAAGGAATGAGAGGAGTGAGACGGAGTAGAATCTGAAAAAGTGTTAGGGTAATGGAAATGGTAAATTGTTGAAAAGAAAAATTGAGGAAGGCAAGGTTGGTTAGTAAGAAGATAATAATAGAGAATGATTTTAATGAACTAGACAAACTAGGAAAACAATTGAAAAGAAATGAGCAGCGGGGACTATGTGAGATGAAAATAAACAGCAATTATTAATAGCAGTTGGCTCTTTGATTTTGATTACAGGATACACATGGCAGCCTTATGCATCTAGGTTTTCAGTCAACCTACTCTTCCTGAGCCAAAATGATTTTTCATTAAAATAAACTAGCAGTACTAGTATGGATTGAAAAAAATGATGTTATAATCCAGGTATTTCTACTCTTGCTGTGCACAGATTGGCTTAATGTTGAAATATATAATGATGCTGATTTGAGCTGGAACTACTCGGATTTGCTACTGTTGAAAATGGTTTTGGGCCTCTGGAAGCAAATCTTGGAGCTATTCATAGGAAGGGAGGTCCTGAAAAATAGGTGTGTGGGAGGAGCAAAGCAGCAGATGTTCTGTCCTTCTGCCATCTGTTGCAGCTGGGATTAAAGTTTGGTAGCAGAAACATCCTACCTTTTCCTTCTTCTCTTAGCAATGGATGATGAAAATGAAAGAGCGAATGCTCAACCTGGTGTGGGAATGTGCAGGAGCTAAACTGTAGGCTGTAATATGGAGTGGTGTTCTTCTTGCTTTAGGATTTTTTAGGATGCCAGATTTTTAAGCATTGTGCCAATTCTGGATCTTGTTGTTACATGTGGGCTCAAAAACCTCATCAATGTCGACAAAAACATTGTTGTCACTGTTCAGTCTTGCAAATGGAAAATTGCATCAAGTGTCCTCTGCAGATTGGCCTAGCTTCATAGATCCATGTTTAATGTCAAAAAATCTTGATAATTTTCTCTTTTTTAGTGAACAAAGTTTCATCAGTAGTTAGGAGTGGGGGTGGAAAGACATCATAAGAAATTCTCTGTGTTGGACAGTTATGTGTTTTTATGCTAGTTAAAGCATCTTGTTGTTTAGCCTAGTGTTCCTTTTCATTTTGTCTGTCTTAAAATTCTTGCCAGTAGGGATAGGACATGACTGAAGGGTAAATATTGCTGTGCTTGGAGAAAGGCATTGGTGTTCTAGAAGGGAGTAAGGGAGGGGATAGATACGTGTTGCTTTTTGGAAAGTGGATTCTCAATTGGCTGGTAAAGTTGGTATGTGAATGGAAATTCATGGCTTCAGAACTATGTGCTTGCATCCCATTGAAATTTGGTTTTAGTTTTTCTTTCTTACAACTATGATACTACACTTTGGCATCATTTTCTGAAAGCTTTCTTCTATAGGATTTTACTCAAAGAATTGTCATTTTCAGGGTTTTCTCTACTAATTTCTGTGTTGTCCTGGTGAGCAGTCAGTATCAGTTAGAGCTGCCTATCATTGCTTGTTCTGTTTGACTTTCAATTTATTTCAATTTATTGACTTTTCAATTTATTTCATAAATATTGTTTGCTTTTTTTCCTATTTACTCAGTATGTAGGTGTTTAGGAGCAGCTTTTTATACTGTGAGTTGTTGACATTGAAGAATAGAAGCAAGAAATTGTCTTGCCTCGCCTGTGAGGTTTGATTGCATCTTCGTTTGTTTCCAAACAAACTTCCCAAATATCCCGTTGTATTTTGCACTTAGAATACTGAAATTTTTATGTATTATTTTTTACTGCTGTCTCGATTGCTGTATGTTAGAACGCAAAGCCTTTTTTTTGTCTGAAAGGAGGGAGTTTGTAACACCAACCTTCAGTAGTGTATTGCTATTCAGAACAGCATATGAACATTTGCTTTGAAGTATTTAAGATAAATGTGTGAACCTACCAAACTGGGTCTAATGGAAAGTCTGCTAGGAAAGTTGGTGGCCTGGTTGTCTTAGTAGAGACATGAAGGAACAAAGCCTTCTTGATATCATGCTATCCTCTGATCTCTACATTAATGGCTGAAATTTTATGAATGGAGCATAATCTTTTTTTTAAAAACAGTCACTGATCACTTATTTATTTTTACAGTTACAGTTCTACCGAACCATTATTTAACTTTGGTTATTTTTTACATAGATTGTACTCAACATACCCTTACAGGCAAAACTGCCATGTAGAATCTTTTATGGCAAGCATGGCAGAGAACAATTTTAGGATTGAAGGGAGTATTTGCATTGTAGAGGTATTTGAATATTCATTGACATAACTTCTTTGTTTACTGTTGTGGAGAAGTTTGAACTGTTGCTCTTAGTTTTTTGTGGATAAATGCTTGTTCTGTGAATAAATAGAGGACTCTAGTCTGGTAATCCAACACCTTCCTTGAGCTTTAACAGTTATTAGAAAAAAAAATTAAAAAGGGGTTAGTCAATGATTTTCTGCTATAAATTCCTTTGCATTCAAGAGCACAGTAGAGGAAAACTGTTTAAGAGAACTTTGCCATGCTGTAGATTACTTGCTGCTCTTATTGGTTGGCTTTTAATTGAATGTATGTTGTTTATTTTTACTAACACCCCTAGAAGCCCTCAGGGAATATTGAGTGTCACAGAGTGATAAAGCTAATATTTACTGAGCCCTTAAAACAAGAAGGGAGTGGTTGCTTGTTTAATGGGGATCTAAATTAGTGTGTTGGAGAATATAGAATACTATGATATAGTCAGATGATATTTTAATCTGTACTCTGGGTACTGGTTACTTTTCTGAAAAGAAAAATTTCAAGGAGAAGACTGTCTGGTGTATTCCTGCAATGTTCTTATTCTTATCTACATCTTTAAGGTCATGACAGATTAAAGATAATGTCTTTGTAATCTTGACATGCTAACTGTTGTGATTAAAAGAATCAGTTCTACTGACTTTTTCGGTACTACAGTCTAAATATGTATTGAATTTTATGTTGTGCATATGTTAGTATTACTGTCACATAGCTGTAGGCAGAAGAGTATTCTCATGATTCATCTTCTGTGGTCTTCACCCTTTCCACAGTGATATAAATATATAAGCATACCCATGCTATTTCTAGTTTACTTGCTTTTTTCCCCATTTATCTATTTATTTTTAATCCTCTCAGGGCTTGAGTTCAGTGAAGTAAATGAAAATGTTGCAATAGTCTTTAATTGATTTTTTGGGTTACTTCCTAAACATATCTTCTGATATCAAAATATCATTTATTATATGTGTATATATATATATGACAGTGGTAGGAATATAAATGTGATGTAGAAACAAGAAAACAGTAAATCTTGTATTATTTACTTCACAGGTAATTTAATAGTTGAATAAATGTTTTTATATTCATACTAGAGCTTTAATGCTAGAGGTCTGGTGATCATGTTTTCATGAAAAAAAAGAGTAAGTTACCTTTTCTTCCTATGTACATTTGACATTATTAGCATAGTTTAGATTTTTGTTATAACTGTTCCATTAATAGAACTTGTCTATTCTCATTTTTCAGAGCTATTGGCACTATTTTGCTATTGCATTTTTAACTAAATGTGCTCCAATGGCAATTTCTAATAACAGTTGATATGACTCACCTCTTTGGGTCTTGATGAACAGAAAGCTGGCAACAAAAATTCCTTCTTGCCCATTTTGAATTTTCTCAGTGTAAGGGTTTTGTGAGGCTGTTAGGCTTTTCTTCTCCTATATATGTAAATGCATATTTAGAATTTTTTTTCTGCAATTACTTTGTTTTCATATTTTCAGATGTAATTTCAACAAGAGATTTGTAAGTGTACACCACTAATTTGATGTAGGATGTAATTTATCTATGTGACATTAATTTTTAATACAGTATTTAATTTTTTCCACAATATAAACTCTTGTATTCTTTATAATTGCACCTCTCCTTTCCTTTTTTTTTTTTTTTAACCTTAGATTGTGGAGCTTTTTCTCTTTTTTCTTTCTTTCCCTTTTCCCTTTTTTTTTTTTTTTTGCCTTGCATGGAGAACTTAAATTGCTAGTGAAAGAATATATATGCCTTGCTTCATTACTTTATGTAGGCTAATTGTGTATCCTTTTAGCAGTACGTAGTAAAAGCTGATTATTAGGTCAACAGCGTATTGGTCTACTTTCATAAATCCACAAAATATAAATTGAAGAAATAAGTTTCCAGAGTTCTGCTTAAAGGAATGATTCTGCAAATGTGCACTCTTAACATGAGTTTAGTTTTTTCTGTGTACAAGAAAGTACTCTTCCTATCTTAGACTTCATGTAATCCCTGATCCTGAAACTTTGATGTACAGTGGCAGGAATCCTGCCACAATTTGGAGCCCCTGTGGGACTCTGCACTGTGCAGATCTCTGTTCCCTCCCAGAAAGTTGGCCTGGGATCATGGTGTTCTGTACCAGGGAAAGACCCTAGTTTTGGAAATGCATGCTTTTTAAAAATAATAAGCTCTTCAGGTATGGATAGTATCACTTAGATTTGTGTCAATTTGAGCGTACTAATGATACCTCATTCAAGTCTGTGTAGTATTTTGTAATGTGAATATCATAGTATCTTTGAAATACAAAGGAAGTATGTGCCTTGCTTCTTTTTGCATAAATTAGTAGTCTTTGCCACCTCCTCTTATTATGTTGAAGTTGTCTGGAATGGTTGTCAATCCAAATCCATGAACACTGTCAGTGTGTATTGATTTAAAAAGTGCTTAACTGTATTTCATACTTCTGGTTTCACACCAAGTTTTTTGCTGTTTGAAATGACAATTTGATATTGTTCTGTTTTAGACATCCTTAGCCACACGTTTCGCCCAAGAAACATTTGGAAAACAGTACAAACAAACCATAGGACTGGACTTCTTCTTGAAAAGGTTAATATTGCCAGGTAAGAGAATAAAAACTAACACTGAAAGGTTGGGCAGTAGTAAGATTTGCAGAAACAGATTCCTCAAAGTAATGTATGCTAAATAAGCTTAGTACAGTGCTTTTTATGGCAAATTAGGTTATTCAGAGAAAATTTTGTTAGTACGTTCTTGCCAGGTGACAAAGGGTTATGCATTTGCAACTTATATTTTTAAGTAAAGCACTGAATTCAAATAAAAGGAATGCTATCTATGTTCGTGATTTATCTCTACTTGAGTGTACTCACTGTCCATGTGGATAGTGTAACATACAACAATGAAGTGGAACTTTAAATATATTCATTGAGAAAGTACATGTGTTTTGAAAGAAATATATATATATTTTTAAATGAAATACACAACTTGTATTTGAGTTGTGTGAGAGAAGCATAATGCAGCTATGGAATCGCAGTGCTCTAATATGTGAATGCTGTTTTATGCAAGGCAGCATGAAATTGCTGGCATTTAATAGACCACTAAAATTTAGGGTCCCTTGGCACTCATAAAAATACAGTTTGAGCATTCAAGATGTTTCACTTCACGACGGCAAAGAAACTATTTAGATGCCAGTTGCAGCACACTGCATGGAAAATGCAAAGAAATAATTAAAAAAGAATAGTTGCTGGTAGAAATTTGTCTCCAAACAATTGGGGGTTTGAAATAAGTCTTTTCATTGATTTGTGGTTGCTCAATTTCTAAGTATGAAAGTATTTCATTAAATGCATTTTCTTCTGGCTTCAGAAATAAGAAGTAGTTAGAAAAATTATGTGTAATTATTAAAAGTTGTAGTGAGATATGATAAAGTTGAAGCAAGTTCTTTTTTCCTTGTGGAGGGTGGGGAGGGAAGCAAACCCAGAAATGAAGCATTTTAGCTATAACCTGAAGTTATAACAAAATATATACAGTTCTTGAACTTATTTTGTTAAAATTATATTGCCAATAATTTCTTGATTATGTTTATATATTTTCTTAAGTGAAAGAGAATAATCTTTTCAGACTATTCCTGCATTCACTATTTTGGTTTGGCCATTTTGCCGTACTTTTTTAATATCTGGTAAGTGATAAAGTAGCAAATTTCAGTGCTTATTTCTCCATAAAATCAACAGAATAATTTTTTTATTGTCCTGCTCATGCCTCTAAAAATACCAGTGTGCATAATACTTAACAGCAGTACTTGCAACTGGAATGTGTACACAAATCATGCAGTGTGCATGCTGAGAACTTGTATTTTGCAAGTTTTTTTCCAGCTGTTAAACATACAGAAGCTATTAGTACATTACTGGGATTTTAAATATGTTGAGTAGAAAATGGAAAATTATCAACTCTTGATTCATTCATGTTTTATTTTCTTCTAGTTTATTTTGTAATAAATTCAGAATGTGGATGAAAATAGCACCAAAACAGCAGCAAAGCCTGTACATGTATTTTCCTCATTTATCATTAACAAAATAGTAATGTTCATTGAATGTATTCATATTCAGGAAGAAGCATTTTTCTGTAGACTGTCATTGTGTTTTTGCCTATGCCAATATATGTTTATGTACATATGTATTTCTGTGGTTTATAAGTAAGCTGAACTGGTGGTGGGGAGTAAGAGAGAAGGAAGGGAAGAGGGAGGGAGGTAAAATTTCTAAATACTGGAATGGGAAGCGTTACTTAAGGAAGTGGATTTTTCTAATTTCTTGATTAGTTCTGGGTTTGTAAAGCTGCTGTGTTTACTTGGAATGTTAATTCATACTGCTGCACAGAAATTATAATGTGTGTATCAGTAAGGAAGAAAGCCTTGATTTCTCTTATTTAGCAGGAGAATTGATGAATAACTATGGTTGAGTATTTGATTTTTTTTTTCTTTTTTAAATGTAAGCAAAGATTTCAGAAGTTAAAATTGCTGATTTCTAGAATTGCACAGTAGTTTACATTAGGCCACATTAGAAATGCATTTTAGCTTGTAAAATAAAGTACTGTTTCTCTGTTTTTTGTTTTTTTTAAAAATACAAGGTGTGTTTGTCTCCAGTTGTTTTAGTAACTGATGCAGTTTTGCAGTGAAAAAAGTAAATATTTTACATGGTAAAACAATATGGTTTAATACAAATAGTAAATCCTTTGATTAATTTTGAACAATATCACTTTTAGTGTTCAACTGTTGACAAATTCTCTTCATGGAGTTTGGTCAAAATATTTTTTTCAAATGCAAGTCAATTTCAGTGTATTTATTGATGCAGTATCTTGTATAGTCTGGATGCAGCCACAGTGTAGATTTTACTGCTTAAATAGTGTATCTGTTGGTCAGAGGGTCTGCTGATAGAGATTCTTAAGAGCCATAGTCGAATACTTTTAGGAAGGTTGTGGGTGCAGTACAGTAAACAGGATTCTTCTGTTAAAAGCATTTTTCTAAGTCGTCAGTGCAAAAGGTGGGCAGACTCATGTTTTTAGTTTCATCTTGACTGTGCAGCACTTTAAGTAAGGTTAACCAATGCACCAAGTGTACTTCTGCAGGATCACTACTGGAATCAACCCAGTGGCTTCAGTTCATACCAGAAACAGCCTAGGTACCTGCACTGTGTTGCCTTAGTTATTTTAACTTCGCAGTTGTGTGCGTTTTCTACAGAGTAAAGAAGTGCTAGTTTTTTCTTGTTTCTTATCAGTGTATTACATATTATTTTTATGGGATTCTTCACTTATTTTTATTGGTACGTTAACCTTGTTTCTAAGAACTGTCTTATTATGCATGGTTTATTTTTGTTTTGTTGTCATTCTCCAGTTTGTATGTTCCTCTTAAATCTATGAAAAAATAGATTTCTAACTCCGCAGAAAACTTCATGTGCTACTATCGTAGTTGTTAATTAAATATTTGCTAGGCAAATCGTCCAGAGTTTTTCCTTCTGTCTGAATAATCCTAACATCCTTCTTTCTCCCCCAAAATCAGTTTGAGCACAAAGCAAATATTACAGGACCTGATTGGAAAAAAGGGAAGATGAAGCATTTTGCACTGGAGATGATCAGCATGCATTTCAGTAGTTAGTGAGGTCTTAATTAAGAACCACTTCACCTTAAATGAACATTCCAATCTTTTTTCCCCAGTTTCTTTTTTCTGTTGTTAGTGAAGGAAAGTAAATAATTCATAATAGTAGATTTTAAAGTTGAACAGTCACTGTTAGACCATTTAGTTTAACTATCTTCCTGCATTAAGGTTTCTCAGATAATTTCATACAGTTATCCAGATACTAAGCTCAGTATGCTGTGCATGATTACTACTCTTAGGAGCAAAAATGAAGTTAGAAACTTTTTAAAGCATTTGAACACAAATTTAGGCATCTGAAAACTGTTGAGTTTGAAAGTGACAATATTTATAAAGCCTTTTTTCCAAATAGCTGGCATAATGACATGGTAAATTTCCAGTAGAATACATACAATCAAGTTAGAGGTGGTATACTGCAGCATGGTGAGCTTTTGAGCATGTTTAGTTTGTTTACACACTGAGGATGCATAGTCATTTCAGACTGTGGATGGACCAGTTTATCCACGTTGGATGCTTTATGGAAGACTTTCCTGCATTGTTTGCAGTCACTTATGTTCTAAGCTTTAGAAATAATTAATTAAAACATAGTATATGCACTGTTAAAACAAATAAGCTTTTTATTCTATGAAAGGTTGCCTTTATTGAACTGGAGTGTTTATGATGTATTTACTAAGCTCCATGTAGAAATTCTTTATCTTTGTATTAGATAAAACTCAGTGTAGCTTGAAAGTATTGTGAATAGATTGTCTCACATTCATCTTTATATATTTGAGACCAAAGTAGCAGTTTAGGAAATCTGCGCTTTTAACCAGGTTAAAGCAAGATGCATCATAAAAATATAATGTGGTATATTTAATACCAAAAGTAGCATATATTCAGCTATATAGTTCTAATTTGCTGTTTATATTCACTGAGCGCTGGGATATATTTCCATGGAGCACACTCACTTGCGTAACTAATGTGAGTGTGTTAGTTATAAATTGATGGCTGAATAGATCACATTGTGTAAAATAAGGTTGTTAATAACATAAAATAGTTGAATCAAGAGCGTATGTTTCTTAGCAGCCCAAAATATTGTGTTGAGACTCAATTGTTGTGATGTGGAATTTGTTGCAATTTTTTTTTTAAATCTAGGAATAAAATTAATAGGCAGTTATGATTATTTGTGAGTACGTAGAATTGTTATTAACATGTAAGTCATGTGAGTTGTATGTAGATTAGAAGAATTTTCATCAGACCTTACTGTATTAGAGTTTGGTGCTTCCAGGTAATCAGTACAGTTTTGAAGAGTTCTCACCATGCAAAATGAGCCACATTATACTTCAGTATGTGTATGCATGTGGTGACATACATTGCTGTGTGTGTATGTTTAATCTGTGGGTTTCTGAGTTGTTAGCTTGCAGAATGTGTATCACTTGTAGGATATTAAATATTCTGTATTTACACTGATTTTTTTGTTACTTTGTTTTTGAAAACCTGATAACAGTTTCAACATAGCTTAGAGACTGTTTAGAGTATAAAGGAAAAAACTATTCTTGGTGTAGATTTTTCGAAGATTAAATGATGTAAATCATGTCCAATTTAGTTGCTTGCTTTGGAGTGGTGGGTGGAGGAAATAATCGTGGTTTGCATCCTCAACTTAGATCTGTGTCAGTATTTCCATTTTTTAATCTATCCATTATATAATTCCTTAACTGTGTAGTACTAAGAGCATCACTACCAAAATACAGTTACTGTGCAGATTTTCCTTGCTTCTAGATTTGTAAAGAAAATTTGGAGGGGGGGAAAGGTTCACAGAGTATGAAATAATGTGGTTAAGCTGGCATTAATTGTATTCCTTTCGATTCCAAGTACTGCTCTATAGAACTTTCTCTGTGAAGTTTTACATGTTTCTTCAGTGAAGTATGTTATATAATTTCTAGTCAGGAATGTTATACTTTATGCAATTCCAATTCTTTTCTGTTAATATTAAATATATTAATATTTAGCTATAGTTTTACTGCATCTTAATGACTTACCTGGACACAGGTGACTTTTTCCAAAAGATACAGTCATCTTCATGTTGAAATTTAGTAACTATTTATTGTATACTTACAAAAAGCTATTGCTGTTGATATGCTAGAGCTGTATTACCTGCTGTGATAATATATCTTTAATTTTATTTGTATCTAAATTTTCCAGGTTACACAATATCTGTATCATTTTCTTTTTCAGGAAATTTGAACGTTACTCTTCAAGTGTGGGATGTAGGGGGGCAAACGATAGGAGGCAAAATGCTGGATAAATATATTTATGGAGCTCAGGTACAGTATAAATGATAATTGTATCTATAGTAATTATATAAAATTCATTGAAACTTTGTTCTTAAAATTATACATATCTTACAGGTTGTTGTTTTGCAGATCTCAAAAATGTTGAATCTCTGCTTAACCTAAACGTAATTGGTATTATTATTCAATTCTGATTTTGGTATGTAGTTAATTTTTTAGAGCTGCTTAAAAAGCAAAGCAAAGGTGCGCGTTTGTAGATCTGAATAATTCTCAAGAACAGATGTATGTTTCCATGCTTTGTGTCTTGAGTTAAGAAAAGCAATCATAGTAAATAGTAAAGGCTATTTGGATATCCACATGTTAGATATAGTGGCTGCTTTTAGAACAGATGCCTCCTGGGGGGAGAAAGTAGAAGGAGGAAATTAAGAGCAATCCTACACCATTAAACTCATATATGCAACTGGGGTTATAAGAGGGCAAACAAAAGGAGGCAATCAGGTAGCTAAATATTTTTGCAGAACTCCTATCCAATGAAAATTAATTTTATCTTGAGATTAACTAAACAACTTGAAGTGAATGGTAGGATTAAGTAAGAGCTAAATATTATAACAGTATCTTGAGTTATGAGATGATTTAGGACTATATGACAAACTTCTTAACATGAGTGGTCCTAAAATGTACTCTGTTCTTTAATTTGGAGTTTGTAATGGGAACAATACACATAACATGCTTTATTATATAATGTTAATATTATCTGAAAAGAAAAGAAATGCACCTATTTTTTCCCCTAATACTTTAAGCAATAGGAATATGGAATCCTAAAACTTTATTGGACAGAAACTTTGTACTAAGAAGTACAGCACAGGGATCGCTATTTAAGGAGATTAGGATTTATTAGTTAATAGGATAAAGACAAACTTGTCAATTTAACATTTTGTCACTTTTAAAATAATGTCTAAAAGTTTTTAGCTGTTGCATCTGTTTTATAGCATTTTCTTACTTTTTAATAAAAAACATTTTGCTGCCCTGTTAAAGATCTACCAAGCAACAGGAGAAAGCAGCTTCCATGACAGAGGGAATTTGATTAATCACAAATTGTTGCCATATGCCCAAAGTAAACTCAATGAAGGAAAGAAAAGGCTATTAACTTTTTCTGTATTGGATTTGGTGATAAACTTAAGAGTTTCTTCTCAGCAATAGCGGGTAAAAAAGTTAGTACCAGTGCCCCGAAGTAGCGAAAAGGTTGATATCAGTAAGCCTAAAGTTACGAAATTTTGATTTTTAGTCATTCTGAGCACATTAACAAAAAACTCTATATCCAATCTCTTCTCCTTTAATCCTCCCTGGGACCTAATAACCTTATGCAGGCTGGGAATCAACTGGAGAGGAATCAACTGGAGAGCATCCAGTGAAGGGCCATGAAGCTGATTAATGGGCTGGAGCATCTCTCCTATATGAGGAAAGGCTGAGAGAGCTGGCACTGTTCAACCTGGAGAAGAGAAGGTTCAGGGGGATCTTATCAATGTATATAAATACCTGGAGGGAGGTTGCAAAGAAGATGGAGCCAGGCTCTTTTCAGTGGTGCCCAGTGACAGGACCAGAGGCAATGGGCACACACTGAGACACAGGAGGTTCCCTCTGACCATCAGGAAACACTTTTTCACTGTGAGTGTGACGAAGAACTGGCATAGCTTGCCCAGGGAGGTTGTAGAGTCTCCATCCTCAGAGATATTCAAAAGCCATCTGGACATGGTCCTGGCCAGCTGGCTTTAGGTGACACTGCTTGAACAGGGGCCTTGGACCAAATGACCTCTAGAGGTCCCTTCTAACCTCAGTCATTCTGTGAAATGGCTTTGGAGAAAAGAAGGCTGGGGTCCTACTGGAGAAAAAACAGTTGAGTGGGAGTCAGCAATGCACCCTTGCAACAGTAAAAGCTAACTGAATATTGGGCTGCATTAGTAAGAATGAAGTAGGCAAATCAAGGAAAGAGATTACCATCCTGTCTGACATTTTTGAGGCTACATTTGGAGTACTGTGTTCAGTTTTGGGTTCCCCACTACAAGAAAACCTTTAAAATAGTGGAGTAACTCTAGCAAAGGTTGCTGCAAAAGAAGTATGTGTACCTATGGTGTGTTGCACTTGGTCAGTGCGTGTGGTGCAACTGGGATTTTAAACATCTTGTTTGTAAAGTACACAAGCTGTACACACACACACATAGAGTAGATGATTTGGATCTGTTGCCGAAATTTTAATCTGCATGTATTCTCCAAATCTAAATAATTCAGATTTAAAGTATAATGTGTAGAATAGCTTGCAGCATGCATACAGTATGCATCATGCTTTTATCCAGTATATGCAGATGACCATAGCCTTGTATAGACTTCATCTGCTTGATCATCATGATATTCAGAAATCACAAGTGGCTGAACTCTTGGTTTTCCACTCAGAAATCCAAATGTATGGTAGACTTACTTATAAAATACTACAACCAGCTGGAGATGGAAATTTTGAGAATTTACAGCAACTGAACAGGTTATCTACAGTCTACAGTTCACCTGATGTTGCTTGAATTTGATCAGGATACCAGGAGGAGTAAGTGGAGCATCCCCCTGTACTTTGCTGCAAACCTTGCCACTGGAGGTTTCCTTCTCTTTGAGAGCTGAATCAATTCTCTAGGATAGATCTTTTCATTAAGTTACTCTTAAGGTGCCATTTTTTAACTGAGACCCCTGATTTATTGTGCCATGTTTTAAAATAAGAGTGCTAGATTTGAGGATGAGAACCTACTTAATTTGCTTGCGTGGTGGCAGTTGGAGAAATTGTAATTCGCTTGCTGTCTTGAAGCAGTTTCCTTTTTCCCCTTTTTTTTTCTGTGGTGTTGCTCATCCAGAACAATATAGTTGCTGCATCCCATTAGCTGAATTTCACTGATGGGTCAGAACAACTCTCCAAGCTGCGGGGGAAAAAGAGCTCTTTGATCTTTATATTTATAAATAAAAGGTGCTAATAAGCAGGTTTCTGTCAGTGTTGGTTAAAACTGACACATTTATCTGAGAATTGAGAGAGGCTAAGAATAATTGTATAGTCAGTTACCACAGCTGAACTGATAGACAGTAGCTCATTCAATTATGGCAAATCAGTCGCATG
The DNA here is from genome assembly GCF_026419915.1 of Harpia harpyja. NCBI lineage: Eukaryota > Metazoa > Chordata > Aves > Accipitriformes > Accipitridae > Harpia > Harpia harpyja. The sequence continues at coordinate 74,524,319 of NC_068941.1, forward strand.
TGTTTGAGTTACTGTATCCTCAGTATCAGCAAAGACAACAGTGGTGAAGTATATGCAGACTGTAAACTGTTTTCAGTTGTAAAAATAGCATTTCTGCAGATGTGCAAGATATCATAATGAAGTTAGTCTTTGCTAAAATGGATATACTGTGACTAGAAAAAATATTTTAGAATTTTGGTCTGACATATTTCATGAATATTAATGAAAATTAGAAAGTTAATTTTGTTTCTTCATACTAAAGTCAGTCATAGGATGAGGGCAGCTGAGGATAAACCTGAGGAAGAAAACATACGGTTTTAATTAGTGTTTTCTGTAGCTTTCATTTATTGTGACAAATCTTGGCATAAACTTGACACCTTTAAAATGTTGATTGTCTAGTGTGAATATATTGCCTGGTTACAACACTTCCATAATAGCAGTTCTGCTGTGTAATAGCACTGCTGCTGTTTGCGTGGTAAATATTTCGGAACCGCTCCCATCTCTTACCTGTAATTGCTGCCCCTACCCACATATCTAGTTTAAAGTATCTTTACGAACTGGCATATGCTACCTCATAAATTGGGTTGTTAATAGAATAAGAGTACTGCAGACTCTACCTTCTCCAGAGACCAGCAAATAATTTCTGCAATATTCTCAGTTTCCAATGACCTATTTTTGAAAATACTCTATAATTCCAAAACAAAAAGCACTCACACATGCACTAATGTAGGCAAAATGTCTTACTAGAGCGCAATTATGCAAGGAGAGACTATTTGCCACGTTGCTGGAGACTAGAAAATTAACATGCTGTTCTTGGCATGTTGTCCGCCATGTGTTTCAAACTTTTTTCAGGGCAGGGAAATGCACTACTTTTGTGTAAAAAGGCCAGTGTTAATTTTCCACCTTAATTCCTCATGCATAATAGGGAAACAACAGCTTTTATACTATCTACTCGTTCTGTTCTCCATATACTGTAAGTTTGTGGAAAATATGATGTATTTGTGTGAAAGCAATGATGGGGTTTCTATGTCAAATAAAACAAGGTGAAATAAATTTTAGCTATGGAGTTATGACTAGTCCTTCATTAATTATCTATATCATACTAAGTTCCTTATAGAGTGCTGTTGTGGCAAAAATCTAAGCAAGAAGTATTCTTTATGACCTGGATGCCATGCTGCCTTTTTTTGCATCTCTAAGATGTCATACCTGCCATCTTTGTTTCTTAAATACAGCAAATATTGACAAGATTCAAAAAAAGAATTATTAAGAAAAGAATATGCTTTAGATGCAATGTTTTAGATCATGGAGAAGGGGACCAAAAGGAAGTTAGGTGAGCTCTAGTTGCAAACTTTGTTCAATTCTTTCTTTCATGGTAAATACACTGTGAATACCCTTTCTTCCACAGGTGTAGGTAGGCTGCAGTTGGCTAGAGGACATGTAGCAGAGTAGCATCTTGATGAAGAATTAGTTAGAAACAGTTGGCCAACCTTAAATGCTAAGATTCTATTAACTTTATCTTACATCTAAGTCTGATTAAACTCTTCAGTGCTGAAGATGGTTTAGATAGTCTGGTTTGCTCTTCTGCAAGCTAGTGAGAGAACTTGACCACTGGTGAAAGAAGCATGCCATGTGCTCTTTCTCATTTACAACTTTCAGCCTTATGTCTGTTTTTTTTTAACCTTTACAATATCTGTCCTTCAGCTTCTGTTTCTTCTTTTCCACTGAGCATTTGGTAACATCAGAATGTCCTTCCTAGAGCAAGGCTTGTATTATGAAAGACAAATATATACATGCACAGGCATTTGGGTAGTTATAGTCAGGAGAAGTTAACTAAGATGTGAGATACTAAGGAATAAATTGTACAAAAGTTGGAAGAGGGAAGTGGATGTTTAATATTAGATTTGATTAGTAAAGTAAAGGAGGAGAGATAACAAGGGAAAAGATGGGTGTCATAATTTTTAATTTCCTTGAAGGAACTGGTGAAAGCTGTTCCTCAGAAATTAATAGCAGCCATGTAAATACAATGAACAAGAACTCACTTTGCCAAGGAGTTGATGGCATTGAAGGGTAAGAGATTTGTATTGCTGTCATAGGCAAATAGGAATTGAAGGGATCTCAGTAAGATCTGTTGCCCTCCTCTGAAGCTATACCTGTATAATGTCTATTTCATTTTTATCAACCTTCAAAAACCCTCCAGTGTTTGTGACTCTGCTATCCCTGAAGGTGGTGTATTTCAGAGCTTTGCTATTCTCATTGTCTACTTTTTTTTTTTTTCCTAGTATGTACCCTTGATATAATCTTTTTGCTGTAAGTTAAACCTATTGCTACATGTCATATTGATCACAGAATTGTAAGAAAGTTCAGGGTGGAAGGGATCTCAGGAGGTCTCTAGTCAAACCTCTTGCTCAAAGTAGGGTCTGCTGTGAGATGGCACTAGGTTGCTCAAGGCTCTATCCAGTTCCTTCTTATAAATCTCTAAGAATGGAGACTGAGCAACCTCTTGGGCAATGTATTCCACTGCTTGATTCTCCTCATGGTGAAAAAGCTTTTTCCTTATATCTAGTTTGAATTTCTCTTGTTTCAACTTATGCCCATTGTGTTTCATCCTCCTGCCATAGACTACTGTGAAGAGCCTGGCTCCACCTCCTTCATAGCTTCCTCATGGGTATGGGAAGGCTGCTTTTTGGTCCTCCCAGGGCCACCACCTCTCCATGCTGAAGAATTCTGGTTCCCTCATCTTTTCCTCATTGGACAAGTGCTCCAGACTCTGATCATCTTGGTGGCCCTCTGCTGAACTTACTCCACTTCATTGATGTCTTGAGTGGCCTAAGGCTGATGTATTACTTTAGATATCATCTAACAAGTGCTGAGTAGAACAGAATAGATCCCTTGGTCTAGTGGCTGTGCTTCTGCTAATACAGTCCAGGAGCACATTGGCCATCCTTGCTGCCGGGAAACATTGCTGGCTCATATTTGGCTTGCTGTCTACCAAGATCTGCAGGTCATTTTCAGTTGCTCCCCAGCCAATCAGTCCCCCCAGCCTGTCTTGTTTATTCCTCCCCAGCTGCAGGGTTTTGCGTTTGTCCTTGATGAATGTTGAAAGGTTCCTGTTCACCCATTCCTTGAGCGTGTCTACATACCTCTGAATGGTAGCCCTGCCCTCAGGCATTTGTTATCTGCAAACTATAAGAGCGTATAAAAAGAGAACTCTTGTTATCTTCTCTTGAAACTTTTACCAATGTCATCATGCCTGCCATCAGTCTTATGTTGAAACAGTCCAGTTTTTTCAATTTTCTGATGTCAGTCATGGTTTCTAAACCTCTGATATTGTTACTGGTCTTTTCTAGTCTACCCTTTTCTTGACATTCAGTATCCAAAGCTGGATGCATTATTTCACCTTGAATGTTTCATGCCAGTGTAATACTTGCCTTTTTGCTACGAAGTTGACATACTCAACTGTGATCTACTAAAACTCCTTGATCCTATTGTATAGAACCTGCTACAAAGCCAGATGTTTCCTGTTGTGCAGTTGATTATTGCTTCCTTTGAACTTGTCATGGTACATATTGAATTGCATCCTATTATTTTTAGATTGTTTCTCATCATATAATCTAAACTCTCCTCAAATAATCTTGCAGTCTCTGCCAGTTCGTTGTCATCTGTGAAATTAGTTTAATAAGTGTGCAGTCTATTTTGTGATCTAAGACACTCCTCATGAAACTATCAAGTAAAGCTCTGCCCAGACAAATGCCTGAAAAAACTTGACTTGAAAAATCTCTTCTATTGACAGTGCGTCATTGAACCAGCTAATTTTGTATGCATTGTATTGTTTTTTTAAAATATTGTGAAAATTTCATGTGAGGAACAGTGTGCAGTTGCAGGGATTTTTTTTTTTTTTCCAGATGTGAACTCCATGAGAACAAGTGCAACAGAAGCCAATTCTGACTTTATTCCTCATTTACAAGATACTTACTTTATTACGGTGTGGTGGAAAGCAGGGGCAGAAGACTCAATAATTGAGAGCAGAGTAATTTGTGAGAGCTGATCTTAGAGTTATGGAGGGGAGAAGGTAGACATTTGGGCTGTTAATAGGCTGTGCTTTATAATACCGGATATTAGCTCTGAGGTGTCCTCAGTAATGTCCGCTTTGAGTATTTGTTACTTGTAGCCTGGTCCAAAACCTCTGAACTACATGGGACTCCCTTCTTTTTGACTTCTGACCACATCTTTAGTTTCTTCTTTGAAAGTTTAAAGCTTGCCAGTAATTCTTGCTTGTCTTCTACGACGGTGAAGGAAGGGATCTGGCCTTTCTCCCCAAAGGAGAGCGGACGCATGACAGTCAGGCAATGTGCAGAAATGTATGATTGAACTGATTTTATTTTTCAATTTTTTTCAAAAAGGGAACAGTGAAACTACAAAAAATATTAGCTAAAATAAAAGTCCTTCTTCAGTGTGATTTTTATCTTAATATTAGTGTGAAGTGCTTTTTGGGTTTTTCATAAAGCATATGCAGTTTGGAATATTTCTAAGATAATTAATTGTGCTCTTTACTGAATTGCCATTTTTTTCCTGCCCTTGTAGTTCAGTTAGCATCTGAAGTAGGAACACATGGAATGCAGGAGAAATACTGTAATAAAATGTGTTTATTACAGAAACTTATCATTCCTTTAATTATTCATCAGAAGATACAATGCCATTATTTGTTAATGTTCTATGTTATGATAATAATAATTTAGACTGATGAAAATTTTACCATCTTAAAATATTTTTACAACCTGTAACATTTTAAATATATCTTTTTATTTAGGGTATTCTCTTGGTTTATGATATTACCAACGGCCAGAGTTTTGAAAATTTAGAAGATTGGTATAATGTGGTAAAAAAAGTGAATGAAGAATCAGAAATACAGCCACTTGTGGCCTTGGTTGGAAATAAAAGTAAGTTATTCATGCTTAAATATTAATTGAAATACTCTGGATGTTGCTTTCTATTGAAGAAATGGCACAGGGCATCTATCTTTAGTAAAATGAAACTACATAACTACATACTGTCTTGTGTGTTGTTGCTGTGTACAGGTGACATATTTGGGTGTCCCTCATTTTCAGCTAAGAAATCTTACAGAAATATCCTTATTAGCATATCTGAGGTCTTGATCCTGGCTCTCTTACCCTTTTGCTATTGAAGATGATAAAAACAACATAAAGCAATTTTAGAAACAAAGTGGTAGAAGCAGATACATAATTTTTTAACAATGTAAATGTATTTATTTGAACAACAAAAAATGGATTTGATTTTTTTTTACTGTCCAAGTAATTAGTGTCCATGTCACAATGTCTGTATCATGAACAAACTTGAAACAAAGACCTCATCCAGCAAGTTAGTATTGTTTAGAAGCATTTGAAAACAATGTAGATACAGCACTTTCATTCAGAACCATTAACTGTAATCTTGCTACTGTGATGCTGTAACATTTTATGATATTAATTATGAAAGACTGCTTATTTTTTGGGAAGAAAACAGAGAAGCTCTTAGAGTTACAATATATAAATAGCTCTTCTGAAAGTATAACATAGACAGTGTTGTACTCTAGCAGACCAGAGTCAATAATACAGATTTTGTTGAAATTCAAATGAAAAATATTTTTCACTGATTTCTTTTTTGCTCCAAAATTTGACTTCCTAGCTGGAGTTCTGCAAATCTTAAGAAGATTACTCATGAAACATTGGAAAGGTAATTTCTACATACAAAGCTCCAGTCTCCAGTCTCTCATCCATCAGAAATTTATCTGAAAATAATGGAGTAGTATGAATCGAGATCTCCTAAATTCTGGACTTTCCCACCCCCCTTTTTTAATTTTCTTTTTTTTCCCCCTCTTTTTTTCATTTTTTTTTCTTCAGCACTAGCTAAAATGAAGGACTATCATTGCCCACTAATTTACTAAAAATAATTTGGAGAACAAGAGCCTCAGACATGTAGTCCTCCTTTATGAAAGCAGTACTTTATTTAAGGTGACTGTCTTCCTCCTGGGTGCTTAGTTTTATTTTTTATTCTTTATTCCTTCCCATACATTTTTTTTTCCATAGCCTGACCTATACATTTGGTCAGAAAGAGTAGAAAACTGATTTGAGTCAAGATCTTGCCCAGACCGGCTACTTGCAGTTATGTCCAATTATCAGTTAATTCTCTGTCTTTTCCATAGATTTTTGTCTGTGCATTTGGTAACCAACAAATGGAATAGTAAAATTTAATGTAGAATTTTTCTTTTTCATAATAATTGTAAGTCATAAGATCTTAATAAACCTAAAATCTACAGCTGGTGTTGAATCTTAAATTTAACTTCCCTTGTAACTTACTTTGCAGTATTTTAATCTTATTTAATACAAAGCGTATTTGAAGTGTGCTTATTTCTGTGTTGCTAATACCACTTCATTTGCACCAGAAATAGGAGAGTAAGCCTTATTGTTAAGATTAACAAATGGTTTTGAGTTTCAATGCAGTAACTTAAAACTTTTATAGAAATGTTGCTGTCAAATACTTTGACTTATATTGTATAGTATAAATGAAACTATAGTGAATTGTGTTTTGTGCACTTAGGATCTTAGCTTAAATTTGGTGTTGACAAAGTTCAGTAATCGCAATGGATCTTCTAGTCATTAGTGTGAATTAGAGAGGTTTACTGTGTTTTGTGTGAATGATGTGTTTCGTTCCTTTCTACCTTGACTACTTTATATATTTTCCTCTGCAATAATCTATAAGCAGCCTCCTCAAGTGTCATACCAACATTTTCAGTGGATGTATTGTAAACAAAAATTAACCCAGGTTGCATGGGAGCTACACTCATTTTGATTTATAGCTACCAAGATGGTCTTAGGGCGGTGGTTATCTGTAGCTTATATAGGGGGTAGGAATTATCAGGTACCACTGTATAGTGGATGGATGAATGATTTCTATTCTTAGAGATATTAACCAGATCCACTCCTCAATAAAGACTAATAACTCAGATTTTTAAACAGTCTTCATGACAGATGAGGGCACAGAGGAGAATGCATCAACACTAATTAAGAATGTTGACCGTTTCTTCGTCCTAGCCATGATTAATTGATCTTGAAGTGCTATCTCTGAACAGGAAGTGGTATGCTGTTACATTGCGAAGTTTAAAGGTTACATTTTAGTGTACCCTTTAACTTGCATTTACATACAATGTAAAATGTTTTTACTTATCTTATCTGAGCCCAGAAAGAAACATTTTCCAGCCCGGATACGAATGAATGTTTGGTATACTGTGTACTAATGTGAATCTGGCTAGTAACAGGACATACCCAGTCTGCTTTTGGATTCTGTTACTGCCTTATATGCTTAGTCTCCCCAGTTGTACTCAAAAATTTCTTCATTAATACTAATTTTGAGATTCTGGCTTATTAAAATTCAGAACTATGCATTCATTCTCTTGTCCTTCCCAACCTCCCCCAGATGTTTTCTGTCCTTGTTTCCTGTGGGCTTGCACTTGTTAGGTCCTTCACCTGTAATTAAGACAAGTGTTGAGCAGCAAATGCAAAGACCCCTGTTCTTTTGAGTCTTAAGCCTGATTAAAGTTCCTGTATGCCTGACAGCAGGTCCAGTCACCTGAGCCTCACACATGCTCCTGGGATTGGAGGGTAAACTACTTATATGTAGAGACTCCCTTAAAAAGAAAACCTTGTCCTGTGCTACGGTCAATTTACCAACTCATTTGAATAAATGTAGACTGCTACCCTGTTTTAAAATATGTATAGAATGTTTGTCTCAACAAACTTGTAAGATTAATAGAAAATTGCAGTCTTATGGATTTGTTTGTTTCAATGGTTGGGTAATTTTTTTTAAAAATTATTTTTAACAAGAAACTTAAATTAATGAAAGGGAAAATCACAGGTGAAAATGCTCTTTTATTCACCATAATAATATATTTCCAACCCAGTGTCTGAATGTGCTCTGTATTACTTTAGGTATGGGAGCAACCTAGAAACATACACATTTCTGAGTGATAAAATTACCTTGCTTGTCTGAGAAAGCATCTATCTTATGAGATTTTGATCCTAAATCATGTTTGGCTTAATATTAACGGTGCTGGCTACTATCACTGCCAAAGTGATCTATTTAATTATGTCTGTTAAATTACCATATGGGCAAGTCTACTAAACTGTGATATATACTACACAGAGATACATAAACAGAGCCTGAACCTCAAGTGTCGTTCTTTAGAAAGAAGCTGAGCTCATAGAAGATTATACAGAACAAAAGAAGGAAGGTTTATTGCTGTTGTGTTAGTATTTACTTAGATATATTCCATTGGCTGAGAAGGGAAAACACATGGCAGGATAGATCACAAGGATCTGGGCATATGTACTCTGTTCTGGCCCCAATCTTCATGTAATTTGCTGTGATAAATGTATCTCTTCGCAAATCAGCCCGTGTTTGACTTGGACCCTTCTTTCAGAATCCTTCATAAAATCATCTCTTGGATGGGAAGTCACAGTGGACACAGCAGCTGCTAAATCACCTGGTTGATTTTTAGACTCCTATACTTTCTTCCAGTGCTGCAGCCATTACTGGAACATGTGTACAGGATAGGTTTTGATTGTGGCTCCCAAAAGCCAAGTGGCCTGTGCCAAAGTACTAACAAAAAAACAGAGTAGAAAAGGGAAATATTTTCTGTCATGCTGCTCAAAAGATAATTAATAATCATTATCATAATTTTCTGCCCTGCCTGTCTTAAGACCAGTTTCTGATGTTCAACACAGGTAGCATTAGTTAGTAGTGAGCTTGCTTTCTGATTTGTTCTGCTGCAGTATTGGATTCAGTACAGGGATGAGGCTGAATAATATATACACCTTCCACACAGGAGATATATTACTGTTATACCACTTGTCTGAGTTTGAGATTTGTACAGCTAGACAGAGCCCTGATATAAACAGGTGTAATTCTATGAAAATGAATGAATTTGTATTCATCTAAACCAGGACAGATTAGGTATTGTGCAAAATTTGCTGGAATTAATGTTTTCTCATTCAGATCATATGGTGCTGTAACAAGAAAGTGAGGATAGTCATGAACTAGTCCAACTGATAGACAGTTCTTATGTTATGCTTTTTTATTTAGTGACTATGAATAACCTGGTTTCTTCTTGCTGCACTTAAAATCTTGAGGCTGCACTTCAGTTTTTTTATTTGTGCATGTAAGTTTTGCCTGCTAAGACCAACCAAGAAGTAAGACCAAGTTCAAGGACCTGGTAGAATATTGTTAGCATAGTTGGAATTCAAATGCCAGTGTGACAGAAGTGCCAGTAAATAATATATTCTCATTCAGTAACAGTTATGCTTAAATTCAGAAAAATCTTTAAAGGTGTCATTGAAAAATGGAAATAAAAGTAAACCGTTTAAATACAAAGGTTAGAACAGTATATGTATCCTATTTTTATAATAATACACAAACGAAATGCTGAGAGATCTCTTACTGTTTCCATGGATTTTGTCTGTAGTTTATTTAGCAATGTAGACATACGTCTAATAAAAAAGATGCTGCATAAACCATAGTCCAGGCTGAATGTGCTTCTGTTTTTGGTTTAGGTAGAAATGTTTTTTCTGGCTGCGTCCTTCATACTTAGGTCTTCTTACAACAAATGGAAAGCCCTTAATTGTACCTAAGGGAATAGTTAATCTACGGTGGACATGTGGTGGACAAAAGCTGAGTCTAGTAAATGAAAAAAATTATAAACAGAAAATGTGTGAATGTCTGCACAGTCTGAGAGTCATGGGAGATATTGTACTGTTGGATTGTAGCTTATTTTAAGTTAATTTGCTATTCTTTTCTGTTAGTATATTAATGGAAGTCAGTGCAGCATAAAATAGGTAGTTATAAAACCCAATCAATTTCATGTCTATTTTATTGGATTGAAAAAAATACCTGTCTTTAAGACAGGACAGAATTTCTTTTCTTTGCCAGTTGTCCTGCTCCCACCTTTGCCATATGACACAAATGCAGTCTGCTTTCATTAGTGGAGTGAAGCTCTCTGAAATTTTTAAAAGTTACAACATTTGATTGGGGGCAGTTAATCAGTGTTAACCCTGAGCAGCTCTTGGGCTTTATAGATTCAAGCATTATATGTGGTTGCACTGCTCCAGCAAAAGGTTAAGTATTAATGGAAAATGTTCACAGCTCTTTTACTCAAAGAAAACATGTTACTTGTAAGTTTTCTTTTGATTTTACTTTTACAGTTACATTGAATGTCTTCATTCATTTAGCCATCCATAAAGCAAATATTGTTGCACATGCAGTGGATAATCAGTCTTTTTAGGACTACTTGTGTGGTATGTCACAGATCATTAACTGCAAGTAACCACCTGACTTGAGGGAAGTCTGGAAGCATCATTACAGTGAAATAAGCTTTTATTTCTGTATCACTGCAGCACATTGATTTGTAGGAATGTCTCCATTAGCTACTGTGGAAATATATTCTCATATATTATTATTGAAGGAAGTTGATGAGAGAGGATAACCAAATTTCAAGTGTGAATAGGGCATTAGTATGAGGATTTTGGACAAAGTGGGTAGAAGACAAGTGCTATTGTAACTGTTTTCTATTTAAAAGCTAGATAAGTCAGTAAACTAATCTTTTTGTAATGCTTCACAGTTTCAGACTAATAAATACAGTAACAGTTTTACAGTATTTATGTGTACACTGCAACTTCAACTGAAATGCAGTAGTAACTGAATATGTTTACAACTCTGTACAGGCAGAAAGTGTGGAAGAGAAGCTCCTTCCTAATCAGCAGGGAAAACAAGCCTTTTCTATTTATTTCAATGAATCATAAACATTTAAGATTTTTATTGGAAGTAACCAGTAATTATTTCAGCTCAATTTAGAGGATGAAGGATAGCCTGTATTAATATGGGGAATAATCATAATGGATAACCTCCATTAATATGATTAATAGGAGTTTATAGTACAAAAAATGCAATTCTGAAACATTGTCTTGAAAATATTTTAGAAAATTTGAAGTTCTTGCAGAGACTAAAGTTAGGATAATACTGTAGGATTATCTTGCTATGTTGCTGTTTTTCAAAATAATTTGCTGTCAGATCCTTTAGGAGCAAAATACAATAGAAGACAGATAAATGAATAGAATGTTCAAACCAGCCTCTCTTAGTGGTATAGTATGAACTATATGCATGCAGATTTAAGAATGAAGAAGAAAAATTATGGGGAATGCATTATATGTATATTTTAAAATTGTTTAACTGTCAGGACATCATCATGTTTATTGGGGATTTGCAAGAGAAGCAGCGGAAATTAATGGTACTATTTCAAGTTTAGTCCACAGTCACAGCTCCATACACTTGAAATAATGAGACATTCTGAGTTTATGATGCCCATTTCAGTATAAGAGCATGTATACTCTGCTAAATGTGTGGCGCTTTTGATAGATCTTTAAGCATATTAATGCCTCCATGACATTAGCACCTCTGGTTATGAATTCTTCATTGTTCCAGTATTTGAGGTGATATGTCTTGATGAGGTTCTGAAGGAGCTGCAATTTCTTTCCACTATCTACTTTGGTTTATTTTATAGGTCAGGTTTTTCTGAGGAAAAAAAGGTATTTGAAAAAAGGTATTTCATTATTTGTCTGTGTAATTTGAGACTGTGAAGATGTTACCATGGGAGTAACTACTAAGCCAGTATCAAACTTTGTTTGCTCTTAATTGTTCACTGAGTTTAAATGCAGACAACACTGTTGTTACTATTGCTGTTATTTGCACTCTGCTTCCAGCCCTCATGATATGGAGGATAACCTCAAAATATGTTTATTGTTTTCGAAGGAGAGAGCTAAGATTCTGTAGTGCCAAAAAAACCCAGTGTTAAAAACCAGTTAAGATTTGTTGAAACGTTGATTAAGGAGGTCGAGTACAGTGATGATGAATGGTAAATTGAAAATCTAGCTTGTTTATTCAAAACAGAGTCTTAAAAGAGGAGGGCTTTATGTACATTGTATATAGTTTCTATTTAAAAAATACTGAGTTCCCTATGAAATTTTCATGATACATTTCAGCTTTTCTAACTCATTTTTGCAGAAGTAGTGCTTTCAAAGTTTTATCTCCCTTGTTTAACAATGCAACAGTATGTTTTGTGAATTTAAGGGAATTGTAAATATGTTACTTCCACTGAACCTTTTGAGAAGGTTTAATTTTATTCCATCGATTTGTCCTTTGATGCTATGAACACAAGGAGTAACCATCCCATCTCATCCAGATGAGTATTTTTAACACTTAAAAATTTTTACAACTGTAAAATGATCCATATCACATTTGCTGCATTCTTTTGTTCAGTGTGGGGAATCACTGACCTTAAGATTAAAATTTTGGTTGTTTACATAGGTGTAAATTTAGAGCACATTTAGTGACTTCAGATGAGCTGCTCCAAATTTACTCTGATGTTTTCATGACTAGCCCCTAGATTATAATATTCTTTTGGATTACTTTTTTTTATATATAGACATGTGGTCTTTCTTTTGTGGCAAGTATTGTCCAATATGTTTACTTAATTATGTGTGATAATAGCAATATATCATACTAGTATAATACTAGTATGTGGTGGTAGAATTCATTAAAGTTTTGAAATATGTATACAGAAAGAGGAATGACATTACTTTTTTCTGACTCTGACTAGAGAACTCATTCCGAAGCATTCCTACATAATAGCATTTGAAAACTGCCATTAGGATCATTGCTCTTTTGTTTCAGGTGCTAAACAGACACAAATTCAGAAGAATCTACAGACTAAATGGTTGAATGGAACACACAGAATAGTAAAATGTCCTAAGAAGGGCTTGCTTTTGAAAAATACTGGGATATAATAATGTATATTGAGGGCAACTTTAACTTCAAAATGCTGGATTTTGCAATCTTAAGCATTTTTTGTGGTAGCTAATTTAAAATGAAGGCTGGAAAAAATAAGATTTGTACAGATAGTGCACTTTGATACTGTGGAAAGAAAGAGAGACCCTCAGTTGCTGAAAACTTAGTTTATACATTTACAGAAGTTTGAAAAGTAATTTGCTGTAGGCATGCAGAAGGAAGAAAGTAGTGTATAGAAGTTGTTGGTCGGGCTGCTAAGTTAACGGTTTCAAAAATATTTTTATGTTCTGCAGCCCATATAAGAAAATGGTGGCATTTTGGAGTCTACTTCTCAGTCTCACTTCAAAACCATCATGGAAAAGCTTGAGGTATTTTGGTTTAGAGATGCCACTGCTATGTCTCATGGGAAGTGTAGTGCTGATGCTTCTCTTCCCATTCTCCTACAGGCTATGCTCCTGACACTATGGTTATAAAGGCTGGTTTTGTTTTTGTTTTATTTTTCCCTTTATGTCTTCCATGATGTATCACATCCTCTTAGGTATGATAGGACTCTGTGGGAGTAATGCATCGTGGATACTGTCCAACTGGCAAATCCAAACTTGGGAGAAAATAACAGTGTAAGATAAACAAAACCCCCTCTCATTAGGCACCATACTGATCTTTCTGAATCATACTGTTCTGTTCTCTTGGTTGGAATTTTTTTAGGGAGTTTTATATGGAAAAAAGGAACATTTTTGGGGAGAAAAAGCAGTTTTCGGTGTAATAAAAAACTCCAGTAGTTCTGACTGATGATTCTGGATTAGTCCAGCTGTAGAGAGTTTCCAGAGTTTTTGATTTTGATCCATAGTTTTTGATTTTGATCCATTGTTCAATTCTAAGAATACTGTTGTGGTAGTTTATTTTAATAACATTATCCTGTACTTGCACATAATAAAGGGAAAAGAGTCTAGTCTGGTTATGCTGCAAGTCTGTGAGGTTAAAAATGGTTTTGTATGAATGAGTATTGACAGTTCTTTCACAGCAATATTCAGTAAACAATGCTGTAAAGAAATTTTCTAGAAAGCACTGTATAAAGCAATTGTAAAATATGGAATACAAGTTCAGGCTGGGTTTTCCTAGAAGTTACTTATTGCTTTCTTTATTCCGTTCTTGTCATGCTACAGTAACTGTAACTTTCTACAACACTATTGATGTCTATGAGGAACGATTACTGAAAATGTCTGGACTTAATAATGTTTGAACTTACATGTTTGGGGTTGGGTTTTTTTTTTTAATGTGAAGGGTTTTTATTTCGTAAGTTGTCTCAAGCTACACAATAGAAGTAAAGGAAACAATGCAATGAAAGAATAAAGAACAGTCATTGTAGAGATCTTTATTGACAGCTAATACATCGCCTAATTAATAATTAACAATTTTCTTGGGCTGGCTTTTTAAAGTACATAAGTTAAGATGACCTCCTCTTACACTGTAAGTTTTGCAGTTTTATTTTGGAGTGGTGTATCCAAAAGGTTTTTAGGGAATAGTTACTGGTGTAGTTGCATGTTTAAGTGGTTGATCACTAGGGCAATAATGCTGGTTTCTGAGCACAGCCAGTACTTTTTCCAGCTGCTTTATAGTGATATCTTGAAGCTTAAAATGTAATCTATATGGGTAAGCCACAAAAGCCACTACATATTAAAGCAGACTCTGACAGTAAATCAAAATTGAACAGCTGGCAACACTACTAAAGTCATAAACTTATTTATTAAAAAAACTAAACAGAAGAATTATATTAAAAAGAGAGGAATATGTTCTACAGACCAGTGGATATAGCTTAAAACCTGGAAAGTGCTGCAGATTAAGGGCCCAATTTATGAACATCTGTTCTGGCAGTTTCTGTGAGATTCTCATGTTCTTTACAATAGAAGTGTGAAACATGTTTTTCCCCCCATACTAATCATGCTTTTCTACAGTTCATAAAACTTGCATTGAGCCTTATGCAACTGGGCCTGTCTGCTTTACACACTTGCTAGAGTAATTACTATTCATGGAAGAGTAAGTACTATAGCAACGTCACAATCCCACGGTATACACTTATCCTGACTTGTTCCAAGTGGTCTCATTGGCTTCAAAAGCAGTGAAAGAACACTAAAGTTTCCTTCATACATGTAAACTTAGAGTGTGGCAATGAACTAATAATGGAAACAGGTCACTAGAGAGCAAAATGGACAGAAAAATGTCTTGTATGTGGTTTTTCTAAAATTAAAGCATACTTAAAAATCTGCTGCTTTTCTCTTTAACAGTCAGCAAAATAACTGTTAGCTCCCCCCATCTCTTAATTTTGAATTAAATGATCCTAGAATGATTATTTTGTGATGTTTACACTGAATAGTACCCTACATTTTTGTCATGTTGACAGGTATGTAAGGATAAGCTTTAGGATATTCCTGATCTGCTTTGAGAGGGAACTGAAAAATCATAAATTTAAAACTGAGTGTCTAGTTCCACTGTCAGCGGTACTGTTTTGCCTTTGATGTCAGTGTGACCAAGATTTGTTTCAGAGATTTTAGCCACAAGCCCTGTTTTATAATCAGGCTTGATCTGCACGGCACTGGTCATAATATTTTGCTCTCTAACTCTTTCTTCATGTCTAGTAATTGAGACTGAGCTAGAATAGGTCATTGTGAAAGGCCATCAGTTTTTCTCTCAAGCAGCACAAACTCTACTGACATCCCAAGACCCGCTGCCATTAGGAGACAAAGTCAGTCTCAACAAAGTCAGAGATTAGGAAACGAAGGTGCAAAGGGAGTGCTGAGCAAACATGCAATAAAACCACTTTCCTTGTCCTGAGCAGATTATGTTGCTTTATTGATGAAAATGGTTGCGCTTTCTTTCCATTTGAATTTGATTAGTTTCACTGTGTTATGCCTGTATTTATTATGTTGCAGAATCACATGGTTTTATAGTTGTTTAACCTGAGGAGAACACTTACTGCTAAGAATCTGCACGACAGGAAGATCTCTGTGCTCCTTTTGGGAGCTAGCTTCTTGTATGTTTAGAGTCATACTGACTGACAGCAGGGAAAAGAAAGAGGATTTCTGGTATCCTTTGGACAAAGAAATATCTTATGGGAACAAGGCATTTTCTTGCCATCAATTTTTGAGCATTTTATAGCGTGGGTGCATCTCTGTGGTCTTATTGGTAGTGTGTATCCATTTCTGAGGTTGCTTGGCCAATTTTTTTTTCCAGCTGACTTGTGGAATATTAAGGAACTGTATTTCTGCCAAAGGTATATTGGTCATTGATAGTTCCTTTTGTCTTTTTATTAGGCAATACTTTTACAATTGATTTATGTATATTTGTAGTGCTGAGGGCAGTAATATTAG
This sequence comes from Harpia harpyja, assembly GCF_026419915.1. Taxonomy (NCBI): domain Eukaryota; kingdom Metazoa; phylum Chordata; class Aves; order Accipitriformes; family Accipitridae; genus Harpia; species Harpia harpyja. The sequence continues at coordinate 74,540,551 of NC_068941.1, forward strand.
GCAACTAAACAAAAAGTGCCTTATAACCACTTCGTAGTTACGGAAGTTGAATTTTCTTTCTGCTCTAATGAGAAACATATTTTGTTAACTGGTGCACTATGAATCATTTTGTCTGTCAGTGCTGTACAGTATATTAATCTCAGTTCTTAAAGCATGGTTTATTTGTAGAAGGTTCAGAAATATGAATGCTATATTTACTTTATCATTGTGTTTACCTGTGGTGAACTTTTATTTGTTATGTTTGATATGTTAAAGTGCACAAATGTAATTTATATGTACCTGCATAAAATGTTTTACTTGTGACCTGGGTTTCATTTGTCAAACCGTGGCTTGGATTCAGCAAGGAACTAACCCAACAGAAATCAAGGCTTCATATCATCAAAGACAATATCAAGTTATATCCCGGAGGAACCCTAGGCAGGGGTCCAGGTTGCAGTGTTTTTTTATTGGACCTGACTAGAATATTCTGGATTCCTTGTTTTGATTAGCCCAGATTTTCATATTGTTATGAGTGCTTTATTTCTCATCCTTGAGTCTCTTGTATGTGGGTGGACAAGGGAGGCAAACAAATGACTGCGTCACTAAAATTTTCCACCTGCCTCCCTCTGTTAGGCTTTGCTGTCCAGGCTGGATTACATGTCTGTCTTCTTGCACTTTTTTATCCTCTCCATTCTCTTTACGCCTAGTCCCTTGTGCTTGGTGCAAAGGGAATGCTCTTAATGTTGGTTTTCTTTTTCATTCATAGATCTTATGGGAGTGCTGCTTCATCAGCCCAATATGGACACCAGGTGTTTGTTCTTTTTTTAAAAATAGTTATGTTTTGAGAAGTGTGGGTTACTTTGCCTACTTTTTTAGTATATTAGACATCTTATAAAAATTCTAGCAGCTTCTCTGGCTGAATAAACTTGATGGATGAACTACTAAGGTCTTTTGGTTTAAATAGTAGCTGTACTAGTGCACTGGAAAAGATTTCTTTTGGAGCTGTTACAGTCTACAGGGTATATAATCCACGTGGATTAATGTGGCATTTCCTTCATAATCCTATGACTTTTCTGCCTTAAAAATACTTTTATGTTTTTCCTAAGAGTTTCAGTAGAAAAGACCCTTTAAATATGTGGTGATATCTAGAATTATTATATTGTCATTGTGTGCTTTTGTACTTAAGGTGTACAAGTAGAAATAAAATGTGTATTTTTATTCTCCTTTCTTTCTATGGGTTTTTTTGTTTGTTTGAATTTAGTGTCTAGTGCTATGTATTAAGTAATTAGGCCAAGAGGGCAGAATTTTTGTGAGTATGCTGGTGCTTAAAAATGTAGACTTCTTCCTGGTGGGATTTTCAAAAGTGGTTAAACCATTGCCTAGTTGCCCAGTCGTTGCTTTGGTACTTTAAAAAATCCCCCTGGGAATGCCTGCTTGCATCTTTCAGTATCTCAGTACTGTTGCAGATCTGATTCTAAATGTTTAATTATTCCAAGACGACAGCTAAATGCAGGGGAAATGAAATTCTTTTGAGAACCAAACCAGTAAATATATGGCAGCATTAGTGAGCTAGTTCTGAGTTGTGTGCCTGACTTTTCTGAGTTCCTAAATGTATTTCGGAATATTATTGGAACCTGTGAAGCCACTTCATTCTGGAATTAATTTTAGGATTGCTCTGAGGGAAGAGCATAGCAGATAGCCAAATTCTATTATATTTGCAAAATACAATTTAATTTAATTTTGGAAAACATTTCTGAAGACGCAGAGTTAACTTCCCATTAGCTAATAAAATCACTTAAGTGTGGTGCACACTTAGTTTTGTGAAAGTTATTTTGTGTGTTTACTCTACCTCACTTCTTGTTCTGGAATTCTTTTCCCTAGCATCAGCACAGCTGCATCATCTATTTCCACGGTCCTTTTAACCTCCATTTTTAATTAAAAAAAAATTAAATCAGATGCTGTTTAAAGCTTCCCGTTTAGTTTTGGGAAAATAAAAGTTCACATCTAGCTTAGGCGTGTGTGAACAGCTGTTAAAAGCCACAAGCAAAACGATACTTATAAAAGTGGTGGGGGGAATTTTAAGAGCAAGCTGCCAGTTTGACTGTAGTTTTCAATAGCTCTTCGCTTTCAGCCAAATGGTTTTAACAATAATTTTCTTTAAAAAAAACCTGTGTTTTATAGAAGCAGCAGCCCAAGCATTAGGCCCGTGGTAATAAGAGGCAACTTGCCATTTCTCTTTAACTTTTTATGAAATTTTTCTTTGAATCTGGGGAAATTGCTCATTAGAGAGGTTGGAGGGGCTGATGTCCACCCGTGCCCACCCACCATGCAGGTACATCTGTCCCCATCTGATTCTAATGAGGGATCTTGTTCGTTGAAATTTCTGAGTACCAAGACTAAGCGTAGAAAGATAATACTTCCCTCGCGCCGTATTTTGCAGGCATTATAGCCTGGCTCATGACTTAAGCATTTTGAGGTAATCATGGGATTTCTTTTTTGAGTCTGATTTAACAAATCTGACTAATCAGTTGGACAGCAACGTGCAGGGAATTTATCAGATGTTGAATATTTAAAAGCAAGAAGAAAGATTTAGACTGTTCCTTGTTCAATCCACCTTCTGTACTATAAGGAGCTTTCAGACAGAAAAAAAAAAGTACCTTCAAGAACATTTTGTCTTTACTGATGGGGGGTGGGGCTAGAGCATAACATGCTGTGTCACCTAATAACCACGTATATATATCTTTGGAATTTGTTTGTGCAGTTTTCTTTGGGCCTGTCCTAGGGTCCATCCCGTAAGCGAGTCGTCATTGCTGCAATGCCTTCCCAGATGTATGGTGGCAGTCTCTGAACAGGCATGACCTGTCCCACCAGGTTACCCTGTGGCAGAGGGACGATAAGTTCACTTAGCTCAAGCTTACTGCGTCAGTGTGCACTCATACTCATTCAGAGCATGCGTCTGGATGAGGAATCGTCTTCATACAGTTTGGAAGCCTAGCAGATCTATGGCTGTAGCACAGGCCTGGGCTACCCATGGCATATAGATGTAATTTTGTATGCGTGAGCGCGACAGAACAAGCTTTGCATGATAACTTGTGCTGATCCACTGAGGTGAGATGTCCCCTGAGCCACTTTCTAATTAAGTCTTTTGACTTTTTCATGGGGCAGCAGAATGATAATAGTCATAAATGCTTTTGAAGTTTCTTCAAAGCTGCAATGTTTTATAAAAATTGAGGTTTTTGAGGTGTCTGTTATCTTTTAATCTTACCAGATTACAGCCTGTGTTAACTGGTGCCGTCACTAAAGTGGTCTGTCTTGGTATTTGTTGCTTTGTTACACTTCTAACTGCTCTACTGGCTTTTGCACACTTGTGTTACACCTTCAGTATCACTTTTGCCCCCAACAGTGTAGCCTGCAGTGTGCAGCCTAATGTTTTGGGTTTGAAGGTTCAGTATGGCTTTCATTTGACACATCTGTCTTTGGAATGCCTATATTTTCTTTGCATGGGGCAGGTGGTGAAGGTGAGTTGCGTAGCAATGTAAATTCTTTTATTTTGTCATTGTTTTCTGCTTATATGTGCAAGTATGTTATGACTTCATATTATTAGCAAGCAAGAACCAAAAAGCTTGTTAATCACTTCCAATTTCTTGGACGTCTCATTTTTGTGTTGTTTAGTTAGAATTCCCCCCAAATTTCCCACTATCATTTCTGAAAGGAAAAGAAGAAACAAGCAGGACAAACAAAATGCCAAGCGAGTAATTTCCTTCTGTCACAGTGAGTATCCCTAGTGCCAAACTGTAAAGCTCTCATGGGACTCTGTGTATGCTGGGATTAGAATTTTGGGTATAAATCACAGAATTATCCTCAAGAATTGGGAAAAGTTTAGGTGGTCCCAGTCTACACAGTGTATGTAGGAGGGCAATATTGACCAGAGGAATGAAAAAGCTTTTATATGAGGAGGGACGAAATAGATTCAGTTCCTTAACAATAGGAAAAAGACAAACAGGTGTATAAAACCACGAGAAGAGACTAGAGAACAATTATATAGCATTTTTCAATACAAACCCTAGGAAATCTCATGCCTTTTTATTAAACAGCAAGCTTAAAATAAACAGATGAAATTACTTTTTCACATTGTGAATAATTAAATTGTGGAAGTCCTATTCATTGACTGTTGTAGAAGCCAAAAGTGCAAATGGATTTGGAAAGGAACTGCAGAGATTTGTGAAGGGCTGGTCCACCAGTGGCTATGAAACGTTTCGGCTGTACTCCTAGCAAGCTGGAGATGCAGTGTCAGGCTGAGGAACGCAAACTGCATGAAAGTGAGGTGTGTATCAAGGAATGATCATTGCAGTTGTAATGTTTCTTATTTTCCTGCCTCAATACCTGCTGTTGACTGCTTCTTGAGGTGGGTTACTGGCATGGGTTACACCAGACCTTCAAATATCAGATTTTAAATAAACAAATTCCTGACCTTGAGCTGTTACAACTCCTGCTCCCCCACTCCACCCTCCACCCCCCCCCAGAACAGTGAACACCCCCCCCCCCCCCCGTTCACCCCCCCCCCCGTCCCCCTTGCCATTTTGCCCTCAGTGCCTTAGGTGGTGTAGCTGTATTTATGTGTATTACTTTGTAGCTGGTTGGTTGGAACAGTGCAGGTGAGAGAATGTGACCTGGATTCTGGTGGTTGCTCCACAGTCTCATTTATTTTTCAATGCAACAGTCTTTGAATAAAGTAATTAAGTCTGTGGGATAGAGAGAGGCACTGAGTATCTGAGTAATCCTTAGTGATTAATTTTAGGCCTTCAAGGTCTTTACAGTATCTGCTCTTAACAAATTCAGTTGTTAGTCACGCAGACTCTTCTGAAAACCCCACTTCTTGCCTAGACTATGTTAAAGGAGTTTGTTTTGCTGAAAAGTTCTAAAAATCTAACAGGTTGTTTAATGTATTTTTATAAATATGTTTTAAATGGAAGTATGATGGTGACACAATTTTTCAAAGAGTGCTCAATGATGGCCTAAATGAATATTTAACCATTAACTAAAGCCTCTTTACTATCCTAATTCTGAAAACTTCACCCATGAAAATTATGCCTGTGGAAACTCCATGCTGTCTTAATGTATATTAGAAGAGGAGGAGTGTACTAAGTCACAAAGAAACTAGGTCATCCTGAGGGCCATGCTAAAATTTTAGTAGATAATATCTTGGGGTTATTTACGAGGTACTTGTTAACTTCTTGACTCATATTCTCCCTTTCCTTTTCAAACCTAGCAAAGGAAGTGCCGCTTATCCTTGAGGACTCCTAACTATAAAAAGTAGAGTGGGTTTGTTTAACTGTTTGAGGTTATGACTGACCAAATGATCTGGGAAAGTACACTTTCAGCATCTAAATACTGTTGTAAGTCAGATGCAGCTGATTTCTCTAGCTTCAGTAAAAATTGAACGAAGCAGAAACTCTTAAAATAGTCTTTGGTTTTAGGAAGTTTTAGGAAAAAAATGTCAAAAAGTTTACCAAAAGAAACCCCAGCTGAAACTTAACTTGCTTGCTTAATATTTTCAACTTAAAATGAATCCTGGCAAAAATTTTTAAGAGTGCATACATTTGTCCAAATTCAGCTGTTGTCAGTGTTGGATTCCCCACAACACTCAGCCCAGTCTGAGGACGTGGTTTCACAATTGACTTAACCCAGATTTGCTCTTGTCAACTGTTGTCATGGTAGCACTGCACAGATTGTTGGTTCAGTTCACTGATCCAGCCTAAACTGAACAGAACAACGGGAGGAATTCTTGTTTGAATGAACTCGTCGATTCCTTTCATTCTGCAGTGGTACTATCACATGAGAAGGTTTGGAAGTGCTTGGCCAGCAGCACAGGGAAAGCCAGGGCCATTCATTTGATTTGCGATTATGGTAGCTTAAGCTGCTAAAGAAACTACCACTTTTCTAACTAATTTCAGGCCAGCCCTTTCCACTGAACCATCTACTTTCTTGATGAAATTTTTTTTTGATGCGAGTTTGGTTTTTGGGGTTTTTTTCTTTTTTTTTTCTTTGTGTGTGAGAGAGAGACAAGAAGAGGGAGTGGTTTGCTCTGCACAACCGGATGGCCAGGTTAGCTCTGAGAAGACTATGGACCCCGCTTTCTTAGATCTGTAACAATCAAATTATGTACAAAGTACTTTTCTTATTCCTTTGGGTCCTTTATGCATTATATAGCATTTTAAGTCTTGGACAAAGCTGTTAACAATTTTTGATCAGTCCCTTGTAGCTAGCCTGATGAGTTGGTTCCTCTTGCTCATCTGAGACTGGTTAATACTGTAAAGTTGCAATATTAGTATATTCTGTCTTAATGTGTCCACTATTCGGTGTTTTTAATTTGTTGGGAAAAATAGCAGATATAAATGTTGTAGAAGAGCTTTTGTAGTTTTTCCTCAGTATCTGAATCAATTATAGCCTTCTATTAAGTTAATGAAGTTTTGGACCAAAGTGTTCACATCATCATAGAAATTTATGTCAGGAAGAAACAAGCTAGATGCTCATTCTACTTGGAGAGAAGAACAGTTCTTCAATACAATGATGAACCAATGATTGATGTATTGATTAAAATTCAGGGGTTTTTTTGCCTGGGTGACTCATTAGTGATAATGAAATATGTGAGTTGGCAAATGTGAAAGAGGTTTGTACAGTCCCACTTCTACTGTCTGGTTTGAAATCATCATGTTGTTGAAATATAAATAGTTTGAATTCAGTTCTTTGTAGTCTTTGAAATGCTGTGGCTCAATTTAAGAAGCAGCTGATAAATTTACTATCAGTGATCTGAATATGTTTGGTTTTCATTTCTCCTTTTATAGTTAATCGAAGTATGTTGTATTTCTTTACTAAGCAGTCTTTTTTCTTATAAAAAGTAATTTAATATAAAGTTGAGTTGTACTATTAATTTTTTAACTGCCAGTTGAAAACAGTTTGGCTTGGTAATAATTAGTTACAAAAGCTTCCAAATGGAAGAAAAACTGGGCTGCTGTCAAATAGGATTTGATACACATGGAACAGTTAAGCAGTAATAAATTGCCTAGTAACTGAGTAATTTCACTCAGATATGTGCCAATCTTGCCTCTACATTGAAAAAAGTTTGGAAGAAGAACTGATGTTTGAAATTGCTTAATGCTGGAGGTTTATTGTAATAACAATAATACTGACTTGGCCTGATCTTTGAACATTTAAGGCTTGTTTTTATATCCCAGTGAATGATTTCATATTCATTTATAATTTTTCTTGTGGGAGAGCTCCCAGAGGGGTATGTAGGAGAAGCACTAAGTGTCTCCAACTCTTTATTACATCTGCTGGAAGCAACGATGGAATCAGGCATGGAAGGACCCTGGAGCTGACCTGGGTTGGCTCTGTTAGGAGCAAGTAATTCAGAGTATTGGATAAAAGCATCACACTTGAGAGGATAGCCCGTTTTTTAACATGGCTCTTTGGCATGAAGTCAACAGAAGTATACCTGTGGAAACGGTCTGTATAGATGGACGCAGCAGCAGCCATCAAGAATGCTGGAGCAGGTCCTGTGAGGAATTGTTATTTATTAGGTAAATGCTTTTTATAGGAAGAAGTTTTGTATTAATAGTTCATTTCCATGGCTTCATGAAATATATTTCTCTGAGATATGTTCCTATACATTATTTTGAGAACATTGTTTTAGGAACTGTTATGTATGGATAAAGCTTTTTGCTTGATGTTATAGTATGTGCAGATTTACTATTTTTGGAAAAAATTACTTGTACAACTGTACCTAGCTTGTAAGGCACTGTGGAATGTTTGAATTATAGGCAGAACTGCAAATGTGTCTAACATTTTGTGGGGGTTTGGTGGCGGAAAGGTAGGTGGGGTTTGTTTGTATTCTGCCTATAATTACAGACTGCCTCTAGTCTCTTAATAAGGAGATATCTGCCTTTATAAGATGAAAATTTCAGTTTTTCATACGCAATAGTGAGACTGACTTGGTTAACTTGCCTGCCCTTTTGGATGCTGACGAGGAATTCAGCCCTTCTGAGGTCACGGAGGCTGCAGTTCCACGATCAGTTGGTTTTGTGGTGAAGCCAGTTGACAGTTTGAAGTTAACACTGCTGCCCCACATGGAATCGGATCTGTGACTTGATCTGGGTTAAACAGAACATTGCAAAAAGAAATGGCTATTTTTAACATGGATGACCTCATTGAGCTTCATAAGCTCGTATGAGTTGCATGGCCTCTTAAGTAGGTGAGGAGAGAATAGTGCGCTGTGGCATGAGGGTGGGAATGAACAACCAGGAGAGGGACAGGTTAGTGAGATTTTCTGAGCTTCGGTGCTGGCATCAGTAGGTCTTGAAACCATGGCTGGAAACTCTTGCTGTTGACTGCAAAAGGAGACTGATGTGAGTGTCTGAAGGTAGGATCTAAGAAATGTTGTATGAGCTTTCATTAAGATCTCAAGACTTTGTGTTTATGAAATTATAGTGAGCTTTATATTTTATGGCTGGCAATCCACTAAATCTTTGTGAATTTTGGAATGATAAATCATTTAGTAGTGTTCTTAGTATTTAACTGAAGGTGACTGTACCTTGTCCTGGGATTGATAAATTCAGTGATGATGTAGTAGATACATCAAGATCAGAGAAAATATTTGAGAGAGATGAAGAAAAGCTGGTCCATCCATGGCTTGCAGATATATTGGACTAGCACCATCTTCTGAATGTTTAGTACATTACAGCTTTATGTCTTTGCTAAGGTATTAACATTTAAAAAAAAATTCACTGAACTTTGAATTTCAGGAATTACAGTACTGTAATATCTTTTTTACACTCTATTGATTTTATGAAATTGTTAAACCAAAACACAGGATATCTATAGTTGAATTATTGAGAAATTAAGATTTTTTTTTTTTACCACTTTTTTAACCTCTGTCCTAAAAAGTAGATTTAATATTACAAGGAGGGAAATTATTTTGTGGGAAAACCTATTGAAGTCCAGAAATTTGTCACTAGTAGCTCAGCTAAATTAATTTAAGCAGTTTTTTAAAAGTTTCAGTAGTCCTGATAAAAATCATTTCATGTTGAGTCGAAGAAAGGTGTGTTATTATTTTTCTGTCAGCAAGTCTTGTTTCAGACTGCTTGGGCAGTTATTAAAGTTTGGTATAGGGAAGTTTGGAAACTGCTATCAAAAACGGTAACGTGTAATCTAGAGAGAAATGTTTTTTTTGAAGTTAGGCTTGTAGAATTTGTTGAGAGGAGTTCATATAAACATTTTAAAATATGCATTGCAGTCATCTAGTGTTAAAAATATTCTTACTAGATTATGAAACAAGTAATTCTGTGTTTCTTATATGTTGCTCTGTAAAGGGTGGTGTTATACTGGTGAGAGAAAATGTAGATTCTAAATGGTATAACTTTTTTCTTGTTAGTGTCACTAAAACATTGGCAATTAGAAAATTGCATATAACTTGAAACTTCTTTTTTTCAATGTGTATGTTTAATTACTGTGTGTGTGAAGTATGCTGGATCCAAAAAGTGAAAGATTATATTTATTACTTGCAGAAACTTCTAAGAATGTGAGAAGAAATGCTGCAGCTAGAGTTTCAGAGATACAAAATAATTATTACATATTTTTATGCTCTATTGTATTTGAGTTATGGTGCGTAATTAACAGAATTGCCATTTCTCCGAGATGGTCACCCTAATGCTATTACTGTATTGTTTATAATTTCATTAGACATTTTGTTGTCTAATGCCAGTGTGTTAGAGTATGCCTGTGGGGACTGGAATTCCAGCTGCTTTTGGGCATCCTGGATTATGCTTTGTATGAGTACAGGTTAGTTTGTGTTGTTTTGCTTTCTCAGTGCTGTTCAGTAAACACGTTCAACTGTGTTTGTGTGCTGTGCTGGTCACTGTGACTGCCCAGTGATTTTTATAATTGAATTAATAGAGCAAGCAAGATCCATCTGGGAGGTGTTCTCCTGTCCCAGCCATTTTCTCATTTTTCCTTGTCTCCAGGAAATAGCTATTTAGAAAGATGTTTGAATCCAAATTAACAACTTTTAACTTAATGAGGAAATAAAACTAATACTATCAAATTTTTCATGGGCACAAAGATTTCCTGAACACAACTGTTAAAGAAGATGAAAGATGACTTAGTGCACAAAGCAATAAATTGATGGTTCAGTGAAACTCCCTGTGATCTTAGGCAAGGCTTTAAATTTATCTTTTCATACATGTTTCATTTTCCATTTGTAAAAATAAGAATGGTATTTGCCTAATTTACTGGGAAGAGAATTAGTCAGCAAATGAGCTGTTAGTAATTGCAAAGTGCTTATAAACTGACGATAAGGGCCATGTAAGAATCTGACTGACTGGATAAAAAAGCAACAATGAACAAACTGTCTTCTTTCCAGGAGGGGCTTGTAATCTTAGGATACATTTCTCTGTGGAAAGTAAAAACTAATTAACCAAAGGTGTGAAATTAGAGAACATTAAAGTCCTGTGAGATGATGCTTTTCAGAGAGAGTGGCATTAATTTGCTGAAGCTGGGCTGTCCATTCTCCATACCAGTATGCACAAAAGTGTTTCACATTCTTTCATTCACATCCCCGCTTGATTTGTTAACACGCCTAAGAGCGTGTTTATTTAGGTCTGTACGCTGCGGACAGTAAACATAGATACATGGTAAAATCATCTGCACAAAGGTCGGTGCTGCCACGTCTAAACTCCTTGTGCCCAGATTAATGCACTTCAAGTTAACTTGGTCATCTCTTTGCTATGCCACTGTCTGCCATCTAGATATATCTTCAGTGTACTTAGTCACTTGAGTTGCAGGGCGGGGAGATGGCAGTCAACACATGCCTTTCATCCTCCTCTCTTGCTTTCTGTGTCCTTATGATACCCTTTTACAAAGGCAAGAAAAGGCAGAGTTGTTCCGATTGTCTTAATCCTAAGATAATACTACAAGGTGACTCAATTGTTTATTTGTTTAATCATATAATCTTTTTTGAATACTTGTTCCCAAAAACGTCTGCATTAGGGTAGGGATAAGGAGTATAGGTACCTAACAGAAAGGATCAGATTCTAACTATAAGTGTAATCTTAGTCTGTTCAGTCAAATGATAAATGGTTGCAAGAATTTCTGCCAAGAATTTATTAAAAAATGAAAATGGGAAATGTCTAGCTGAGAAAAAAATATTCTTATTTTCTCTTTAACTGTCTCTTCAAGCTATGTAAGCCAGTCATCTGTAATCTTAGTTTTGAAAATAAACTTGGGTGTATTCTTTTTTTCCTCATAAGAAATTTTACTCTGGTATGAAAAGATGCCTGCTGTTTGTATTTGCAAAGGTTAACATATCTTCTTAAAAAGGACCTGTCATCTACTAAACATTATACACGCTTGTTATTAGGTGAGAATCCTGTCACGCTGTGTCCTCTATAGTTATCTGCACTTGGTGTGCTGAGATGGAGATGTTTGCTTCTGGCTGCTGCTCTTGTTTTTTGTTGAAACCTATTTTAAATCTTGGAAATGTTAACCTTATTAACCTTTTGTCTTCTAAAGATGCACAAGAACCACTATGTTTTATAGCTTTAGAAAAAATGCTGTAGTCCTTTATTGTTTAATGGTATTTGAAGGTCTCATTTAGTATGGGATTTTTTTACTGTGGAAAGCTTAATATAAAGACTACAGCTACTTCCATAAATACAAGTCAAAGAGAACTTGACATGCTAAACACATTCTTTCGTATTATTTCCTGTGTTAGAACAAACTATGAGCATCATCAACCTGATTTTATTGTGTGAAGTACCCTTATTCTAAGAGCTCATCGCAGATTTTGTGTCTTTGTATGTCATTCTTTGAGAGGAAAGAGAATTCCACATAGGCTTTGTACAAATGAGTGGAGGCCCATAAGAGAATAAGAGAGGTATGCATAAAACCAGGCAAACCTCACTTCACAGGCAAGATGCCTTTCTGTTTTTAACTGGAGACCTAGAAGTGGGTCACCTTTCCTTTCCCATATTAGGCATACATTTTCTTGTCTTGTAGGAATTTGTCTTTTAGTTTAAAAGGAGCTCAGATCACAGATTTGGCATTTAGAAAGTTATATTTTTCTGTAATAATTGAGAAGCATATTTGCTGATAATTCTTATTTTTTTAGAGGAAGTGTTACAATGTTTTGTATAAATTACAAGAGTTTTTAAGCTCTCATTTTTTTTTGCTTTCTGAAACCAGTAATTTCCTGTTGTAGCTGGAAATGTTAAGTATAGTTTTTTAAGTATTAAAGTGCAGCAGCAGCTATTATTATTCTGCCTTAGCAAGTCTTCTAATACAACATTTGATTTGTTACTATGTCCTCATAGGGAAGCATCAACAGTAGAGTGTACATGACAGTGAGAAAGAAAACACATGCTTGCAATCAAATTAATGTATTTCATCTGTCTTCAACTAATAACAATCTGTCATGCTATCTATCTGAGAAGGGGCATAAACAGTTTATTTTGTGTTTGGAATAACTTCCTGGAGGTAGTTAATGTGACATGTAGTTTGTCTGACATGAGTATAACCAGATCAACACTCTAGATGTTTTCTTGATAACCTAAAAAAAATACTGAGAAAATCTGTACTGGAACTGTATTTATGTTTCATTTTGAGCTTCCTTAAATCAGAGTAGTGACATAGTTTTCAGGACTTCCATGAAAGAGTTTTCTTTTCTTGGCAGTTATACAATTTTAGTGTGAGAAAAAGATTGAAAGTATTAATAAAAATTTAACTACAAAAAGCTGCAGTTTGCACTCCAACGTTTAGGTTTGAATATTTGAGAAGTGTGTGCTGTAGTAATTTAAAAGTACCAAATCAAAATTGATTTTTAAAAATCTAGGTAATACACAAAGTCTGATAGTACTGCAGACTTGGTATGATTTGTTGTCAAATTCATTTATTATTATTTCTGCGTAATTCTGGTTATTCATTATATCAGATAATAATTATGATTAATAACATCAGATATTTGTTATATCACATGATTTTTTTATTGACACAGAAAGAACCTTTGTGTCTAATTAGAAAATGAAGGCGCACTTGCTTGAAGTTCTAAGTAACCATTCAAATATTCTTCAAAAACTAAGGCATAGTGAAATAGCTCCATCTTTTAGTGGGAAAGCAGTAGGTTACTGGTAAGCTGAGCAATAAAAAGCTAGGGAGGCGTTTTTTTGTTGCTTTTTTTTCCTATTTTCTTTGGAGTGATGGCAGAATTAGATTTAAAACTGGGTAATATTGCTTATGGCAGAAGAGGCCTGAAAGGGGCTCCTTCTGGCCAGAGCAGTGGGACCTGCTAAGCTATGCTCTGCTGAGGTAGGTGCTACGGGGCACAGGTCTGATAAACTGGGCAGTAAATCCGGTTGCCCAGAATGCTGCTCCCAATCTTCATCGTGGTTTCTGTTTTATTCTTTAGAATAGAGGTTATTTGGCACGTCTTAGGTAAATCCCTGTTATTCCCTTTTTCATGCACTTTTGCCTATGCTTGGGAGAAGCAGAACATGCACACTCTGAAATTAAACTGACTGCACTTGTTGAGCAGTGCGTACTGCATGACGATAATACTGTATAACAGTATTGTCTTCAGTCTGTTAGGTTTTCAGGTGCTCAAGTTAGGTTTGTTCTTAAGAAATCAGTCTGAAATTATACAAAAAATTAGGATGAAAAAGAGATCGTCATATACAGCCCCCTTTCTAATGACCCTGGGGTATTTTCAGAAGAGAAAATATGTACATAATTTTAAGCACATGTAAATCAAATTAATAAATTATTAAAGCATTTTACTTGTCATGTCTGTGTGGGCTAATCATGATAGCTCATTATTTAAACATTATGTAATTGTATACCTTGTGTGAACAGCTGCAAATACTTTGCAGAAAGATTTATATTTAATTTTTCACAGCATACTATAAAAGAATATATTTGTGTGAGGTACCATAGATTAATACACGTTTACTCATAACTTTAAAACTACCCTTAACTATATTAAAATATTAAATAGTTATAATATGCATGATAACTACAAAACTAGATACTTGTAAATTAATTTGTGTGTTAATACCAGTTTTAATGGAAAATACTGTAATTATCAATAAAAAAAAAGTGCAGCTTAAACAGGAGAACTGCCCCTTTGTAACGGACACCCTCGCAGTTATTACAGTTGCAAGCTATGAAAGTGAAAGACAGTCAGATTTGGGTGGAGAGGCGTCCCTTTACTGAAATTCTCTGAACTGTCTCTTTCATATTTCTTTTCACACATATGGTTTAGAAAGTGGTTAGGTTAGTTATCACTGGTATAATCATCTAAAATGACTGTATAGTCCTTATAGTTTGCAAGTGTAATCTCACGATCCAGGAGAAATGCCAACAAACTATTAAACAGTCAGACTTGCTTAGCATGCATTATGCATGCCGCTCAGCTGTTTATGCCATTCTGAACAAGTACTGTCACTATTTTTTCAGCTGCTTGGAAGTACCTGTACAAGTTAGATATTTGTGTTTCTTCCAGAATTACCTGAAAGGAAGATTCATACAAAATGGAGTAAAAAACCTTAAAAAATTGACTTAAAAAACCCCCTGTAGTTTTACATGGAGTTCTTCTCCAGTGAATTTATGAAACAAGAGTCTGGCAGTCCTGTGGGAAAGGGAGATAAATAGCATGAGAAGCAGCCTTTACATTCTGCATAAATGATGTTCTGTTGTCTTTTTAGAGTATGTGCAGTTATTTGCTTGTGTGACAATATTGAAATCAAAATATGCTATTATTACATGTTTGGCATTTTTAAAGATTATAAACCCAGAACATTCATCATTCTTCTAACTGATGATATATATTTTAAAATACTTACTGGCTTCGTGTTTGTACCAGTTGTATTACTCTGGTAAATTGTTACACGTATTTTATTGTTGCCTTAATTTTAAGCCAATACAGCTGTGGGATTTGATATCACACTTTATTCCTTGAATCAAACTCTGGTGAGCTAATTATATTTGTTCTAGTTCATTTTAGTGAAGCAGGTGAGCTAAAGTGGTATTTGAGCTGCGTGACTATTGGTTTTCCACATATATATGGTGTAATGGAATGCAAATGATCGTTTGTCCCTGCATAGTGGTGCTACGTGGCTTGTTGCAGGCCTTTTTTAAATCTTATGGAATGGTACATATATCTAAATAATCTAAGAGAAACAAATTTGGCATTAATTTATTTACCATTAGTGGTTTCAGAGTCTCAGGTCAAAAGTAGCAGAATTATTTGCTGTTGAAAGGCTGTGTGCGGGTAGATTGTGAACACCCATTTGTGTTTTACCTAGCACTTTCCAGTGTTCTTCTATTCCCTTGCTACCACCCAATAAACTAAAATTTCAGTGACTTACTCTTAATTTCTCAAGTAAAGTTATATAGAGATTTGACTTTGAATAACTATTTATACTGTTTCAAGGGTTTGCTCAGAATTTTTCTATCATTTGATGTCTAGCCTTGCAGATAGTTGTTTAAAATACGGTTTCCTTTTCCATTTTGAGTTAGCACCGTCTATCAGCTTTTCACTACAAATAAGTGATGTACAGCAGCAATTCAAAGGATAATGAAAATGTTTGTATAAATCACCTGAAGATGTGACCTAATCAAATCTCTCTGGTCCTAACTTAAAACGCCTATTTTATCCTTGTCTTTTTCAAAATGTCACTTGCTCTCCACAGAGGTGACCGTGATGGTGTTTACATCTTTTTCCTTACCTAAATTCTGCAGCGTTCTTCTTACCTGTTTTTCTTCTCACATCTTCAGGAATGCCTTAAAGGGAGTATCCTTGGGATTTCTGTGGGAGCTCCATATTTCTCTCTTAGATTCTGTTTTTTCACCTCACTAGATCTCTGTTTAGTCTCACCTACAAATCAAAATTGAACTCTCTAGAGTTCATGAGAAGCAAGTATTTTAGTAAGCCTTACCTACTTTTGCTACAGCAGACACTGATCTATGCTGGCTTCATCTTTGAGGGGAGATTTTCACTTGGATCTGTCTGGCTTGGTGGAAGTCATGTCTGAAGTTCCTAATCTGTTTTTGTTGTGGCAGTATCTTTATGGGATACCTGTGCATACAAATGTGTACAGATCTGCTAGTTATGGAGCAGCAATTTGTCTTGCTAGCTTTAATTGAAATGACTCTTCACACTAGACAAGCTTAAAGGTGAATGTTTAGTTTTATTCCAGAGAAACAAAAAGTTGGGCTCTTGACTAGTTAGTTAGAAACAGAGTTGCAGGAGAGGAAAAGTAAGGCAATGGAGATAATTTTTGGCAACCATGGTTTTTTTTGTTGTTGTTGCACAAGCTTTTTAGCGTGTATTTCAGGCATAAAAATGAGCGAACTGCAGCAGTCCATATTGTGGATGCCTTTTCTTAGAAAGGGACTTCCAAATGACTTTGGGGGCTGATGAGCCCCTTTTTCTGTCCTTATCAGGGCAATCACAGAAACAATACTATGACCTGTCTCTCTCTCTCTCTCTCTCTCTCTCCCCCCCCCCCCCCCATTGCTCGTGATGTCCCTCTGCTTTACCTGATTTCAATTTTCGTGTGGCTTATTTAAGTACTCCATTTAATGCAAATACACTAAGTGGTTCCTGTATAGTCAAGGAAGTAGCAGTGTACTCCTTTGACATTTTAACTATTGCTTTGCTAATTTCAACTGCCATTCCTGCCTGTTGGTCCCATTTTTAAGACCTTTAGAATTTTAGCAATGATAGATCAAAGAAATACTCACACAAGATGTGTAAAATTTACACATCTTGGGGTTGCTTTAGCTTTTCACAATCGGAAAACATAATTTATTAATGTAGATAGCAGAGTTTGTGTCCGAGTACTTAACCCAAAGTACTGATTTGTAACATTTGTGTGCTTTAGAGATTCACTGTTTGCAAATAGTTAAATCTCTTTTCACTTTTCAGACTAAAATCATTGTGTCTCCTTTAGACATCCCATTGTGAATTTCTAGCCATCAGTTTATATTCTACTTGGTAAAAATGGAGCTATTAATTTTCCCCACCGTTGTCTTCTTTCTCATTCACTTCAGATGAGGAGGATGACTGTACCATCTGGCACGTAAACTTCACTTTGGGCCTTTCTATAAATGTTTTTGTTTGATGTGTGTCCAAATCTTGCAGATTCTTTCTTTGAGACCTTTGTTAGATATGGCCTATCATAACCATTACCACAGTTAAAATGTTCTTATTTTGCATCTTAATTTCAGTAATTCCTTTTTCTTGGCCAATGCAATGTTATCTAGTCATTTAGAATACTCTGCAAGATCATTTTCCTGGTTTGTAAAATCAAACTGTATTTATGTGTCTGATTCTCTTTCTTTTCTATTCAAAACTTACTTGTCTTTGCCTTTAAACTTTTCATGGCTTAAGTGCATTCTAGGATCATCCTTCATCCCAAGATGTCTATTCCTGCTGTTAATTGGCTCATCATATGAGCCCACATTGGCCAGCTGTTAGTTTTCTTTCTATAAAGTCCCTGCATTCCTTATAAACATCATCTTAGAACATCATTTTTCTCCTCCAAATCCCTCCTTAAAGTCTTTTTGCTGTGATGTCTAAATAAAAGCTGAACAAGACTTATCTCCTGGTGTGCTAAGAATTCTGCCTGTCGACCAATGTCAGATGTTCAAAAAAAAAAGGACTGGAGGGTAACTATTCACTGTATTTTAGCTGGTCTTCAGTAACTGTCTATGATTGTGCCCTTAGCCTGTGGCGATGCAAAGTAATTTGAGTTAGCATAGTTGTCTTTCATTGACTGCAAACTGCAACTTTGTATACTTAAATATTTATTAACACTTGAAACCCTTTTCTTGTGCTAAAACTGTGCCCTCTTTCATTGAGAGCTAATGTAACATGAATTGCCTTGCATTTACTGTGGGCTGAGTGTGCGCACGTGGACACTTACCTGGCAGTTATCTAGTGTAACGCTAACTGTACAGTTCACAGCAGACTGCCCATCATTCAGAATGCACAGGGTGAAATACTTGTGAGTGGGGAGAGGGATGGAGACTTACACAAAATTCAGAAATGTAATTTTGCCTTGATTTTCACTTCTAGTCTGTTAGATCCTAGAATCTTGTGCTTTTAATTTCTCTACTCTAGTACAGTATATGCTCCACTGACCATATATTATTCTTGATGTTTCTTCAAATAGAAAATAGGAGGCATTTGAGGATATGATTTCCAATATGGCAGTGGCATTGTCTTCCTGAAAATTCATCAACCTTTTAGCATGCTGCTGTGTTCTTCTACTCCCTATTCTTTCCTTCCTGGGAAAGAGAGTTTGAGAGAGATTGTAACTTGTGAGCTTGTCTTTGTGGACTTATATAAGAATCTCATGGTATTTTAGAGGGAGACAGTGTAAATGCTATCTATCTATTTATTTATTTTTATTGTAATTGTGTGTCAGTTTCTGGAGTTCGGGCATAGTTGAAGAAATACAGTGAGTGAAAATTGGGTTTAAGGTTCCTTTAAGAGCTCATCAAATAAAAATAAAGAAAATAGATATTTATTTTTCCCAAAAGAGTAATCTCACTGTTGTGTTTTCCAAGCTGTTCTTAAAGCTAATGTGTGAAGAGTAAAAGTAATAGTTAATAACGATACGGTTTAGGCAGTATGCTGTATTTTATTCTTAAAAACATTTCAGCAGAGGCTGTCTTCTGGTAGTTATTTTTCAGAGAAAAAAGTTAAGTAGCTGTTACGTAGACTGCATGAGTTTTTAACAAAACTGTTATCGACTTTGGGCTTTCTCTTAGTAAATGTATTTGTTCTTCCTATTTTTTATGGAACTGTATATTCTACGTTTAGTATTATGAAAAACTGTACTACAAACATTAGTGTTAATAGCTTAGTATTTTAGTCCTTCACAAATTAATGCCTGTGGTAACTGGATGATTTTAGGCCTGTTCTTATAAACAAGGCCTTACTGATGTGCAAGGAACAGTAATATGTGGCAAAAACTCCACATTAACCAAGGTAAGCAGTATAAATGGGGTGTAGGAATCCCCTGTTAGACTAAAAATCTCCAAGAGAAAATCTCCAGAGCCTACAAATTAAAGACCTCCAATATCATTTTAAAATAAAGCCTTTTATGTACTAGGAGAGCATTTTTTCAGCTGATAATCAAATGACACTATTATGCAGGCTTACTAGATTTGCAAATTTACAAGTTTTTACAAGTCAGTTGGGTCCCTTCCTCAGGAAATCAGTTTAAGTTTTTTTTTCCTGTATTGACTCAAAGAGCTTGGTTGTCCTTAAATCCTTCTGAATATATTTGCCTTATAATTTGACGGCATTGAGTCAACACCCTTATAGGAACTGTAATGCAATAAAAAGAGAAACTGTTCAATATAGTTTCCAGTTACCTTAGGATCAGATTTGGAGAAACTGGAACGTACACAATAAAACCTGTGCAAGACTTGAGTTCCATGTTGTTTTGGAAGCAACCAGTGCTTTTCAACATAAAATACCATTTGAAAGCTTTGCTCTGCTGCCAGTGGTTGTAAAATGATAAAAATGAAAATGTGTGTGACTCTTCAAATATGCATTTTACTGTTTTTAATTTTCTGAACCATACCTTTGTGGAATTGAAAGCTTCATATACAAGTAACTAAGCATCAGTGTTTTTACTCAGTTCATTTTTTTATTATAGTGAAAGTTTTTGCTCTACCATGTTCTGCAATAAAGTTCTTTATAACTCATTTACATTTTTTACTTGGGAAAAAAATATGAAGATTCAGATGTGCTTGGTGAACTCTATTTTGTAAAAGTCTTTAGATTACACTGGAATCTCCAATATGCATCATGCTTGCAAACAAAATGTGCAAAATTTAGTTCTGTCTTCAGGTTTTTGTGTGTAGTTAGCAGTAAAATTGTTACAAATTGTTTGTGTGTATCCAGAGATAAATTTGTCCTTTTTTTCAGAAAAGAGTTTGTTGCATTTGACCATACAATTTTAATTGTGGTTTCATTTTAGTTTTGCAAATAAAATTAATCTGATGTAATTCGTTATTTTTATTTTGGCAAATGATTGAAAGAAACTTGCATTTGCATACACCTTTAAAGGAAAAGATTACATCTGTTGTGTTTCCAATGAATAATTTCTAAGACAGGTAACTAAATGGGTTCCATTGTAGTAATTTTTCTTTTCTTCAACTTGTTTTTAGTTGACTTGGAGCATATGCGCACAGTGAAAGTTGACAAGCACCAGCGATTTTGTCAGGAAAACAATTTCAGTAGCCATTTCGTGTCGGCCAAGACAGGAGATTCTGTAAGTAAGAAAAATAAAACCATTGTAGATGTCTTTTTTTTTTTTTTTTTTTTTTTTTAAAGCTGCAGCAGTTTTATTATACTTCACATATCAAACCATTGAGGACTTTGGCTGCTGCAGGTCCTTTTTGCCTGCCTAGTTGCATGAAAAATAGATCTTTGTATGAGTGTATATGTTCTGTATTAATTACAGTGGCTTCTCATCTGATTTGCAGTTTGAGGTTTAGATTTTAATATGGAAATGGTCTAGCTTATACATCAGCATGAGAACTGAGACCAGCTGGATCTGTTTGCTGTCAGCCTGTAGTTAAATGTATTCCTTCATTCCAGGTGCAGTCCCATCTATAGACCATCGATATAGAAACTTACAACAGTTGATAATGTCACAAGACCCTGTTGCAATCAAAATTTTTAATATGGGTCCTGAGCCATGAGAGATACTCCCTCTGCAGGTCCATTGGAATTTGAACATTCTGGTATTTGTAATGCTTTGCAGAGCACATTTTTGAACAATCTTTTGACTCTGAGCTAACTGGGTTATTTGTTTTAGTTGGAAGCATATGGAAGAAAAGGTTCTTTTTCAGTTGACTGTATCAGTCAAATCACATTGTATTGTTTTGCTTGATTTCTGTCACATGCCTAATGACTTTGTCATTCCCATAAAACAGTCCTGTATCTGTCTCCTTAATGTTACGAATGACAACATAATTTACTTTATTTGTATGTTATTGAATGGTAAGACCATGTTCAATTATATGGAAATATAATTCTGTAACACAAATGGAATCACTTGTTGTTTTAACATCTTTGATGAAATTTCTACAATGGACTGCCTAATTTTATAAGATAATAGTTTTTCTGTGAAATCTAACAATACTGCTCTTACGAATGCAGTGAGTCCTGATTCTCCTTATAGTTTGTGTTAAATATTTGGCATAAGTTTTTGGTTCAAGTGTGAAAATTCAGGCTTTTTATGCTAGAAACTGAAGAAAAATTTTATAATACTTCACTCAATGATGTGTGCAGCTGATAAAATGTATTCCTTTCTCAAGGAGACAACCTTTTTGTGGGATTTGGTAATAGGAAGAAAAAGCAGTTCTTTTTATAAGGTTGATAAATTTAACGTTACAAGTTATGAAGGAATCTTTATTAGGTCTTTTTAATTGATTGATGAATTACAGCAGCATCCCACTATATATACTGATTGTACTTTTTTTTAACTTACTGTTTAAAAACAAAAGTAAATCTGAACATACCTAGAAAGCATCAACCAGAAATCTCTGTTTAAATACCTACTAACAAAAGAAGGTATAAGGTATAGTTTACAGTAGTTTATTTTTAGTTTCAATATAGATTTGAATTAACCCTTTCACTGGTACCCGCACACTGGCCTTTCAAAATCTTCCTGTATTTGGGTAGTTGTGCAGGAAAGACAGGGTGTTTAGCCTAGACAGTGATTTAAGAAGAGGCCATCCATTGCTACTGTGGATACAGACCAGAGGAGTCTTAAATACTTAGTTAAGATAAATGATTTGTTTTGTTTACCTCAGATCTTTCCAACAGATTCGTTTGCAAAAGATAATTTTATGTACATAGAAAAGCCCAAAAGTCTCCTCAGGAGAAAAAATTTCATTAAAGATTTAGTATAGCTGACTGTCTTACTGTCCATCAAATTGCATAACTAAAGCACTGAACTCGTGCCTGATGTTTTGTGCACAAAGCATCCTCGTGGCAGGTGGTCTAGCTCAGTACGCCTGAGAGCTTGGTGTGGGTTAAAGTAGGTCTCTGGAAGAGGTAAGTCTGTCCAGGATTTCCTTTCTTGCTGTGTGGATGCTAGTAGAATAGACAAGTAGTTCAGAAATAGAGAAATTATTTTGGAAGCTACTGTGGTTTGTTGGTTGTGCACTAATTTGTTACTGGTTTCCATCTCAGGTGTAAGAAGAGATTGTGTAAATGGTATTTTTTTTGAATTTTCATTGAAAATGACTAAAAGCACTTACACAGGCCTTACCTTTTGGAAGTGGCAGCTGCATGATGAAGAGCAATGTTTGTTAGTAGTTTAGATTGTGAGCCCAGTTGAATAACCATGTAGGTAAAATGTAATGTGTAGCTTGACACTGCAGTGTTCAGGAGCGGCACAAGCTTAAGCTGCTTCTCTTTAACATCTTTTGTGTTCTTTAATCTCATTTAAAATGCAGCTGCCTAAATACTAGGATTGGTGGACTTCATTGAGATGAAGTAAAGGAGTTATTTAAGATAGCATTGCCACCCAATGTTATCTGTCAAACCACGTCCAAAGTCTAATTCTGCCAGGCTGCTGCATGCCATACAACATCTTTCTTGTTTCCTAGATACTTCTGTTTGGTATAACAGCCATGATGTTTTGTAAGACTCTTCAGAACAAATGTATCATTGCTTGGCTTTCGTATTGCTAATGTTTTTTAAACGCGTGCAGTAGAGATTTTGGTGATGTTGATGCACAGTTCCGTTGTTTTCAATTTCAGAAACCTGCATCTCTATTGCACAATACACTGGTAATATATTTTTGTGCTAAACATTAGTGAATACCCTTATTCATATTTTATAGCACTGAGAGTAGTATTTGAGAGGAGGGTTGTGTAAAAGCTTGTTTAAACTTAGGTCTCTGGAGGCAGAGTAGAAGTGTTGCTTAACAATCCAGCATACTGTTCATTCCTTGTACCATTGTCGAGTCATTTTCTCCAATTTTTAAACAAAATTGCATGTACCAGATGAGGTTATTTTCAGATCTGTTTTGCACAGGTCATAATTTTGTATATCTCATTGTTTACAGTTCAAGAATGGTTGATATATTTGAAAGAACCTCGAGGATGTCTGTTTTTAATCATTTAAATGCAATTTAATTTTTTTCCATAGGTCTTCCTGTGTTTTCAGAGAATTGCTGCTGACATACTTGGCATCAAATTAAACAAAGCAGAATTGGAACAATCACAGGTGATTTTCCACAAATACATGTTTTTTCTTAGTATTTTATTTGGTATTTAAAAAAAAGTCTCATTGCGATTTAATAAGTGTCTTTTAAAACAAGCTGCATCTGTTGTTCTGAAGACAATTATTTACTTTCACAACAGCTTTTTTATTTATTCACCATGATAAACTTGCTGAAGCAAGAAAATGTATGTTCAAAAAATTAGGAAAAAACTTTAGTTTGAGCGCTGTTTGTTTAAAAATAGTACTTAAAATTGGTTTAGAAATTAAAACCTCTCTCTATATGCATACACAGGTAGCATGGAACATACTCTTACATATACATTAAATACTGTACATTGATGTCAGATACAGTTTTTATGACAATTATTCTTTTCAAATTCTTTACATACTTAAAAGCATTTCATTTTGGAATGCTACAAATTTAAGTGATAGAAGGCATAAGCTTCTCTGAGTGGAAATGTTCTAAATCAGTCTTTATTGTTGTCATACAGGAAAAAATATTATTTGTCGATCAGAGAGTCAGGAATTAACTATGTCAAATCCTATGCTTGGGTAATCTCAGATTTTAGTCTTCATTGTGTGCCTGTGTAATACAGGACCTCAGTAGTGACTGTCTGCCTCGGGGAAGGACTATTTGCTTTGTAAGGTCACTATTTCCCATTTTATTCTCATGCAAACGAGAAATGAATCCTATTCAGGTTCAGTATACCCCCTCTCAACAGCAGGCAGACCTGTGGAATCATGCGTTTGGGTAGCTATTACAGCTCCCTGGCATCTGCAATTATTTTTCTCACTGTACCAGTCCCAAATAATCTCCCCCTAAAGGAGCTGCATAGTTTCTGCCCTTGCATTTTGTGTTTTGTCTTTTGTGTTATGAGTGTTATCTTGGGGATTTTCTGCCATTTCCTCTGCAGTAAGAAAGGGCTGAGAGAGGGGAGAATGTTTCCCAGCAATAGGTGGGAAGGTTGTCAAGAAAGTTGTCCCCCATTCTCTTGCATTGGTTAGCAGTGAGTTAGGGATGTGAATATAGCGATTTCGCTGTGAACACATGGCAAAACCCTGCTGCATATCCTGCTCTGAACTGTAGCAGAGCTTTGTTGCAGTTCATGCTGTTCAGTTATTGCTGTATGCAAAATGGCTCTAATGAGAGCATTCGTAAGGTTTAGGACCTTATGAATTAATTGGGAAAAGATGTTTTCGCTATTTTAAAAAATTTGAACTGTAACTATATTAATTAAAATGTGAGTACTTGCTTAACTGTATCTACCAGAGTTGGAAGTCACTTATTTTTAATCAGTGAAAGTTAGGAGATCAAAAATGTGTTAATTGTTCAAATAAGCAAGCAAGCAAGAGGTTTTCTAATATAACCCCTTTTCCCTTACCACCTCCTTCTTCCTAGTTCCTGCTTCTAAAAATAATTTTCCTGCCAGTAAGACTGTCTGCATAGGTTTAAACCAAAAAGATTTTATACAAACCCAATTTCAGAAACCTCAAAACCAAAGATTATACTACTGAGGCAACCCTTACTATATAATGACATTTGAGATTACAATACGCTTATTTTAAATTTACTTATTGAACCAAAAGGTAGCTGTTCCAGTGGTGTAATATCCTGGAACTGCTAGTTACTACCAACATTAAACAAGTACTACAAAATAAGTCAACAAGCTTATTTAAAAAAAAAAAGCAAAACATTTCTTAGGTACAGCTTGGTCTCCTGCTTTTTGAAACAAACAATAAATACATAATTTCTGAAAGTGTTTTGCCACAGCAGTGTTTACAATGTGTGTTGAAGTGGTTAACTAGAAAACTGTATTGCAAACAGTAAAATGGTAAAATATACTTGCAGTGCATACCTAACAAGCAAAGCTAAGGAACTTTGAAAAGCTGAAATTTATAGGTAGAGAAATATTGAGTGTGTCTTTTCAATTATCTTTTACTACTAAGGCACCATCCATCTATTGTTCTGAGCTCTATGATTATTTGGATATAAATATTCAGCACATAAAGAGTTCTTTAATTTTTCTTTGATGGTTTAGCTAACACTGGAATATCATTCTTAGACCTCTCTGCTGTGTGGTGGTGTATTCTGGTAGCTTACATGTAAGCTTGTAGATAGGTATGCAAATACCTTAAATTAAAAAGAGAATATGATAAATGGGTTGTACAGAAAATTGTAGCTTTCTAAAGAAAGTGTCTGTTTTTAGGTTGTTTTTAAAGTAAGAACCTCTATATAGACCTGATTCAAGAGAACATAACTTTCTATGTCAAATTGGTATCACCTTTAAGTAGGCTTCCTCCTACCTTAGTATTGTAATTACAGTTCTTAATTTTGTTGAGCAGATCAATGGAATATGCAATATGTGGATCAAAGTCAATATTATGCAAATTGCAGTAGCAATAGCCTATAAATAGCTAATATGCATAAATTAAATACTCACTGTGGCCCATACATTATCGTTAATGTGAATCCAAGCTATAGTGATAAAAAAAAGGTAAAAAACCCTGTGAAAAAACAACAACAACAATAAAAGAATAAACAAAGCCAGTAAATGGAGTTGGACAGAAAAGAAGCTTCATTGTCGCCATTTAGGTGCAGCAGAAGTCACTACGTGGTGCTACGCTGTGCATGTAGCTAAAGAGTGAGAGCTGGAAAGCAACTGCCTAACTTTGCAAAGTTCTGCTGATCGAGCATAGTTTCAATCTACTCCGTACAAGCAATAGTTCTTTGTTACCAGTAAATGTTTGCTTCCTTTGAGAGTGCTATTTTGAGTGGGCTGTAGGAATTGCCCTAATTTAAGTCACTGAGAAACCAATGGGAATTGTATTGGAGTGACTGTCAGCTGTATCTTAAGGTTCATTGTTGAATGGAACCAAATACCCTGGTCACTTCATAAGATAGAAAAGGGAAAGTCTCTACATAAAACTGGAGAAGGAAAACTTTAACCTTCATATCCTCAGGGAGATGAATAGAAGACATTTCTTGAGAGAAATTTATTAGTCTGCAGTGGAAAAGCCTAATTGAAGTAATGTGTAGGTGCTGTTTCCCAGAAGCATGGAGCTGCTCTCTTGGCTGGAAGGAGGTGGTGTTAGATGATGTTGCCATTACTAGGTTTCTGGTTTACCACAGACTTTTTTTTATGACAGGTACAGGTCCCTTAGTGTAGTGGTGTGGTTTTTTTTTTTCCCCATCTGTGAACTGGGCACAGGGCTTCCTTAAATTGTGGAACAGTTATGTGAATGCGTTCCTTAAAATTTTTAGGCATTTAATACTCTAGCTATTGGTTTATAAAAGTGGATAGATAGATAGATGAATGCTAGATAAATGCTATTAAAAAAGCAGATAAAAACAATACAATAGTAAGTGTGACATCCTTAAATCAGTTAAGTATGTAAGTGTTGATTTGGATTTAATCTTTAAACAAAGAGTAAAATACATTTTAGTTTTTACAAATGTGCACTATTTACATGCTGGATTATATCTTTGAATTTTCCATATTTTGTGTCATGTGAGATTTCCTTATTTTGAAAAATGAGAAGGTTGCTGCTTGAATATGCTTGTCGGAGGATATCAGACATCTTCATTCAATCTAGGTGGTAACAAAGTATAAGATGTAATACTGAGTTTGTCTAAAATGCCAACAGTGAAATGCTATGTGTGAATTATGTTTTGTTATGTATTTCTTCATTATTACTGATTGTATGATATAGAGAATACTCTTTAAAAATTATTTGTGGCACTTTTGATTTTATGCCTGAAGATCATAGTTCTTGTGTTTAAAATCAATTATAATTGTCATAGTCACTAGGAGGATCTTGGAAGTGACTCACAGGTGGTTAGAAATAAGTAACAGGAATCCCAAACACATTATTTTAACTTGCATGAATTTGTGGGGCTTGACTCATGACTTTTGAGGTTTGATGATTGGCAGAACTGCAGAAGCTCTTGTGAAAAGTGGATGGGGTTCTTGGTCCCCTTCAAATTAACAGCACAACTTCTGTTAATTAACTGCAAGAACAAGCCTTAGAAATTGAATTATTTACCATGCATTGTTTTAGAAAACAGCTGCAGCAGTTTAAGATATTAATGCAACCCAAGCTATTTGTTACTGCCCTTTTGCTGGAATTTATCACTCCCACAGCAGAATCAGAAAATGGAAGGTGATCATGTGCCTTGGCCACATCAGGGTGAAGTTGAGCAGCTTAGCTTAAACTGCTGCTGAAAGTTGTTTTTAAGTGAAGCTGCCAGACTTTGTGCTGAAGCGGATGAGGTGCAAGTACACGTTACATTCCACCAGCTCTCCTTTGGCAGCAGTGATCTCCAGCAGAGGAATAGGACAGACATTTGGGGGTGGTAAGTTTTTAAGCTATCTCAGCTAGAGCTACTAAACCTTGTCTGTTAACATGCTGAGATGACTGTTAATCAAACCCTTATTTGGACAAAACTGCGATGAAACAAAGAACTAGATTACTCTTTGTGCGTGACTGGAAAGTAGAGCATGTTTTTGAAGTGGAGCAGTTCCAAAGTAAGAAAATTGCAGATTCTGACTTATTTTCAGTCCTCAAAATACTCTCCCTTTTAAATCGCAAGGGTCTGATGAAATTTGAGGAAATAGCTCCTTTACTAATCAAATGTTTTTCTTTCTATATTTTTTACTTTCAACCGTAGTGTAAAAACTGCATGGGGTACAGCTTTGTTCCTTGGCATTGGCAAGAGCTAGCATTTTTGTAAGTGATGTGTAGTTTTCTCTTTAACTAAATGCCAGTTCAGCAAACTAGGGTGTGCGTGCCAGCTTTCTACAATAAAAAGTTTGGCAGATAAGTCAGGTCTGGAATTCAGAGCACCTGCACCAAGAAAGGTTATTTCTCATTATTGACAGTGGTTTAAACCATGGCAATGATATGCCTGACACAGAAACTGTTACAAAGAAGCCCAAGTTTTTAATTACCATGAAGTTAATATGAGAAATGTTGCAGTGGTATTTTTTTACTCTTATTTAGGTGAAATTCCTTTAGAAAATCCAAGTCATTTATGATAGTCAGTTTCTTGCTACAACATGCCTAAGCATGGGTCACTAACCTGCCTGTGTTTACAGGATGGGATTTAGACCAATGTTTTGAGGAACAATTAATTGCCTACTGATTGCAAGGCTTTTTTTTTTTTTCCCCTTCTTTTTTTCTCCCCCCCCCCCCCCCCCCCCCCCATCATCTCTACTCAAAAGATTGGTATGAAGAAACTAGGTCCCATGGGGTCAGATAACACTGTTTAATGCTAAAACTCCTACTACCGCCTTACATGGGATTTGGCAACCTTTCCCTTGATAACATCGGGCCAGGAGTCCAGTAAATCACGAGTGTTGTCCACTAGATAAGATAATATGAATGTGATCAACTAAACTCAAGGAAAGTACATCAGCAGCTAATAAATCCAGATCCCTTACCAGCCAATTCAGTTATTGTTGCTTGTTTGACATACAGGTTTTATTTACAGAGGTAATCTTTAACATATACTGTTTATATATTCATATAATCCAGTTTATATATTATTTCCTTTAAAAAATAGTATTTATTCATTTATCTGTTCATTTTAACCCTGAAAATATGTTGTGTTAAAGTTGAAGTATTTAAGAAAGAATTATTAAACTGGTTTAGGGTATCTTTCATAGCAGACCTACCTCCTCTGTTACTTCTTTGCTGAAACTATTCTATGAATTTTTTTCGCCTTTGCGTGAACGCTGTATTAATAGCGAGAAAACTTTCAACAGTTTAAGGGGGAAAATAAGCGCCTTTTATTTTTATATGAAGTAAAGAAAAATCAAAGCTTGCAGCACTTAGATGTGAGGTTGTTAATTTATGTCACTGTTTTTGATTGTATATTAGTTATAATGCGATAGTTATGTAATGGAAAAGATGCATGTGTACATCTAATGCATTTGTTACAATTTTTGATAGGAAGCTGGCTAATGTAATATTTAAGTACCTTAGACTTAAAGAAATAGGCCATTGTCATCTCTTTTCCACTGAACTGCCTTCCTTTTTATTCTGTCCCTTCTCTTGCTTTAATACGCTTCCGTTGATTGCATGTATGAATAAGGGCATGTCCTTGAAGAAGCTTGAGAAGCAGCCCTGATGCCAATAGTGACACTTTCGGCTAGACATGTTGCTCTTGTGTCAGCATAGGGCCCGAAAAGAAATGCGCTTTCGTTTTGCTTCTGCATAGTCTTTTTATGTCATTCATTCATTCTTTTCAACTACTGATCAATCTCTCCATTTTTTTCCTTCTCTTTTCTTTTTACATTCTTCTTCTTGCCCTCTATCCGTTATGTTGATACATGATTAACAGCATGTTGTCAGGGCAGAACTAGTGAAATATCCTGAAGAAGATAACCAACGTCACAGCGCTTCCAACTGCCAGAGCAAAGTCTGCTCAATGCAGTAGTTCAGGTATTGATGGAAAACTTGGGGTTTTTTTCAAGCTGCATTGCTTTTACATGAAGTAACAACTGTTACAGTAAGTTCTATTGGAAAAATATGTTTTGTGTCTGTAAGCACTTGTAATACTTAACATACTAATATGGAACTCTGTGTACAATTACATGGTGTTTCTAATAACCAGATAGTTCACAGAAACTTTGAAATACTTCATGTTACTGTATTAGGAAGGTCCTGCAGTGCTGTATATTCAAAGTGGTACATAGCTGCCTCAGATGGAAATGGACACAAAATTGGAATCTCATTTCCTTCTCATATAGGAGAGACCACCAGTCTTATCAAATGCTTTGTAAATAGAATGGGTAGTATCTATTGGATCTGTACTAGAAAATAAATATTTATGGTATGCAGAGGTTCTTTTTATGTTAATTTAGTCTTTAGTCAGTCTGCCTATCAAAGCTTTTTTGAAATATGGTTGTATTTGAAATTTGCTTTGAATTCTGTCCATATATCCTATGAAGTGCTTGGAGTAAAGATGGAAAGACAAACTTGCGTACAATTTACAATTACAATTTAGGCTGTTATTCTTAAAGAATGCATACCATAGTCTTTGTAAACAATTTTTTTTAATTATTTCCATACAAAACTATTTTCATTGAGGTAAAACTGTATTCACTGCTTTTGCAAAAAAGTCATGTTCCATTGGTACTGTTGTGAAAACCTACCAAGGCACTTCTTTCTGCTTGATATGGATAAACTGGTATTTAGAACAAGAATTAGCACCTGATAAGACTTTCTGTAAGGTAATGAAAAAAACCCTAAGCAGTGTCTGTTTTGCCTAATCTTTTTCCATTCATATTTCATAGTCAAATATGTGTTGAATGCTTTGCCAGCATGAAGATTATATTTTCTGATTGTTACTGTGTTTTCTTTTGTGACAGAGGGTGGTGAAGGCAGATATTGTCAACTACAGTCAGGAGCCTGTGACAAGAACCGTTAATCCTCCTAGAAGCTCAATGTGTGCAGTTCAATGACCATGCTATTCTTCTTTGTTTTGATACCTTTGGCGGTCCTCCTACCTTGACACAGGCTCTGGGATTACCAGGAACTTTGTTTTAACAGTGACCATCCCAACAATGCAATTAAAGGTTTCAAAAACTTGTTGCACCATTGTACGTTGAGAAGCAGCAGGCAGTTTTCTGACTGGCCGAAATTCAAACATGAGACCACACACTTTGAAAAATTAAGATCTATATTCTTTTAAATTATATTTAAATAAAGCAGTATAACAGTGTTTATATGTTTCCTCCTATCTATGTGACTGATACCGAAATAAAAATGGATGAAGAAGTCATGCATTCAAAATACTTTTAAAGACATCACCATGGAAGGGTATTTTGCCAAAGCATTTTTAAATTTTTTTTCTTTTTTTTTCTCCTGTGATCTGAACTAACTCAGTCAGCAAAATGTAACTTGGAAAAGCTATTGCTGGAATACTTTCAAGCACGTAATATATTTTATCTAGGGGTAATTTGAAAGTATTCCATTAATATATATACATAGTGCAAAATGTATAAATTGTATCCAGTAAGAAACAGTGCTTGAAATAAAGCTGTAATATAAAACCAGTTACTTTTCTGAAGTCTCAAGTTGTCTCCGTGGATGATCTGAAAAATGCTAGTGTTTTTGTGTATTTTTATTACCACATCAGCATTACTTCTTGCAGTAGTAGATGTGCTTATATGTCTTCATGAATATGGATGAACCTCCATCAACGGTTTGGGCTGTAAATGTTGAGTGATACATTCAGCATGCATTAGAAACTGTTGATAGATCAATTAGGATCAGTCATTTTTAATAACTAACTGAATGACTTTTGGCCTGGTACTCTTTTCTTCCTAGTTGAGAGTAAACGACAGATAAAAAGCTGTCTGCTCTGTGACCATTGCATTTCTCCTCTGTTCCTTTTATAGCAATCTCTTTTAGACATGTAGTTCTCTGCTGGCACAGATGAACAGAAAGCTAAGGAGAGAAAAAAAAAATTAAGCCAACTTGATTCCAAACTAGAAATCTTTTCCTGTTTTAACTTTAGAGTGTGTTTTCTTATAAAGTACAACAAAACATTTGGAGATTTAGAAAATTAATGAGGCTGAGTGAAGGAAGCTTGTATATCATAAGTGAAAACGGTAAGGTCCTTCAAGTGAGTGTTCCTATTAAGCTGTTCAAGCAAGTGCTTAATAGTTGGAACTATTAAACTATTAGTAGTTTAATAAAATATTTAAACTATTTTAACCATGTTAAAAAAAAAAAGATTGCAGATGGCAAAAATGTGCTATTTGTTATTATTTTGGTATATTCCACGTTCATTGAAAAGCTAAGTTCATTTTTAAACCATTCAACATGCGGCTTGACACATAGTTTTATAACTACATGATAATGACTTAGTGTTGTAATATGTTATTCAAATGTGGGAAATTCTAAGAAACAAGCTGAGATATTGAGAAGTTACTCTACATTAAGGTAGGTGTGAATTTGCAGTAAATTATTTGTTCTAGGGTTACAGCCTGTGGTCTTGCTCCTGTCCCATGGAGTTCATGTCCCACTGCATAGCTTTACCTTGTAGTTAAATGCAATTGAAAGGTGAACTATCTTCCACTACCACCAGATGAGAATGTCTGTTGAAACAGTTTTTCTGAAGTAGCTGATAAGTTTATGAGTTTATGCCCTCCAAAGCACATGGTAAGTTTTTCTGAACCCCTGGATTTCTTGGTGTGTTTGTGTCCTGAACTCTGCCCATATGTTCAGATATTCATGAGAATTGCTTCCTCCTGAGGAGCTGAGCCCAACCTGGCTCAGCTAGATGGCTAGAGCCATCTTCCTCTAGTGCATGTGAGTCAACTTCATAGTCCTGTTTCCCAAGTAATACCTGCCATGGTCTTAAAAAAACAAATAGTGCTTTTCTCTTGAAAACTTCTGTAATCTTACTTTTCAGAAGAAAATGCTTTTTCATAACTTGATACACAAAGACCATTATTACCCTGAATAATGAAAAACTTTTGCTTTTACATATGGGGTAATCCTGCAGTATGAAGGCTGCGATACATGTCCCAGTCCAAGCTATTTTACACGTGGATTTTATGTCTCCATCTCATCATGATCTTTTACTCTCAGTGCCTGTTTTTCTAGCTGTCTTTGACTTGTACATCCTTTTGTGTTTTATTCCCATTGATCTTTTCACCATTTTCTGTTAAAGCCCTACCTTCTCTGAAGATATTTTTGTTTACATTTCCAAGCTGCTCTCACTCTTCCTCCCTAACATACATGCATATTATTTACGCTAACCAGGAATCTCGTCTTCTGTGCCCCCCACCCCTCCTTTTGCTGCCCCTCTTAACCTCCTCAGATTTTCTGTATTGTATACTGACTTCCACTCTCCCTGCCTTTCCCTACCCTTCCCGCCCCATTTAGATCCATTACCTGTCCACGTTTTAATCCTTACAAATGAGCTTTGCTCTTTTTGCTCATCCCTGGGGACCCCACCTTGAGCCTTCAGGTTCCAGCTGCAGTCTAAATCCTTAGCTGTGGTTGCTGCCTTTGAAGTGCTGCGGCAGCTGTGGTTGAAGATTCGGGGGTGCCTTTGCCATCGCTATGGCCCAAGTTCTACCAGGCTGAGCAGAAAGGTCAGAGAGAATTCTGGAAGATTAAGCAACATGGAGAGAGGGAGTAGACACTGTTCTGCAGGGAAGGCAAGGGCTCTCTGGAGACTGGAGGGATAGAAACAAATTTAGTCAGAGAGGTGTGTAAGGGGGGGGCAGGTGACCCACCGCCCTGTGCCCCGTCTCCTTCCATAAGTAATGTCCCACTGCTGACCCACACGATTCACATATGGTGGAGTTCAAGCATGTGCCATATTAATGCACTTAAAAGTTTTTTGCAAGGTGAGAACTGGTTGAAAGCAATTCAACAAGCAGTAATGAAGATAAATAATGCAACGCTTTCCAAAAGCGAGGCGACATATGCTTAATGTCCATTGACATGGGGAGCTGGGGCGGGGGGAAGCATGTTTTTTTCCTGAAGCTGAGGCCAGATGAAGGGAAGAAACATGTTCAGGCCCTGATCTTACACAGATCCACACTGGTGAAGTGATCTGCCTGCTCAGAGCTGTTGTAACTAATCATTTCAGTAACAGCTCCACAGCTAAAAATTGCTTCTAAGTTCAGCTCCTTGCTAGGGTCAGTCTTGTGTGGTGTGGTGGATACCAGTAGGCACATTGTGTCTGGCTGCATGTTAGGTTACCAGTGCTTTTAAAATACGTATTTGAAGCATTATTTAGACTCCTGCAACTTCTCGTCTTTTGTGGTTCTAAAATTTGGTGGGGTCAAATTGAGCCTCTTTCGCAAACAGCAGTGAGAAGGTACTTGCCCTCATGACCAGCTGCTGTGAGTGCCAGAACCTGCGACGAGTTCATGATCTCCTCTCTGAATACATCATTCTTTTGACAGTTCATAAAAGTTATGGAAACACACAAGCCTTCTTTTTAACCAGAATAACTTACAAAAAAAAAAAAGTTTTAAAGGACATGTACAAGGTTGCTAGAAAAGTTACGGGAAGTGTGATCTGTTGAGGAATTTGAAAATTGTTGGTGATATCTCTCTGCATCATTAGGCATCTACTTAGCAGAAAAACCTGTTCCATAAAGCACTGTTTGGGTTTCACTGGAACTAAAGGGCTTCTTTTAAATGCAGAGCTGATTTGCTTGTCAGAGTAAACACTGGCAAATGGACCTGATAATGAACCTGGTAGCCAAAATTTTATAATAATTTTATAATGAAAAATATCACAGTAATATTTAAAGTTGGCTCTTCTTTTGCTTTTTGATGATGATGATGGCAATTTAAATAAGTCAAAATCATATTTTTCCTTTTTACATTTATTTTATCTTAGGAATGTGGTTGCTTTTTCACATAAGAAGGTTTGTAATCTTTGTGTTATGATGATCATGACCTTTTCATGCAAGTTGTAGTAGAGAGTACTGTTTAGAAGGTGTCCCTATTTCATGTGTTGATCTGAGACCAAAGATTTAGGCATTGCTGGGAAGAGCAAGTGGTGCTGAAGCCTTGTCACTATGTACCTGGGCTGTGCTTGGGTCGCTGCTCTGAGCTGGCCCAACAGCTGTGACAGACTGAAAGCAAAACAGAATCCCCCATAACTTGTCTTTCAAAGTAAATCTTGGTATGTCTAACTAGAACTGTAGTCTCCTGTTTATGTTTTGTCATTGACAGAAGACTCAATTGCTGTTCCTTAACATAATTAACAGTTTTATAATAATGGGAAATTTTCTGCAGGAGAATTTTTCTTATTTAGAATACTTGCATTCATTTCTGATGTAGCCTAAGTTTGCATGAGGGGCCTGATAGGTGTATTTAAAGCTGCATTGACTTTTATAGAAATTGTATTTACAACGCTGATGTGATTTAACTACTTTTCCTTCTGGAATTTGAGCATTATTTCCCAAGCAAAGAGGTTATTCTACAATGTTGTGTTGTATTCTTTCTCGGTTCAGGTACTACTGCTTAACATATCATCTGATCTCTTTAGGCTGTCTTTATTTAAAACCAACTCATAACCACTTAAATGTCAAAATAGCTGAATGCTGCTGAAAAGAAAAAGCCAAAATTTATCCGTGTTTGCATAGGGGTAATGGCATACATATGAGATTAAAACTCCAGTCCAGATAATTATCCGTAGGAAGCAAATTTATACTCTGATTTCAGATGCTATGAATAGAATGTGATTA
This sequence comes from Harpia harpyja, assembly GCF_026419915.1. Lineage (NCBI taxonomy): Eukaryota > Metazoa > Chordata > Aves > Accipitriformes > Accipitridae > Harpia > Harpia harpyja. The sequence continues at coordinate 74,576,067 of NC_068941.1, forward strand.
GAATTTAATGTGCTACAGTTTTATTTGCAAAATACGCAGGTCCTATATAAAACCTCTTTTTATAAAAGTACTCTCTAGAAGCCTTGGGGATCCCTGTTTAACTTGCAGATGCCGAAGTTTGATCTTCCCCAAATAGAAGATAGTGAAGCTCCTGAGTTCCATGAACTGATTTCTATTTTCAGCTTCCCATAGAGAGCTGACTGTTCAGCCAATTTAAACTTTTTTCTTTTTTTTCTACTCCACTTCATCTTCATTCATTTTGGCACCATTTTGAACTGGAAAACTTCCAGTTAGCTAATTGGCCATTTGCCTTGTTTTATGTGGGGGTGATGTCAAGTGCTGAAATAACCAATTGACTGAAAGCAATCTTGTTTCAAAGGTTGGTCAGAACCAAACCTCAGAAGGTACCAATTTCAGGCTTGTTTTGTATTTAACTGCTACACAGTGTTCCTTATCCTAGTGGACGAACCTCGGAGAAGAATATAGATTTGAGGTCAAGAGCTTGTGTTTGCTCAGATACCACATTTAGAGCACTGAGTTCTGGAGGAAATAGGAATCCAGATCTTTTTTTAAGTTCACTTTTAAGACTTTCTCTACCTCTGCTCTCTAATGTCATATTGGCAATCAATGTTTTTATAAAAATATTAATTCAAGTCCCCATTTAAAAAACAAAATGTGGCAATTATACTTTGGTTCCTGAAAGTTTTTCTTTTAAGCATGAGTGGAAAAAACTGCTTATGTTGTATGAAGTATCACTGGTATTGGTGAAGGTGTTTAATACACATTAATAATCTTTACTTGTAATGATCTGCTAAATATCCTATATTCTGCTTTCTACTTTTGTTATTTAAAATATTCTTTAGAATGATAATGATTATAAATACAAAATACCAAATTGTTTTTAACTAATTTGTGCCTCAGAAAACTGGTCCTGCAGACTGCTCCAGGCAAACATTTTTTCTTTGCTAGCTAAACTCCATTTCTGTCCTTTCCTGGGCTGATCCATACCAGGTAGCTTGCAGGATCATGACCTACTAATCCTTTTTGATTTCTGGTGAGCTTTTAAAAACAAAGTAGACCAAGAAACATCAAAGGGGGATTTAAAAGACACACACTGTGCCCTGAGAAGTAAATGTTGCTTTGGAAAGCATTCTCCTTTACAAAGAGGTGAATGCTGTGGTTCAATACTATTCACCAAAAGCACTTAAGCATATGCTCAAAATTAAGCGGGTATTTAAGTTCCCTTGAAATCTATGCGATTTAAGTACACACTTGAAGCTAAATACATTCTGGCGTACTTTGCTGACACAGAAATTCTGGCTCCATTGAAATAAATGCCTTTGAGGCTAAAGTTCTTTCAGGAATTTCAGCGTTGTTTCTTAAAATTTATACGCATTGTGAAGGGTATAAACTAAAGTTGCTCCCAAGTTAAAAAAATAAAAAAAGGTGTTTCTCATATATTCAGTTGCTTTTCTGATACTTTTGCCTAGCATGAATGATACAGAAGTTGAAAAAAAAAAAAGGAAAAGAAAAAAAGAAGTTCAAATGTGGTTCAGTTTGTGTGATCAGAGCATTTACTTGACATTGGGTGAGCTGCTGTTTTTGGAACAAATGCTCCTCAGATCCATAATGAATCGGAAACAGAAGAATCTGGAGATGGTTGGCAAGTCTCATTGCAAACTGAATACTGACTGATAGTGCAGGAAAACATATTGCACTCCCATTTGTAGTGTCTGAATTGCAGATCTGACATGGAGGATAAACAAGAGCCAGTACTTCTTGCTCAGATTTGGGGAGGTACTTGATCACCATCTTGGAAAAAATGAAGTGTGATTTCTGGATATATTCCAGTATTTGTCAAAGAATGGTGAGGCAATGTTTAACTGCATAATGGAAACTGGAGAGAAATTTTGACATCCCACTCATCAATCCAATTGCTTTTTTATCTCCCCACTGTCTTGGAAAGAGAGCAAAGTGTAAACCAACATTTGGCACAAATGGGCTGTCTATGCCATTTAGCAGCAATTTGCATGTAATTGCTAACAATTATACAGACAACCCATTTATAACAGTGAGTGAGCTCACAACCTAGCATAAACTATGAGAAAACTAATCATATCCCCCAGGAATCACACACTGATGTAAGAAAGGAAATGGATGTCTTTCAGTTTAACCTCTTTCCTGGTTTTATCACCCAGAAATTCAGGGATGCAAATAAGCCTGTACTCAACAGGTTACACATTCTCAAATTAAAAGCACGATATTTGTTTGTGCCAGTTACACTTGAAAATAATCAAGAGTCTTAAGAGAGTGCTCCCTATCTTTTTTTTTACTATGGTTCTGCTTGTCTTTCTGACTAAATGGCCAACCTTTTAAAGTCAGAGTTTAACTCTGTCTCCACACAGTCAGCAGCTGAGTTGATTAGATGGCTTTCCAATCTCCTCTCCCAAGAGCACTTGGTGGCCAGGCGGGTCCCCAGCAGCAGACACTGACATGACAGCCAGTGGTGATGCTGAAGTGCAGCTGAGCATGCTTGGAGAAAGTTCAGCCAGATTTTGCAATCACAGAAGTGTAAGTTAATTGATTGAGTTACAATTAGTTTGATTTGTACACATGTCACCAGCAGTTGAATTTCTTCCGTTGTCTTTTGGATATGACACAAACTTACTTTTTTTTAATTATATTTTTTTTTTTTTTAGGTAAGTGTAAGTTTACTGTAGTTGTTTAGCTGTGACAACAGGCTGGATGTTTCTGCATCCTCCTGGGTGTGGGAGTAGTATTTTCCTCTTTGGTTGAGGAGCTTGTTGCAGTGCAGACTCACTAACAGTACTGATTGAGGTTGGACACTTCCAGGGCTGTGGAAGTCTGGAAATACCAGGTGAATATTCCCATTCCACGTACAGAGCAAATCCCATTCCTTGCAGCTGTTATATAGGTACTTATACAACACTTGCACTGTTTTATTATACCTAATGCTGTCTGCTGTTGCAGCTATCTGTGTATGTACTGCAAAAAGATGTATTTGAGTTGATATAATTTAGCCCTCTTAATAGAGTTTCGTTAAAATAAATATAGGGGAAAAACTCAGAGTGATTGGTACTGGGGAGTGGGAAATCCATGCCCTCCAGAGACAAAACAGACTCAAGGAAAATGCAACAATTTCAAAATAAAGGTGGGTTTGTGCGCATATGCTCACCTCCACAGTAGCATAAATCATGCACATGAAAGAAGGCTGTGGTCAGGGTCCATGCAGGGTCTTGTGTATCACGTAAGTCCTACACTGATCTGTGGAGTGGCCATATGGAAAGGTAGAGAAATGCTAGACGGGATCAGCACAAGAATTGGGCTGTTGGGTCTGCATTTTGTTATACGATAAAGTCCTATAACTCCTTTTGTACCCAGGTACTTCAAAGTGACTATTCATAAAGTATTACTACCCTTTGTGCACATGAACCTCCATTATTCAGTAGATGTTTCTCTCTCAGGGCACCTTTTGTGGCTTTTGTGAACAAAAGTTCCAAGTTTTCTGAATGAAATTCTTGATGTTTTCCAGTTTCCTAGACTGGAGTAGCAAGGATGAGGCCAAACCTAGCCCCAAAAGAGTAAAAGAATGTTAATTCCAATGTCTGTTGTTCATCTGAGGAGGAAATAGTGGTACCACACTCCAGGTCTGATTTGAGATGTTTGTCTGAACAAGTAAATAACAACTTTCAACGTTTTCGGACAACTAACTGGAAACCAGTATAAGAGGCATAAATCTGCTAAATCATGGCACAGATATTTGCAACCATGGATTTGCCTATTCTGGCAAAACGTTTATGCTGCCAACAGAAATATGGTAGGTTATGGCAACTGTAGGGTCCATGAAGATCCCCAAATCATTAACAATGATCTGCTGCAGGTAAAAACCCTCTTTGTCATTCAGCATGTGAAAAATAACTTTCGTGTTGGGTTGCAGAGGGCTACATGCAAGCTCAGTTCTTAGAAGCATCATTGCTTGTTTCTGGGTATGAAGTTAATCAAAGCTGTGTGCTGTACCTCGTTTGAATCACCAGCAGGGAACTTAACTGGAAAGAAAGAAGGAGGGTAAAGGTGCTTGTCAGAGATCAGTTTATGTGTGGAAATTGCATTTTGCAGCTTACCTATATTTCTCTTTGGAATTTTACAGAGCCAGAGATCTGTTACCATGGCAGGTTTGTCATACATTAAAGATTTCTGCAATAAAGAAGTGAATTATTCTCTGATACAGAAGGTATTCTCATCATGACCGCCGAATCTGACTCAGCTTTGAGGAAGTTTGAATCCAGATCCTTGTGCAGGCACCAACCTCATCAGCCAGCTCTCTAAGTAACATTCGGTATGATGCTAAAACATCCATTAAAAGACGATGGTATAAGTAGCTGGTGGTAATTCTGATCTTTGTGATGGTTTCTCTGTTCTCCCCCCCTCCCCCAGCATGGTGGAAGTTCTGAGCAAAGAAAATTGGTGAATTGCTGAATATTGGTGGTGGGTTTTTTGGGGGGTTGGTTTTTGGTTTTTTGGTTTTTTTTCGTTCCCCTGCTTATAGGACCTTACTAGTCTAATTGACACCTATTCACCAAGAAATTCAAATCTTTATGATTATTTGGAACTGGGCATTGCAGACGGGCATTTTCAACCGAACTTGGCAGAATGGCATCTCTGGCTCCGAGGTTGGAGGAGGTGCAAATGCTTCCTGTGTGCCTTTGTACAAACCACTGAAGCTGCCTGTGTCTTGGGGCTCTTTGCAGGGTGACCATAATACTCCACCCAGCAGGACTGCCTTGGACACTTGTGGGAATGTCCTGTGCTTGCGTACTATGGTGGTGGAGTTGTAGTTTTGACTGATATCTTGTCCAGGCATGGGAGGCATCAAACAATATTATCTAGGATTCTTGTTAATGCTTCAGTTGTGCAGTCTGTCGGCATCCCTCTTACAGCCGAATACATGGGGCAGACCTGGACCAGGTGTATTTCAGGTAACAAATAGGTTCAAGTTTATAAAAGCTATCCCAGCAAGGCTAGCTGACTGTTTACATTATACAAGCTATAAGCATAAAAAAAATGCTGTCTGTTTCTGCTTAGAAGACACACAAATGACAGCTGAAGGCTAATGCAAGTGATCACTGAGGTATTCTGGCAAAGCCTGGGGATGGACAAGTGCTTTGCCTGACTGACTAGTCACTTAAGTCTCTCTTGGGATTCTTTTGAATTAATGAAAATAAGATTAGTCTTTTTACTGGTCTGTCCCTTTCCCTAATTATTCTAGTAAAAACCAAAAAGTTACCAAACCCACCTTTTTTTTTCTTTTCTTTTTTTTTCTTTAAATGTTCAACTCATTAGAGCAGTAGTTTCTGCTGTATACTTGACAACTGCAGTCATCCTCAGCAGCAACCATTCTGAGCATAACTGATTCTTCTATTGCTATGTAGTTTAGTAGGACATTATATTGCTCACCTCCCCCCCCCCCCGTATGTCTGTGTGTATATAAATAAATATATAAGCCTGCATATACTTGTGCACATATATATGCCTTGGTAGTTGGTGCTAGCAAAGTTTTAGATAGATGCTCTGTTCTCTCCTCACCTGTCTCTATTTGCTTTTTAAAGCCAAAAGTTTCAGTACTGCTAGAAGCACATACTAGATCATGTGGCTAAAACTTGGAAATACCTACAGTTACTACTGGTATATATTAAATATACCTGTCTCTAGGCTATGTTGACTACATTGGTACAGTAAATTAAGCAGGTCCAAGGAGTGCTGCAGAGCACTGGAGCACTGTTACTCATACTGCTGTGGTGCAGAAGTGACATGCCTGCCCAGAGCTCACCTTCTGCTTTTAATTACATGGTGCAATAAGAGCTGCAGTGGCAAGCAGGGAAATGGGAAGATGGCTGGAGAGTAGGTATGCGAACCAGCTCTTGTCATTCCACCAAAGCACCTCGGATGTTTCCAGTAGTATCAGCCTACAGTATTTAAAATCCTCCCTCCACTCCACTGTCACTAAGGCAGCACAATTATTTATATAGCCATGTTATAATCTGGACTGGGAAAATGATCCAGCTTAAAAAAACATAGAAGAAGAGCATAAAAGAATCAGTCTTTATTAGAAGACAGGATCGATGTGGCCCGGCACACTTTCTTTAAGCACAACTAGGGAGACAGTGAGCTGGGGCACAGAAGTACCACCTGTCAGTGTTTAGGTGAAGACAGCTTTTCATGGAATCACAGACCTGGGAAAATGCATAGCTCTTTATGACGTGCATTCCTCAGGCCATGCAAAAGTTGTAAAGAAAAGTGACCTTTTTCTCATCCTTCTCACCACTGTCTGACCTCCTCTTGACATTAATTCCACCTGCACAAAGTCAGTCTGCAAACACATCCTTCCCTGGGCTCCCAGATATTCAATTCACATTGTTTTCCTTGCATGTCGCTATTAATGGCAGAAGCACAGCAGCTAATAATGATTTTCAGGAATTTCCCCCTTTTTTGCCAAGCCAGCTGCCTCATCAAAGAACATCTGGCACCAAAAGACAGACCTGACTGTGTTCCCTATAGGAGATATTTCAGAGATGCCTAAAATGAGACACTGAATACCTGAGCATCCGATTGCAGGGCTAGGGTTACCCCAAGTTTTGAAAATTGATCTCTCTAACTTCTTTCTCTATAAAATCATTTGTGGTGTTTTTTTGGTTTTCTCTAAATTCAATGAAGAAAGATTATTACCTTAAGTATAAAATGACCTGCCCCTTTTCTGTACCTCTATAGTGGTTTCTCAAAACGGCAGAGGAAAGAGAGAGGAAATGCACAGGGATGCCCTTTCAGCCTATCGGAAATCTGTTGCAAAGAAATACTTTACATTCCTCCCTGGGTTTTCTGGCACTTTTTTCACAAAAGGAGCAGTTGCTGTTTTTAACGTACCTGGCTTTTCTCTTCTTCCATCTAATGGTGAATAAGTGACTTAAGGAAGGGAGTGTAACTTAATGGCAAAGATGGCTCCATACTGATTAGAAGCTTTCTCCTGCAGTTTTGCTCCTGGATCAAAAACTTCTCTGTGTGAGAAAAGCGTGTGTTTAGCATATGGCTGCAACTGATGCTAACGTAATTGTGCCTGCATGCATCAAAGCTGAAGTTGCCCCCTTGTAGGGAAGCTGTAATCCCTAGGCATAGCCTGTTAATTTATATTTACAGTATAAGTTTGTTATATATGTAAATGCTTATGCCATGTAAATGATATACATTTGGTCAAATCATTCAACTCTAAGCATTCCTCTCCCCTTTGTGGTTTGGGGTTTTTTGCTTGTTTGCCAGGGGAAACATAGAAGAATATTTATTTGTTATCTTTATCAAAAAGTGCTAAAACCCCAACTGTGATCTGGGATTCCTGAAGCTTGATGCTGTTCAAACGCAGAAACAAGTGACGGCCTCGCTCCAGAGAGCTGCCATTGTAAGTAGGAGTCAGGAGCCAAACATGGATACAGAAAGATAAGGGTAGAGTGGGGACAAGTGCACCTTTAGAGGTGGAAATGAGAAGCTCTGTAGGTTGGATTCTGACAAAGGCAACAGCCCACTCATCTGCAAGACCTGTGATGCTTGGTGACACTGATTTTGTTCATTAAAATTACTCATCTGACTGGTAAAGGCTGAGTAGCCTTTCTGTTTCCACCTCTCAAGGTGGAGGCCAAGCGAGGTCTCCCGGATTCCCAGAGAGACCAAAGGGAGTCTGTCCTCAAATTCCTACTCTTCAGAACGGTATGTTCATACGTAGTCTAAATGGTAATAGCCACAAAATATGTTCGATGTAAAGAAGCTGCACGGAGGTGTTGCAACACCTTCCAAGTAGGAGGCAAGAGCTGGGGACACGACTTGCATGTTTGATGACATCATCTGAGCCGTTACTACTAGGATCAGAGAACGCGTTAACTGTACAGGAACTTCTAAGTTATCGACTGAACAATTTTCATTTCAGTGCTAAATGGTGACATCTAGGCAGATACCCAACTGGAAAGCCATGCTGGTTAAATGCTGTCAACCGGGCATTTAAAAAGAGAGCCAGCTCCCATGGATGGAGCCCTCGGATCAGGGCCAGGAGACCTGCACTTCTCTCTCTGGTTCTCTTACAGACATGCAGTAACACCTTGGGAAATCCATACCTGTTGCGTGGTGGGATTACAAGGTTTCTTCTCCTTCAGATCAATACTTCACAACCCAAGAAGATAGCTGGCAGCATAATAAGGAGAGTTTACGTCCCTCACCTAAAGAGTGCCCGTTTTAGAAAGTGTTAAAACCTTGAGCAGTGCAAGCAATCATGGCAAAAAAGCAGAGGCTCCTTGATTCAACGTTGTTGGTGTGGCCTTCAAAACATTTGCTAAATTTTAATAAATAATAGGTGCATGAGGGACTAAGGGTTTATCCATGCAGCTACACAGTCCTTAATCTCCTACTTAATAGTCAGGAGATGGATTTCATAATAGTTGGACTCCTGCCCTTGATTACTAATTGGTTACCATTTACACTCACAGAGTCATTGACCTTTCAATTTGTAATTTATGAGAGAGTCTTACATCTGATGATACTTCAAAATATTTTAGATCTTACTTTTTATCCAGACCAGCTGAATAAATGTTCTAAAAAGTCACTGGGATTTGATAAAGCTGAAATAAACCCAAGCCCATTATTTTTTTGTCAGTGTGCTGCTAAAATTATTTTTTGTAACTTGAGACATTTTACTTGGTCTTAAAGTTGCAAGTAGGAAAAATTTATCTGCCTTGTTCTCTGACGAGGTGGGGAGGCTTCCCACGAAGACTGAGTGCTCCTGGTTGCTGCGAGATCTTTAGAAGCTGACATTGCAGGGGCGATACTTGTGTGAATTGTTTGATAAAATAAGTTAATTTTGCCTCACACCTCTAACAGGGGTTTGCTACCAGAGCTGATACTGCACAGTGGAAGGCCAGTACCTTTCTGCTCTCACGGTATTGTTCGGTCTACCTAAATGAAACCGCTTTGCTGTTGAGCATGTGAGCGCTTACAAGGTGCTCAGCTGCACTGTTGTCCTGAGAAGAGGAGATTCAAAGGGACAAGGGTGACCAAAGGAGTGCAGACAGGCCTCCAGCCTCAAGCATTTGGATCGAAGGCCACTGGTCTTGGCCCTGAGCGTCTACACTCGGACCATGAACTCTGAGATGCAGAGACAGTGCTGGGATTTTCTTCGGACTCCGAGGTTTAAAGTAACTGCTGGGGAGTCGGTGTTTGAGAGGCATCTGTTCAGAGGCCAACAGAGAGCAGACCGCTAGGTTTTAGGACAGTAAAGATTTAAATTAGCATAGTATTCCCAACACTGCTCTACGGTTTCCTCTTAGGAGGTGGTGTAATTTGTGCTCAGAGATACTGCAGAAGAGATGTGTTTGATCGAAGGCGTGCACCCACAGCTGAGTTGTCTGGGTTATCCAGATTGGGTCCTGTAATGCAGCTATGTTTGTTGGCTTGAGGAGAACCTCCAGACAGGGATGCAGAGAAACGCAGCCTTTATAAGGCGAATCTGGTTTTGTGTTTGTGAGTGATCAGCTCGTCAATACAGGTTGTTCCTTGATGTGAGTGTGTTAATTTGACCACCAAAATGCGTGTTAATGGGAGAAAATTTCCAAGAATATTTTTTCCAGCTACTGTAAAGACAAGAAGTTTTAACATTGTGTTTAAGCTTAAAGAACCCCCCCCCAAAACAGTCTTGAAGTGTAATTTCGTATTACTGTTATTTTTAAAAACCCTCAAATCTGCAAAGATAGCAAGAGTTAATTCAGAATATGTAATACATTTTGCTTTTTGGATTAGAAAATGCACATAAACAACACTTTTCACTACAACTGTTAACATTGCCTGCTTTCCATAAAATTACTTTTCTTTCCTTGGCACATTTTGCTGGGAATAAAACAGTGCAAAATGAAGCACCCCTCACCCCGAAAGTGGCCTTTGCAAGTGAGTGCTTCTCTCTATTCCAGGGGGTGTTTTTACCCCATGTGCTTTTTTTTCTCAGTTCAAATTCCTTTTCCCTCGAAGCTGGTGGCTTCTTTTCTAAAAACTATTGGCAGAGCTGCTGCAACTTCTTCTGCAAAGACTTACCATGTTATGTTACCCTTCCAATTCCCTGCCTTCAGTGTGTAAAAACTTTGCTAAGCTTTGGCTGTTTGAGCTGGTGTTTCTCCTCTTGAGCGGGTCTGCAGGAGTCGGAGAGGAGCTTCATGAGAAGGGGTTCAAGGAAGTCAGGATTAAACCCCACCTTTTAAAATTTTTTTTGCTGGAGTTATGACTTGGATGGAAACGTTGTTCTCTAGGTGTGGCTGAGACCAAGATTACATGAGGAATTGGGTGACTGGGGCGTGAAACTGTGGAAGGCAACAGCCTGCCAAAGGGATTGGGACCAAGCAGAGTGACGGTGGATGGAGACAGGGGTGTTGTGAAAATACGTGCGTGGTTGAAGCACTCAGTTACTATGGGGATGTACAACACCACATTCACCACTTCGGAAATGAATCCTGCCCTCACAGCAAGGCTTTCATGCAGTAAATAACAGAATGTGCCGCACCTTTCTGGGAGAGGGGGGGAGAAAATATGTAATATCTGGGGGAGTTTTTGTTTCTTTAGGGAAAAGAGTAAGCGGTCTGTAATGGGAGACGGTGTCAAAATGTATATGCACGAGCAGGCAGCGCTATGGTGGAACAGGCAACTTGAATTCTGGCTTTTTGCTAACTTTTCAGTGTTTGGCTTTGGAGCCTTAGTGTTCTTCCATATGGCTTTTTTGAATATAATATAATATAATATACATTGAATATAATATACATGTATAAATAAATATCCTATGGTGGGGCTAAGGCTGCCATGTGATGTTTAGTGACTTTAAAGCAAATTATCGTACATTTTAGTTGGGTTTTCAGTTAGATTGAACTAGCAACGTTATAAAAAGGGAGCTTTTCAGCTTCTTAAAATATATCCCTCAAGATTATTCCAAGTTACCACAAACGGATTGTGTTGGGAATGCGTTCATGTTCTTAAAGTTCAATCAGTAATCTGTGTAAATTCATTTTAGTCTGTGGGTTTTTTTCTTATACTGGTTGCTGCAAGGTATTCATGCCATAGGATCATTTGTTGGTTTTGCACATTATTCTTTTTGTTTCCTTATGGAAAGCCTAAGACTGAAAAATGTGCTATTTTGTTCTCTGTTTCCAAGTTGCTTAAGGATTTGTAATGGTTATTTCTGTGCTGTGAAATAAGAGCTTTTTTTTCCTGTAAATGCAAAGCTTGACTGCATGTAGCTGTGGTTTGCATGAGATAGCTTTCGATCCATGCATAGTCCCACTGGCTGGCTCTGTGTGAGCAGTAAGTTGTGAACACAAGCGCTAGCAGGATCCAAGGCCTAAACAAACAAGCAGCGTGCAAATACCAGTGCAATGAATCAGCAGAAGAAATAATCAACAAGGGAATAGTATTTGCAAATAAGTTTTGATGTATTTGCCTAGCACTATTAAATAAAAGACCTGGAAAAATTAACTGCTGTGATTATCTGACAAGCGAGCAAAATTGCCAATAGTCACTACCAGTTAAGCTTGGAATTAGTCATAGCAGACTGAAGGGTAAAAAAATTAAAGTACCAATATGAAATGCCAAAAATAACTGCAGATAAAACACAATGTTAATATTTTTTTCACTTTCTCTGGCCTCCTTGCCCCTCCCCATCTGGTATTAATTTTGATTTGATTTGATTTTAAATAATCTTTAAGACATCAAGGGCGTTAGGGCTTTGTAGCTTTAAAGCACTAGGTCTGCTTTTCACATTGAAGTGAAAAGAGCGTACTTTTGAAGTACTCTCATGGTTCAGAAAGGAATACCCCCATCCCCTCTTTTAGAGTAGAGTGAACCTCAGATGTTTTTAAATATTGGCTTGATATGTTAAGTTTGAAAATGTTTTGGAGCAGTTTCGTTTCCTCTTGAGCTTTGTATCAGCCTTGAGGGGGATGCTGCTGACTCAGAGACAGATGGAAAGATGTGTTTAACAAGTGGGAGATTTAAATGAAATTCTTGTTCCCACCCAATTCTGCATTGCACAGTTTGGATTGCGCTGCATGTTGCTGGCTCCTTAATTGTCGTCAAAGCTCCTATTACTTCTCAGAGTGCAGAATGATGAAGGTTACAACCAAAAGACTACATTTTTATGCCAGACAAACTTTCTTCCTATGGCTTCTCACTTGTGGTGCTTTAAAGGGTAAGAAGTATTACTTGTCACTCAAAGGTACCTAATCTTAAAGCCTACTGTGACAACAGCATGGTAGCATGCTCCGCTAGTGAATAAGGTTTTATTTTACAGGTTGCCTAAATAGTGAATGCATTAGGTGTTCCGCTTAGACATGGTGCTCATTCTCCTAGCAGGGGAGAGATGCAAGTTTTAGTCTTTCCTTTTGCTGTAGCCATTTAAGCTGGTCTCGAGGAAGATGCCATTACTCAGCTGATCAGCAGCATCTCTGTACAAGGTAGCAGCTCTGGCCATCTTTACAAGGCTTGCAGAAACTCAGCTAGAACAGGAGCCCCTTCCTTGGTGAGACCAGCAGCTTGTCAGGTGTCTCATGCCTCCAGGGAAGGATGGCAGAGAGTTCCTGCGGGTGCTGCACCTCTGAATGGCTCTGTGGGCTTGGCCAAGTGGGCATACGGCACTGCTGAGAGTAGGACAGTGGTAACACGGCGGCCTGATGCGGACCATTGCACTGCAGCAACTGTGTGTTTTGATTACTGGGGGGGGTGAAGCAGTGACTACTTTTCCTTCTGAGGGCAGCTTGGGAGGTCCAGGCTGGTCTAAACTGAGAGGCTTTCAACCTATACACCCACAGCCGTTCTCAGCTAGCCGACTGTAGCTGTGCCGAGCCCTGCTATCGTGATATCAGTGCTCAAGAGACCGTGGAGCCATACAGACTCCCTGGCCGAGGCTGCTGGGCGCTGCCTCCATGGGCAGGCAGTAAGTGTGGTGCCATCTGTAATGGGGAGGGTCGGCAGCGACATAGTCCTCCCTCCTGTACAGCACAAATCATCTATTGGAGCCTTTCCTAGAATGATACCACCTCCCCGAGTCAGATTTTCTTTTCATATCACAATTTTTTGCACTTTTTTTTTTTAATGTTAGTGGAAAATATGAAATCAGGGAATTGTCTCTGCTTTGATGGTGTGCTGTGATATTAGATGGTAACTTTGGTGTCTGCGTTTTGGGGAATTTCACTATTATTTACTCATCAGTATTAATGTGAATTAATTTGCAGTAGTGCAGGGCTATGAAGTTCTTTACATGAATAAAAGAAAATGATTTAACAAGAATAATATATATTTTAAACCTATCCTTTGTCACGGTTAAGAATGCTACATCGTTAATGTTCTCTATGTAGTAGATAGTTTTATGAGGAAGGGAGCTATTGTAAGTGCAAGATATACAATTCCTTTGCCCAACTTTGTGAAGCAATATTAATTTCTCAAGCTACTGCCTGAAGGAAAACATGGAAAACATGTCACTGTTGATTTATAGCCTTTGGTCAAATACTCTCATAGAGTTTGATCCATCTGTTAGATTGAACAAATTTTCAGAAAGATTAATTGAAACATATAAATTACATCTTGTTGAGGTTTCTCCTTGTCTAACTATGCATCTGTCAAATAGATAATTACACTGATTAAATTTGTCAAAGAAATTCTAACCAGATGTATGAATAAATGTTTTGTGCTGTTATAGCAATTAAAATCTTCAGTTGAGGCAACAACTTAAGGAAGTGTTGAATTTATTAGACTTAATAAAAAGGGGGTGTTTCCATGAAACCACCTGTGAGGTTTTATAGCAATGAAACTATTTAAGATATTTGTTACATTTCATTACAATAGTTTAATTTTTTTTCTCTACGTTTCTTTCAGTGCATATAGAAATACAGTGCTTTGAACAAAAAATTGTTCACCTGTTTTTGGTAATCACATGTTCAGATGGGTAATGTCAGACCTGTGGTACTAAATATGTTATACAGTGGTGAGTTTATGGATTGAATTACTGTATTTATTTAGGAAGCAATAAAGTCCTTAACTAATAGCAGAATATGAAACTATAGGAATCTCATAGGCTCTCATACCCTATAGAAAACAGATGGGCCTCGTAGACTCTTTGCATAAAGTCTTTCCATAAAGACTGATCTTCTCAGCAAATGTTTAATACATCCTGAATTTTCTATCATGACATAATTTGCTTATCAGACAAATATTGGAGCATATTGGTTCTAAGTGAGGAAAGAGTAAGGCCTTTTAAGTAAGATTCACAACAACTGAAAACTTACGTGTGTAACTTTGCCATTTACAGAGTTGTACTGGGGAAATGCAGCACGGATGCGTTAAAAGCATAGGAGTGTAGTAGGCGTGTGGAGACTGAGAACAAGGAACTTAATGGGTGGGCTCTCGGAGCCAAATCTTTCATGAGCTAGCACCATGTGAATTTTACTTTTGTCTTCAGTAAGAGAAAATACCCTAGATCTGCTATCACATCATAAGTATTACAATGGATAGGAGTTAGGATTGCTTTTGCTCTAACTTTGTTTCTTTGTGCTAATCAGAAGCACATATTTACATTTACTTACTATGGGCAAGAGCATCTTTACAAAAGGAGTTTTATTTTATATATGAATGTAATCAAAAAAGAGCAAAAGGTGATTCTGTTGAATAGTGAGAAGGTGAGAGAATAAAACGTCCAATGATAATTGTCCGGACTTCTTCAGACATGGATTAGTTCCAGTAATTGCAGTGAGAGTGCTTATGGTAGTGAAGTGTGCCTGCACATTGTGGCTGAGTTCATTTATTCTGTTGCCATGCTTTTACAGCTATATGAGACACAGGAAATGTATATTGGACACAGGAAAAGTAAAGCTATCCATTGTATATTCTCAATCTCTGAGGTTGGTTGTTTTGGGTTTTTTTTCCCCCAATAAACTTGTACTGAAAAAATGCCTTTAAGATTTTTAGCTGTAAAATTCTAGATTCACCATGAACATAGTTCGGCTAATTCAAAATCCGTGTGTTTCTGTCGGATGTCTCTAGAAAGTGATGTCGTGGTTTAACCCCAGCCAGCAACTAAGCACCAGGCAGCCACTCACTCCCTTCCCCTGCCCCCCCCCAGTGGGACGGGGGAGAGAATTGGGAAAGAAAAAAATGTAAAACTCATGGTGTGATGGGTTAACCCTGGCTGGATGCCAGGTGCCCACCAGAGCCGTTCTATCACTCCCCCTCCTTCTCAGCTGAACAGGGGAGAGAAAATATAACGAAGAGCTTGTGGGTCGAGATAAGGATAGGAGAGATCACTCACGAATTACCGTCACGGGCAAAACAGACTCAGTTTGGGGAAAATTAACTCAATTTATTACAAAACAACGGGAGTAGGGTAATGAGAAATAAACCCAAATCTCAGAACACCTTCCCTCCACCCCTCCCTTCTTCCCGGGCACAACTTCACTCCCAGATTCTCTACCAAACCCCCAGTGGCACAGGGGGACGGGGATGGGGTTTACGGTCAGTTCATCACACGTTATTTTCTGCCGCTTCATCCTCCTCAGGGGGAGGACTCATCACACTCTTCCCCTGCTCCAGCGTGGGGTCCCACCCACGGGAGACAGTCCTCCACGAACTTCTCCAACGTGGGTCCTTCCCACGGGCTGCAGTTCTTCACGAACCGCTCCAGCATGGGTCCTTTCCACGGTGTGCAGTCCTTCAGGCACAGACTGCTCCAGCGTGGGTCCCCCACGGGGTCACAAGTCCTGCCAGAAAA
Organism: Harpia harpyja; assembly: GCF_026419915.1. Lineage (NCBI taxonomy): Eukaryota > Metazoa > Chordata > Aves > Accipitriformes > Accipitridae > Harpia > Harpia harpyja. The sequence continues at coordinate 74,591,908 of NC_068941.1, forward strand.
CCTGCTCCGTGGGCTCCTGTCTCCACAGATCCGCAGGTCCTGCCAGGAGCCTGCTCCAGCGCGGGGTTCCCACGGGGTCACAGCCTCCTTCGGGCACGTCCGCCTGCTCCGGCGTGGGGTCCTCCACGGGCTGCAGGTGGATATCTGCTCCACCATGGACCTCCATGGACTGCAGGGGGACAGCCTGCCTCACCATGGTCTTCCCCACGGGCTGCAGGGGAATCTCTGCTCTGACCCCTGGAGCACCTCCTCCCCCTCCTTCTTCACTGACCTTGGTGTCCGCAGGGTTGTTTCTCTTACATGTTCTCACTCCTCTCTCCGGCTGCTGAATACCGCCGTCCCAACTTTTTTTCCTTCTTAAAAATGTTATCACAGAGGCGTTACCACTATCGCTGATTGGCTCAGCCTTGGCCGGCGGCGGGTCCGTCTTAGAGCCGGCTGGTATGGGCTCTCTCGAACACAGGGGAAGCTTCCAGCAGCTTCTTACAGAAGCCACCCCTGTAACCCCCCCCGCTGCCAAAACCTTGCCACACAAAACCAATACACATGGCTTGAGATAAGAACAGTTTAATAGGACTGAAAGGAAGAAAATAAGAATGATAATAATAACAATAATAAAATGACAATAATAATAACGAAAGGATTGGAATATAAAAAACAAGTGATGCACAGTGCAATTGCTTAGCACTTGCTGACCGATGCCCAGTTAGTTCCCAAGCAGCAATCTGCACCCCTGGGTCAGCTCCCCTGAGTTTATATACTGGGCATGACGTCACATGGTATGGAATACCCCTTTGGCCAGTTTGGATCAGCTGCCCTGGCTGTGTCCCCTCCCAACTTCTTGTGCCCCTCCAGCCTTCTTGCCGGCTGGGCAGGAGAAGCTGAAAAATCCTTGACTTACTCTAAACACTACTTAGCAACAACTGAAAACATCAGTGTGTCATCAACATTCTTCTCATACTGAATCCAAGGCATAACACTGTACCAGCTACTAGAAAGAAAATTAGCTCTATCCCAGCCGAAACCAGGACAAGTGAGAACAAAACTATTGTTTTGAGCAGATGTGAGAAGCTCAGCAGAACTTAGCAATTTCTAAGGATCTAGAAGTATTTAATCTTGAAATTTTAGTGGGAATTAACATAGAAATTTGGATATGAGCAGAGAAACACCCTCGTGGAGTTCGCTCCGACTGAATTTCAGAGAAACAACTGAACCAACACGTGCAAACACAACAGATGGTTAGGTGTCTTCAGCTGGATACAAGCACAGCATAAGAGCTCAACAAAAATAGGCTTAAAAATAGATTTTTGAGTTGGTTATTGTGATTTAAAAACAGCATGCTTATGTTTCTGACTGTGTACACTAGCAGAATTTTATATAAGTGTTCCAAACACCATAACTCCTGAATCCTTCTAGAAGAATACGCGATCGTGCTGTTTGGATGCTCGGAAAACTGAGGAAAATATTTATTGCTTTTACTGTAATTCAGCACTGGGAATGGAGTATTGTGTTTAGTCTTACAACTGGTTTTCATCAAAAGGACTTAAAATCCTGTAGCTATATCCTTTTAAGGGAAGTGCTCTTTTGGGGGCTAGTTTTGCCAGAGTTTGTTTCAGCACTGGGGTAACTCCACCTTTAATACTTTAATGCTTTGTTGTAATCTATCTTCATCTTTTGAGCAAAATTAATCTTTATTGAAACTCCATTTCAGGGATATGTATCACCTAATATTTATCTTATGTTTGTGCATGCGGGATAATCATAATTTGTAGCTATTATTTTATCATTATATAGAATTCAGGAGTTTGCAGTCCACTTGCTTGTAATTCATGGCATGGTGAAATTTAGTCTTGCTGAATAACCTCTTGCTAAATTGCTCAACACTGTTTCTGGATAGAACAGAAGAATTGGAGTCAATTGGGTTTTGACAGTAAACTTGAGAAACACTCACCTTCTAATAGAAGACTAACTATAACTAGATTATTTCAATGTGCTTAACAGTGCATTTAAGACAAATTGGTTATTTTTAGTCCTGTCTATCATAAGGAATTTTACATGAGAGCTGGCTGATGAGGCATAAATTGGCATTCTTCAGTGTAACTGAGACGACCTTTCCTTGCTTCCAGTCCTTGCAGTCCCTCTGCTAATCTGACAGCTCAACAAAGGTGACCAGTGTCTTTGGCTTTTAAGAGAGTTCAGGTGATCTAAGCCCAACAGCTGTGTGTTTTCTCCCATGAACATCTGGCACTCATCGTGGTATGTATTGTTGTATGTTTTGTTTTACATGTGCCAATACTGCCTTAAAGCTACTAGAAGGCCAAAGTTTATTTTGGCTGAGTAGTCAACTATTTAGAATACACAATAATATAAAACCACTCATTTCCCTCCGAAGTCCTGCAGCTGTTTTGATAAGTTATAAAGCAAAAGGGAAAAACTAGACATGACTGTAACTATAAGATGGATTCTCTGGTGCATCTGCAGCAGGCTCACAGCTTGGGTGGCTGCAGGTCAGACACATAAAGGAAAAGGGATCGTTTCACACTGGTATCCATCATTAGTAGTAACTTAGGACAAATATTAATATTAGTGAAATCAAAGCTCCTTGAGTTTTAAATGGGCTAGTTACACGTAATAAACTACTTAAAACATGATGAATAGCTTTAAAAGTGTAGCCTCTTCGGCAATTAAGTGTCCATTAAATAAATTTCTGGGTGTTTTTAATCACCAGAATGAGTTATTTAAAATTCAGTATATTAAGATGAAACCACTGACGGCAGTAAGGATAAACCTGCCACTCATTAAAATGTGGAAGGTTTTCCTGAGCAATGCACGTGTGACAGAAAGATGATTCTGAGGTATTCTTTTGCTGTAATGACTTCTAAATAATTTATGACTGTAATAGCTGCTCTAATAGGGGAAGCAAAGATGAATTTTTAAAGTAAGAATCTCCACCAAGATCATAGATTTATGCAACTTTAATCAATGAGTCTGTTCTGCAGAAATTCATATTTAATGTCTCAGTATGAATTTGCTCAGTGGCCTGCAACGGAAACTTCAGGTGGTGTGTTCCCTTGTTCGCTTTCACGTATTCATCACAAATTGCAGAACTGCTCGGTTCTATGCAAGACACAAAATGGAAACAATCCCTTGCTCATCGAGTTTAGTGCTTAAAGGTGGAAAGAGAATATGCGCTGGGAACCCCACTGGAAGGATTAATTTTCAAGTTACATTTTTAGAAAGAAGAAGATGGAATTAATTCAGAAGTGAAGGTGGCATCATATTTACCATAAACTCCAGTTTTGTTTCTCTTTTATGAAATGCGTCAAGCTGTCCGTTGGACCAGCCGTTTCAGAGTTATAGGCCCTATGGGACTTGCCATCTTTGGGTATACTCTAAGACAAAAAAAGGGAATTTAGCATAGTGCAGAAACCTGCTAGCGATTACATATAGCAAGGAGCAATTAGTTTGCAACAGAAGTATTTTTAAGGGGATTCTGTCCTGTCTAGTTGGAAGTTCCATTAACTTTATGGTAGTGTGGAAAAAAGCCACAGTCAGAAATGGGGCAGCTAGAAGATACTGCTGTCTGGGCAAAGGAATGAGACGATTGTTAAGTGGTGCCTTGAAGGTAAAAACAAGCTCTGTTTTTTTGTTGGAAATGCTTGACATAAAGGTGTTAGGAGAAAACAGTAGTGGGTGTTTGTGTTAAATGGATTGCAAGGGAGAGGCATGGGAAATTTGGGTGTGTTTTAAGTGTTTCTACATTGTACTTATACTTTCAAAGCTGTTATCCTGCTCTTGCGTAAATAATATTTAAAAAATATTTATAATATATACAGTCAACTTGGTGTTTAGGTCTTTCAGAGCCTAGGAAAAAAAAAAGGAAGTAGCAGTAGTGTTAACAAAGTTCAACCCTTGTATACTTAAATTGTAAACTCATGGAGGAAGAATTGTACAGTGCTTGATACAGTGGGTTCCTGGCTTCTGTGTCTTATTATACCACAAAGAGCAGGCAAGAAACATAACTACATTGTAGTCACTGTATTTTAGAATTATAGTTCAGACAGTAGTGATCAAACCAGTGGTAAAATGGGATTTCAGTCTGTTTTTGCACATGTATAATTTGAAATTAAATCCTCAAATAAGCCAGGAGAACTATAGCTGTAGGGGGAGCAGATGATCGGAGTTCAGAGGCCAGATAGTTAGTGGAAGGAAAAATGGGCTCTGGGGTTTCCTTTGTTTCGCCCATATATATATATATATATATATACGTAACCCATACAGCTGCAAAATTGCCTTAGTTAGGCCAACTACTGCCTCCCTGTTCTCTCCCCACTCTCAACACATGGCTTCTTTCTACCCATACAAACTACAGCTGTAGAGCAAGTAGCATGCGACACTAAGGCTAGCGTTACACTAACCTTGTCATTCCTATGCTTAATCTCTTCAGTACCTGCAAGTAGCCTTCATCCCTGGAAGTAAAGGCTTTTCCTAAAGCCTTATCCATTTTTAAGTGCTTTTGGGTGCTGTTCTTAACACATACCTGAGATGATATATTGAAAGACACAGGACAGTATCTTTCCTTACCCAGCAAAAATGTTGTGTGTTTTTTGTTTGTTTGTTTGTTTTTTAATGATAAAATGAGCAGATAAAATCTTGGCAAGGTAGCTCAATCAAGCTATGAAATTTGTTCACAAGCTTTTCCTGTTCTTTCATTTATATGACTGGAACAGGAGTACTTGCATTTTTGATGCTGGAGGGAGGTGAATGTTTCAATGATAATATCCATTCTGGTCTTCCTGGACAGCCTTGTGAAAAATCCAACTTCTTCCCCTCAGGAATCACAGAGAAGATTGCAGAACTGCTATTCTGCCTGCTCCGCTCGAGTGGGAATCCTACTGGCTCTGCCCACAAGAGGAGAGCAAACAGCAGCAGAGATGAAACCCAGTGTGCATGTGAAAGAGGAGAATTTTGCTTAAGGCATCTGAATTATTGTGGGAGGCTTAAGAGAAAAGTTGTTTTTGTGTTTGGAGTGCAGCTGTGGAATATCTGACCTCAGGCTCAATAGCTACCAGGGAGTTTTAGCTTCATCATTTGATGGTATAAAGTTTCAAGAACCTTGATTCTGCACTGCTAAAATTTTAGATGCAGTGGATGCTGCCTCTAGTTCTTTAGCTGAATTTGCTGAAGGGCATGAACTCAAGAATTTTTCTCCATGTTTTATTGGGTAGGAGAGACTGACACTAGCTTTACGTGCAGACGAATTTTAAGAATCACTTCTTAAAATTCTGTTTTTCCACAAAGCCTACAAAAAGAGTAGCAGGCACCTGGCAAGCTGAAATTGCTGCCCTTCAAGATGACTCCTTCACTTTTCTTCACACTTTCCCATCTGCCCATCTGCATTTGTCTGTACCTTCTTGTCTGATACTGGAATTGCAATGTTTCTGTCACAGGGGCTGTTCTTCTGCTCAGGGTCAGGCTACACTTAACACACTGATGTCCATGTCCAGCACTTGTTTTCCCTGCAGTGAGTTCAAATACAGACAAAAATGGGTTTAACAGTGCTTCAGGAACTGCAGTCAGCACCTCTCACTCTGCAGATGCCCATGATTGCTGTTGCTTATACGTACAGGCTAAATCCTCACGGTGTAATTCCTCTTGTATGCATATTTACGCTCGTATCACTCTCACCACAATGCTTCACATTACCGGAGACTTGGGACTACATTCTTTTCAAAGGAGAGCAAAAAGATATTCCCTGTCTCAGCGGGATGCACAGCCTGAAGAGACACATTTTGCCAGATCAGGGCACACTGCAAAAATGGTACTCGTGGTATTTTGTCTGCGGCTTTGCTTTGCTTTGCTTTTTTGTAGCCACCATGCAGGGGTGATATTAACTGGTAGACTGATTGCTTGAAAAATCTCTATAGTCTCTAAGAGTCCCAGATGAAGTATGAGCTCTGTACAAGCTCTCTCAACACTGGACACTTTCTCTGCAGTAGAGTAAAAAATCCTTCTGCAATAACTCAGTATCCCAAATACTGCACATATTGCTTGTAAAAACATTCTGTGCTGTTTGAAAATGTAAAAGTAAGTCAGTCCCCATATCTCTGTAAACAGGTTGACATCTTTTCCCAAGCAATTGAATGGCGGAAGGGAGACCTTGTTTTGTCTAATTTCAAACCCACTCAGATATCATCGCTTTCAAGGTTCAGCTGAAGCTTGAACATTGCTAGGTTCGTGTTTCATTTCAAGATTGTGGTAAAGGGGCAGGGAAAAAAATCAGTGAAAATATAAAGCAAAAAAGGTAATGGAGTGCTTCTGTCTGGAAAAACAAACATGGAGGTTGAGAGTGATAAAGAAGGACTAGGAAGGGTAGAAATTCATATGAAAATGTCAGCACTTTCTGTACTATATGGGCTAGTCAGTGTGCTGGGTTTGGCAAAGTTTCCTTATCCATGAAGAACAGGTTTTCATTTAACAGCACAGTTAAAAAAATAAATTGCCCCTAACATAATAAAAAGGTTTAAAAGGGGAAGAAAGAAGAATTTTGAAAACTTTGATCCCTCTTACTGCCAGTGTTCACCAGGTGAATTTTTCACAAACTTTTCAGCTTAGGAAAACTTGTCCATCTCTTCTCATCAATTTTTCTTTATTTCTTCAGTGTTCCAATTGAACAGTTGCTGCATGTCCAAGTCTGGCTGGCTGAGGTGGGATAGTACTAGCTTTCAATGCTTACTTTAGAGTCTATCTCTTTTGCCTATTTCTCACCCCTCCTCACTGCATAATGTGATATATGGCAACTCTAGTGCTACTTGTTAAATTTCCTTGGTAAAAAAAATATTTTGTAAGTATGTTTTGCTTGCTTGCTTGTTTTCTTGCAATATGTTACTCATATTCCTTACCTGCAAAAATTATCTCATGGCTCATTCCTTACGCTGTCTACAGTGTAGCTAAATCCAAAGGACTGGCTGGGAACAGCTGAAGGCTGGAAAATTTGTTCTGCTTTCAGCTGAGCTTTTTGCTGAACTTTGCTTTACCTTGCATTGTGGGATCCCTCTTCTGTTGAGGTACACAGCCAGGGCAATGTGGAGTATGGAAGCTCTTGGAAAGAAGATTGGAAAATTCAGGGATCAATACTTAAATGAATGCACTCAGTTCTTCTCTCAAAAAAATTATAATTTCTGGGTCTTAATATTTTCTCCATTTTGTAGACCAAACTAGTTGGGCAGGATCATCATTTTTTTGTTTGCACCTACTGATTGTGTACCTGTGTCAACCTGGCAGGAGAGTTGACAATACCCATGCTTTTTGACTCCCAGTGTCAAAATCTCATAAGGTTCATTAATCTTTTCATCCCACTCCCCTAGATTTTACTTTCATGATATATTTTAACTGACTTGTGATATAACAGCACTCCCCTCTCTGTATGGACTCTGATAGTATAATCCTGTAACGGTATTTAGAGGCAATGGTGTTCTGATTAGCTTCCAGTGGTGATTAATCCTTTTTTTCACCCAAACGGCAGTTGTTTATATCATTGGTAGCACTCTCAATTCTGACCAGCCTTTTCTTATCAGTCAAGTCCTTTTTCAACACCTGGACCTGGCAATGGGTTTCATGCACCAATGCCTAAGAGCTATTTTAGAGCCAGTAACCACACCAGTGCTTACAAATATAAATGTTACACTCTCCAAGCAGCATCCTGCTTCCCAGTCCCCATATTCCTCTTCCTTCCCCTCATCTCCCTGTCCCAATCCCCTCAAATTATTCTAAAGTAACCCTGTGATTCAGACTAGCCTGGGATCTTCAGCAGTCTGTCCTGCCTTTCCAGTTTCCAACCATACATTGAATTCCAGTAGGGGGGAAAAAAAAAAAAAAAAGGAAAGAAAAAGGGTTTTTACTTTACTGAGGCTGGCTTAAACATCTGCCTACTCTTGGCACTGTCTCAACCTGGAAATTTAACAATGCTGTACTCTGAGTTGGCCAGTAGGTGTCAAAATAACCTGTCATTTGAACAACTGCAGCATGTTACTGATGGGAAATTGATAATCTTTTGTCTTGTCTAGGGTTTCTGAAGAGCTGGGCTCAGTGAGCATCTTGTGTCCTTACCCAAGAATAGAGCTGATGTTGCGGCAACTTATTGAGAGTTTGTAATAGTATTACAGATGCTGTCTCAAATCGAGTGAAACCAGTAGATACTGGAAGTTTACCCAGGCTAGTAATGCTATGGAAAGCCATACACTTCTTTTGACTGCCTTTCCCTCTACCCCAGTAATACTTAGCAAACTGGACGTATGCTTTCTTATAGTCTGCATGTAGTGCTGCCATAAATTGAGATGAACGCTTCATTTTGCTGGTCTTGTTGGCTTTGTTTTCAGTCCTTTTGTCCCGCCACATTTGACCTTAAACCTGATTTTTCTGAATGTCTTTACCTGACTGAGAGCAGACTCGAGAAGATGAGTTTTGCCCTCAGGGGTGCAAAATGGCTTCTGCTGACTTTAGCACTCAGCGTGACCCTGTGAAGTGAAATAGTTTAGCCATTGCATTTGGTGTCTCACTGAAAAGTTAAGGAGCCCCTGTATGTACTCAGGGCATTTGGATTATGAACAATTCTCATGTTCTTTGAGCACTTCAGTTTAGAAGACAGAAAAATAACTGATGTTTTTGTACTGTCTTCAAAATCAACAGCTCGCATAACATTCATGTATGTGTTTATTCTTTTCAGCCTGAAATGTTCATACTTGTTAATTCATATGGGTACATTTTGCGGTCTCAGTTTACCAGGATGAATGTAGGCACAGGTTTGCTGCCCTAAAACTTCACATGCTTGTACAATTCTAGTTTAGTATTGTGAGGGAAAAAGTTTACCTGGGTCTGTAATTGTAGATTTTATAAACCAATTTTTTGGGTTTCAGTTTACTAATGAAACAGAGTAAAAACACAAGCAATGAACAGAGACTTAACCTGTCTCCTTTGCGAATGGAGTTTTATCTGATTTTCTCATTTCCCCAAAATGCTGTATGTGAATCTGTATATGGATGACCTGATCTTTGTGAAGGGTGCTGTTACTATTCATTTCGGTTTGTTTCAAGTTTGCCCACCCACATGTGGCAAAACAGGCAGCCCTTTGGCTTCAATGGGGACTCCAGGCACAGGTCTGGCTGGAAGATTGCTCTCCTGAAAATCAGCTCCCTGCCTCTCTTCATGACGGTGATGCACAGAATTAGCAACAGTAAGTGAAAGAACTAATGACTTAGCTGAGGCTTCACTGAGAAAAAAAATCTGCTTTTGTTTGGGGTTTTCACTGAAAGAGAAATTAAAAGCTGAGAACTGCAGTGACATGAACAACAGACAGATATTGATTGGTCATAAAAATGCAGTCAGGCTGAAAATGTGAAGGTTCCTACCCCTCAGAGCAGTGAATTTCTGAAAGTCTTCTAACAAAATGAATAGCAGAAACAAAACCCATGAAAACAAAGCAAGCCACAGATTACTTGAGGTGAATTATATAAAAACAATTACCTGAATTGGTGCTTGTGAGAGCCAGGGCTGGATCTGATGACCTGAAGGGTCCTTCCAAGCCTGTTTCCTTTGATATAATACCTGAAGCCATGTGTTCCCTTTCTGATGCTACAACAGAGCCTGCGTTCATGTCACAGGATTGTCTGGTGCTGGGTACCATGCGGGCTTAGATGAGCAATTGGTTGAATTCTGTTGGTTCCTCTCTCTCTGTTAGAGTGTGTCACACTGGCAGAAATGTGACACTGAAACATCTCACCCAACAGTGGGCAACTTGTCAAAAATAGGGCTGTTTATTGTTGGTTTGACCTGTGCCAACTCTTCAGCTTATGTATTCATGGCTCGTCACGATGTGGGTTCCTCCTTACTGCTTGATGTTCAAGGGTGATTGTGGTGGAAAATTTGTTTTCAGTTAGTACTAGAACAAAACCAGTAGAAAATATTAAAGTATGGGGGAAAAATCAACCTTAAATGAGTCCAGAAAGTGCCTTGGGTAGTAGGTGAACCAAAGCACAAAGACCAAAGTGACTCTCTTCAACTGGGCAGTGTGATGAGGCAGGATTTGATTTGAACCGGAGAGCTCTAATTGATGAGATCTTAGAAGACGTCACACATCTGGGGGATCTGTTGGTTCCTTGACGTGGTGAGTAAATATAATTTATTTTAGTAAGATTTTAAATTGAAATACAATGTAAATTGACTCCTGCCCTTTCAGCTTTCACTTATTTCAGATGAGTTACTGATCCTTAATGCCATACTATAGTAACAATAAAAGAAAGTCTTTTTAATACCTCATAGAAGCTGCCAGTAATAACACTGGCTTATAATGAAGCCAACAAATACTGAAATTTGAACAATTTGTGAAGTCAGTAGAAAATGTGTAACCACATACTCAGGCAAATAGGCTTTTCTTATATAATAATCACCCTAGTCTTATAAAAAGCAGATGCAATTTCAAAGCACTAGAAGATATGTGTGCTGCATATTGGAATATGCTTGTTTAAGAAATCATCTCTTGAAAAGTCCGTGGCTTCATGTTTACTGCCTCTGTCTCCTCCTTTTTCTCAGTGAGATTGTTTTCTGGTCCCTCCCTTGCCCCCCATCAAAGGTGCACACCACCCACCATGATCATGCTCCATTAAGCTCTTGTGCTAAACAAAAAAGTTCTACAGAGCTTTCATTTATCAACCTTCCCCCAAAGTGCTTTATGCATTTCATCAGGGATTTGAAAAACTATTCACAGCTTTGGAAGCACAGCACTGGAGCACCATGATCGATGGGAGAGGAATTCAATAACCGCCCAATGCTGTTGAGCAATCCTGGGTAGTGGTTTGGGACAGGAAGCGAATGAGCAGAAGATAATGAGCTGAAGTAGTTGATTAAGTCCTCGTTTGAAAAGGATTGTGATTTTTAAATGCTCTTAGCAGTTAGAGCCTCACTTTTAAGTCTCATTTAAAGAATGTTACTTTTTAAAAAACCATAATTTTGCATGCTGCTGGGTATTGGTTCAAGCCTGTCCCAAGTAGGTATTTTACCTTGCAAAGAGAGATGAAGTGCAAAAATATTTCATTATTGCAAAAATATTTAATTATCACAAAATATCTCATCTATTTGCATACACTGATTTTATAAAGATGATGTTCCAGTGATGGACAGTGATAAATACACATGTAAAATCATGCGCAAGATGCATAGTACTGCTTCAAGACAGAATGGTGCCCTGTAAGCACAGGGCCTTGTTATCTGGATTTACCTCAGTGCTCTCCATCCAAATACAGCCACGGCTTAGCAGTGCTTGTCTTAGCTAACCTATTAATTAAAATAGAAATGCCTTCATAGGCAACATTTCCCCTTCTCTCCTTCAGAGCCAGGACTGGTGTAGCGTGGTGTGATCTTTCAGTCCTGGAATAAGAGGGTTTGCTCTTGCAAACAGCTTTGGAGTGTGTCAGTCTGAGCTCCTTTATTCTGCACTGTAGATGTCTGGAAAATTGCCGCGTCTCCTCAGCTGGGTATTCTCATTGCTTAGCACATTCCCTGCAGCCCCTGACAAGAACGTTACTGTGGGAACAGGGGAATGTCCAAAGCACACGATGTTCTGGCAAATCCCAGCTGGCAGACAGCCCTCTGGGGTCACAGCTAACCAGATGTGACGTGGGCTGCTCTAAATCAGACTGTTGGCAAGCTTGAAGGACCAAGAAATTTTTTGCTACATCCACTTACCCCCAGCAGATACTGGGGCAGCTGAGGTTAGAGGCTAACACAGTGCTTCTTAGCAATTTTGAGGTGGAACATCGATCACTTGTTTCCATGAAGAATTAAATGGTACATTCAGTTTATCGACATGAGAGGCTATATAAAAACATGTTCTCTCGTACACGGGAGAGAAAATTATGATGCTTAAAGCATTCATTTAATCCACAGTTTCTATCACAAAAATAAGGGCTGACAGCAACGTTGTTTACAGTTTTATTTAACTCGGATTTAAATGGGACCGTTCCTGTGGCTGGCCATAAATAATGATGAAGTCACTATAATTAGAAGTTGAATTATTTCTGAATCTCATAATCAGGATTGGGGTCCTGTTGTGCTAGGTTATTTGTAAAAATGGAATAGAAAATTCTTTCTGAGCATTTAATGCAAAAAAGGGCAAGACATGACATGGACAAATAACCAAACAAAAAGTGGAATAACTAAGTGAAAGTAATTATATGAATGAAGGAGATGATCTTCACAGCCCTATGTTAATACTCTTTTGCACAATCATAGGTGAAATTGTAAGTACTATAAACAATCCATAGCTGGTTTTTAAAATGACTATACGTTGTATTTAAACCAAATACTGTTGGAATGAAGACTGCAGAATTTTGTTAAATTTCCTTCATTACAGTTTGTTAATTCTTATGCAGACACCATTTGTCTTATGTTATAAATAGTTATTTGCCATATATTATCTCATTTCATTAAAGCAGCCATGATTTTTAATGTCTTTTAAGTTTCCTTGAGTTGTTTAGTTTAGTTGTGTTTTAATCACAACCCTAGTCAAGTGGTGAAGAATAAATAGTAGATAACAATGATGAATGAAGTTGACTATCACAGAAAATAGGTGTCTGATCCAGCACCTAGTGAAATCCAGGAATAGACTCCTATTGACTGTAGTGAAAACAGATGGAGAAATGATCTTTCAATTCAAGTTGCAAGCTTTATGAAAAACTAGCCTACATAGTTAAACTCACATAAACCCTCAGCCATGAGACACAATAGTACTATAATTTTTAGACCAGAAAGGGGTTATTAGTTGAAAAGCTGTTTTATTTGTCTGAGAATAGAAGAGTTGTCCTTTTATGTTATTGATTATGGGCAATTTAGGAAGACCTGGGTGGTCTTATGAAGGACAAAATAAATTAGGACAGAGTATAAGTATGTGTGGATGAGGTATAACTGTATGGCATACCAAATAACAGTGCCATATGACAGTGAATTATATACTGCTTTTTTAACTTATTGCCTAAAAATACTATGACAGTTTTCAGATGATAATTTTATACGATAAAGCAACAAGAACAGAAAGAAAAAAAATATATAAATGGTTCTGTGTCCTTCTGTGCAGTCTAGGAATGTTGCTTATTTACAGAATGTAAAGTTACTTATTTTGAATGTTGATGAGTTTGCCTCTTTCATACACAGCTGATAAAATCATTCTGCTCAAGAACTTTGTCTGGATTGCAAATGTAACTCTAGTTGCATTCTTCTGGTTCCTGAAAGAGATGTAATTTAATACTAAATTGTTTTTTTTTCTGACCAATTTCTCTGAAACACATTTATTTCTAGCTGGGAGACAGAGTATTTCCCTGCTTATATCTATTGGCTATACAAAACTCTTGAAGTTCAATTTGACAGAAAGCAAGATTTATATATAGCTGACCTGTTTTCATGCTGAAGAATGCACCAACTCTAGGAGAGAAGTTGAGGTAAGCATTGACCAAAGGCTCTTTGATAAGTGGCAGAAAATTAGTGGGAATGGCAAAGACATGAAAAGCAAAGACATGAATTGATGGACACCTCAAGAAAGCTCTTGATGAATCAAAAACCAAATAGTATTTTGATGATGTAAGAAGAAAGCAAGAGGAATACTTTAGACATATACATTAGATGTGTAACCTGGCCACAGTGAAAGCTACTCCTATGAACAAGTGGAGGACATGGAAACTTGATAGAGATAATAGATTATGGTAAACTCATGGTTCCCCGCACAGAGGAAGGCCATCCAATAAGTGTTTTTGGACAGCTGAAGGCAACCCTGTAATGGACCTGTAGACTGGAGAGAAAGTGGAGGTAAAAGTGACAGAAATAGGTAGGGAGAAAAGGCATAGGCAGAGGATGGAGTCTTGGGATCCCATGTTGAAAGTGGGAAAGGAAAGGAAGGAGAGATGTTGAATAACACGTTGAATGCCTAATCAAAAGGCAAAAAGCAAAGGAAGCCTGGATGTAAAGTGAAGCATGACAAAGAGTTCATAAAAGCAGATGAAAGTTGAGGGACAGTGAAGGTGGAGCAAAAATATCCAGTTTCAGGTACGAGGTGTGCTTTGCTGTATCTGGAAGGACATAATTTCAAGGGAGAAGCCAGACTGGACTGAGTGAAGGATGAGGTCAATGGGGAAGAATTCAGTATGACTGTTCATGGCAACTGTTGAAAAGGCAGGATAAAAGGATGGAAACCAGAGGGAGTTTTGTGCTTTTCTTCTCCACACAGGGTAGTAGAGTAAGGCACGTTTCTGTCAAAAGTGTGAGGAAACTAGTGAGAGTGAGAGGTTAAGGAAAGTCAGTGAGAGTAACAGGACAGCAGGGAGGATGGACTGCGTCACTGTCTGATGGTGGGAGTTAGAGGGGTAGTTACAAGTCCCGCAGTTACTGTGGCAGAGTGGAGGAATAAATTTCATATTAACAGCCTTCTCTTCAAATATGCTCTCACTTCTCTAATGGCTTTGCTTTATAACACTGCTGGTAGCCTCCTGACTCTCCCTGATGTCACAGACAAACTTATGCACAGGCCATAGGCTCTTCTCCTGTTACGCGCACAATGCAGACTGTGTTTCAGCATAGTGTCCAACACTAATGTTAAAGGAAGGCTCTGCTTTTTATTTTCAAGGACTTGGGCTTACAGGGCTTTGCAGTGAGTGCCAAAAACAATTCATCAGGAACGCTTTACAACTCAGCAATACAAAACCTGTTAGGATACAGATCACCCACAAGACAGAGTTTGGGGAGGAAATATGTAAAGCACTGGTTGACCTTAGCATGATTAATGGTTTTTAACATATTGAACTCTGTTGCTTACGATGTGAATTTTATGCTGGCTCACCCATGGTTGTTTATTTTTATTTTTTGAAGGAGGGGGAACCTCCGTTTGTGAAACTTTCATTCATATAGAAGTTAATGACAGTGCATGTATAACAGCAAAATGTTTATATTGAGACACAACTGTCCCAGCTGATTCTACTTCTCCTCAGCAGTTTGTTCCCTTCAAAAGCAGCCTTTAAAAATTACAGACCTTGTACAGAGTTTGTGTCAATCGTCTCTGTTGTGAAAGGATCATTTATGGGATGTGAAGCTCCTTTACCAGACTAGAGCAATGAATCAGATCACTTCTGTAACTATGAAGCTACCCAGTCCCAGCTCCTTGGGTTAAGAATATCCTGAGTTGGAAGGGACCTCTGAGGATCATCGAGTCCAAATTCTGTCTCCACACAGGGCAACCTAAAAATTAAGCCATATGTCTAAGAGTGTTGTCCAAATGCTTCATGAACACTGACAGCCTGGGGGCCTTGACCACTTCCCTAAGGAGCTTGCTCCAGTGCTTCACCACCCTCTCATTGAAGAAGTTTTTCCTAAAGAAGATGAACTAATTTTGATTTCCTGGGCTAGCACAGGCCAAGCAATGGTCAGTAGGCCTGGTTAGGCCCATGGGACTCATAGAGCCCCTTATTTGTGCCTCAGAAAGTGAAAAAAACAGTTATTAAAGTTGCGTTTGGTGCCCTACATCTGAATGACATCTAGTGTACCTGCATGCTGCTAGGCGCTTGTAGTGATGGGCTACATCTGTTTGTATGTAGTGAGTGAATTCACCCTTCCTCCTGAGCCTGCTTACACCCAGGAGCTTGGTCCTGTCAACGGCTGCGTTCATGTGGCCTGCAAGAAGTCACAAACAGCAGCAAGTGCTCCGTGATGAAGAGACTGGCTGTCTCGCCTAATCCAATCATTCCTTGTACTCAGTGTTGCTGAGTCCTGACACACAGAACGTCATTTCCACTTACAGACAGAGCACTTCCTTCTGGTTGCAGCAGGTCCTGCGTTCAGAGGCACTTAGTCACCTGCACGTGGCATGTGGGATTTGCTCGTGATGCGCTGTAGCTGAAATGCACAGGGCTGAGCCCATTTCTGCTGACGGTGGATGGGATCCTGCTTTTCCTATGTCCTTCTGGGATGAGGCCGTGCAGCAGCTGGCAGAACGAGAGTTTCCAGCCTGTGAATCCAGCACTCCAAAGCACCGGCCATGTGCCCAGGTGTCTCGGTGCTGGGCACACCAGGCCTGAACACACTGCACAGTGGAGGGAGTGCCGCTGCTTATGCTTTCTAAGCTGATTCATCATCTTTTTGACAGGACTTACTAACTTTCAAAGCCAAAGGACTCCCTGCATTATCCTAGTTTCAAGGAGGCCGAAGAGATTATAATTCTTTCTGGGCTTAGCTGCAAAGGGAATATGCTCTCTTTCTTTGTAATATTGAGAAAGGAGAATAAAGCAGGAGACTGTTGTTAGCCATTAATCACGTACACAGTCAGCTGGAGGGCTAGTTCTCTTTTGGAGATTTCTGCATCAGGTTAAAGAATTAGGGCTCCATCCTCCTTAAGTTGCTTCAGTGTCACAGCAGTGAAAACCAGCAGCAGACAAAACACTGCTGTGTTAGAAATGCTCTGGTACTAGGTGAGAAGGATGAAGGTGGCACCTGTTTCATAAGTATGTACCTTTAACCTAGAGCTACAGCTTTTGTCTGGTTGACCCCTTATATAAGCAAAAAGTCCAGACCCATTTCTGTAAGCTCATACTATCCATTCATCTCCCAATAAGACAGTCTCCATATTTCACCCTTGCTCTGACTAGTGTTACTTTTTAATCCTGAGCTAAGTTTAGAAGAATCAACATATTGCACAAGGATTATACCAGCTAGTTCAAGTCCTTTAGCAGATGGTAGCTTTGTCAATTCTCTTAACGAAAAAGGAAGAAAAGAAATTTTGACTCTCCTTCCTCCTTTTTTCTTTTTGCAAGTGTTAGACTCCGACACTACTTTTCTTCATATATGCGTTAACTTTTTTCATAATTGTTTAAGTGCAATTTCAAAAGTTACATGTTTAAGCTCCTTAGAAATAAAGATGTTTTTAGAAACATTACCTAACATTTTGGAGGGTTTATTGCCTGCTTTTTTTCTTATGGAAATCATGCAGTTGAAATCTGAAAAGTGGTTATCCACAAGAGTATCCACTTGCTATTTTGAGGTTGTAATTCGGAGTCATGCCATTATGACACAGTATTAAAAATATTAAACTTAATGTAGAAAAAATTACTGATAGTTTTTCAAGTAGTCAATAGTGCCATCATCATTATAGCATTTCATATCTGTTTTCAACACAACCCATCCTAACCATGTGATCTACATTTTAAATATCAGACATAATCTAGAAAAAAATTATATTATACAGAAATATTTATATGCTTTTAGCTGGCCAAGGCCAAAGAATAATACAGTGTCTTATCAGACCTACAGCAAATTGTTTTCCCTAGCAGCAAGACGAAGCATGCAAGAGCCCCCAAACTCCTGAGTTTTGCCACATCTTCTGCCTTTCTTTCTGGTGTCCCTGGACTTGCATGTTTGTGCATGAATGTGAGGTTAATGTCTAAAGAAAACATGGAGTGTGCCCATGGACACAAGGGGAATTGGTGAGAAATGTAAATTTCAGCAAGCAAAGGAGATAACGGAGGTGCTGAAACAAAAGGTCATGTTTCAGATGAGGTAATTGCCTTGTGATGTCAGTGTGCAATGGGATGGTTTTGGGGAGAGTTGGGAACAGGGAGAGAGCATAGTGCAGGGGTGATGTCTTGGAGCTCACTTCAGAAGTCAGCAGTTGGTTAAGGCAAGTCACTGCTCTGTTGAGCTCTGACACCAATCAAATATCTAGGTTATTCTCTTATCAGTTCTGGAAATGACAGTTACAACTCATTAGATATATTCTGATTACACATTTATTGTTGGAAAACAATAGAATGGAATGGAAAGCAAATGAACTTATCTAAAAAATAAGGTTACTTTGAGTAGTGCAATTAAAAAAAACCCCATGTTTTTATTCCTGTTTAACCATTTTCCAAATGAAAGGTTTTTTTTTTTTTTTTGCTTCCAATGCAAAGTAGGTTTGTTTTTAAACTTTAGTTGAGGGGAAAAAATCCATATATTTAACAGGTCAAACAGCAAACACCATGAACCATTCAACTGACCTGTATGCTATTAGTTTATTAATGTTTTCAATGTCATGGCTTTTCATCCTATTTTGGACTCCCTAGCCATTTTGTTGTCTATGTGGAGCACTTTTAGAAGATCAATGACTATTTAGAGAGGTTCTTTTCTATTTGTTCTTAGAGCTGCTGACTTTGTACATATTTGCTGCTTTCTGAAGCAAAGTAAATTAAAAAGTTAAACTTTTTCTTTGAGTTACCTGCTGTGAATGGGACAGAGATGCGACAGGTATTGTAGGTGAATGGACATCCTGAATTCCGGAATATCCCTTGTTTTTTGTCACAGCCCTCAGAATATGTAAGACTGTTTTTTGCTTTCTGGTGTCCATTTGTAAATGGAGGGTGGATACAGTGGCATAATAAAGATAACATATCTTTGGAGTTAAGAGAATGCCATGGTGACACCTGATAGAAAGCCTGTCTACTTCTGGTTCAAATGTGGCACTGAGGCAAGAGTAAGAGCAATGCCGTGTGTCTGTTCCCCTCTTCCCTCTGTGTTTCATAGTCTGAAGTCACCCAAAGTCAGGGCTGGGTACTGCTGGGCCCTTGCAAAAGGGATAGATTACTGGTTGATGCCAGACTCATAAGTGTTAAGCAAAAGGTGTTTCTCTCAAGAGTCTGACCGTGCATGATGAAAACTCATGGAAGTGGATTTCAGCCCTGGTTTACAGCTGTAATTTCTCCAAAATACTGGGCTGGCCTTCCTTGTAAGTCTCCCATCTTAAGGTTGATCACTTTAACTATTAATTCAAAATGAAACTCTGGCCCACTATGTCTGCTTCTGGAAAAGGGAAGGAAAAAGGAAAATAACTGAAACCTCAAATAGAGGATTCACTCCCATTATTGAATTTTATAAGGTGATATGTGGCATATAAAAGTCTGTATTTGTAGCTTGGGATCACATGCTTGTGTTTCTGCTCTCTCTCATCTGGAATGAGCTTGGACTATCTGTGTTATGGTTTGGACTGGAGATGGTTTTTCCCTTTCTCTTAAATTGGTGACTACAGGATGTGGCAGTTCTGATTATACTGAAAATTGCTGTAATTGTTATCAGGCAATAAACATTCAATATATTTTTGTAAGATGTAGACCTTAGTGGAAGTTTTCCAGTATTTGAGAAAATAACTGGAAGCAAAATGGTAAGGATACAAATTGAATTTTAGACTTTGAATACTGAGAAAGTTGGCCTGCATTATTCTGTTAAGAAACTGAGGATTACTGTAACACTCACAGCAATGCAAGACGTTCTCAGCTAAGAATGAATATGAATGTCTTCTTCATATAAAACCACATTGTAAGTAGTGCAGGAATGCACACCTGTCACAAGCATAACTGCTGTACAGAAAACAGAACAGGAATGTGAATTAAATGTTCTTACAAAGGACGTAATTTTCCCCTTCGGTCCTCTCATAGGCCATATATGGGCAACTTCTATCAAATGAGCTTGCAATAAAAACTCTGTATTGTGCATTCACCTTTAAAGCAACCAAAAGATATTGCTTGTATAATTTAGGTGAGCTGTCTTATTTATTACTCTGAAATTGCAGTACTTTTTAAAGTACTCCATATGTGTAGATGGGAGTGAAGATTCTTAAGTTGTTAACATTTGATCTCCTGTTATAATTAATCAGATCCAGAATGTAGCTTAAATAATGTGTTTATATAGTGTTGTCTAAGAGTTTTACTTTGAAACTGTCTGTATTGAATGGGACTAAATATAGGTGCACTCTTTTTCCTTTTGATAAAACACATTTCCACCGGATATTCCTCTTACTTTATTTTAAGAATTGATGATTTTAGAAAAGGTAAAGCTAATTCAGAAATCCTGTAAGTATTTTATCGGCCTAGTAATGCCCATAACTCAGTCACTTGAAACATTGCAGGATGGGAATTAGGTTCTTGGATTAAAAAGCTCCCTTTTAAAATAAACAGGAGGAAACATAGGGGAGAGACAGAAGAGTGTAACTTGTTTAACATTTAACAAGCCTCTTGATCTGTTTTCTGGACCAGTTGCCATGCTTCTGAAGATAAAAGCAATTACATTAGATATGGGGGTGGTTTTCGTGCACTGGGGTTTGAGAGAATTTTGGTTCTTTACAGAAGCAGGAATGCAAATGCTTGGCTCTGCCTCTAGGGTGATTTTTTGACCATTTTTCTGAGTACATCTGGGAGAAATCCAGGCCTCACTGAAATCAGTGAGGCTTTGTTCATTGCCTTTAACAGGGCCAGGATTTTGTCTGTGAATGTTCAAGCTTTCAGTCACTGGCCGGCTCCAGCGTAGCTACATTTAAGCTTTTCTTTTTTTACTACTGCAAGTTGCCTCATCCTGGCCCTGGACTGCAAAATGACTCCCAAGAAATTTTCTTTCTGGAAAGTACATCGTTGATGATCTTAGCATGGACTCTTGTGAGCTGAAGCACACCAATATTTTGATGAAAGACTGGGGGCCCAGTAATAAAGTCTGAACATTTGCTAGGCGGTGGATTATATTAGGCTGAGTTGGGTCAAAGTGCAGTCTTGTAAATCTTGGTCAACCAGTGGGAAGCTTCTGCGTGGGATCTTAATGTTAAACAGAGGTCCTTGGTCCATATTGGGTTCTCTGACAATGCTGTAATAAAACTAGCAGTGATAACAGATCGCGCAGGAGAGATTTGAAATCTGTGGGTCTCTAACAGAATGAAGGTTTGCTTTATACTACCTCTGCAGAGAGACACACACGCAGCTCATGCCAATTCATTCAGCTTGGTCCTCTGACATGTGCTTGTCTCCAAAATGGTTTGAAAGAAACAATTTACAGAAGTCAACTCGGAGATGCAGGAATGTAAGATGTTTTTCAGTCTCAGTGGTGTTTAGACCTAACCTTACTGCAGACCAGTGGATCTTGAGGTCCTTGATGCCTAATCTGTGTCTGAAAAAATGGAGCTGGACACCGAAGTCATCTATCTACTGATAAGCAAAGGTAAAGAGGCTATTCAGTGTTCCTGTGCATTGTCTATGCCTGACTTCTGGGCTCTGCTTTTTGGAAGAGAAATTTTCAAATTCAAGGTAGGTGCCAGAAGCCACCCCAGACACTAAATAAGGGTGCCAAAGAATGAGTTTGCAGAAGGTGACTGAGAGATGAGTTTTTCCATTTGCCTACCAGGCTGCCCTTTGGTCCCTGCCTGACCCTTGGATGTGGGATTCCTAGTTCGGAGGTCTCTAATGAAGTTATGCTAAGGACGCTGGTGCTGGCGATACTCAGAAGGCCAAGGTGACCTGAGAGCAGGTGGGTCAGGCAGTGCCCTGCCCATGCAGACTGCTCACAACACTCACGGCCAGTATGGTGTCCCTGTTCGGTTTGCGTTCCCTCTACTTATCATTGGGCTGCCGTCTTTTCAGGTCTGACCTGGAGTTTGTGGATTACTTTTTCTGGATTGCTTTAAGGAAAACGGGTTGAATGAAAAGTGAGTTCCATATATCCTTCCCCTGTGACGTATCTTCAGCAGAAGAGGAAGCTGTCTTCCAAGACCACCCAAATATCATCATTCATCACAATGGTTATATTCAGATTTCAAGTTACTCTCCTCATACAGTTATAAATCTGTTGCACAGTCATCTGGTGGTTGCATATTAGAGTCACGTTTCCCAGAAGTTTCCACTAATCACAGTATGTTCCATAATTTTGGGGTATTATGTAAAATTCTGAGATTGGTTGTGATCTCATTTTGTTATCTTGCATAGTTACCGGAGAGCATAAAGAAATAGGTGGTGGTATGCAGTATTTCTGATAATGTGGGAGAGTTGAAAAGGTAATTTTAAGTTGTACTGAGTGCAGAAGAGGGTAAAATACATTGGAAAATTTTTTTTTCTTTTTTTTAAAGAGCAGAGCTCTAGAGCGGACACTATCTAACCTACGGTTTTCAGTCACTTTAAAATAAGCAAAGCCTTAGAGTTCTGAATATTCTGCGTGTATGAAAATGTATGTTTAAAATGTAAACCTTCAAGAAGACATATAATTCACCCCTACTAGCTTCCTCTCAAAATTGGTAATATGTTTTGGATTGAACATATTCAAACAATTTATGTGTCTGCAGGAACTACCTGAGTCTCCACTATGTGTTGCCGGTTTGCCACTCTGCCATTCGTCTCAAGTCTGATGCAGTAAATAGAAATGTTATTTTTACTTTCCTTAGTCTCCATGCAGCTTACCAGCCTGCTGCGTGTTAGCCACACAAGTAACTCTGTGGCAGGTCAAAAGGAAAGTTGGCAACTTTACAGCTAGGACACCTCTCTGCAAACAACGTAGGCTATTCCCACCTCTTTCCTGGATGGCATTGGAGTTTCCAGGTCCTTGCAACTCCTGTGGCTTTTTTCCTCCTCTGATAAGTCTCTGTCTGTGCCTTGAGCTTCTTGGTTCCTCTATTCCTTTACCTGCAAGAAGCAGCTCGGGGCAGGTCTGCAAGGGAAGGTAAAGCACTGCTTGCGAATGGACACTGTGTTTCAGAGAAAGGAGCGAAGGGTGTGAGGTGGCTCAATATATTACTCCAGGAGGGGTTTGCTGAAGCCAGGAAAATCCAGCTTGTCCAGACTGGCTCTGCTTTCCTTTCACCCCCTCCTGTGAGTAATGCAAGTTGTTTATTTCTTCATCCCTGCCCTTGCGGAGAAGAACTAGGCGTTCATTCCTCTTCCCACCTCCTCCTCTCCTAGGCCTCTCTTTGTTCCTTGAAGAAACAGGAAGGGACAGGGGAAGGGAAAAACTGCAAGGAAAACCACTTTCACTCCTTTTCCTTGCTGGGTCACAAGCCAGCGGGGGCAGAACCAGATGAACTGCCTGAGCATGGGGAAGGGCAGGACACTGTGACATGTAGAGTAAACATCTCCTTGGCTGGGACATGCAGCCCATCTCAGGACCTCTCCTTCTTCCAGACCCTGAACAGTGACAGCCCCTTTGCTGTGGGGTTAGATTCCTTTGCTGCTGCCCATGTGTTTCCATACAATACCCTACTGCAGATCTCAGCTAGGACCGATTTTAAAATGAATTAGAAGCTTCCTTTTCCTTCAATAGTTGTCTCTAGTAATTTCGTCCTTCTGTTTTTACATTTCTAAGTAATTACTGACATAGATGTTTACTTGATAATTTACAGTTTAAAGAGTTTGAAAAGAAATTAATCTCATTAAATAGGAAGACACTATGTAATCTTCTCAGACATTCCAAGTTTCCTCTTAATATTTTACAGTCTTTTTACTATTTACTTTGTATCTCTTTTCTTGAAAGTGTTTATTTTGGGAAGGTCAAAACAAAATTCTCCCTATGTCTCTCATCAGCTGTAAGATGAATGCATACAGTTGGAACAAGTTCCATTGAAGCTCTCATGCAGAATAAACAAAGTCCTGACCGACGGCTTGACTCATGATAGATCTTTAATGACTATTGTCATGAAAAAGTAGTTAACATATTCTCCACCAGAAAAAGGGTGTAGCTTTGCTGCGGAGTCAGCAACACATCAAAATAGGGGCAACCGAGGGAGAGATTCAAAGGGCAAGGCTGATATGGAGATGATGGGCATTGGAAAGAACATTAGCAGCTGTGTGTTCATTAAAAAGGGCAATGCAAGTGTGCTGGGGAGGTCAAGTATGTCACAGGGAATTTCTGATGTTACGGGGTCAGGCTCTTCAGATGGAATCAGCCTACAGAAATGGGTATTGCAGTAGGGTGTTGTAAGTGTGTAGTCACCACTAAGGTTTTGTAGGCTGTATCATACTACCCCGTGGTAAAGCAATTTTGCCTCAAATGTTCCCGTTCTCTGTGGGGAATCTTGGGGATTATTTTGGGAAGGGAGGTTTGGTATTTCTATAGATGGAGCTAGAGAGCAGGGAGATGCCTACGAAATTACTGCACATCCTTAAACAAAGCAGATTTGTTTCCACTGCCTTTTCTACTTGTGTGACAGTTAGCATAACACTTGGCAGTCAACAAACGCTGCATGCTGCTCTTGTCGTCATGCGGTGGGGCAGGAAAACTGCCGACATGGAAAAGTGCAGACAAAATCAAGCAAAATGATTCATGGCTTGGAAGGCTCTGTGTCCTGGGGAAAGATTAATCAAAACTGGCCCAGAGAGCTCAGGGGTAGTAATATGCATGCATGTTATAGTTACTGGGTGATAGAAAAATATATTTGGATGAGTTGGGCCAGATTCAGAGATGCTATTTTAGGAGGTACATTTATTGTTCTTTGCTGTTAAGAAAGGTCTCTCTTGTAAAAGTCTAATCTCTCTGTGAGTGAGGGGCTAGGAAACCTACGTTGTATCGCTTACAGAGCTATGGCTTTCACAAACAGTCCTAAGGAGAACTGAGTGGAAAGTCCAAGAAAATTACACTTTCAGGCCCTTGCTTAGTGAAGGAAAGATGGTATGAGAGCTGTGGGACAAGCTTATCAAAAGGAAATAAAACACTTTGGTCGTTGAAGAGTTCAAGTATCTGAGAGTGGTTCAGACTGTGATCTCATTCTCTGTGGCAACGAAAAATTAAAATTCTCATTTTAATTTTAGTACTATATGATAATCAATAGAGTTTGGAAGGCGTGCATTTATTTTTCTGTAGCCCTATTTACCTTTGAGATGAAGAAGACAGTGATTGGAATGGTCTCAAAGATTTGGTACTAGTTAGAAGAATAAGAGAGAAAACTTCTTTTTAACTAGTGGGAAAATATACACAGATGATCTGAGAGGAGGGAATGTTTTAGACTAAATTTCTAAGGGAATGTATCTAATAAAATCATTCATTGAGTATGATTAGATAATTTTTTTCCAATGAAACTTCTGAACGCATTAGCCAATTTTAACTGAATTTAAGTGCCAGTGTTTTCTCAAAATTATGAAGTTCTTGTTTATTGTGAGAAAACTAGAGCTAGGAAAGACATTAGCACACCTATAGAAGGAAAAGTTTCAGCACACATATCATGGCTGAGCAACCGGCACACACAGTGTTTGGAAACAAGCACAGTGTGTGCTGCCTCTTGCTTGACCTGAAGCTGATGGATGTGGGAGGGATGGGGGGCAGTGTGGATTGCAGGGAGGGGAATTTATCAAAGGAGTATGGAAAAGGGGCTTGGGCTGTTGCAGTACGGTGGGGGGAATGATGCAAGCCACAAATCTGTAGGAAACCAGGCTTTATTGGTTCCACTGCTTTTGGAACAACTTGTTTAAACTTCCCTTGTAGGTAATTAACTTTCTAATGGCACTGTGAGATAGGCCACCTGCAGAAGCCTTGGGCAGGGGGATTCACAAGCATGTACGGTTCAAAATAGGGCCTCATGGAAAACTAGGCAAAAGTGTGTTAGAATAATATTTACATTCAGTAGCATTAAGTACATCTGTTTGTTATTAGTGGGAGGCTGAACTGGCTAAAAATCTTCCACAAGAGAGTGACCCAGCAGCAGAAGGCCAGGTACCTCTGACAGCTTTTCTACAGCTACCAATAGAGCTATTTTCAAAAGCATGACAAGATTTCCATCTGAACATCCCTTTGAATACAAAGGAGATAAAATTTTGGTTACTGGAATATATAGATATTTCAGTTCTGTCCCTTTAGGTCTCAGTTTTTGTACTTATTTTCTCTTACTCCCCTATTTACATGGGTGTGAAGTTTTCATACAAACTAAGGGAGTGCAGCTCTGGTTGAAATCAGTGCAAGCCAAAGGTAGTCAGCCTGTTTGAAGAATCAAGGGTGATAGATGACAGTCTTAAACATAATAATTTTAAAATTCCCTAGAATATTATTCAGTGGAAAAATATTATTGCATCCTATTGAGTCAAACAAAACCACAGAACATGAAATTTTTATTTGTGTTTAGTTTAGTTCTCTTGAACATAACTTCAGTGTCTGAAGATTGTACACACAATAGCCAACAAGGATTACTGATTTCAGTGTAGTTGTGATGACTTAAGCTACTGGGAAATAATGTTTAACTTCAAGTGGAAAAGCTTTGGCATAACTAAGAACAGAGTCTAGATCTTTCAATCGTATGTCTTAGACATATGTATGTGTGTGTACACACAAAACACTATTAGGGAGATGGGCTGTTCTTGCTTGGGGTTTAGGAATTCCACTGACCTGGAATTTGGGCTATTCGGTTCAATTTTCTGTTCCACTATGAATTTGTTCAAGGTAAAGTTTGGTAACCGTCCCCCAACTGTTATCTGTTTGTTATCTATATCTCTTTCTCTTTTCTATTTGGATTTGTAAAAGTCTGAAGGACAAGGACGAAAAGACATTCTGTATATGTGTGTTTATACATAACACACAGCACATAAAACCATGGAGACCCCACACCTTTGCTAATCAGCTCTTCCAAATCTTAAGTATCCACAAGTTGCAGAGAGATTTCTGACTCTGAAAGCTGTTATTGCAAGCTCTTATTTAACTACAGATTATTGTTGTCTTTCCTCTAAATTATTAAAAATCTCTCCATCCATCCCCTCCGCAGGTTTCCTTCAGCTTTCCCTTTAGATTCACACTCACTGTCAAGAACTGCCTTGCTGACTGGTCTAGCATCTTCTGTCTCCAACCACTGAAGGTTTGTGTCGACCAGTATTTCCTGGCCAGTCTACATCTCAAGGTATAAATATGCTTAGACATTATGTTACACCTTTGTCTCACATCTATAAATTCTTGTGCTGTATGCTCTTTGGGATGAACGATCCTCAGGCTATTTTGTTTGCATGGCATATTGAAAGACCGATAAAAATGATAGAGCTCAGTTCTGCTGCCCAGTCACAGGCACCCACATTATTAGAATTCCCTAGGGTGTGAAAGACAGCTCTGTGGGAGTGGCAGGCATCATACAGGAGCTTTGAAGGACTTGTGTGCCCCTGGAAAGGTGTGTCGCTCCCGTTGGAGACCAGGCGATACCCAAAGATGTCTCTGGTGGCACTCAGCACTGTTACTCACTTACTTACCTCAAATCATACAAGCAGACATTTATTAATTATGTAGCTTCCTACAGTTAAAACCTCCCTCATGGAAATCATTCTTGAAGAGAGGAAAAAGCAAAAAGTCCTTTTCATTTGACCAAATCTGGAAGAAATCTATCTCAGTTACGCTCAAAGAGAAATGAGCATTGGGAAGTAAAACATCTCCAAAGAGAATTAACACAATAGCAACAGATATAAAGAGCTGTGTGTCTGGAGCTTAGCAGCAGAAGTAACCACCTTATCATGAGACTCAGAGTGTTGTTTTGTGGTTTAGGAAAAGCAAGTAGGTATGACCAAAATGACTGTCCTTTGGGAAGATGGAGTCAAAGGGCACATGCTTGAGAGCCACAAATATGAGCTATTCAGAAAACAAACAAAGACCTCTAAACTAAAATGTGCAGGTGACTGAAAAGGTCACCCTGTGAAAAGCACAAAGAATGAAGCAAAGGGAGGTGATGAGGTGTGTTTGAAACAGTGGCCTCATCTCCTGTGTAAGTGCACCAGATGAGGAGCAATGTGGGTCAGTAGATCCCACACTGAAGTTGGGATCCTCCAAACTTCTCCAGTCTGCATGAGACCTTGGGGCACAGCTGCTCATTTAATGACTAGTAATGTGAGTGGGTAATGTGTTCAAAATGTGTTGGTTTCTAGAGCCCTGCTATTTAAACAGTACAGAATGGCAACACTTTGAAACAAATCTTAGCATTTTATAAGCTGTGTAGCTGCCTGAAAAAAGGAAGCAAATATTCATTCAAAAATGGGAGACCACCTACTTAAAATGTAACCCTGCAAGTAAGACAAGCATTTCTCAAATAAACTCAAATGCAAGCAGTGAGTCACCCTTTTGCTTCTATAAATTTTTGTGTAGTGTGTTTCTATTGAGAGTCATTTGGTTTCAGAAAGGTATGGACTTGATTTTCCGCTTTCTTGTACTAACTGTTATTAGTACAAAGTAGGTAGATTACTCGTTCAAGGACTTACTCCCCTCTGTTCCCCTGCCAGCTGAAAGCTTTCTACTCTGATATCGTGCTCTCTGATACCAGCTCTAGGCAGTGCTGCTGCTTGTTCCTATAAACCCTTTTCATGCTCATGTGAAAGCTGATGGCTCTGCTGAAATGAGACATCCTTTTTCAAACCAAGTTGTATATAAATAAGAGGAACTGGGTTCCACTCCGACCCACCAGGCCTGCTCTAGTATGCTTGTTTTTTCAGCGTGCTAATTTCTTTTGTTTACTGCAACTTTTTAATCTCTCTCTCTTTTTTTCTTCCCCCCTCAGCCAGTTACAACTATTTTGATGAGTCTCATTTTGTTATGTGTGGTCACTTATCTGTTGCAACCCACTTACTGGCTTCCACATGTTGCTAAACGTGTTTGGAAGAGGGGATTAAGTTACTGTTTCTAGCTGTGAGTTTGTTTGGTCGCTTGGACACGTTCACTGGGATGTGAGATCCTAGAGTCCATACAGAGCCCTCCAACTGGAGATTTTCTGTTTTCTTTCTTCACTGCGGGGGACCTCACACAGGCTTCCCCTGTGAGCCCTGCTGCAAGAAAATGCATGTATCATCACAGCTTTGCTAGAGCAAAATGAAATCTCTTCAACCCAGCTCCTGGTATTCACTGCCTTTGGGATATTACTTGAGGTGCCTCCGTCCAGAGGCAAAAGAGAGAAACAGGGATAGTGAAAGGTCTCTCAAACCCCTTAATTTCCATTGCAGAAAACATTTCCTGAAAAAATTGGTTCAGTGGCTGAAGCCCATCCTTGCTTTTGTTTGAGTTAAAATTGAGGAATCAGGAATTCAGATAGGATGTTTAGCTATGAGTGACCAAAACAACTCCAGTTTCCAGAAGGTTTTTTTAATGAATGTTCCCTATAAGAATTATTTCCTACTAATCACAGTGCTGCTTTGAGAATGTAAGTGTTGTAAGCATTGACTAGGTCATGTTTTAGTCAAATCTGTTTCCTTGTGAATGGTGTGACAGATTTAGATTCTACACTTCTTTATCAGCTTTTTGCTCGTGCCTCCATTTGACCATTCTCTGTACTTGAGCATGTTTGGGGAAGATGACTTTTCTTGTGATTCTTAGCAGTATATAAAAATAAACAACATGCATTGACTTTGTTTTTGTACAAATAAGGATATTTACATTATACAGGTCTGTATAATTGGCTTTGGACATAGCTTTGGGAGTGAAGAGTTAAGGCAGAGGCAGAGATGAAGAATCTGTTTAATCTGCTTGATTATTTCAAGCCAAGTAAATATACTTAAGCAGCATAGAAAAGAGAAGACAACTCCTTGGTCCCCACTCCCAGTGGTGTTTTGCATGTAGCATTATACACAACATGAAGTCATGTAGGTTTGTCCTTTCTAGCCTGTTTCAAATAGACTACTCTTCCGGGTTTTTTACAGTCGTGTTCTTCCAACACCCTTGGAAGATACATTAATTTCTTTTGCATAATGTTGCATGAGATTGGACTCAGCAGTTTCCCAAGACCTCTGGTAATGGAATTATGAAATTAAAAAAACCAAGATAAGCTGCTGTTTTCTTTACAAATGTTGTATTTGATACAGCAATAAATGGATGCTAATGAAATGGAAACCAGTGAATTCAGTCTCTGCTCTTGAGCTGTAAAGTATCTGAATATTTATAGTAGTATTTTATCTGAAGAGCTCGGTATGATTTGATGGAATATGCAGTGGCTTCCTGAAACCACTGGGCACCCAAATAACTGAAGAAGCATGTCATGAATTTGAAGGTAACTTTCACATCTAGGACTGTGTATGTACAGGCAATTACCTGTGTGAATGTGCAGAGGAAAACAGAATGTAATGTCTGCTATGCAGCCAATAAACTTGAATTATATCTTTCTGTTTCCCTTAGCCAGGAAGCCACCCACCCAGCTATTTTTAAATCTGTACCCATGAACATAGTCAGACACAAGGCTCTTTCTTGAGAAAAAAAAAGACAGGAAAAGATTTAAAATATCTTGAAATTTTCTACCCCTGTTTATCTCTTGTTGCCTTTCTCTTTCTGTCAGAGTTTACAGATTTTCCAGCCTAAAGGCAAGAGTCCAGGTGTTCTTTCCAGAAGTCCTGCATTTTAAAGGGGTCCCTATATAGCAGGTAGGCAGTTAGTGAATCTTTCATTCAAGTGTTTTTACCGCTGATGTGTGGTCCATCTCTTGGCAAGTTCCTAGGAAGTTTGCTAATATTTAGATACTAGAGGATGGTGATGACAGTCAGATGACAGCAGTTTGTCACTAGAGTTGTCACTACTCTCTGGAGTACTAGACTGTGAGGAAACATGGGTGTATGAACTGTTCTCTGTCAGCTGCACTTTGCAATGGAAAAATGAAGATTTAAAGATTCGATCTCTTAAAGGTTTCACATGGAATCCTCTTCTGGCTTTTCCTTCTGTTTATCACTGTAAAAGAAAGCTGAGCAGGTTAGTTAAATCCCTGGGCTTTAATTTAGGCAATCTAGGTTCATTTTCTGGCTCTAGCTCTAGCTCTAGTACAGATATAAGATGGGAATTTGAATAAGTTACTCAAAACATATGGTAGTAACTATGTTTAATGTGTATTTTAAGGTAGTGTCTTTAACTTATACAGCCCAAAGTACAAATGAAAGTCTATCAATCATCTCCAAGAATTACCTGAAATTATAGAAAAGACAATTGTGAGAGGAAAATCATTCCCTATGGTATCTGATACCCTGTTACTATGTGTATGCAATATCTGTAGCAAACTAATAAACAGCCATGTGCTAATGAAGGGGAATAGCAAAATGATATGGAAGGGCCATGTGAAAGCAGGAGCGCAAAAAGGTAGAAAAGAAGAGTCTGAGAGAAAGACAATAGATGATAGAGATCTGGGCTGGTCACTAAGTCTTTGATTTTCCTTACTTGTCTCTAATACTGGAGTTTAAGTTTCTTTACATTCATACGACTGATGCCCAGGGTGGAAGGCCACCCATCCTTTGCTCTGTGTGGTCAGAATGCTTCTGCTCTGTTCTATGCGTTGATTTACATTCCTATCACTGCAAAAACTTTGCTTAATTTCTGAGAAGCAGCAGGATGTTATCCTTGTTGGGTTCATGAGAGGTTCAAATTTGCATTAGGCACCCTTATATCTAGTTATTGGTGGACACTTGGGTATAAAACCCAGAATCGTGTATATAAGACCGTTAATTTCTCTTACTGTTAACATTTAAAAAAAAAAAAAGAAAAAAATAAACAAAGCAACCCACCAAAACCTAACCAAATACCAAAAGCAAAACTGGAGGACCTTTCCATGACTTGTGTAGAGGTTTAACTGTATCTTTGTCACAGTGCTGCCATTCACATGGGAAGAGCTTAAACTGTACAAAGTCTTTTCAACACTCCAGCTTAAACTGTACAAAGTCTTTTCTATGATCCAGACACTCTATTTTTAGTGATAGCTTGAATCCTCTGCACCCTTTCTCATCAGTTACTGAATGGACTGTGAAGAACAAGGGTCTAGGAAGTTCCTCTCACTACTTTAGGATTGCTAGCCAATGTCAAAATATCTTGCCTGAAAGTAACAGCCCTATTCAGTAGATGTTTCTGCTGTACCACAT
Organism: Harpia harpyja; assembly: GCF_026419915.1. Lineage (NCBI taxonomy): Eukaryota > Metazoa > Chordata > Aves > Accipitriformes > Accipitridae > Harpia > Harpia harpyja. The sequence continues at coordinate 74,623,539 of NC_068941.1, forward strand.
TGTCATTATTCTCCTGTGCCAGGCTTTCATGCTCTAGGATCTAGAATGGGAAAATACCCCGTTAACAGCTCACTTGGAGAGAGTTATGAAGCCACTCTCTACCCAGTCCCCATATTCCAATGATTGGTGCAAATCTGTAAATCTGAATTATGCCATACAGTATTATACCATCAGGCATGATGACCTAATCTATTGGCTCCTAGAAGAATAGTCTTTTAGTAGAGCAATGATCCCAGAACCTCAAGAAAAAAAGAATAAAATCATTAATTCTTTTTAAGTGTGCTCATTAGAAATGGTTAGATAGTCTGAAATATGCTAAAGTTAAAGACAGGAATTTTCTGGTGAGACACATTACATCAGAAAATTCCAGCTTGTGGAAACAGAAGCTGTCTGTGAGAAAAATACAGCTTAGCTAAGTCTCCTAATGTGATTTTTTTTTAAAGAAGAGTTATGGAATTGTTGAAATATCTTTCTGACCTTTCTGGAAGTAAATGAATCCCCTTTTCAGGAAACTTTTTATTATAAAATTTTAATGTATACTGTTTCTTAAATTCTCTTGATCTGAATTTTTGTTCTGATCTGGAGTGGAAAAGAGTTCAAAATATTGAAAAACCTTTATGGAGTAACAGAACAGATACAACATAGTTGTTTTGAAGTTCCAAGCTTGGAGATCACCTGATGAGTAAAACCCATAAGTTTTCCTTTCATGCAGGCTGAGTTATCATGTCAGATTTCTTTATGCATATTTGATAATTCTATTAAATATTTTAAATGAAAAATAATGATTTCTAATAAATGTGTTCATTTTAACATTGTTAATTTCCTACCAGAGACATAGAGAAGTTGCTTGCCACTAAGTAGCATTTATTAATAGTTGTGGAAGGATGAGTCATATGTTAATTTTACAGTTTTCTTAAGGATTATTGTCTAGGCATGCACTTGCTTAAAAATCTGTACTAAATGAGTGATCATAGTTTAATAGCAATGCACGTTTGTGCTAGAGGTAAACCTCCTTAAAATCCAGCAGAGAACTTGGGCTAGTCATGGGATATGTGCTGTCACACATCTTTGCATGTTGTAGAGATTCTGTTTCAGTCTGGATTTGGAATCTATCATTTATGAGTAGCTCAGTAACTGAATAAATCCAGCAGATCTGAGACGTTCTCAGTATCATGTATCCCTGGCCAGATGTAACTGAAAAATATGTATTTGTTAAGGAAACCAAGTATTAGGTTTTTTTAATGAAATGCACATTGCTCATGTAGTTACTTAAGTGTATTACTGATACCAATAAAGAGCAACTTTCATATATTTCAGTTCTTAGTGCAGTGTATATTAAAAAAAAAAAAAGACTTCTTTTGCCTTCCCACGTGATAAGCGCCATCAGGACTGGTCCAGCATTAGAAAACTGGTTGATATTTCTGTTTAAGAAGCAAAGTAAATAAAACACAGTCCCTGGAGAGGATACCTCTGCCATGTTCCCTTGGAAGGTTCCTAATTGGACAGAGGTGCCCTCTGTCCACGCACAGAGCCCAGCGATCGAACACACATGGGGACTTAATTCCAGCAGACTTTATAGTCACGTCTGCACAATAACAATAAATAATGAAATAAATGCAGGGCACTTCTGCTGGTTGGTTCTCAAAGCAGTCTACAGACCACTTAAACAGTAGCACATTGATTTTTCTCACCCTCGGAACACAGCGATCTTGTGTCAAAACATGGCTGCCATTTAAAAGCACATAGCAAAATTACACAGCGTTTAGGACAGGAATTAATACTCATGGTAAAAACTACAGGATATTTTTATGGATGCAAAATATAAGCGTTATTGAATATGGACTATGTCTTTTTTGATGCCTGTTTGTCTTTGCTGTTTGACTTCAGAGCCGGAAAAGATTTTGCAGAAAATGGCTGTTATCAATCCTTAGTCACTTAGCCAAGGAACTGCTCTTGCTCTTCTGCGGTTACCTTCCTTTTTTTTATTTTTAGTACTGATCTACTTACATTATACATACCTACAGTGTAATCAATACCAATAGTTGAACCTGACCAAAGCTGGAGAAGCAATTGTAGTATTGTTGGCCAAATATGTTAATTTTATCAATCTAGTTGGATACCAGTAGCAAAGAAACAGAGGATGGGAACTCCAAATGCCACAGGAAAGAGCCTGATCCCCAGCTGTGCTGGAACAGCATGCACTGAAGTCTGTGCTTTCAGGGCTTAGCTGCTCTTGGTACCTAAGCTAGGCTGATGGAAGTCATCTATCTGGGCATGCCTCTCTCTGCTGTGACGATGCTTGTGAGCACACTGTGCAACATATCCCTCCTATGGTGGTTCTGAATATGTGTCACAGATAGCGTTGAACTCCTTTACCGGTGTTACCGCAAGCTGTCAGCCCTTCTCCAGGAGCCTGGAGCTACCACTTAAAAGCCCTTATTCAGTATGCCTTCTTTGATCCAAATGTATTTGTTTGCTTTACTCAGATTAAATGCAGGTGTTTTTTACTTGAAAATCCTGGTATCTTTTGGTTCTTCCACACCTATCTTAAAATTTCTTTTCAGTGAGGCCAGAGATGCAGTGATAATTTCCTTACTTTTGATTTCTCCTTTTCATGTGTGTATGTGTGCATATCTATCCCAATTATTCAGTTCCTAGGAAGATGTCCCAGTTGGTTTTTAAAAACTCTCTTGCCAATAGTAACTATAACTTTTTCTAAGCTCTGAAATCCTGCATTAGAAATTTGAATTTGAGTACTTTATGGTTTCTCGTACCGAGTTGCCTCACACCACCATGTTTTCCATTGGCTCCTCCCTTATTTATAGGAAACCGATGGAAAAAGGTTAACTAACTTGACCATGTTTTTCTTTTTAAAAAAATTAAGGGGGCAAGAGTGTCAAAGACTGAGCAGTCTTTCTTTTTTTTCCTCCTGCTCATGTTCTCCCTGAGCCCTGAAAGAATATCCTTGATAATGAATGCTCTATCATTGAACATTCAGAAGTAATACATTTTAGACTTACCTCAGATAAAATTGCAAGATATTATTGATTTCCGTTCCCAGCAGTTTAAAGATGCAGGGTTTGGGTGGTTTTTTTCATGGTAAGCTCTAATGATACACTGTTAGTGGAACTACTGTGTGTTCAGTAGTGAGGAATGAAGCTCTAAAGGTCTGGAAGTTTGGAAAAGTTCAGATGCCTCAAAATGCTTGGATTCCTCTCAAAATTTTTTCTTAGCTGTATAAATCTACCACCCAGCTGTCATCCTCTGAGGAATTAGCAAAAAAGCGTATTTATAAGACAAATCGTTTGGCTGATGGAGAGAAATATGTTAGCAATATTTTTTTGATTCACATTTGAAAGTAGACTATTTCTTCCATTGCAGTCAGAAGTCAGGGCTGCAAGTAGGTTCTTTCCAGCAAGCTTACAAAAGCCTTTTTCTTTCTGTAGGCATTTACCCACACCACCATGGGCTGTGATCTTGTCAGTTCTCATAAGCTAGTAACACCAATGGTAACAAAATACTTTCCCTAGTTATAGGATGTACATTTCCATGAATTGGTTTGGTTCATCTCATATATGAAGTGTCAAGTCTTTTTTTTTTTTTTTAAACATAAAGAACACTGGAAGAATTTTGAGCAGTTTTCTCACTATTAAAAGCTAGTCATGCGAGGAGACTCCATTTCTTATAACAGATTCAGTAATGGCAAAAACCTGTTGGGCACAGATGTAGCCTGAAGGGCTGGTAGCACCTTTCTCAGTGGCTGTCCTGGTGAGGCAAGCTGACTAAATGAGACAGGATCAGGCCCAAAGCATGTAAATGAGCTGGTAGGTTGAGGTACAAGGTTTTGCATCTTCCACAATGCAACCCAGCATCTGGGGTAATAACACCAGAAAAGACAAACTAAATGTGAACTCTCTCTCCTTTGCTATATAAGCAATTATCATTCAGGTGGATTTAAAAGGGCTTTACAGCCTAGCTCGTGTATACAATGTGTTAATGTGTATTACTTCTCCTGCCACTGAAAGCCAGCCACTTATGAACTGAAACATGGCATCAGTTCAACAGCATGTAGCAGCAAACTGCAGCATGGCAGGCACTGAGCACAGCAAACACCTCCAGCTGAAGCAGCCCAGAGAGCGGCAGGAGGGAGAATTTAAATTGCACAGTGTGTATTTAGATAGGACTTGTAACTTGAGGTGACTTCTGGAAAATTTACCTGGGGTTGTTAGTGGTTGGTGATCAGGATGAGCTTGATCCTGAACCTCAGTTAGAAAGAAGATGGCACTGCTAATGCTGCAGCACTCCTGGCACCATAGCATGGTGGCATATCATTGTTGGCTCAAAAGGAAAAGAAACTTTTGACTATGTCGCCAGCACTACCAGCAAGAGCAGCTGGGTTTTCTCCTCTTAAATACACCCTGCAGACATAAGTAGAGCTCAACATCTGAGTTCCTCTGACAACTCTATTTTCATTTTGTAATGTTTCAGTTGGTAGTACTTCTTTGCATAGGTAGATTAGAGAGAGATACGCAGTTGCTGCTCTGCAGCAATAGGTCTCTCTTCCTGTGAAAGCAAAGCATTATGAATGCAAAAGACTTTTCTTGCTAACACCGTTGAGAGGATGGAAGTTCTGGTGGGAAAACTTCCAAGTGAAACTTTGGCTTCACTCAGCTGGAGTGGCACAGTCTCCATACTAACAGCACCCCCCCCTTTTTTTTTTTTTTAAACCACAAACTTCCCTGTGTCACAGCTCTGTGCAAATATTTCCCATATGTCAGCTGGCTGATCCAGTAATCACTTAGGGCTGGAGTGTAAATTACACAAGCGGCAGCACTCACACAAATATCTGACTTGTACAATTCTGTAATTTGGTGAGATTTAACTATGGTGAATTGAACTGATTTTAAATTAAAAACTTTCTTTTAATAGCTGTATAGATTCAGCGCTAGAAGGGCTATTATTCTGTCTCCCACTTTACTCCTAGCCAATGTAGAATGTCTCGCCTGTGTTTTAATGGTGCCTCTCTCGCTGTTTGCTTTCTCCATTTGCTTTCATTTCTATCCAGTGTGCTGTCATTACGCCATGAACTAGATTCTTTGGGCAGGAACTGTCTTTTTTTGAACATCTAGAATGTGCATGGCATTTTGTAAACAAATTAATTAATAGCGTATTCTATTATTTATTTTATATCTGTAATACTGTTCTTGAGCAGTTGACTGTAATGTTTCAGACAGCGTAATAGCCAGAGAGTATTTTGATTTTAGGGAATTCTGGGAGGCTTTAAATTAATCTTTTCCTTCAATGTGGTAGGAGTGCACTCCTCAGCATAACACTGGCTGAGTATACACTGGCATTCATGGGAGGCAGAAGAAATATAATGGTGCAGGGGACTTGGGTTTCTGAGACTTTTTAAAAAGAAAAGCTTTTCAGAAAAGAATGCTTTGAACAGCCTTGGCTGCAGGTTTCACTCTCGACTCGTGTGTGCGTGTCTGTGTGCACAGGGTTCCTCTGGTCCCCAGCAGTGACTGGGCTGTGTGGGGCTGGTGGGTGGGCAGTGAGTGGGCTGGGGGAGATGGTGGCTGGCTCCGGGCTGTGGGGCAGGGGACGGAGGAGCCCCTGCTCCTAACTTCACAACTGTTGGGAACAAGAGCTCTTGCTGGTGCAGGCACCTTCTCCCAGCTCATCACCACTTTTAGTGTTACTCTCGCTGCACCCACAAAGATTGAAAAGTATCTTTGCAGACACTTTTACCAACCAGTCTTTACACTGGCTGTAACAGTTCCCATGTCAGCCTTACGCTTGCCCCCTTTCCCTCTTGCTTTCCTTTCCTCGGTTTCCTATTTTTCTTGGTTTTTGCACTTCCAATTTCTTTTATTCTGTCTTACTTTGCCTCCTTTTTTTTAGTTTCTTTTTCTCCTGTCTCTCTCTTTTATTCCCCAGCTTTTTTCTTTGTAGTACAGTTGCAGGCATTCACATTGAATGCCATGGAAAAATAGAATAAAAATGGTTTCTACATTGGAGATTTATTAGACTTATTTGTCCTTTCTCCCCAGCTCATGTTCATCCTCTCTTTCACAGTTGTTTTGATCATAGAAGCATATATTTTGCACTGAACAATACTGCGAATGAATGTAGCCTACAGTATGTCGTGAGCAGATGCAGGCACAAGGATTGAAGCACTTGTTGGGTTATAGCTGACAATAAAGAGATTGATAAATGTGACATTTGAGTTGTATTACTTAACTGCCATTTTTATGAGTCTTTCTTCTCTCTTTTCTTTCTTTTTTGTTTCTGGAAGTAAAAATGATGCAAACTCTCTTCCATGCTTTTGGACAATATTTCTACCTGATTGTGTAAAAGAATCTGTCATTAAAGGTAGGCTTTAGCATCATGCTCAAGATTTAGGAGGAAAAAGGCCCAAGCCCAAGAGGCAACTTGGTAGAATTTCCACATTATCAGTTGCATTCGATATGCATTGGCTGAGCACGCCCCTGACAAGAACACCCACCAACATGGACCTTTACATGACATGAATTTTTGAATAAGTATGTGGGTGCCTACAACCCTTTCTTCTCTGGGTGTCTGGCACAATCCAAAGAGTTAGTGGAATTGGCTTAGATCACCTAAGCCAAGCTGTCTGGTACCAGTAGACAAGGCTTGTGCTGTGCATCCCCCAGGAAGATTTTTGAGTGGTCCTGGAGCTTCCCTGGGGATGACTCTGAGTTCAGGGGAGCTTTAAAGTGTGGGGAGAAGTGGAAGTGCTGTGTGATTTTTCCTGGGTAGGGAGAGGAGCCCCCCCAGAGAACAGCAGTCCTTGATCACGCATGAAGGTGCAAACTGCATTTCCCTGCACCTGCTGGAATAAAACTGGCCTTAGATGTTCTTTTTAAAAGTTTCTTTTAGTGTCTCTATAGCAAGTCTGTAGAAATCACGTAGGAAAATGAAACTCTTGTTGCCTTCAGTTGCAAGGGGAAGAAGCAGAGCAATTCTTTACCGAACTTTCTATAACTCAGAATTATTTACTATAGCAATTATTTCTGGGAGTTCAGAGTAATTTTAGGATCTTTTTTTTTCTGGCAAAAACCCGCAGAGATAAAAATGGCTCTTGCCACACTGGTACAGTGGCAACAACTGCAAAGCAAAGTGCTCCCCTGAGAAGTGAAACTCAGCAGTTTCCCACTGAGTGCTGGACCAGCTGTGGAAGGAGGAGGAATAAAAGGTGATATGAGTTAGATTTATGCTGATGTATGAGGTGAGTGTAGATTTTTTGCTTAGAAGTTGCTAGAAGGTCATGGTATTTTACCAACTGAGATTTATACATTTGAAAATGAACCTCCAAATGGGAATGTTTCCAAAGTCTAATAAAGCAGAGCTATGCTCATACACTGACCTTGGCAAGCCTGCAGGTAAGTTCCACAACTTCTACCACCTTATAAACACTAAGATGGGTTATATAGAAAAAACTATAGAGGCTCTATTTAGAGACTTATGGTAGCAAGTAGGCAGAAAAACTTCAAAACCACCAATTTAATTTATTGAAGGTCTCAACAGGAGTATATAGGAAAATATTCTGTCTTCCACTGCAAATATTCCCCCAGCAACCCAATCTACCCGCCAAGAGTACCCAGAATTTAAGGCAAGGGGTGGGGGAACCATGTTAAACCTATTCAGTAATACCGCTAAACAAAACTCAAAGGATGAACACGAACCTGAATCTGTATTTTACCTGATTAGCTCAGCAAGGAAGCATATGGCTGAGAGGATTTCAAGCTGTACTTTCCCATTTAGGTAATTGTATATCATGGTTGTAGACAACACAAGAGAACACCCACTGGGACTTAGGCACATTTTTTTAAAGTTTTCTAGCCTGTCTCTGGATTTCATAAAGGTTCTTAAAAGTTCCTTTTGTGGATCCAAGTTGGGAAAACACAGGTGAGACCAAGAAGTTTTTCCTAGTTCCAACTAAAATGCAGGTAATGCTGTTTTAGGGTTCAGGATCTCTGCTTCCAGGGAGGCAGAGCATGCCAGAAAAAAAATGAAGGCCAGAAGTGGAGTCTGGACCACTCCAGGGCACAAATTAGAGCAGTCTCAGGAAATGGCCACTCCCACCAGCATCCTCCCAGCTTGCCGGTGCAGCAGGGCACCATGGCTCTGCCTGCACTGGCTCTCTGCCACTCCCGAACTCCAGGAATTTCTAGACACCAATTTATGCTGCCTTTGCTATATTGGAGAAGCATAAAGAGGCCACAGTGAGTGATAGAATTATTTACCTGTATAATTCCAGAAAGTGACAGCAATCACAGTCCCCACACCCGTTTGTAATAATTTTGTATTAAACCATCATTACGTTCTTCATTAAATCATTTTTAGAAGTGTATTTTTTTCTTGCATTGCCTTTCCAGGATCAGAAGAAAGCCAAATAATATTTTACAGTAGTCGGACAAAAATGGTGTTTTAAATTTTAGTATATCTTGTGATATGTTGTGTTTTTAGACTTTGTAAACCCAAGATGTACTTATACCTCTGATATATTTCAATGTGAAAAGTACTAAAAAGGGCTCTTCTAAATAGCTAGGTACTGGTAATGGGTCTATTGTGTTTGCATGCAGCCTTCTGCTATAATAAACCTGAAAAGCTACCCCCTTCATGGCCTTTCAAGTTCTTTTTGCCCCAGAGATGTATAATATTTTAGCATGAATAACAGGTAGAGTGCACAATATGATATGAATAAGCATGTGTGCTCTTTGGAGCTGCCAGTGTGTTCTGCCTTAGCAGAACTGCTGAAGGGACAGGATTATGAACATGGTCCCAACTGCAGGAATTTTTGTTACATTATATGACTACTATAATTTTTTCCTAATTTTTCCTTATTGTTTTTCTAAAAGTTTGGTTTTTTTGTTATATTTTTAACTTGGTAAAATGTACAAGAGGTTGCTGTCCAGATTAGAAGTTGTATAGCTCCCACAAACTGGTTCATACTTTAGGGCTGGGTTTAGTTTCTAGGAGTATATTTCACTATGCAAAACCGATTTGGGTTGTGGAGTCTTGCCAGTACTACTCATAAAGTGGACTCTCACCTAACATAAACTTTTTAGGGCTTATCCTACATCTGCAGTTCATGATTTGTGGAACACACAGCCCATGTGCTGGGGGATGTATGGAACTCCCAGCTGGTTTCATTAATGTAGGTTTCCAGTTGTGTGTTGGAGATCTACTTTTGCCCATGTTGAGCAATGTTTTTGCAATGCTTTTGGCTCTTCTAGCAGCAAGTCTTTGAAATGGTGGAATTTATACTTGTTTATATTAACAGAAAAAAAAAAAAGCGCATCTTTTTTTTTTTTTTCCAAGAGTCATATTATTGCTCTTGTAAAGGAAGCATCATCCACCAGATATTGATCCCTCTCCTCTGGTTAGAAGGACTGGTCTTCCAGTTCCATGAAACAGTTTCTGGCACAGCAAACAGAAAGCTTTTGCATTTAAATGTAATTGGTCTCTCATGAAAACAGAGAATAGTACCAAAGAGTTGTGCCTGGACTTCATACCTTTTAACAGAAAAGGCTGAACCTTGCCTCTGTTTTGGCGTGTGTTTTTTTTGGTTCGTTTTTGTTTGTTTGTTTTTGCTTTAAATTTTTATTTAAGGAATATTTAAGTAATAAAGCCAACTTTGAATCAGAGATCATACCTTATTCCAATGCTCACTTGAGTCCTGCTGACTGTATTTGCTTTGTATTTTGGGACTCAGGCCTGCACTCAAACCCAAATTTGTCTTTTGTCCAAACTGTGTGAATGTAAGCCCATAAATTGGTGTGGCCTTGAGTAAGCCTCAGTGCATGCCAGATGAGGCATCCTGGGACTATGATATGTATCAGTACAGATCTGAGTTTGTCCCTCTCTGGAGTAAGGACCTGCCAGGTGCATCACAATCACAGCTCTCCTGTGGTACTCTCATAAGTTTCATGTCAGGCAGATAAGGTGAATGCAGGGTCCTTCTAGAAGAATACCAGGGAGGTAAATGGAATATTTAGGCACCATGTGCCAAGGCTGACCTCATAGTAGAGAGGATGCAGTGCCCTGAACAACAGCTTGGCAATTTGGGTACTTAATGCCAGATCAGGTTGTCTTTCAGGCTTTAGTATATTTTAGTATATACATGCCTTCCTAATCTGCAACACACAAACAAAACCTTTATAACCAGCAGGACTGTCTTGTGAAACACAGAGTAGAGGGAACCGAAGGCTGTAATACTATGTTTGTCTCACTTTTAATGATTGATTTAGTTTCTGTTTCCTCTCTCCTACACTTTTTTCCTCTGGAATTGGATGAAGAAAAAGTCCAGTTTTTGTCTTTTCCTATATTTTGACATTACTTTAACTCACTGTTACTGTTATTATTGCCTCATTATTAATGAGCAACAGTATTTGCACATTATTTCCTCTCATTTCCACAAAATCCATGATTCTTGACCAGTACAGGATTTTATACATTTGGTCTTATATTCTCTTTTTAAAGTATTTAAAACAGTGAGGCCTAGTGTATTGTCAACAATTGATTTTGTAGGTCAGTTTGAATTTACTCTTAGAATACACATACAAAGTGGCGGCAGCTTCGAACTGCATGGCTCATTATGTCATGTGCAATACAGAACTGCATATACTAACTTTTCTGGAGATACTTCTGCTGTAGACATCCACTATGATTATAGTTCATTGAATATACAAATTGCGCATCATGAGACTGAACATTTGAGGCCTTGAGGGTAAAAAACCCCACTTTCATACTTCCTATCATTTTTCTCACTTGTCTTCCTGATACAGTACAAAGTCTTTAGACCTGTTTGAATATACTGTCTATATAAATACAGTTTTACCTTGGGAGACAGGTACTCTAAAATGGAGAAGGCTAATCGCTCTTGTCTTTGGAGATCAGGGAAGTAGTTCTACTTTCTCTCAAAGGGTGCATCTACATGAGTAATTTAGTGGTCTGGAAGAGCGGTTTTGGTGCAGAGAGCCACTTTCCTGAAGGTAATGTGTGTAATGAAAGTTGTGCTATGAAGTGAAACTCAGCAGTCTGTGATGGGGCAGCATACCATGTCTTATATTGCTTGTATTATACCTACAGAAGTCATACATGGATTGAACTTTTTAAACACAAAGTTTATAAACTTTAGTGAGAGCCAATTAATTCACAATTAGTGAATAATTAAAACCACTGAGAGAGTGGACTGAAAAACTGTTGTCAGCACTTGTGAATGAAGTATAGGATATCTTGGTGAAGCCATTTGACAATCTGCAACACTACTTTCTTGGGAGTAAAAGAATTTTTTTCCCATTTTCATACACCTAGAATGTTGCATCTAACTGTTCTTAATCTTTCTGACAAAACTGTTTTGTGAGAGATTAGAAAGAAGACATTTGAGGTGGGTAGGGGTTCCTTATGAAAAAAAATCATGAGGCAGGTTGAAGCCATGGATGTGTCAGAAAGTTCAGACCCCTGGCTGGGAAGCTGCTACTCAAACGTTATAATGAGGATCTTTTTCCCTGTCCTGACCTCTCTCCCCAAGTCTGGCATTTGGCTTTATAGCACATCATTGGTCAGTTCTTCAGTCAGCATTTCCTCGAACATTTATAGCTCCACTTTAAAGGTGGAATTCTCATCCTGAAGATGATAATCCTTCATCATGTAAAATGACCATGCTGTAATAAGATCTTGCAGGGTGCAAATGTGTTATTAGGTGTCAGTCTGCAGGCTCGGGTCATCCACCAGCTGTTATACTGCACAGGTTGTATTTTTTTGCAACATTTGGTGGAACATTTCAGGACTGCAGGATTATCTGAACCAGATGTGAAAAGCCATCTCCCTGACACAAGTGTGCAATTAGTCATAAGCGATTACCCATGACCCCTTATGTGCAAGGGGAGGGAAACTTAGGGTTAACTGCTGTCTGCACCTTAACTGAAGAGGGCTATAAAAGTTCCTCTCTTTTACTTCTCAGACTTCAGCTAGTTTTCTGCTTGTTCTTGCTTTTGAGATTTTTCAGGGACATGTAAACCAGGAGAAACCTAGAAATCTGAGTCCTACTTGGAAAACTGTAACAGAAAGTCATTGAGAAAGAAACCCGAGTCCCAGTTTTTCTGCACCTTTCTCTGTCATTTACAGTCACAGTCAGTGTAATATCACAGCCTCTCACCAGTGAGAGAGTGACTGGATCTATTAGCCCAAGGGCAAGAAACAAATTAAGGACCTCCCTCTGGCTAGATAACCCTTCTCTTTTGTATGGAGTAGGACTTCATTTTGAGTTACCTCTGCCACCAACAGCTCCAGTAACATGACAAAGGGAGAGATATGAGACTCTCACAGGGCTTTACCTGTCAACATCAACACCTTAACTCCCTCTGGAAACTGATAAGCAGTAAGCACAGTTCCTAGACTACTGCTCAAATACTATTCCTAAGAGCTGACACAGCCCATCTCAGTTTCTGGATAGATCTAAGTGGCAGCTCTATCCCTGTGTATCCGTAGAGCTCCTAATACAGTGGCCTTCCTGTATCTGCTGAGATGTATGTTTGCTGACATAGGTGACTTTATAACAACGTGGAAACCTTCGTAGAAATCCAATTGCATAGTTGTGATGGCATCGGGAACTGTGTGAAGCCTTTTATTATTTAGAGCTAAATGGAAATCTGAAAATGCTTTTGGCAAGCTACATGTTAACTTATGTTCTTTAGTTGATTAATGATTTCCCTTTGTAGGACTGGGGTTCATCTTTACCTCTCTGGTGTGATTTTCACACCTGCTTTGCCTTTGTTATGGCTGTAGGCTATAAATTGGTCAGGGGTCTACATTTATTTATAAAAGAAAGGGCCACAGCTCAGACACAGTAAAAGAAAAGGTGGCTGGTGCTACATAAACTTTGAGCAGCAGGTGGAGATATAAGCCCCCACAGGTTGCAAGCTGTTGTCACAGAAGGTAGAAGTAGTCAGTCAAAGATGACTAAATCAAATTGTCTTCTAGCTATTTTCTCCTCTTCAGCCATGATTGCCTCAGATTTATCAACACTGAGCCTTACTTGTTAGTTCCCATCCGTTTCTCTAACACAGCTAATCAACAGCTAATGCAGACTCAGAGGACGTGGGGGAACCGAGTGGTGGGATCTGCTTTCTGAAGGCATTGCATGAAAGCAGAGATGCTCCCTGACCCTTTCAGAGGACTTATGGCCAAGGAGCCCAGGACAAAGCACGTCTCACATAAGATCCTCAACAGTAAGCACAACAACCGCCCATGACTGGCTTTGGAAAAGGAACAGACCTTCACAATTTTGCTGTGGTTGGTAACCTACCTAAGAGCACTGCAGCTCCCGGAGCAAATCCCAGCTGGAGCACTAGGCCTTCACCCACAGTCATGAGAATAGGTGCCAACAGACCAGATCATATCTCCTACCCTATTCAGGTCAATAGCACACGGAGAATTAGGCCCTGTGAGAGCTGTCTCATGACAGCTGCTTTTGTGGACAGTGGAAATTTGGATTGTCTGAATGAAGTGATGGTTTCTTAAGCATAGGGCCTTAACGGGAAACCAAGAGCCTGTCTTCCCTCAATGAGGTATTTAAAAGCTTTACCAGGCTACCTCTTCTCCTCCTTCACCCGTCAGAGTGGGGTGTAAACCACAGCTTGGCCAGTGAAGTCTTCCAGACAGTTTTGGGTTCCCAGTGCTGGCCAGGCTCGGACAAAGAAGCTTTGGCATTTGTCCCCTGGAGAAATTTTCCTTCCCTTCAACAGTGGTCAGTTCTTTCCAAATCTGCATGATTTTAAGAAGAAGAAACATCTCAGTTTAGATTTAAGCCTTTCATCATCTTTCTTGAAGGTTTTTTTTTCCCCCTCAGGCGCTTACCATCAAGGCTGGGCTGCATGAAACACATTTACTTCTGAGTTTTCAAGCACTGCCTGCACTGTAAAATTTAATGGACATCAAGGGAAGAATATTTGTTGGTCAAACAACAATTTTTCAAGATTTATAGTTTCTATCACTCCTGGTTATGACCTTACCCTCCATCCTAGCCACCCCTCTCAGCATGCAGCTGAATTTTTCCAGTTTCATGGTACACTTGAAGTTCTTCAGAATTCAGCATTCATACTGAGTTCTGACAAAGCGTTGAGTGTTCGCTCGAATGTTCAGATAAATATTAGACCCTAGCATTGCCCTCCAGATGGAGTAAAAAATCAAAACAACCTTTGGAGGTAAGGTCAACTCCATCCGATGCTTCCTTGTCAGCTGTGACAGCTCTGTCCTGACCGCATACGTAGACCCTGATCCTTCTCTGCAGCAGAATGGCTCCAGGTACAACCTGAGCAGAGGACAGGCGAGGGTTGGTGACATCTGTATGTGGACCCGGTCCCTGGCCAGAAAGTGAGATGCTGTTCCAGCAATAAGGGATTAGCATGAGTGAAAGAGAGCTCTGACTGTAATTTCCCTTTGGCAGCTTAGATACATGCTTAACTTTGAATGTGGGAGCAGGTCCGTGGAAGCAAAACGGCCCGTTCACCTCCTTGCAGTGCAATACAGGCTGAAGCCTTGCGGGATCAGTGCTCTTGTTTGGAGTTCTGAATTCCTGCCAGATCAGGGCATTTAGTTTGGACCATAAGAGAAATAGAAGCTGGTCACAAGGCTTGGGCCCAAGTTTCCACACCGTCTGCTGTGTTTGGAGATCAGTGTGGAGGTTTGAGCCTGCCATAAAAGTAGAAGGAAAAGAAAGTAACATTTAATAAAGAAATGAAGTGAACAGGAAAAACAAGGAATGAACCCAAAGGGTGTCCATCCATGTTCCTGGGCATCATAAATTTGGAAGGGAGTAGCACTAAACAGAGAAAAAGGACAGACAGAGGAAAATGAAATACTAAAACCAAAGGTAAAATGAAGCCACTTTTCAGTGGTATAGTGAAGGTGAAGGTGACTAAGCCTTGACAGATTACTCACCTGGAGTTAAAAGTTAAGACTAATGTCTTCTTTGGCAACTTCTGGCTGCAGGTGCTGGAGACTGAGGTAGGAAATGGGAGTGTGGCAGCTCTGAGACCCTGGTCTTGCATGAAGACAATGTCAGCAGCCCAAATCTCTTCTGTGGGCTGAAGTTCCCAACTTGAGCCCTTTGTGTGTCTGGTTGGAGAAAATCAGAATATGCCTGATGTGAAGAACATTACATTTGGGTGATGGGGCTGATTTATATAAACATAAGACATTCATAACAAATATTGTCATGATTAATTAAGATTGGAAATTGGAGAATTAGCAAGAAATGCAATATAGTAATGTTTAATTGGAGGAAGCATTATCTCTGTTACCCTTTTAAATCTCATTGCAGAAAATTGCAATCAGATGAAATTACCATACCCATTAATTTAATAGGAAAATAACTTTAAGAAGAAAGGTCTGGTGCTTCATAATAAAGGTGGTGTAATTACAGTAGTTCTTAACAGACAAAAAAAGAAAAAGATTAATGGAAACACCTATATGTCATTACATAAAGGCCAAATCAGGAGTAGGGTCATGGGTTTCCTTCCGAAACCACTTCCTTATTTGGAGTGGTTTTCACTGTCTTTCCAAAAAAACTAGGAACGTGCTTCAAAATTCTAAGTTACCAGCAAGAGGGTTAAACATCATTAAAGCCCTCAATTCAAAAGAAGAAGTAATATTATGTGCTGTCAAACCACAGAACGTAAATAATGACTGAATCACCTGGCACTGTCTCTTTAACTCAAGACCTGCCACGTCTGAATGTGTGGGGCAGTTTTATTTTCCTATCTTGGGGCTGCTGCTTCTCCATTCCCCTCTCCATGTGAGTTTATTTTCCATTCTGTTTTTTGTTGTTTAGGTAGGTGCAGTAATGGCATTCCCAGGGCAGTGTTGGGAAGCACTGGCTTCCTTTCTGGCATAGGAAAGCAAAAGCTGTTTCAAAGCTGAAATCTGATTATGCAGAGCACCCTGCTTTTGGGGAAAATTTTCATGAGGGTAAACATAAAATGCTACCATGTATATTTCTTCCAATGGTCAAGGAGGGATGTATATTAAACAATCTGATCTTTAATCCTTGGTATTAGATTATTTATTTGTTTTAGGCAATGAGGGATGTTATTTGATCTTTTCCTCACTGCCATTTGTCTTACAGTCTACTCTGCAGATGCACTAGGAAAAGATTATGTTCCTCCATCTCCCAAATAAGCTTTTTGTTTGTTTGTCATGGCTTTTGTACAGCTTTCAAACCTGAATTTCTGTGTGGGCTTAGGTAAATTTCTGTTCTCCTTGAAGCTACACAATACAGTAACCTGCTTAAAGGAATCAAGCTATGAAAACACCACCTTTTTCTTGTGCATGGTATCTGAGTGGACACACTTTTGAAAAATAATAAAAATAATTTGATAAGAGGTTAAATGAATATAAAATACTGAAATAAGACCTTTAAAATGTTCTTTGCAACTCCTCAATGAGTGATTAAGCAATTTTGTTAAATAAATACACTAATGCATGCACACACACATGTGGCTTTCTGAAAGCTTTAGGACTTGAAAAATAACATTACCTTTTTCTGTTGAAAGTATTTAATACCTTCCCTTACATCTTCATCATCTTCAACTCATTAATCCTCGCTACACTTTCCTGAGGAAAGGGAATATTACTACCATTTTATATGCAGAGAGCTGTGGCAGGGAGATATTAAGGCCTGGGCTCAGAAGGGAATTTCAAGGCGTAAATCCTCCAGTTATGCTGATATCAGTGGGACTTGGATGCCTGTATGCCTGGGAACCTATATGATCTGTGTTGAAATTTTTTGGCCAAGAAAACACCAGGAGCCTGGGTCAGGCAGGAAATTGAAACTGAGACGGCACAGAGATGTTAGGTTAGCGCTGTAGCCATTGGGTAGCATTTCGGCTGCTTACTCCTCTTTAGCTGCCCACCTCCCAGTCCTCACAGGCACTTGCTCATATAATGCCTGCGCGATGTGGTTGTATGAACAGGATGAGATCTTTTAGCTTGCCGTACATTTAAGGTAGCTCTAGCTCAGTGTCTTGACTTTGCAAACAAGGATCCCTAGCAGGTACCTGACATCCAGTTTGTGCCCAAAGTTAAGGTAGGAAACTAAGAGTAATATGCAGCATAAGTTGTGTTATAAGTTTCGAAATGTTGACTATTGCTGAGCTACCGATCCTTTTCCAAACAGTTTTGTGAGTACCCAGTCCTCGTGCTGTCCACAATATTTAAGGTCAGTCAGTCATGCGGTTAAATTCTGTTTAAAACCAACATTTTTTTAATTTCCTTTTCAAATTTTCCTTTATCTCCACATTCTGTAGGTGAAAGCTGTCAATTGCATTAGGAGCTTTTACTCCTTTGCTCTGACAGATTGTCACCTTAAAAATTATATAAGTTCTACAATTCCTTGATTCTTTGCTAGGGAAGCATAGGAAAGACGATATTTTGGATTAGAAATCCCAACCGAAGTATCACCATTTCATTGTTTACTTAGATTAAGCTAAAAACATTTGTCATTAGGAACGCAAGAGGTAATTTCCTGCCAGAACACCCAAACCTTTGACATTTTTCCTTCAAAAATCCTTAAATGTGTGGTAGAGTATCAAAGCCTTTTCCCTACCATCATCAGCAAAGGTCAATGGTTTCTGACAGATGCATATTAGGCCTGACTTAATTATGACTGAGTGCCACAATGTTTTATAACATCTGTTATCCAGCGACTAAAAAGTGTCTATAATTCTATTTTTTTAAAGGACTAGCAGATGAAAATGACAATTTCAGTCGGGAAATCTGAACTGGCAGAAGAAAAAAAAAAGTCCTTTTTTTCCTGGAATATTTCTAGTAATTGCTATAATTTCGAAGCAACTCAAACCTTAAAAATTCCCACACGTGGCCTTGACAAGGTCAGCAAGGCCTCAGTAACTTTTATGTTTCCTGCATGATCCCTGCAGGTTAAAGAGAGGGCCTCACTGAAAGGAGGCCAGGCTGCAGAATAAAAGCTTTGCTATAGCCCTGAGGAGCAGCTGTTCCTGGGCTGCTATTACCACTCTCCAAAAAGCCCATTTTCACAACTCGAGCAAAAATCTACCTGCTAGATCATTAAAACGTCAGATTGCTCAGGTCACGTAAACTGTTTCACAAATAAAGACTCTTGCTTGGGCTCCAGCATTCAAGAGTAGAGGCTGAGTATGACTGCCCTGCTTGGGCACAGCTTCAAGCTGCTGCACATTATGCTTTATCAATTTTAAGTTGCTATTGACCATAACAGTATTTGAGCATCTTTCATGTAAAATAAACAGTAATCAAAAAAGCTGTACTGAACTTCATGGAGTCCTTGCTGTCTTTTTTGAAGAAAACTGTTTGTGTCAAAGTCATGGGGTTTATTTTCATTTATTATTTATTTTTTATTGTAGATTTTATTCATTGCTCTTTTAGGAGAGCTGTAGTTTCAGACAAAGATACTGACACGCGAGTGTCTTGTAGTAGGGGCACATTAGAAGCAAAGCCCAACCGTTCAGCAGATTTTTCATGGTCTGTGACACTTGGACAGTTTATATTTCAAGTGCAGTGTTACACAAACCACTCTCAAGTCTGAGAACTTTTGCTCAGTTTTTGGTGCTGAGGCTTCGGGACTGCGTCTGCAGTGTCTACAGTATCCTGAATAGTGAAACTGGTCATGTTTCTAAGTTACAGAATTGGGGCAAAATCCTGACTCTGAATCATTTACTACAAGACAGCCAGGATTTACCAGCTTGTTTCTATTTCTGGTCTTGTCCAGACAGCCTGTACTACCCTGGGCAACTCCTAAGGCCCATGTTTGTCTACTCCAGCTCTATACACTTTAATAAGGTGCCTAAGCTAGGAGCCTGGGCACCCACAAGTTTTTCAACTCTCAGTGTAGAGACAACATAGACAGGACAGTCAAGGCTGTGGGAAGGTCTGAACCATGCTCCAAAAGCATCCGTCTGCTGAATGGACGTAATGTAGGACACTAACCTCAGACCTGATGTTAAGTGGATGATTAGATGACTCTTACCTGAAAAACTAGGGAAATGTTTTGTTGGTGTATGTTTCTGTTGTTGAAGTCCTCACAGTCAGTACCAGGCAGATTGGTGCTGTTGTGGCTGTCAGAGATGGTGCAAACCTTGGGGGAATCCTCTCTCCCCTGTAACAGTCGTCAGATGAGGTGAAATTTATCCTGAATTCTCTCTACGGGCTTGTGAATCAGGGAAAGGATCTGCTTTCCAAGCAAGGATGCTTTCTGAAAAGCATGGGGCTTCTCAAACAGCTGAACTGGGTCATCCATATTTGGAAATATATATCTCTCAAACTTCCAAAGGTTCATTTGGGCTGGGTCTGAATAAAACACTTGAAAACTTTAATCCCAGAACAGTGGCCCATATTTGGCTTTCTCTGAACTTGAAGCTAGGAATCCTTACGCAATCAAATTTTGCTTCGCTGGTCTTCTAGGGAAATTCCTCTGAGCTTTCCCTCTGAATTTCTGAATTACTGCTAAAATTTGTGATCATTGAGTTACATGCAGAGAATCCCAATCTAGAAGCAATAATAGGGTCTGAGGCTCTGCACACATTTCAAGATTTGGGAGATGGAAACTTTTCTGTTGAATAGAAATGCATATTTATTACTCAGCAAATCACAAGTAATTTTTCTAAGTGGCAAGTTCAGGAGCTAACAACTAATGGAGTGACACATGAGGGAAATTACAGACCATTTTAGAACGGCTGGACAATTCATCAGACCTTGCTTAATTTGTCATGTATGTACAAAAGCTGCTATACATTATTATGCCCAGCTGCTATACATTATTATGCCCGTGCTGTACTGCACTAGAGTACCCTGGGTGGGGATGGCTTTGATTATTTCCTTTTCCTGATGGACAAATATTGAGCTGCTACTTAGTTTGAACAGTTTTCTTATTCATACAGATCTTTCAGTGGCTCTAGCTGAAATGAAAGTGAAATATTAGATGGTTTACTACAAAGTAAAAGGGAATGGGGTTTAGTGAAGTAGCTAAAGGGGATGAAGAGATTAAGATTCACTACTGACTGGAGAGTTTTTTTGATTTTTCTGGATGGTCTTAAAGCATTCCAGAATTAGTACCTCATTTGTTTATTAATCCATTGTACAATAATTATTAGTACATTGTAAGAATGAACTTTTAATTGCTGTTTACAATTTAAAAAAAAAAATTCTTTATTGAAACTTAGTTGTACCTGTTTGACAGCATCACAAAGAGCAACCAGGATGCTGTCTACTGAGTGGTTTTGCCAAAACGTCTGATGAAAAGAAACTGTCAAAAGAGGGCAGACTCTAGGTACTGTTTCCGTATCTGTTAGTATCGTTGCTTACTGCAACAATACCAGCTGAGATGATTGGATCTCACTGGAAAGATAGGACCATTAAACCCTGATGTTTGGACTGGGATACACTATTTGGGAAAAATAAAAGCACAAACCTTCTGCATGATGACAGCAATGCAGGGAAAAAAAAAAAATCTCTTCATTATTTTTACTCATTATGCAATCATTTCCATAATTCTTCAGTTTGTTTTTTACATTTATGCATTGTCTGTATTGAAATAAAGGTCTGTTATGTTATTGAGAGGACGAACTGGATTTTCATTTGTTTGTTTTTTCCTCTTGTTTGAGACAAGGAAAGGGCTGAAGGTTGTGCATGTGGCAGGAGACCATAACTCCTGACTACAGGAGCTACTGGTAAGATCATTCAGGCAGGGTGAGATGCAGATCCTAATTTGCCTTTGGATATTGATGAATTCTGGCCCACTTGAAGCCTAAGACAAAATCCTTACCCACTTAAATGGAGTTGGAGACTTTAGATGTGGGCGGCTGTTAATGATTTCTTTCATCCATTCTTTTCTCTTGTTTACACTTCTGTACATTTTTGTTTCTACTGGCAGTGTTGAATAGCTGATTTTCAGTCTGATAATTTTTGTTTCAGGAAACTGGTATCTATGAGGGGGATAAGACTGAAAGAATACATTATGCTACAGGTGGCATGGGCTATGT
The DNA here is from genome assembly GCF_026419915.1 of Harpia harpyja. Lineage (NCBI taxonomy): Eukaryota > Metazoa > Chordata > Aves > Accipitriformes > Accipitridae > Harpia > Harpia harpyja. Next base: position 74,644,601 of record NC_068941.1, read on the forward strand.
ATGTCAGGCCTCTATTCTTAGGACCAGGGTCAAAACTGAGGTTGTAGATTAATTGTGTAACAAGGTGTCAGAAAATATTCCACAAATAAACAGAACATGGTTAACTCAACACTTTGAATTTACAGAAAGTCTAAATTAGATCCTTAAAATAACATGATTATTGCTGAGTTCTAGCCTGAAGCTAAACCGGGGTTCTACTTTGAATGAAGGAGCTCCCAACTGGCAGGAACTTAAAAGGTAATTTAATATGCTGCACTACTAGAAATATAACAGACTGCTTATTGGGACATGTTTAAAAAAGAGAATGTAGAACAGTTTTCTGATCCTACTGATACATATTTCTACAAATAACACCAGAGACAAGTGAAATCTCTTTTATGGTTCGCAAGAAATCAACTGGACAAAACCCGAGTTTCGGTTTGAACAGTTCTACATACACAGAGGACTCCCAGCAGAATCTTTAAAAATAAGCATACGTTTCCCCAATGACATCATATTTTTGTTATCTGCATTGTACCATAGTAATTTTTTTCAAATAAGAGACAAAGAGAGCTACAGAAAAGTTAGAGACCATAACATTTCAGTTTAGTTCTGTTTATTCCTACTACTACATCTAAAATATTTTGATTAAGTAACAATGTCGTTAAAAAGCAGGGATGGTGAGTACTTCCAGGGCTGAAAAACATGTAAAATGGTGCAGAAATTGGAGTTAATGCTTTATTTTCCCTATAGATTATAAAGAAGAGATCCATATACCTGCTCACTGAAGTATTTAAGGGGAAGTAGCAAACAGAGATTAATCTTTTAGTTCTCACTTAAATCTTTAGTTTTATTTTTAGTCTGTTATTGGGCCATTAGGGTTGTTTCTGTTAATCCAGTGTGCTTGGTGGAATGAGAAAATAGGAGACAAGAATAAAGAAATTGTATGCCATAACTTTAGTATTTTTCATGTGAAGTAGCAAATAAGTAATTCCAGGTTTTAATGGTCACATCTGATAATTAGAGTCTGTATGTGTGTTTATAAATTTCCTTTGTGATCAGTGAAGATTTTGCTTCTGCAGTGTCTACAGGTTTATTATATATATCCATATTAAGCATATGTGACGGTGAAAGGTTTCTGCATCATGAGTTGAACCTAACTGTTCTATGATTGATAGGCAGGACCAGCTCCTTTTATTTAAGATGTGTGCTGTTTCTAATAAAAATCTGCATGAAAATCTGTGAATGAAATTTGGTATCAGTGTCGAAACCACAGGTTCTCATCTGGTTTAGCTTTGCTTTCTCAACTGCCAAAAGAAATTAAAGTGTTCTGGATTATTCAACTGCAAGATTTAATTAAAAACAAAGAAAAAAAAATATTAGAGACATGATCATAAAAATGCCTGTAGCTATTTCTTCTGGCTTGTAGCATTGAGTTCCTTTTTAAGTTGCTTTTAAAAGGGCACAGGATGGACATAATGGGACTAGATATACCTAATAAGAGATGCACCTATGCTGTGGAGCACAATGAAACCTTACTTTGAGGTTAAATGAGAAGACATTGGTATAGAGAGGTATAGAGAAATGCTGTCTGAAGACCTGCAGCCCTGTATGGGCCACCATTGTTTATGACATGTTCACAAAGCTAAATTTCATAGCTGATGCAGAGACATTGCATAAAACATCCATGTCCAGCTGTATATCAGCCCAGGATCCCAGCTTTTGTTTGCAACACTATTATCATTTCAACTGCTTCAGCTCAGATGACATCAGCTCATGTAAATCAGCCTAATGTCCCTGTTTTCAATGCAGTTATACTGACCTGTGCCACCTAGGACTCTAGACTATGAATTGCATGGAACTGCAGTAATTTTATCCTCTGTGTATGTTAACTATTATTACCCCACTATCCTGTGGGTCAGGTTAGTTTAAAAGAAATTTTAATTCCTGAGCATCTAAGTTGTAATTTTCTGCCCTGTCTTAGGCAGACCTTACCCAAGTGTCAATATCCTTCCTTGTAAAACAGATTGAAAGCAGTGTTCAGGAGATGTGTTAACCATTTCCAGAGACAGGTTTGCATTTGGATTCAAAGGTTTTGGAAGGTATTTGCAGGTGCTGCATGGAGGAGCAATACATAAGATTTGAAAATATATCCCTTGACTCAACAGGTTGCATCTTCACTTTTCTATCAGCTTGCACAAAAGGAAAACCCAAGTAAGCTGAACAGGAACTGTAAGTGCAAAGTTATTGTCAGAATTTTCCTGGTATGAGCTCAGGTCCTAGTGTGGTAGAGGTAACGAGGAAAAACAGAGAGACAGAGAGATGGAGCAAACCTTAAACCAGCGATTGCTGCTGTCTTCATGATTCAGTCCAGGCCATCCACCAGCATAACGCTGTATTTCCATCCTCTGCTTTCACTGGAAGTTGTGCTTGGCATGACTGCACTTTTAAGAGCATTTGGACAAATAAATAACATCCCTCTTCGTTGTTTATTTGCCTTCAAATTTTAATCAGTATTTGTGTAATCAGTAGTAATTTACTACATTCCTATTCAAAGAAATTGGCACAGTGTTTATATATAATCACCCAACGTAGCTGTTTTATTTAAGTACTGGGTTCTAAATACACATAAATTCAGCAATTATCACTGGAACAAATTTTAGACTTTGAAGTGAATTATACCAGGAGGAGTTTTCTGTAGTTGAAATTGGAAAAACAAACAAAAAAAGGCTTCATTTGCCCAGCTGAGGAATCTGACTGTGACTTTTATGCACATGCACTGGGTGTTTGATTTTTGAGTGAAAAATGTATAAAATTTTAGGAAAGCTTTCAAGTGACAAAATGCAGGGATTCCCTCAGCCACATGCAAGTGCACTGTTTGGGTTGTGAGGTTACAAAATCTGCTTTTCCCTTTGATTGGTTTTGCTTCCACATAAAACATAAAACCAAATACTAAATCAAGTGCTGATAGTATTTTAGCCTTGTTTTCTATCCTGGGCTTAGCAGGTGTGGGCATCTGTGCCCGTGGTGTCTGAGGCTGTTTGTTAAATCTTTCTAACCCAGTTTACAAGGACAAGCCTATTCACCTGAGCTGGAACTGATGTGAATGAGGTCTCTGCCACTCTGCACCGGAGCAGCTCGGGGATATGTCTTTATGCTGTGGTTGGTTAGAGCTGGGAATAAAGTGCCAAAGTCAGCAGCTGAAATAAGTAGAGTAAATCAAGTTAAGAGGGAACAGGACAACATTCTGGAAAAGGAGGGAATACGGGGTAAAACCATTACCTAGAAGTTCAGGGTTAAGATGATGAGATATAAATTGATTGGTATTTCCTGGGTTTATAAGGGCAGACCCTGGTGGATGACATCATCATCTGCTGGCTTTTCATGTTGCCATGTGCCTACCTGGGCTGCCAGAATGCTGCAGATCGTGCTTTCCCTTTGAAATCCACAGGAATCTTACCTGAACAATCCATGCAGGGTCAGCTCCTTTATAACACTTTTTAAAAAGCTTATGATGGTTCTAGGTCATCCATGCTGATGCTCATAAGTTATGTTCATGTGGACATCTACTGTGTAAATGTGCTTCAGGCTTTGCAAGACACATGAGCTTGCAACAATTTAACTACCTGGGTTCAATGCAAATTCCGAAGTGAGCATACCCATTTCTGACTGAGTGACTGGTTAGCTTGCTTTGTTCCCAATTGACTGAAAGTTGCCTAGAAATAAGATAGATTTTAATCAAGTCAAGCCATTTATTCTAAATTAACCTGTTTAAAGTCTCACCTTAGGTTTACTTGGTGCAGTCTGTAAAGCATTTAAGTGATGAATATTTAACAGATCTATGAAAAGAAGTATTATTCTTCACAGTGAGAATTTTAAGCCCACATGATATAAAGATGGGGCATTCAAAAAGAGGTTGATGTGGCCCCAGAATAACTGTGAGGGCTGTAGAGGTGCCCCACTGCAACCGCATAGTATGATACAGGAGCCCAAAGTTCAAATATGAAGATAATTACTTCTCTTACCGCACCAACCTTATTCGTGAGGTGTCCGTTCCTCAAGATTTTATTCAGCAGTGCTTTGGTGGTCTGGAAGATTTCTCCCTCCTATTGTGGAGATAGAGGTGGCTGGAAGCAAGCAGCTCTCTACCACAGGAGTGCCTGCAAACGTGCTTCTTTCCTGGTCCTCGGGGAAACAAAAGTTAAAAAGGCAGCTAACAAAAGACCTAGATGCTCCAGGGGTGAGCAAATCTGGTGGGTTGAAGATTCAAGACCAGAAGACAAGAGTTATGACAATCTTTCTGCACCCTTGTCCTCAGATTCATCAAGAACACTGGAAACCCAGGCTGAGAATAGATTAATGAGTGAAGAGAGTGCTTCAGTGCTTTTACAGGGCTCTGCTGTTCAGCCATTTTTAAAGGGATTTCAAAACTTTTACCAGTTTGGTTTCGTTCTCTTTAAGAAAGGTTGTTCCTTGAACAAAGGAACTGTGTTCAGTTATGGGGTTACATTTTCTGAATGCCATGATGGACAAGAACAGTAATATTCCATGGCTTGGTGCAACTGGCTGTGGGGAAATAAGCACTTGTATCCCATCATCTGCTGTCTGTGACATATGTAAGAGAGAGACTGGAAAGTCTAAACATGCATCTGAAATGCTGCAAAATCAATAGAATGTACTGAGGTTATCAAAGCCTCTTCATACGATGTGTTTCATATCGTCTGTCACTGGCATTATGGTAATGGCTCCTAAGTGCTGCAATAGGATTTACAATATGGTGTATGATTAAAATAGGGGATTGTGCTAAGGAATTGGTGGGTATTTTCAAAATTATTAGACACAGTTGGAAACATAGCTGAAAGCAAGACTGCCTTCATATAACATATTGCCAGAACTAACGGCTTTGATTTCTTAAGACTAGATGATGATTGTTTGATCATTTTATTAAAAAAAAAAAAAAGGTCTAGGTGTCAAAGAGTTTCCTTATGTCTAAACAAGTGTTATTAGCTTCAATTATGGCTGCCAGGTGGAGAACTGTGCAGTTCTTTTACCATGTTTCAAAATATTTCATTTAGACATTTTGGAAAAACATACATCCCTATTCATAACCCCTGTTACTGTTCTGATTTATAGGTTCTGCTCCACTGTAAATCATTCAAAATGAAAAAATTAAATTTTATGGCATCAAACTTATGTGGCATCGTGCCTGAGCAAAGGGCAGAAGGAATGTGATTCTTATACTGCCAATTACTATTGAACTTGATTTTTTTTTTTTAACAGATGGCTGAGATACACATATAGAGAAAGGTAAAGTATACTTATTCTCTATTTGGACTTTGAATTAAAAATAAAACACTCTCTTCAATAATTTTTTCCAGTTGTTTATAAAACTTTGACTCCTAAGCAATTTTTTTTCTTTTAAATTATACAAATATTTGCATCTGAAAGACAGAAAATTTTGGTTTCAGGCCATGCACTTTAATTGCTGTGGATGGTCAAATGTATCATTCATTTAGTCTGACAGGCTCTTGGAGAAAAAAGGGTCACAGTGTCGGAAGTGGCATAGGGAGAAGTGTGAAATCTTATCATTTTTAAGTGGAGAGAGAGTCTTGAAGTATATTAAAATCGTGGCCTGCGTTCTCTAGTGAGGTAGAGATTTTGGATGAGGGGATATGACATTACATTTTAAAAAATTCTATATTCTTTGCTTTACATATTCCCTAGTACAATTTACCAATGCCAGTGAACATCATTGACCTGGCATGATTCCTGGCTATGAAGTGGTTCTTTTCTGGCAGAAGAAATTTCTGCTCCAGTTTCTGAAGGTTTCCTGGAAGGCATGATGGCATTATAGACTTAGATGTAACTTTAATTCATGCAACAATGCAGCAGCTGGTTTTAAACTCTAGTTGAGCAAATAGTAAAGTCATTCTAGGAGCATGCAGCTCAGTACTTGCCAAAGGTATACTTTTCAGATATTCACAGCTTTAAAATACCAGAGGACACAATTTAAAGGCTTGAGATGATAGAGAGTAACCTTACAAATGTGGAAATGGGTACCTGGTCATATCTCAAATGTCTCTCCTGCCACAGAGTCTCTTGTTTTAATGAGGTTCCCCTTGCTTTAGCTGGGAAATCTGTTCATCACCTCATCCTGCACTTCTTAGCCCAGCCAAATCTCCTAAATGTATGGGTGCATCCTTAGGACCTTACAGGCACATGAAAATGTGTCAAGACCTTTGAGAAAGGCTGTCTACATTTTTATCACCTGATGGGCAGAGTCTTGGTGCTGTAAGAGATGACCAGGGCCCTTGAGCATTTCCTTACTGTAACAAAGTGGTTAATAATTAATATTTTAAGGAAACTTTGAGACATTCCCAATAGCAGAAGTTCTTCTTGACTAGTATAAGGTGTGATAGGCAGCCCTAGTGACAGCACTGAATGTCCATGCACCAGTCATCAAACCCTACCCTTTTCATATGGACTGTGGGCACACTTTCAACCCTGGGGAATATTTTGGCTTTAATAAAAAGCTATACTGAATACTGTACTAAAAAATGTAGTAAAATGCATTGGCAGAAAGGAAGAATGCTTGAGTCTTGTCTTCATTTGCATCTATTAAATTAATACAGTCAAATTAATTGTATCTGATTTTTTAGATATGTTCAGATTATAAGACTGTGATTTTCTCGTCATGTGCAATTCTATGTATTACTTGTGTTAATAGAGAAATCTGCAGCCCTTCCTTTTATGGCATGTATGATTTTATTTCATTTTGATTATGTGTAGGTTTCTTTGAAATATCTGTTAAAACCTTATCTATAAAATGAAATTAATATTGAAATATCTGATCTCCATGTTGTAGGTAACAAAAACAATATAAATGTTAACAACATTCCCTTTAAATACAGAATCAACTATATTAAGTACCTTGGGGTTAAGATTTTAACTTCCTTAGATTTATGGTAAGAATTAAAACATCCTCTCTTGTTACATTTATAAACACAGAGCTCATTAGATGAAGGAAATTTCCTTTATCATTAATAGGTCACATTAATGTGATAAAAATGTCTACACTCTCAATAAATTTTATTCTTATTTTAAGCAGTTACCACATAAAGTGTTTATCCTTCAAAACTCTCAATAGCACTTTTATATCCTCCAATTGAAATAATAAAGAGCAAAGAATAAAAAGAAGCAAATTAATCCTCCCCTGGGAAACAGAAAGACTAGTACTGCCAGATTTTAAGTTGTGGCATTGATTTGCTAAGCTTAAACATTTTCTTCCCTCTTTTCATGATTTAAGTGGGGAAACGAGTGTCTGTGCTGAAGGATCTTGAAATTAAATGCAAAAATTGCCTCCTAGGAAACACCTTTGTGCAGGGGACCCGATAGCTCCTTCCACTCTGCATTGCTCTGTTAGCCAGAATGAGCACTTCTGGAAACTGAAAGAAGTGTCTTATTTATTTTTGGAGTTACTGATTATTGTAACAACATAGAATGGAGGAAAGGCAAAACTGGACGACACTCAGTGCCCACATAGCCCTGACTCTGATAGTGACCACTCACAAACTTTTTCCTCAAAAGCTCTATCTTTCTGAAAACTTGGCCATATTAGATTACTTTTATCAATTTCAGGTCTAGTTTCATTTGGAGTAAATGCCAAGCTTCCTACCAGACATAAACAGAAGAGTCGTCAAACCCTGTGTTGTCTAGGCAGCAATTCACAAAGTCTAAATTCAGAACATTCACAAATTCAGAGAGAATTTGTTGGTGGTCTGCAGAGAGCAGACTGGTCAATCTGTGTGGGATTTATTTCTGGTTTCTAGCTGCTCTTGCATGTGTTCAGTTTATTCACTGAAAAATGAAAATGTTCTGTGGAATTATAAAGTTATCTGGAAACAAGGGGCCAATGGTATCTAAGGTAAGGATAGGAAGACAGTAACCAGACCTATGGTAAGAACTAAAACTGCTGTGGAAAAATGATGTTGTTCAGAGTAGTGAATGAAGCAAAGGGATAAAATTAGCATGGCAGAAGACTCAGCTTCCAAGAAGGAGCATGGAGGCAGGATGAGTGAGGAAAAGGGGTGATGACGTCTGTGATCTATGGGAGTGAGTGAATTCATGTGTGTATCTGCATGGGTGTGTGAGCATGCATGAAAGACAGAGAAAATAACAGGGGAGGGAATGACTGTATGGCTTTTTTCAAAAAGTGAAAAAAATCGCAACCTTATTGCAACTGAAAACTGTGGACATTCTTTACAGTTAGAACTGGCTTTCTATCAGAAACCATGAATCTGGCTGAACTGATATATTTTGGTGGAGAAATGAAACTTTCAATGAAATTTTATTTTGAAAAGATGCAGATGAGGTGTTAGATCAGGGAGGTACAACTTCATTTTTTATTTAAAATGGCTCTTCTAGCTTTGAAGGTTGTTCTACAATATGAAATTCTGTTTGAAATCTATCAGCAAACATAACTGCAGTTAAATTTGAAACAAAGGTTTTGGCTGGTCAAAGTGACAGGATTTCATTGATAGAAATTTTTGAAGTTTGGCTTTTCATTATGGTTGAAATTTTTTGGAAATGTCAGAATTTCTTATGCAACAGAAACTCAGATTTTTTTCATCTATATTCCTGATACTATTTTGCTACTTCAGTAGTGGCTGTATTAGCCCCAGAATTACTGTTGATATACCCAAAGAAGTGATGGAATTCCCATCTACCCCTCTAGTGTCCCTGGAGTAGAAAATCTGTAATAAGCTCTGTCTCCTAAGCAATTGAAATAAGTGTATGGATGAATGGAGACAAAGTGCAAGAGTGATGTTTAGGCATGATTACGTTTATTCATATATAGCTAGAGGAAGCTGCATTTAAAATTTACAGTGTCTTTCAATATACCATGTCCTTGTTAAAGAGTGAGAAGTTTTTAGAATTTAGAAGTTGGGAAAGTATGGTGCTGTCAAAGTGGAGAGAGTTTAGCACTGAGCCCCAGCCCATCTGAGGATAAAACACATCATTGAAATAATTGTAATTTCTCTCATAATGTGCTTTACAGTATGTCAAAGCATAGCATCAGCTTTCATTCCATGGTTTGTTTGCTTCATACATACCTTAATTACTATTAAACTTTTGCAGAATGGAGCCTGGAGAAAATCCCTCTCTTGGACATGACTGTGACGGTAGATCATCTGATAGAAGAAAAGTTCTCCTTTCCTAGAAAAGATAAAGCAAGTGGAGGTTTATTACAAGCTTTTTTCCTTGGGAGGTTGTCTAAAGCATTTCTTTTCAAAAGAGGATGAATGAGCCTGGACTTCTCCATACTATGATGGCAATGTGCTATTAAAATGCCAAGGAAAGCATAAGGCAGTAACATAACTTCTTTTTTTTCCTCAGTCTGGAGGATTAAACCATGATATGGGAATGAGTAGTCTCTCATTAATCACCACCACCTTAAATGTCTAGACTTACAGCAGTCAAAACCAAGTCAAACTCAGGAGTTAGTCTTGCTGAGAGTCTTTTATCAAAGCTGGGAGGCTCGACTGCTAGCCCAGAAAAGGCTCCTTGGGTTGTGTCTGGTAGAACCAGTAAATGAAGGATGGTACAGTAATTAAAACAAAAATAAATACTTTCTCAAGGGGTAGATGCCTCCTTAGTACTCTGAATTTAACAAGTAAACTGTTAACACTGTAGACTATCATTCCAATTAGCTTTTAGCAAGCTTGAATAGATTATGATTCAGCTTGGTTTCTGTAGTATTCCCATGGATTTGTTATTGCTGTCCTAGCAACAGGCAAGTCTCTGGGCAGCCAAATGCCTGCATGTCGAACCCAGAGTCTCTGTGGGTGTGGGGTGGAGTCCTCAGGCAGAGGTGCAAACCGGGCACGCGATGGGTGCACAATGCACAGGACTCCAGGGTGTCCCGTAGGATCTCGCTGTGTCCCGGATTGGCTGGGGGGGCTTCCCTCTTTGCACGAAGGTGGCCATGGAGACAGGACGTGTCCTCAGACTAGATTTGGAGCTAGGTCTTTTTCTTTGTTGAGAAGCTTTGCTAAGCCACTGCATGAATCTTGAACCACAGTCAAGTCACGCTCATTTGGATTCTTTGTCTATGGATGGGGATGAGAAGTACCAGAGAGCTTGGAGCTATTCCCTCCAGCATCATTTGCTCTACTGCTGGATTTTGGACACTATTATCTCTGTCCAAACCCTCTCCACAGCTGCTGTTAAGCAGCCACAAGAGAAGTCAGGCACTAGCAGCGTGTTTGCAGTGGTTGCAAGTGGATGGGGAAAGATGTTGGTAAGTTAGATTTCACTTTGATGTGCTGATTTATTTTTTTAATTTTCTTTGAGAAGAAAGTGGGTAATATTGATCATAAGAAACTTTTCATCCCAATAGCGGGAAACCAGGTTTGGAATTAGGAGCAAGAACAAGGTTTAATAGAAAAACCTTTCTCACAGGGGAAAATAAACATTTGAGAAAGAACTTGAAATACAGATGGATCAAAATTTTAGAGTGGTCCTTTAATAAAGATGGAGGAATTACCTGCACAAAATAGTAACCATGCTCCCAGTCTGCAGCCAGGAAAATGATTAGTTATTATTGAGTTTGGAAGAATAAGAACTTTTGGCACCATAGCAGTGAAAAAATACATTTTAAAACACAAAAGAATACATGGAAAGCATTTTTTTTATCTAGGGAACTAGAAATAATACACCTGCAAGTATAATGAATGCCATAATATTGGCACTGCATGGGGCATTGAGCAATTTGTACCACAGTTATAGGTTCTTTCTTGCTATTAATTTGAAATAAAATAAACATTTTTTTCCAAATCTTTGTTGTATTTCTGGCTCTCATTTATTGTTCACCAACTCTTTTCCTTTGTGTTTTGTCTTTGCCAGCTCTTTCTGTTTCTCTTATGTTTCTTGTCCATTCGCTTAGCTGTTTCCCTGGCTATGCTCCATCTCCTTAGGTTACCTCCAAAAAAAGAAAAAAAAAAAGAGTGCCTCATGTCCTGAACTACAAAAGCAGTTGAACATGTACCAGAACGTGGTTTGCTTCACTGATGGGTTTTCTTTAAAAACACACTAAGTAGTAAATACTGGCTTGTAAGAGACTGTAGGGTGATCCGAGTAGCCCGGGGAAATTTAGTAATGTATTTCACATATTAGATGGTTGTGTTTCTAAAACTCTGAATTAAGAAAAACAATCAAACACAACAGAAAAAAAGCCTTGCTTCTCCTTTTTGAAATTTGTATTTTGGACTCATTCTCTTGCTCTGAGCCCTTACCTACTGTTGGTATTGTAGCTGTAATGATTTGCCTCTTCAGTTTTCACACAGACTGTGCTTTCTATTTCTAATTCCCTCTAACAACAAGAAAACTCATTCCTTTCTATCCCTGAGTCCCCATTGCTGACTAAACTCCATCTGGATGATTCCCTGTGTCCACTGTGTTTGCAAGGCCCCATGCCCCGCTGGTAAGTTTGCTGCAGCTTTACTACCATACATACAGTGTGAATGTATCTCCTTCTCTGATGGTACTGCTGTGAACCAGAGTATATGGAAGAAATTGCCAGCAGTCACCCAAACTGAGTCTGCTCTTTCTAACCCTGGAAGCAAGCTAGCGAAATGAGAGCCAGCTCAGGTACAATGTAGTATTGAGTTGTTAAGGCATTGCTGACCCAAGGCTAGTAAGTGCCAGTGAAAATCGAAAAGCAATGTCTACACTAGGCAGATGTAAATGTGAGATAACACATAGTTCAACTGGCTAGACCTCTTCTGAGCCTTTAAGAAAGGAAGTTTGAATCTGAGTTGCTTCTTTTCCAGGTGACCGTGTCAGCCATTGGATACAGGAAGGGAGCTCAAGCACATAGGTTTTGTTTTAAAATATTTAGAAAATGAAACAAAACCAGACAAACAGTTTTGCTTTACTGAGCATCGCAACAAGAACAATCTTGCAGGCTGACTTTTTAATAATTCATTGTTACTGATATTCTTCAGTTTGGTCACCAGGCCAAGAAAAAGCACTCTGTAGGTACTAAACCCTCAAGTATGAGATTTACATATTAGAGTTCCCGTGTAGTTGACAGCTACATTTCAGGGCTCTGCACACCAAAAGTGCCCTGAGCTGTTGTGCAGCCTAGAGCTGCTAAGACCGCAGACTTCTTCCATTTTCTGAAACCCGAGGCCATGCCATTAGCAAGTATGCTGTCAACAAAGCAGTAACTCCTGGGCAATTGCTTCCTAGGTACACACCCCGGGAGGACAGCCTTAAGTACTTTTTATCTAGAGCATATCGTATTACTGAGTCAAAACATCAGTTTTGAGGTCTGTGGTTGCACAGCATAGTTATTTCAGTCAATAGATAGGAAAGTATGATTTTCAGAATGAGAGTCCTACTGTATTAGTCTGGTAAATCCCAGTGTTGTGATACAAAAGAAAAACAATGTTCTTGTTATTTCTGGAGGTTTAAGGAGATTACCATACCCTGGGACACAATGGTACTTCTCAGCTATTAATGCTTCTAAAACTCATTGAAAGTAGTATTCAAATCCAAGAAAGATTACATTGTATTCTGCTGGTATTAAACAATGGTCTGGGGGTAAATTCAAGGATACAAGTTCTTTTATTCTTAATAAACCCCCCCCCCAAAAGTAAAAAGGATTAGGTTAGGAGCTGTGTAATATTTACTTGAGTAAATCAAGTGAACAACAATGAAATGCTGAAAAGAAAATGGAAACATTAATCCCTGTTTTTTGACATAAAACACAAAGTTCAGGCAGCTGCAGATTAGTAGGAGGAACAGTAGATAAGAGAAGTTAAATATCCCAAGAATTATATTTATGTCACCATCAGAGATTAAATTAAAAATTGGAAGCAGATTCCTTAAGGGGAAAACAGAAACAAGAGCTGGCATAAAAACAAAATCACAGGGCTATCTAGATGGGCTGCATTCTCAGTTGCACTGGCCTGCACAAGCATATGAGGTTCCAGTGTGTCATGTGGAGGATATGGAGAGGAAAATTAGCAAGTCATTACGGAAATGACTGGTGAGCAGTTCATGATTTACTGCCAACATCAGCTTATTTGCATTGCTGAAGGTTGAAACAGGATGCTACCTGCAGCCTACATGGAGGGAAAGTGATCTACACCAATTATTAATCCATTTATACCTGCAGGCTGCAGTGTTGCTCTGACTATCATTGTTAGTGGAAAATGGAGATAAATAAAGGAGATAAAACATACATATGACAGCAAATGCCAATCAAAGGTAAATTAGATTTATGATCCATTAAAATATGAGAAATATTAAAAATAGCTGTAGTTATTGCTCACAAGGTAGCCTTAGCAGAAGACTGAGAAATCAGTGTCTAGAAGGCTTACTTTAACTCCCTTGTTTGGGTGTAGTTGTTTTGTGGTGGTTTCTTTGCTTTCCTTTTGAGGTCAAAGCAAAACTGTTACAAGATTGTCTCAATCACAAAAGCATGCGCAGAGCACTATGCGTCAGTGTATGGGAAGGCTTTGGTAGGTAACATGCAAAGGCAGGGGCTGGAATTGGAAATAGTGGAAATACCTTTGATTATTTTTTAAAATCTGAATGCTTATCTTCTGCAATAACAAAATGAAGAGCTTGACCTCCCTGTTGTAAGTGTTACTGCAAGATATCTATCTAGAGTGACCGTAAGATTTGAATAAGTGATGGGTTTTTTTCAGTGCCTTGTGTATTGTTTAAAACTTTGCTCCTGTACTTCTCATCCCGGCACATCCTCCACAAATTGTTTATTTTTATGCAGCTTAACTCCCTGACTGACTTGTAAAACAAAAAGGTGACCTCTGTGGAGTGTGACACTGGTAGACAAGGTGCATAAGGGGAGTGTAATGTTTACCACTTGCACCTCTTCTGCAGACAGCTTACGTTCCTCCTCCATCTGGGAATTAATTATAGCTGTTCCTCACATAAGGTTATCTGCGACCATTTGCTCAGTGAATACACTCATGAGGGCATCTGTGCTGATCAGTAGTTAGTTAAGCACTTTGAAATGTTTTGGTCTGAAAGACACTATATAAATAAATGTAGCATATCATTCTTCATATATCTCACAATATTTGTTGTAGGATTTGATTTGTGGAAGATGCAGTGCATTCTCTTGCAGGGTTGGATTCTTCAGCCTGCAGCACCCATATCTGGACATGGATGAGGATTTACTGGAAATATTATGTACTTAGGTGAAAAATCTATTTAACAGAACCTTTGCTCGTGCCAGGAAGGGATGAATTTGTCCCACTCGCTTTTATGCATAGTACTTGTAATGATGGCATCTTTGTTTAATTTTTGGTTCATGACTCTTCCACTTTTTAAAGAGAGACAGTGTGGGGGCTATTGCCAGGATCTAGGACATTCCAAGTTCTGCAGCAACTCCATGAATGTTCCCTCACGTAAAAGATAACTGATACCCAAGAGGCCTTTTGATCCCCTATTTCAGCTTGCTGCAGGCCATTCTCTGCAGAATCATTTGGTGATCTCTGTCGCCAGTCCCTGCAGGGCTGTAAGTTTCTTATGATTGTTTCACTGTGTCAGCTGCTTTTTCTGCAGCAGTCAAACTGGCTATAGCATTTCTTTTCCCGGAGTTAGCATACTTCCGCACCCATATAGCTGTTTCCCTTGTGTCCTATTGAGTCTTTTCTATTAACTGTGTCTTAGAATTTTAATGTTCAAGCCTGTTTCCTGATTTAGGTAAGTCTCAGTTAACCAATTATATCATATTTCTCCTTACACACATGCGGTGCAATTTCAGGTCTCTGTTTTGTATTGCCTTTAGGTCTGCCTAGACTTCTTTTATGTGAGATACTCCTCTCCTGTTTCTGCAAATTATTCCTGACCAGTTTTGTTAGCAGCATCTTCTTTATTTGAGTTTTTCTGGCCCGTGGGGAGAGCAGAGGGATCCTCTCAATGAATGTCCCTACAAGATGCTGTGCTCACTGGCCAAAGGGAACCATAAAAAGCACTTGAATGTTTGAATCCAGCCAGATGTCCCTGTGAGTTAGCAGCATGCAGAGTCAAAAGGGTTACTGGCTAGCATGTAGCCATATTTAACAGAAAAAAAAAAAAGTTGTAAAAGGACCTATGGGAAACCAGTCCAAATTACTTACAAGAGGTTCTACTTTTTGGCCACCAAGGAAATGGGAGTGTGTCTAGTTCAGCTCTGGGGTTCATGGGCACAAATATTATCCCCATAGGGCCGATAGTACGAAAAATGCACACACTTGGTCACACCTGCTGCCACATTGCTCTGTAATCCCCGGGGCGGAGTGGGGAATGACTGCGTGGCACCAGGCTATTTGAATTTTACACCCGCCTTTACCACATGGTTTCTGCATGATTGGTGGCCTCCTGAAAATGTGTCTCTGTGGCTAAAGGAAAAAGTGTACTGCCAAAGCCAAAGAAAACATAAATATAATTATGCCCTGAGTTGGTATGCATTGCCTGAGGAAGACATGCAGAGCCTTCTGCCCTTGCAAAGTTCTCTCATGTATTTGGGGGATTTTCCCTATTGTTGTGTTCACAAGTCAACACAGCTATAAGTCCCAGATGTCTTTTCTCAATTCCGCCAAAAAAATTCCACTGTGGAGGAATATTAAGTGCTTTCTCCTTTCCCTGAGAAAACGGTGCCAGGATGCTAAACAGAGCTGTGGCAGCTGCGCTTGCTCCCTGTGTCATCCCTGCTGTGCTGCTCTGGCCCAGGAGGTGGGCAAAACTCCAAGCGGATTCCGTCCAGGAAGGGCTGACATTCATGACAGTGGGATCTTCTCTCACATATTATGAAAAATATGAAGGGAATAACCAAAACTGCACCAAGAGCATCTTCAAATTCCTCTACTGCTTCATCCTCTGAGTTTCTGAAATAACAAGGGAACAGTTCAGCTGCTTTGGCTTGATGACAATCCTTGGTTGACCAGTTTGTGACACTTTGAAGCAGACTGGTCTTATTTTCAAAAACTGCATAGGGTTCATCGGAGTCCTTTAGAATATCTAATATTACATATTTTAATTTTCCTGGAACATTGTGTATGGATAAACTTTCAATTTTTTATGCTTATCAGTTATAATTGGATGTTGGCAGGCACTTGCTTTACCAACATGGTTACACCCATGTATCTTTTTTTCAAATGTACAAGTGTAATTGTGGAAACTGCAAATGCAGCTCAGTGTGCTCCATTAGAGAGAGAAGAATTTCGCAGCTAAGCATTTTTGCACTTGCCTAGTGAAGAACATTGTAGGTGTTGAAATTCTTTAGAGAAAATCCAGGTACACAATCATTATTAAAGTGCCTAACAGTATCAATCTCTCTTTTAATTGCTGTTATTCGAGCTGATTTTCAAACTGCCTCTCAATGTCAAACAATTTTCCAGAGATATTGACAAAGGAAGTAATATTATTTAAGATCATAACTTCTGTCAAAATGAATTTCATATGTCATTAGCTCAGGATTCATTTATGTTAAGGCAAGGGTCTGATCCTGCAAGTTTTGTGTACCAAGTATAGATTTATTTCAGATGGGATTTTTTGGTGGTCAAGTGACATGAAGGTTGGAACTTAAAGAGTTATTATTACACACTCTCAAAATGAACAATATGATCAGTAAGGGTTAAAGCATCTTTCCTGGTTTCTGACCTAATATTTTACTTCAGCCCATAGAAGTCATAGGTAACACTCAAAATAAATCACATTAACAGATTTCCCAAAAGCGGTCAAATTACACGATTACTTAAGAAAACCCCTGGGTACATGTGTGCGCATTATGCGCTGTATCAGTGCAAAAAGACAGCAAGCAAGACTAAAAAGCTATACTTTTTATTTTGCCAATGAATCTGTTGCACTTTGCAATGTTTAAGTGGGCTTATACAACATAAACATTTGGGACATTTAACATATCAAGCTCAAATAAAAATGACACGCAGATCGTTCACTTCTGAAGCTGCCTTCTGTTCAGTTATTGGAACACTCCATCCCTGTGGTTTCCGAAATATTATAAGTATATATTCCAGATTAAACTTTCTATTTTCCTCAAGGTAGTGTTGCTTTTCAGCCCTCAATGGCTTGGTTTTTGCCTAAAGAATCAGGTCCTATCAGCAAAATCAAAGGCGATTACACAGCTCAGTAGTCATTTAGGATTTCTGTGGCTCAATTAAGCATGTATAGCATGCCACAGCCACTGAGACTCTGTTTATTCAGTGAAAGTGCTCTGTAATTTATTTAAAATAATCCATCTTTAACAAATAAAGAGGCCATTGACTGGCCATCGCTGCAGGCATCCATTTAAATGCTGCCTTCTTGATGGTCTGTTTTGCTGGTTTAAGTTAAATACCTGACAAAAGTGATTCAGTTTTTTGGAAATAAGATTTGTATGCATGATGTTTATTTTCTTTTACACCAGTAATCAGTTAGAACTTCTTTTTAACAGATTGACCATTAAAAATGATTAATGCTATTCACTTTGATAATAACAGATTGTGACTGCGAGCTCTGTGTGTGTGTGTGTGTGTGTGTGTGTTTAAAACTGCTCAGGAATTGTGTCTTTATGACACTTTGCTAATCATGTTAGATCTATTACTGCATACTTATATTGAAAATTAGATTAGATGACTACGGCCAGTGACAAAAACTCTTTTCTTTCCCTACGTGCAGCTTGTTTTTTTTTTTTCTTTTCCCACTTGACTCTTTCAGAAATGAGTCATTCATCTAAGCAACACCAGCAAACTGCCATAAAGACTCGCCAATACTAGTGGATCTTCTCTGAGCATCAAAAGATTGCAGTGTAAGTTCCTGGTAAGTGCTGTTACTTGTTGCACTGGAACATGACCAACTCAGAAGAAGCTTTTTCTCTGTAACGAGAAACAGCCATTAAAAACCATCTTGGGAATAGAGCAAAGTATAGTGCTAAATTTCCAGTGGCAAGGCAATAGAGAAGGCTGTTGGTTAAAGGACTGCTTCTTAGGGTTAAGGATAAATAAAACTCTGGTAGCCACAATGGCACCTCCTGTCCAGCAGTCACACAGTATAGCTGTGTCTTGTCCTCTTTTCAGGCTTAAAAAAGAAAAACAACCCACCAAGAACACCACCAACCTTAGAGGAGGTGAAACTAAGCTGTTTGTGTTATTGAATAATGGCTTTTTAATGGTAGTTAAACAGAATCATGGACAGCACTCAATATTTCTTTATGTAAGCATCTAAAGAGAATATGTCACATGTTCACAGAAGAATTTCAAAGTCAGAGGAGCACATGTGCTTTATTGCAGTAAGCTTATTCTCACACAATTTATTCTTTTTGTTTTTCATACAGAAGCTGTACTAATAGTTCATTTGTACCTGACTAGATGAGAATAATGTTTCAATGCATGTTGTTTGAAGAATGGCTAATTTTATTTTAAACATGAAGATTTATTCCAGCACCCTGGAGACTGTAGCACTAAAGACTAAATTTATAGTCATTTAGATTGTCATGTTTTCACATGGAGCTCTGCGGTACCTATAGATGAGGAATGACACTAGCTTCATTCCTCATTTCAACTACACAGGACAACCTAGTTAGTACCTGCACATCTGCAAATAAGACAAAGAAATAGAGATTCCGTCTAGCATGAGACATTAGTACACATACTAATTTGCCCTTAGTTTTACTGGTTAATTGCAGGCATAGGACTGGAGTCATGGAAGAGTACTTAAAACTACCTTATAGCTTTGGAGATGGCCTAAGTCAAACTTGAAAATGCTTTTATAAGGAGTCCTAATTTATCTTTAGTTCAGATGTCACGTGTTTTAAAATGGTTTTCTGGACTTTTAATATTCAGGCACTATCTTATGTTCAACATGCAGTTGAGGAAATGATCATATTTTAAGACATTAAATCAACCAACATGGCAACACCACAAGCCAAAGCACTAGCTTCTCAGTTAGGACTCATGATTGTACTGATGATTGTGACTAAGCTCTAGCTGTACAGATAAAACTGAGGCAGCAGGATCCTATTTTCACTAGGGTTAGATGGTAGAGGAAACAATCACCTATTTGGAACTGGTGAAGCCATGCCTCGAGTACTGTGTTCAGTTTTGGGCCCCTCACTACAGGAAAGACATTGAGGTGCTGGAGCGTGTCCAGAGAAGGGCAACCAAGTTGGTGAGGGGCCTGGAGCACAAGTCTTATGAGGAGCGGCTGAGGGATCTGGGGTTGTTTAGTCCGGAGAAAAGGAGGCTGAGGGGAGAACGTATCGCTCTCTACAACTACCTGAAGGGGGGTTGTAATGAGGTGGGTTCTGGTCTCTTCTATCAAGTAACTAGTGATAGGATGAAAGGAAATGGCCTCAAGTTGTGGCAAGGGAGGTTTAGGTTGCATATTAGGAAAAATGTCTTCACTGAAAGGGTTGTCAGGCATTGGAACAGGCTGCCCAGGGAAATGGTTGAGTCACAATCCCTGGAGGTATTTAAAAGATGTGTAGATGTGACACTCGGGGACATGGTTTAGTGGTGGACTTGGTAGCATTAGGTTAATGATTGGACTTGATGATCTTAAAGGTCTTTTCCAACCTAAATGATTCTATGACTCTATGAAATACCTGGGAATTAAATCTCCATCTCATCAGTGGACACAGAGGATATGCAAGAAGAAACATGGAGGGGAAGGGCAGCCTGAAATCCTGTCTTGCTGTAACACAAAGGTGTCTTACTCAGTGCTGCAAATAGGTATCTGGTCTTAGTGTCTCCTTTAAAAAAAAAAAAAGAAGCAGCAGGCTTCTTTCTTTTGAAGTACAAATGTGGATGGTAATGGCTGCTAAGGCATTTGCCTAGAAAAATGTTAGTTTGTGCCCAGTGCTCTCCTCTACCTTGGAGGGTACCAACCCAGGCTTTCTGTCCCACCCAGGAGGGTGTCCTGGTCAAGAAGCATACGTGGATGGGATCTGAATCCTGGTCAAGCTGAGATAGGAAACAGCCATGCAGCTCTTCAGCTTGGAGAGTGTGCAAGACAGACCTCCACCCACTTTGGGAGCTTCCAGGTCATGCAGAGGTGCAACTGGAATATTTAGGTGCCTCCAGGATTAGAAGAAAGCTGAGCCTGTTTGTTTGGTTACAATTCAAGATTTAGGTACTAGATTCCTGCTTTATGTAACTCCTCTTTGATCTCAAAGGCCACTGGCATGGAAATGTTTCCTCCAGCATTTAGCACAAGGAGAAACTGAGGTACCAGATACTGAATTAATTGCCTAAGGTCATATGAGGCAATGGGGGAAACATGGGGGAAAAAAAAGACGTGACCTAACTCCAAGCCTCATGTCCAGTGTGCGGGATGACGTTGCTATCCTGAATGGGATCTTTGTTTGAGTGATGAAATGTAGCACCCTAAGAAAAGGTAAGAAGACATTAAGAACACAGATTTCCTTTGCACTTATAATTCAGAATGTTGCTTTTCATTCATAGTGGTGCAAATATATTACCTTGGTGAGAAACCAGGGAGAACAGGGACCATAGAGCAGGAGCAAGCCTGTGGGTATACATGGGGAAGAGAAACAGAAATTATGCTGTATGAGGCATTGGAGAACTTCCAAGTATTTTTATTCATTATTACTATTTTTATGTGAAAAGGAACAGCCTTCCAGGCCTGGCTGGTTTGCCTCGGGCAGGGATTTTGGCATGTTCTAGTCCAAATCCATGTTTGAGTGTATGCATGTGTGTATGTGTGCAGGGTGCTTGCATGAGGTTCAGAATGTGCAGCTTTTTATCTGCTACTGCTCACATTTACCTCTTCCACCTTCTCCTGTCAGTGCAACAAGCCTTTTATTTAGTCATATGACATTCAACTTCCAAACTTACTAGTGTTTTTAGAAGGGAATTCATTGGATAGACCTTTTTTATTGAAACACGTGTAAAAATACCAAACTAAGTGATTAAAGGACATTTTAAAACTGAAAGAGTTTTTTATATGAAAATATGAAAACTTTTTTTATTACATCAGCTAGAGTAAAAGTGCTGATTTTTTAAAAATTTGTTAACATTTCAGTTGGGTTTATGATACTTAGAAAAAAGTAAGAATAAATGTTTCTGTGACACATTAAATGAATTTAATTTAATAGAAAATATTACTGAGAGACCTTTTCAGAAATCTGTCCAAACTGTGGTTTGATAACCATTGTGTGTAGGCACATTAGTTACCGAGATCTTTCAGGAAAAAAAATATTCGATCCTGTACATAAATTGATTGAATATTTTAATTTGCTGGTTGTTACTTGCTTATCGATTTGTGACAACATATTAGTCCCATCATAGAACTTCAGAGGTACTTAAAGTTTCCTGGTACCAAACCATAGTAATACATCATTTATCTTGTTTTGCAGAAGGGGATGAAAGCATCAAATGCTTTTACAAGAAGAACAGGTAGATTTTGTGTTTTCAGTGGCTTCTCATAAAGTGAGGGAGAGAAGGGGATCTCCTTTCATTAGTTGTGTTTTAGAAGCAAGAAACAACCAGAAAAGGTTTTACCCAGCCATACAGGGTTGACCTTGACTTTGAGCTTTAGTTTATTATTGTTTTGTTGTTAATGTCAAGTGGATTTTAATCAACACATACTCCAGCCTCTATATTTAAAATAGTATCTTAAAGTGATATTCATCCATAAACAGACTGCCAGCCCAGGAGCTGTGTAGTGCTTATGTCCCCAGCCTGATTCTGAAAGAAAATAACTGCAACTTTTGATGAAATAAGCTCACAATAAATCAGTACAAATTTCACAGCTACTTTTTTTTTTTTTTTTGGTGATGAGAGGGGAATAAACATTGTATAATTCCAGAAAGCGTGGTCCAAATGCAACAGAGAACAAAAACCAGAGGCTGCCTTGCTGATGGGCTGGGGTGCTTTGGTTGAAGGGCTCTTTGCATCTGCCCCAGGTGGGAGAGGTGGGTGGAGGATGCAGCTGACCTCGGGATGAATTGGAAGCTCTGCTTTGGCTATGGTTTGTGGCATGAAAGCCTTGTGCATTTAGGACCCTGGTCTTACCAAGTACCAGTTATTCCAGCCAGGCTTCACATGTGGTAAGCGATGGCACTGGGGCCTCTGTCAGCACAGGGACTTGGTGGTGTGAGTAGAGCACAGTGCTGAGCACCTGCAGCTGGTGAAGACAAATTCCTCCAGGTTTCAGCTGCCCTCCAGGCAGCTTTGTGTGATATACTGTGTGGCAAAGCAGTTGAGAACCAGTAGGAATGTATTTCAGGAGCTTATTTCAATAATTTAAAAAACTACAGCTGAATTGCTACAATGATTTGGGAGTTCTTGTGTGGGCTTTCCATACAAAACATAGCAATATAAGGATTGTAGAAGTCATCTTCCTATAATGCTCTCTAAAGCACTTTTCTCTGTAGCAGCCCATAAATAAAGACCAGATTAATAAGAGAAAACACATCTGGGTTTTTTGCATTGCAGAAACCCAGTGGACATCCCTGGGATTTAGCCTTATGAATTAGTTTCCTGGGGCTTCTACAGAGTTTCTAACTGAGGTGGCTGGAGTGCAATACCTGGTGGAGCCCTTCAGGTACACAAGGCAAAGGAAAATGGAGCGTGATGGGTAGTAAGGCAATTTTTACTGTCTTTACTTTTTCCCAGTATTTGCAAACTAGACATGCTTTAAAAATATTTAGGGAAGGGCTGATTTGTGAAGCAAATAGCTCAAGGTCTAGTGGTTTGATTAGCCACATGTTTCTTCTGAAAACAAAGCATATCACATGTAAAGGGAGCCTGGAATAAATTATCTTAACTCCATCAATAACTTCAGTGCAGAATCTGTGCCACTGTGTATTTCCACATCTTCTGGGGAGTCATTTAAAATACATGGGCATGGAAGCTTAAGACAGTGTTGCAAAACTGTACATGCCTAATTACCCAACAGTGGTATTACTTCTAATAGGAGAGTAAATTATGAGAAGTTCTTGGGTTTTTCAAATGTAAATGTCATCATTATGAGAAAGGCAGGACATACAGCGTTTGTGCTTGCTCATCACAGCTAAATAAGCAAGTGTTAAAGTAACACAAAAAGCATGGTGAGAAAACAGGCAGTTAACTTAAAACTGATTTTAACCAAAACTGTCACCAATGAGTTGCTTAGGACTTCTCGTAGAGGGTTGTTTTGGAAGGAAGGGCAATTTCTTTCTCTCTTTCAAAACCCTACTGCCAGCCATCTGTTGATAATTATTGTCCAGTCTCTGCTGAGAACTTGTGATATTTAATATTTCCTCACCACTTGAACAAATAAGCGATAATAACTGCAAGGTACTTGACCACAGGAGTAGAAAGGCATATAGCATGAAAGGGTCAGTGTACACCTTGGTTTTTGAAAACAACTCAGTTTTCTGTTTGTGATAAAGATAAATCTGAGTTCTTGAGGACTTGGAAAATAGGTGAGTTGCACAATGTCTCTGGAAAAAAAATTTTTTTTTTAAATGACAGTTATCAGAAAGCTTAAAAACTGTCCATTCCTGTTTGTGTTTCTTCTTATTTTTAATTTATGTTATCCTTTCTCATAGAAAATGTTGGGCAATCTATTTATTTGTTCATTGAATATTTAGGGCATGTAAGCTGAAGACATCTCAATTTTTCACAATATTTAGTCTTTTAAATTGTCAATGTTTTTATAGTTATATTGAGCCCTATGTAGTAGGAGTGATGGATAGCAGAGATCATTACATCTAGTTTAGAAATGGTCTCTGAATTTGTACAAGAAACTGTCTGTAATTGCTGTTCTAACTTTCTTTTTCTTTCTTCAATTATATTAATAATACATACTAATAAACCATGCTTTTAATCCAAGTACTTGGAGCTTTACAAAGAACTACTATCTAAACTTCATGACATCTGTGACCTGATAGCTTCTAAGCTTATTTTAAAGATGGTCTGACAACACTATGTTTGTGTTTAAGCTTTCACAGTCTGACATTTCACTGTCTCTGGAATGACATCCCCTGTTAATGACATTACTCAGCATTTTCCAAGATCCGAATCCAAGATTTTAGAAGGTTGTTTCTGGACCCACAACTTCAGAACTCTTCTGGTCCCAGCACTTTGAAAAGCTGTTCCCTATCAAAGTTCCACAGACAGAGCATACTGAGCTGATGGCAAGAAAAAAGTGCTTGCCTTTGAACATGTGGCTTCGGATGATTTGACTAAAATCTCAGCAGACCTTATTCACTAGAATATGTTTTCTGACTTTTTCTTTTTGGTGTCGGTTTTGCTTTTCTTCAGAGGACTCAGCAGGTACAAGCCTGAGTGTCCTCACCTCAAAGCTACTGAAGTTTGTAGGAAGTCTTGGTTGCAGCTACCTCCATCTCTAAGATGGTTTCCCGAGCAGCTGCTCTGGAGCCTTTCCCTGCCCTCACCTCCACCGCTGGCTCACAGGCTGATCTCCCTGACCCCATGTACAAATGGTAGAGAGAAAAAAATCACAAGAATGCTGATTTTTAATCCTTAGTTGAGTATGCATTCCATATAGTTGCCAGGTGCTAGTACTAAACCCCCTCTCCCCAATAAACCTTTAAATTTTATGGGTGTTTCATTATCAAATTGAAAATAAAACCACCGAACAGGAAATAGTAATTCTTAAAGGTTCATGCAAAATCAATTATATTATCCCTTGATAATGAAAAAGGAACCACAGGTCCCTGATACGGGGTGAATTTCTTAACAGATACAAAAAGTACAGCACTTTTAAAAAAATTTATTAGCTAATGTGATTCTTGAAAGTTGTTTCCATCACTGAACATTCACTTTCCATTTATAATTCTTTTCTTATTGCTTTAAAAAGACAAACAAACACCAGACAACAAAACCCCAAAGCTACCTGTTGGTCTTAGATTGCCTAATTTTTTTATATATCTGTTTTCCTTGATTGTTCTGGAGGAGCAAAAGTGAAAGATTCCTGGGACATTATGAAAAACATCACAATAAAATAAATAGGAGTAAGGTAGGGTGATGGTTAGAACACGAGAGACTGGTTTCAGTCCATACTACCTTTCCTTTTTGCTGTTGGAATGTAACAAATATTAACTGCTACTGCTCTGCTGTACTTCATTACATAAATATTTGTGTAAATTCACACTGTGAATATATGAAGTGCTTTGATGGGCAAAGAGAGTTTCCCCATGTGCTGGTTTCTTCTTTATATGAAGCAACAGCATTGTACGCGCTGACCAAACTTTCACACTCATGCTGTTCAGCATCAGCTTGAGTTCTCAGTTCTCTTTTTATCTCCTTCATAACTGGTTTACTTACCAAAACCAGCTCTGTTGCAATACAGCAATTCCCAAGTAAGTGCTCCAAGCCAGCACTACAGTGTTTCAACTGTTTTTTTTTAAAATGAGCTACTGATCTGGAGGCCTTTCTGTGCCCCACCTCCTTTATAAGATTAATTAATACAGCATGCAAAATGCCAAGAAACTGTACATGTTCCCACCTGTGGCATCTCTAAGCCCTCAAAGAAGAGAGCATTTAGATCTGGGGAATTTTAATACTCCACTATGCTCAGCTTCTAGCAATGAGTGTTATCTTTTTTCCCTGCCATCAGTTTTGCAAACATGCTAGTGGCAATATGCATGCAGAAATCAACAGGGAATTTTGTATTAAATAAAGTATTTGATTATACTGGTACATATACTGAATCTGTCCCTCTGCCCCAACAATAATGTTAGTATGTCTTAGGTATCAATGCAATAAGCAAAGTTTTTCCTCTGTTGTATAAACATTGTTGTAACCATGGTAGTTAAGGATGTTAGAGAAGCAGGGCACATAGAAAGAGGAAATATTGGCATAATAAAAGATGTCACCTTCTCCTGCAAGCTTTGCTTCTTTATTATATACTTTGACAGAGACGAGAACTTTCATTAGATCACTTTTATGTGTTGTCGATTCCAGTTCCACTTACAACATAAAAAAAAAAAAAAAGACCTATGACTCTGGAATACAGGTTTCCCTCATCACAAACAAAAAAAAAAAAAAGAAGAAAAAGGAAAAAGTAGTCCTATATTGTCTTTATAGTGTTTTCTTTCACTCAGCATTAACCCAGATGAGCTAGTCAGTATGAAAAAGTACTTAAAAGATTTGGCCTTGCTTTCTGCTAATATATTTTCTTCCAGCAGTTCATAGTTTTTATAACTTTGTTCACTCATTGGAGTAGTTTAGGAGGCACATTAGTCATGTCTTATTAGGCATCTTTCAGCTTTATAGCCTAATCTTTATACAGTGAAAGAAATTTTGAAGAAATCGGTATATTAATTTATATTTTAAAATAGAGGAGAGGAATAAGGGATTTTTCTTTTGAAATTGTTTTGTTCCAGGTTTGTAAAAGTTCATATATGGCAAAACACCATGATGTGGACTGGAGCAACTGATGTCTAGATTTTAGAATAGTTTAACAATGAAAAGAGTTAGGATTTTTCATGATTGTTAAGATACAAGTCAGATCTAATGGCTACGTACCAGACTATTGGTATTGTAAGTGTATTTTAAAAGTTTGTTGTGACTTTCGAAAAAACCTGAAAATATGGAAGTGGTGACTGACAAATACTCCAGTCAGATCTAGAGAGTAGCAAAAAATTAGTTTTTCTCAACAAGTATTTCATGCTTTTGGTTAAAATAAAACAAAGGAAAAGTTTTCATGCAAATTAGCCATACAGAATACCTTGCTGTACATCTCTAATAGTCCATGTCTTTGTGCTGCAGAGTAGCCGGCATTGCCAGGTTTGGTAGTTGTTATGGAACTAGGATCCAGTATTTAATGTAATGACATAGCTGTACCTGGATTTAGAGATCTCATGAGTATTAAGGGCTTCGGCTCACAGAATTCACTCTTCAAGTTCAGGCTAATTATATTTTGTTCCCAAGAAATTAAATGTTGGTGTGTGTTCCCCCCCCCCCCCCCAAATTTGAATATTTCATTAAATTGAAAGAGGCAGCTGATCTATCAAAATGGTATTGTTCGTGAAGGCACTCATAGCACTTCCTGTTCACTTTCCTAGACTTCCAATTACAATATCTTGGTTTCAGTTTATAAAGGGAAGCTCAGACTGAGACAATTTGACTGGCTGATGTCTACACTGTGAAACCTGGAGTGCTTCCACCTCTTCTTGGTGAATGCATTCTGTCCTGTTCCCTCATGACTTAGAGGAACTGAGTTCTTGACTTCATGGAAAGCAAAATAGGGTGGCCAACAGTGGGTCACAGAGGTCTCCAAGGGTCCCTGATGGGGTCAAGCAGGGAACAGGAAAGTGGGAGATGCTGTGGGAGAAATATTATACAGGCTAGATGTTGCTATAGTTCCTGTGGCCAGGTGTGGAAAAGTAGTCCTGTGATAGCTCTCATGTCATCCAATGTGTTTATGATATGGTGGGTTGACCCTGGCCAGCAGCCAAGTACCCACACAGCCGCTCACTTAGTCCCTACCTCCCAGCGGGATGAGCAGGAGAATACATAGAGAAAAAGTGAGAAAACTTGTGAGTTGAGATAAAGACAGAGTAATAAGTGAAAGAAAGAGAAAAAAACCCCACAAGCGACACAAAAGCAATCCCTCACCACCTCCCACAAACAGACCAGTGCCCAAACATTCCCTGAATGATGGCTACCTTGGAAAATCAAATCCTTCACCTTCTTCTGCTATCCCAGTTTTATTGCTGAGCATGATATTATACAGTATGGACCACCCCATTTGTTCAATTCAGGCCAGCGTATCTGGCTGTGTCCACTCTCAAACTCTTGTGCACCCCCAGTGCACTTGCTGGCCAGGGCACGGAGGGAGTGGGAAGAAGAGAAAGCCTTGGTACTGTGCAAGCACTGTCCAGCAATAGCCAAAATGCTGGCTTGTTATCAACACTTTTTTAGTCATAGGTCGAATACACAGCACCATACAGGCTGCTATGAAGAAAGTTAACTCTATCCCAGCTAGAGTCAGTACAGGTCACCTGGAATTCAGACACCAGCTGAGACAGGTACAGATCGCCCAGTTGTGGGTTAGTCCTGCATAACCAGGGAACACTGAAGACACTGTGAAGACAGATTTAGGTTTGCAAAATCCATTATAGCAAAATAAAAAACTCCTTACATATTCCTCTGAGGAAACTAGTATTCTGTGCTTTGAGCTAGGGTTGAAGAGTAAGTGGCAAATAAGAGAAAGATTAAATACAATTTGGAATAGTTGCACATTCAATCTGTATCATCTAAATGTGTATGTAATGAGTTCAGGTTCTCTGAAAAATGAGTATTCAATTAAATAAGGGTACTATATATTTATATAATCAACTTAATTCTGCATTTTCTAACTTCAGGGTGTTCAATTTTGCAGCCTTTTCAATATTACTTCAAGTCAGCTTTTGTCTGTGTAATACTTATCCTTACAAGGACATCAGGTAGCTTGATATAAATTACATTTCTAAAGCATTGTGATAGACTTGGGCGAAGTTAGTGGTTTTAGAATAGAAATTGTTACCATAGCAGGAGATAGACATGCAGACATACATTTATGTATCAAGAGAAATCTGATTAAATAGTGCAACTTTGGTGTTTTAAGAGAAATATTAATGCTTCTCAATATCCTGCTAGAAAGACAATTAGTGTTCTTTTCATCAGGAATAATCCCAACATTTTACACCACTTGAGAATTTGTTTATTCCTCTATCTTAATTATTTGCACGATGGAATGTGTCAGCTTCTAATACCACTGATAATCTTTTTGACACTAATTGAAGATCATTATGTGCCTAAATCAAATTATAAGCAAATGCCTCTAAGACGGCATACTAGTCTCTAAAATTCCCAGTTGAGAAGGGCCATTTTAACATGCATTCTAAGCAGTTTCACATTTTAGTTAGAAGGAAAGTTTAAAAAACCCAAATGACTCAAGAATCAGTCTAGTATGGAGTGTAATCAAACAGCAGGGCAGCCTCAGAGGCATCCATCAACAGAAACAACCAACTATCATGACTACATTCATTTTAGGAGCCAACCCACAAGTCTAGGTGTTACTGCTGGAAAATATATAATGCAGCTTCACATCAGGATCCTAGAGCTGCCAAGCATATCTCCAGAGTAACTTTAACAGTGATTACACTTGATGAAGGAGGTAGAGGAAGTATAATCATGTGCCAGCAGCACCAGGAGGATAAGGCCAATATTGAAGTTAAAGTACATTTATGTGAATTCTTATTCAGCCATTAAACAGCAGTTTTTCATAGGATGAGCTTTGCCTACAAAAGTCTCAGGTGTTTCCGCTTAGTGCTGGTCTCTTTTTGTAAATATACAGACTTTTAATTACAACAAGTAGGCTACCTAACAAGGAGATGTTTGAAAACACTGAAGACAGTAAATGCCATAATCATGAATTGCCTCTATGATACCATGCTAGCCTCTGAAATTCCCAAATGAGAAGGGCTATTTTAACATGCATAAGTAGTTGCACATTTTTGTTGGAAAGAGAAGTCAAACTTGTGACAAAGTTAACAACTTAGCTGAGGGTGGAGAAGGACTGTTGTAGGCTGCAGTCCTAAAGATTGTGGTATTGTAACAGTCAATATGGACCGAAGAAACGTACTTTATTCCTGTATTTTATTTAAGTTATCTAGTGCTTGAAGTGAATACCCAGTCCACTGCAATCACAGCCAGCAAACAGATGTCTAGCCCAGAAGAGTCTACAAAGCAGTTCCATATGTTCCTTCTCTTCAAAAGTCACATTAAAAGAACAAGCTGGATCTTGTTAGAGAATTTCTGTCCAATTTTACCTTTCTATCACAATATATGAAATCCATACCTATGCGGGCAGCCAAACCAAAACCTATTCTCTTATTCAGGCCTACTTTGATGCTTAAGTAGCCTTCCTGCTGGTGTTCTGTTGAGAAATGCCTCCCTATCTATAGACTGCATGCTAAGCATGAGAGTTTTTGCCAAAGTGCCTCTAACCTGTTCTGAGTTGGCATTGAAAGACTCCTTAGTAGGAATGTAGCCCTGAATTGGGAGAAAAACACTGTCCTGGAAAGAAAGTGAGGGGGAAGCCTTCTGAGAAATGAAGCTGTGCTACTTTTAATGCTGACTACATAAACAAATGCATCTAAATCTGAATAAGTGACCCTGCCTTGCAAGCAGGGTTTCTCGGGGGGAAACTGTTTGTTCTCCATTAAAAACGATGGCTCAATGATCACCACTAAATATTGCAGCCAAAGAATTAAGCTTTCTTAGCATCCGAATTTAAGTGTGGATGGGGATACAATTTCCCTTTTTTACTCTTTTTAAAGAAAATAAGTTTATTTTGTGGTAGGGATGGTCTTTTTTTTCTGTGCTGGAACAAACCCTAGCACAATGGGGGTGTTGACTCATGACAAAGCCTACTGTGATACAAATAGTCTGCAATAATTTTCTGAAGGAAGTGTGTTAAAATAAATCTGTAAAAATCCCATTTATGAAAAAACATTTCAGCTTGTGTATGAGAAAGACAAAACCTAAATAATTCATAATAAAGATTTCTACATGGAATTATCAGAGAAAGATGAGATTCCTCTGTCTACTGGAGATGAAAAAACACTGTTTTAAAGAGAGAGAGAAACTCTCTGTTGCAACTGGCATTCCTACTGCAAATGCATATCCTCCATTTTAGGGCTTCAGACGGAGGAACAGCTTTGAGTAAACCTGGAATGTCTTAATCAATTTTAGTGAATTTACTCAGTTAAAGAATAATACAAAAAAGAGCTGTTTGACCCTACATAACCTTGCTGTGCTCCTTGGTCTGAGTGACTCTGTGGCCAAAAAAAGAAAATTTCAGAAACTACTTTAAAAGGAAGGAATAGAGAGGTTTTCAGGCTTTGAGAAGCTTGGAAACCTCTGAGTTAAACAACAGAATCAGGCCACAACTATATTGATTAATCAGTCTTCTAGCATTTTCCCAAAACACAAGAAGACTGTTTACCTCCAGTGAAGTATTGTCATGGAGGTAATGTTTATTTCTTCCCAGATATAAGTTTTCCTTGGTCTTTTGACTTGGTCCGGTGTTTTCCTAGTCTTAGTTCATCAGTGAAACTGCAGCATATATATACCAGGATGTCAGTTTAAAGGCATTAAGCTCACAGGGCAGGATGCAGTCTCATCCATTGGAGAACTTGTTTTGCATGTAAAGAGACACACATGCAGTCAAGTTTTAATGAGGGCAATAAATGGATACCTCTGATCTCAGCTAGAGTAAATATTTTTCACACTACTGAAACATCTGCTGATTGCAGAAGAATATGATGTCATAGCCACGCTCTTCCCAAAATAGTTTTTACAGGTTGCACAATGCTATCATCTGCTTCTTTTTCCCGATATACTATGTTTTCATCCCACTGATGGAAATGTAGACATTAGCAAGTTAATAGGAAACACAAGAAATCCAGAATTCAGCAGTCTGCCTTGCATACCTGCCTAGCTCCTAATGAAGTTGGGATGATAGATTACATGTGTATATGACAAAAAAGAATAGCATTGCTTCTTTGATCATTATTCTAACTAACTATTTTTTACTGTACCTGAAATTAGCTAAATACTGGGCCTGAATTTGCTTCTATAGAGGTAACTTCAGTGTACGGATAGTGCATCGTAGGCACAGTTTGCCCCTATAGCTAGTGTAATTTATTCATGGGTGGATTGGTTATGCATGTTTAAGTAGCCTATAACAATATGGAGTTAACCCTTGTCCTGTACTTTTGTTAAAGCTGAGAAAACTGTTGTTTTGGTGTGCTAGATCCATCAGCAAAGGAAACGGTTTCTCTGAAACTCAGTTTTCTGGTTCAGTGCTTTGACAGTAAATATGGAAGTAAGAAGCAAATCTTCACTGGCTCAAACACACATGGCATGTTATTGATACAGAACAGAAATGTATCTCCAAGTAGACATGACAGAAACCAAGGCTCTAGCCAGCATTCACGGGAACTGAGACATGATGTAATCTCAGACAGGGTTGTCAGTGTAAAAATGCTCTCTCTATTTATTTTTAAGATCTTTCTATAGCTGCTGATCATAGAAGGAAGCTGCTTTTCAGAATGCTACACATCTTAATGAAGTTATGATATGCTGTTTGAGACTTGTTGTTTTTCTGTAGTCCCTGTTCAAGCCTCTGTTCAGGAAAATATTTTATACCCCCGAAAAATATTCCTGAAGGAACCAAAAGTGATTTGACTTCCTCAGGTTTTGTCTTTAACTGTTGGATCTACAGAGCACAGAGAATCTGTCTTCTAATACACATGCAATCTCAATGTGTTTAGTCATTCAAACTAGTGTACATCCATGAAAAATTAGCTAATAATCTACTTACCTAGTTTGTTAAAGATTCATTTTCATTAATATAGTTTCTAAAGTACCTCTGCACACAACGTTTCCAGTGTTTGTTCCATTGTTTCCAAAGAATTTCATTTGCACTTTACTCTCAATAGAAGTGACTATGAGATGTGATTGACAACACTGTCCCATATGAGTAACTGAGATACTTCAGGTGATGACAACTTTTTCCTTTCTTTATTTCTTTGTTTTGCAGAGAGCTACAGAGCTTCCTGCTTAGGTTTTTGACAAAGATATCTTTTTTGTATCATCAAGGAATAATCTGAAGAGCTGTTTTTGAGGAAAAGCAGTAAAGGTTTTTCTCAGGGCTTGCCTCTTGCAGCTTTGATATGTTTAGTCTCTTGTGTCCTCAGAGAGAGATATAAGAGGAAGACAGTGGAGAAAATATCTCCTTTCTTCCAATCTGTCTTCTTGAGAAACAAATAGGTCTATCACATACTGCCAGTGGGGATGGGCATTTGGGAGAAAGAAGTGAGAGTGGGTGGAGGAATTCCTTGAGTGAGCAAATCTGAAATTGTAAGGAAGCAACACGTGCTGTTGTGCTCAGGGAGGGTTTGGAAGAGAGAATGGAGGGTTTCAATGCAGCCTTGGTGATCACTTCCCTTTTCCTTAACCTGAGGTGGAGCCAATCTGAGGTAACTCCATAAACGGGATCATACCTGAATGTTGGACCTTAAGGTGGAAGATGTCAGTGGAATGGCCTCTGATGGAAACAGGAATATGAAGAATTTTGTCTTTGAGAGCACCTTTAACAGCAGATGCATAGCACACAGCTTGAGGAAGTTCCTATCTGGAAACCTTAGATGTGAGAAAGAAAGGTGTACGGCTAGATCATTAAGACCCTCTTCTGTAGCAATTCAAGTTAGGTAGGAGAAAACTCAAAGTGACTGGCAGCCAGAGAGCAGAAAGGGGTTAAGAGGTGAGAGGAAAGCAGAGTCTTCCGGGAGCAATTGATTTCCTTGCATTCATTTTGTTTGTGTTTTTCCATCAGTGGGGAATGGCCATAAGTCCACCTGCAGTTTTGGTCAACTCTGTGTGATTTTTCAGTCTGCATACCACAGAGGTGAGTGTTTCTGATTTTCAGCAACAGAACAGAGGGAAATTCCATGTAGCCCACACACTATCTGAAAGTGTACATGGTGGGAAATGGGACAAAGCCTTTCGGATCCAGTTCACTTACAAATGTCTTATATATGCACTGGCAGAGAGTGCTTACCTTCTCCATTGGGGGGATAGCTGAGAGACTGAGGGTCATAAAGGTGAACACCAAAGGCTTTCTTAAAAATTATTTTTTTACCCCTTTCTGGCTTGCTTTATGACACATGCAAAGTTCTTATATATTTGGAGAGATTCTACCTTAATCCCTAAATCTAAAACATAAATTAAACTATCCAAGAAATAGTGATGATTAAACACTAAGGTGTCCTGTTAGGCTATTTGTCCCCACATTGAAAACATAGTCCTCTATATTTTTCATTATCATCACTTTTCAGGCGTCCATTCCTTTATTTACTTAACCTCTAAAATACAGCTATGGAAGTCAGATCTTGTTATCTGTAATACATGGGCCAAGTTACTTCATCTACTATTTTCCATAAGACCCTAGTTCTTCCTATCCTGTAGGCAGGATTTTAAAAGATACAGAAAAAGTATATTAATTGTAAGAGTATAGAATTGCAGATGATGTACATTTTGAATGGGAAGTTAAATCTTTTGAGATTCTCCATCTCTGACTGTTGCAGAACAGAATGAAATCTGAAGTAGAATGATAGTGAAAATGATCCACTGTCTGCTTATTTTTGGAATTCTCATTATTTCTTCCTGATATTGCCTGTGGTTGAAACCAGGGTACCAGATCATATAGTCCTTGCATTTGGCCCAAGCTGAACTCTCCATTTTCCCATGTTTGCATCCTGACCCTCCACAGACTTATCTTTTTACAAATCCCGGCAGATTCCATTAGGATCTTTCCTTTTTATTTAATGAACTCCCTCAGAAGCACAGCTCACAGTTGTTCTTACCAGTGACTGTTAATTCCAGGAATAGCTTTCAAATGCTTCTTGAGTATTGTAAAAGAAAGTAGAATAACAAAACCTCTCTGAAGTGGGTGTCTCAAATGCATTTGGTACAAAGTGCCTTTGAGGTAGCTTATCAGACAGGACCATTCATTCGAAGTTGTACACTACCCAAAGGAGTCTGCCAGGCTCCACAGTCAATTTTAAAGGAAGTAGGGTAGGGCTATCAATATGCAGCTGTTATAATTCTTTTTCTGTGTGTACTTCTTCATTCTCTTTCCCCCAGACAGTTTTCTGCATGAGAATTAGCATTAGCGAGGTGTAGTTACAGTATTGTCACTGCCACCATTGTACATTCTTTGTCTCATTGATACTTTAATTTTGGAAAGTTTTATGTATCATCTCATCAAAACAAAGTGTAAAGTAATTCTTCATGTGGAAAACAAACACAGGTGAGGTAAGGAAAGGTAAGGTCTTAAACTAACCACCGGCATTTAGGTTAACATCATGAAAGAAAAAAATTGGCTTAGATCCTAGACCATTTATATTCCTGAGGCAAGTTATTTGCTTACTGTGAATGGAAGAGAATAACTGATAATGTTAATTTGCCCTCCAAACAAAGCAGTTCACTATAACTGGGTGCTAAACCAATGTTATTTTTGTTCTAATACATGCCCAATACTCTAAAAATTAGATATATATAAAAGTATTGTTAGTTCAAGAATATCTTCCTGACTAAAGTCTGTTCCCAAGCACAATGAACACCAAGTGGGGCTGTGGCCTACACAGAGGTGGAAAGCTTCTGAGAGCGCCCGTCCAGATCTGAGGACAGTCTTGGAGGTAGAGCAGGTACATGAATGAGGGGACTGTTCTCAACATGAGAGCTGGCCCACCAGAACATGCCACTTCAGAAGACTGAAGTCTGGGAGTTATCAAAGGAAACACTCAGGAGAAATGCTCCAGCAAATCACAAAGGCAGTTAGTATGCGAATGTAGGTGAGAACAGAGTTGAGGACACTAAAGTGGAGTACAAAATGTTTGTAAAAAAGTCCTGATTTACTCAAACTTGTCTGTTTACTTTCAGACCTTGAAAATGTTTCTCTGAATGACAGATGCCATCCAGTGAGACTAATTTATGTAAAACTAATGGTTATTTTTGAAAGTATACTTGAATGCTTTCATCAGATATAAATGCATCATTTCTACACGATTCCTTCCCCACAATTATGGTATCATGATTGAATTACTATAACTCTTAGCACAGACAACTATTTATATTGTCAAGACTTCAAAGACTTTTCTGTTCATCAGTAGGTAGCAATTGCCGGTTAGGTTTACAGTAGGTTTTATTGTGCTGTTTAACTGCCCATTCCATGGTGGTCTATGCTTTTCAATGACAAATGACTGAACATAATTTGGGTGCTATATCATTAAGACAAGGAGGGGTATTTATGTTTTCCTCTATGTAACGTAACTGTGAGCGTGCATTCACTTTTGGGGAATTATGTGCTTATTATGACAAATAGTGCATTTTCAAGTATTTAAAGATCTGTTTTTGGAAAGAGTCCCCCCTCTATGTATATATTGAAGGTATTGCTGTGACACAGCATGAAAACTTGTGGTATAGTTATCTAAAAAAACTTATCCACTCCCTATAACATGTTTAGATTGCTTTTTTAGACTCCATAAAATTTTAGCTAGCACTAAACATAGAACTTCATTCATCATCATGCAAGCAAAGGCTGCCAAAGGAAGCCTACTCTTCCTGAGCTAAAAGTGGCAACACTCCAGTATTGGCAGAAATCAAATGAATCATTTCCTGCTTTTAGTTTTAGATAAATAATCAAAAAAGATTGTCTAGATTCTGATCCAAAAGTAATTTTTCATAGCAAGGAATAAGACTACAGCTACAAAGACTTTAAGTGGGGAATGTTCTCCTGCTAATTACTTGACTGGAAAGGCCCTAAGGAACCTATAGTCAGATCAAAATATCAAAATCCAATTTAAAATAAAATGTTAAATAATCATATTGGCTTTTAAGTAGAGTAACTTGAAGTGCACTGAAACAGAGAAGTTTGAGGATTTAATTTGCTCTTGATGCATTGAATGAACTTGGTCCAAAGGGCTTCTGGTGTATCTGCCTTCCATTCTGGGGGAGAGAGAAGGCAGAGCAGGCAGCGCAGGGGCAGCAGCTGCTGCTGCTGCTGAGAGTGGATGGTAGTGATTGCGGTGAAGTACCTGTTGAGGAATTGTTATCTTTGAACTCTCTCCTTTTCTTTCGGTTCTTCCCTCTCTAGTATCCATCATTAAGAGGGTGTCTGGACTGCTGACAGGGTGATGCCGGCCCACATTTGGGTATGTGTGGTAAGGCGAGAACTAATTAAAGGGTTTGGAGGAGAGAATAATGGGATGAAGAAACCCTGGAACCACAAATGGAAACTGGGAAATGAACAGAGGGAAATGGGCAGGCCGGGGCATGAGATCAGAGGTCAAAGGAAGAGACCAGTATGGCAATGGCCAGAGGAGAAGAGTTGAGAAGGTTTGAGTTGAAGGAACTACTAGAACTATGCTGGGAACTAGAGCAAGTGGGAGAGTGAGGAAGGGCATGGTCAGTAGCATAAAGGATGAGACTTGAAGTAGGGAGAGGAGAGGACCCACTGCTCGTCAGAACCCCTGTGAGCCTCATGCCTCACGGAGGCTCGAAACTCACAGATAAAGCATGCATCTCACCCATTTGTCATACCTGCCTGACCTAAAGGATGACGACCTCTTATTAAGAGTTGTTTAATTAACTGAAAGGTCAGAAATCTGTGCAGTGGGAAGAGGTAGAGCACTGGACTGTAATGGGAGAGCTCACTACTAGGTCTGTAAATCTGGAAGTGAGGCTGGAAGCAGGTGGAAAAATGGTGGCTGGAACCACTGAACAGTGATGATGGACAAAAAGAGGAATGGATGGTGAGACCCTGAAGGGGACAGAGTAGAAATTGTCAAAAATTGTGCAAACCAGATCACATTTCTTTGCACATTTTAGAACCTGTGATGGACCTGAAGCCTCATTATCATCCATGAAATTTACTGGCAGTGTATTTTCCCTCTTAAGCTGATAGGTACAGGGAAAACCTCCTATTGCTGGTTATTCCTCCGTGTACTCAAGTGGCAGAGATTTGAGGGGTAAAGTTCAGCTTTGGTCATGTACGATGTGGGAACTGATTCAGTTGCATAGGATGACTTTTCCTGTTTTTATTTTCCTTTAAAAAAATGTGAATCCACAGCAAAACCATCTTTTGAGCTCATAGGGCTTTAACGTTATGCACTGAGGAAAGCAGTCCTGTAGTGGGAGTCTGGGGGAAGGTATATATATATATATATATATATATATATATATATGTATATATAATGAGTGCAGACAAATGAGAGATCTTGACTGATTTGAGGCCAAAGAGCAGCCCAGTAAATAGCTTCTAGGAAAAAAAAAAAAGAAATAAAAGACCAAAGAACAATTACAGAGTCCTAACCACGGCCTCTCTTGCTTAATGCCTGATTAACTGTGAATTTCAGTGTTTATAAGCTGATAGAAAGATAGTTAAATCAAATTTACAGTCCTAAGTAAATTTGCATTATCTAGATTATTAAACAGTAGAAATGTCACTTTTTTTCCCCAGGTGGTCATAGCACGACATCACAA
The DNA here is from genome assembly GCF_026419915.1 of Harpia harpyja. Classification (NCBI taxonomy): domain Eukaryota; kingdom Metazoa; phylum Chordata; class Aves; order Accipitriformes; family Accipitridae; genus Harpia; species Harpia harpyja. The sequence continues at coordinate 74,682,661 of NC_068941.1, forward strand.
CCTGCACTGAGTGCATACAAGATCCAGCCATCAACAGATCTATTTCTTCAGCTCTATGGGTGTTTCTCACAGCTCTGTTATTTAGGTCCTAGCTGTCCAATGGGAAATGTTACAGATGTCAGATGTTTACTTTGTGTGATAACATCCCACTTCTGCAACAAAATTCCTTAGTATTTTTTTAATGGCAGTGTATAATGGAGTCCAGTTTTGCAACCAACCCAATGTCAGCTCTAGCGGAGCCTGGGTGCACACACAACAGTAAAGCCAGTTTGAATCATGTCATTTATGATGATGAAGTCCTACAGTCCATGTTGGTCCTATCAACAGGGACAGAAAAATCATTGTGCAGCTGGGATTCTCAACACTTACCCAGCTTTGAAAATAAGTTTGCTCACATCTGGGCAGTCTCCTACTCCCTTACGGGAAGGTCCTGGGACTAGAAACATGAACCTTCTCAGACATAGGAAGGGAGCAAATCCAGTTATCCTGACTCAAGATCAGATCTGAATCATGAAACATTTCTCTGTAGTGATCATTTCAGCAGAAGAGCAGTAATTTACGTATGTAGTATAAAAATTGTGTATTACAGATTTGTGGCTAAATCTAGTCAAGAATTTCAGTTTAGGATTTTGATCATAGGACAGAAATCTATAAACTTGTCTTTTCTGGGTTTATGACCCCAAACCCCAGCATTCTTGCACAAATCACAAGATTACAAGTCTGAAGGGAACGTTTTTCTGGGATTTTGTTTGGATCGGAATGAGGCATTTTTCACTCAATCTAGAATCTAAATCACAAGGGTATTCTTGGCATAAGGCTTGCAGTTGAAACCACGCAGAAATATGCAGAATATTGACTTGATATGTGGTTTTGGATCATTTCAAAGAGTAAAAGGTGTGATTGGCTGTCATTTCTGGGATACAGCGTGCTATTAACTCTTTTCATATCACCAAGAAACAGAAACATAGTATGATATCTTTATAATTCATATAATTCAATGTATTTTGAAATCAGTGTCAATTCATGGGTGCCAAGATGTTCAGACTGTAACCGCACAACTAACAACTGATAACATTGCCAAATTGGTTGATTTTTATGGCTAGTCTTGTGACATCTAGTATTCTTAATGAGTGAGCTTCTAAAATCAAGTATTACATAAAAACATAATTTCATTCAAAAAAATAAAATAATGCATTAATTATTGGTTCAGATTGGTTCAGATAATTATTGTCTGCTTTCATGGTTGCAGACAGAAGCTTAAGAATGTGACCATACTGTAGACTAAGAATAACATAACAAAAGACACTTTCTTCTTAAATCTGAAGTGCAAGCCAGTCTCATAACTTTCGGCGTCTGACTCATGATTTTTGAATGCTTGGGATTGGCAGTATTGTGCTAATATGTTTTGTATCAAAATTCAACTTCAGAAAAACATAACTTTTACTGTCTAGAAATTTGTAGGTCAAGAGGCTACAAGGTATGGAAGGAGGGGAAAAAAATGAGGGTTCCTTCCCAAACCAAGACCTTTCAGCAACATTTTTTCCTAGGGAACGACAACCTGAAGGAGCACCCGGGTTTCTCATCTTATGTCATGGGGCAAAGCTTGCCTGACAGAGTGATTATGGCTACGAAGAGGGGTTGCTGTGTCCCCTCCACGTTGTGGCACCACAGCCAGCTCCGTGGGGAAACGCCAGTTCAGAACGGCCTGAAAGTGAGTCCCTCTGCGTCCAGCCCAGGGCTGTGGGTGAATACCGCATTTTTGCCCACAGTAATGAAGCCCGCTGTCTTCCAAAATAAATATTGTTTCTTGGTTACTAATATAAATAAATGTATTGCACATTACATTTTTGGAGAAGAATGTGCAAGACCAACATTTCTGAAGTCAAATGGAGAGATCCTCCCTCTGTTTCCTTCCAGTCCTCATACAGGCAAACTTCCACTTGAGTCACTGGGAATTTACATGACTAAAAACTACAGAGGCACCCAAAAGTACTTCAGGTATCTTTTTTTTTTTGCTGAAAATAATTATGAGTTTGGATAAAAATTTTATTTGAGAAGGTGGAACAACTCTGGTATTTCTTTTTTTCTAATGTTATTTTTTGAAACAGTTGTAAATTCTGTAGTTTGTAGCTCTCTGAAGGGAAAAATGAATCATTTGTTCACTAAATGGAAAATTAAAGAAGACAAATAGCACAGTTAAGAGTGTGATTTATTACAGTTCACGTCCTACTGTATGTCCACAAGTTCTTTTAATGCTTTTCATTGGAGACAAAACCTGGATTCACTCTTTTCCCAGTGAATTTAAAAATACTTTTATTTCAAGAAGTGCTACCTTTCCTCTCATTTCATTTAGAGTTGCCTTAATTATATTCATCATAGTTGCAATAGATGACAGTGCTGGCAAGAAAGAGACAAGGAGAAAAGAAGAAATATTTCCTTATATTATCAGTCTTTAAAAGCCAAATAATTGGTTTTGTGTAGGGAATGGGACTAAACTGTCTTCTCATATTCAAAGCTAAATCTGTACTTTGTAAAGAATTAGTGATAGATCAACCTTAACACTTAGCTGTTTGGATTGTGTTAAATGAATCACTTGAAGACATAAAAGTGTGGTCATGTTGTGTTTTAAGTAATTCATGCCTCTTGTAAATGTATAATACAGTAAGCAGTTTAATAATAGTAAGTTTTCTCTTCATGGTTGTTTAAGATCATGTCACAGATCCCTTTCCTTACTTGGTGGAAACCAATGTGGTTCCATTGTTGTTGATTTTTGTTTTCTTTTTAATTAAGTTATTTCTTTTCTGTTTTTCCACAAGGTGTTGATTTGGGATGTGGTATTTTGAAATCAAAAAGCCAAATTCTCAGCTGAAGTCACACCCCTGGTTTCAGAGCTTGTGTGTGCATGGGGAGAGAAGGAGTTTAAAAAATGGTTTAGGCTAAACTTTCTCCTTCCTCCCTTGAAAAGGAGATTGCCTCACTGGGAGAAAACTGGTCAGTGCTATCCCCTGAGCTGTTCCTGAGCACTGTCTAGGAGATGCTGACACCATGCCAGGGACGTTCTATCAGAATGGATAGCAGTATGCTAGGACTGAGCCTGTGCTCTGTCATCAATGCTTTTATCAGCAGAGCTGTAACCAGAGAAAGCACTTTGGACCTGCTATTCTCAAATGCTAACTATCTCCTACAAGTACCTAAAATATCTCAATATTTTGCGGATGTCTCTGCAGAGACTCACACACGTGATCAGGACTGTTATGGCTTAGATGGATAGAGTCAAGTGGTAGACCTCTTCCACTGTTCAGATATAAGTATGTCTTTCAAGTGTTTAGGACATCTGGAAAAAAATGTTGCTGCTATTTCCCACTTTTCTGATATTTTTTCTTAATGGCATGTATCTAAGGTATAGCCCAAGAAGTGGGAGCTGGATGGTGATTTGAGCCCACTTCCTAGAGGTGCCTGTTTACCATTCACAACAGAGGGAACGCGGTCATGTAACTTGAAGTAGTCCAAATAACTCTTCTGTGAAGGAAAGTCTAATATATAGCTGCTTGAGTGTCTAAACTTGGTGTCCAAAGTAAGAAGCATTAATTCTGATGTCGGTCTGAATTTATTAAGGACAGAGATTGTCTACAGTTAGTGTTGTGGCATTTGTTTTGGTGTTTCTGCCCATGGCTCGGATATGTTCCTTCAGGCATTTCCAGTGTATGATGTTGCTTTTATTTCTACACAATTGCTTTGCTAAAGAATTTTCAGAATACTAAAATAAGACACTGTTTATTGACTGTACGGCTAGTTTGAACTGCAACTCTGGCAGCTCAGAAATTTTGCTTTAAATGAAGAGTGATATACACTTGCTATGGTTGGTTACAAATGAAAACATGCCCTATGATAAAGTATATCATGGAAAATCTGGAAATTAAAGGCTTCTGATCTGTAACTGGTAGGCTGGAGCTATTCTGATGTTCCTCTTCATATATGTCAGGTCTTGTTATGAATTCAACTTCCCATATGAGGATTACCTGCAACAGCGTAAATTATGGACAAATCTTGGCTTCCTAGAGGGTTTCTCATTTTCTTAGTGCATGTTTTAAAACCTGTACTTTTGTTAGTAAATTAGTAAATTATTGTCTGGCCTTAGAGGCTAAAAGGAGATTCATCAGAAAGCAAAAATGAATGAAAACAAACTGTGTGAGTTGGGACCTATGTCACACAGGGAGAAACTAAAGAAAAACATCGTCCAGACAAACCAGAAAAAATGGACTCATCCACATGAGCAAAATACAGATCTAGCTATGCTCACATATGTACTATTTCTTTGTAATGTGAAAATGAAAACAGGATAAATGGAATAGTATAATTCTGCTAGGATGCAAAAGATATTGGGTATGGAAGAAAAGATAGTCTTGAATTTTTTTTTTTTTTTAAGCTATCTTTCTGTAACTAGATAACAGCCTACAGAGACAGAAAGGATGACACAAAGCAATTAGAAGGATATCTGCTATGAGAACACAGTCTTTTTCTATTTAAAGCTGTACCTTGTGCCAGAGGACAAAGCACGACACAGAAAAAATCCACAGTTTCTGCTTACTAATCCATGTGAGGTGGAGCAACCACACACCTTGGGAGACATTTTAAAGTTTAGCTAGAAAACAGGTACAACAAAGCCCAGAGTCAAATTAAAGCTATTTAATTTGAGTTATAAACTTGAAAATGTTGGGTGAAATTTGTGGAAAAAAGATCAAAGACCAAGTAGCTGGTGGATGTAGTGGTCAGACAGGAGTCTGAGGAACACATAATACAGTATTGCTAACCTGAAAGCATTCACAAATCATCAGTCAAGTCTGGAATGCCATGAGTTTGGGGAATTTTTTGATATAATAAATATAGGACTTGTTTTGTCTTTTAAAGGCTCAAAATCAGGGCATTTTTGAGTCACTTTTTTTTTTAAACCAAGTTGTGAGCCATAATATTATGTTTGGAAAGAATGAAAGCTAAGAGTCTTACTTTGCTTAGGAAAAAAAGAACTTTGAGAAAACACTTGTTGGGTGACTTGCAATAAAGGTCATAAAATTTGGCAATGTAGAGATAGATTAATCTGGAAAGTACTGTAGTTGAGGAAACCTGCTGGCTGTCAGTTTGTGAGAATTTGAAAATACGACTGTTTCGTTTTTATAAAAATAACAGTAATTGTACATAGAGCTGAAACTAGAAGTTGCAATAAGGTTAGACTTCTGGTATTTCACTCATTCACAAATGACTCCTGTTTTATGAAAAAAAAAATTTTTTATTCATAAATATTTGGGTTTTTTACTTATAAATTTTCAAGAAACCAGCTGAGCTTTTCATTTCATTTATGCTTTTATCCTGTATGATTTGTCTTAGACTATATTTTCCTGTCCTGTTTAGGAACAGAAATAGTGGCAAGCAGTATGCTTTCAGGATAACATTTTTAGAGGTGAGAAAAAAATGGGGAATATTTTTTTATCATGAGTTGCAGAGTATCAAAAAGGTATATGAAGTAGAATTTAAATCATACAGTCAGTGATGGACTGCCATTATTCTGTTAGCTCTAATTTTGTAAGATCAAAAAGCTTCTATTGGTCTGGGCTAGTATGTTTGACTGCTGAAATTAGCAGTGATCTAGACAATGAACATATACTATGTTTTACTAGCATGAGATCTGGATCAGGAATTATTTCATCTGCTTTGTCGTGGAGTCAAAAACTGCTTCAAACTTTAATCACTAGTAGTTGATATCTGAAAGTTTTTTTTTTGTTAGAATTAAAAAATGCTGAGTTTAGATCCCAGTTCAGGGTTGAATTTTTTTTCATTAAGCCTTTTTAGAAGTCTAAGAGGAGGAATCCCAGCTGCAGAGACTTTTTTGTCACTTTGTTTCTGAATGCTAGAAATGTTTGTTAAACCATTATTTTATTAATCTGTTTTTTAAAAGGAAAAAAAAACCCACCTCCTCTTTTCAGCTGGCGAATTAAGTGTCAAGTTTCCTCCTGAAGGGCACATTTTATGGAGAAGTTATAAACCCTGAAATTAAGTTTGTAATGGAAAATGTGACAAACTCAACTATGGCAATGCAAAAACATATTCTTAACACTTAACGCATAAAGGGCCATATATATGAAATGTATTTGCAACATACTACATGTTTATTACAGATTAAACACTTAAAAATGGAAAAAAACCAGCACATACCTCAACTGTTTCTTTAATATTTGTTTAATATAGCCAGAACATATTGAAAACTGTAGGACTGAAGAGTACATGGTAAGTGTTCAAATAACATCAAATGCAATAAAACGTTTCATTTGAAGTGTTACGCAGATGATAAAAATGTCATGTAGAATTACTATTTGGTGTGCTTTAAAATAATATAATTAGGAGAAAATGCATAGGGAAAACTTAATCACTAAAGCAAAACCTGTGTAAATGAGACATATTTGTATTTGCTCAGGTATTCAGAATTTTGCAGCAGATCAGACCCTTTATCAATGGCTGAGTTCGACTGCTGCAGCACACTGTCGTGGGACTGGACACTTCCATCCTCATGGGCATCGGGATGTGTGAACAGTGCAGTAGCTCATGGCACGTGGCACATGGCACATGCTCCTCTTACGAGCAGAGCCAACAGCTCTAGGAAAAGAGGTAATAAAGGAAGTTTTTCCTCCCTCCTCCACCTTTACCCCTCCCTGGAGGGAACACAAGAGGTGAACTGAAAGCAGTGTGAATCTCCTGCAAGGGAAGGTGGCAGAGAGCAAGAGGGGTCAGCGAAGGAGAGGAAAAGAAGAAAACGTCTAGCACTTTTAAGCCTTCCTCACTAAAAATAAAAAAGAAAAAAAAGTTAAATGGAAGGAGAAATAACACATGGCAGGTCATGCTTTGGGTGAGTAATATAGTCTGTCCACTTGTTAGACAAATGTTGGAAAATAAGTGTGCTCTACATGTTGCTTTGTAGCTATTTTTTTAAGTTTGGGATCGGACAAGTAGGCTCGAGGGGAATTTTGACCATAGATCCTTAATATCATTTAATGATTTTTATATAAATGATATTTGTAGGACAACAAGGATAATTTTAGAAGGTAAAATAAAGCCATTAATATTGTTATTGATTCAATATTCCTTCTATTGCCAGAAGTTCTGCAGTTTGCTCTCTGCTGACATACACTGTTTTTCTCCCTTAGTTGCCTATGATAAATCATCCTTTCCACTTCAGGAGGAGCAAGAGAATCTCTCACTCTTGCTTCCTGTCCTACCAGCATCCTCCTGAATACTCGCTCCTGTTTTCTCTCAGAATACTTATTCAGTTACCTTGTCTGCCTTTGCTGGCATCAAAGAGTTACTATGCAAGGAGAAAAGTATTTTCTGTCCAGTAAATAATAGCCCTAGTTATTATTTGGAGAGCAGGCATGAGTCGCTGCTACTTTCTCTGTGCTTTTCCTTAAGGCATAAGATGTTTTCACTGCCCTGCCATTTCTTCTTTCTCCCCAAGGTCGGTTTCATTTTCAGTGGATACACTTAGACAAGTCTTGGACTTGATTCAGTTAAAATTACTGTATATTTGGCCTCTGTATCATGGAAGCACAAGCAAAGCAGCTAAACACTGTGGAAAGTTGTTGTTCTCTGTTTTCCCTGGCCATGCATAAAGTTCTGCTGTGCAGAAGCTCAAACATTTTGCTTTGAATTGAGTCCCCTGGAATGATATGCTTTGTGGTCATATGCTAAATTGTAGACAGAAAATAAACTAGTCACTGCTTCTCAATGCTCTTCACAGTAGCTGTTCTTTTTTTTTTTTTTTTTTTTTATGGTGGGATCCAGTCTAAGGTTCAGACTCTGTGTCTAGACCCAGGAATAAGCCCAACTTATCTTGCCTTTATGGGGAAGAGATGCTGACAACTCTGATAGCTGGGTGAAAAAAGTTAAGCCTCTGTCTTCCCCTATTCACAGACACTGTACAAAATTAGAATCATCTTCAAGAATAACTCTTTAAAATAGCCAGGGAATGTCTGCTCTGCCTTGCATTGCTTCAGGAGCTACATTCCCCCTTTGCCTTTTGGCTAGTAACTAAAGGGAGCAAACCAACCCGGGCTGGGAGTTGTCTTGACAGTGACTCAGTGGTGTGCTACAGCTCTAACTTGCTAGTCCTCTCAATAATTTGTGAGTTGTGAAGAAGAGGATACAGCGAGAGAGATTAATGACTTGCCCAAAGACACATGCTGGGATTAATCAACCAATGCTCTGCATATTTTAAAATCACTCAGGCTTGTGGAACAAGGGTCTCTTTGGTGTCAAAACAGTATGGCATCATTCTGTACAGCTGTGAAAGACTGCTGGCTGCAAAGCGCTGGAGAATGAGACCCTTCTAGGGACAGTCTGGAGCAGAGAGAGAGTTGCAGGAATTTTGGAATCAGTATCAGGTGTCTCTTAGTCAAGACCTCTCCACGTTCAAGGTTATCTCCCATTCATTCTGCTCCTTTTGTTGGTGAAAAGCAAATCAGTGAAGTCCGTACACAGAAATAGAAGTTTCACTTTTGTACTTCATAGTTTTCCTTCTTCAAAAACTGATGACTTATTATGAAACATTTCACTTGTGGCAAAAATCAGCAAACTCTTTAAGTGTTTCTTGCCTTTGTTAAAAAGACTGATGAGCTCAGTTATTTCATAACCAACAGCTCTGTTGGTTAATGAAAAAAACTCGTGCAGCATTACAATTTGTGTTAACCTAATTTAATTTGCATTTAGACTCAACTTTGATTTAAGCTACCAAAAATACAGCTGCTTGAGTATCATATGCTTTAAAACACTACAGAGAGAAGCAGCAGCTTAGCTGTAAATAGATGGCTAGCGAAGACTTAAAAAATTTTGAAGTACACTTAAATTAATATTTTTGACTATAAAATTGAATTATTTACTATTCTTTACTTACAAGCAGTAGGTAGACCTTCCGTACATTTAATATTCTACTAGAGGAGTGCTGGTGGTTTAACCACACTTACAGCTATTTTAGAAAAGATGCCTTCACATTAATTTGACTCTCTAAACATCTTGGTTTTATTTTTTTCTCACTCTATTTCAGAGTTTTTCATGATGGCAATAGCTTTATAGAGGCTCACCTACATATGCATGAAACAAGCAATATCAACAAAATGGTAACCAGATTGTGGCCATTTTGGTACAATTCAGCAGAACACAGGAAGTAGAATGGATATTTTGTTTCCTTAGTATTGTAAGAAAGTTTCTGGAATTCATAATAAACAGAGCAGAGGATTACAACATCTTTACTTTTCTCATAAACAGTATTGGGACTATTAGTAAATGTAAATAAGAATATAGAAATTGGTGTTAGAAACCGAATAAATGTAAAGCAAAGTAGAATACATTTATTCAGCATTTGTTAATTTCATTTTAACTCCTTATGAAACATGGTTGTATAACATGCTGAACAGGTTCTGTAAGAACCTGATTTTATTTTCACAGCACTAGGTGAGATAGCACTAATTGCTATGAGAAGAGAGAAGAATATAAATAGAAAAGAGGATTTTAGAAATAAACATTTTTTTTTTTGAGACAGCTTGCATGCTTACATTTCCTGCTTTCCTGATGGTCTAGAGACGTTTCTACCCAGGTAATCAGAAGGCCTGACTTCTGTTATAAACTTGCTGCAGGACTCGGAAAAAATGCAGTGTTCAGAGTAGTCCAGGTGATAAGGTGATTGAAAACACGTTCATGACAGTACTGTTTCCATCGTCTGTAGCAGTGAGAAGGATTAATAAACACACAGTACAGTGGATGCACAAATCTTCTCTATTTAGATATGTTTAAGGTAACTCAGCATCTTTGTTTCTAAACTAGGTATGTCATATCACATGTTGTTTACTACAGATGCTCAACAAAGACAACTTATGAATTAATGTCTACTCTCTTATCAAATCTTGCACAATTGGAGAGTCAGGCTTAGACTGCCCAAAGCAAAATGAACTAACTGTGTTCAAAGTCATCTGGCCATTTAGAAAAGATAGCAGCTCCATCAGAAAGTTGCTGTTCAGCCTAACAGAGCAGTATGGCTCTATGGGTAGGGAAAAAAGCCTTGTACAAAAACGCTCTGTATACTTTTATTAACAGGTCAGATTAGTATGGTTATAATTACTCAAGGTTTAACTTCAGTAAGAAAAGAGCTCAATTCCACATTTTTAATCATATTGGGTGGGCAAAAATGAAAAGTTTGTCAGCTGCACACTTTCTTTAACACTGAGTGGAGTGACAAAGTTTTGGACAGCCTTGTTGCATGTTGTCTTGACATCTGTTTCCCTTATTTGCTAGTTGTTTTGAAGTTCTTACAATCAATGCTTTAAGTGCACACAGGCATATATATTAATGTACACTAGAGACAGGTCCAACCCATTAGAAATTTAGGTACAACAGGGTTATAAATGTTACTTGATACCTTATAAAGCCCAAGATACCTGACCGGTGCATAGGCTATGTTGCTTGATGTAGTCAGGTGATAACATATGTACACTCATGCTGCCTAGTTCAGTGAGTGTCAAAAGTTCATGCTAAGTACTACATAAATTATCACCTAATTAAGTGCTCTTATAGTTTGCACTGGGAGGGAAGCGTAAACGTGATTCTCCTTAGAGAGCTATATGCAGAAATATGATGTAGAATTAATTTTACAAATAAAGGTCAAAGATCAAAGTCTGAATGTATTTACTGGAAGAAGGAACTGGAAGGGAATCTTAACTTCGTAATTAAATCCTTTTCTGCTCATGAAAATACTAAGAAGTTAATTTGGGTTTATGTGTACTTCCCCATTATATTGTAGAGATGTCAGGAGCACTGTTCTGTTACTGGCACAATTTATACGTTATAGGCCTTCTGAACTTCCCATTGCTACTCTTACATCAGTAGTTACTGAATCATAATTTAGGAATGCCAAAAAACCATGCACCTGGAGGTTGCAGTTTAAGATTAAAAGATAAGGCTGTCATGGAACGGTCTTATCTGAAGACTTTAAACATGTATATATGTGTCTATCAATTTACTATATTCATACAAACCATCCAAATATGCTGTTTGTGTGTTAGACCTGAAGATGCATGTACTTCTGTTGGGCAAGCGATGATATCATCCTGGCTAGCTAAGAATTTTAAAATAGAGAATCTGATATCTGCATCTGTTCAAGGAAATATTGAAGATCGATAATAATCTTCGGACATCTGGGAACTGAGGAAAGACTTTAAAATAATTTTAGCTATAATTTATTTGGATACATGACCCAAAATAAACTGTTTATCTCTCCCATTTGTTCCAACTGTTTATATGACTATATTAGAACATCCATAAACGTGAAAAATGTCTGTACTTGTGGTCGTACCACTGTTTCCTTCAGCTTTTGAGTTGTACCTTTTGAAGAGGCCTAGTTCAATAATGAAAGTTTGTGGTTCATGCGGGGATCTATACAAAGCCCCTCTTGATGTTTTAGATTACAATGTCCTTTAGGACAGGGACAGCATCCATCTATGTTGAACGTACCTACTAGCAAAATGTAGATTCAGTGGTGAGTGACATTTTTTGTCACAGCTAAATCATAAATGAAGTAAAATCTGATAATATTCATGGTCCCTGGAAGAGAGGGAAACAGTCAAGTATACAGAACTAAAGAAGTGAGAAATCTGAAGCCAGGATAACTTTTAAGAAGCACCTGGAGATGGACCAAACTATGTATTTTCAGGCAATAAGGAGATTCTTCTAAAGCAGTCCATGGTACTACCACCAAAACCAGCAAGGAAGTCAACATTACCAGTATGACAGTTACAACATTGATTCAGAAAAGCGTATGCTAGTTTATTTTTTCCTCCAACTAAGCAACTACCAGCTGAAGGCAGCTGAACACCTAGGGACGTCTGTGTTAAAACAACACTTGTGAGTGGAAAGAAACACTAAGTGGAGCAGGGGGAAGAAAATAGTCAAACACAAAGAAGCAAGGTAGCCAAACAGGCAGTTTCTTATCCCAAAATGCCTCTGACATTTCTCTTCTCCTTCTCTGCACTTCAGGAAGATAGAGAGAGGGAAATGCCAGCAGTGCAATAGTTTTTTTGTGGCAAGCAGTTTTCCACATCACAAATACCACCACTACCACTGCCGGCACCCCAGGTAGTCTTTGCAAAGATGCTGAGAGCTGCACCACTGTAGAGACCAAATTACTTCCTCTTGTCCTCCCCAGGTGAAGTCTGAGGCATGTTGGCATATCTGTGTTGGAAAATTTGTATTGGCATTACCAATACCAAGAAGGGATTTCCCTTGCTACAGTGTGTCTGACCTAGTTAGACATTCAGACTGTTGACTGAAGGAGACAGGAGCTGTTTGCAGAGTTCTTGAAGATCTTCAGTGGCACTGAACCACCTCAGCGCTGGTATAAGGAGTAATATTTTCACTGCCTTCTATGGAGTTTTGTTCTTTACATTTGTTTGTTTTGAATGATGTGCTTTTACATATTACTTTTTTACTAAAAAGTAACTAAAGTAAAAAATTATACATATATATCCACATGTACAAGGGAATGCGATTAACCAGTATTGCTGAGCTGGAGATGCTGCTCAAAAACTAAGGCCAGACCAAATGGTTCTTGGATCGTTTTACATCAGTCTTTGTTGTCAATGAGTGGATGTCACAAAAAAGTTGAATACTCAATTCTTTCTTTACTCCTGAACTCTATATTTTTTCCTCTATTGTAGTGCTGTAGTAACTCTGCACTGCAAAATTGCGTATTCTGCTAATTTTGATATACATTAGTACCACAGAACTCAAAAGAGGAGGTGACACCTATTAAAATATAGAATAATTAATATCGCATTAATATGAACATCTCAGTACTTCACTCATACTGTCATGATAGCAGTATGCCCTGCAATGTTCCCAGCCTTCTTCAGATAGGAGGCTGCTTCATACAACATTTGGACACTACATGAATTACCTGAATTAGCCATTTCTGTGGCCTTTTCTTCATGAATTGCTGCTTGCATGAGTGTGGGTGAGGTAGTGAGGAGAGGGCTTACCTGCCAGCTTTTCCTGGTTTCTGAAACACTGGAAGTACTGCAGCCTAATGATGCTTAACTAATCAAGGCTTGTAAAATGAGCAGTGTTGCAGAAATGCAAAGCATTATCTTATTATTAACAGGGTATCAAAGGTGTTCCCCAAAGGTACAGAGCGATGCCCAGATCTCACGTTGTTCTTCAACCCTGCAGAAGCAGAATGACAGTCAGATGCAGTTCTGGGTGGATGTTTTCCAGGGCTAATTGCCGGCAACTGCTGACAAGCCCTGCTACCTTATGACTGAGGACCTGCTTTGGTTCATTGCAACGTTCAGGTAACCCTGACAGAGTGTCCAGCAGTCACTCGACAACTTTGTCGTGGTTATTTGGTCAGGCTGCTCTGCTGTATTGGTTCTATGGATGTTTAAAGCCTGCTGGTAGAAGAAAAGCTGCTTTAAACTGTTACCAGGTGGGTGATTATCTCTGAGCTGTTCCCAAAAGCAGAAAAATCACTGGTGGCTCTGCAGCATCTGTTTCTCCCCTTCTATACCACAAGGAGACTTAGGATAAAATTAATTTGATGAAATTTGGATTTCCTTTACTTCAGTGAATGAACAGCTAGTTCCCATCAAAGCACAGTCTGCTCCTGGCTCTGCCATTTATTACCATCGTCATTGTGAGTCGGACATACTGCTTGGTGCCCCAGTTTTCTCACCTACACAGTTAAGACAACAAGGAATTATTCTGAGGCCTGCACTTGCACAGGTTTTGAATGTTTTTTGACCAGGGAACAACAAAAAGGCAGAACAAATGTCTTCTCTGGGTCTCTATTTTCTGTACGCACAAGCCAGCCAATTGCATCAGTTGTAAGTTTTGTTAAAAGGCAGACTGGATGATGCAGCAAATATGATGACATGAAAGAAACTCCACAGTCTGCTCTTTCGAGGTCTTAAGCAAAGACAAACACATGCACGCCTGGCCTGAATTTGGTTTACTGATCTTTCAGTTCCTCATCCGAATGCTTAGGATCAGTCAGTGTGCTAGAAATCCTACTGGACTCACAGCCCATGTGTCTGCAATGCTTCTTTCAGCAAACACAAACCAAGTTTAAGGGCCTGGAAAACAGTACAGCAATTTGGTGGCCCAAAAGCAAAAATAAACCGTGCACAGTATGCCACATTAGCTCTTAACTGTCTCCAGGAAGTGAAATGTTTGACAGGGAAATACATTTGCTTGTGGCCTCATTTGATTCATGTTTCAAGGAAAGAATTGAAGTCATACCCCCAGTGGAGCACATACATCGATCCAGGGGAGGATACTGCAGCCTACAGGATGTCATCTTCCTGCACCCTCCTCCCCGCTTCCCTGTGGAGGCAAAGTGCCGTTCAAGTGAAGGAGATTTTAGGGAGGGGGTACCATGTTTTTTTTCCCCCAAGACTGACAGGAGTGTTTTAGATGGCAAAAGAACCACACTGCACCCTCTCTGAATTACAGCTCTGAATCACCTTGTTGGAAAGCAGGATATACTTCCTGAATTATTTAAGAAACGGTGCTCTGCCTTCTTAATCTCTGTTCCTTCTCCCCCTAGGATACGCCGCAGGTTGCTGCTGATCACTGTTCTTTCCTCCCCAAGTCCTTGTGCCTGGCATGGCTGACGTGATGTGCCAGCAATCCAGATCATAACTGACAGCTACTCCCAAGGTATACAGCAAGTAGTATGATTCTTTATGGGATAAAATGGATGGGATCAGCATGACTTAGGTGTAGAAATCTTTCTATATTGGGAAGGAGTGTTTTCATTGTGGTGGATCTCTTTGCACCTAGCTTTACACTCCCTGTCTCCTCCCAGTAGGAAAACATGCAGAAATATTAGTAGAGGCTTCCACAGAGTTAGTATAAATATGGAACTACTCCATAAGGAAGTCTGTGGAATTACCCTGATGTGAAAAATGTATGCCAGAAGAGACTGGGTCCAGGGTGTAGAAGGTGATTTATAAAATACAGTTGATAGAACTCAATCAAATTTCTAATTTCCTATCTGGCTCCTAATCTGTTTTCTCCATCTCACTGCAGATCTGCTGTATCTGTTCAGGATGTCCTCTCAGACTAACCTCAGTGTTAGCTTCCCTGAGACAGAATAGTAAAACTTAGTCTTAAAAGTAGAGATAAAATGTTTGGAGAGGAAAGGAAGGAATTTGCTAATGTTCTAGTCCATGAACCATTGTAACTGTTGTCTTCTTTTCTTTGCCTCATCTTCAAATTCTGCTATTTTTTCCTTTCTTCTTTCTGACATGGAGAGTATCAGGACACTGTAAGAAACCTACTGCTGAACTCTACTTGTAGCACCTCTCCACACTGCTGTGATTGATGGGGAAGTAATTCCAGAGCTTCATTAAAGATGTGAGTGCTTGTGTTTTTGTGCCCAAAATACTTCTTAAGCTATTTTAAGTAGGCAAGCAGATATGCTAAAGCACTAAAAATAAATATTTAAAAATACTTGACCTCAAAATACTGATCCATCAGAAGCAGAGGGTAAAAGGACCTTTAAAGGGACCTTTCCCTGCATCCTACCCAGAGCAGAACCCCAGATTTACAGACTTGTGGTTAAGGCAGATCTAGACTGAGCTGCCACGTCAGCTGGCATCATAGGAAGGGCCAGATATTTTTCAGGTTTCTTGTCCTCTTGGCATGGGTGTTGCAGGTCTCAGCACAGCATGAGGGTTTCCAGTCTGTTCTTAATGAGATAGTACAGTTCACAAAGGCTGTCTTACGGGTCATAGCCTGTGCAAAGGAGATGCTGTTGTGAACACCTCCTCTTACACGGTTGTGGCCATGGCAGGAACCGTGTTTTTGCACAGTGTTAGCAGAATGGGTGCGATTTTACCCGCACAGAAGCATGTTCCCCTTTTGAAAAGCACTAATCCTGCCATCAGCTTGTTCTCTTGACTTTATTTACTCCTTTTCAGCTCTTCTGGTTTTCTTTTTTCACAACAGGGAAAGAGCCAGCCCTGTGTGGCTCACCACTTCTCTGTGGAGCGTCAGGAACTGGACCACAGCTTGGGCACCTCAGCAGGCGGAGGTCCCTGCTCCTCTGAAAGGAGCGTCAGACGAAGTATTAAAGAAGGGTGTGTTCTTGCAGCTGCCCAGCACTATCAACACCAACCAGCAGGATGATCTGGATTTCTGCTGCCCTGTGCCAGATGGCAGCGTTTTGATGCTCCAGTCTTCATTGCAGGTCTGTGCTCTGTGGTTATGGCAAGACTTCATCCTGAAATAGCTGCTTGGTTTTTGAAATTCAGGCATGGCTCACTTATTTGGATATTTCAAGCTGCAAGTTTCAGTTGAACCCATAAGCAGCAACTCCTTTTAAGAAATGAGGAAAGATTTTCCCAGGTATTTAAAAGCTGGGCAGAATGATGCAGTGTTTGCAGACAGCTTGCTCCATGCTGAATGAAACTCAGAGATCCATTGCTGCAGGGTTTACACATTGCAATGTACATCTGTAAATATATACATGGTCAGAAAATACTTTGAATGCTTATGCCCCACATAAACCAAAATGTTTTGTCTAATATCATGATAAATACTTTGGATTCTTCAATAATAGTGAATGATTTGGGTTTTAATTTACAACTTACTATTGCAGAGATCTTGGTCTCTTAAGGAAAGTTTATGGTCTTAAGATCAAAGCCCTAACCTATTTTTAAAATTTGTATTTTGGACCCTTCTTGTTCTAAAGATAAGCAGTGTTTCACTGAAAGGCAAATATTTCCATGAATACAGAATATGTAAATACATGAGTTTGATTTTTTCTTATGCTGAGGGTTATATCCAGTCTTGAAAGGCGTTGGGACAGAGAGGAGAATTGCCAGATATAAATAATGGCATATAACAGCAAAGCAGTAGTCTAACATAAGAGCAGGCGGTGTTTGGGAGTTTTGCTGAGCAAATGCATCCCTGGTTCATATGGAATACACTCCTTGTTGCTGGGACATAGGCAGCTGAGTTTCAGTGGTCTTCTAGGGTTGCAGAGAGTTGGACTGGAAGTTCTTTTTGTTTCTAAGTGGGACAGCTTATTTTCCTATAAGTTCACCTTTTCCTTTGTCAGTGGCCTTGGTGTATTGGGAAGACCTGCTTCAACATCATGAAGCAGCAAAGTCCGACAGCCGTAGAAACAGGGCCTGTTGAAAGTCTTGAATGCTGAAAGGGATGAAGAAAACCAATCCACAGATCCTCTTCAAAAGATAGGGGTTCCTTTCCCTACTGCAGAAAGTGAGAACACTTACAGGGAGCAAGTGATCTGTAGTGATGCTTGCTTGCTACACAAAATACTTTCAATGCATGTCTCTCCACTGATTCAGCCACTGTTTTCAGGATGTTTTGTGACACCACAAAGCAGCTGTTCTTTACTCTTCTGACTAAGACATTTATATTCAACCCTGACATTTTAATCTAATAAAAAAAAAAGCGCTTTTTACCTCCTTGCAGTATAAACAGAGAACCTCTATATAATGGGCAACTGTGGAATATGGAATTAATCCCACTAGTGCGGAAAAACCTTCATAACTCTCTTGCGGCTTCATCACTCTTTGAGTTATGAGGTCTTCCTCTCACTTGTGGGATAAAGTCCAAATCCCACAGAAGCTTATTATGTGTCTACTATTTATTAAGACTTCATCATTTAAAACAAAACACTTAAGAAAGACACCGGGAAACGTTTAAAATCAAAGAGGTTTCAGTCTGAGCAATATTTGTTGTATTTGAAGGTTTTTCAAAGCAGAGAAGAAAAAGTTCATTTTAGTCCTGATAACCACTGAACTTGCTGCTTCTGCTTATTTTTCTTTTTTTCTTTTTCATGGAGGGATTCTGAATGTTTTTCCTTTCTTTCCTACATTATTTTATAAACCTTTTAGTATCCTTGTGAAGACTTCACTTTTACTTACTTTTCTCTGCCTTGCAGCCCAATAACTAGAGCCATTAACCATGAGCGAGAGCCCTTGTGGATGTAACTGTATGTACGTGCTGTACCTTGACTTGCAGAAAGTAAAAGTCCTTTAAATGACACTCACTGTTTTGCAGAAGTGTAACATAAGACAAATATACTAGCTAAAGCTTAAACCTAGTAGTTTAGCAGTACTAACATTTTGTACCAAGGTTGTTCTGGAGCTATGAAGATTGGGCAGGAGGTAGGGAAACCTGAGCTTGATTTAAAACTGTCATGTGCTCTGTCTGGGCACACTTAAATCTCTTTGTCTACCCTTGCCTTAGTTTCCACAGGCAGGCTGTTAAAATGCAGATTATTTTTTTCATCCCTATGTCTTTATGGTCTCTCTGTATCTCAGATAAATTAGAAGCTAATGTCCACCAAATCATTTGATGTAATGTAAATGAACATAGTCATTATATTAGCTGTACTGCATGGGAGTGAATTTAATTACTTCATTTCAGTAATTTATGATATAGGTTTAAGCAAGAACCTTTACAGTCACTATTTTACAAAGTAAGCATGAGACCAGATTAAAAAATATCTTTTAATTGCCTTGGTGTTTTTTGAGTCACACAGCTGCTATTATTGTTATTGATATAGTAAAAATACTTTAAGTTTGCTTTTCCTGGATTTGTAGCACTTTTCTCTATTTCTTTCTATTAGAAAGGAATAACTGTTATCACCTATATAATTCTCTCCTTCCCTCCCACAGAAGTAACTCATTCCCCAAGCAGTTGTGTGAAATAAGGAACTCTATCTTACTGCTGGGGAAAATCAGGCAGAGGGCGTTTAATTTACTACTCCAGTGTCATTCTGTACATCAGTGGCAGAACTGGGATGAGAAACCAGAAGTTGCTGGCTGCCAGCCCTGAGCTCATGGCATGGCTCCTATGGTAAAGTTAGTCAATGTTGTGTACTGAAACAGGTGTCTACTTTTTCATCATCTTGCAGAGAAATAATGGTGAGGTGAGAATAGTGAAACATTTGTATGGTACGTGTGGAGCAGATCCGGCATCAGCACCTCTCTGAATCTTGTCAGACACCTGGGACTGTAGGCACTGTGCTCCCTTTCTCCTGGTACTGAGGTTAGATGAAAAGCACAGTGCAGTTAAAATGTGTGTGTCTGGAAGACTGATGGTGTGGGTCTTGTTTACCCCTTAAAAAGAAATGTTAAGGTAAGAGAGCAGACTGCCTCTGGGGAGTGGGGAACAGAAGAGGATCGCTCTACCTGTTGGAAGATTGTGGGCATGACATATCATTCTTTAGCTCTGGGAAAAAATCAGATAAATTTAGATAAATTTCAGGGGAGCAGCCAAATCTTGGGTGCATACTTGAACTCTGAATCTCTTCACTTGTTCATATGTTCTTCCAGTTAATCACTTTTCTTTCCTTACCCCTAATAGAGAAAACACGATCTGAATTTAAGGCAGTCAGGGGAATAAAGAACAAACAGACATAGATGCTGGCTGTTTCTACAAAAGCTAAGGGCTACTTCTAGTCTCCGGTGAGAACTCAGGATGGGCTGCCTTTTATGAGAATTGTGAGATTTACAGCAAAAAAGTACGGGCAGTCAGAGGGCTTCTACTTGATGACAGATCTTTCTGCTCAGCCTTCGCTGCTGAGTGGAACTGAATTAGCACAAAATGACCCTTTTATTCTGCCATAGCATGGATTTATATTCACAGGGGCAGCTCCTCGGTAGGGGTAAATTGTCTTAACTCTTTCAAAGGACTTGAGTTCGGCCGTTTGAGGTTTGAGCCTAGCAAAAGGTGAGCACACGCTTTCAAGCTCCGTGACTTCATCTATGAAAGCCACTGTCACCATGTGGCACCTCCAGTCTTTAGCTTTCTTCTATTGTTTTGCTCAGCTTTTCAATGACAGGGAAAGAAGTTTCAACCCATTGTAATGGATGCTGTTGTAGCCTAAATATAATAATGTTTTTGAGGTAATTATTTTTAGGTGTGCAAAATTTTGGGTTGTGATGAGAAGCAACTGAGACAAAATTCTTCACTTCTATTTTGGAATTACTTTGTCACCTCCAGCAAATTCAGATTTTTTTTATTATTTTGAAGAATTTATTATATATACATTCATTTTAAAAGAAACCTGGGACAATTCTGATGTCAGTGGTCTATTTTTTCCCCTGCTGCATGCATAAACATGTAATAATAATAAACATGAAATGTACATAAATTCAGTTTTCAAATGAAAAGAACAGAAAAGGCAAGCAAAGCATGGGCTGCAGAAGCAACAGGAAGTGAAAAGGTGGCAAGAGTGAAACAAGAATGTAAATCACGTTTTTTATGAGTGGCCACCCAGACGACAGAGTGCAGAAGCAGACCGGGTTGTTGTGAGAAATAACAATGAAGAGTGCACATGTAATAATACAAGTGCCTAAAAGAGGGGTAGGGCTGGGGCAGTGGTGGGGAAGGCTATCCTAGAGCAGGGCTTGGAGCAGGCTCGCTGCTCCCCCGACCCCCCTTTTCTTTTTTCTTAAACGAGGTTGGTTTTGCTAGGGATGGTCCAAAAAAGCACCCTCTTGAACAATAAACACAAATGACTGTGGTGGTCCTGTCAGCTCTGGATCTTTGTAAAATAACCAGTGATCCACAACACTTTCTGGAATTGATTTCACAGGCTCTCCCCCACCTCCTCACTGACAGCCTGGAAAAAAAAATTCCCCTACCACCATCGGTGAATGCTATTCATTTTCCCATTATTGTAAATTCTTACATGCAAAGAGTCCTAAAGAGCTATCCCTTTGAAGCAAAGGTGATTTTGCTACTGAAGGAGTAACAAATCAAACACTATGCTCACAAACTCTTACATTTTGAAAAGAACACTTCCAAATGATTAAATAGTTATGCATGGCAAGGACTTGAAACTTTGATGATTTATTCAGACTCCATAACCTATAGTAAAATATAAATTTTTGTTAATAGTGGCATAAATGTAACATTCTCTCCTCGTCCTCCTCCCTCCCCCCCTTTTTTCCTAAGTGTAGGACTTCCAAGATTTTTGGAAGAAAAAAAGCATCTGTTTTTCTGTATGTTTGCTTTTTTTATAGACTTCATAAATCCAGCAGGCTTCTATTTGGACCACTAGGCCCTTTCAATAGAAGCATGTTTTCACTGGGATTTCCACATTCATAATTATTCCTCTCGTTTCTCTGCTGTGAGAAGACAAGCTGCTATTTCATTGCTTTGGGGAAGTTAATAATATGGTAGGCAAAACATCAGGAAAAATTATAATGAATGAACCTATACAAATTGTAGGGAAACACATGCTGCTGTTATAAAATGTTCCCATCATAAATCCCGGCAAATCACTCTGTGCACAAGTGAATAACTTTTTAACACATAAACACTCAATTAATTAAAGGTAATATACTATATACACTCAAACTAGTGTGACACAGAAAAGACAGATTCAAATAATGGCATTCAAGATTGTGGGCCCAGTCATGTCTGCCACAGTCCTCCTGAGAGACTGGGGAATAATAACACTCCAAAGTAACTCTCTTCTATACCTGAAGTGAAAATGAAGTTCTCAGCCTCAGCGCTGCAATACTATATTATTTCATTCACTTAAGACGTAAGTAGGAAACTCCCTACTTTTTTTCTCACCTTATTTCATACACATAGCAAATGTTTCCTCAGTTTCATGTAGGTCACTATTCCCTCCTCCTCCTCCTCCCTACTATTTCTTAGTTGTTGGTATTTTTTCCATCTTACCCAGGATTCTTGGAAGATTATTTCTTTTAACGATTGCATTATTTGCAAGACCAGTTAATTTTTTGACATTGCCTTTTCCATCAGTGACTGTGGATCACCTCCACTAAAATATATCAGTTCATTTTGAGAGCCACGTTGGTTAGAATTTGCTGGGACTATTTTAAAAATACTCTTTAAATAAATTTTTATCTCTCTACGAAAAAAAGAAGAGAAAGGGAAAACAAACAAACTTGGAAATGTTTTCAGTTTTGATTATGTTTGTGTCAAGATCAGACAGAGACTCACCAGCTGTAGAAAAATAACCAACTTGTACTCACATAGGAAGGTACAAAGCAAGGTTCAGTTCCCTGATGCAGGGGTTATTTAGTTTTCTTTTAAGTGGAAATAACTCCAGCAAGAGTCACTGAGAGCAAGCCACCAAAAACTATCTAGAAGTAGTGACTTGACTGCAAGACTTTTATTTTCAAGAATACTTATGTTCACATACCTGCCTGAAGTTAAATGATATTGCTATATGATTGGACAGGTCTTTTTATGTTTTCACAGAAAAAAATTAATGATAAGAACATTTTTATATGGTATTTTTAAGATAGAATGGGAACATTTTTTAACTCTTTGAAGGTTTCTGAGGTCAAGGAACTTTTTCTGTTCAGGTTTAAACTGTATATCTATACTATGACCGATTATACCATGTAGTGCATGGGATAGAGGTTATGTATTGATCATGTAACTTTGAGTGAATGACAATTAACATTTTTACTCCTACTGTCCACTGCTCTTTTTTGCACAATTCAAGCAGTTATGTATTGATCCACTTTCATATTACTTTTATGATTGATAGGTCTAATAAGAACTAAAGTTTCCACAAGATGAGAAAATACAGCAAGAGACTACTAGACAAATGAAATAAAAAAAGAATAATGAAGTCTAAGGCTATTCTCCCCCTCTCCAAGGTGACAGAGAGTAACAGCTGATGAGATAACTGGGACTATTTTGGGTATGTGCTGTGTGATCACCCATTTGGAATTGATTTATCACACCTGACCTTCTGCCTGAGTGCCGAACCAGAAAGAGCATACTGCTTCCAACACCACAAACAGTAAAGCATCGCAGGAAAGGTGTGTGTTTTCTCTTGCTAGCTATTGGCAGATTTTTTTCTTTTTATCTTCTAATTTAAGTCCTAGATTTTCCTCAGTCAGTACACTCATTTGAGGCTGACCTTCATATTTTATGGAAACTTGCTGTCCTTTCTGCATCTTTCCCAATAAGGAGAACTGTAAAGGTGACAGGACTTCTTAAGTAAGCAGAGATCAGTTTCAGAGAGTGGCAATCACTGACTAGACTTGGAAACCCTTTGGTGAGGCCACTCAGGTTGAATAAACTGGTGGGACAGGCTGGAAAATGCGGTGCAGGAGTACAAACACCTGTCCTCTCCTATCGCAGCATCTCTGATGGTAGCCCCTCAAAATGCTGTCCATGAGCACTTCTGTCTCACCCAGGGCACATTAATATCTCCTGCCACCATGGGGGAGTCCTATGGGGCAAACCCCACACATGGTCACAGGGACTCAAAGGGGAATCCTTGGTCATCCTAGGAGAGGGGAGTGGGTTGTCACACCACCTAACAATAATTAATCGCCTCGATAGGCCTCACTCAGTATTCTCTTTTTAATCTGAGTGTGCCCAGGTTAGTTTGTGAGCCATCTGGATTGATATAGAGAGGGCTTCCTGAAGTGTGTAATGGAAAAACCACAGTACTGAGCACATACCTGTTGGACTCAGCAAGTGCAATTATAGATTAGGAAATTTCATACAAAATTACTGGCAGAGATGTTTCAGAGCCTAAAAATGAACCCTCATGCTTGGCCACAGCTACTTTAAATGATTCATAAGCATTTAGGCCAAGCTTAAAGGCTTGTTGGTTGCTATAAAACTTTATCCTGTTAAACCTTATCCTTCACTTACGACATTTGAAGTCTACTTCTAGAATTTATATCTTCCATTACCCTGCCCTTATTCATCATATTTCGTAATTACTTTCTCAAGAGCATCTATTTTTAGCTGTGGAAGCTGTCTTATATAGGCATGTTACCAAGCGATGGTTATTTTAATGCCAAATTTAACACTTCAGTCCCCGAAGAATCCTCTAAATCAAAAGCATATCGATGCTGACAGTAGCCACTAGCAAATCCATAGGGGAAGAAGTGAATATGAATTGATCGAGTCTAGATCCTGTCAGCTTGTGATTAGCTAACGAACAGATCCTCTTGGACATTGTCTTAGTCCTTTATCTCCTCTTTAATCTTTGGCCTTCACAGTGCCCTGTGTTCAAAACTTCCACTATTTAGTTCTTTGCTATGTGAAACTTGATACCTAATGAGTTGCTGGTGGTGCTCTACCGTATGTGTTGCAATAGTCATTGTAACGTTCATCTGTTTTGTTCTTATCTTACAAAAAATGGCTGGACAGTTGTTAAAACTACTGTAAAATTCAGGCACAAAACAAGCCTGGGAAATTCACGCTGTAATAAGTAGCTTCTAGAACTGCACAAAGAAGTAAAACCAGGAGATCAAAATGGAAATCACTCCGTAGTTTTTACTTTAACACTTATTAACAATGCCATACATTTGAAGGACTAATAGCTGACAAAAACAGGACAAAAGGAGGATCAGAACAGGGAATATACTTTTTGGTGAAAGCCAAATGAAACTTGAAATCATAGACTACATTTTTATATTTTTCCTTTTTAATTTGTCATTAATAATGTACTGTTAATTATAAAAAGCCTTTTTTAGATTTTTTTTTTTTTTTAAAGAAAGTGTCCAAACTGGTAAAATTTTTTATTTGGTTGTAAGCTGCACTAGTAGAACTTGCTTCACCTTATTGAATTCTGCCATTTGAGAGGTAGAAACCAGCTGCCTTTTGAATAGCATTAAACAGCATTATGCAGCCATTCAAGATGGAAAGAGAAAATGCTATGTCGGAAGCCAGAAAAACGTAATTCCCTGAAATAAAATAACTGGGAGAATTTTAGGTAGGTGGTATGTGATCACACGTTTGGAATTTATTTAAGCTTTCTGTCTGATCGCCAGGCCAGAATACATATGCTGCTTCCAGATCCCGAGCTGCCTTGTTCAAGGCTGGATTGGAGCATCTCATTGTGCTGCGTAGGTAACCCTGCATGTGTGGTCAGGGCCTGCGTGCTTCTGGCTTTGGGTAACTGCTGAAGAGACAGACACTACCTACAAAAGAGAGGTTTTGTACATAATACCTGCATGTGCACACACAGAGACAATAACGGTGACATTGCTATAGAACAGCAGGAGGGAAAAAAGGAAAATAAGCCACTCAAACAGGAATAAATGTGCCTGGAGTTGTCCAGACACAAGCACGTGTTAAACTGAGAACCAGCCCTCTGGTCCTCTCCTCGGAAAAACTCCTGATGAGGAGATGACTTGCTATGGATTTGTGAGGTAAAAGCTTCAACGGAAAATAAAATCTGGCTTCGGCTGTCTGGGCTGAGGCTCCTTCCACTTATCCGCTAGCATGACCTCACTGGGAGCGGAGCTGAAAGTCTTCCTGGGTTGATGAAATGCACCGCTGCTGCTTACTTGCTGCCTTCCCTCCCATCCTCAGAGATTACCTGCTCCTCCGCCCAACCCCAGGCAGTAACTCCTGCAGGGATGACGCATCTAGGCAGTCCCTGATGCCAATGACCAGGCGTTGGAAACTCAGTCTTCCCATACAGGGTCTTAGGGTTGTCCTTCCTCCCACAAAAGATCAGGCTGAACTGGAGGCTGACAGTGTCCAGAGCTAGAATAAAACATTTCAGCAATAAAATCTTCCATCAGAACATATATAAATACCATTCAAAATCCCTCCTCTGGGCACTGTAACAGATTCATCTACCCCAGATGAGTGGACGGTGAAGTATTTCCTCCTTCTGCACTCCAAGTCTCCATGGTGAGCTCAGATACCAGACTGATGGACAGTGTCTCAGTGTCTTTTATGCTGTCCCTTCCTAACTGTTCAATAAATTTTCAGAGTGCAAAGTAACAACTAAGGTATTGCATTTGCCTGTATGATGACAAAATACATATTGTAAGGAAGGAAGTGCGAGTTGTTATTTCCAAACAAAAGTAGTGTAGTAACAAGAATAGAGCACATCAGAGCCTAACAGTTCTGCTGGAAGCAGGTTTTGTTCTTGTTGTTAATAACTTTTATAATGATCTGAACTGCTTTCTTTTTACAGTCTTCCAGCTGCTCCCAAAGGAAACTTTTTCCTTATTTAGTGCCTCCAAAGTTCCTTGAAATGCTTGGATGAATGGTCCTATGTAAGAGCCAAAGATTATTTTATTCGCTGAACTTCAGAACATTGAAAATGTCCTGTTGGTTAAGTAGTGGTTTGATTTTGGGTCATTGTGAAGTAATTTTTATGTAGTTTGGGGAGAAGAGCTGTTTGGATTGGGTCTGGTGTTCAGTATGCTGCAGAGCATTACGGAAATATTGAAACTGATACATTATTATGTCACAGAAAAGGTGCGCGTACATAAGCAAATGCCAGTTACACCTCTATTATGAAATTAAACAGAGCCAAGGAACTTCCTGGATACTGGAACTCAGACATCTACACTGCTAAATCGCTAGAACAGTCCCTGGATGTTTTGGCCCTGGTCAGCAAGCACTTTCCCAAGCAGTTCCTGGGTTCAACCTGGAATTTAGCAAAGCTCCAGGACTAGCAGGGAGTTTGCATTTGATCAGTTCTTTTTCAAAGGCTAGAAAGTTTAGTAGTACAGGCTCAGAACAGCTACATGCATGTTTAATATACTAGTGTAGACATAATACCTATAAAAATGTGCGTATTTCTTCAATGCTGTTTGCAAATCAAACCTTGGAAGAAAACATTACAGTTTTCACACTCTTTGATGAGCCAACCAGCAACTGCCTTCATGTCATTTCATTTACCTGGGATATGGTTGAGAAATAGAATATATCTGTCCTTACTTCAGTATTTATCTAATGAGGGTTGATGGTGTTGGTGTGTGCGTTTGAAAGAAAGACTATCCCAAGTTCTGAGGTGAAAACATTGTACTGGTGTTTGCACATACAGTAAGTAAATTAGTAAATATATAAAAGATACTGACGTACTTTTTTTAATGTAAGTATTCCAAGACGAATTCTATTTTTCCCATCAGACTGTAACCACCACCATTTCTGAATAGGTCATTTTGATTGTCAAGACGTAATTGTCTTTGTTGTCAATTAATCTTATTTAATCCTGTTAAAGCCAAGACAGCAGAAGCAGAAGAAATGTCACTGTAGTTTATACAAGTTCTGTAAAGGAGATAAACATGTCCAGCTGCTTTACAGTCAACCATCTCATAGCTGAATTTAAGTACAAAAAGAATATTAGTAAGACAAACTGAGTATGTCCCTATGCAATTACATTTCTGGTTCTCACATGTGTGCCTGTCCAATACTTACAGAGATCATGGAGCACCCATTTCCACAGAGGAACTAGATGATCTCATATCAAAGCCTTACCTTTTGTAGACAGAAGAGTAGGAGGAGCTAAGACCACGGAAAATGATCATCATAGATTAGTTTTCACATGAATAGAAGGTGGTGGAAAGTGATGTAAGAAAAACCATTTTCTGAGAAAAACATAAGGTCCTTCTTAACATAAACTTACCTCTGATTTTCTCATCTGAATTTATGTTCCTTTTATACCCATGTAGTTACAATAACATTTTCTGAAGCTGCTTTAGCCATAGCTCTAGCTAAATTCAGTGTTTGCTTGTTGAGCTAATAAGAATGTACTTAGAATCAAGTTAGAGAGAATGCACTGATAAAACAGAGGATTCTGCTGAATCTGTGATTGTGTTAAATTTACAGGTTTTCATATTTCTGAAACAGACATGATACTGAGAACCAAGTTCAGTGAAGGTTCTACAGGTAGTGCTAGAGGCAACTAAATCTTTGCTCCTGCATATCAAAAAGTTAGATTATTTTTTCAAAACATCATAAAATTATGAAGCAGAAAACAGGGTGGTTGGGGGGGTGCAGACTTAAACTAGATTAAAATAATTCTCTACAAATGTTAACATTTAGATGCCAATATTTTTTCAGGAAAGTAAATACTTTGAGGAAAAAAAGGATAAAAAGCCCATTTTCTCTAACAAAATAAGGTTTCATCATGAGTTAAAGCTTTTAGTCATGTTTTACTTGTCATCCAATATTGTAGATTGGTGGTTATAATAATAATTAAATACATTATTGATTCACATCTAATCTCTATGAAATCTAGCAAAGGTGACAGTAAGGATCCTTTTGAACAAAGGAAAACAAACAACAAGACCCACATAGATAGTTGGGGTGAAATCCAGGCCTTGTGGAAGTAAATAGTAAAACTCCCGTTGACTCCAACGGGGTCAGCATCTCTTCCCCTTTCCCTCCACCCGCAGTGTGTAACCACAGCTGTGCTTTTGCTAAGCAGCATGCAAGAACAACTTATGAATCACATCTGGTGACCCTGTTTGGCATCCCAGCAGAGAAAACATCAGGAATATTAACCCCTTTGTTACATAAATTAAAACAAAGAGACTTTTGGAGCCTTTGGATAATGCAAAACTATGGGAAAGAAAGTAAAAAGAGAATAAAAATATTTTGGGGCAACTCAGAATCAGGGCCACAGTGAGGGAGAAAAGCTGCTGAGGCATTGTAATTACAAAATTTAAGAATAAACACATTTTTCTTTCTCTTTTAGGTTTGGCTGCCAATGTAACTTGATAAATGTCTTTGGTTTGTTTCCACTTGTTCTCACTGACGCAAGCTGGCAATAGCCTTTGTAGAATTTCAGGCTCTCTTGAGTCAGTGTCTTGATCTTCAGTCAAAACCTCTTCGTTTTCCAAGAACCTCTTAATTTTCCATTTCCTCCTTGGCAAAGCTTAAAACCATATCCAAAAGCTGTATTAGCATTTTTTCACCTGAGACACTGGAATTTCCACCATCACTGGGCTTATTTCCCTTTTCTGTCTTTGGAAGCTACCTTGTAAAAATCAAAAGTTCATCTCCAACCCTCTGCTGTTTTTTTTTTTTTTCCCCCTTTTCTTTTTCTTTTTGGGGCGTGTGTGTCTATTTTATTCTGGGGAGGAATTTCACAGTCTGAAGTTTAAATCATAGCTACCTATATCTTGGACTGAATGAGCCTTTTGGATATAAACATTCCCGAAACAAGGCATTTGTTATCAGAATCTAGAATGCAGTGCTGTACTTTCTCACTGACTAGGCATATAACAGTAGCCATAAAGAGACAAATTCCTGCATTTAACCTCACTATGAGGCCTTAGGCTAGTTATTTAACATATATGACTTGTCATACGTGGAGAATTTTAGAGAAAGTAGAAAAATGGACTACACAGAGCATGATAGACCGTTACATATAAGCATATAAATCAGCGTGGTTCTCCTGACACCATTAGAGCCATTGCCTTCACATTGCCCTCATTTCTTCTATTTAAATAGATTCTGCCAGGCTGTAGAATATGTTCATTATATCTGAGGGATGAAACACCCTGATTTAGCACATCTGCTGGGCCATGTGAAGTCACAGAGCTGAATTCTACAGCAAAGTCACTGTCCGTCAGAATTGATGGAGCCCTGTAAATTAAGAATGACAGCATATCAGCACATTGGACATATCTGGTTGAAGTCTAGCTCCAATAAGCATTTGATCTTTCAGCCATCTCTTTCAAAAATGGTATCTTTCTTTGCTGTTGTTTGTCAGCATCTGGGTGTTCTCTAGTGGGACCAGGGCCAGACTCTCAAAGATATGCAAGTGTCTAACCCCATTGAAACCAGAGGCTTCAGAACAGTGCTTCAATACAGAAATACTTCAGTACAGAAATAATTCTAAACAATTTAATCTCTTTAAGTCCAGGAAAGCAATTAAAAATGTAATTACAGTTATGTTCCAAGTGTACAGTAAAAAACTAATAGGTGGGGGTTTTTTTTGCTTGTTAACACATTAATGTGAGATAAAAGTTAGAAAAGTAGACATATTTATTTTCAGCAAATAGAATATGAAATTAAAAAGACTATCTGGAAAGGTTAGTATGAGATGTCTGTATTTTGAACACCTGTGAATGACGTTTCTTTTCATACTAGTATGACAAGTACTTACGGAGTATTAGGATATCTGTCAACTGTAGGGAGCACTATGTCTTACAATGATGAAGAAATAACACTATCATAATAATGCAGAGGAATTCAGTGAATACAGAAGTCAACACAGGGAGAATGAATAGAATAGATACAGCAAAATATTTCTGTTTATAAGAATACTAGTGCAGCTTGTTAGTTAACATCAAATCTTTAAAATAGTATTAAGCAATGCTTTTTGAGAACTTCACACCGACATTACATTTTTTTCCAACATTTTCAAACCTTTTTCCCTGCAGAGACTTTTGATATTGGAACTCAATTCAGAATGAAAGCACATGCTACAGTTTTAATAACCTATGACAGAATTTCCTATCATGCAAAACTGTACTATTAATATTGAAGTGTGAAGTGTCAACAGGTAAAAATAGGGCAACCAAGACTAATAAATGGTCGTAATTGGGCATTTAAGCTATCTGCATAGAAATTCATCCTTTCCAATGGTCGATTTAGAGAAAGGACTTCTTGACCTCTCAGGTTATATTTTTTATAGCAGTCGGTTCTACAGCACACATGAGGGAAAGTTACTCTGTCCTATGCAATACACAAGTGTTGGTTCAAGAAGTAACTATCGCTGAGCCACTAATTAATGGTGACCACAGTATAATTAAGTTCAACATTCTCAAGGGAGTGATTGAACCAAATGTGGGACTGTGACACTAAACTTTTGATAATGAAATTTTTTTCAAGGGGAAAGTTAGTTAAAAAACCCTAAAGTCAAAAGTGAGGAAATTAAAATCCTTACACTCAGCATGGAGGCTTCTTAGGCATCCCAGGAGTCACAGAGGAATGAATGCACCTTAACAAAAAAGAAAATAAAAAGCTAATTAAAAGCTAGTACAGTTAGATTGCAAGGTTCAAGATGTTATTTAAGACAAAATGGTAGCCTTCAGAAAATAGTAATCTAGTCCAATTCAAGGAAAGCCGCAGATATTGTGGAATATGAGAATTATAGAGGTAAATGGTAAGGTATAAGGTGAGGAGTCATCATAAACACAACCAAAATTACTAACAATATATTTGTATGTGTCTCGGGAACTGTGTGAGAAAATTGGATGATTCATTTTTTTTGTCCTTAAGAAGTTATGGATAATATAGATATTAGAGAAAAATTTAAAACAATGTTTGTATTAGGACTCTTTTCAATGAGGCCGAGATATCTGTAAAAAAAATTTAGTCAAAGGAATTCACTGTCAATACAATAAACTGATAAACTGGAAAGCACCAGTTCACAAGGCCTTCCAAGAACTCACACAGAAAAAAGGGATAGCTGAACTGTTAGTAAGAAAGTACAATTTCATGTGAACTGTGATTCTAAGCTGAAATACGGAACAGCAGCAAATGTTTAAAAAGTACGTGCGTCACGCAGTGAATTATAGGTGACTGTAAGCGGAATAATTCATTAGAATAATCAGTAGGAAAAATGATAAAAGAAAATTGCTTTCCTAATTTTTTCCTAAATTTTTTGCTTTCCTTGAAGCTGAAACAAACCTCTCATGAGAGGCTGCTGGAGAAACGCAGAAGCCCCTGGCTAAGGACTGGCATGGCATGGACACGAGAAGAAATGGAGCAGAAAGTGGCAAAGAGGCAGGACCTGCTGCCTGGTGGTGGATGAAGGTCTAATAGCATCAGGCTGAAGATCTGCCCTTTTCCCTCAACCCAGCTAAGTCAGTGAGTGATTTAGCATTGACTTGAATGCAGCAGGATCTTACCTGCAGGCTCTGGTTTTGGCTCCAAACCTGGGCATTACACTGGTCACATTTGTTAACCTTCTGATAGCATTCACCATTTAAACAGAACTATCTGCGTCTGACAGAGACACCTCCTCTAATTATACCTGATGCTTCTTATGCATAAGCTGAAAGAAAAAATGAGTGGCTTTTTGAGGTCATTGAGCAAAAATGCTATTTTCTCATGTTATTTTACTCCAAGGCCTCAGTTACATTATGCAAATACTGTTCCTATTTCTAAACAAATATAGTCCTGCCCCTCAGTAAGACTTCTGCACTGCAGTAGCCTGACCTATTTCAACAGAACTGGTACTGGGATCTGAGTTAAGGTTTGGATGTGACTTACACCGAGGCCTCGTTAAACAAATCTGACAATGAAAAGAACATTAATTGAAGAGTGTCTGCTGGAAGGAGATAGTGATGTTCCAGTGTGAACAATCATCAAGCCCTATAGTTTATCATTGATTTTTGAGATGTCTAATCTACAAGAATGAGTCTTATTTCATTCTCCCTTCTGAAGGATACAGATTCATGATACACTTTGAGAGACAATCTGACTTTACAGAGAAGAACAAAAAAACAGAGAGAAAGCACATGGCCATTTTACTTATGCATTTCTAGAATAATTTTCCTGAAAAATATAGTGTCCTAAAGGAAACATGCAGTCTGTGGTGTTGATGGAAAGGGCTTACTTGCACCCAGTTTGTGTAACTTGCGTAACTCACTTATAACTTTGCTTTTCATGAATAATGCTGTCACTCCAAAGTCATGTCCACAATAATGCCTTTACACAATCCATAATGTTGAGTGTTTTGCATGTACATACATGCAGTACGTGGAGCTCCTATCCAGATAATAAACCATCGGACTAGGGTCTAAATTCCATTTATCTTGCACCTTGACGTCCTCCCATGCACTAATCCATTTCCACGAGGCCTGTTTTTAACAATCTGACCCTCCCAGCAATTAAAAACAGCTGCCTTTTTTTTTTAAACAAACCTGCCAGGAAAATATTTCTTGCTTTCCTCACAAACGTGGAATTCTGAGCCACCCTCCCACCCCCAAATTACATTGGACTGATTCCCAGGCCATGTAATGTTCAGTCCTGGGCTAATGACTGGTTTAAATTTCAATAACCCACAGTTCGTTAGGACCAGAAATAGATTATACCACGGTAGAGTTGGGATTCCCCCTTTTCCAACAGGATATGGCCTTTTTTTCTTCTGCTAGGTTTGGTAGAATATAAAATACCAGAGTTTAAAGTCAAAGCTATGTAGGTGATGGTTAATGTTTTAAAATATTTTGTATTGGGCTGCTGCCTGCAGCTGCAACTGCAGCTGAGGCCCCAGCGAAAAGCTGTTGCAGAAATGCGCGGTCACAGACAGCCCTCACCATGCGCAATTTACAGTCAGAAGAGGGAAAGAGGAGGAGGGAGGATGAGTTGGTGAAACGAGTTAACTGTCGTCCTGCAAGAAGTTAGTGCCAAGCTGTGCTTAAATGCCATGTCCCAGCCCCTGATCTACCGTCCCAGCCTTGTGAAAGCACCAGCTCCCCAGCTGAAAGTATTAGTTTTAACTTTTCATTTTCCAGTTGAAGCCGGGGCATGCTAATTTGTGGTCTTTAGGCAATATGGCTTTATAGGCATTAAGAAAAGTGACTCCAGCAAAGAGCTTAAAAATCTTGCAGCATGTGTAAACTAGCTTATTTGTGTCACGATGTAAAACACCTGCTGATGTAAAGTGGCCTGAAGATTTTATTGCTGCTCCATGGTCAGCTTAACTCATGAAATCAGACATACATGACTTGTGTGCTCGTCTTATTCCCACCAGTACCCAACACTTCATTTATGTGCTCTGTAACATATGCAAAACCTCTCTGTTGAAAAGATGTGAGCACTGATATGTTTTTACAACTAAAATTCACAGTGTGCCTGTCACCAGTGTTGAACTAGTGCCTCCTACCGAAACGTGCCTGCTTTTGGTTTAAATCATTCTCATACCAAATGATATGTCTACACTGTAGGTGCATCTTGGTTGAGAGGGCAGACAGCAGAACATCTCCCATGACAAGAAAAGAGGAGTAAGATGATTGCTTAACCACCGTCAGTTGAGGAAAAACTAACAAACTCTATTCTTCAGTAAAGCATGGGTGTTTTCCTCATAAAAGCAAGGGAGAAAACAGTTTGCCTGGCCTGTGAGGGGATTCTATATATGATAGGTGTGAATGGTGCTGAAAGGAAGGCCTCCTGCTCTCCACCCTTTCACTTCTTTGGAAGGATAGATCTGAACAAATCTTTGCTGTGTTCACCTCTGGCCATGGTGTTCCACTCATAATACACACAGCTACAGCATCTTAAAAAATACAGGGAGTTGAAAGCATCTCCGTAAAGGTTGCAGTAAGTTCAAAATAGTGCAGAGGTGACCTTTAAACCACCTTTATGCAGAAGTCTTTGGCCTCTGCTTTTGGCATATCAGCTGTATCTCAAGATTTTCCTCAATAAATGGAAATGAGACCAGCTTCCAAACACTATCAAATAACAGTGAACCATGCAACTTTGCATGCAGATATTTCTCCTTCATAAAAATAAATGTTTGTACATAGCTGTTTTTTGTTTCATTCTTACATGGCTTTGTTTTCAGCAAATCATTAAAAAAGTGATGACTTACTGCACTGCTTTTTTAAATCTAGTCACAAACCACAATCGCTTACAGGAAATGGAATGTTTACTTGAGTTTATTATACAAGGGTCTGGATATGAGCTGTGGGATTTTTACACCTCATAGCAACGGTATTACAATTTATTTACATCTTCATGTTGGCAGCTGCACAAACTCTTATGAAATAGGACAATCACACCTTAGGGAACAGTAATTATAGGCAAAGGTATAAATAGTATAAAGAAGTGCACGCACTTGGCACTTAAGTCGAAGAGAATAGAAACTATTCTGGCAAATCTTCAAAAACACAGTCTCTTGTTCATTATGAGGGCATGAACTAATTAAACCAAACTTGTCAGAATCAGCTGCATGAATAAATTCTAGTCAACTCTGGCACAGTCATGCTCCAAACCCACGAAGAGCAAAGTTGTTTTAGTGATGTCATAATTTGGACGTTCGGAGTATGATATCACTTTTGACAGAATTAATGCAGAATTAATACCATATGTATAAGCATTAATAGGTATTGAATTGAACACCCAGTGATAAGTCTGTGTCGGTTTCCAAAGTAACAGTCTGTTTTTTTTCATAATGCTTACATTAATGTAGTATCAGAAGGCAAATTTAAAATACATTTCAACACTTTTATAAGAAAGCATTTAAGTTTTATGTCTCTGCCTCTATTTCAAAAGCTGTTTGCATAAGAAAAGCAATTAAACTTTAGTGCTACATTTTTAATAGTGACAAAATCAGTGTTGTAAGAGAAGAATTTTAAGGCAATTGTAAACTTAAAAGAAGTTGTCACCATTTGATAGCTGGAAGGAAAATTCCTCTGAGGATCAGTTGCTCCACTTATAAATCATTTGGTCTTTTTATACAACAAATCCTGAAGTTAAAATGTTGTTGCATTTAGCAGCTTGTTAGTTCCTAGTTACTGTCAGTGACCAGGTGTTACTCTTTCCCAAATGCTTTGGCTGACTCCCATCTCCTTCCTTTCCCAGCCTTGATATATTAAATTCTTTCACTCTTATCCATGGTGGTTCTTATGGTCTTCCTCTTGAGTTTTCCTTCCCCTCAGGATGTAGTTATATTTTGAGGATTTACAGCTGAAACAGAGATTCCACCTTTGTCTTCAAATGTAAGGGTGAGTTAAAAAGCTGGTGAACAGAGGTTGAATAGGGATATGACAAAGTTTGCCGATGGAGCTAAAAGTGAAAAAGTGAAAACAAAAGTTGACCTTGGGGTGAGAGAAGCTCTCTTGATACTGACTACTTTGTAGTAAACTCAGAAAGGAAATTTAACACTGACAAATGTGAAGAGTTGCACGTGAGGAAACAGCCTCCGTTCTACATTCATAGTGGAGGGATTTGAACTAAGTGTTGAAAAGAAGAAAAAGATTATGGAGTTATAAGGCTATGAAAAAGTCAGCTCCATATTCAGTAGTAATAAGAAGAGTAAATCAAATATTAGGAATTAGTAAGAAAAAGGTAGAGAAGCAAAGGGGAACTTGCCTTTTGCCCACATGCATCCCTTGTCTCCCCTTCTCAATGAGGGTGTAGAAGGAATGCTAAAGACAGTGGGAATGACAAGAAGAATGATGAAAAATAAGGAACAGCTTCCATGTAAAGAATAATTAAGTAGACTAGGACCCCTCAGCTTAGAAAAGAGGCTACTGAAAGAAATATGATACAATGATTCCTGACAAAGACAATGTCAATTGAGAATACCACCAGAGTGCTCTCACAATACAAGAAATAGACATTATCATATAGTAGTCTCATATGTCAGGTTCAAAACAAATAGGGGAGGAGCAATTTAAATAGATTGTTTGTGTAACTTAACTGTAGAATTCATTGCCGTGGTCTAGGTGTGGTAGAAAACAATAATACAAATTCGTAATGATACAAACTGGATTTGGGTCTTACCTAGTAAGCCTGTCTATACGGACAGTGCTACAGTGAGACTAAATGGTCCTGTTGATGGTCTGGCTTTGTGTGTGTCTATATGTTATTGTTCAGGCTCTTCTGACATGTAAGTACTCCTGACAAACAAAGGAATTTGAAATCGGTATGCCTCCTATTTATTAGTGTGCTGAACACCTCTTCAATATGCCTGAGAAAGGGCAGGAACAGCTGGGAGCGGACAGAAGGACAAACTTGGAATGAAATGGCTTTTTGGTGACTGGGCAATAAGCAGGTTTATCCTATGCAATGGGTTTGTTTTCTTTAGGCAATAAGATGGGGATGGATTCAGAGCTGATTTACTGACAGCCAGTCTCTCCTACATCATCCTGCACCGCTAGAAATCCAGCATTTGCCCTTCTAATCACATCCAGAATCACAGCTCAAACTAAGTCAAATGATGCACTAAAAGCATTTACTCTCTCTTTCAGCTGAGTGCTTATTGCCAGTAGTCCTGTTCAGTGCTAATTTGCCTTATGGAAACATTTGTAGTTGTCCATGGTTTTATAATGGGTACAGTTTGTTCTGGAGAAATATTGGGTTTGGTTTTAAGAAAGGATCATTACAAATGAAGGCAAAATAAGGAGAAGATCTCATTTCTTGCTGATGATTAAAAAGCAAACTGAAGTAAAGACTATTTTCAGATTTCCTTGATACATGTCCTGATGTTGTTTGACTCCTTTCCAAGTTCTGTAGTTTTAAACAAAGAACAAGTAATGATCTCAAAATCAAACCAGTGTTCATTGCATTTGCACCTGCCTTGGATTTCCCCCTTTTGTTTTCATACTACCCCTCCAGGTTTCTGATAAATTCATAATACATTCTGGACTACCTTTTCATCGTATACCCACAAAAACACAGATCCACATGGGAGGTTTCACAGAATGCATTAAGTATGCAGAATTCCTTTATTGCCTAAGTAAGAAAAGCAGACTATCATTTACAAGGAAATGAGACTATCAAAGGGAGAAGGAGAAAGATTTAATTATAGAGTAGCTGTACAGTTGTTGCATCTAGTGGAAGGATTTTGCTTTAGTTCAATCTTAAAGATTTTAGATGCTGTAATATGCAAGGAAAATAGACAAGGACAGTGAGGAACAAGCATGTTTTTTTCTATTTCAGCAGCACCAAACCAAACTCTTATTTCTGTAGTTTGTCAGACACTGATTCACTCTAAGGAATTTAATTTGAACTATTTTTAAACTACAGGCTGGAGCCCCTGTCTTAATTTTTGTACTTTAAAATTGAAAGTTAATCACAAAACTTGTAGCTCCTCCCACTTCTAGTGATATAGATGTGTTTGTTCAAGTATGTACTATTCTAAGTGACTTTTTTCCTCATTGCATAGTATTTCTCCCAAGCATAAACATCAATATGGCTGCAATTTTCACATTTCTAGTTCCCTCACTATGGTGGTTTCTACATCAAAATTTTCAGAAGTCCGTTTCTTTTTATTTGGGGAATATTCCCTAGACGGGAAGGTTTTTGTAAAGAGGAATGTCTTACATTTTACTCTTAAGCTAGCAAAGTCTGGACTTGTTTTGCCTTGGGGAAAGGAACGGGATGGTTAGAGCTATATGTGAAAACATTGCAAGTATCAGTATCTGTGGGCAAAACATGGCCTCAGTGAAGAAAAAGTAAGTTCTGTACTCTTTATTGGGTTAAGAATTTCCCCCATTACCATGAACAGAAAAAAACCAGGAAGGTCTTGAGGTAGCCAGGCCACTGCAGTATGGTTCACAGAATAAGAGCAAGACCTTGTAATGGCTCAATTTCTGTGTTCATCGGCCATGAATCTGTGTGGGAAAGGGAGAGGGGACTTAATTCTTTTTTTGAGACATAGGCCTACTGACTAGCATTGTAATGAAATGTAACTGTATATTTCCCCACAGGGTTGGTAACTGAAAGACAGTCCAGTCTGGGATTTTTAAACATGATATTCAAATATGACTTGCATATTATATTTGGTATGTCTTCCCATTTGTGGCTATAAAGTCCAGACTCATTTTCCACTTGGGCTTTACTTAACAAACTCTTCTTGTGTGCTTCTTACTCTGTTTTTAGATTGTTGGAACTAATTCTTCCCTGAATTTCCACTAATATCAACCTGTCAAAAAGGTATTGTTAGACATGAGGGACCTGGCTGAAATGTCTGGGTTTAAATATGGCCGGTTTAATTTGCATTGAGCATTATGATATTTAAGTGCTCCCTCACCCTCTGCAAATGCGTGCACACACACAAACACACACACGCTCCAACACATGATACCAAACTACTGAATTGGGTTATTAGATGAGCGGTTGTACACTTTCCAGTCCGGCTCACATCAGAACATTACAATCTTCCAGATGTTCATATACAAACCAAAGAGGTGGCAGTGACCATGGGGTTTTATCCTGGTCCCATTGAAGTCACCTGGAAATTTGCCATAAGCATAATCAGTAGTATTAGACCCCTGGTAAGGAAGGTAGGACCGATGTGAATGCATAATAATGTTATTTATCATAATTAAAATTCAGACTAGTGTTCAGTGCTTCAGCAACATAAGCAACAGGTAATCCAAGATTTCGCTTTCCCAGGGAAATAAAATATTTTTCCTGGCCTCATATGATTTTCTTGCACACTTTTTACAATGTCTCATGTATTTTAGGACATTTTTTTAAGAGGCCTGTCTTTTTTATGATGCTTTTGATGTGTTTTGTTTAAAATGTGTACTTTTAATGGGTTTAATATGCCTAGAGAATCTGAAAGGCACCAGTAAGGAAAAAAGTCTAAACAGATAAATAAAGAATACAAATACATCGAGTACATGGTTTTCCTCAATGTCAATCTGTCCATGTTAATAAGGGAGCTTTGAAGAGACCATGTAACCTTCTTCTGACCTTGAAAAGAGAGATGCCCAAACTTTGCTTGGTCAAGAATCATACATTACTTCAAATGAGTAAATTAAGATCTTGGGTAATAAATTTGAGCTGCTTTTTATTTTAAGTTAGATTTCCAGTTTAGGTCCGTTTAGGATTTCCAGACATTTTGATACATAGCAGCTCATTATAAATGTTATGAGAGTTCTGCTGGATATTTCCATCTTTAAGAGGAAAACAATTCCAAGGCTGAGAAAAAAATGTTAAGTACAACATAGGAACATAGACCTACATAACAGAAGGCTGGCATGGACATCAAGCATCCAGTCCCCTATATACTAAGTAACCATAAAAATCCCACTCCTGAATTGGTTAAACATCTTAAAAATGAGAAGTTTTTACTGCAAATGCTGTCTGTGTTGCAGGGCTGGTCCAGATCCTCCTCTGACACATACAGTCTGTCTTTTAATTCCCGGCTTAAATGAGTTGGTTAAAAACTCTTTTTTTCTTGGGCTGGTATTTAGTTTAAATAGTTCTTCAGCTACTTTGGTGTTTACATCTCATGGATTAGGAAATATCAGTTCATCACGGTGCACTGGTGTAAATTGCCAGCTTTAAGGACATAGGCAGAAGGGGGTCCTATGTTCCTCATTTAGAAGTGTGTTGCAAGAGAAAGAAATGGGAGAAGGATATCTTTTCGGATACAGTTAGGGCATAGATACACTGGAGAAAAAGTTTTTTTTCTCATTAGCTGCACAAAAAAAGCCATCCACCTGTGTTTGGCCAGATTATTGCAAAATGTTTGTGTTTGTAGTGAGATATTCATACATGGATGAACACCTGTTACTTTGTTCTGGTGTCTCTGTTGGTTTGTTCTGTTTCTTTCTTTCATGGGTTATAATTTTTTAACGATTCTCTCAAATGTTGTTGCAGACTCTTGATTGTTCATTTGGTTTTTAATTGCCTTTGAGTGTTGTGTCACCTCAGCTGTCTTCTCTGTGATCAAACACAATTTGAAGTGTGCATTCCACACTTCTTAGAGATGCCTGTAGCAATCGTAGCTTCAGGGTGCTCTTTTATACTCTTCCCAGAATGGTGACAGGGTTTGAACTTGCCTGAGATATTATTCAACGTACTGATTTCAGGCCACAGGGACTATAAGTAGCCCTTCCATGCTTAAAATATATCAAAGCCCAGCACAATAAACTAATTTCTTTACTATATTTTTCTGATTGGTTACTAACACAAATTCTTCATCTTCTTTGCTCCTGGCATAAACCAAGGGATTTTTATGATGGCACCTTTCTTTTTTTGAACATGTTGTTAACAAAAAAAAGAGAGGTATTTTTAATTCTTTGCAGTGCAGCTGTGGGTTGGTTGAAGACAAAAGATGATGAAGTAGCAATTAAGCATGTCATAATCAGAACGGTCACTATGTCCCAGAAGAATTTCTCACACCACATTACATCACCGCTTACAGAATCACAGCCTCTTGTTTAGGTGCCTTTTAATGACAGAGAAAAACAATTCCTCCACAAACAAAAACGTCCCGTTAACAGCTGAAGTCACAGCTCAGTTTGCCTCTTGGCTGGAATACACATTCCATCTGGAGCTCTATCAAGACAGTGCAGGGAGGTCTGGCAGCTGAATAATGAACTCTAAGTAAATAGGTCATTACAACACATTGTTTCTGTGTTACTGGATTTCCACAATATGTCAGATTGGTTATGAGCTTGCAGCCTGGATTCTCATCTCTCTAAGTGGGTTGACTTTACCTTGCAATCTCTCTTACTCGGAAAAC
Source organism: Harpia harpyja (assembly GCF_026419915.1). Lineage (NCBI taxonomy): Eukaryota > Metazoa > Chordata > Aves > Accipitriformes > Accipitridae > Harpia > Harpia harpyja. The sequence goes on from NC_068941.1 coordinate 74,723,657, forward strand.
TTCTAGGATTCACCTCTCCTAACTTCAGATAGCAGAGATGTCCACATCTGAGCTATCAAGGCTACGCCAGTGTTCTTTTCTGAGCACTTCCTGACCAGGCACATAATGCATGTGTTATCATATATTTAGGTCTGTGCTTTCTTTAAGACGAAAAAAACTTGTACGTAAAAAACACTACACAGGGTAAATCCCCAGAACTATAGTATTTAAAGGTTTGTACTTATTAGCATCATTCAGCTTCACACAGAGAAAACCATACCAGTGCTCTGCTAACAAATATTTCTTTCATACATATATGTACTCTGAACTGGATCTGAAATATTAAACAGCATTAAAACTCATCGGTACTTGTAAGTAAATCCATCAAATTTCCACTGCTACTATTATTACTATACACGTGTATGAAAGAAAACATGCTTTTAACACCTCTTCAGTATGCTCATTATACTCTAGCTCATACTTTAGCACGTACACTTAAATCATTTTTGCTCCTGGTCTTTCTTTGAGAAGTCATTTTGTAGTCTGCAGCATGCTGTATATATCATCTGGATTTTTTCAGAACTCACAGCAGTCAAATCTCTGATTATTACTTTTCAAAATTACAGCAAGAATTGTGCTTTGCCCACCTTTTGTTCTACCTGAATAAACTTTTAAAGAGACAGGATCGATTCCTCACCCCTCAGTTTCAAGAATTGGTGTTTAGTCAGACTTTCTGAATCCCTGGACTGCATCTTCAGTTTGGCATCCTAATTAACAGTCCCCCAGTCCCATTTGAGATGGACTTGGGATAAGCAGGAATCTGATCTGTCCAGTTATTATTTTTGGCTCATTTGCATTTGAGGCTCATCCTTGCCGCTGTGCCTTGGTTCTGCCATGTAGCTTTGGTGTGTTACACCCATGGCTGCCATAATTAAGTGGAAAAAGGCATGCACCATGTTATAATCGATGGTAAAGATACATCTGAACTTAATGTGCTTTTTGTCGTCTTCCAGAAGTCAGCAGTTTAGTAATAGGGCAGCTTTTCTCCCAGCATTGCAGTCTGAGAGCCCTTTTGATGGCAAACATCATTCTTAGACTTCCTTCTCCATCTTCCACCCAACCCACAGCAAACTTCTTCCCAAATAACACTCATTGCTTTTGGGTGTGATGGGTTCCTCCCTCACACTATAAACACAAGAGACACAAACTAGTTAAATACACGGGACACCAACTAGGTTTCTTTTAATCATGCTTTTAGCTTTTATTGCCTACATAAAAATAATTACCAAGCTTCTTCTATTTATTCCTGGATCATTTTAATCAAACTGCACTTCTCTAAAGACAAATATTTCAAACAAGACTATGCTCTCTCTTGCTGGAAAAAAAGACCAATGTAAAGTATGAGAGTTACAATACCCCATCTGCAGCAAGACATGTACAAACAGACAGCCATGCCCTGGACTAAATCCTGGGTAGATATAAACTCTACGGGGTGTACAAAGTCCTCAGTCATGAAGCATTTATGACTGGATGTTTGGATTTTTTTTTTTTTTTTTTTTACACACTGCTTGTAATTCTTTTTCTCATGCTGTCTCTTCTACAGTGAGCCCTTCCCTCTCTCTTTGTATTTATCTGTTTCTTCACCAGTATTCTCTTGGAGGAAAATCGGAGCCTGGATTTTATTTTATTTCCACTTAAATCCTTGAAATGTGGAATTCTTTACTTCAGGGGTTTAAACTGGACCCTCAAGGCTACCTTGGCAGACTTCTGTGGATTTAGAGGATAGATTTTTCTGTTTTGTTTAAGAAGGTATCACAAGCAATGGCTCTTTAGAACTTTAAGCATGCAGTAAAAAAATAGAGATGACTAATAGCTATTTAGCAAGTAATGATGGCTTAGCAATATTTACCACTCCGATTTAGCCTCTCTGGCTCCATTACTTAGGACCTTTTCCTGAATTAAATTTGCCTCAGTTCTATAGCCAGCAGCTGTCCACAGGAAAATAAAAAAATGTCCCGAATCCTCCAGAAATAATGATTTCATATTTCTAATAGGTTCCTTTAACTGCACAATCAAAATGGTCTCTTGTGCCCTCTAGCATGTGGTATGTCATAATAAAAAACTTCATGTCAAACAGGTAGAGAAATACAGGCAGAATAAATTAAAACTTTTAGCTTAATGGTTTTTCATGATGCTTCATTTATATGTATGTAATAATTGATCAATAGAAGGGGAGAAGGTATATCCTTCATCTGTGGAGTTTTGCTCTGGAGCTAAAGTTGCTAACCACATTGGGCCTATTTGAATGAGAATGTTCATATGGAGTCTGTGTCCGCTTCCCAGCCCCAAACAGATTGTGCTGTTTTTCCATTTATGTCTGAGTGTCACAGTATTCTGTTTCTAAACAGTTAGGTTAGCTCATCTTGAGGCCAGCTGTTCTAAAGGATTTAAAGGAATACAAGGACATGTATAGTTAATATTTTTTAAGCTCTAATAAAATTGCTGTCCTAATATGTTTAGCCTAAAATCACTAGGCAAACCTGTTTCTGGTAACTTCATTGGAGTTGTATGTAAGTCTGCAAGACATGTTTTCCCCCAGAAACTTTGCATTATTATGATGTTTTAAGACATTTATTGCTATACATCACTTTTATTTTTCTTTGTGGGCAAAAAGAAATATTTTTCTCCTTTACTATTTTAAGTGACATCAAAATATTTGCTAAAATTCTGCCAGGGCTGTTTGTGGCTTCTGAATCATTAATTTGTTTATTAAAGCAGTTGGTTTTAATTTAATAGAGGTTTCTTAAGATCCAAGTGTAAATTTTAAATAGAGTATAAACAAATAAATGAACAAGCATATCCTAACTCTTAAAGATCAACTAGGCATTTTTTTCTAAAGCTTTCATCAAAATTATATGTAAGAAAGGACTACAGCAGCCACACATCGACAGTTCTGATTTGTAGCAATGTAAAAAATTATCAGAACTACATTTCAATTATACAGGAATTAGTTCTTAAAGTCTCTTATCTTCTCTCAAGCCACTACTAGTCGAAGCTGGTATTTTTGTACACTGCTAAGGTACAATACGAGTTATTAAAGATTCACTATCATTCAGTGACAGAACTGATTGCCACCAAACCATGACAAATTATACCTCCTGTGCATTCTGAACTGTAAATCATCCAAGAAACTATAGTCAGGACAGAACACATTTCTTCTGGAGTAAATCCATACGTCAGGTCAGAGTTAAGAACAGATTAAAGATTTCTTTTTCTAAGGAATCTGAGATATTAGAACTCGAGGCTTCAGTAGAAACGACGATTCCTTTGACAACTTTAGAAGCTTTCAGTCATGCTCCACTTGAGAAATCCTCTAAGAATTTACGTAAGTGAAAGTTGTGTAAGTCAGTCAGTCATTTAAGTAGACATTTGAAAGTTTCATGGCTTAAAGATCCATTTTTCTTTTGTACAGCAAAGAATCTTAAAATTAATAAATTGTTTCCCTAGTTCACTGAAATATAATTTATGGTTTTGACAGTCCTTTGATATTTTAGTTTGCAGAATAACCAATAAATACGTAGGACATACAATTTCACCCCCTATATAAAGTGCTTGGCTATAAAAAGTCCCAAGGAAAAGCAATTTAAAGAGATTTGCACAAAGCTGTAACCAGTTATTCTCTCTGAATCAGGTGCTTAGTTTATAACAGTTTAGAAGAAACCAAAAGTTCAAAGTTATAGTTGTTAAACATTTTAGACCCTTTTACCAGAAGTACCCTACTAAACAGAGGGTGATGTTTAGCATGACTATGTAACTTTGATTTTTGTTTAAACTCATAAAACATGAATTTCCTGATTTTGCTAGTCCCACTGTACCCAATAATATGGAAAATGTTGCTCTCCCCAAACCTTAGGTAGTTTTCTCTTGTATAAAAATATGTTCTAACCCTCATGAGCATAGTAAGCTGAGCTGTAAAACCTTATACATTTACATTTTTACAGAAAAAATAACTAACTTTTTCTAACAAATTTTTGCTTTAAATGTGTGAACTGTTTTGTTCACTAAACTGAGAAAAAATCCTATTCTTATGCACTGTTTTGGAAATATACAAAGGGATGGATGAGCAATGGAGAAAACAGTTATAACATTTCACAAACTCTGTATAGGTTTTTTTCAGCTTCATTTATGTACATACTGGTGGAAGTGAACGTCTGTTCCTGTAAATGGTAAGAGAAGACAGATATTTAGGTAGAGGGTTAAAATTTGTTTGACTGTAAAACAAAATGTGTATGTTAGAACAATATGTGCAATATATTGTACTTTTTGCATAGAAGTTGAGCATGTTTAAATCATAGGAGATTTTCTAAATACAGAACATGGGAACCATGGTACTGAAGCAGCTCAGTGGTCCACATAGTCTTATTTCTGATAGTGTTCAGCTGCTAGGGAGAAGGTTGTAACAGACGGATATAAAATCTGTCCTGCTTATTCTTAACCCAGTCACATAGTGGCTGAGTTCTGCTTTACAATGAGAAAATTGATATTTTACAGATGGAATGTGTTTTCTATAAAGAAAATGTCCACTTCTGTAAAAATAAATGAATAAATGAAAGTTACTAAAAATATCTACTAATCTCCTTTTTTGGTTTGGAAGTTTTAAATTTTCTTGTGAAAAATAGAAAATTTTGGAAAGAAGACACTTTTAGTAATATTATTTTCTGCAGGAAATTTCTGTGGAGGTTTCAATGGATATTTGTTCTTGTTTCCAGTTGAAAGCTATAATTTAATATTCTTATTATTCATATATTTTTAATCTTGGTAAGCCAATGTCCTCAGTGATATTTTCTGGCAATCAAATTATACAATTGTGGATTTCTTGAAAAAGAATTTCCCTTGTTCTCTGTGGTTTGTTCCATTTTCTTCAAATGCCATTCTGCATTTAAGTTGGAAAAAAAGATGAACAGCAGTTGTGCATGCAGTTTCTGTGCCCCATTCGGCGTTCTGCTTTGTCAGACTCTCTCTTTTTATCCCCGCATCTCTATTTTTTCTCGTGAAATAGAAGTGTTCCCTAGACTTGAAACTTTCTCGTTTCCCAGTTCTTAACCTTCCTTGAACCTTCACACTGTATTTACAGCAAGCATGCTGGAGGGACTGTTTCTAGACTCAGACCATGCCTGACTTTTCCAATGCAGGAAATGTTGTTGAAGGTAAAGAAAGGTAATGGACCAAGGTAGAACGCATCGGAGGTGATGGAAAGTAGCATCTAGTGTTTAGAGAAAATGAGCTAAATAGATGTGTGAAAAGGACAAGGATGGGCCAATGAAATGTGCATACACGTTTAATAACTGCGTGCACTCCATTATTGCCTGACAACACTACATGCAATTCACTTGTACAGGGAAGCAGTAAAAGAAATAACATCCCTCCATACCATGTCACCATATCGTGTCTCTGTAGTTCCTTCAGTTTAACTGCCCTCCCTGCTACAGAAACTCAGAAACAGATGCTCTGTACGGAGGTACCCACAGAGATACAAGCTAACTTTTTTTTTTAAGAAAATTCTCTACTTTCTTACAAAATGCATGCTATTGCATTTTTTGAGCAGTAAGTAGGAATATTGTTTCAAAATGAAAAGAATAAATAAATAAATAAACCCAGAAAAATAAAAAGAATAAAAACCAAATTCTGAATGACTTTTCCTGTTCTCAGCCAACTCTAAGTAAACACTGTAGAGATGGGAGGAATGAAAGCTATCTTTGTGCCACATATTCCATTTACTAAGAGGCAAGAGAGTCATTCACAAGTTCCATTATGTGCTCATAAATCATAGAAGAGTCCCTTATGTTTGTTTTAATAAACAAATCTCACTGTGTCCTGATAAATTGAACAAACCCTACTAGATCACAGCCTTCAGGCCTCATGGCAAAAGGAAATGTGCATCTTAGAGTTCAGGTAAGCTGACCTTCTAAACTGAGCTGGGAGAAAACAACTGTTTCAGGTCTATTTGAGCAGTGAGAAACATCAGTCATCTTTAGGCCCAGATGTGTTAGTCAGAAAGGCAACCACTATTATAAAAAACCCACTTCTGTGAAGCATGCGTGGATGACTCGTACTCTTCCATCTCTCCCAGCCAAGGCATAAAGCTGATCAGTTGAGCAGCAAGCCTGGTAGCTGTCTTCCTAGGGCTCTTTCACAGGTAAAACTTTTTGCATAATGGTCCCCTTTAACAAAATATTTTGGTATAACTAATCCTTTTAAAATTACACTCAACAACTCAGAACCACTACATAGAAATTCCAACTGCAGCCAGTGCTTTTGAAATCCTATGCCACAGTTTGTTTTTTAAGACAACACATAGCTGCTAACAGATATAATAAATGAATATATTAAGCACTATCCCACACACAGAATTAATTCAAATATAAAGTATCTTACAAGAAATACTCTTGAATTCCCTCTTTGCTCTACTGTTTAATTTAATTGTTCTATAAAATTAGTGGTTCTGCATTACTCTAAATTATTCTATTCATTTCACTGAATTTGCATTATGGCCAAGGTTTCAAAAAGCATGCCTCAAATTAAAAGGTCTAAGTCCTTATTTCTGTGTCTAAATGAATGCCCCAAGTTTAGAAATGACCTGACCATCAAAAAAATGGTTTCCACTGCTGTTGGAAGTGGTTAGTACTCAGTCCCCACGGCACCCCTATCCTTGGGCTAGTGTAGATGGTCTGTGTGGCCATTCTGAGTCATTGGCTTGGGACAATTTTATTCTGGAGACTTATTACCCAGCTCAGTGTTTCAATTATGTTCACTGCATCACCATGCAAACAGTTGTGCTGTCCCAAGTGAGGCAGTGAGCAAAAATGGGGCATGGGGAGAAGGGACTTGTTCAAACTAGTATTACCCCAGAAAAATACTTTTGTGAACCCATGGCCATAAAGCATATGTTTGTGTCAGCAGGGTGGTTTGGAGGAAAGCTGAAAAGAATTTTTTATAGAAGTCTAAAAAGTTAGTGTTCTCACCTCTGAACAGAAAGAATTGAAAATGCATTTTATTTTTTGATGAAGCCAGAAGCCAGGTGAGCCTTGTCCCAGGGCCCCAGTGAGGGAGCGGGGCAGGACTGGCTCTTCCCTGCTGGAGGTCACAGCCGGCCCCACAGCCAAACCCCAGGAGTGGGAGGTGTGTGTGGGGCCCCATTAGTCTCCTCCAGAAACTGAGCAGAGAATGTAGATGAAACTCTGTGTTCACTCAAACAAGGCAAAATTTTAAACTTTCAGTTTACTTAAAATTTTAAAGCAGTATTTTGTTTGGGGTTTATCCCAAGTGAACGTCCCTGCTTGCACTTCCCCTCACCCTGCCAGCCATTTTCCTGGCTGACTACAGAGCTGACAAACCAACAAAAGACCACAGGTATTCACATGATGCTAAGTGCTGTTTTGGGTGATCCAAGCCCATTTTTGAGTTGCCACAATTTGAATTTTAGCAATTTCGTGCTTTGAGAAGAACAAAAAATGGTCTGCAGTTGCTCTTCCAATCCATTGTGCTATTTTTTTTTTTGTCTACCTGCTCCTACCAGCTCAACAGTACTAGAGAAAAATAAACCCATGAAAGCAGCCATTGCCTTCACTTTTTCTCATAATAGAGCGTTGATTTTTGTCAGTAAGGGATAAAAAATGGACAGCGAAGCAAAGATACACCTTTAGAGTTATTGAATATGAATGCATACATATTTGTTTTAAAAATTATAAGCTTGTGATGAAAAAGAATCTTGTTAGAACTAAAATTCTCACATGGTTTTATTTTTAAATGTATCTCCACTGAGAAAAATTTACCCTCTTTGGATTTTATGGGGTAGTTTTCTCTTGTAGAAAACATTACAATTAATTTATACTGTACTTTAAAAACCTAGTTTGGGAAATTAATAACATATATTAATCAGAAAAAAAAGAATAGAATGCTCTGGCAAAATCCAGGAAAATTAATTTTAATAGCTTCAGTTATAAGTCTTCAAATTATTGCCAGCATTAATATATTATTTTATACTAATACCTAAGAACGGTGGGTCAGGACTATGTCACTCAAATGTGACAAAATGCATTAATCATTGTCCAGTCTGTAAGACTGTCCAAGAGAAAGGCAAGACAGAGACTGGTGGAGGAAGGAAGATGTACGAGGAAACAGTGAGACAATACCGGTTAGCATCACAGCAGTTTCAATGCATGAACATCAGATCATTGCCAAGTTCTTTCAAGCTTCACATCGTAAAAGAGATTGAAAGAGTACTGCAATAGCTGTATTTACATTTATGGAAAAGTCTTTCCAAAAAATGTGGTATACCAAAGGAGAGAGTGTGAATGTATTTGCTGGAAAATTTAACAGGTAGGTATCTATGAAAAATCACATAGGGTTGGGAAAAAGCTATGAATGCCTTTCAAAGTGAAGACATAAATTTTGTTTGTTACAATAGTGATCAAGGTTTCAATAGAAGACTATACAGAATTGAACAGAAGAGTATATATGGATTCAAAGCACAGGAAAAGAACAGTTTAACTTCCTATATTAGTATTTTTATCACTTATATTACAGTGGGGCTTAGGAGAGCTAGTCGTTCTTGTGATGAAAAAGCTCAAAACAAGCATGACATTCAACAATACTTAAAACTCCTTTCACTACTCTTTTTGTATGTCTTATCTTTGTATGCCTTTGGGTCAGATTTCACAATAGCTTCACAACAGCATTAACTTCACTTCAAATGATTAAAAATTATATAAGAAGAATTTTTGTAATTTGAAACCTTTTTTTTGGTGAAAGTCTCTCTCACTCAGGAGGGCTGTGAGACCCAAAGTGAAATACTTTAACTTTGACACCACAACATTTGGTTTTTCCCACTCTGGAGGATATCTTTTTAGATGTTCTCCATTTCATAAATATTAATGTTCACTTTATGAACAGCATTTGCCCATACTGCCACAAACTAGTTTTTAAAAAAATATCAAATATTTTGCAGAAATACCAAACTCTGAACTGTCCAGAAAGAAGCTCTACCTCCCAAGTTATCTCTGGGTATCATGTCACATGTTTAAATTCCAAGAGCCTGAACAGGAGTCAATATTTGTAAATATTACCGCTATATTTTTTCAGCTGAAAAATCCAACCTGATAATCTAGGATCCAACTGGATTGGGATCAATGTTAGATGAAACCATGCATTATGTAGGAATTTTATGTGAAATAAGCTGTCTGAGCATAGCTTGTGGATATATACACAAGGCTCAATTCATCTGGGGAGGACTTTATTCTTATCATCCATCAGCCAAAGTGAAGTTCTCACTGTAACTCCACTGTAGATTGTATTAAATATAAACTTCCTGAGTTGAATACCATTATTTCTAAAATAACTTGAAAAATCTTTTGCATATTTCCCAGAATGTCACTTTGGGATATTGGTCAGACTTTTAACCAGTATAAACCTGACAATTGTTTCTGCTCTAAATATGCACATATTTTGACCATCCCCAAAACTTTGTATGTTTGGTAGAAAAACAAATTTTTGAAAGTAGCCCAAAATGCAGTATTACCTTAAACAAAAGAATTATCTCTGAAAACCACCGTTAACTATCAGGTCTGTATTAAAAACCTGCATTGTTTACTGATATATCTATATAACACCCGCAAAAACATTGCTAAAGCCAAATGTTATACTGGTCTAAATTACTGTTTTAGTGTGTCTGAATATCCTTGATTATGGAATAAAATGGAAATATTACTATGCTAGTTCAATAATTTGATTAGAGCTTCAGAACAAATTTGCAATATGCTTTGTGATAATAGAGATTGAGACCAGTTTTTCCAATGGCAGAAACACAGTCAGTCTGGAGCTACAGATCATGTAGAAACGCATTTCAGGAGTAATTGCACACAGACTTGGCAAAATGCCTAAAATAGTGGACCAGATTTAAGTGTCATTTTAGTATTGCTGTGGTGATGGAAACGTGCCAGAGGAGGCCTTCCTAACATGCTGGTTGAACTGATGCTGAAGTGAAAGGATAATTTAGGGTATGGTCTCTAAGGAAGATGTGTAAAGCAGCAATTTCAGTGCGGGGCTGGATATCGGGTAATCCTCAGTCCATCACACTGGAAATGCATGTCTGGTTTGAAGACAGTTTTCTTTTTCTATGTGTTTTTTCCTCCCCATTTATTGTACTGTGGCATAATTATATATGCTTATAACTCTATTGAATTAGAAGGAAAATGCATTTCTGCTCTTCAGTGATCTCTTGACCATTATAGTCTGTTTTTCTCTGTTCTCTCCCCTCCACAATAAAGTCCTAAAAAAATAGAACTGCAGTATTAGGGGAAAATGAGAGGAACCCATCCCAGAACTCTTTGTAACCTGATCTAAATTGGGTCCTGTACAAACTTTTAGAGGACCAAATATAAGCCTCTTACATGGGCTTTATCTTTCTTTTTCTAAAAAGTTTCACTAAATTAAAGAGCTGGCCTCATCAATAAGAGCTACTGGGCGAGGTTCAAAATTTCCCAGATGGTGTGAATGAAATTTTCCAACAGATCTATAGGGTTTTCATTACAGGTCCATGAAAGCAGCACTAAAATATCAGGACTAAAAGTATATCAATAACTCCAATGTATATAAAATAGATAATATATATTGTATATATAATACACTATGAGCATTATATATAAGCATGTATTTTTAATATGTATAAATAAATATATAATTTTATAGCGTACAGACAAGATGAAGCAATGTGCATGTAAATACTACGCAGTCCATCAAAGAGGTAATACAAAAACTAATTAGTTAAGCATCAACCTATACTTCAATGAAAACACTGAACTAAGCTTGCCATAGTCACTTAAACTCTCCCTACAGATCCCAGGCGTTGAATATAACTTCCTCTAATAAAGAATATCAGCAAAACAGTTCAGTATGACACACTTGGACAATCTCTGACACCCTACATATGTTGAAAAGAATGTGTATTACATACAGTCATTATGAAAACATTTGCTTCATAGGAAAGAAACTTCTTTTGTTTACAAATATTGATTTTTGTGGGGGGAATTTGCGATTTTTCCACAGGTATTTATGTGTTTAACAAAAGTGAACAACGAAAATATGACTGGGGCCATGGTAAATACAACTTAACTGCTTCAGTGATGGAAGATTTAGAAGTCTTGAAATAAATAAGTGGTATGTTGGAAGAATGGCAGGCTGCTTCACTGCATGGTTCCCACTATGTTTTATTCCTTTCACTACATGTGCTAGAATTCTTGTATAACACTGAGCATTTGGGTTTGTGTGTATAGGCGTCTTTCTTGAAACTTGCTCCTTTTAGACTTCACTCTTGGATGAGGTTTAACTCTTTCTCACAGCTCAGTAAAGCATTTACGTACTCATTGATTTTTTAAGAAAAGTAGTGCTTGAAGTACATGGGACTCTGCATGCCTGAGGGTGAGCATGGGCTTATGCATGTTTTGCCTTGTCAGAAAAAGTGCTCAGCATTTGGTAGGACTGAGCCCTTCCACTATTTGAGAAGGTACTGTGGGCAAATGGTATTGTCAGGTACTGTGTGAAAAATGCTGTGATCCAACACGATAAGGAAAAAGGAAGGAAGAGCCAGTAATTAAAAAGTAATAGCTATAGCTGAAGCATGCTTCCTTTATACTCTGCTCCATACATGGGCACAGTAGAAGCCAGACCCTCTTGTTGGAACCCTAAAACTGAGCCTTAATAGTCTGCCCTGAGCTACTAGTGAAGCAGAGCACAGAGCGCACAGTCATAGCCTCCTATTTGCTCTTGCCTGTCCCAAGGTTTGAAATAAAACCCACTTAGATGTTTCTTTGGGCAAAGTTTGCAGTCCTGGCTGGGATGTCCCTAAAGGCTGGTCTCCTGCAAGACCTGCAGGCCAAGGAAACCCTGAAATCCTCCTTTCCTGGAGGGTTCCTGCACAGGTTTGAGCAAGTTTGCTTAATCTTTTGCCATCTTCTTGCTGAAAGAATTGATCCCCAGCTAGCAAAGGGGGCTCTTATGGTCTTTTCATGTCAGTGTGATACCTCTACATGGCCTTGAAAAGACTGAATCAGTTATAAGAATTGTGTTCAGAATACCTGACTGAATCTGTCACTGAAAATATAGGTTCTTTTAGTGTTTTCCAGGCTGGATTATTACTGACTAGTGTTAGCACACTCTCTAGTGATCGTTACTTCCTGATATTTTTTTTACATAAATAAAAGAATTTTTTTGCATATTAATCTGGATTTTGGCCAAGAAGTTTGGCTTTATGCATTATTTTTAATCTCACCTTTAATTCAGTGACAGCCTCTGTGTGTTTGTGCATGGACATGCACATGTGAATAGGCTTACTTTTTGAATATATTTTTTTATTAATTAATCAGAAATGCTAGGCAGGGTTGTCTAGCTGGGTGTCATTTACTTTTCAGAACCAGACCACTCCTTTGGATGATAATTATAATCTGCAGATGCCTAATTACAGAAAAATGTAGTATTTTCCACATCAGCATCTGCCTTCATGGCACTGTCTGCAAATATTCATGCTCATGGTTTAGAGATTGCTTTCTGAGTGTCATATGGTTTGATTACAGATGAGCTTTCTACATTCTTTCTACCTGTTTTCTTTGCCCTCTTTTCATAAAATAACAATATTGCTTTTTTATTAATATATATAGAAAACTGTGTCAAACCCTTTTACATTAAAGCAAAGATAGTGGTGTGTCCTGATACTTCCAGTGTATCTTCTTCCTCATTAAATTATTGGTACAGATCAATACTGAATTTGACAAAATGCTTTGTTGATATATGATGGAACAGAAACTTGCTCGATGATGTCAGATTTATTTCCATGAAACATGAAGTATTCACACTTTATGTTAGAAATCTGAGGCAATCTTTTGACCAACTCAGTTAAGGGAGAACCTTTGTAAAACTAGACTTACATACAGATGAATACCCAGTGACCCAATGCTATTTAGTTAGCTCAATTGGATGAACATCTCATCTATTCAGACTCCATGATTTTTAGAACTCACTTTTAACTGACTATGGACAGGATCAAAGATAACTGAAGAGCTTGTGAAGGCTAATTCTGCTGATTTTCAGGTCATTCTGGAAAGACAAAATCAAGGCTTCTGATTTTTTTTTTCAGCATGATCAGTTCTGACTCCAACTACAGGCTAAAAGTTCAAATAGTAATATTATGTAGAAAACTGAGGGTAAAGTTTTCATACTTCATTTGATGTAATAACACTATTATCTCAGAAACACTTTTAGAAGTGCAGACTGGTTGGTCTCTCCCATCTTTCATTTATACTTTTAACTGCATGGCCATGCGGAGCAAATTAGGTAAAGTGAAGTTCTGATTTGGAACAGTCAAAGTGGAAATGAGGTCCACAGATTGACTGTAAGGAATACAAGATATTATTGGCCCTTGATGGGAATGTGCACGTGTACAGCAGGTGCACTGACGTCTGTTGCTCCTGGATACAGAAACAAAAAATAAAATGAGAAAACCCAGAGCCAGTATAATCTCATTCATTCCAGGAGAGCTAAAACTTTGTTTTGCCATAAAGCAAATTAGATATTGTAGACTTCAAATTGCCAAATTCTCTAGCCAAGGAAAGCAGAGATCTATCCCTTATTGCTGGGGCCACCTACTTGGTTCCTCCTCCCAACAAAGAATAAGAAAAGAAAGTGCAGCCCGATTGTGATAATTTTGGATGTCTAAATATTATTCTGCTTTCGGGGTCTTCATGGTGCAACTAAGCTGCAATCAGGAAAGCTGGTCTAAAGTCACTCAAGCATCATCTGTAGGTATCATTTGATACAGAGATGACTTGCTGCGAGGAAGGGTGGATAACATTAGCTAATCCTGATTGTTTCCTGTGTCAGTGCTTATCTTTTCTTTGGAAATGCAACCTTAAGGGTCTTTGAAATAACCTGCTCAAGTGTTGGGGGGAGGAGATCTGTTCGCTGATGGAACTGGCAGTTTTCATTTATAAATAATCTAACTTCTATTTGCGTAGTGTGACTAAATATTATTGAGTCAGATGTGTGGAGGAGAAAAGGACGTGCATTCAACACCAGTAGGTAGCTGAAATACAGTTGTGATCTATTTAAAAAGATCATGCCTGCTAATATTCCAGGTGTCAGGAAATATTGTTCCTTTCACCTTCAATTGATATTACTGCTGTATCAACTGGGATATTATTGCAAAAAAAAAAAATTATTGTTCCCAGTACTTTATCACTAGGATTTCCCTTCATTAAAGTGTAATTTCCACTCTGGAGCACATTAAGAAAAAAGCCCATGAAGAAATGGTGCTCTGGATTTCTCTTCTTCGCACGCCTGTTAAATCAAACTCAAATCACTCTGTAACCTGGAGTGATATGGTGTTGATCTCTGTAGTGGTGATCTAAAAAAAAAGCACATTGGTCATGGTAGACAATGTGATAGATAAAGTGAAAAGAAAGGGAGGAAAAACCAGAAATAACAAAATTGCAACCAAAACTTGGAAGTGTTTTATTTTACAAAAACATTCAACCAAAAATCCCATGACAACTAAATCTTACAGAAAATCTGCATTTTGGGAAATTCCCAGTGCAAAAAGAAACTTAAAATGATTAACAATTGATTTTAATTAGCCTTAAATCAGCCATGACAGAATTACCTTGATGACATTTAAATTGCTGTAACCAGGTGCTGGAGTTAACACTCCCCTGAGATGACAAATGAGCATTTACACTGTCAGATGGTTCCCTGCCAGCCTACACTTGGCTCACATTCAGACTTATTTTTTGGACAATTTTATTTTTTCCCTACCAGAGAATGTTTAAATTACGCAACACTTCACTCAGAGGAAAAAATCTTCTTTTTCAGTCAGTGAAAAAGCACAGCTTGTTTAAATCCTGCTCCTGTCACTGGAGTCGTGGACACAGGTTTGAAGTTTGCTACACGCTGCTGTAGTTGACAGCTGATCTCTGGGCTGAGGTTAAAAGACAGCAGAAGCGGAAAAGTACCAGCCAGCACAGCAGCTACAGAAGGATGAACAAAAGTGGTTTTATCACTTGCAATACATATGGTTTCCTGCCTATCTCATAATTTGCATAATTCAACACTGACAGGGGCTGGATATATTACATACATAACTGGTTCTTGGAAATCTGATTGTTAGAATTACACTTGTCTGGCTGTGGGAACGCTGCAGCTTTTGCCATGGGATCGAGAGCACACTCACATGGTATCTGTGGCCCAGGAGCAGGGAGTTAATCGCTAAATTAGCTTCATGGATAATTTAAGAACAAATGCAATTTGCAGTATACTCTTTTTAAAACCTTAGAGCGTAGATAAAGCCAGAGGTTTATTTTTGCTTAAATCTTCTTTGTTTTTTTCACCTCTTCTTTCTTTATAGAAGATTATTTATTCCCTCTGAACATTCTTTATTTTGCTTCTTTTTGTCTGCTTTTCTTGCTATTTATCTTTTGTAAAAGAATTTCTTCCTCCATTAAGGGGGCCTTTTTATATTTTGCAACCACAATATGAACTCATTAAACAATTAGAGAATATTGTGACTTGGAAATACAATTCCTTTAAGATTGCTTTCTTTTTATTTCAATTCATTTTGATTACTTTTCTTTCCTTTAATTAAACACCAATCTGTCTTTTTCATTTAATGTCTTCAGTACAAGCAGCTCCTTCCTAATTTTATCTTTTCATTTCCCATCTTCCACCTTCTTTACTCTTTTGTTGGGGTAGCTTGGATTAAAATGAATCATCTTTATTTCGCTACCAGTGCTGGTTGCAATTTCTTTTCCCGTCAGTAGGAATGAAGTAGTGAGTGAGAACTGCAGGAACGCTGTCAGTTGTTTATTCTACAGCCAGTGCTATCTTAGAAGGCAGCTTCCCGAAGAAGCTGTGCTTACAGTAGCCAGGGATGCCAGTGGTGACTCATGGCTCAGCGCCCCACTTATCATTCCTGCTGAAAGCCGGACCATCCATTCCCCACTGCCGGCCAGTGGGTAAAATTGCCCCTTCACCTCACAGAGGTTTTGTCTGGAGCCAGCATGAGCTGCCTCCTGTTAATGGTGTGAAATAGCTGACTGTCCTGGCTTGCTGATGCTTCCAGAGATTGCGGGCTGGCAAAGTTCCACTATAATCACATTTTTATTTAATCACTTTATCAAATCCAAGGGCTGCGTGCGGCAGGTCCAGGTAGAGCAGGAAGTTTGGGAAGTGATGGTGCCAGCTCTGCTGCTGCGTCTGTGTCGCGGGGCTCTCCCAGCCTTACCACCCCGGCTGAGGGACCTGGGCAGAAACACGAGACGGCTGGAGGGAGGGCGTTCGGATCACCATCCAGGCTCTGCGGCGTGGGTCTGGAGGGAAGGGACCCTTTCCTATTTAAAACAGTTCTTTCCTGCTCCCTAAGTCTTAGAGCTTGCCTGTAACTGCTCTGTTACCAAAGAAAATGTGACCCCAAACATACTTTCTCCAGCAGTTCTCCAGGGATTGCAGTTTTGACCCCAAAGAGCTGTTACCTTCCTCAGACCTTTCCTGGCTATCCAAGAAATTATGGAAAAAATCCCTAGTTAATGCTTTTGAGACGGAATCAAACTCTTTTCCCCACAAACATTCAACAGCATCAGTGGGGAACTCCCCAATGGGAACAACCAAAGGCGGCAGATGAAAGCTGCAAGAACAGAGCTGCCGGTTCCCGTTGGCACAGGGAGCCAGCACTCTGAAACTGTGTGTCTATTATATACACTACACGGTAAAGTAAATGAGTATAAGTGAGAACTTGGAAGTATATGGGACATGAAGAGTTGAAATCTATGGCTGTATAATTTTCCAAATAAAAAGGATGATTTGATTTCTTTTTATTTATTTGTTTTGTATAGTACAGCAGGTACAAGGGGGAATTCTCTAAAGGAAGTGTTGGAGATAAGTAGCAAAGCTGTATGTAAATGCTGCAGCTACGAATATCGGATACAGTTACAGGGTATTTACATAGTAAACAAGGAAAGACAATACAAAATTGCAATAATAAAAACCCCAGGAGTTTCAAAAGATACATTAAACTTCAGGCTTCTGGGTATAACTCAATTTTTAAATGACAGAAACTAGGGAAATAAATTGGCATTTATATTATTTCACAGTGGCCTTTGCGTTTCTGGCAGGTTCCTCTAACCCAATAGCAAGACCCAATGCAGCAGATCTCAGGACCCTGCCTTTCTCACTTTCCATTTTCTGTAGTTTTATGGCTGTTTTTTCAGGACACTATTTTGCATATGTAACTTATGTGCATTTTTTGTTCTTTAATGTAGCACAGTTTGCCTCCTGCAAAGCACTTTGGGAATCTTCCTGGGAAGCTAGCAGGAGGAATTTTAATGTGATATAATATTTTTTATATTGTATGAAATTAGGAAACAACACAAACAGTGTTATTATACATAACTTTATTTGAGTCTGCAATTTTTCCTGTATGGTTTCATGCATATAAATGGAATACCCAGGGTCTGGCCATGTGTTAACATCTCACATTTCCTTTCCTGCCACAAATACTGCTTATTATAATAGTATGAACTGAAATATGTATTTTTATTGCTGTTCCAAATGAATAAGAAAGTAGAAACACACAAATATGGATTTGTTTTCCAATATTACCTATGTCTGTTTTATAGTCTGATAAAAGTTTTAGTTGACACAGCGCTGAATAAATGTAGCCCTGTACAGTATGTTTACTCAAATATTTAACTTGTGAAATTTAATAAAATAACAATTTAAACAGATAAGGATTAGTCAAATACAAAAACTATTAGAAACATTCACATAATTCAAAATAGAATTCTCAACCATTATCAGAGGTAGGAAAACCACATAAGAACCCATAAGAAAAAGTTTTCAAGCTCCAATAAGTTAGATATAATAGACCTTTTTTGTCAAACACAAAAATAAATATTATTGATTTTATGAATAAATACATTTTCTTAAATGATTTAGAAAGCTCTGTTTATTCATATACAGACAGTGTTTAGAATATGTAGTAGCCAGTATGTCTGCAGATATATTTATGTTGGACTGTTTAGATTGGCTTCACCTCTGTAATAATTTATAACAGTTTCAATGTAAACCTGCCATTGAGCAGGTCATAAAGGTCCTGCATTTTAACCATCATAATTTCAGATAAACCCACAAAACTATTTCTTGCAGGAAAGCTCTAGTTAATCCCTGAATATCTTTGGGATGGAATTTGGTTTTTTATTTAGGCAAATTTAAAGAGCAATAAAGGCTGCATTTTAACTGTGTTTGATATTCCAGTACTGGTGATAATTTAAAATATTTACATTTTGTTTTGTTTTACAGCAGTAACTCTTCATTGACACTTATTAATACAAAAATTCTGCCCTTCAATTGATTTTAAGTCTTGCTCAAAAGAGAAAGCTACTGTTCATTTTTAAATGTTTCATTGTACACTAGAAATGTTAACATAAATACAGTACTGTTTTTCCACACTAAATGAAGATAAAGCAATGCCATTTGTTTTTCACTTGATAGAAGTTTCTTAAAGGCATGGATTTTGGGAGTGTGAGAATTATTTATTTAATTTCTAAATTTAAGCCCCCCCTGTTTTCTCGAAATGAGCATTTTCTACCAGAATTCTACTAATATACTTATGTTCAATGAAATGTTTTTGAATCCTAAAAGCTAAACATTTTAAAGAAAGCCACTATATTTCAGTATATATATTTTAGTATTTTAAACAAACAATGAAAAAGCAAAAAATGTGAAAACAAAAATTGATTTGTGGGGGTTTTTTTTTTTTTAGTCAGAGGAAAGCTTCTATCTTCTTTTCAGCACCTTCCTTTTCCACCCCAACACCACCTAAGGGAGTTTGCCTCATGCTCTCTTAAACTTCAGATCTTCCCCAGGAAGTTCTACACTTCCATGTTGATCAGTAGTACAGCATGGGACCTATAGGAGACCTCTCACTCTCAAACTATGCTATCTTCTATGAGAAATTCAATGAATCTCAAGCTTATTTTCTGTAAATACACAAAGCTCCAGGTGAGTTTATCTTTTCACGCTGATTTGTCATGTTGCTCGCCACTTGCCTCTCCCCCACTCCTCTTGATTAAGGCAGCCCAGGGTTTATGGTGATAAGCGCAGAGGATGCCTGCAGGATGGCTGCAAGAAATTGGGTAGAGCTTTCCCATTAAAAGGAAGAAATTCAAAGTCTGTGGCATGTTTCCTATTAACAGAGTACATAGAGCTTAGTCCAGGCAATGTGACTATTAATTTTTTACCAATTTTCAATGCCACATGAGCAATGTTTCTGCTAGTCCTTGTCTGACATCATCCCTCTAGCCGCTGATGTCTGAAATGTCAGTAGAAAGATGGTTGATTCGCTGCAGTGGAGAATATAGGGGATTATGTACCTAGGGGAAAATGTAACCTGATTTCTCCAGGTTGAGGTAAGTTTTATAAGTACTCCACTATTTAGGGTCACAATTATAGTTATTTGGATACTTTGCTGGTTCAGTTCTAAAAAGTTTCTAGATATGAGGCAAAATACTGAACAGTAGCTCCAGCACTGTAACCTCTTTTAAATGTATTTTCCTAGATTTAAAATTAAATTGGACTGTCATGGCAAAAAAATTGTGGCGACTGAGTAATACTGGTCACAGTGCTTCACTTACTACCATAGGGATGAGATGTTTGGATTTTCCCATGTGTGGACACAATTCCAAAGCCATTATACCATTGCTTTTCAAATTAAATTGGGGAGTTTTTCAAATGTCATTTTGTGCTAGTATAAATGCCCTGATGATGAAATTACAGAAACATAGTTTCACTTTTTTCTTTGTATAGCTTATCATTTATCTCCTGGTAATCCTGCCTATGGCTCAGAAGTCCCTTTGATATGAAGCAGTGTACATGCATGAAAGAGAGATCTGGTGGTACGAACCAAAATTTTGTATGGTTTCCTACATTTGAAAAATGAGGAACATTAGCACTTCTTTTTGCTAGAAGTTAAGGAGGAACTTCAGTGGCCTTTGGTAGTGAATGCTTATTTTGTAAACAGCTCAGCCATCAGAGAGATCAAACACATTATTATGGAAACCATGCTTTCCTCAAAAGTGTGAAACTGGAGCTTCCATTCAGAGGTATGTATATTTCTCTGTACATACATTAATATATATATACTAATAATGGACTCCAGTCCAAATAATGTAGATGACATTTCCTGTGATACTGCTATATTGCATCTGTATCTGAAGGATTATTTTGTATGACCTGTTCTCAAAAGTACATAAATCTGTTAAGCATAGCTTTCTCTCCACATTTTTATCTAATTAATTAATTAATCTATCCTACACTGCATTTCTAAGGTATTTATGAACATGAGACTGGTGTGCCAAACAAAGGCAGGTTTTTGTGATGCAGACAATACCAGACAAAAGAAATGATAGGGATGGGCAGTGCAACTTACGGTAGCCTTGCACAATATAATGAATGGCCATTACTGATAACATTTGTACAGGCAATGGTTACTTGGTATTTCATGGATGGAAATGTCATATCTCTGGCCAGGACAGAACCTGGGCAGGGGAAGGGACCATTTCTATCTGTCCCCATATGTAGAACTGTATCTCCAGTGGTTACTGAATGACCAGATGTTCTTTGTTTAGTAAATCCAGGTGAAAACTGAAGACCTGAATGTTGCTTTGCATTGAAGCATATAATAAGCTGTGTTTTAAAAATACCTTGAATAGTTCATCTTTTCCCCAGACCCTGACTCATTCTGCAAGTTAGCATGATCAGGAGTTGTTTAATTATTACTGGCTGCTCAGATTCTCCTGAATGGCACAGTCTTCCCTCTGCTTCTGGCTCAGCTTTTGTAGTTGCAAGCTTTCCAGGTGTGCAAAATAATTGCTATTTCTCTTCCACGCCTGCCATCTCTGATCACTGAAGGCTGTCAGGTTTTGTGCTTACAGTTTGGCTGGCCTGACAATTTCCAAATAAGAAGTGCTGGAATTAGACAGTGGTGTCCCAGACAGTAGTTTGGTGGTGAGGATGGAGATGCATGGCTCGTTAATGAGGATTTTCCCTTCCTCACAAACCCTTGGGTGATCTTGACCAGCTACCATAGGGGGAGTTTCCTATTTTTTTTTTCTTGGTGCCACATTTTTATTAGCTTTGCTTATAGAAATATAGCAAAACAGAAAAGGCCATTCTGGCTTTGCTCCGTAAATATTTAAGTATAGACTGTGTGGACACATGGCAGGTATAAACCAGACTCAAGCAATCTCCAGGCTGGTGATGGTCTGTCTAATCTAATCTAAGTATTACTGACTGTAGTACATCGTGCCTCTGAATTTATGTGTAGTCATGGTATGATGAGACTTTCATTACACTATTTTCCTAGTTATACTGTAAAACAAACTCACACTTGGCATAACAGAAATACTTGGCATGAATGTTGTTGTATTCACAGGACATGAGACAAGGACTGATACCTTGTTTAATTGTCTCACAGCATTAGCAAGGAAGCTGAATGATATGCTCTCTCTCCACCCGCATGCACACAAAGGGACAGACAGATTAACTCTGTCTGCTATGCTTCACTGTCTTTTCCCCCACTACCTGCAGCTGGCCCCTTACAGAGCTATTCAAACAGATTTTCTGATATGTTTTTTTTCCTCTCAATCTCTTGAGCTTTTTGCCAGCCTGCCTCTCTCTGACTTTTGAATTTCTTTTGCGTGTAGCATTATGCTCCCTTCGCTGAGATTGTATCAAATTCTCTGCTGTGTAAATTGGCATGGCTACGCAGCACTCGGAGGCTCTTTGCCAGTTTACACTGAGAATCTATCCCTAAACAATTATACTCAGCAGTACCAAAAAACCACTTAAAGCAACAGAAAATGTAGGAGAACATGGGGCCCAAATCCCTCTGCCTTCAGTTTCTTAAATTGGAGAAACTACCAGGAGACAAGGACATGGAAAGGGAACTGAGGGAGAACTTGGGCCACAGTCAGTCTGTCCTCTCAGGAATCAGCAGAAGAAATAACAATACAAATCCCTTGCTATCAGTTCCATCAGCAAGAAGTAAACAAGAATGAACAAATCAGTTAGTACTTAAAAGGAAAGTATTCTGAGTTTTTCTCTATTTCTCACCTTGGTTGTAAATCATATAACCCTGCAGATACCGAGCTTGACAGAAAAACAAACATAGATATGGGTATTTTATCATAATACCATAAAAAATGGTAAAAATAAAGGGTTTGCAACTACATTAATGTGCAGCTGGCACAACATTCTTGAAGGCAGTGAATCAGAATAGAAGCAGCCATGAAACATAGTTGTGTGAATCCACCAAACAGAGGTATGACGTCTGGCCTTTCATCTGAATGTCCTGGGTTTGTTGGTTTGCAAAGCCAAAGCACAGGATATTGAGGACCTGTTGTATGACAGCTTTGTTCTTCTGATCACTGGTCAAGTTCTGCTCATCTCATTCATGCAAATTGCCCCACTAACTTCATCAGCTATATTAGCATGGTTATTGTGACCAAGCTTTGGCTTCAACACTAACTGGGTCTTCAGCAAAACTAGACTTTTGTAGTCATGGAGCAGGAAATGGTTCTGTGCAAATATTTACCAGTGCTAGAAACTATGAATTTCACATTCACAATTACACTAATGTCTGCCTAGGGTAGAATGAATCGTGTCTTTTCCTAACAGAATGATTTATCCTATAAATATTTGTTGTAAAAGCAGGACACACTATGGAAGGCAGCAAGGAAATAATTTCATCTCTTCAATTAGAAGAAGTACACTAATTGACTTTTGACCTTGATAGTCCTGTAAGGACTAACAGAAACTCTCTTACCCACTTTACACTATGTCTGTTCTGTAATGTTTAAATAAGGCTGTAATTCAGAGAACTGCTTCCCCTTGTTAAAGTGTCAATAAAGTTCTTATTGTTTAAGGAAACTCCTGGTAGAATATCTTGTGCTTCAGCTGTGAATATTTCTTCTTTTAAAAAAAGATCCTGGCTCTCTTTTAATTTTTCTTCTTTCCTTCAATGTTCTGCAAAAATCTAAATTGTACTTGGCTGACTACTGTGTGTGCATGTGTATGTGCACACTGCAGACCAAATCATCATACCACAGCCAGGTTCTCCTGAGGCATGTGACTTTGAGCTTACCCTATCTCTACCTTTTGCTGTTGCTGATGGTTTTTTTTCTTCAATGGTTCCCAGTTTTGTGACCACCCTGGGGCAATCTATAAAGAAACCAGAATATATACTTTCATTCTGGTTTTATGTTTATTCAGATTTATTTTCTATTGAGGAAAAAACACACAATCAAGACAAAGATAGGAGTGACAAAAGAATTATAATCTACGTGGCCCAACAGACAGCAAACCGAGAACTGAACACTTGCCTATCTCCATAGAGAAAATCTTAATTGATAGTCACTCTCACAGTGGCCCAGAGAATATTTTTTCCTGCTGGTTTGTGCTGTTGGAGTATACCGAATGTGAAGAAAACACACTCCTGCTTGTTTGCTACATTTCACAAGCTGACAAACCACTGCCAGAAACCACGTGGCCTCTTTTCAGTGAGTTTTGGCCAGGAGAGGAGACCCAGAGTGACACGTTTCTTCTCCACACATTTATCCTCCCTGCCAAAAATAGTTGTGAGATTAACAAAGGGCACTTACAGCTGTCTTCTGTGTTATGTTTAAATGAAGATGATCAGAACTGTATTTATTGCAATTTTGATACAATTCTTTCTAGAAATTAAACTACGCAGTTGTACACTTTGCTGTCTTTGCCTCAGTCGTGGAGATAAAGCTGTGATACAGTCAGTTAGATGGTCTGTAATCCCAGTAACTGCCAGACTAAGAAATGGGAAGAATGCCAAACCATAGAGTTTGGTGAGCTCTGCAGCAGCCAGGATGAGCAGAAGCCTTTCCTGGGAGCATTCCTTGGGAACGGGCAAAATCCTTCCCCCAGGCTGTGGAGTCTGAGAGGTATCTGGAGCTCTCTAGATATGAACAGTGAGGAGGAAAATGGCTAATGCATTCAAATCTGGACCGGAGAGAAAGGTAACAGCATGTATGTGAACTGGGTTGTGAAATCAGGTGAAGAAAGAAGAGCATCACGTGCCACGAGTGAGAATCCATTACATGAAACTGGATACACTGGTGAAATCAGCTGAAGAAGGGAACTTAAGACAAAATCATGAGGTTACCACATCAGGTTGATTGTACACAGGCAAACAGCCATCTCAGGAAGTAACTGTGTTACTGTGAGGTCAAATATATTAGCCCTATGTAAAAAAGTAACGGAATTAGTGCACATTTCCTTCACTTATGAAATAATCTTATGACTTCTTTTTCTCATGGGTCAGTTGGGCTTCCTAAAATAGCCAGTTTTCATGTCTATGCATAAGATTAACTTTTCATTCCCTTAGCTCACCCCACATTTGCATATTATTTATTTCTGTGATTTTATTTATTTCAGTCCAGGATGAATTTTAGAAGAAAAACAAACTTTTTCTTTTTTTTTTAGGCTTGCACTTTGCGTGGTTTCATATTTCTGACTAGATCTATGGATGCAGGTCTACGCAATCAGTTCTGGGGTTATGCATGAGAAATTTAGGAAACAGGCTTGCAGTTAAATTGAGGCAACAAACATACAGAGCATTAAGTTGAGTATTACACAGTCAGGCCTCTGAGGTGCATACAGTGAACTTAATCTGAAAAAGTATAGTTGTCACTAGTTGTAAAAGCTTTTCCTGAGCTAATATAATAAAAATACTATGGATGAGGTGTATGAATGCAGGTACATCTTGCAGGAGAAGTTACCTCCAAGCTGTTAGCTTTCTACAGCCAAAGTCTTTCTGAAACCCACAGGAAGGTTCTGCCAGCACCAGCTAATCAACAGTGCTGGCACCTCGACCAGTATTGCTATGGATACTGAAGAAAGTACTAAAGGAGATGGGTATATCTAGAAGACAATTCAAGAAATAAAATCATTATTTTGCATGAAATTCTATCAATCGCACAGCTTTCCTATATCCATGGGGATAGATGTAAAAGCAGACATACGATTCTTGATTGACAGTGCTTCCATTACTAATGCAAATGAATAAGCTATTACAAAATATGATCAAAAGATTTTGGAGGCCTTCAGGGCAAAAACCTGCAGCAACAAGTATCAAGTCTGTGCTTTTTATTCATTAAAATAAAATATAGTAAATCTCCCTTCCTGCTGTGTTTCTTGCCTGCAGGATGGAGTGCGATGAAGGAGTCCTTTGGAACACAGGTTCATTTATGGACGTCTGGTCTGCCTGAGTCAGACAAGTGAGAGAAACACTTACAGCAAAGCAAGATCTCCAGATACCTATGTTTTTGGAAATGTTCTATTCTAGTTAGTTAAAATCATTACCAAGCAACTGTGTCTGCTTTAAATGAGAAAGCTATGGACAACCAGTGAGCAGTTCCTGATCTGCTATCCAAAAAGCAAAAACCCTGTTCTCTAGTTGGTAAGTCTGGAATCAATACAAATTTCTGATTGTGTTATGTCATGTTAAAGAAAAAATTAACCTGTTCTCATTTTAACCAGGTCAAAAATACACTCTCAGATTTTGACTGCTCACTTTGTTTGTTTTCATTCTATCTGTTCATGGCAAGGGTAATGTAGGCTTCTAAACCAGAGTATCAGTAGACTGACATTATAATTAGCATGTCATAGTCATTTCATAACCAATACTTCCATTTTAATTTTTTTTTCTGAATAAGAAAGGAACCATTCCTGGACTTGCTTTCTTGTCTGGCATACACACTAGGGAAAAATGCTCTGGTTTTCAAATTTTTCTCACTGTTACTTTAAGGGGCAAAAGTGAATGCATGCCCAAAACACTTTACTGCTTGTAAAGTCCTTCTGTATTTTAATGTGCCTCAGTATGACAAAATAAGAGGATAACTTTAAGTTTAGTAAGTCTCCTTTTCCTGTGTACTTTAATTTATTTTTCAGGCATTTCAAAGTGACTGTGCGGCACTCTATACATTGTAAAAAAAAAAAAAGCCTCTAGAAATGCTAGTCATGTCTAAAGTGAGAATAATTGGCCCTGACAGAGAGGAAAGTAGTAATTGGAATGAGACTTGTTTAAATAACAGTTTAAATTTTCTTTCCTTACTTTTCCGATTATATGCACTATAAAGCAGGATTTCTTTGCCTTGGGTGTTTCACAGAGTCGTTTCTGTATGCAGCATGCCCAGTAGTATAACTCAAGTAATAAGCCCAACCATAATTTGGATTAGACTTTGAGTTAACTCCCTTACATACAAATACGCCATTCAATTGGTATTAAAACTGTATCATCAAAATATTCAGGAGGCTGAAGCAGGACAGGCTAATTGCGTCCTCTAATTCTTCTAAGTTATCATCATTCCTTCATTCTGAACAGTTAAATGGAAATTCAGATGCAACACTAGAGGAGGAAAAACATGCTTAAAAACTTGAGGTATGAATACACTTCATGTTCTCCTAAACACTCTCCTCACTGTTAGTATCCAAGGAAGAGTAAAGTTACTATATTTTTTAGCCCTTCCTCTATGTGATTTGTGTTGTTCTTAAATATAGCTTTGCTCAGAGCTATGCAGAACAGGTGTTTTAAAAAGCTTTGGAGTAACTGTAACATGGCTGAGATTATTTTCCTATTGAGCACATCTGTCTCCAGCAGTAGACACAGCCTCCGTCTAAATAGTAGTGGGCGTCTGTGTGGTCACATCTGCCCTCCTTCAAAATATTTATGGCAAATGTAAATCAAGGCAGAGACTGACTTGAGAATCAGGAAAGATCAGGTGACATTTGCAGTGGAACAAATGAAATCTAAATTTGCCCTGATTGGCAGAATAATGTGTGAAAAATATTGTATGAGCTTGGTAATTTCCTACTGCAGCTTTGACAGACACAGCCAGAATGTCTCAGCCCTGCTAATCTCAGGGATCAGTTGTCCTTCCGACAACCTTTGATGTTTGTCTCCTGAACCTTTAGCTAAAACCTTCAAAGTATCTTAGATCTCATTTTGGTGTCTGTTTTTCTGTTTTTTTGTTTGTTTGTTTGTTTCGGTTTGGGTTTTTTTGAAATATTTCTTTGGTTGGTTGGTTGTTGGTTTTTTTAAAAGGAAACAAAGTCATAGGTGAAATTTGACTCTACTGATGTGAGTGACAAACTTCTACTGACTTCAATAACAAAGAATTTAATTCTTCTAAAGCAGTGTGTGGTCCACTTTTCGAACAGTGCCTCTGAAGTGTCTGAAATTCAGGATTCAGAATCATTTGGATTCTTGATGCTGTCCGAGCTTTAAAATGGAGACCAATAATTATAATAGTTTATGATTTATGAGGACCATTTTCCAGTTATATCCATTTGACTAAAAAACCCTGAACTATTAGCAGACCTATCCGCATGAAAATAAAACTACCTGGGAATTTACTACTACAGAGATAACAAGATGAGATCAGGCTCTTCAGTTCATCAATATGTATATTTTGCTTTGCCTTTTGCAATACAGATGATGTTACATCAGCTATTGCTGCTTTTTCACCTGATTTTCTTTAATCTTCACAAAGGTTTTCGGTATTTTTTTAATATTGAGTTTCCTAGAAACTATACGTGGAAAAAGCTAGCATTTTTTTGAATAAAAGTTAGTGTTAGGCAGAATGCGGGGATTTTGTGGAAATCTCTGACTCCAGCAGCAAAGTGAAAATTTTGGCCATAAAAAATATTTCAGTTTCTTTTCAATTTCTGTTCAGGTGTATTAACAAAATACCTTACAAGAGGTTTAGTTCAGCTGCTCATATCTTTTTCTCTGATGAATCAGGCCTTTTCTGCTGAACTACAACTCCCACAAGACAACAATGGCTTTTCAATCTTGGGGAACTGCACAGCCTCTAGCCCAGGCAGAGCTGATGGGGAAAGCCAACAAGCAGGGTGGGACAAGTGCAAGAAACACTCTGACTATAATTACTGTGAGCATCAGCCTCTCAAGAGCATCTTAGACACTTCTGTTAAGTTTTGCAAGAAACAGCTCTAGAGCTGGCCATAGTCTGTGATCCCCATCAGAGGTTTAAGTAAGTTTGGAAGCTGAAGAGCCTTCATGCACAAGAGCAAAACTGGGGTTGCATCAGACTGGTTTCAGTCTGGGTTAAATATGCCTGGCCTTTCTGTACTGCAGATCAAGAGTTCAAGTATAAAATGACACCATGTTTTAAACTGGTAGTTTCAGTGTAAGCAGCAGCTGCAAGTGCAAAAAGCAATGATATTGCCATCACACCCCTAACAGTCAAAACTGTTTGGAAATCTCATTTGTTTTTCATTAGTTACCGCAACAGTTTGAATAAAATCCTGTTCAATCTCAGCAAAGAGTACTTTGGAAATGTTAGTCTGTTATTCTTTAAACAAAGTTCAACAGCTATTAACAGAGTACTTGTTTATGATCTTCTATAAATATTATGTTTCTGTACTTCTTTGAAAATGTGGACTTTTTAATTTCATTTTTATTTTAGTAAAAACTGTAAAATTATGACTCACCAGCTGCAGAGTGCCAAGACAGGATATTTCCCAATATATGGGGCAAACAACATTTTTATGTATTTTTGTTACCAATCATATAAAACCCAGCTTATTTTTATAAATGGCTCCATAGGCCTGCACCGTAAAAGTTGCATATAATTTTATCCCAGTTTTCAGGGATTTTGGTGCCCATTACCTAGGAAATGTAAACTCTCACGTTCCTGAGCAAAGTCGACGTTGTAGTGATCAGTGAAACCCACTCATTTTCATGCAGAAGTGGCCACCTTTCTTCTACTCAGCCAAGGTCTCACAACCCAGACAGAATGTTGAACTGGACAAAAAAAGGAGCACATGCTGCTATGAGGTTTCAATACAACAGCTTAAAAGGAAGTTGCAAAATTAGCAAGGGGTGAGTGGTGATATTTTTTTCTTATTTCTTGAGTGCATATTATTGTGGCATAGCAACACAGCTATCACCACTTACCTGTAAATCATCCAGAAAAAATCATGTCTTAAAATAATGAAAGGAGCAAGCTTCATTACCTTATGATGCTTATAAAGCTTGCTGTAATAATACGTATAGTGGTTTACCTCCGGAGCACTGAATGTGCCTGACCAAAAGGAGTTCTACTGAGCTATTTGTATAATTAACGTGGGGATGTTAGTGGGTAGTTTAATCCCCAGATGTATATTTTATAATAGCTTAAGCTTCTCCCTTATGACTACTGCTATTAAAAGCAGTAGATTTAGATTTAAATCCAAATTGAATGAGTTGTGGCATGCTTTCACTTGTGTCTAAACCTTTCAGTGGCATTCCTCAAAATTGAGATAAAATTAGATGTAGCTTTATGGTTTAGGACACAGTAGTGCACTCTAGTTTTAAGTAACACCTTTGTTTTTATCACTAATTGAACTATTTTATTTTTAATGTAGGGCTAGACCCATGCCTCTTAATTGAAAAAAAATGGACATGCAAGATTTTGTCTAAAAGAATAAGCAATCAGTTTAATTTTTTAAATTGAGTTTATGCTTTTTGTTCCAACTTGTTTTCAAGTGGTGTCAAGGCACAATATGAAAACCCCAAATCTAAGCTGAGTAGAAGGCAAATGAAATCCCTAGGAAGTTTTTTCTTCCTATGATCAAATGCTAAGAGCTTGAGGAATAAACAGGAAAAGCTGTAAAAGTGGTAAACGAACTCAGAGAGCAGGTTAAGTAACTAAGAGGAAAACTGTGAACGTGGAATTTATCTTGGGAGAAAGGAAGGAGGCTTATTTTAAAGGTTGATTGACTTTTTATTATCTTCTATAACGCAATCCTTTGATGGCTCTGAAGAGGTGGTGTTTAAGGAAAATGAGACCTTCAAATACAGTAGCATGTGCAACATCACCACATGTCGTAGAACAGGAGTACATCTTTAACAGGCAATTAGCAGGGGCCAATGAGATGCAAAGAGTGATTCGGAAATTTACCTTGGGTATTAGCCAAAGGAAACCTAGCCAGAGGAAGGTAGGATGACTGCTAAAGGCTTAACAGAAAGAGCCAGTATCTAATCAAAGGGATGTGCAGACTAGAAAAGTGTTAGGAGCTTGGGCAGGCTTAGTAAAACAATGGAGAGTGGATTAGACTTGAAGATGCTGACAATAAGTCACAAAAAGTGTATGGAAGGAAAGACTAAGACCATCATTGCTTGTGACCTCTGTCTATTGTTCCTTGGCTGTGCACCTCCATAGCGAGCCTGACTCCCTCTCCCTGATGGCATCCTCTCAGGTACTGGGTGCTGCTGTTGGGTCTCCCAGGCTGAACAAGCCAAGCTCCCCAGCCTCTCCTCTCAGGTCAAGTGCTCCAGCCCCCCACCATCATGGCTGTCCTCTCCTGAAGACATCCTAAGGCTTCAACACCTTTCTTGTATTAGGGAAGCCATAACTGGAAACAGCATCGAGCAGCACCTAATGACTGCTGACTGAGGAAGGATAATCACTTCCCTTGACCTACTGGCTGTGCCCCTGTTGGTACAGTCCTGTATCCTGCTGGCTTCGCTGCTGCTCGTGTTTATCTGCTGCCCACCAGGACCCCCAGGTCTTTTTTAGCAGAGCTGCTCCCCAGCTAGTCGGTCCTCACCCTGCCTCAGTGCAGGGATGCCGGTCCCTCCCAAGGCCAGCATGTTGCATTTGTCCTGGTTGAATTTTATGACGTTCCTGTCGGCCCGTTCCTCCAGCCTGGCTGGGTCCCTGTGGACGGCAGCCCTGCCCTTGAGCATGTCGCCTGCTCCCCCCGCCATCCGGTGGTGTCCACAAACGTCCTGAGGGCACGTTCAGCCTCCTCATTGACACTGGGATCCAGCAAGGGATGGGAGAAGGCAGAGAGACTGCGCATCCAGCAGTTTAGAGACTGGAACCAGGTAATTTCTTCTTTGAGATCTTTTTAGACAAAATATGTTCATAAAAGCAACGTAAAGTCCTGAAATTATGTGAAGTTATGTTTGGTGTAAGAAGCTTCTAAAAACCCACATTCAGTGGGACTGAGTGGTGTACAGGCTGTGCAGACTGTGGCTGTTTCATCCACAAGTATTACAATAAATGAAGTTAATTTACTTCTGAGATAAAAATAATTTTGTGACATTCTTCTCGCTTTCAGGATACAGTATTCACCTAAATCTGTTAGGTCTGTCATAAACTAGCTTTTCAAACAGCAACAAAGTGTTGCTGTATCTGGCAGCCCCTCTCGTGTGACGCTGGGTTATCATTCTGCAGGCCAGGTATGACAGAATAATGGGCTTTGTGAAATACACAAGGTATAATTCTCCTTTTTTCCTTTTGCACAGATTAGAAAAACAGGATGTGAAAGGAATGAAGTTCAGACACAAAACCAAAACGAAATTAAAAAACCTCTTTGCAGTTTATAAGGTGACCATTCACAGGCTCTCAGTAATTTATGATTATTCCACAGCACTGTATAAGATTAGTTCAAGTTAAATTAGGCTACAGTGCTTGACTCTCACTCCGGATAATCTGACAGTCAGCTCTGGGAATAATCTTTGTGTGATAACAAATTAAATAAGTTTTTTCTTTCACTCATTTTTTTTCCCTTTTGGATTAAGTTGCAGTGTTGTCTTTTTAATAATGTTCAAGATTACTTCCTGGGCACACGATGTTACTGGAGTTTTTGACTGTTTTTTCCCCAAATGCAAGCTTTTAATTTTGTTTCACTTTATACATTACACACTTCTATAGTGGTCTTACTTTTTAAAACCCAGTGTCAGAATCAGATTTGAGCCAATGGGAGCATGTAAAAGTCTGTTCACAGTTAACTTGCTGAATTAGAAACCAGATATTTATTCAGATTGTTTGAACTCATTAGTCAGACTTTGGGCAACAGCAGAAGTCAGGTTAGGTGAAATTCCCTGTGCATTGGGAAGGAGATGCATACCTAAGCAACACTTAAAATCACACAGAATACAGAATAGTTTTCATTTTAATCGCATTTATAACAGACCAGTTTACAACAGCTATGTCCAATCAGGGAACTGGACTATGCTATGTGATTTAATACATTAGTCATAAAACATGGAAAACAAATGCCTCATGTGAAACAATCAGCTAAAAATAACAGTACATTGCTCAAATCAGATGTGCAGAATTAGCACATGAACACAGAATTTATAAATTAAGGACTAAATTACAAGTGAAGCTTGTACACAACATATATAGGAGACTAATAGTTTCTTTAAATATTAATATCCAACTTTCAGGTACCATCCCCATGAAGAACCACCCATCCGGCTGCCCTCTTACTTTACAGAACATTGAATAAAGAGCCCCGATTCCTGCATTTCTGAAGGACTTTTGCACTATCACATTGGAGAGCGAAGAGTTGCTCAGTGTCCTTTTTAAGCATATACTCTGCCAGGACTAATAGTTTTTCTCTCATTGCTTGCCATGGTGCCCAATTTAATAGATGTATTGGAGTGGGTCCTCTCAGCTTGGTGACTGCTGAGGCACTTTGTTCTCCATGTGTTGTATCAGGGAGGTCTGAACAAGTCTATTAGGTGACAGAATACCTGAGGTTTTGTTACAAAACTCAGTATCCCTCTCTCTAAACCCCTGTTCTCAACCTAATGTTTTACTTTTGTGCTTGCTCTTATAAATAACTTTGAAATCCTGCTACAAGTTTCTCTACTAATAAATGCCAAATAGTCCACATATGGTAGACCTTGTCTTGTTTTTGTTTTTCTACTTAATATTTACTGAATACTTGAGGTATGTATGGTTTAAGAGATTTTTATTGTATGTGGCATAGTTTAAGCAGTAGTGGCAGTTTCCAAGTTGTTAGAGAAGGACGTTCTGTTTGATCGAGAACATCTGTTTGTTCCTCAGCTGTGCAACCGCGATCATCCAGAAACCCTGATTCAACTCATCATCTTTCTACTGACAACAGTTAAAATCGGAGAATCAGAAAGAGAAAGGAGGAAATACAGTCTGCTTAGAGAAGATATTAGGTCTTCTAAAAAGGTTTCCTTTTCTAAGATGAGGAAAGTGTTATCATCATTCTAGCAATTGCCCCGCCACTTCATGATTGGAGGTTAAATCTTGCCATAAATTCAGAAATAAGTGATTTATTTTGTGCAGTCATACTTGCCCTCCTTAATAATGTCTCCAGGTTCAAGGAAGTGTCATGTTGGTGGTTCCATCTCAGACTATAGAAACCAAATAATTTCCAGCAGAAAATGCATCTTCACGAGTAGTGGCTGTTTTCCTGCCTGAGGAGACTCTGCCTCCAGTTATTCCTCCAGGTCAGTCAGCAAAGCATTGCCTTCTCAGACCTGTGAGCAGCACCCATGAAAGAATGAATGCCTTATGAACAAGTCTCTATGCTTTCATTTGAAATGCCGTATTTTAAAAGTAGAATACCTCTCTGACTTCAGCCTTAATCTGTGAGTTAATGGTTATTCTGAGGTGGCTGTTTCTGTCCATCTATGAGCCATGCATGCTTTACTCTTCATTCTAACTATACCTGGGTGGCCTGGAGGAAAGTATAAAAAATGTTGTATATCCATTTGGATATTGATGTAATGTTTCATTTTTTTAAGTCAAAACTTTAGTTTGAATTCCAGAAGTTGAAGTGGCAGCTGATGGTCAGTAAGTAGTTTTTTGCATGGCTCTGCTTCTGAAGACGCAGCTTTATGCTTGGAAATTATTTTTGGCTAAGTCCTGGTCTGAGTTGACACCTGATCTGTGAGACAATGAAGTTCCAAGTGGTGGAATCCACTTCATAGACTCTCACCTTCTCAATTCACCCATTTTTTTCTCCTCAGCCTTCATTTCTGTCCTTCCTCAACAGTTTCTTATTTATTCTTTATATATATGTTTATATATGTATGTATATTTTTATTTTGTACTAAACATAAAAAATAATTTGCCATCCCTATGCTTCTCTTGGATGAAAATTCAGACTAGCAAGAATCAACTATAAGAAATCAGAGTTATGTCTTCATTCTCTTCAATGAGAATGCCACATTGTAAATCTTCCACCAGGTTTTATTGCATCATGGTTCTAGAAGTCCAATTTTGTTCCCAGATGATATTCCTCAGCAAATAATTCCCTTGAAATCAGAGGAAAATTAGAATGACATAACTATTCCTGTAATATCAGAAAAGAAACAAATAACAAACTCTATAATTTTTCTTTTACAGTTGCATGACTCTATTTATCCTTTCCAATGTAACTTTGAATGAGTTTTTGTCCTGGTTTCAGCTGGGATAGAGTTAATTTTCTTCCTAGTAGCTGGTACAGTGCTATGTTTTGAGTTCAGTATGCGAAGAATGTTGATAACGCTGATGTTTTCAGTTGTTGCTCAGTAGTGTTTAGTCTAAAGTCAAGGATTTTTCAGCTTCTCATGCCCAGCCAGCAAGAAAGCTGGCGGGGCACAAGAAGTTGGCACAGGACACAGCCAGGGCACCAGACCCAAACTGGCCAATGGGGTATTCCATACCATGTGACGTCCCATCTAGTATAGGAACTGGGGGGAGTGGGGACAGGGGATTGCCACTTGGGGACTAGCTGGGTGTCGATCAGTGGGTGGTGAGCAATTGCACTGCGCATCATTTGTACGTTCCAATCCTTTTATTATTGCTGTTGTCATTTTATTAGTGTTATCATTATCATTATTAGTTTCTTCTTTTCTGTTCTATCAAACCGTTCTTATCTCAACCCACGAGTTTTACTTCTTTTCCCGATTTTCTCCCCCATCCCACTTGGGGGGGAGCGAGTGAGCGGCTGCATGGTGCTTAGTTGCTGGCTGGGGTTAAACCACGACAGTTTTCAAGAAAGATGTCTTTTCACTCAAACTCTTTCACTGTCATCCTTCATTAGAAGTCCTCACAGGCCCTATTCTGTTTGAACAAATAGTCAGTAGAAATGGTCAGCAAAGTGTAATGTTAAGACAGTGTTGTATGATCTTCAGGTCTGTGGGACCTAAGAAAATACATATCTATTAAGAAAACTGTTATGGGAAGATGCTTATCCATGGTTCCCTGTCAAAACTCATTTAAGTATCAATTGGATTTCTGCACTTGCCTATCCAGGCTCCAGGGTGTTCATCCTTTTCCTTAATGAATTGGAAGAAGAAACAGACAATCATAAGGTTAGAATAAAAAGCTACTACGTACATTTGAAATATGGTCTGGAAACGTACAATGAAATTTGTTAAGGACAATACAAAATATAGGGAAAACTAGCTGGAGAAATATAGTATAGGGATGGACTGGGGTGACAGGAAAACTGCAAAAAAGATGAGGACTTTAAAGAAGCTGAAAAAGAGTCTGCAGAATCATCTGGTTGTAGAAAAGACAAGTCCATATTGCGATAGATGACCAGAAGTGTTGCACACAAAATCTGTGATGTAAAGCTTGTGCTACTGGAACTGGTGTGTCCTCAGCTGGAGTATGGTGGCTTGGCTTTGGCACTACAATTCAAGAAGGATGTGGACCCATTAGGAACACACAAAAAGAGCAACAAGTAGTAACTTAAAACTGTGAAAGGTAGAAGTAATTAGGATTGCTTGACAGTGGGAAGATAAAGCTGAGGGTCGATATAACAGGGGTATTTGAATATAAATGACAACTATAAAGAGGAAGTGATTAAACTGCTGCATATTTGGTGTGGGTAGGACAAAAAGCAATGGACTTAAATTACAGCACAGGAAGCTTAGGAGATATATCAGGAGAAACTTTTCAATAGTAAAGATATTGAAATACTGAAAAAGGTTGCCTGAGGAGACGAAACAGTATGTATTACCAATAAAAGTTTTTCTGAAAGGGTAGATAAATATCTGTCAGAAAATGGCACAGGCATAGTTGATACTGCCTCCTGAAATCTTTTCCAGGTCTTTTATATGATTTCAGACTATACAGTCAGTATTGGCTATACGACCTCTGCTAATATTTTAGCTTTTATAAGAGCCAGTGCTTTGCTGAGGTGAGAGCTGTGTTCTTTAATCAGGCATGAGGCTAATCTCCTATGTCTAGCAGAAACTACAAAAGTCCACAGTTTTCCTTTTCTGGTTTCAGCTGCTTATCTTAGGTTTTAGAAAATATAATTATGGACGGTGATCATTTGTTTCCTGGAAAGCATAATTCTGCTACTGTATCAAAGCTGACTCAGCAACACACATCTGGTTTTAATGTACTCATGCAAAACAAAGTGGCCACATAATGACCTATCTTAGAGTATGCAAAGTCATGCAAACTGATTATGACCCTAAGATCCCTAATCTTTTGAAGAACATTTACTTTGACTAATTTTCCCAATATTCAGAAGAGAGTGTGATTGAGAAGTATTTTGATGACACCAAAAAGGAAGATAGGCATTTTCCTGTTCTCTCAGGAATATTGTTTCTTAGAAAGAGGAAATTTCAATGATGTAAAACACTGGAATGAAAAATTATTTTAATGGGAAAACTTCCAAGAAAGAACTGTCCCTTAAATAAGAATACATATGACTTCATGCATATTATTTCAGAACTCTTCAGATCTTCCAAAGTCCACAGTTCAAGGATGACAGTAGTCTGAAAAGTATCTCAGTAAAAAGAGCATTATGAGGTTCTGTGTTTATTGTATTCTCATGCTTTCTCTATCTGAAGTGCTCAGTTTAACTTGGCGGATAACTCTGGGAATTCAGCCTCAAATCAGAGAGTTAAATTGGCAGGGCTGGATCAGACTCAGAGAGTCAAAGGATGATGCAGGTGGGAAGGGACCTTGTAAGGTTTCTACCTGCCAGGTCCCCAGTCCAACCTCCTGCTCAAAGCAGGGTCAGCTCATGCTCAGGCAGACTGCTCAGGGCTGTATCAGATGGGTCTTGAAAACCTCCCGAGACAGAGACTACACAGCCTCTCTGAGCAACCTGCTCCACTGCTTAGCTGCTGTTATGTGGAAATCTTTTTCCTTTTATCAAGTCTGAACCTGTCCTATTCCAGTTTATGACCTCTGTTGCTCCCCAGCCATGCACCTCCACAAAGAGCCCGGCTCCACCTCCTTGAAGCCCTGCCTGCAGGCTCTGGTCGGGGCTGCTCTTGGGTCCCCCTGAAGCTGCCCTTCCTCCGGGCTGAACAAGCCCAGCTCCCCAGCCTCTCCTCCCAGGGCAAGTGCCCACTGTTGTGGCTGTCTTCTGCTGGACATTTCTCAGGCTATCAACTTCTGCCTTGTATTGGAAGGCCCAAAACTGCACGCAGCATCCGGATGCAACCCAATGAGTGCTGAGTGAAAAGGGTTTTAGCGGGGTAAACCCAATAGCAGTAACTAGTAGATAAAAGAGGAAGAAAAAATTTTGTCATTGAAATAAAGCACCTGCCACTGACTAGACACAGTGACGGTATGTGTTTAAGCAAAATAAGCTTAGAGAAGCATCCCACTGCAGGTTTGCTTTGCTGTTTGACAGACTAGATATAGTCTGAATCTTTTGTTTAGCTGGTATATTTCAATGATGCTGCTAATACCTTGTTCTCTGAAGTATTACCACATGGAGAAGGTTAGAAGGAGTGTTTGAAGACAAAAGTGATGTTACTGTCACATAACTTAGCTAGAAGTCCTGTAGACATTCCCAAGAGCCAGTCAGTTAAAGCTCTAGCAAGTTAATCCCTCAAAACTGAAACAGCAATAATTAAGCCTACATTTGGCCAGCCATTTTTATTTTAGAAGTTAACAGTCACAGAAAGAGTGAAAATACTTCTATATATTCAGGGACAAAACCTAGCAAATTTTTTTTTTTTTTTTTTTGGAGCTGTCTCTGGAGTACTGTGGTTCAGAAGAACACCTGAAGGTGGAAAGAATGTACATTATAACTATGGTCTTTTGAGACAAATTCAGTGCTAATGATTCATTTCTAAAGAAACAAGTTATCACTGCGGGAGGCAGTAAATACTGAAGAACACTGAGAAAGAGAGGAAGTAGAAAGCAAAAATTAGTCATTGCTTGTAACCAGTTTGCTTCAGTGTACCTACTGTGATTTAGACGTATCTCGGTTTAAAAGAGACAGGCTCTGTGCGTTTGGATTTTGACTTAAGAGATTTAGCACTTGCTGAAAGAAGGATGGAATGAAGTACCTGAGTGAAAGGATAAGACATGATTGCGTTCAACTGTCCTATTTTAATGTATGTAAGCAAAGGGCACAGGTGTTCAGACTGTCAGCGTGTGGCTGGGAGGCTGAAGCAAAAGCAGGAGCATTTGTAAGGGCAGACTGGTTTTGTACATGAAATTTGGGCAGACAGCGAGTTGCTTACCTTGCCATAATAAACTACGCTCATATGCTTGTGTTTGGACAAATGGTAGTGAGTGCTACTGTGTGTGTACAAAGTTAAAACCTGTTTTTTAAAACACTATTCCCAAATTGTTGTTTTAAATGTACCATATAGGTAATGGCAGCCTCACAAATGGTTGATGATCATCGCTGGCTAATCCATCTTGCCTACGTGCCAGCTGACCAGTAAGCAGCACCCATGACTGAAGCAGTTTTATTCCCTCCTTGCCTGCCAGTAAGTATTTATGGGATGGAGAAAAAAAAAAGTAATGATCTTTACTTTGCATTTCATTTTAACTACAGAATGTTTTCTAGTGCTTTGTTCAATCAGATTTTAAAATACTGCAGAGACAGGGCTACAACCAAAAATCCAAGCCTAGCGAGTGGCTACTCCACAGCCTGTTAGAACTTGCTATAACTTTTTTATTTTCTAGAGTTCTCTGCAGACTTCATTAGACCTAATTGTCCCCTTCTTTCACTTGTCACTGCGGTTGAAGTTCCATTCCTTTGTAAGCTAAGAGAATCTGAGCTGTATACTTCAAACCCGATATTTAAATCAGAAAATATTAACCCACACCAAAACACGTCTAAAAGACTATGAACATGTACATTACTTTATAAGTCAACGGTCAATATAAATCTCTCATTTCCCATTCACAGTGTCAGAAGGCCATATCAATCAGTACTTTAAGTCTGTGGATGGTAGACATTTCTCTAAAGATGGTGTTTCAAGAAATATTAAGTATTAAAAGGTTAAAAACTAAGAAAACAGTAGCAAAAGAGAGAGAAAAAAGTTCTCCCATCAGGCCAATTGATTCTAAGGGCAGGGTCACTGAATGTAGCATTATTTCTCCTGGTCATGTTTCTTTCCTACCAGAGCTCCAAAGTAAGCTAACTGTGTAAGCAGGATTGAAATACACAACCCCCTTGTGACTGGAAGCAGTAAAGCATTCTCCACTTGCGGTTTTCTTCAAATGAGCCTGCATGGAATATGTGTTTGAAAACAGTGAAACTCTTTATTAATCAAGTACTTCACTTGCCATGCCAGCATAAAGTTTCATTTATGTCAAAACTCCCTTAAAAATGGTTTGGAGTAGTGTCTTGTACACAGACCTTCAACAGAAGAAATATTTTTGGAATTGTAAATACAATAATCAGGGCAAATATTTGCACCATTTGAGAAGCTGCTGTAAAATCTTCAATCATAGGTTACAATTCCAACATTTTACTTTGGTTTCCTACTGTATGGAAATAAGGAAATTATATAGCACTGCATCTAAAATACAGTGTCAGACAAGCTATCCTAATTACTAAAGGAGGGCTTTTGCTAACCATACCTTGTTTTCATAAGAAATATGTCACAATAAATGAAATAACTCTCTAAATATCCCAGTAAGAAGTGGTATCTAAAAGGAAACTCAGATTTTAGTATCTGCTCTATGTTAATTTAAGGCTCTAAACTGTTACCTGGTATGCAAATTCTCTTTGAAACTATGGGTAACTGCATAACTGAAGACAGCTTTAAAAAGATGTACTTTCTTGCAATAGAGACCCCTAACACTTCTGAGCTAGCAGTCTCCATTCACAACACCCCACTTTCCAGAACAAAGGCTCATGCAACGTGTATGCAGGTGAATGGCATTGTACTGGATGTTTTTGTGTGAATCTGTGAGACAAATCCATGGGAGAAGCTGAAGAGGGCATAAGGAGAGTACCGTATCTATCCAGCACAAGTACACAGAGCAAGGAGAACAGCCTGGAGAGAAAGGATTTAACATCTCTGTAATGGCATTCAAGAGATGTCTGACTTCATTACTTCCTATTTCTTCTCCTAACTGGAAACATCCTGAATCACCTTGTACGTTTGGCTGAACACTAGGATTAGAAATGTTATCAGCCCTATTGACAGATGGCCCCAATGGACTCACTAGCCTGGACTCTGCTCTCAGTAGGATCGCCTTCCCATTCAATGTCCACAAGGGAGTGTGGAGCTGCCCTGCCCTGTTGAGACCACAGGGACCGAACCGTAATTCGGACAGTCGCAATCAGGCTGCTTTTTATCTAAAAGACAGCAGCAGTGCGGCATGTGTGTGTCAGCTAAGCCATGAAAGGCTGGTGCAAAAGTCATGAGCACTGAGCAGCTGTGGGGAGCTCAGCTCCACAGAGATGGAAGGGGTGCAAAAGCCCGTTCAGTTCTCTGTGCACACACAACGTCATGGTGTCCGCAGCCTGTTTTCTGTGAATATCCCAGAGAAGCATCATGGCTTATACCTTCTGTAAAATGCTGTTTAGCTGGCATAAGAACAGCAAAGTCTAGCCCTGTGTTATATATATATTTACTTGCATGAACTGTTTTCTTTTTTCAGTGGCTTAAAAAAGACCAGCCACTGCTCATTCATTCACTAGAAAAGACCCACTGATCCTTTGACAGGTACAGCAGAAGTTATTTTTCATCGTGGCATGAATAGTTTGTTTTGTTTTACAAAAAAGCACTTCACACCAAAGCACAGCCAGGAATTATCATTCTTCTTATGCTTGTACAGGTGCACATTCTGAATTAGGCACACAGAGTCAGGCGGGCTCCTAATGGAGTGATGACACTAACACTGCAACAATAGAAGGGGCCTCCAGGGATGCTGGCTGCGGAGCGGCGGTCTGGGTAGGAATGTGCTTTTTAAGAGGGCTACAACTTCAAGCATTCTGTGAAGCTGACAACGCTTTATACCACCGCTGTAGACTTCTCGCTGCACAAATAAACACGAGTACAGTGAGCCATATCAGACTGTGGGATTTAAATCTCAGCACCTTGTGTGGGAAGAGCTTGCAAGAAGTCAATTTTCAACACAGTTCACCTCAAGGTGTGTGCTGAGACATCCAATCCACAATGCAGGTCTTCAGCTCATGTCCTGTAACACCAATGCTTTTGTTGTTTTTGTCTATCCATCTATATAGATATTCATTTATTGAAAAAGGGATCTGGACTCTACACACAAACTGTGTGTGTGTTTATGCGTGCATGTGTTTGAACAGGGTCAAGTACAGCCATGTGAAAGAAGGAGTCATGGCAAAACTGTTTATTGCAACGTGTGAACGAAAGAGCTGAAGTATAAATAGTTTTGTGAGTGGCAGGGGCAATGAAGCCTGTTCTCCTGTAGAGTTAATGCTGAAGGCTGAGATCCCGTGCGGATTCACTGGTGTCTGGCAAATGCCGAGGATAACATTGCTTTGTGTGAGTAGTATCAACATGGTCTCTCTCTTCTACTCAGAAGCTTGTTTTAACAAAACTTTCAGGAACTGGAAAGCTTGGAGAAGAGAACCCCTCTGATGAATTTGTACAGCTACTGTGTTCAAATGCTGTTAGGAGGAGCCCAGGAACAGCAATACCACATATGCCTCATTTGTTTAGGAAACCAAAAGAAGTTAATTTAATATCACAAAAAAATGACAGTAATAATGAAAGTGAAAGTCCCTGTTAGAGTTTCTGAAACTGTTCACTGCTGATCCAGATGTTCGGGGCTCATTTCTTCATTGTTTCTGTTTATATTCCTGTAGAGCCAGGGGCCATGACTGGTGCTCAAGCCGATTATTGCACAGAAATGCCTCTGAAACGTCAGTTATTATTCATGTCTTCAGCCCACTCAGCAGCCTGATTAACAAGGTACATCTAATTCAGTGTAACTGTGTAGCCCATTGACTTGCATAGAGCCACCAACATGCTTGAATTGCAGGCTTGTTTTAAGTAACTTGCAGAACTGCAGCCTTAAATAGAAAGTATGCACTAGAGGTACATGGATCATGTCCGTTCAAGGTTCAGAGGTACTGTAGAGGAAAATTTGGAGCTAGTTCAGGTTCTTCAGTGAAAATAAAGCTTCATACTTTTTGGATGAATCTTGCCTCTGGTGTTTTTTTATCTTTGCAGAACACCCTGTATGCTTGAAAGCATGGAAGAAAGTTATCTACCACATATTTCTGATAAGGATTCCAGACAGGCAGATGGAAGTTGCCATTTACTGGTATGACCCTGTTCAGGTACTGTTTCCTAGATCCCTGTTCTTTTGGGGACATTTTGCCTAGGGTCAGTAACCAGAAAGATCTAGTTTTAAAATACTGCGGGACATGCCATCAATTTCCTCTGCAGCTTCTACATTGCATTGCCACAGATAGTTGAGGCTAGAGCACATGAATCATACAGAATGACAATCTGGACTCCTGTGCTTTTAATTCCAGTCCCAGCAACCCATTTAGCAGTAAGCACTATTGGTTGTGCTGTTGTGTGTCTCATGGCACTGAGGTATCTTCCTGCAGAGCAGAGATAGCAAAGGGTAGGTGTATGTGGGATTGTGATGGTCCCCAGTGGGATATCACCTGAAGTAAATGTCTTTGCTTCTTGCTGGAAAGCTCTGTGGGTAAGAGCTTTTTGTTCTATATGTATCTGTCTAGTTCTTGCATTTTTCTCTCTTTTCTTAATCCTTAATATCCTCAGTTACTGTAGAGAAGATAATTTTATTCATGTGGGTGAATGCCATTAAAGTGATGTGTTGAAAGCATGATTTTAGAGGAAGTTGCTCACAGTAGTTTGTGGAAGAATGATTTGAAAGGTTAAAAAAAAAGTTTTACAGTTAATCAGCACACTTCGGTAGATCAGCAGATCATTGAAGTGTGGCTTTTTTTGTCTGAGCTAATTGTCAGGTGTCTGCAGCTAACTTACTCTTTCACGATAGTGAAATGCTATGATTTGAAACATACAGCAGATCTTATTGCTGACAGGTTACGGCTGTTTTTCAAGAGATAGTGCTAATGCAGTGACACAAGAGAGACTGTTTTAGAGCTATCCAGCATTTAGGCCAACAGTGGCACCATTTCACGGAGCATTCATGACCTCCTCTCCCGGAATAGTCTGCATTCCTAGAGATCAAATGACAACATAGGGTCTTCAGTCTACGTCTTCTCTGAGACACAGTGCATTACCCATTTCTCCTTGTGTTGTATAGCCACCTTAGTGTCAACTATCATGGGAACACAAAGCAGAGAGTGGTCACCGGAATTCAGGCTGCCATTCAGCAAGTTGTAAAAATTAGTTCGAGTACTACTGCTATGATGGCAAGGGAGTTTAAATATCATCTCATGAAAGCCCAGAGGTACCTTCTGAAAGAAAATAACATGATGACTTTGCTTTTCTGAGTCATCTCAAGCTTGGTTCAGTCCAAAAGCAGCAAGGGTAATTTTTTAGCGTGACTTCTCCCTTGAGGACTCATACAAGGTATTGCATGAGATGTTCGTGGGTACCCTTGTGTTCTTTACATGTTCCACATATCAACATGTTGAAGTCAATTATACAGATCACTGGATTTCTTGTTTTTAATTGCATTCTGTCAATGTTCATAATTAACAGAAACCTCAGTCTTGCTCTTTATGGTGATCAAGAAATGTGGTGGCTGATCAATCCTAAGGCAAATTCTCTATTAGTGTCATGTATTCCCACATGTCTGTTCTCAGTAGGGCAGCTCAGCAAATTGCTGGTCCACGCTGAGGGGAGAGTGCTCAGGGAGTCTGAAGTGTGTCAGCAGCTGTGTCACTCCCTGGAGCTTCAAGGGCAGATTTCATTTTGGGGGTTCATAGTTACAATGGCTCTCCAGAAACATTTTGAGAACAACTCTTTGCTCCAAAAGCTGTATTTGGCACTCTGCCTGTGCTGTTTTACAGGGACAGATGTAAAATGTTAGGGCTGTGCTTATATTCCCAATGGCCATAAATCCCTGAGAAGAATATGCTGATACGATGGAAACACTGCAGATTTCATGGAATATGAATATGAAATATACATAGCATGTACACGTATATATATACACACAAAGAGAGAGATTAATATAGTGTTCATTAACAGTTAACACTAATATGCAAATAATGGAACACCTATAAAGTAGACCTCTTGATTCTATGAACATTCTTGTGAATATATGTTAAGTTTAGATAAGATATGTTTTAGAAGAGTCTATAGGAGCAAAGTTCCTCCAGCACAAATTCAAGTCTATTTTTAGTAGACCAGCTAAAAAATTTCCTGCAGCTGCAAAGGACCTAAAGTTTTTACAATACAAGTTTGAGGGCCTATATGCAAGTTATTCAAAATTGTCCACATTTGTTTTCTCTTGAATCTACTTATTGAATGTGTCTAAAGATGTCTCTTTTAATTGCTAGTCCTGGAAGCTCATGCAGAAAACTGAAAATCAGCAAGATTTTTTTGGCTCAGTCACCACTAAAAAAATGCATATATCAGAACATAACGGTTTTGTTGGTGCACACAGCAAAGTATGATAGACTCAACACAGCATTCATATGGAATGGCTTCCACATC
Organism: Harpia harpyja; assembly: GCF_026419915.1. Classification (NCBI taxonomy): domain Eukaryota; kingdom Metazoa; phylum Chordata; class Aves; order Accipitriformes; family Accipitridae; genus Harpia; species Harpia harpyja. The sequence goes on from NC_068941.1 coordinate 74,768,397, forward strand.
TCTGTATAAGATACAGCAATGGACAGATATGATAGAGGCCAGCAGAACTGCAAGAGAAGAACCATTTATGAAGCCAAAATCTTAAACCAGACAAAAGTGTCCTTTTCACACACTAGTATAATTAGCCATCAGATTCAATGCCACATGACGTTACAGCGGTCAAAAGCATAAGAGAGCTCAAAAAGGGATTAGAGCATTATGGAAGATAAGTTTATTGGTGACCATTACACACATTGAACCATCTAGAAATTGGTGCCCATTAAGATCCAGAGTTATGGCTTGCTGGAAGCCAAGAAAAGAAATGATGGAGAGGACTGACTTATACAAGTAAGTTTTTAATACTTGTCTCTCTCAGTCTGTACTAATCATCACAATGGAGAGAAGATTAGATGCAGTATGGTAGTCCTTACGTGAATACTATTTACTATTGCATAAATATTCACGTGTAACAGAAGTGGAGAAGAGCAAACTCTTTCCATATAGTTCTGATTCATGAATACTGACAAAGGTAAAGGCTATTCAGGTATCTGATATTGATTTCTGCAAGAGCAGAAATGTTGGCACCATGTCTTCTTCAGGAGCTCTTACTCCACAGGAACATGAAGAAGTATTTTGAGATTTCTATGAAAAAGTAGGTTATGTTCGTAAGATTCACTGTAGTATGACTGCCTTTTCCCAAGCTCTTTGAAGTTTGTTGGAGATATAACAGGATTGGAGAACTCCTGCATAAGGGCAGTGGGACTCAGAGGAAACTTCCTCTTCTGTTTGTCAGGTTGTGGTTTTAATTTGAATTCTCCTTCAGTTGACAGCTCCAGAGCCTTCCATAAAAAACATGCCTTCTCAAAAAGAAAGTGTTTCCTGAAGCTACAGACTTTTTTTTTTTCTTTCTTTTTTTTACTTTTTAACCAGTCTTCCCAACAGCTGTGTTGCTTGACCAGGTGCCATGTTCATGTTTGTGGGAGAGCCATCTTTTCGTTACATTAATGGTGTTTCAGTTATTGCTTACTGTGCAATATTCTGGGTTCCAAGGAAAAGGAAATGTTAGATTGCCAATGCAATACATAAGCCTTATTTATATCTTTGTTAGACAAGATCCTTAGGATTCCTCACTCAGTTTGGATTCCTATATATCAGTCTGGACAGGTGCACGTACACATTTGCCATGAGCGTGCAGTGAGTTCAAAGCCTCTGGAGGTATTGGACCTACTGTCTACCTACTGAATAGAGGTCAAGCCCATATAAGATATGTCAAACATATTCCTGATGTGTCACAGGTGCAGAATGATTTTGCTGCACACACAGTAAGCTCAGCCTACCTGGGATGCACTGACCTCACTGCCTCTGCATGCCTGGACTTGACCTGAGCATCTAGATCTTCCATCTGCCAGGGTATTTGAGCTGTCAGATAACTCTTGGGCTGACCAGTTAGCCATTTAAAACTAGGCCAAGTGCATGAAACTCACGTTCACCCTAGACAGAACAGCAGGAAAACAAAGATCATGGCTGGCCCCATGTTCTGACATTTCTGAAGCAGCTGTGGCAGACCTCTCATCTTACTTCTTTCACCTAGCAACCTTATTTGAAACAAATAGCATTTTCAGTTAACACATGGCTAGCTAAGGCACAGTGTTGAAATAACTACTACGGACTCCTCAATTTATTTCTTATTTGGGAAATTACAGCTTTCTTCTTCTTCACCTCTCAAGCTTCTAATGAACCTTATTTGATATTTATAAAGTGCTGGACATGTAATAGGCAAAACAAAGTACTTCATCAAGACTGGCCAAAAGACAGCTTAGAGGAGCACTTTGTAGGTTTCTATTGTGACCTTGAGAAGCACAGAAAGGATCCATACTACTGTATGTCCTCAGTAGCTGGGACACAACAGTCGCCTCTGGGATCCTGTTCCTAAGTCCTGAAACAAGTTCCCTTGCTATTGTGTAGGGACTGAAAATAGGAGGAACGTCATTCTTTTGCTCTCAGTGAAGTAAAGAAAGTTGAAGCTGAAAGTTTTCAAGTGAAGAATGCTGGTGTCACTTTCCACACTTCCTAGATGGGTTGGAACAGTCTTCTGTTCAAGGATCATTATGTTTGCTGATCATAATTCCTTTTTTTCAGAAATTTTAGGTGAGCTTCTCCATCCTAGCAGCTCATCCAGGCTGTAGAGGCATCTCCTGAAGCTCTAGGACCATATTATGCCAGCCTTGAGTTCCTTAATGGGCATGCATTTAACTCATTAAGGGCAGCTATTCAGTACATTTAAGACAAGCTTTATGGAGACTACTATACTTTACACTTGTGTAGGAAATGTCTAGAAAAAGGTGTTTGAGAAATATCTATTTTGAATGAAGTCTAGCCATCATAGATCATTGCCATTCATTTTGAATCAGGTATGTCTTTCCCCCTTGTCCTGGTTAAACCACGACACCCCTGCAGAATATCATGAATACACCATGGTCAGATTCATCTGCCACATGGACTGGCTTAACTTGAATGTGAACTCTCTAACTTGAAGTGAATTAATACTATTCTGTGTCATTATGACAGGAAGGTTGCTTTTTCTAGTCATCTGTGCAATTGCTGAAATTGTCAGCTACTCCTATGTATAAGCTATACTATGCTTTAGTACATATGTAATCTACACTACAGTGGTTTTCATTAAGAAGATGGAAATAACAAGAGATGTTAGCTTTTCTCCTTGGTTTGAGAACTTTAGGCAGTTCTTTTTTTTTTTTCCACTAGACTCTATAATTGATTTATGTATTCCTATTTCTTCATATCCAGACACAGAGCTTATGAATGGATATACAGAAGGTAGGTGCATTCTGCATGTTTCTCCTTCCAGGCAAAAGATTTCCTTCTAACCTCTCAGTCATACCTAAACAGAGTTTAAATTTTGCCTGTGGAGTACATCTGCATGGAACTTTAGGTGCGTAATCTGCCTGGCATTCGGTCATCTTGTGTTTTAAAACACTTGGCTTTTAACATTTTGGCTCAGAAGGAGGGATTTTGATCCCTACACATTTTATAACAGACTTCAAATATGGTCTAGGGAAAATTAAAATGTTACCCATATATGGAAGAAACTTGTCAGTCTCAGAGCATGTTCTAGATAGTTGCTTTGCATTGTCCAGGGAAAAGAGCTGGGAGTAGCTCATTTTATAGCTAAAGTGAAAAATGTGGGTTTTGTAATATGAACAGCCCACTGAAAACATGATAAAATATTCCCTTCGACGATATTACATTTTAGTTTATTTCCCATTGCCTAACACCAGACATTTAGATAATGATGGCTGTCTTACAGGAAACTAGTTGGATGGATCAAACTTAAATTGAAAATTTTCAATATGAAATCAGGTAGCTTAATTTAATACTGTGCATGATGCATTTTTGTTATGTCGAAAATCCCAAGTTAAAAAAAAACCCACAAATTTTGAATGTTTTCTTGTAAACAGAACCTATTTACAACCTATTCTCAGTTGTTTAACTTAGTTTGCAACAATAATTAAAACCTGACCACTTCTGCTTATGCAGATAGGGATGTAATGGAGACCAACCCATAAGTGGTTTGACTGACTGCCTGGGTCAACCTACCATAGAAAGGTCCTTTTGAATTGGAGTGTTAACACAAAAAATTTTGAAGTGTTAATATGAATTATGTGTAGGAAGGAACAGTCTGGCTGAATGTTTGAACACATCAACTGCTTCTGATAATGTTTGTTGTGTCATGCTACCTGTATGAATTGCAAGATTCACTTCTCTTTTTTCCCCACTATTACTACTATTTGGTGGTCTATCAGATTTTACTTACGCACCAAGTACTACTTTGTTGACTTCTTTCTTTCTTTCTTACAAAATGCCTCCTGTAGTCCAGAGTTCCCAGCTGTATAAAGATTGTTAGATTACTTTATTCACAGAAAATGTTGAATATTAATTATTACATTTAGATTTCTTGCTGCAGAAAGTACAATCTCTGCAGTTGCGCTTTAGATCAGAAACAATCTTTACTGAATTTGTACTTAAAATGATGTTTTTTCTTAACAGAGGTGTTAATACACCAGACCCATACAAGCAATAAATGACACTGATAAGAAGAAAAGTTTAGTAACAATATAGTTTTATTGTGGAACAAATTGAAGTTGTTATCCTTATAGCTGTTTAAATAACACACACTAGGAGTACTGCTTTTTAATCTGTTTGTCGATTTTAGTGTTTGTACTGTGCCCATCAGAACAGTGTAAAAACTGTCTCCAGGGTACATAAGTGCCTAAAAGCATTTAAGATCCAAACTCAGGAAATGAAAGACCAACCCCCCCCACTGTGACGGAGCCACTTATTTCAATATGATTTTCTCCAGAAACTACCTGCAATGTGAATAATAAACCTATGAAAATCAAGGTATTGACACTCTCAAATATGCTGCAGAAGAGATTTATTTCATCTTTTTAAAAGGACCGGTGTGGTCTGACTGTCCCCTGGACCTGGCAGCCTGATGGAAGCAAAGCAGGGGCTCACACAGGGTAGCAGAGGAGGCACCATCCAGAAAGCAGTTTTGACTGATGGGTTGAATTCCTGTGCTAACATTTAGCTTTTCACTCCATCTCTTCTAGAAGATTGGCTAATCCTGCATATTCTTAAAACTGAAGTATTTATCATAGAGACCAGCAGTAATATTTTCAAGGTGAGAAGCAATGGAAATTTCATGTGGTCGGTTTTTTTCATGCATATTCAGCCAATAATAAATATGAACTATTCATCATACAAAACAAATTTAATAAATCTCCTCCACCTTCTTTCATTACAACCAATAATTAACAGCTTCCATCATCTAGCATTAGTCGTTACTGAGTGATCAACACTTACTACTGTCTGTTATAATATTTACTTGGTGTCGGTAAACATCAAGTTTCATAAATTTTATTCAGTTGCATCTTGGATGAATCTGGTACAAAATACTGCAACAAATAAAATCTGGGCTTTCGTAAGTTGTGGATGTTGCATCCAAAGCTGCTCATTATACCTGGCAGTAACTTGGCATAACATAACCTAGGAAGTCTTTATTGTAGCATTAGGCAAGCTCAGAAATAGTTTGTGGCAGGATGGTTTAGGACTGTTGTCTGAGTGAAATTAGAAAATATATGAATCCCTTATGGGGTGGACAAAACAGAAAATAATAAACACACAATCTTACTTTTAAGATCAAACTAGAAAAGCATGACATGTATAATAAGTATTAAAAAACATGACAATAAACCTTAAGCCCTTTGAAGTTATCCATTCTTGTGTTACGTTTACTTGTTCTTTATGTCATGATTGAAGCAATTCCATACTGTCTGTGAAAATGTTAAGAACACTAGTTTGTTCTTAAAAGCTTCTTCTCCCCATTGTGAAACACCTTCAATAATTTTCAGATCATAGTTTTTAAAAAAACCCCAAATATTAGCACATACTTCTCTGTAGTCTTAGCTCTTACCACTTATAAAAAATATTTATACAGACATTGCAATGCAACCTCCTGATTGTATTTCATGTTTCATGTGAAGGAACTCTTTTGTCAATGTCTTCGTCTTGTTTCTGGGGTGCCTGATATTATTGCTGTTCTCTGGACACTTTACTGCTGACCATACATTTTGTTAGAGTTTAGCCAATTCATCTCACTACTCTGGGCACTCAAACAGGAGGTGCTTGCAGTACACAAGCAACAGGAGAATATAGGCATGTGTTTATTTAAAAATGTAGACACGTCATATCAGGAAGTCATGAACTCCAAAGTGCTTAATGACTGTGTACACTGGAACATCAGGGTATGATTTATTCTTGTGGTATGATTCAATGAATTACTTAAAGACTTAAAGGCAGGGGCTGCAGTCCTTAATCAAAAAACCTGTAATTTAATCAATGGAAGTCTTTCTCAGTCTGGGACCATAGCATTTTTACCTAGGAAAACAGGAAAGAGAAGTATTTCATTGGTTTCAACCTTTGTATTCAGAAGAGAGGGGTAACTGAACCTATATTCCTTCTGTAAACCTTCATTAAAAAACCAAATCAGATCGCAAAGGGTGTCTAGAGGGAAAAGACAGATTCATGCACTTTGGACAGTGACCTCAGTTCTGGTTTTACTCTGCTAAGCACTGGGTTAAATATATAACTCTGTTTTAAGAAAATGAATATTTAAGTCTGAATTTTTCTCCTGTAAAAAGCACAGAACAAATGCTTGAAAAGTAGAGCATACATTTTATATTTTTCCTCTAAAAATAAAATTTAAAAAAGGATAATACTGCAGTAAACTCACTCCAAACCGGTCTTGTTCACAGAGCAACATTTCCCTCTAGTGGTCACCCCAAGGCAGTTGACGATTCCTACGATTACACCCCAGAACGAAGAGTGATTGACATGTGCAGATTAGCTTTCCAAGTGTACGTGCAGGTAGTCTTGCTGGGTTCCCTTTGCAACCCGCCCCGCCGGGAGGGAGGAGGCCACGACCCGCGCTGGGGCTGGCGTTCAGCCCCTCCTCGCCACCCGCGGGCGCCGTGGGTGCTGTCGCTCGGGCTGTGGCACCGTGGGAGGGGGCACCTCTGCAAAACTGCTGGGCAGTTGCAGGAGACGCGAGCCATGGCCAGGTGGAGGTGTGCAGCATTTGCACAGTAACGAAAGCACCTCCTGTCATAACTTCTGCACGCATCCAGCCTCTATTTTTAATGCAAGGTATATATTTTTTTAAAAAAATCCATATTTGAAATAATAATTTATTTATTTTTTTTTTAATTGTGGTTCAAATTATTGAGGAGAAACTACACTGCTTTGAAACATTTATAAACAGAAATATCCAGCATGCACCCAACCGGAAGGGGCAGAGAAGGACATAATATTACAAGAAGCACTCAGGCGACAGAGGAAGCTGAAAAACAAGATAGGCACCTTGAAGTCACAGGTCACGCAATGAAGCCATCTCAGCCTAACGTAGCCATGGTGGAAATAGCAGCAAACTCTAATTGCGATGAGTCCATATGGAATGTTTTAGAGGTGTTAAGTTCCTAATTAGAGATATTCAGGCTTCAGCATGCTGTGGTGCACAGATGTACGGCTGCTCAGAGCAAAATTGAAGTTAGGTAATGTGGGCGGTCACGATAAAAAGTAGAGTTGATAGAAAGCATTTACAAATACCAGACAGCCGGGTCAAGGAGGGGCTGTGCCAAAGTGGGAAGGTTTCTTGTGTACTTTTAACTTATTTCCCTCCAGTCCTCCATTTCGTTTAGACAACTATTGCACTCCTGAACCTCAGGTCCTGTATAGCATTTAGAATGGTGAGTTTTATTCATTTTATTCACAACAAGTTCAGCTCTGAATTTTATGCTGAGAAGATTTTGAGTGGAAATAAGATGTGCTCATTTCTGAGATTTTTTGTTCCTGAAGGGTTAGGAAATGGTTGGAGAGAGAGTGGACGAATGTTCATGTTAGTAAAGACACAGATAAATGTTCACACATTCCTGTTCTGATGGGGAGAGAAGACCAGGGGAGAGATTAAAGGAGTAGAGGAGCACAAAGGAGGAGGAGGAAAGAGATGAAAGGAGCCCGTAGATGATGGCGGAAAAAGGAGAGAAATGTCTCAAGCTTGGATATCTTCAGCTTTGTAATGAATCTACAGTATTTGGCAAATGTGCTATGCCAGGGTTTTAGTAAAGAATTTAAGAGCTTTTCAGTCCCTCCAAAACTGATATGCAGACACACCTCCAGCTAATAAGATACATTCAGCAGACATGAGCGAAGGCTGAGCGTATGTAACATGACATGACGAAAGGAGAAATCACAAATACATTTTACCAGGCATAGATTTACAAATATTTTTTCAGGCTTTTGTCTATCTAGAAATTAAGAGTTAGTTAGACAAGAATTAACAAGTTAGACTGCACTCCATCTCCTTGTTGTAGACCTTGGCACTGGAAATAATATGTCTGGTCATGAGACTGGGGTAGTTAGGCAATATCTCATTAAACTGAATCCTCCCTGGGAAGAAACATAAATTACACTGCTTGAAAAATTGAAAATTAAACATGATGAATTACTTCTTAAATATCTGCAGTTCTCAGATAGACAGGTCCAACCCTCAAAAGCTGGTTCCAGATCCTGCAGGGGAGTTGGTTTAGCCAATTCCAGAGCTAAGCCAGGTGGGGCCTCTGTGAAGTTCACCAGTGGATCCACACTTCACTGGGTTTTGGGTGGACTTTGTCAGAAAATAAACATATAATGTATGTACAATCTGCCATGGGAGAGAGCAGATAACCATATGATTTTGTGACTCAGTGATGCATGCTGACATTTTTATATACTTTCTCTTAGCCACCGTAATTAAAAGCTACTTTCTGTTAAATGCTGCTATACACTTGTTTCATAGACCATTGGCTAGTCTTAGGCTCCTAAACTGTTATTTCTCCGTCTATTCCTCTTACTCAAATATAAGACCCCATAAATCTGTCATCTTTAATGCAGTCAGAATTTGTCGCACTTAGAGCTGCATATGCTTTTCCATATTTTTGAACAGCACTACGATGAGGCTGAGATTATGAGATTAGCTGCTCATCATCTTGACAAGCACTGATGCATGCCTGGCCCACTCACTGTAATCGCTGGGAAATCTACTGTATTTTCTGAAGGTTTAATTGTGGTAGCCTGCAGTCCGTAAAGCAAGGATTTGGCTTGTAGACAGCGTCTGTGGTCTGAGCTGGTTAGTTCTCAGATTTATGCCTCAGTCTTTGCTAGAAGTGCTGGGAATCCTAGAGTGGGAGGGTTTTTTTTCCCTTCTCTTCATTTTTTCCTTCTGGCATTTGAATCTTTTCATGACCCTTGAGTCATTAAATGGAATTCACAGTTTGTCCTCAGAATTCAAGCCTGTTCAACAAAGACTGGGTATACTGAAAGTCTCAAGAACATAGCACTGATTTTTCAAATTAGTTGAATTATAATAATAGCTTACTCACTTTAGGATGATTATTATGACTGCATATCCCATAAATGTGAATGTTTCTATACCTGTGAAGGTAGTGTCTTTAAATTTCTTATGTTATCTGCTTGCTGTTTACAACAGTTAAAACCCCAGAAAAAAAAATGAACCCTTTCTGGAGTTTTCTGCCCCTTGATAAACAACTTACTTTTGTACAGATTCTCCGTGTTGATTCTCGCCACATACAGTAAGTTCTCTTGTAAGTTGTTCTTCAGGGGGTCTGTTCCCTTTAGATCTGCAAGACAAAGGATGATACAATGTATATCGAATGCTGGAAAAACACAGTGAAAGAATGCAGAAATTCGTGACCATCTGGCTGCTCGTCCACTTGAGCACAGGCTATAGGGGTCACTGAGACCCCTCAGAGGGCTATTGATACCGGAGCCTGACAGGAAGCACTTCAGCTGGTCCCCACAGGACAGAGGTGAATGCACTCAGAGGTGTGTTACATCTTCAAACGCTGGAGCTGGTGACAAACCAAAGGAAACTTCTAGCCGTTTCCAAATGCTCCTCTCCTTGGTAATATGCTGAGTGGTTCCTATCCCCTCCTGGTAATCTGTGGCTTGGGGAAATAAGTATCTCCCAGAGGCTTTCTTACCTCACTAACATCCCTGTTAGTGTAAAAGGCAAGTTAAAGTACCACTTGGAGGAATAACTTGGTAAAAATGCTGAAGTCACGATGAAGCAAAGGGTGTGAAAAACGTGAGCCGCACAGGGATAATCTGACTGCAGGTGATGGAGGCAGGAAAGGGACAGCGCAGCGATGCGGGTACAAACCTCATGCTTGACGTGGACCACGAGCGCTTTCGCTTCTGCTTAGCAAAGCTGCAGGGACTGTTTAAAGATCCTTACCCTCCTACTAGAAAACCAATTCCTAAAGGCTGATAAACCCAAACAAAGGACAAAACAATAATCTGGAGGGCTGAGAAAAAGCATTTGCGGTACACAACTCTTTGGAGTCCATTCCCGGGCCTCAGTCGAGTGCCAGGGAAGCGATTATAGAAATAAGAGAATGGGAGATGCTGCCTCTACGAATATGAAAGGTTCCCAAAGGTTTTCCCAGTTTTATACTGTCACAACTGTGAACTCATATAGACCTCACATAGGAGGGCAATAGGTCTTCAGCAGTATTACACATGCACTGCCAATAAATGCCCTGAGATAATTGGTATCCAGACTGCCACTTACGGTCTATAAGTAATGCACATGTTCATAAAACCACAAAGGAAATACTGTACACACATAATAGTTTGAAGAGAGACAAAGATGCCAAGGCAAAAGACTTTTCTTTGTTGCTGAGTAGTTTGTTTGGTTTTGCTTTTAATGCTAGTCCTTCCAAAAGGCAAAGTCTTTATGAACCTCATTTGCCATTCTCTTCTGTCCCTGTCTGTGCCTCAAAATCCCTTGTCCTTTTTTTTTTTTTTCTCTTCTCTGTTTCTCTACTGCTTTCATATATTCTTCTTATATATACCTACTGTCTCTATAGGCATATATAAATGTATATATATATGCAGTTGGAGGATTATTGTGAAAAATTTGAAAAAAATATTGTGTGGTATTCCTTTCTATTACTTTATGTGAGGGCATTTAACTGCAAGTACTTGAAGCAAAGATATTTTATAATTCTTATCATTTTAAGCATGACTATAACTTGGGATCATTAAAGAAGGGACAATGGTAGGTCAAATCCTCTCAAACATGACGTGATTTTGAACTTGCTTCTTATCTCCTTAGCTGAGCCTCAAAACTTTTGCAATGCTAGGCAAAACAGAAAACCCACCATAGTATTTCATCTTCTGCTGAGTCTTGTGAGAAGGGTTTGACATTTTATATGGGTTGAAGGTTTCACGTAGGTTCATTGAGGAACATGTGACTGCCAGGTGAGGTTGTGCTACTTGCTTGGGAATGGGACAGTGCAGCCACAAAGAAGGGCCCTGGGTAAGCTGAGTCTTGGAGGAAATGGAGCTGTAAGTACTTCTGAGCTGGTGCATTGGGTTAAGGTGACATGGACATCCCACCGAGACCAGTGGTGCTGCAAAGAAGACTGGAGGGACTGGAGGAATCCAGTCACCTCCCCCCCTGTGAAGTGGTCCAGGAGCTCCTTTGCCCCTCAGCTGTGCAGCGTAGGTGATTTGTGTCTTGTGGCACTCAGCTACATGATGACTTTAGTCTATGACAGATAAGATCAGGCAGCTTGAACAACCTTGATCTAGAATAGAAGGAAAACCAAGGCAGCAAAGGCTATGAATTTAAAACGAATCAACTAATGCAGGTAAACTTGATATCCTTATTTTTCATGATACAATAGTCAGCCAGCAGATAAAGTGGGTGCAGCAGAAAGAGTCTGGATGATGAATATGACTGACACCAAATTATGCTACATTGGAAAGTAGTTTGGAGTAACAGTATAAAAATAGAATAGGAAAAATATAGGCTGTGTAGTGGAAGAAGCACCCTTGCTTCTAGGTGTACTTAGCTGCGGAAGTTGTGTAAGTGAAATAAAACATAACATTGCAAATTCTACAGATGTTTTTAAAATGTTAATGGGGAAAAAGTACATGGGCAAGGAGTTAACGTAAATTTGTTTGAAGATTTTTTCAATGTATATTTTTTCTTATTAATATGATAAGAGGTATCTCCTCTTTAAAGTTAGTTTCAATATGAAAGGTGGTGTCTACCAGGTATTTTAAGGTCTTTGTACAATTCTTATTTTTAAACCATTGAGGCTTCAATTAGCGCCAAAAGAAACAGCAGGTTTTTTTTTCTTCTGGCCTAAGCGTTAATGCCATTTAACAAAGGTACTCCATTTTCAGTAGCATTAAATCCTAAATTCATCTGAATGCTCTAAAATGTCAATTTTCTGGTGTAAATTTATGTATGGGCTTAGATTTAAATTGTAATTCTAATACTCTAATTGCAGGAAGCAACTTTTTACCTATAAACAAACATACTGCAACGTTTCAGGTATTAAAGATTTTATCCTGAACTATATCTCTAAGGCCTAAGCACACAAGCCAGTAGTTCTGCATACAAAATATGTACGGTGCAGTTATGGTTGCACTTTTAAAAATTTATTGCCCATGTAATTGCACAGTTATTACAGTAAATCACATAACATCCAGTATTACAGAATGGCTTGAGCCTCTCTCCCTGGCCCCTCAGTATCAAAATAGATATCTGGAAGTTAATATGCATAATAACATAGAAAAAAAATTGAACACATATACCGGAGTTCTCTTATTTGATTAAAAAAAATGGTTAATGGAAGGAAAAGAAGCAGCAGCATATAAGAACAATGTTGTTTCTGTGATAAGTTACATTCTGCTCAGGTTGCTACACATCACTAAGCATGTCCCAGCCAGCCTAGTGATTTGTTGAGACAAACTTCTCTGGCAAAGGTGATCCTAGATCCCAATCATGCCTTGTTAAAAAGGCATAAAAAGAAGATTAGCATACAGCCAGCAGGGCTCGTGCAGTGGATTCTCTTGGCTCATCTTAAAGTGCTCCAGTGAGGTCTGGCTTGTTTTGCACTGTTCAGGATCATTTCTTTTGCCACTCATGGAAGTCTCAATGATTTAAAAATAATAATAGCACAAATAGAACACATGACCTCTAACCCATTCCTCTTTGATTAAGTCTCATTTTATAACAAAACTATGACTAATGTCTCTTCCTTTGCCTTCAATAAACTATCATATAATCTGTCTATTATTCTTAATATCCTCTTGCCCCAATAAGACATTTGTGTTTTGTTTGGATTCCCCTGAATGGGGTGAATATTATATCTATAACCTACTGGAAAGCATTTCTTAGACATATTGGCAGGGCTAATTTTGTTTTTACAGGTGTTTGTACTTGGAAAGGGGTTAGCCACAGTCTTGAAGGCTCTACCGCACTGGTACATCACAGGAGCACAGTGTGCTGTGGGTCCTTGAGCTGTTAACGGGAGGGAGGGAGGGAAGGTTAAATTAATCATTTATGCTTTATTTATACTTTCTCTTACTTGTGGAGTTGGACAAGCGGATGCCAGTTTTCTTCAGCTAAGGGCTGTCTGTTTGACATGATGTTTGATATCTGGCAAAGCATAATTTATGCAATTTATATTATATTATAAATCAAAAAGAAGGAAATACGTAGGAATTGCTGCAGTGCCGCACTTTTGGCCATCAGTTGGACAAGCTAACTAAATCCCCAAAACCTGTCTTGAGAAATTTTGCTTGGAATCAAACAGAAGTACCAGCTCAGTACTGTTTTCTTCTTGTCTTTGCTGAGATTTCTCTTTTCATTGTGCTGTGAAAACTCAGTCATGAATCAGTTAAGTAGATTTCTTGTGGAATGATCTGAGGGAGATCTTTCTGGAATGGATGATGCTTAACTACTTGATCCAAGCTAGCAAGCAAGAGTAGGCAAAATTTGCTTGCTTTTTTTTTTTTTCTTTTATTTTGGGGTTCTAAATGCACAATTCCAAAATTTAAATTATCCTAATTTAAAGAAAGTGTACCTATTCAGCAAACTGAAAAAAATAATAATCCCACAGACTTAAAATATATGCTTACATTTCACCAAAGGAAATAGACTCAATGTTTTGCTGAGTGGGAAAGGATTTAAACACATGCTTAAGTATTTGCCTGCATTGTGGTCCCAGGCTGATATCGCCTCCTGAAAAGGGTACCCGAGTTAACTGAACTCACCAAACCAACTCATCATGTCAAAGAGATTCATGAAACACTGCTGGATGAACAAAGTATCCCTCAAACTTAGTGCAACTGCACAAGAAATGGGTTTTTTGGAGCAGAAGGAGAGCAGAGACAAACTGAGGCAGCAATGGGCCCAGCCACAACATTAAGTTCAAAAGGGAAGTATTTGCGTATCTCCTGTTAATTACGATTTTTCTCACCAAAGGCTCTTCAACAGGGAATTTATAATGACTTATTTTGTCTTTTACTGACCACAGCACAATCAGCCGTGGGCATGTACCAGGCAGGGTGAGTCCGGTCACTGGAGATGACAATCCTTTCTAAGAGGTCCTCTTTCTGATGTCAGGTAAGGTCACTGCAAAGCAAGAATGACTGCCCTGCAGTGTAATAGCACTGCAAAACTAGTGACATCAAAGCCAGCAATACTGAGCATGACTCTCAAAACAGCTCTACATGTGGAGTTCAGTGCTTTGAATAAGGTAGAAAGTACATGTGTTTATTAGTAAAAGCGTTGCTGTGGCAGAAGTACAGTTCATTACCTCATTCTTTTGGGGGGGATTTGCACTTTCCTTTGATACATCTAGTACCTATTTCAGGCATCAAATCTGACAAGACATTAGATTTGTATATCAATTCCCTTATTCCTTGGCAAGATACAACAGCAGAAAAATCTTCATTTCTGTCTAGTGATTGCATATTGGAGCACAAACCCACTGTACTTGCATTTAGAATGACTATACTTTTAAGCTAAAACTGGTTTGTTGCATGTACTCAGAAGCCTATAAATGCTGAAGTAGCTATGTATATACCGGTGTGACTGACTGGCACAAATGTTATCAGAGACACCAAAAAGGCATTTGATAGACAAACAAGCAGTTAGCTGAGTTCCAAAGAGTCTTATGCAGCAGACCTCTGGACTCCTCTACTCTCTCATGGAAACGAACGGTCTTTGGGGGCCAGGTGGGAGAAACATGTGGGCTTTATTGTATAGGTGTACAGGCTAAATTTAATATTTACAAAACAATTTAACAAAGGGAGTGATAGGCAATTCATAGGAATATATACCTAGGGTAGAGAATATGTGGTGAACATACCTGCAGAAGGTGACCACGTGAATAGTGTACACCACTTTCAGAGGCAGTTTTCTAGGCTTCCTAATTATATCTGATCTATTAGTCTCAGAAACTATCAATGGTGGATACTCCTGAGAGATTAGCTTGCATAAGAATATTGTTGCCTACCTGGAGAACAATGGGAAATATATAAATAAAAGCAAATCCAGAATTGTTCTGAGAAAGAATTTCTCACAAACTCATTGCTTAGCTATTCTGAATGAGCTCAAGTTTAAGGAAAATCTAAGAGGAGATACTATTCCACTACACACCACCAAATATGTGTGTTCTACATGACATTACCAAGAAAAATAAATGAATGATGTTAACAGATTTAAGTTTGCCATCAAGGATGACTTCTTTTAGATGCTGATATAAAATCATGGAATAATATTGCAAGGTAAATAGTATAATCTAGCAGGATTTCAGACTTTAAAATGAGTGAAAATAGAAGGAATGGAGAAAGTCCTCTAAGATGTCTTTTGACTTTGGCTTGGTCAGCAATGTTTTACTTTAGGCTATTAAACACAGCTATCTGGTACATACTACCCACTATATGCTGAATTTGAGGGACACAGATGGGAAACAATACTTTATATTTATAATCACATTTCTTACACTCTTTCCTTATTTCTCTGTTGCTAGCCGTGATTAGAAATAGCATACTGCAAGGTGTGTTTTGAAATGGCTGCATTCATGCTCTCACCCAAAAGCACATTTTTTCTAGATGAGAAACCCAATTTTTAACGTTCTCTTTTAATTTCCTTTCAACACATGTAAGTTAAACCTCTCTTAAAATGTCCAAATTTACAGCAACTACAGTTAAAATATTTCTACATAACTCCCTGCCTGCAGATTTCTACTGCTGATAGTCAGCTGCTAAGGGATAAGGCCGCCCAGTGTTTTTTTAAAGAAGGGAACAAGAAATCTCTGTCCCTCTTAAAGCTGTTTTGTCCTCATACTTGGTGGGTTTTCTTTGTTAATCTGAAATGCAATCTCAGGATTTCACTGTTTTTGGTGAAACTCGTGCAACTGTTATGGGTATCCCCACCACCATTACCTTGCTCATGCCCTTGCACATCCTGCAAAGTCACAGATACACAGACCTGAAAAATCATGGACTACAAAAGTCATAGATATTTTAAAAGCAAATAAACATGGGGATCAGGAACCCAGGACTCCAGTAACATCTGCAACACACATGCAGCCTTATTTTCATTCATCTCTTTTGACCCTACTTCCTGGATGCTCATCTGCAACACCATTCCTGTTCCTCTGTTGTTACGGGGTGGTCAGACACAGATCCTGTGTCGGATAATACCTTGGCACCTAACCTGCACTTGTGAAACATTAATCTCAGATTTTGTCCTGCAGCACAAGTCACCAGCCATATGTTCTTTAGCAATGTTTGGTTTTGGTTTTTACCTTGTGTATCCTAACCACGTAACAAAGAAGCATCCAGGTATGGATGCTATTTTGTTTGTAAAATCAAGGTCTTCAATATAATTATGCAAGAAGCTTTGATTCTGCTCTGCTGTGTGTCAGTCCCTTCTACTGAATGTGGAGGGATCCCAGGGAGAAGCAGTCTGTGATCATGTATTGATACACCACAGGGTAACTGTGAGCTGCCATTTCCTTTCAAGTACTTGATTTTTCCATCTAAAATAAAACTCTTTTAACATAGGTTTCTGCTTGGTGGGTATTTTTTGTGAGTGTTTTTTTTGTTGTTGTTTAACTTCCTAGGTTTGTGGCATTTGAGGCATTTTTTTTTAAAGAAGAAAACACAGAGCTGCAACTATAACATGACCTTGAGCTACAACACAGTTTTCTGCCATTTACACTACAAAGTATATTAGTACATTGGCTGGCAACAGATGGTCATTATCCTTAGAGTGGAAATAATCTGTTGGGGGTATGTACAGTTTGAGAGTGGCTGAAAATAGGATAGTTATGCCTTTTTTCCTGAGGATTGCAAATAAAAGCAGGAAAATGGTAATTTTTTTTAGAAAAAATCTTTCACTGCAGTCAGGACTAGGCTGAATATTGTCTGGTAAAGAGAAGACATCTTTAATCTAAGTTTAATCTCTGACAAATATCAAGCAGGAAAGGTGATGAGACCTCCTGAAAAACACTGGCAAGTATCTGACAATGTAAAGTGTCAGGCAAGCTAAAAGGTGAGGTCATCATCAACTCTTGTATAATAATCACTGACTTGAATTATTCTCTTGAAATCTACTTGCTTGAGAAGAATGCAGAAGATTGAAGTGATAGATGCACAGTGAAACTCCTACATCCAGATTATAAGAAATGAAAGGGGACAATGTAAATGAGATAGGTGAAATACCCCGATAAAAAGCTTAAAAAAATAGTCATGTTTTCCTATGAACTTCTCTTGAGAGCTCTGTGCAAATCACAAAGGAGCAAAGGGGATTGTAATCTAGAAATATGAAGCAGCTTTCTTAGACTTACAGGCTTCCTTTGATGCCGTGAGTTACAGAGTAGCAATAGAGCATCCCCTGCATGACAAGAGATTAAAGTACGTCTGTTTATCCCACTGAACAGTTAGTATTTTCCCCACCGTTTGATTGTTATTATGAATATTCATTTTAGTACCAGCGATATGTTTGACCCTGCATTAGACACAAGAATAAAAGGCAAAACCTATGTAATTTGCATTTTAAAAATATACTTTTAGGTCTGTGGGAACCAGAGGTGGAGACACATTATACAGTATGGAATTACTTTGCAACTAATTCTCTGGGGCTCTTTATAGGAGGCAATATGTTGTTCAGACAGGTCTGAACATAGGATAAGTCTGTTATAACCTCATTTCTTGTCGTTACATGGTTTATTTCACTTCTTGTTATTTCCAGTAGTCTCACATGAAATGCAAAATATAATAGCTATATGGTGTAATTGCTCTGCAGTATAACACATTGTTCATAATAATGTCCCAGACTACTTCTTTTAAAAACAACACTCAGCTTAGGGGGTCTACAAAATCAGAAATTAATTTAGTGTCCTCTCAAAATTTAAATAATAACTACTGCCCTCAACTCTGCCTACTCCGCTGGGTACAGTAGAATAATGCCAGATCTGCACTCTCTGGAGTAAGGCCTCCTATTGTCACACTGAAAGTTATATGCACAGTGTGATTTTGCAGTACTTATAAAAGCCCACAAGCTGGCCAAAACAAACCCACTAAATGAGAATGAGAATCAGCTTTTCAATGTGTAAGAATTATAATCCATTATATTTAAAGCCAAGATATAAAAAAAGATGCTTGGCCAGAAACTGTGTAGTTAAGAATCTGTCAGCACGTCCATTACGAAGTCCTACTATCAGTCCTTAATAGTAAATGAATGTTAAACACTTCAGCAAAAGAGTAGTGGGCGCATATGGACAATAGCTGGTTTTACAGCTCCAGCATATATTACCAACCAGTTTTCCTTCCAGAGAATTAGAGCATGTTGTAGTCTTGTCCTTTATTAAACAAATGCATTTACTAACTGCAGGAGCAGAAAAAGCCTATTGAAAACAGTAAGCTGTGTTTTTTTCCGCCTGCAATGAAATAATCTCAATTATGGTGTTACATCAATTAAAAATAAATTGCTTCTCTTTGAGTCCCTGAATATCAAGTCTCACACTGAAAGGTTTTTTATTTTTCTTCTTTATTCCTAAGGAATGATTTAAAATCTCTGAAATCAGGTAGCTATAACAGAAACTCAGGCTGATCCTTAATGTCACTAGCCACTAGTGGCTGAATTTCTATAAAATGTGGTGTTGCAGGTTCCCGTCGTCCAGGAAAAAAGTAAATGTAGGAAGGATTAAAGACACGTTTCTGGTGAGACAGAGAATGTTTGTAGGACAAGGACGGAAGGCTGCTGGCACAACAGCCCTGTGCTGCGTGGTGGAGTCCGGCTCCAGCCACGGGCAGGGAGCCACCAGTGAAAGGTCATAAACACGCAATCAAGTGAGGCGGAAGAAGGGTGAAAGCTGCCAAATGGCCTTTGGGTCTTATCCTAGCAGAGTGCTGCATACATGCCTGAGAAAGCCATCTGTGCCTCAGTCCTCTGGCTACACAGGTCCTCGTGTTGTGGAAGTGGTGGGATTTCATTGCTCACATGGAGGAGGTGCAAGTCCTGCTGCAGAAGTCCTCGGGAAGGGCGTTGATGCTCATGGAGCAGCTCCCAGCTTGCGGGCCTCCTCGCTTGGCCCCCACTCACCCCATACCAAGGACTTGAGCCATTTCTTGGCAAAAGAGTAGATGTTTGTCATTGCAGATTGGTGCCTCACGGCAGGATTTGAAAAAAAATAGAGTTACTTATGAGAAGTTATATTGCCTTGGGTAGGATCAGTCCCTTCATGTACAGCCAGGTTCAAAAATCTTTCAGCTAAAGACTGATTCACACTGGCATCAGAGGAGTTGAAAATTAATTATGTCCTCAGTGAGAAACTGTAGAACTAGTGGGAAGAAAACCAGTAAAGTTGTTTTCCGAGTGGCCTTGGGGAAAAGAGTGGGAAGTTGCTGGTGAGTGGAGCTTTTCAAGAATCAAAAGGACACTCAAAATCCCTAATTAACTTTAAAGCGAATAGCCCTTCCAGTGTCACAGTTTCCTTCTAAAAAAATGAATGATCCCAACATTTTGTGAGGTATTTGCCATTGATTTTGTTAGGACACAGAAAATTTAATGCACGGACAGATGTGCTTCAGGGAGTTTTTACATCAGGCACACCTTTAATTTGTTGACGGGAATTATTATTTACTTCCTGGGAATAAGAAGAGTAATAAAGTCTGAATTCTGCCTATAATGGGCATAGTGGCCCTTTACAGCCTGGCCCAGGCTCAGCTCTTTAATGCTGTTGGGCTGAGGCTAAGCCTGAGCTCAAAGAATTGCTGTCAGGCCTTGCAGGCACTGGAGCAAGAAACGCTGGGAAATACTTTCTCTTCTCTCCTTACTCCCAGTTAGGGAAGTGAGGATGCAGTAAAATATATCCAAAGGACACTGTACATAAGAATTTAAAAGGCATATGAAAACTGAAGCTCTCTGCCTCCTCCTTAACTTCAGTAAGCAGTAATTTCCCATGCCATCTTCCTTTTTGGATTAGATGTTTTCATTATAAGCTAATCTTATATTATACTGAAGGTGACTTCTGCACCAGCAGTAGCAGAGGAAGACGTTAATCTGTCTCCTCTAACTTGTCTTGCTGAGAGCTGTTCCAGCGTGTGAAATCAAAGTTTCCAATGCCACGGGGCTTAACTGGGAAGAGGGCAGAGTACATGCCTTTTGAAATTAGGAAGCCCTTGTTGTGCTGTTAATCAGTTTTCAAACTATTTTTGCTGCATGCAGGCATTATATTTAGCCATTCATCTTTGAACATGAGGGATGAGCAAATCTATGAAAGGTTAAAACAGTATAGCTTTACAGTTATTTCATGGCTTTTCATAGTGCTGCTGCCAATGTTGGGTGTTAGAGAGGCTACATCTTTGATCAACTGTGCAGCAGGAACAAGCTGAGCTTTTGGAAAATGTTGCCTTATTTGTCTGTGAAAAGCCTAGTTTTCTAATACTGTTTTAAAATGTATTAGCATCACAGCTACACCATTTTCAGTACCTCTGCCATTTTGGAAATCTTACCTCAAATTCTCCAAAATATTCAAGTGGGAATTGAAATTCCAGCCAAATTTAGTAGTAATCCGCAAAACATACCTGAGTTCAGACACAGTAAAAACATGCACCTGGTGTGAGAGCAAATCCTCAAACTAGGCATTGGCTCAGTGGGGCTGTGTGTGTGCACCTGGGGTCTAGATGAATGTGTTTCTCTTAAACAGCTCTTGCCAATTACAGAAGTCCTGGATTGAAAGTGCCAGGCTCTAGGAGTATCAAATGCCTGTGATACATTATCAAATTAATGACATGCAATTAATGATGATGGGAGAAAGCTGCTTCAAGTATCCCCACTGGGAATTCTTATAGACTGCCAGGATCTGACAGATATAAATTGACTTTTATTAAAGTCACAACAGGAGAGCTGAGACCTTAATTACCAACATGCCAATACTCAGTGAGTTGGAAAGATTTTGGTCTGAATACAATTATTATTAGCTTTCCTATTTTTAAAAATTAAAAAAAGAAAGGGAAAGGCACTCAAAATAGAAAAAGAGATTATGGGGAAAGAAATGGAGATGGGAATTAATTCTAACATACATGTTTATGCTTTTATGTACTTTTTTTCAATAAATGCCTGAAGAAGAATGTGACCTCTTGTGACCACCTTTAAAAGACTTTATAAGTGTCTTTCTTCTAGTTTAGCCTCCCTTGCTCAGCTTTGTATCCCTCACAAACCCGTAATGTTCCATCAATTCTATGAGATATGCCAAACAAACAGCATCTTGCACTTCGACACTTCATTCCAAACTTACTGAGCTTAGCTTTGAACATGTCCAGTTAACCTGAATTAAAATCACCTATGATTTTCATGTTTTCATTTAATTTTCTCCTATTGCCTGGTCGTCTATTCCCAGGTTGTGGTCCCTGCATAGGAAGGGCAGACTTCCTGAGGTGTTTGAGAAGTTCCTGACACAAATCCAGCCCTAAACCCATGTTTTTCATGACTAGTGATTTCAGGAATCTGTTACACAAACACCACAAGCAAGGGTTAAACCAGTTGTTCAGTACTGCATCTGCATGTATGCTAAACGCATCATATATGACCCAGGGCAGTGACTTGACCCAAGTGTTAGAGAGTTGTTTTTTTTCCTTGCTGCAGTTATTTTTAAAATTTCTGAATTGTAGAACCAGGATCTCTAAGTTAGTCTAACTCTGGCTTTAAAGGGTGGCATATTGCTATGAAATCTGTCTCTGTGGCTGGTAGCACTATTTCCCAAATCCTTAGCCCTGTGAGGGTAAGAAACCTTATCTTAGTGCAGATGTCTAGTTTGGTGGGATCCTGCTGCTTCAGTAGGTTTTCTCCAGATAATATAACCACATAGAAATAACATTGAGGTCTGAGTTTTTAAATAAATTAATTCCTTTTAGAATGAATTGGTTTCAAAAGGGCTTACAGAACTGTAACACATGTCTAGTGAGACTTGGGAAAATATTTATGGAGACAGAAGAGGTGTGGTGACAGTCACTCAGCGCTCCGAACAGCTTCCACATCATAGTCCCAAGAAAATATGTAAAAGAGAACCATGATTACAGAAAATATGATTAAGCAGCAAACTTCAGGCACTTTTTTTCTGTTTTGTCATTTGCAATCTATACATGCAATTATGTAACTGTGCCATAATCAGTCAAAAGGCTTGTGTACTTAATTCATATTAGCCATTCATTGTAGGTATATAGACATGTTTGAAAGAGCAGAAAGATACTGCTGAAGGAAACTGGAGATATGAAGTAGTGTGGACAAGTATTAAAATTAGTATTCATTAGAAAGGATACTCGTTCTTTAGTAATTAACAATGTGAACTCCTTTTGCATTCACTAAGCTCTCTTGGAATACCTATGTAAAATTTCCATTTAAAAAGGCTTTAAATTGCCTGCTGTTTATGTTGTAAAGCACTGGCAAATGAATTTTGGCCATGTCTTTGTGCCAAGAGTACAGACTTGTGATTGGATTTTCCTTTTTCTAGCTACAATTTTACATTACTACATCTATACTGACTTCTGGTAGTCATTTTCCCCTGCTAATTTAAAGGCTCAAACACATCTAGGAGATGTTGTATTAAAGAGAGAATTTTTTTTTGTAGACAGCTACAGGATTTTCTTGATGAAGAGAAAAGTAAATCTGTATGTCATCAACCCAGAATAGCAATTTAATGAATGGCTTTCCCCAGGGCCAAGGTGCGCGCGCTAAAAAATATACAAAGTACCAACCAACCCAGTTCCCATCCCTTTGGGACTTCACCAAGTGTAAAGTGTAAAAGCAAAACAAGGACCTTGCTTGTATCAAAAAGTGTCTCGAAATAAGTACATTTTTTAAAAGGCTCACAAAGAGAAATTAATCTTTTCCTTTGTTTATACCCTTCTCTATCCCCCCACCCCCAGCACTTTTATCCTGAGAGCAGGTTATACTTGTTATTGACAATGAGATAGATACTCTTTTAGGCTTTTCTTCAGAGGAGCACTGAAAATCAGCCACTGATATGTTTATTTGAGAGCTGAGGCTGGGGCAGAGAAAATAAACACTGTCAATATGTTTGGTGTTAAGGTGAATGGCATCAGGTCCTCCCACTTTGACTTGTAAAGTCTTAGCAACTACGTTGCTGTGCGCTGGTGTTTTAGCAGGCCGTAGACTGGCCTCTGAAAGGAAGGGAAAAGTACATGATGTTTGTACAGCTGAAAACAAGATGAAAAACCACAGGCCCCCTCTCACACTCCATTAGACCCTAAAGTCCATGGAGTACTGCACTCAACACATAAACACTCAGTTTGTGGAAAACTTTCTCAATGTGTGAAAGAAGGGAACAAAGCCTGGAGTCAGAACAATGAACATCTATGTATGAAGTGAGCAGCCAGTGCAAAACGCAACGGCAATGCTCAGTTAAACAAACAGTTGATACAGGAACACATTAATCACATTAATAACTCCCAATAAGAACTCTTTGGGAATGCGTCTTGATATTCTGAGTGGACTACGATGTGCACAGTCTATAGATGATACAGTTATTCTTTTCTTCTCGCTTTTTATGAATGGAAATAAGAAATAATGCCTCTGGCGTATGCTGGCAGACACCTTGGCATAAGCAATAGGATGGCCTGGTTGTACATGTACTTTACTGGCAACTCTTCTGCTGCAATATTTTGTAAGAGTACAGTTAAAGAAAATCAATAAATAAACATGCAAACTTGATATATGGTTGTGTATGTTGGAGCTCTGCTCTAAACTGTCTTCATCCCACTATCTTGTGGAACAACAACATAGTATTGTCCTGTGTCATTACTTTGCAATAGGAAACAGGGCATAGGGAAAATGATAAACAGGAATGTTACATTCCGCAATAAAAACTCCTCCTATGTTGTAAAGAACAGTAAAAACTTTTTCTACCTTGCTCTTTGAATTCTCTGGGGATATCTAGCTACAAATTTCCAGAACCTCTACAGGTTATGAGTCAGATGTGCAATCAACATAATGATATTAAGGATTACGCTGTACAAAGCCTTGACCTTAGGACTAGCAGGAAGGTGACAGATGCAGTGTTTACAGCATCTGCAGCTGGATGAGCAGTCTGAGCAAAATAGCTTTGTTCCTCTAGATATAAGAAAAGATTAAAAACCTTATTTCTATTCAGGCATGGGGGTTGTTTCAATACTGTATTTGCCAGTATTTCAGAGCACTGTATGTCTGCAAACAAGTAAGATCTTATTCTCCCAGCTAGAAAATTTATTTAGGTAAGGAGGATCAGCTGCTTAACTTGCATGGTTAGATTGTGTCAGCAGAGGCTTTGATAATGTATGGCCTCTTGTTCAATCACAGCACTCTGGCACTACTCTCTCGCCCTTTAATCTGGGCGTAAGAGTTAGAGCTGCAGCAAAGGCAGGGTGAAAGGGGCATGACAAAAGTGAGAAAATATGCCTAAGCCCTACCAGCTGCTGTGAAGAAAGAGAGGCTGGAGGTTAACAGGAGTAGACAGGGCAGGAAGCAGCCACGGTTGGGAGGAATCTGAGAAAGAGATCCAAGGAAGAGATCACTTTGGGTTTCAAAATTCCTCTCTCTTACCGCATAGGGCTCCATTAATAACAGTACAGCTTCTGATTAGTCTGCGGCCAATTAAAACCTATACAGAGAGAAAATGGGACTTTTAAACCTGCCTGTTTGTAGATAGTTAGGGAGGCAACTGAATTATAGGTGATGAGCTGAACTTCAGTTGAGATTTTTCGAAGAAGATTGATGATGACTTTGCTGGTATCTTGAATCAGTTTTTCAAAGCTGCACAGTACCCTCTTTTAACAGGATAATTTAATGAATGGTTTAAGGCTTGGTCTTGAAGAATACAATGTGACTCAGTCTTCCAATTATTAGCTCCAAATGCTGGACCTTTAAATATATTTCCTGACTTCCAGAAGTACTGAAATACATCTCTTCCAGTGACTTTAGTAAGCTTTGCAGGGTGCTACCATGAAGTCTAAAAATCAAGCCGATTTTCACTGATGTGTGTGTGTGGAGGAGGATTTAAACAGCCTGCCTGCAGAAAATCAAATGTACTTCTCTGACTCCCGGCCATGATTTTCATGCAGCTCTTCTAATTTCCATCAAGAAAGGCTAAATTAATTTTGGTTTAGACTTGATTTGGGAGGTGAGCTTGTCTATACCCCTTTCTTCAGTGCCACACGTCATGAAAGCCAACATGCAGAAATGCACATTTTTAAAATCATACACTTTTCCCTGGCTGGAAGCTCAGCTCAGTCTTTCATTAATATCAAACAGACAAATACAAAATTATTATTGTTGTGTCCTAATGCATTACTTCAGGATTGATGTTACTGTAGCCTGGTTAGAATTATCTTTTTATGGGCACCCCTTTCTTGGGGTGCTCCAGTGAGCCATCCTCAAGGAAAATCCTCGGTCTGATTCAGGGGATAGCTCACCTTAAGAATCCATCCCAGTCAGCAGTATGGACAAGACTGCATCAGGATTAGTTTCCTCCATCTCACACATTTTTTGACGCTATGCCAGCAGGCTATGTACCCTAAACAGCCTCATACTTCAGGGCATATGGCACATACCTTCAGTTTTATGTCATACAAGCACCACGTTGGTGGGCTGCAGCCTGACCCTCAAGTTATTTCAGATGCACTGAAATGGGACCTCCTCCTCCTTCCTGCCAAATATCAGGTAAGTATGTGTAGGGCCACATGGGCCCAGAGGAACCCAAGGGCCAAGTAATATGTAGGGAGGACGTGGCCAATGAGCCCTGGAGGGATCCTGCACCAAGCAATGTGAGCATGGGCCACTCGTGCCACCCGTCACACTGGCTAACAATCGCTCCCGGGGTACCTTGCGTCGACGTCGAGACACAGATGCTGCTTTATGGGCCAGTGACTGCTGCAAGCGACCCTGGGACCAGGAGCAGCCCTTACAGCGGACAAGGTCCAGCATCCTCCCCTCCCACGCTGAGCCTGCTCTGGCACAGGGCTCTGCTTCGCGGTCTTACAGAGCTGCTAATTTTTGTGACTTTATTGCAAGTCTAATGATATTGTTTGTCTTGTTAATACTGCAGCACTTGCAATTATTACAGGGTTTCTAGCTGTCAGGCTTTGGGGCAAGTTTTGAAGCATGAGCATTTAATGCTCAAAGATGAAAAAAACAAATGTGAAGTGTATTTATTTTGACGCTAAAATCTCATGATTTAAAAAACGATCTCCCTATTTGGAGATGACTCCAGAAACAAAGCATTATAAATGTAATAACAAGAAGAGTATTACTAAGGTTTTAAATAGCCTTTTGTTTTTCCTCTTGCTCTTAGTATTTCCAATTTATTATGCAAAAGACAAATTATCAGCAGACCTCTGAAAGGTTACCTTAATTTCCTAAGGTACTAAAAATCTTGAAATAGAAAGAAATGTAAAGCAAATATTATCTGAGATAATATATGTGAATGTACATCTCAACCTATATTTTCACATTTTGCAATTTAAGACATATATTTTTGTTTAAGTTCTCTTTAGAAAAAAACATAAAAAAATGAGTGGCATTTGCTGAATAATGTTTAAACATTTTTGTAATGTACCTCTCTTGCTCCCCTCCCCCCCCTTTTTTTTTCCATGACAGTATTAAGTCTGTAACACAGAAATCCTCACATTCTCCAGATGGTAGCATAAATTTTCAGGTCAAGTGATATTAAAAATAGATAATAGCCCAGACCTCATGAGTCTCTACAGAAAGACTAAACAGTCACAATAGGGAATATCATTGTTTTGGTTTTCTTTATGAGGTTTTATGTACTCAGCTGTTTCTTCGCCGTGCTCTCAGTGCAGAGAGACCCTGATCATTCTGAATTCCAGTTCCACCTCACTTCCTACCCTTTATACTTTCTAAGCCCCATGCCACACAAGTCAAGGGAAATATATCCACACAGCTGCACCATCAGCTCTTAATGTGCTCTCCGCTGCCGATACTCCTGCTCCGCACTTCAGAGTATTTATAACTGGCAAATGAGTTCTTGAATAACCTGCCCTTACAGCTCCTTTGGAGGAATACAGTCCACTCTGGGGCATTTTGCCCTTCTGATTAATGGATGGCGCGTCTCTAAAAATCCACTGATAATAAACTGTTTTAAGCACAGGAAGTTTTGAAAGTGTGTCATAATAAAATATAACTTTGAGTAATCATATTTTGTAGGCAGACAGTAGCTGCCAGCTAAGGGGTTGAGCTTGTCTCGGATGGTTCCCCAGGAAGTCTGTGAGGAACTATTAAAAGATGAGAGTAGCTTCAGGGGTGACACAGAGCCCCACCAGCTATTTTGGCTTTTATGTCTGGTTCTACTTGGGCCAGATCTTAAATAGATGTCTCTCACATGGCCATGGCCATTTGCGGTTCAGAAAAATAGCTTTTCAACCATGAAGGCTGCTTTTCACACCCAAGTGGAACTGGCAAATAGCCAAACCATGTGCATGGTTCATATTTACACAGTAATAACATTTTAGGAGAGAAAGAAGCTCTGTGGCTTATCAGTTTCTTTTGACCTGTATGCCTAGTACTTAGATTTTTTTTGTCAGTCCACATTTGGTGTTTTATGTTTTTTCTCCAAAAGACAGAAGATAATGAAGATAACGATCATTCTTCCATAATGTCCCCTTCCAGTGGGATGGATATGTCATCCATAGCTTGACCTTGATGTATAGTTCATAGTTAACGGCCGCTCCAGGAGATAAACACTGCTGGGCAAAACACCAAAGTGTACTCAGGAATTACAGTGAGGAGCTATTTTTAAGAAATAGAGATAAGCTATGTCTACATTAGCAACTACTGTAGCCCAGCAGGAGCAAATCTGGTGGGCAAAGCAGTCGGTGCCTAGGACTTGACATCCATACTGTTCTCATTTCAGGGGGTTTACTTCAGCATCAGTAAAGGCTCTGAACCCTGCAACAAGAGCCTGTGAGCAGTTAGAGGTTTGATATCGGTCTCAAGGTTTAATTTCATCTGAGAGGAATTCAGTTTGTGTGCCCTGAGGTTGCTCCACAATGTGACCCACGTGTGGTAAGTGGAGCCATTAGATGATTCTCTTCAAAAAAATTCTCCTGACCTAAACCATGACGTTAATATAAGCATGGCCAGCATGCAACAGAATGGAAACAGAGTTCCCTGCTGAAATATTTCTTTTCCAATTTCAATATTACATGCATAAACTTTAAAATCTCCAATCTGCAACTACTGGAGATGGGTGAGGGAGAGCGCATGAAGCGCAGGTGCAGGCTTCGAACAGCAGAAAGTTATTTGCAGTGCGTCCGAACTGGCTCGGCAAGGGCAGATCTGCTCCGTGACAGCAGAGTACTACACCTCTGAGCAATGGTACGTGCTGTGGTCCTGTAGGCATGGTGTACAATTTCATATCCATGAGTCACATGGTAATGTCAAAATGCTCTCAGTAAATTATACTGTGCTCCCAGCCACAGTGAGAGCTGCAGCTCTGTAGAAACGCAGTTGC
The DNA here is from genome assembly GCF_026419915.1 of Harpia harpyja. NCBI lineage: Eukaryota > Metazoa > Chordata > Aves > Accipitriformes > Accipitridae > Harpia > Harpia harpyja. The sequence goes on from NC_068941.1 coordinate 74,796,854, forward strand.
AGGATTTCCAGTATACGTTCTATAAGTTCTCACTGGCTAGCAGTGTGTCGCCTCTGCTGAATTGCCTTATGTTCCCTTAAATTTCCCTCCACTTAAAGCTACTTGAGTTGGTATTTTCCCTTAAATGCTTTTTGCCAGGCAGCTTTTCTTTACTGTTGGTTTTCCTGCATCAAGAGCGATGTTCCCAGTTGTAAGGGCCTGCACCTAAGCTCATGTTTTTGTTCGCTTCCTTTGTACCTACACTCGGGTTCCTGTTACGTGATGCCCAAAGCAGCATGCGGTGCTCCAGGTGTGGTCACAGCAGCCCTTTGTACCAGGACGCAGTTATCTTGTGATCTGCGCTCTGTTCTTCTGTTTACACTTCCCCATGTTTTGTTTGCTTTCCTAACTACTACCAGAAGTCAGGTTGCTGTTTTTAAGTGTCTGTCAACAGTCATCACCAAATCCTTTCCCTGATCAGTGTTTTGCAGTCTGTGACTGCAGAACATACTTTCTACTGGTTTTGTCAACACTCCTCTTGTTATTTTCTGTTTATTTAATAGCCTGGTTAATCTCCTCTATCCATGCCTCCCTTTTATTCCAGGTTTTATTCATCTCCTTCCCAAGGGTAGAAGCAGCCCTTCCTGTCTGATAGCTTTCTTATAAGCCCACTAGTTCATCTCTTTATCCTTTTAGGACCCACAGAGTAGGCTTAACATTAAAATTCAGTGTCAGTGACTGTTGTACAAATAACCTCTGTCTTATCGATACTATTTTCATCTTAACCCCCCCACAGCTGAATATTTCTATGCCTGCAGGTACTATTTCTGCTATCCAATCAAATGTATGAAATCACCTTTGGCATATTTAGTGCTTTAAGTTATCTCTTGCTCTTAAGTAACAGGATTAGCAAAGGAAAATAGGTCCAGGTGAGAGATATATATAGGGGTAGAGAAAAGGCATCTGAAAAAGGATTTAATTTGTGTGGTGCTGGGGAAACACAAGGTTTGGTGAGAGCCTCTGTAGCATTAGGAGGTTTTGAGACACACCTAAGGTTTCTCATTACAGCTGCCTCAAGTTCTTTAGTAATTCAGGACCAATTTGAATCTGCCTCAGTAAATAACAGAACTGTGTGCAAGTGGACATCAATATTTTCTCTGTGAGAGAAAATTGTGTGTGAGAGGCAGCTGGAAATTTGTAACAAGTTTATCATGAGCATAGTATGTATAACTCTTGATCGTTATACTTCTTGTTACATGGAAATTAATAAATCAGAGTTGATCACACGGTAAATGAGCTACCTTAAAAAATTCTCTGTTGGACTTTCCCCTTAATGGCATCAGAAGTTTAGTGCATATCTGAGAAGCTGCTAGAGAGGCAATTTGAGTAAAGGAGGAAGAAAAATGCAGATGATACTCAGTTTAGGATGGATTTTCGAATATGAGTAGTACCCAGTTTTGAAAACAGACTCCTTTATCAGTATTAAGTTCAGCATTTAGAGCGATGTGGTTCCTCTACTAACCAGGCCTCATGTTTTTGTAATTTCCAGTTGCTTGATTCTGTTGCAAAGAACAGAATTTTGTTTTGCAAAGGGGTTTGACATTTAGCTGTGTATTAAACTGGCACAAAACCTGGAACATTTAACATTTTCCAGAAACCAGGCTTCCCAAATGTCTTCTTGTTTTGGATTGATGGTTCTTCATTTGACAAAATGGAAACATTTAATTTTCTTATGGTTTGTGTGGGCTGGATTTTGATCATATGTTATATGAGTATGAGGTAAACTAAGAAAAAAGTAAATGAAAAGTTATTTCAGAATAAAAATTGAAATATTAAATTGTGAATATAGCCTCAAGGCATGTTTTGAAATTGTCAGAAGTGCTCTTTTCTTCAGAATGAAATTCCAGTAAACCAAACTGTTTCTGTCAAAACTGCATATTCTTACAAACAGGATTTGCATCAGAGTTTTACTAATAAGCTTTGCAAGTGTTAAATAATTTTCTTTCATTCTGAACCTTAGGCAGAGAAGGGTGGTCTGGCTTTTGAGACAGCCCCTAAACACAACGCCCTCCATTGCATCCCTTGCATATTTATTTCTTCTGATTGTGTTAGTATCCAAACAAAAAAAAAAAAAATGACCAAGTTGCTTTTCCATGTGCTTGACAATTTGTTAAAACGGACTGAGTAAAATAATGAGAAAGACATGCAAAACAGAAATAACCTGGTAAGGAAGGCAGGAGAAACATTCTTATGTAAAAGTTTGTTTGTTTGCTTTTTTTTTTTCTGTCTGACCCTTTCCTTTTTTGTTTATGTGTATCTTATCTGTCATAATTGATGTCACCTGTCACTTTCATACCCTCTCCAAGCTTCATTTCCAGTCCCCTAAACATGGCCAGATTTTTCTTCTGACTTCACTAAGATCTACAAGGTTATAATATTCAGGCTGCTTAACTGGAAGTCTAAATACTGATTTGAAGGATTCTCTTTAAGTTGAAAATGCAGACTGCAGTGAAGGGAAACACAGAAGTCATACAGAGTTTAGGAAATACCTGCTGACCCTGACAGGTACAGCCCCACAGAGAATGTTGTATGGCATGTTCACAGAAAAGTCAGATGAACCTCAAGAATGTTTTGAAAAATAGTAAAGGTGAAAATAGTTGTATAAAGACATCATAATTTATTTCAGAAATTTATTTTAGTTGTGTAGTAAATACTAATTAATGCCAGAATTCACAGCCAGCTAGGAAAATGCCAACAATCCTAACAGTCTTCAAAATAAAATCTCCAAATCCTGGGGGCAAGGGATGACAGCAAAAAGACAAAAGCACCCCCCCGCCCCCCAACAAAAAACCGACTGTGACTTGAGCAAAACATAGTCTTGCAGTGACAATGCTTGGCACGGAGTGCTCCTGTACAGCTCCTTCAGAGCACACTGTGTATGTCGAAGTGATTTGAAAATATGCATCTGAGGGCTGAGCTTCTTAGAGAGACTGTGGTTTAACTTGGAACCATTTCCACTCGGAGCTTCATTTAGTCTAGTCTGTCCTGGGTCCTCAACAACTTTTGAGGGTGGAGGGTCAAAGAGAAAGATTTAAGAGACTCCAGAGTGCAAACATCAGTTGCAGAATAGGACAGGGCAAGATTTAGCACACTCACAACACCTGAAATATAACTGTGCACTAGGGGGTGACCAATCATTTAAACAGTTACTCTCTATTAAATACATGTGCACGTTTCTCAGCCTAGCTTAATGTTTTAAAAGCCTTGGCTGCCATACCAAGGCAGCTATGAAGCATGTACACCTCCCTTTAAAGACAGTGAACCACAGCCCATGTATTATTCCATATGTACATGATCTAAATACTTACGTTTAGTTTAAAAAGAAAAGGAAAAAAAAGAAAAAAAAGGCTGTGGTACAAGTAAATACCACCTACAGTATATACATGGAAAAAGTTTTCATCTGCTTTATGTTTTGATACGATAGTCTATATTTTGACTCCACAGTGTGATGACTGTATAACTTTTCACATGAATTTCATTTTTCCTGTCAAGGTACATTATTTTAAGGGTGACAATAACTTGGCTTCAAATGAGGTGAAACCATCACAGTGATAAATGAGTTTCTTGAGGAGGGAGGTTATACCCTGGGAATATACTTTGAAAGACCACACACCTCTGCTTAACCAAGCTTGTTAGCTTTACAACACATTACAAATACTCCTTCTAATGCACATGGCAGTGAAGAGACCTGAGCACTTGACTTTTGAAAATAGAGTGTATGTTGCATGGGGAGATTAGTCTTGGTTTTCACACTGGCCTTTTGTGCAAGTCTGCTGTTTAACAGCTGAACTGTTGCCTTTGGTCCTTTCCTTGTTCTGTGGATATTTTTTTAATTTTTTTTTTATGTCAGATTCCAAAAAGTTAGGTCAGGCTTTGACTTGCAACTTCTAGCTGCAGCCATGAGGGACAGCCTTACTTCATTGCTGTGCAGTTTATATTGTGATTACAAGGGAAAAAAAGTCAAAATTGCATCAAATTTTTAGAAGCATTTCTAGGCATCATTTTAATAGTTAATGAAACAAGCTGCTGAACTTCACAGGGCACGTGATTATCTTGCTAAGCCATTTCTGTATTGCTACCCGGACATTGTATGTAACATAACTGAAACATGGAGAAAAAAGCCCTGGCATAACCCATGGATATTAAAGAACACAACTGCCATCCACCGTGGAAAATATGCATCATGCTGCAAAGTTTATTTCTGCTCTCCCGCAGCTTTTTTGCACTGGATGAAGTAATGGCTGGGTGAATCTTTGGGGGTTGCATCAAAGAATACCTATGTGATGCTTTACTCCATTATATGCTTCATTCGACTTTAAATAAGTTAAGACCACAGCCATAAGATAGATTTTTTTTTTTAACCTTCATTTTCTTCTTCAAGGAGTTGCCTGAGGGACAAACAGACTTGATTTTTCTTGTGATTAGGTGCTGAAAGGATGGCAGAGCTGGTGTGTTTAGCAATGTACTTTCTGTAGTGTTCTTCTGAACAGAAATACTAAGTTAAGGGACAGATTTGACTGATACCCAAATCCCTATTCCCACAGTGGAACCTCTGATAAATATCTTTCTCCTTTTCTTGTTCACTTAGTCTCCCTCTATTTTCCTGTCTTAGGAGAGTGTTTTCAAGGCTAAGCAGACCTAAATATAATGCAAATGGAACTCAACTCTTAGGTGTGGTTTTTCAGTGGAACTCAGTCTCCCGAGCTGCTCAAAAACTTTTTCAAATATTAACCACAGTGGAGTCTGAGATCCTCACAGGCACTCACTTCTCCATGGTAAATGGATATGTTGACCACCGTTGAGGCTTTGGAGCTGTCTCTGTGCTAGCCAGTGTGAGCCCAGCGGGACTCGCCCACTCGAGCATGTGGTGTTGGGATCCTGGACACGCTGCCAGCGCATGATGGGAGCTGCAGCGGCACCCCGGCTCTTGCGCGGCGGAGCTGCGAAGCCTGTCCAGGAGCATCAGGAGCCCGCTGGGATCTGGAGGCAGTAGCATCATTGGAAGTTTGTCTCTGTGTGGTTGCAAACCCCCGTTACCCTGGACAGTAGCGAACTGGTCATATCTGGAACCAGGGGTCCCACTGCCAGGAGAGTTCTGAAGAGGAGGAGGAGCAGTTTCCTCAGCGGGACCTCTCCCTTCCGAACTGGAGGATGTCACCACTTCCAGGAGCAAATGCAAACCCTCTCCGCTATGCAGGTCACCCCAAATCCTTTCCATACGTTTTGACAGATACTTGGGCAACTGACGGCATTGAGAGGAGGGGAAGGAAAAGCAAGAGATCTGACAGAAAACCTTGCATTGAAAGCGATCATCCTCCCGTGGGTGTCTCCCCTCCACTGTCGCCCTCTCTACCACCCGCACCCTCCCCGAAGTCCCATGCGGTGCGGGCCGTTCCCGGACTGCCCTGCCCTGCCCTGCGCTGCCTTGCCCCATCCCGGCCATGGGGCCCAGCCCGGCGGTGGGTCTGCGCTTGGAGGGCTCTGTCCGAATCGGTGACTTGGGGCACCCGGCCCTGCCCCGGCTCAGGCAGGTTTGCTGGGCGAAGCAGCAGAGCCCAGTGTGCGCTCGCGGGAGGTAGGAGGCACTTTTGGGCAGGCAGAAGTGGGAAATCAGAATTAGCCCAAACGCTCGCTTCGCCTCTTACACAAGCTATATATATATATATATGTATATTTAAAAATATAAAAGTCTACGTGAATTTCTTTTTTTTTTTCCCATGAAAGATGGGGCCTACCCACGGCGACGCGTGCCAGATATAACACAGGCAGGTGCTGTGCAAACTTCCCACTGCGGCTCAGTCAATGCCCCTCAGTCCGGGCTGGTTATAATCTCGGGGCTCTCGTGACGGACGGAGTGGTGTTTTTATGAAGTGCATAATGCCGACTGCTGCTCGCTCCCACTCACCGTACGCCTGGAGGTGGGAGAGCAGAACACTGAGCCATTCTGCCCCGAGCGTCTGCACTAACCCCAATCAATTAGCACCTGCTTTTCGGGGCCCGGCCTCTCCTGCTGCCCAGACATACCTACGCAAGCACTTCTGGGCCACTCACACCTGCTAATGCAAGCCCTGCATGCCACACACAGGCAGTGGGTGAAGCTGGGTCGAAAGTTAATTGTAAATCAAGCCCTTATTTTACCTAGTTTCATCCCACTCTTGCTGAATAACAATTTTTTTGCATTGGCACGAAAGCTGGGCTGATGGCCGCCAATATTTGGAGTGAAAGTGGCATTCATAAGGGCTGAGCTCCTGGCCGGGAAAGGCTGCTTCAGCGCTGCGGCCGGCTGCTGCGAGGGAAATGCTGCCTCCTCTGCCAGGATGCGCTGGGCTCAAAACGAAAGCTGAAAGCTAGAGCTGCTCTGCAACTATTTCCTCTTGAAGCGTTGAGGTTTTTTTTTTTTGTAAATGTGTGACAGGTGTCTTTTTTTAGAGAGCTGCCAGCAATACTGACTGGAAAACATCCAGATGTTTTCAGGGTGAGGATTTTTCCAGGAGTTAGCTCTCATCTTTTTTGCGACAGCAAGTCCCCAGGTCCAGCTGTGCCTGGAGCACTGATTCCTGATGACAGTAGTGCAACTGCAGGGCTTGCTGAGACTGTGATAGTCTACTGAAAAGCCTGACTTTCCTGCCATCCCTTCACTGAGGTGGAGTCCAAGCCGGTTTAGCTCTTGCAGGATCAGACCCAGAGGCTTCTATGCCATTAACTTCAAAGCACTGCAGCATATGTTCAGTTAGTTCATCCAAAAGAAATGCAGTTTGTGTGCTCTGAGGCCACTCTATAATGTGAACCAAAGTGCAGTTAAGTGGGCACCAACAAAAGATTCGCTTCAAAAATGTGCATTCCTGACCTGAACTAAACCACCCTTTAGAATATCTCTAAGGCTATTAGGAAGATTAACTTTCTATATTTAGGCCATGTAGAGTACCCCATCTGTGCCTCAATTTGACCTATTTGTGCTTTGAATATCTTGAGCTTTCCATTATAGCCTCAAAATTCATAAATGTATATGACATGTGCCCTTTATCCAACCTTCAGTGGCAGTACCAGCACTCCGTCCTCCTTTGGTGGCGTGACTTTGCTGCCCTATACATCTTTCTTTTTTTTCCCTCTAATCTATGTCTTTTCCTCCCCTTCCATATTTTCCTTATTTCTCCCTTTCCATTCTCTTGATCACTTTTTTCCTTGTCCTTCCTGATCTTCAATCTAATCTTTTGTCCAAGACTGACCTTTCCAGGTACATAAAAGATTTATACATGCCTGATATAAGTAGCCTTAATATTAACTTCCTACTATTCATCATAGCTGCTTTTGGAGGTGTTCTTAATTTTTTTTAACCTGCGCTTAAGTAGTTTGATTTTTGGACAGACTTGTGATTTTTTATACTTTTTTTTCATGTATCTGGACTGATAATAAATGCAAAATACTATGCTGGCAGTAATGTATCTAAAACTGTGAGTTTGTATTTGCAAGTCTAGTTCAAGAGAACGTTGGAAATACTGAATGAAGACACTTAGTTGCGTCTGGTCAGGAAATAGGGTTTTTTTCCTCTTTCAGGAGAGAGCTAAAAACAATAAGGCTTTTTAATCATCTAAGTACTTCTTTGGTTATGTTGGAAAAAAATATCAAGACCTCTTCAAAACAAAATGTTAGCATTTACAGGTGTTGTTTTCATAGAGAACTTCCTCAATAATTTTGTCAAAATGGATGCTATTCATGGAGTTTTCCGTTTCAGCAAAAAGCTCCTTTCCATTAAAACCTCTGATGGAAATTCTTGACCAACTTGAGTCAAAAAGTTTAGCCTTTTTTAACACAGCTGCCAATGTGCTTCCTGGTCATTGTGATTTTACAGTTTGGTCATTAGATGGTGCTCAAGAGATTAAATTCACGCTTTAGATTGTCTTTCCAGTTTTTATTTTAAGCTGTAGACTAGACACAGTTTCTGTTTCTTTCTTCACAAAATATATGTAATGTGTAGCTCTGTACTAAGTAGTGGAAGATTTACTATTCATTTTGATGGGAGCAAGGTCTTTACCGACTAACTGGTATGATGGAGAACAGATACTGAGAATTACTATATCGTTAGACCCAAACTGAAAATGTAGCCACTGTTTTGGCAATATCAATTAGTCTGTAAACTTTCAGTGTTAAGATTAGTGGGCTTTTGACAAAGATTTAGCAAGTGCTTTTGTAATGAAGTAATTAAAGTTGTGAGACACATCTGAGGCTTGCTTCTATTGCTTAAAAGCATTTACAAAAATTCAGTAAATAGGTTTCTAAAAATATTTCTGCCGTCTATAGGGTGTATAGGTGTTTAATGATAAGAAAGTTTTCACTGTGAGTCAATCACTTCCATGATGATTTTTATTGGAATTAAGACTGGAAAAAGGGGTTATTTTTAATTTTGAAAATTTATCGTATTTGTAATTAACACACAAAAGTTAATACACCATGAAGATGCATCTTTGCATAATGTAACGAAGTACTGATATGTGGGTTTCATTACTATAAATATGTGAGTGAATGATTGGTTTTGCAGCCTTTGTTCTCAGTGCTGCTCATAGCCATGTTGTAGTGTGTTGCATGCAGACTTTTGATCTTGTTATGGCTCTGCCTTGAGCTGGAGATTCCCAAGGTGGGAGTGCACCATCTGCCACACAGGCTCTGAAGGACAAGGTAACACAGATGGAGAGTGTTAGAGTGGTACCACAAGGTATTATGTGACCTCAGAATGTATTGAGCTGGAGACGCTGAGCAGGGAAATATATCCTGCTTATTTCCTCTGCACATCTTGATTAAGCCATTCTTGCAAAAAAGGACATTTTTTTCCCCAGTATATTGTGTCATTGTCACCATTCTGAACTGTGTCCATGAGGAGGAAGGTCAAATTCACCCATTCTTTATTTCCCTTTACCTATACACCAGAAACCCGAGCTCCAGGCTGTGCATTTGGGCAGCACCATGCTGGAAGACAGTCCTATGTGCATTTGTTTGCCATGCAGTTTGGTTGGTTTTGTTGAAAGTGTCAGTGCTTTCACTGCTGAATCAGCAGAGATTTGGCAGACAGTATTTAGCTAGGAATCTCACACAGCAAATAATTTAGCAGTTGCCCATTACCACTACTTTTCCAGGCTTTTTTTATTATTGTTATTTTTACTTTCACCTGTTTCATGTTATAGACCTAAGATGATGTTGGTATCAAAGTAACAATGACGTAGTTGTCTTTGCAGTTGCCATGAAAAGGTGGTGAGGGAATATTGCCCATAGTCTTTTGTTAGCATCAAAATCCATGAAAGATCATAAAGTTATCTGGTAAGGACCTTTCACGGATGAAGCAAAGACTAGAAGGTAATTAGCACCTGGTATGAGTATGTTTTTTCTCCATTGACCACCTTAATTTGCTGGCAGAAAAGATTAACAAGTCTTAAATGTGTTTTCAAGCTGAACATAAAGTTATCCAGATAAAACCTCAAAAATACTGTTAAGGTAGAGTGGTAGGAATGTGTTACTCATTCTGTGGAGGATATATCTAATGTCTCAGTGAGCAAATATTCCATACTGAAGCTCATCCTGAAACCACATCCAAAGATTCCAAGTTAGTGCTGTCAGTAAGTTGGCTGTGGTGATTGCAAATTCAGTGTTGGAGAGATAAAAAACTATGTAGCTTGCATTTTTATTATGCCACTTATCACCACTATATCCAAGGAACTTCTAGGTAAAAAACAATGGGAGAAGGATGTGGCATGTTTCTCTAACTGGGAGCTAGAACTGAGATCATGTTTGGGGGTGGGAGATAGAGGTCTGACAGACATTTGTCAATGTTCTTACCATGTCTATTCATATTGTATACATTGGTTATGATGAAAAGGTTTTCCAAAAGAGGAAGGCTTTGAAACACTTCCCAAAGATGTTTAGATTCTCAGCTAACCTTATTTCCTTCTGGAGACTGATTATGAGCATGAATTTCATTATCTGCATTATTTTAGAGGAAACTAATTGGCTTGGTTCATAACTTGGTGTTCAGCTTCTAGTGTTACTGGGGCTTAGTCCATTAATGGCCTTGAAATTTAGGACAAAAGCCTGAAGAAAATGTGTTCATGGTTTCCTTCTACAACCAGGTGACCTGCCTAGTGGATGAGGGGAAGACTGTGGATTTTGTCTACCTGGACTTTAGTAAGGCCTTTGACACTGTCTCTCACAGCATACTCCTTGAGAAGCTGGTGACTTATGGCTTAGACAAGTGTACTCTCCACTGGGTAAAAAACTGGCTGGATGGCCGGGCCCAAAGAGTTGTGGTGAATGGAGTTAAATCCAGTTGGTGGCCAGTCACAAGTGGTGTTCCCCAAGGTTCAGTACTGAGCCAGTTCTCTTTAATATCTTTATCAATGATCTGGATGAGGGGATCAAGTGCACCCTCAGTAAGTTTGCAGATGACACCAAGTTGGGAGGCAGGGTTGATCTGCTTTAGGGTAGGAAGGCTCTACAGAGGGGTCTGGACAGGCTGGATTGATGGGCCAAGGCCAGCTGTCTGAAGTTCAACAAGGCCAAGTGCCAGGTCCTGCACTTCGGTCACAACAACCCCATGCAGCGCTACAGGCTTGGGGAAGAGTGGCTAGAAAGCTGCCCGGCAGAGAAAGACCTGGGTGTGCTGGTTGACAGCCGGCGGAATATGAGCCAGCAGTGTGCCCAGGTGGCCAAGAAGGCCAACGGCATCCTGGCCTGCATCAGAAATAGTGTGGCCAGCAGGAGCAGGGAGGTGGTTGTTCCCCTGTACTCGGCACTGGTGAGGCTGCACCTCGAGTACTGTGTTCAGTTTTGGGCCCCTCACTACAGGAAAGACATTGAGTTGCTGGAGCGTGTCCAGAGAAGGGCAACCAAGTTGGTGAGGGGCCTGGAGCACAAGTCTTATGAGGAGCGGCTGAGGGAACTGGGGCTGTTTAGTCTGGAGAAAAGGAGGCTGAGGGGAGAACTTATTGCTCTCTACAACTACCTGAAGGGGGGTTGTAGTGAGGTGGGTGCTGGTCTCTTCTGTCAGGTGGCTGGAGATAGGACGAGAGGAAATGGCCTCAAGTTGTGGCAAGGGAGATTTAGGTTGGTTATTAGGAAAAATTTCTTTATTGAGAGGGTTGTCAGGCACTGGAACAGGCTGCCCAGGGAAGTGGTGGTGTCACCATCCCTGGAGGTATTCAAAAAGCACGTAGACAAGGCACTTCAGGACATGGTTTAGTGGGCATGGTGGTGTTGGGTTATGGTTGGACTCAATGATCTTAAAGGTCTTTTCCAACCTAAACAATTCTATGATTCTATGATTCTATGATTCCTGTTTGTGGTTGTTTAAGCCATGGCAAAGGCAGGCAGATGTATTGCATATTAGCTAGAACCTGCAGCTCCTCTTCACATTCAACATCAACTAGTGTGAATAACTGTAATCCAGCCTGGAAATGATAAATGTAAGAGTTAGATTGACTTGTCCTCACTTGGAAATGAAGATGAACATTTCTTAGCAGTCTAAAGGTGAAATGCTTTTTCATCCTGATCAGCACTCATTTCCAGCTACTGGTGATTTGTCATCCAGAAATGTATGTAGATGTTCTGACATTTGAAGAGTAACAGCTGCATAAACTGAGAATAAAATATGTAATTGAGTGCAGAAGACATATGTTTGGCAACTAAATCCACACTCTCTCATTCCCTTTCCCATTAGTATCCTTGGGTATGAAAGACCAAAAGGTGCAATGAGGATCTCTGTGGGAACTCTACAGATGAAGACACTTGTAGGGGAGGATTTATAATTCATCTCTGCTCTCAGCTCTCTTGGGGAAAGGGAAGGGAAGGGAAGGGAAGGGAAGGGAAGGGAAGGGAAGGGAAGGGAAGGGAAGGGAAGGGAAGGGAAGGGAAGGGAAGGGAAGGGAAGGGAAGGGAAGGGAAGGGAAGGGAAGGGAAGGGAAGGGAAGGGAAGGGAAGGGAAGGGAAGGGAAGGGAAGGGAAGGGAAGGGAAGGGAAGGGAAGGGAAGGGAAGGGAAGGGAAGGGAAGGGAAGGGAAGGGAAGGGAAAGGAAGGGAAAGGAAGGGAAAGGAAGGGAAGACAAGACTGCTCACTAAGGGGCCTGTCCTCGTCCATCAGTCACTTCCACTGCATCACATAGGCAGGTTAGCAAAACCTTATGGCTCACTATCAAATGATCCGGGGGGGGCAGGTTTTCTGGACTCATGTTCTTAATGTTAAGCCACGGCTTGTATTCATCCTCTCCAAGTTTAGCCCCTTATCTGAACTGTCTCCTTCCCCAGGGCTGCCTGTGTACTTCAAAAGAACAGTTACTTTCAGGTAGCAGGTCAAAGGACAGATATATATTCAGGCAAATTAACCCACAACAAAGAAGTGCCTGTTTCTATCCATGGTGCAAGATGATTGCTGCTGACTATCATTACTTAGTGCCAAAACCTGCTATGTCTACAGCCCATTATACCAAGAACAAGTTATTAAACTAAAGGCTTAGGAAAAAGACTGTTTGTGTAGATCTGAGTGAAAGACCACAGTTCCAACATATACAAGAATAAGAAATTGCTCAAAAATATTGAAGAGAAGGTGGCTGTGTTTTGCTTGCAGCCTTCACAAGGAAATTAAAGCAAAAAGTTTTACCATAGTTGTTATTGTTGAGAGGATGAGCTATATTTGTGTTGCCAGGTATGGATTTACCAGAAGGTGTTTGGAAACATTAAAGCTGTTGCCTTTTTCTTTTCTTTTTTCTCCTCTCCTGCACTTCCATCATTAAATTGGCACTGCCCATTGTGGGGCATAAAGCCCAGGACCCTGTCACAATTGCAGCTACACTTGTGCAATAGCACAGCTGCGCGTAACCCTATGTTTCATGGTCATTCACACAAGTAATTAGAATATCACATTGACAGAACTTTTTTTTCTTTTTTTTTTTGGAGGGCTAGGAATAACTTGAGAAAGTCAAATTACAAAAGTCACCAGGAACCAGCAACTCTCCTTTGAGGATTTTGGAGGAAATTTAATGCCAAGGAAAAGAAATAGTGGTGAGAACTTGCAATAAATAATTGAAAGTAGAAAGTTTTTCTGTACTCTAGAAAGATAACAATTTGAGCAAATATAAAATAATGCTAAGGGGAATTTTGGAAGTTACAGGCTGAATGCCTTACTGCTGTGTACGTAGTATACAGACGTTACTGTAAATAAGGTCAAGGTAATGCCAAGACAAATCTTGCCTTGAAAGCTTTTACATTTTTCACATCATAAGAGAACAATATTAGGTTCCACTTCCAAAAAAAAAATTCCCATTCTTATTTGCTGACAGACACTGCACAAACTCTCTTGTGGTTCATATTCCTCCAGTCCTGTAAAATACTTGCAGGCAGGAATGACCTTTCCTAGATGGAAATGTTACTGACATGGGTAGCTAGCACACAACAGCAAAAAAACCCCAGAGCCAACCATCATTTGGAAAGACAGTACTGTCAGTTCCACATCTATCTACAATGTCTTCAAGTTAAAACACTTCCAGACTTGGATTCTCTTTATTAAATGATAACTCAGAAGGAGTAAATGACTTCTTACATTATTTCGCAGTAGACTATGACTTACATTATTTTGCAGTAGACTATAACCAATTGTGTGTTCAGAGTAACCCAACCTAAGTGAACTACTCTTAAAAATGCAAGCCAAGCAGATCTAAATGCAAGGGTTTTGGAACAGATGAAAGAAGGACATGAAAATAAGATCCATTCAAAGGAAACATGACAATCAAAATGCACCCTGCCAATTAAAACACCCTGTCCTGATCCAAAACAAATTAAAGAAAATAAAACACCCAAATAAGCATTGTATGTTAAAGCTTTTTTAGCTCTATCAAGATGTATTGTCTCTTAACTCCTTGTCTACCTCCAGTCAGAATGAGAGAGGCAGTGCAGACTTCTGGATTAATTTTTAAAGAATGAAAATCCTCAATTTGAACTGGCACTAAAGATTGGCCCAGAAGAATGCTTCTCTGTGGCATGTTGGAAAAGAGAACAAGAAAACAATAGTTGAAAGAAAGTGTGGGAAGAGACCAAAAGTATCACTTTCAGCTTTACTGTTTAATGGCAGTTGGTGGTAAAGTCAGCACGGATGATAAAACACCAAGTTGGATTTTTCAGACATGGAAGCTGGAGGCTGTTCTGTCCCCCTTCAGGCGCCTTTTGGGTTCTTGCTTCTTAGGTGGTTCCAGTTGTACTTTATTGTCCTTGCAAGCTTACTGTTACCCATTTCTGTTTACTGCTGCAGAGACCTTTTTTTTTTTTTGACAGCCTGCCATTTATGATAACGGAATATTTCACTTTCCCCCCTGAAATTTTATAAATTCAGTTTTGCCTGCAAAATGTGTAGCTCCTTTTTTAAATAAAATACCACAGATATACTTTTGCTCTTTCTTTGATACTTCTCACTTGCCATTTTTCTAAATGCTTCCAGGAAGACTACTGATGCAGTGTAGGTCTTCTTTTTTTTTACAGGAGCAAAACAAAAGTCCTACTGTTTGTGTATGAAACATTTCTACATTCCATGCAAGGTGCCCCAGCTCGTATTTTGGAAGTCTTTCATTTATGAAAGAGTAACATTTTTTTTCTTCTTCAATCTGAAGTCTGACCTTGCTTCTCAACCAGTAAAGTACATATAGTTGACTCTGCTTCTGCTGACTCTCCACTTCACACGCTGTGCTGTATTGATTTTTTTCGAATGACAGTGGAATGCGTATATTGATCTGGTATGTCTGGCAAGACGTAAATGGTGTGCTAGGAAGTAGACCTGCTAAAATTGTCAGGATTTCTCAGAGTTAGTGGCTGCGGAGGAGTTTAGAGATCTCTAATGAAATCTTGGTTTGTAGAAATAGGTGGAACAATTGAATTTAATCCTGATATTTCTGATTTCTTTTCAGCATTAGAAAGCAGCTCTTTTAAAGTGACAACTTCAGATCTGCCTCATTTTCTGGTCTCCCACAATAACTGCCCTTGAGATATGGAAATGCATGTTTTTCCCATCTTGTTTTTTTAATGCAAGGAGCAATGTTAGTGTTACCTGTGTTGGGAGTGAGCTTGCTTTGTCACCTTCAGCCAGCAGGATGGCACATCTCAGCTTGCTTCTCCCAGGCACCTGGTGACTCCTGGGGGCCTCCCGCTTTTTTCAGTCTCACTGCAGTTGTTTGATTCTGCTCAAAATTTTTACTCTTCTGGTAATTAGAAGACAGCTTTTAGGTTGCTTGGAGATGTTGGCATGACTCTTAAAATGGATAGTTCAGAGTTTTAACAAGAGAATGCCAGAAGAGTATTTTGAGAAGGAGCAAATTAACAATTTCTTTTCCTTCCTGTCTGTTTTTCCATACTGGCTCCTGCCGAGTTGGCCCCATAGCAACTTCATCATCATAGCAGTTCATAAATTATCATATTGTCATTCCAAATGCATCAGAGCAGGATACCTTAGAATTATGTCCTTTTACATTATAGATTTTTGTATCTGGAAAAGTTTGTTAACACTCAGAGTGACTACCCATGTCAAACAGTTATCTACAGATGAAGAAGGACAACTATAATCAAAAGGACTGAAAAATTAAATGTGTCAAAATAGGTGAGAATAATATCAGATGATCATTCTCCTCGCTAAAAGGGCATTTGATGCAAATATTTAGCAAACATTCCTGTTTCATCTTGGATTTAGATTAGCATTTGCAATCATATAGACACTGCCTGTTGAGGTAGCTTATTTTCTTCTTCTTGTGGCATTTTGAACCTTAGATTGTCATAAGCTAATGAAAGCAAAGAATATTAAAGCTATATATTATAAAATTAGTGCTCCATTTTACAAATACACAGGAACCTTCATGCCTCAAATTTCCTTTAGGCACATGACAAAAAATTAATACCTTGTATTAGATAAGTGTCTATTACTCATTTAGTTATTGCTGTCAGGGATAAATTAAAAGAACTTCCATTGACTTTTTAGGGAAATAACATCCTTGGAATATTTTCTTTACATATAAAGAGTTAAGTAAGTAAATTGTGTGACTGACAGTCTTTTAAAAGATGAACTATGCATATTCCAGACAGAAAAGACTAGTAAATATTTCTGTGAATAATAAGACTTAGTTTAAAACCCAACAAATTGTAAAATGGCAAAACACCTTGAAAATTATTAATATCCTTAAAGTGATAATTTGTTTTTGGCTTACAAAGCCCTTTTTTTAAATTTTTTTTTTTTTTATTTTGAATACTCCTCATTATGGCAAAAGCTGCAAATGGACCCCTTTTGCCATTTGACTATGTGGTGGGTTGCAAGATTACAGTATATGGAAAACATTGCCATTGAACAATGTATAGAAAGCAATTGATCTCTGCCTGCACCTAAAAGAAAGGGAAATAAAGAATAATGGGGAGTTAGGGATTATGGCGTGGCTTTGGCCTTATTATTTTACAGGGTGATGTACAGAACAAAAAAATTCTGTGGAGTTTGTGTGTCTGTGTGGTCCAGGTCTCAGCTGTGGTCTGAGTCAACTGATTTCATGCTGGAATGAGCTGCCTGTCTCATGTTCATGGAAGAAGAAAAAAGCCCAACCCAGGAATATGGCACAACACTGTGTTGTGACATCTCTCAGGTCACACCAGCTGTGTTTTAAAGCAAGTGAAGTAGCATAAATTTCTTACAATGAAGGAATATTTTGACTTGTGGAAGGAAAAAAATGTAGTTCAAATGAGCTGGAAAGGCTTGTTTGAGTGAATGTTTCAGAGTATCTGTTTTCTTCCTGAAACTATTGACATTGAAGAAGTTTCCACAGACTCTACCCACTAGGCTCTGACATACCGTACTCCACATTCAGCTTTTTTGCAGAAATTGCTTCAAATCCATATGATGTGTTTAGGTCAAAGGTATGTACCCAGGACAAAACTTTGCCATCATTAACAGCAGTGCAACTTCCACTGACACCACTGTGGCATAAAAACAATGATTTTGCACTAATGACCTATCACTTGCCATTTTCTGAGGTTCTACCCTCCTTCCTGATTGCTCCCCAACCACGGCTTATGTGCTTGATTTGACATGAGAGACACTTGGTGGCATGGGTTCCTCTATAAAGAACCCAAGTGCCCATGCAATTTGTTGTCAGGAATAGTTCTTGTTGTCACCTCTTGCAAAGAGGTGCGAACCACTTTGATCCTCTCTGAAAAAATTAAAATGATAGAGCTTGAGGGAAACTGTGCTTGCTTCCCATAAAGTTTTATATGCTTTTGTCCTTTTAAAACAATCGAAGAATGTAGTAATGCTCCGTATGACTTGCAGTGACAGTCATGAAGGCTTGATTCAAGAAGGTGCCTGTGAGTCCATTAATTTTTATCCACCATTTACCTAGATCTATTAATCATTGACCCTTAACAGCACCTATTGCTCTGATTTAACCTGTTGAATTTCAGAATATGCCTAGTTTACTAGCAATAAGAAACTGTGAAGTCGCCAGTCAGTCTGGCTTTTCCCAGTGTCTTGCTCTCTACAGTTTTCCTCTATATTAAAAAAAAAAAATCTTACTAAAAAGCTAGCAGTGCATATAGCTTCTGTAATAACTCTAGGGAATGCTGGGTATCAAGGACTGCCATTTTTGTAGCTTGTCTCCAATATTCTGTTTCGTATGTGTTTTACAGCCACAGAGTTGGAAATCCAGAGGCTGTGGCTGAAAAAAGGTGATGAAAGCTCGGGCTTAAGATAAAAGCCAAAAATTAAACAAAAGGAATGGCTCCTTACCACAAGTAGCTTTTCAGCTTAGAAATGTGGAGGTGCTGACCAGGGATACTGCTTACCCAGCTCCTCAGGTTGCTCAGCAATTAGGTGGTTTGTACTGCATGAGCCATCTATGTCTGATCTCCCTAGGATTTCTTATGGTGCTCACTATAGCAATATTTGGGAACTAGCAGAGGTTGGTGGTTCATTTCTGTGGCTAGATAAAAGCTGGATCAAGCCTTTTCTGTGCTGTAAGCAAACGTGGATTTGGTTATGGCCAAGATGAGGACAAAGTCCCATGAAAGGAAAACTTAGCATTGCAGCAGAGTGAGATCTCAGCAAAAGATGGTAGGGGGAATGGGAAGGGTTGATGGGGACATGCTCTGGGAAGAATTAGCAAAGGTAGAGTTGGAGAATGGCCCTGGGCTCTTGGAGGTGGGGGCTTGTAACTTTTGTTGGAATAATTCCCTTCTTTTCCTTCCTTCTTGCCCACCAGTGAGTCCAACCATCCCTTCTTCACCCTGTGACGGAAGGACAAGAGGGTGCTGATGTACACCTACCACCTACCGAGGTGCCAGTGTCTATCTCCAGCTTATGGGCCCTATGCCACTGCTTTCCTCACCATCCGCTTCAAGCAGGTGTGGCCTCTTTTGAGCCAGTGGCTGTGGATGAGGGCTGCACTTTTTCTTCCTCTGTCTTCCCCCATCCCCTCCCCATCTAGCTTGTGATTCCCAGTGGTGGCAGAGGCATTCCCAGTGGCAGGTCCAGCCCAAATGTAAACCCCAGGATTTAAACTGCTCTGCCATTGCCCAGAACTGATCTTACAGAAACAGCACGAACATGGCTGTACTGAATGCAATTTGGACTTAATTTGGTATTTGCCCAGTCCTAGTTGCTATTGGATAGAACACCACAGCAGTGACATGCAGTAAATTATATACATATATGTTGATTCAGTCCCTTGCTTTAAAATATTGCTTTGGTTTGGTTTTTAAGTAATGAAATCTACATTGCTGATAAATGGTTTTCTTTTTGTTTTTCCCTTTTGAGAAGCAAATGAGTTGTGTCCACTCATTTCCCCACCACATTCCCAAGAATGCAATCTTTCTGTTTCTTCGTGGTTGCTTATTAGTGCCTTGATTTCATATGTGTCCAGTACTTTAAAAAACAGCTTCTACCAACAAGCTCCATGGCCTGAACAGTCCACGGCCTAATCCCCTGCAGCTTGGGGTGGATTATCCATGCTGTGGATCACTGTTCCTGAGGATTTCTGCTGCAACACAGTGCCCTGAGGAGCTTGGTAGGGTACATGTCACTTGCCAGGATCCTGTTGCTGTTTAAAGGAGCTATCTGCAAAAGCCTGTTTACTACATTCTTGAAGTTAAATGCACACAGCCAAACTTGTATGTGGCTTTTATTACCAAGGGGTTTGGTTTTTAAATGTTTAAGTTCTCTCTCATAACCTGCTAAAATCCAGTTGGGACCTGACTGAATAAAAAAAATTAAAGTTGCCCATTAAATATGATGAGGGAGGAAAGCAATTGACTAGTAAGAAAACCACCTTTGGAGCGTGGAGCGTTTGCAAAGGCAAAAAAAGCCAGGACTGTAAATCAGAAGTGCTACTCAACCCACAATAAGTCCCAAAGAGGCTGGAAGGAAGAAGGAGGTTAAAATGGGTGCCCTGAAAAAGAAGAGACAAAGGAAGCACAGAAAATACAGAAGAACATAGTAATTAAGAATAGAAAGAGTGCCCACATATAGGCAGCCTGAAGACAAAAATAAAAAGCTTGAAAGTACTGGGGAATGGAAAGCGGTGGAGAAAACCGAGATCAGCCAAACAGCCTCTCTGTAAAGTGTTTTCAATTTGACAACACTGTCATTCCTTGCCTGTTATGAGAAGCTGTCTCTGGTAATCTAAGGAAGAATACCTGTGAGGAAACTGTGCATCTGGTGTGTAAAAACCTGCTTTTCTCAAGAAGCTTCTTTCCTGCATGTGTTAAATAATGTATTGCTGTGAGCAGCAGGAGGAGCTGTGGAATTCCACTGAGTGCAGCTGGGAAGATTTTTATGCTTCTAAAATCCAAAACCTTCTGAGCCTTGTAAACCCTCTTAAAGGTTTATTTTTTTTTTTTTCCTAAAATCATCCACAGCAGGCTATTTATCCATTACTGTCTCATGCTCTAGTTACAACTACCATGTAGCAACTGCTCTGGGAACTGCCAGATACAGCTGGATTTACTAGCTTTATTTTTAAACACAGGTGACTGAGCTCAGAGAAAATGCTTTTTGCTTACTATGATACAATTCTTTCGTAAGCTAATCATAGTACCCGGACACGCTTTCATGATGTAGTGTCTTCGAATTATTTGGTAGCAACGAGCTGTACCTCAAATAGAAACAAAACATTGCATGGTGCTAAGATGTGATTTTCTGATTTATATATAGGGATGACCCATAGGCATAGTCACTACAGACAGCAGGGCAGTAGTTTTCAAAGTCAGTGGCCTTTACACACTATTTCAGTAGGCTCAGAGTTAAGTCAATGCTACATTTAGGAACTTTTTGAAAATCCTGCTCTTTGTTTTTCTATGGGTGAAATCATTGTTAAATGCATAGCTATTGAGATGGCTGTGGCAGATTTTTTTTCTATATTTTCTAGTGATTTTTTTACCCCATGTTGCTTTGTGTGGGAGGATGAGAGTGCAGAAAGATTAGACAATGCATGATGATGTTATTGTCTGAAACAATCAGTATATGTGTTTTCTCTAGTCATTGCTTCTTTTGAGCTTGCCAGCACTTATGGCTCAGGAAACATCATCTTGCTAAAGAGTACCCTTGCGTCAGTGAATATAAAGCAGCAGAAAATATTCAAGAGAATATGCCTTTCAAGTCTGGTATATTTTAGAATTAGTGGGACAGGTTAGATTTGGATCCTTATCCATAACCATAGTTTCTGTTAACAGTCTTTTATCTTTTTTTTCATTTTAAAAATATGCCTGACAATGCGGATTTGTTTGAGATGTAATTGGAGAGATGAGAAAACTAATTTTACTCCGAGATAATATATTAGATAAAAGTTACGAACATTTGAAACGAGAAGGTTATGTTTGGAGTTTTCTTTGTACTAAATTAAATTAGCATCCAACATCCTTGACAGTACAATTACTGTAAGGTCTAATCCAAACATAGCTGAGTCTAAAGTTTATCAGGGAAAAAATATTTTCTTGCAGTAATTCATATATTCAGTCAAATATTTTTAAGAGTAACAGCTATCAGACTAACATAGGTTACACCCCTGATACTCGGTACTTTCCCACAGCAGAAATTCCGTGTTTGTGTGTGAAGCTCTGTGTATGTACAAATTACAGGGATGGAGGCTTGTTTGGAGGGAGAGAATGGAAAGGCACTTAGGCTGACAGGCATACAAATGTGTGCACACTTCACAAATACTTTAGAGTAAGACTCCAAAGAGCTTATCCGTTTGTCCATTACCCTGAAAGATGCTAATTGAGATTTTCACCCGACTAAAAATAAAATTTGTCCTCAAAGGACTGTGTTGATATGGGAAAAGCAGCTATGCAGAAAGGTGATACTCTGGAGATTATGACCCATGAGATACTGTTATCCCTTGATTTGCTTTAAAATCTTTTTAAAGAAAATAAAAAAATCATGCAGAACACTGTGAGCATTAAAAATATAAATGCCCTTACAGTTAATTACTTTGCGGGCTATTCCATAATTTTACACTTAGATGAAACTGCAACATAAAAATATTTTAATGCATTTAATTTATCATTGAAATGTGATTACAGGTTTTTTTTTAGAAAACAACAACAGAAGTACAAAGCTATATTTAAAACAGGCTTTGCTTGTCACCCAGAAATTTTCCCTGTTTCCCATTTTACTTGAAGACCTCTTAAATAATGAAGCATTTCTAGCAATTAATGATTCCCTCAGGTAAGTGAAAATGTAAATCATAGCTTGCTCAAACTTCTGTGTTCTATAATTTGTCTCAGAGCTAAAGAATATTTCTTCTCTGTAAATATTTCAAAAGATTTAATGTTACAATAAAATCTACACTGTGATGTTATTGGCCTTAGAGAGCTCATTTTAATCCTCTTGGTATTCCCTGCATTTACTTAAATTACTATTTTACAGCTTCGTTCTTATACCTGATGAATTCCAAGAGATCTATTGCTAATCCATTTGGAAAATGTAAATCCACAGAGTATTGTCTTTAATCATGTAAAATTACTTGTACGTGAAAGAAGTTAATGGTAATTTAATTTAAATTTTTTTTAAAAAAAGACCAGAGTATTTTTTAACTTTGTATTCATTTTCTGTACATGAAGAATAAGATACTGTAAGATCAGATGCAAATGAATGTTTCTACCTTAACTAAAATATTGAATTTTCTTTATCTGCATTTGTGATTTAAAAACTAAATTTGTTTTCCAGTGAATTGGTACATGGCTAGGAATGTTCTCAAACATACATTATAAGCAGGAATATATACAGAAAATATAATTGATGTATAAGAAAAACAATTTGCATAAAAGACCTGATTCAACAAATTACGTGAATCTCTTCAGGCAGCAGAGAATGGATACACCAAAAATAACCAATTCATTAAATTTCATGTAATAAATATTCTGAATAAACTTTTCATGAACAGCCCATAAACCAATAAGTATTTATGGGAACTATTTAACCAGTGTAGAATAACAAGTAACTCAGAAAAAAAAAATTATGCATTGTGGGTGAATAGCATTCAAAGGGAAAGGAGTTCATGTCACTGCATAAATTATTCATTGTGAATTATTCTCTTGACTGTAAAGGCTAAAAAAGAAGAAAATTAGGCTTATTTTGCATATTTCGATCACTGTTTTTTGAAGTGCTTTACAGTCATTAAACTAGTGTTATCCCCATTTCATAGGTGGATAAAGCTGAGGCACTTGGAATTTGTGATTTAGCTAAAGCCACAGATTAAGTCAAATGCCAGGATTAGGAACAGAAATGAGATTCCTGACTTAATTTTTTAATCTCTGCTCACTAAATAATTCTTCCAGACTGATTGTCCACTGAAGGAAACAGGAAGCAGGGGAGGCAAAGCTTTTGGCTCAAGCAGCGAGAGTAAGAATGGGGTCAGCTCATACTTTGTTCCTGGCCTTTGCACCGATTCGTAAGGAGATTTCATTTCAGACTGATAAAGCCCATCTTTGGGTTCTCTCTCCTCATGAATAGCATTCACAACCCATGTGGGTGGGTTTAGGATGCTAAGAGTATGCTAAACCTCTGGGTGATGGGATATGGTGGAGACCATCTTAGTCTTTCTGTTTAGGTTATTCTCCTTCTTCCACCACCCCAGCTCTCTCCTCATCTTTCTCCTGCGGAAGTGTGAGGAAATGCTGCTGATGGTGGCATCCCCCCCGCCTACAGTGGGCATGAAGGGCAGCCTTGCAGTGAGCAGGGCATTACAGGTGTCCGTGACAGGCAGGGTCACCTCCTATTCTGTAGATGCACCTGCTGGTGAAGCCAGTAGAGTCACTGCAGGAGGAAGGGGAGACCTTTGTCATCTCCGTACAACATCCATTGTCTCTAGCCCCCAGCACCCAATTAAAAGGACTGCTTTTGAGCCTGAGGGCTGAGTTGTACCAGACAGGCTGTTTTAAATACTTGAAGAGAACCACCATTACTTTCCCTAAGGCCTTGAGGCCATAGATATCCTAGAAGTCAGCTCCTAGAGAGTGTGCACCATGGCTTGCTATAGAAACCCACTTCATTTCTTCTCCATCGTTATCATTCATGTGCTGCTTGCTCGTCCACTCCCCAGTGCAAACCTTGCTCGTCTGAATTCGCATGCCTAGTCCCCATCTTCCTTCGGGACTTCTTTAACTGACACACTTTTCCAATCCATCTCTATTTCCTCCTGGTGCCTACTCCAGCCTACTCTGAATGGCCCCAGGCAGACAAACTAATCTCATTTGCCTCTTTGCTCAGACACTTCACCAACCTCCAGGCCAGGATAGGTGTGAAACATCTTGGTGCTTCCCTACTTGGGAAAGACCCTTGACGCTCATATGAGAACTTTTTGGTTTAGACCCACCTGACCACGCAAGCACTGGCGTTAGGCATGACCACAGTGAGTCTTCTCCTTTGCCTGTGCAGGACTCCTATGGCTAGCAAGAAATGCGTGAATCTTGATAGCTCTTGAGCAAAGGTTTAGACAACCGTGTTGGCAGCGAGATGAATTTTGAGCAGAATGTGGTCACTTTTATACATCTAGATATGGACTGTTGTGTTTAGGTGTGTGGTTAGTAGGTAGGCGGCAGCTCAGAGCAAGACTTGGCTTCATAATGCTCCCCTCATAAACTTTTCCTTCTGTGTTTGTATGGGTGATTTGGAACTTGCGGAGTGCTCTGTCTTATGACTGATGGGTTCAAAACCCATGTGTGGTGCAGTGACTGGAGCTGGTGTCTACAGAGCATGCGAGTGCTTGAAACTCTAGGGCTTTTGGTTAAATGGGGTGCAGCTCACCCCTGCTTAGCTGTGTTTTCTTTGAAGCTGGGTGTGATCAATCACATGAAGATACTCAGGATATGCCTTCCAGTGAATTAAAAGCAGAGCTTTCTCAGTTGCCAAGACCTGAGCAGTCCTACACAGAAGCAGGAGCTGCAATAAAATCCTCCTATTCAATGCAAAGCTGGCATTTAGGGGACACAAAATGAGGTAAGAGATTAAGAATTAATAAGTCACTATAATTATTTTTCTTAAAGGACTGCTGTGAAATTCTATATAATTTGCTTATTTGTCTACACTATTTTTTCTAATTATTACAAGTAAGCGTGCAGGCTTTATTTTTCTGTGGTTGTATTCAGTTTCACTTTCCAATTTGGATAAACAACCCTAGTTTTCTAAGAATGTGTTTTAAGAAAATTTAAGAAAATTTTAAGAAAATTAAGGGGAAGTTGTGCCTTCTTGCCTCAAAGACAGGCATTATCAACATAAAATCTTGTAAATTTTAAAATTAATCACTTAAAAAGCAGTATAGTATGGCATTCCTACCTTTTGCTAAGCTTGTGGAATCACATTAAACGTGTTTTCTCTCCTGTTTTGCTCTTGAAAGATCCCACTAGTCATCAGGAAAAAGTGACCAATTCAGAGACGCTCCGGGTGAAAGTTTAAAGGAGTATACGTAAAGAACTGTCAACCCCCAAAAAGTAAATAGAGAAAGCAGTGTGCTGTCCTTCCGCCTGTAGTCCAGAAATAATTTTCTTCCGTGTAACTGCTTCTGTTTGATCACGTATGTTCCAATCTGCATAAAATGGAGAGAAGAGAATGATCCATAGCTAATTAATTGAATCTGATCTTAAACTGTTCTATATTCTCCAGTCTACATTCTACTTTACTTCTTATATCTTGCCTATTGCTGTGGCATCTGAGTACATTTGTTAAGCCATTTAAATAAATAAATAACAAAAAACCCACAAAGCCCTGAGGAATCATGGAGAAATTGCTTTTCATGGAGCACTTGTTTATACAATGATGTGGAGTTTTGCTGCATAGTTGTGGGTGGTTTGGATTCTAGTTAGAGTGAGCTGCCTAGAAAAATCTGTGTATGAATAAACCATGTAGACTTCTGTTGTGGTAAGTATTTAGATACTTAAATACCTCTAAGTAATATATGAAGCTTATATATCCCTCAACAGCCCCAGGTGAGCATGCTTCAGAAGGGTACTTTGCTTGTAACTCTTTGTTTTCCCTGTTTTACTGCGAAAAGTGATGCAGATTCTCATGTACATAAGAACTACAAAGAAAGAGCAGATGGCTGAAGAAAAAAGGAGAACTGGGAATTGAAGAATGCAAAAGAAAAGGAGGAAAATGGAAAACCAGAACATCTGAAAAGAAATGAGAAAAGGAGGGTGTAATAATATGAAGTATTTATTACAGCCCCGTCGCTCTGACTGCTGTAGCTTTGGTGAGGTTATTTGCATCTGCAGAGAGGTCATTGTACCACTCATCCCATGTGGGATCTTTTATTTGATTTTGAAAGTTAGAAGAAGCCCAGGACTGTTGAGAAAAGAGGTGGTAGAGATAAAAATGTATTGAACAAAATTCTTGCCCTCAACTTCAGTTTAAATAAAGATGAGATTGTAACTACAGGCTTTAAAGACTACAGGAATTTACCCCATCGTAGTGCCCACATTCTGTCCATGTTCAGAGCTCTGCCATGCCCTCCAGGCCCCATATCTTACTCCTGAGAATGAGCAGAAGGGTCTATTGCCAAAGACTTGAGTCTCAGTTATTAACTGCAAGTCTTTAGCACTTCACAGCACTAGACCTCATGGGGTTAATTTCCCTCTCCCTCTATCCTCTTCATTTAAGTTGGGGGGAAAAAAAAAGTATCACTTTTGATAATTTACATTTTTTCTGCACTCAGACACAATAAAATGTTCCTAATAATACATTGAAGGAGAATTTTTAAGTAGTTATGGGTAGCTGTAAATGTAAAAGTTAGTGTAAATATACATAGTATTTCCACAACGACAGCCTTTTTCTCTCTCTTTCTCTTTTATCAAATTGCAGAAGGAAGGAAGCCCATGAACTCCTGTACTACAGAAGGAAACTTCTTTTGCTCCCCCCTTCACCCTCCCCAACAGCGGCGAGCGCTCCCTCCGCGGCGCTCCCTCGCCCGTCGCCGCTGGGTGGCGGTGCTCGGCTGCTCGGCTCGGCTCGGCTCAGGGACAGCAGGTCCCTGCGCTGGACGCGGCCCGGGGACGCCTTTGAACCATGCTGCTGGCAACCCATTTCTTAGGAAATACTTGTTTTGGTGTAAAGCACATTTTGGTAGATTTTTAAGGATGGGAAGGATTTTGGTGACTTTATCCATAGCACTGCCTCTATGATTTACCAGGTGCCTCCATCCTCAGGACCATAACCTGAGTCAGAGTACAGTGTCTCTTCTACAAAGATAGCAAGTTTCAAGATTCCTCGTGACGGAGAAACAATAAGATCTCTATGTAAACGGTGTCTGTGTTTAACTACCATTTTTCTCAAAACAAACAAAAAAATCTACACATCTCCTGGGGAGACAGGATATTAATGTATGCATTTGCCCTTCAAGAGCAGTGTAGAGTATTTGGGAATTAGAGGAAATCTAGCTACCCTAAAGCACCCCACCGTATTAACAGCACTTTTCTCACTCAGACAGTTTTTATTTAAGAGACCTCAGAATATCTCAATGGCAAGTTTCCCAACAGAGGATGCTGTCAGCCTATAATTTTTACTTTATGGACCCATTAACAAAACCTGACAGCTAAATTATAGGTTCCACCTCTGGTCACCCCAATAGTATTTGTGAGTGGGCATGAATGACTGCAAGCTTTTTTTTGTGGATCCAGATGATCTCTTTGGCTTCAAATACATTTTGAAATGAATATGCAAAGCAAACAGAAATGTCTGCTTTTTAAACAGACATCCAGAAAATGGAGTCTGTGCAGCCGCAACAGAATTTCAAAGCACAGTGTCCCGGCACGAAAAATGTATTTTGTGAATCAATACAGTTTGGTTTTAATTCACTCGAATCCACAGAGCTATCCAGTTTACAGTGACTGGTGGTCTGGCCTCTTTTGCTATCTGTCCTTCATCAAGTGTTTTAGGAGCATTGAAAATATGTATAAACCAGACAAGGCACTTACTAGTGTAAAGCAAGACAGCCAGGGACTGCTGCAGCCATAAACAGAATAGCTGAGTGCCTGGAGCAGAACAGGGAGGTACAAAATAGCTATGAGACTGCTGAGAAGAGAGGAGGGGGAAATTGCATTGGTGCTGCTGCATCAAGAGTTCATCCGGTATCTGAGATGCAAAAGGGCACATCCCTGCCTTCACTCAGGTAGATATATAGGTTAGGTTCATTGGAATACATGGTGAATTCCCTTTTATATGAGAATGATGCACTCAATAGTGGCAACAGCCCAGGTGTCTGTATTTGAGCGTCAAAGCGGACCCCTAAATGACTACATAGATCTCCTAAATAAAACTTACTTTCAGAAATAGCAGCTCTACCTTCTGTTGGTTTTCAAGATTAAATACAGAGCTCCATATTTTTAATAATCGACACTGATAGCATGTGAATAAAAAAATATGGGTTTTGTTATCAATGCTTAGAGCGCTAAGTTTTAACATGTTTATTTTTATTCTCAGAGTAGAATCAAAATCATTCAGAGTACAGTATTGTTATTCCTGCAAAGTGCTAGGAAGAAAATTACAATGTTTTATGTATAGTTTTGTCTTTAGTTAACTGACATTAATCAGAATGACCCATCTCTCCTCTAATGTTGCAGTAGAGTATTTGTGTATAAGGCTATGGGTTTTGTTTTCAGTCTATCTTCAGTGCACTAGAAATTTGGTAAATCATCTGGTACAGATACTGGGTTGTCTAAACTAGGTATAATTAATCATTTAAAAGACATCCCTCTTTCCCTGATTAATTCACAATCTTGAACTTAATGATAACTTCAAAACAGTAATTACATGACTTGCAAACAGATTATTCATCTTTCGACTTGGCCCTAAATTGTTTATCATGTTCCATTTTCCTAAGCAGTCTTCTCTGTCATGGGAAAAAATTACTGTCTTGTGATAACAAAAGACATTACAGCTAATTGAGTCCCCCTCATCTTTTTTCCTCATGAGATGACTTCTCCAAAGTAATTATGAATCCACTTTGGTTTGATAACATTGCATTACAAAAGATTATCTTTGGCAGGATTACTCTCAATTTCCAGCAGCAGAACTCAGTTCAGCAGCCAAACCCAGCGGAGTATTTACCACTAGTAAACTTGGATGAGAACTTTCCATCGGTGCTGGGTTTGGCCCTGCCAGTGCTGCACACTGTGCCCTTCTGAAAGGTAGTGGTATGCACTGTCCAGAACATGGCTGGTCTTTAAAACATAAACAATTTCATAGTGTATTATGAAGAAGCAGCAAGCCTGTCAGAGTTCAGGGAGCATCTGGATGACGCTCTCAGTCATATGGTTTAGTTTTAGGTAGTCCTCCGGGGAGAAGGGAGTTGGGCTCAATGATCCTTATGGGCCCCTTCCAAATTGAGATATTCTATGATATTCTATTATTCTAAGACAAAATGGGAGGCAATCTTTGAGAGGCTCAATACCGGTGACTGCACATCAAAACAATTCTATTGTAAAATATGCAGTTTGCTTATATAATAAAAGTAGAAAAATAGTCATTTCCACTCACTTCAATAAGTCCCTGAGCGTAACATTTTGTCTGATATGTATTGATGTTTTTTCTTCTGTCTTGATATAAGGAGGAAAAATGTCCTCTCCTACTATTAGTCATCACATGGACTATTTTCTTCATATTTAAAATGAATTACTACTCTAGCTGTACTTTTATGAGCAGCTTCACTAATTATTAGTGTTCCTGTAGGTGTTTGTTTTCCTTCTCCCAGAGTTCTACAACACTGAACAGTATTTTAATTATTTGCATTGGAAATTGGTTAGCTATTCTATTGTTTTCATTTTCACATGGGATGATCAAGAAATTTCTTTGTAGGGTCTCATTTCTCGTGCCTCACAGGGAAGCTGCTGTTCTCTGGTATGGGTGAAAGAATCAGTCTCTTCGAGTCGCTGCTGTGCTGACACACTGTCCGGAATTCTCCTATGGCAGCATTACAGCTGTGTGGAGTTTGACGCAGTTAACATCCAATTTACCTCTAGAAAATACAATATAATATAATATAATATAATATAATATAATATAATATAATATCTCCAGACAGATTCGCTTTCCTTCCTGCAAGTCCAGCAAAGCTCTTTCACGCAAGGGACACAGAATAATCCTTAATCTCTCTCCATCATTTTGCCTTTTCAAATTGTCTCAAACTTCCCTTTACATGAATTTACGGAGTCTGAAAGTAGGATAGTTTCATATTGAGTAAAGTCTACAGCATTTGCTGTAAAAGAAGACTGACTGAATCCATTTCCATGGGAAAGGATGTATCCCGTAGTACATTATTTGACATTATACTGTTCTCTCTATCAATTCCTTTACTTTCTGGTAAGAAGGAACTAAAGTTTTCATAGACTGACAGTAAAAATAACTAGTCTGTTTTCGAAGTAGGACAAAACTGTGGCTGATGACTTTTTCTTTTTTTATATAGCTTCTCAATATTCTGTAAGCATCTATCTCCAAGTGGAGGCAGAGTACATAAAGAAAAAAGTTCTTTCTAGGCCTCAGGGCAAACCCAAAGCATTCA
This sequence comes from Harpia harpyja, assembly GCF_026419915.1. Taxonomy (NCBI): domain Eukaryota; kingdom Metazoa; phylum Chordata; class Aves; order Accipitriformes; family Accipitridae; genus Harpia; species Harpia harpyja. The sequence goes on from NC_068941.1 coordinate 74,826,927, forward strand.
GGTTGGATTTGGCTTCATATTCATCCTCTAAAGCTCAGTGCATACTAAAATCTCCCAAACACACCAAGGTTTTTTGTTTTTTTTTTTCTTCTCTATTTTCCTTGGCAACTAAAACACATTTTACATAACCACATTATGTGCTTCACAGTAATATATGAGATTTCATAAATGATATAAATGGCCTCATACAAATTCAAAACAGCACAAGAGTCAATAAACTTATATTGCAAGAACTCCAGACCACAGCAGGGAAATATCTAGGCCTTTCAAAATTGGTTAATTTTTTCCTTTAAAAAAAAAAGCCCTTTCCTCTAACTCCCCTAAAACACTGAAATTTGGGTATATTCAGTTTCTTGACTGAATGAATTTCCTAGCTTTTTTTTTTGATATCTTCATCAAATTATTTTTTTCTCTTGTTTAACATCATTACTTATACACATACATATCGAAATAGGTCTGAAATTAGTTTTATAGGGCAACAGATACGCTATAAAGCATATTATTTAGGAGGGTACAAGCTTTGGCTCTACTGGTCTGCAAATAATTTATGGAGAAATATTCAAACCTAATTAATGTAATTCAACTGGTGCTGAAAGAAAATCTTTCTCCCATGATCATATTTATTATAGGTGTACATTACTGAATTATTACTGAATTATCTTCATGTTTATCTTTGATGGCTCAATTACCAATAAGGTGTCACAGGGCCTGTTTGTTACAACCTCTGTTTTAAAAATATAAAAATATAAATTCAATTGTAATTGAGAAATTTTTACTGCTTTGTTTTTCTGAATGTTTTTTTCATAACTCTCATCCAGAAGCTGGTTCATCTGAGGTTTGTCGTCTTTTGTGTTCGTCTTGGCTCTCCTGCTATTCATTGTGTTCCAAGTGACTGTGTTCTTAGAAAAGGCCTCCTAAATATGAGAAAACTAGATTTTTATCTTACTGACTCGCTTTAGAACTGTACATAAAAACACGTGACATTTTGTGGCCTGATCCCCTGCCCAAAGTGGTAATGAAAAGACTCTTTTTAACCTCAACAAGCATTGGATCATGGTCTTCAGTTCCTTGTTTTTCGACTTCATAAAGCAGCCTGAAGTCAAGCTGTAATTTTACTCAATTGAGCCATTTAAAAACTGATAAGCCCCACATTCTTCCTTTTCCACCAGATCCCACATGTGTGTAATTTGATAATTTGTTTCTTTCTAAATAAATAAAGAGTAATAATAATATTTTTTTTAACAAGATCATACTGAAAAGTTATCTATCATTTTTCATTTGAAAGGAAATGAAAGTAAACATCGGCGAGCAGTACTCTCACTGGGAATCAATGCTGTACATGAAAAAGAAAGGGATGGAAGTTACTTATATCTGTTTCAGATTTTCAGATCTGATGAAAATATGTGAAAATTCTTTGAAAAATACTCTTTATCTGTGAATATCCCAGGCTTGAATAAAGGAGAGGCAAATGAAATGTATAGAACCAGTTGTCTAAACCATCCAGGTAGTATTTGGTTTATCTTTTGATTTATTATTCTGAGGCAGAAGGGTTGTAAAAGCCCCAGGACTTCTGCTATTTTTTTTTCTAAACTTTCCTTAAACAGACATTTCTTTGTCTGGAAGCAACAAGTCTATCAAGTGCTCTCCATTGTTTTAATTCGCTCATCAAGCTGCCCCAAATTCCACCTAGGCCTCTTCATTTCAAGTGCACCATCTTCTTTAAGATATATTTTCTGAAGCAGCTGGAAAAAAAGGTTACTCATGAGTTTACCAAAAGGAAGGTGCAGATGCAGGTGAACATTGTAAAAACTTTGAACAAAATATTAAACAAAATCAACAGATCCTTAGGAAATTCTCTTTTGTTTTCGCACCACCTTTAGCTTCGCCTGTAGTTACTTCCTTATTCATCCTTATCCTTCTTTACTCATCTCTGACTTGCTGAGCTTTGTCAAAATAGATGTATGGCTCTGCAGCACATGCCTTTGCTAACATCCAAGGGGACAGTATGACATTTTCTTTTACTTGCATTAGATGAAGAAAATTCAAAGCCTAGTACTTTTCTAGAAAAATCTGCCTGTTGGTTAGGTTAGTAAAGAATGAAATTTGTCTAGGCACTTGGAAGAAATGGAAAGACAGAGAGAGAAAATATAAGCTTGACATTCAAACAAATTCAAGCAACCTAATTTCTTTTAGAAACCTTTAACCACAAGTTGCAATTGTGCTGAACTGGACAGAAAGAAAACTCCTTGTGAAATTATTTTGCCTCTACTGAAGAATTTCAGTGATGTGTGCTACAATGCTTCATATTTTACTAGCATACTCATTTTTTTGTATAGCAGCAAAAATACAGACATTTCAAAGCAATTTTATTCTCGACATTTTATATATTTGTATCTATGTATTTGGATGTGTGTATTCAATGCAGTATTGAAATGCTGCTAAGACACCAGCTATGGAAGAGAATGCACTAATATATAGGTATGCTCTTTGAAGGTGCCAGAGTTAATTCAGCACTACCATACAACTTTGGCATAGTAATGTCAATTATGTGACAACTTTTTAAAAAGTAAGTCTCTATTTTTTATTACTTCAAGGTATTTAATTTTTCCACTTAAAACATGCATTTTTCTGACTGGACTTTTCTGACTGCTAGCCTTTTGACTCTAAACAAGCCATTTAGATAGTTCATGTGATGTATTTTATGGCGTTAGGGAGTTTGCAGTTATTGCTTTCCAAACACCGCAGAACATCTTGCTCTCTGGGTTCCTACTTGCCCTATTGCTGTTCTGCTCATCTCTGACACAAGCTCAGAATCCTCTACCAGGTGTTTTCAGCCCATGCTCCTCTTCACTTCAGGACAGTAATAGAGATTTAATGAAAGCAAGTTGCCCAAAAAGGCTTGGAGAGTCTGACCCTTTGACAAGAATGACAATATTGATCTTTTTGGGTCAATAACAGCAATGTTTTTTTCCTCTGCATAAATTCAACAAATAGTATCCCAGTTTTATTTCTGGCACTGGGATTCTGTGGCATTGTTTTTGATTTGAAACCTAATTTAATTAAAAAGCCAAAAGGGTGTTTCTTGGAAAGCTGAATTGGACTTGCAGTCATTTTTTACTGATATGAAAACTAAGAGAAGAAAGATTTATGCATGCATTTAGACCGCCTAAAATACAGATTAGGGTATTTAATACAGTTTACAAAGTACTGCCCTGCTCGTCATTTTCTAATTCTCATCATGTACTTATGTAGATTTTTAGTTACCAGCATACCTTTTTATTTATTTTGTAATACTATATTTACCTTAAATGTATATGATTTTTAAGTCTCATCGTAAATCAGGTGCATACAACAGACAATTTTATAATCTAAGAACATGTTCCTGCAAGACAAAGCATGTGAATAACTTCTGAAGTTAATTGGTTTATTCACATAATTAAAGTGACTTAGGTGTTTAAGCTTTGCAAGATTAGATCTGCCAGTGGTGATAACCATTACAATAACTATTGAAGGCAGCTCAGTTGAGAAGTGAAACAATAAAAAAGTGAAATGACTCAGTAATGGTGTTTATTATGCAGTGTATTAAACCCATGACTACTGCTGGGTTACTTTAAACAAGGGTGTACTAAAGTGAGTTCACAAGATTACTGAAAGGAATATTAAATTGCTGTGTTATAGGTTGAAGTCTTCATTTGTACTAATTGTTTCCAGCTTTCTTAGAAAAACTGGGTAAGTATGAGCAAATCTGAGGCATTTTTCTACTCATTTTTACAGTATGGAATGACTTTTGCTTTGTTTGATATGATTTGTTTGATGAGCCTATATTATTTTTCCTATTATTTTTCAGTATTAAATTCTGTCTATAGATGGCACTAACTTCTTGCTGTTTCACAGAATCCAGAAAAAAGCTTCTTGACATACTAAAAACATTTCTTGGCAGTTTGTATCCTATAATCCAGCAGTGAGATTTTGCATGTTTCTTTTTATTTTTTTTAAGATTATAATGACTGGCAATGGAAAACAGGATCAGAATGTCAGCTGTAGATTTGTAAAAAAATATTTTGAATGTCTTTCATACATTTAAAGGCTCGACTTTTTGAAAATAAGTGAAATCCACTTTAAAAAAAGGGAATCAGAATGCTGTAAAATACAGTCTTGTGCTGGCAGTGTGGATGTAATAATAGAAAATGTTGATCCAAATACTTCCTTTTCAAAATTTAGATTACATCATCATGTGTCTCTTCTGTATCTATATCTACATTCATTAGGTGAAAAAACCAGTATGGTTTCTGTATTAGTCTGGGAAATGGTATTAAGATGCTTACTTCAATACAGTTCTACCGAAGTTACTGTGTTTATGTATATAAGACTAAACATATATCTAAGCATTAAGATATGGCCTTTATAAATTGTATGCGATAAATAACAAATATCAGGCATTTTAAATACTTTTCACAGTTATGAAGCACTATGACACTGTAATTCACATCATTAGCACACTGATTTTTGCTATTAATCCTGATTTAAATTAAACCTGTTTATGTGAACCAGAGCAGAATGAGGCACAGAGCTCTCAAGTTATCATCTTTTTATTGCAAATACAGTTACTGACTCAGAAATAGTCTGTCTTGTTTTGGAAATTATTAATAACGAACAAGAATGCTATTTATTTCTTGACATTTGATAACATCCCCACATATCATTCCTTTTATCTATTCTGAAAAGATGACAAACTGGTCAATAACATTCAATTTAAGCATGTGCTGCCCATGCCAGATTATTACCTTAAGTAAAAAGTTTCTTATGAAAGCAAAGAAAACAAAGAAAAGAAAAAGTAATTTCCTCTATGTCTCTAGAATTATTCTAGCACTGACTTTTATTTGCAAAAAATACTGTTTAATTCAATATTCTCCCACCACTTCTTGTGTGAGGTAGCTAAACCAATCTTCCCTGAACTCTTGTAAAATAGAGTGTCGAAAACTTGTTATAGTTAATATTCAATGAAAAAGACCTCACTACTCACACATTATTAACCTCTTGTGTTTCTGAATTGTAATAAACAGCTGTGGTTGGGAATATAAGACCCAGGCTTCTTCAGTATAGACTATAGGGTATTTCTGGCAAAGCAAAGCTATTAAGGACTAACACAAAAGAGAATATATTGAAAGTATTCATTTGTGTGCTGATGTAGAGACCTCCAAGACTTTTCATGAGTACAAAGAAAGTGCACGTCATATATATTTTTTTCATAATTTAACCAAAATATCTGTTTATGCAACCTGCTCATCCTTATTACGAATACAGCCTCCAAAAGAGCCCACATGCAGGCCACACCGAAAATTTCAAATCCAGATTTATACACAAAATTTGGAGATCATATCCATCCCTTCTGCCTTCAGCTATGGTTTAAGGAAACATACTGTGGTAGAATTTCCATTGAAAGCCTATTGCTTCCTACCCAACAGTGTAAGCTTTTTTAGAACTCTTTCAATACGTTATTACATTATGTAATGTTTCATTTTCAGGTCAGAAACTTCAATAATGCCATTTGCTTTAATATTCCAGTAGGAAGAACTAAGACAAATGAATAATTGCTAAGCATTAAAATAATTCAAATGATAGTGAGCCAGAAAACAAAGGAGAATAGAGCTGATTAGCAAAGAAAGTCTTTGGAATCAGGAAGTACTGGGCTACCTCAAGAACTGTTAAAAGCAAAAAAAACCCCCCAAAGTTTATTTAGACTTTTCCAGGAAATGAATGTGAGCATCAAGAGATCCTTTATCCACTGAGGTAAAAAGAAAACAAGAAAAGAAGTGGGACAACTCAACAATGAAGATAGGGTCAAGACTGAAAAGAACCTAATGCTGTCCCCAGAAGTGGAGAAATTCTGTCTCAAATTAAAGGTGATGATAGAAACAGTGCAAAGGCAGAATGGCTGGTGGAAACAGAGAGAAGGAAATAAAAACTTTGGGGAGGAACTAAGGTGCAGATCTTAAGGCACTTAAAAGGGAAGTGGTGAGCCGATATCTCCATCCTATAAGACTGAAATATTTAGTACATGAAACCACAAGTCAGGCTGCAAGGATTTTAAATAACTCTAGTCGTTTATTTAAATTGGTACCATATGACTGAAGCATAACAAATAGAGCATTTGTGTTAAAAACAAGGTAACAAAGCCATCAAGGCACTACAGACCCATTAGTCTAAACTCAGTAACTACAGGCTACAGTTTAAATGAAAATCTTTAAGGATATGGGTATAAATGAAAAAATGGAGATAAAATGCATTATGGATTTACCAGTTTAAGCTGATGAATATCCTTGCTAAAAATGATTTTCTACTTTGCAGAAATGCTGATCTGAACCTAAGCCTGAACTTCATACAATAATAAGAAATAAATGATTAAGGGCAGCAGGGAGATACAGATTAGGTGACGAACAAGAAGGACAATGAATTGTGACACTGAGGAACTATTAGGCTCATTGGGTTTCCTCAAAGTTCATTTCTGGTGCTGATCTTATGCAATATTTTCAAAAGTGAAATTGGTATGAGAAGTAAGTTCAATTAAACTTGTTGATGTTCAGGACGCATCTAAGTCACAAACAGGACTGGAATATTGATGATGGCAAAGACTGGAGAGATGAAGACCAGCATTGTGAGACAAGATATTTGGAGAGCAGTTTGTGATATAAACTGAGGGCTCCTGAGTCATGTAAGACAGAGGAGAACCTTGCTGTATTAGTTGTTAAATGGATGGAGATTTTTTTTTTATGTCCTATGGACACAAAAAGAGATTTGATGCTGCAAAATGTCAGATAAAGTATGTCTAGTATGCAGTGTATAAGGCCTTGGAGATGACGTTTATAATACTGTATACTCTTCATACTGAGATACATGCACTAACCTGGAACAAATACTGGGAGGGACTGCTAGAGAACCCTGAGGAATGGAGTAACTATCATTAGCTACTATCTAATTAGTTACTAACTACATTATTTAACTGTCTAACTTCATTTTCTTAGCATAGGATACCAGAAATTATAAAGCTGTTCTTGATAACATGTTTAGGAGAAAAAACGAGGGGAGAAGTGATTTTAAAAAGAGGACATATTAGCACAAAACCAAACAGAATTTAATTTGCCATCATGCGTTTATTGTGGAAATTATGACGGTTTCTAATCATCATTGCAGAGAAATTATAGAACACCTTTTTAAAAGATACTGTTGACAAAAATCCTAAATCACTTTAGGATGGACCTTTGAAGGTTTGTAACAGGTTATATTACAAGTAATTAACCATGGTGGACTGAATTTAATGGCCCTGGAAGACGTTTCTTTCTGTGTATGCTGATACTCTGAGTAATCTATATGTGCTGCTTCTCCTCCAGGTCCACCAAATTTACTCATGTGTATGCATGGGAATAGCCCCTTTCTGTTCAGCAAAACACCTAAGACTGTTATCTTTTGATGCATCACTAAGTCTGATTAATTTCAAATGCTTTTCAAGAGAACTTAAACCAAGGTTTCAATGCCAGCTCCTCCTGTGCGTGCACACATTAAATGTACATTAACATCATTCCTGCAAGTTCCGAAAAAAATTACAGATGATGCTACTAAAATAAATTACCAACTTGTGAAAATTATTGTGATATTCTTCAATGGTTATGATATTAGACATATATTGTCAAAAAGGTCAATTTATTTTCAAAACAATGAGAAACAGCAGTGAGTGTGAGTCATATAACAAAAGTATTTTTTAAAAGTGTAAAGTAAATATCTAAAACTTTTGCAGTGCAGTAAAGACAACTCAGTTGATCTTGCTGAATTTCTATTTTCAAGAGATAGGAACACTGTGTTCAAGTCCACTTTCTTTTGTGTTTCTTTGGGTATAATTAGATAGTTCTCTTTTTTCAGAAGAAAATAATAATTTGAAATAATGTCTGTGAAAGACACAATGCTGCTAATATGTTCTCAGAACCTGAAGCATATATTAATAAAATGGAAATGCTCTGGGGAAAATTTATTTCACTTGCAATTCATTTGGTTCCTGCCATAATTGGACAAAGGAGTTGAGTAGCTGCCAGAGAAAATGAGAAGTTGAGCACTCAATCACCACCCCTGCAATTCCAAAATTTTAATTGCATCGTTCACTGCAAGACTTTGGGGGGGAAAAGTTGTGAAGATGGAACATGTCACGAGTATTGTATTGCTGACAGAGTCTTTTTTCTTATTCCAGACGTCTCAATCACTGCCACACAGCGCAGCCCAGCTCAGAGGAGCGCACCTCTGGTACGGACAGCTCCTGTGTCAGTCACTGGGGAAATGCAGGCAAATTATGCAGATGAAGAATGTGATCATGTGGATCTTCAGGGAAAAAGTAGAACAATAACATTCCTCAGTTATGTTTGCATATTTAAATTAAGCTGAAGCTTTCCTGTGCACAAATCGCAATAGTGGTGTCCTACTGTCTCATTTGTAAGTACTTGATTGAGATGTTGGGAGCCGGACTGACAGGGTAGCTAGTTGATTTTGTAGACACCCACTGTCATGAACAAAATTCATGCCTGACCCCGCAGGTGCCTGAAACTTCCTCTGCATCAGCTTTCCTCTGTGAAAGCTGTTGGTGCATTGTTATAGTCACCGAAGGCTTCACAGCGTTGAGATGCTGGGCAGGTGACTAAGGCCTAAGCCCTGACAAGGTTCACGAAATACTCACCTACTTTACCTGGAAGTCCCGAGCCAACAGATGTGCTCAGACATGAAATAATTAACAGTGCATTGGCCTAGAACAAGAAAATGAAAATGCACATGAGTATTGCTTTCTGTTCAAGATAATCACTTGGAGGTGCGAGACCTGGCTTCCCGCCTCTGTGGCAATAAACGTTCTAATCACTAAATCAGTATTTTCCAAACTGGTGGGGAATACCTGGAGGGTAGAGGCAGGAAGGGGAAGGGCACAAGTGAGTAAAATACGTTATTTCCATTTGCAATGATGGAGGAGGGCTAGCTGGCTTGCAATCGGCATGTGTAGAGGTTGCATGTAGGGTTCACCTGTGAATGGTCAGCATTTTAAAGGAGGACGGTACTCTACAGAAGTCATCACTGTGTCTCCGCCTCTCTGGTGAGTCCTTAGCCTGTGTACTTAGTGGGTGAAGTGGAATAAAAAACATGAGTGAGAAATTCCCCATGCTGGGGTACTGCTCGGCTGAGTTTGCAGCACTCAGCTCCCACACTCCTGGTGAGTAATCCCACTGCTGAACTATTGACTATCAGCTCCTCTTGTGTTTGAAACAACTTGACGGGTTCCTGGCATTTGAAAGAAAGAGCTTAGTGTTGTGAATGTCTGAGAACATTAGTATACTAACAAGAAATGGAGCTTAAATTACCATCTCTTTCAGCAATATCTACCACACTGACAATCTAAATCCCTGTTCAAGGAATTTTAAGCCCCCAGTGGTTGAACACTTAACTGTCCTCATGCTGAGGTGTCTAATTTGAATGGTCTGCATTTCACAGTGTAGATCATCTAAACCTTAGGTCTCTGAAATCTCCAAGATTCTTCTATTAATTTATTCTTTTGGTGTATTTTAGGAATGGCCCTCAGCACACTGAGAATGTTAACAGATGCAAATTTAAGTGCCACTGAGTACATTTTTTAAGCCAAATGAGTGTTCTTCAGGATAACTTTTAGCCAAAGTTGGAGAAGTTCCACAGCAAACTGAGATGAAATTCAGTAGGTTGCAGCATGACACAGAAGTGTCCTAGAATTTTGCTAGCTCGACAGACGTATTAAACCTTCCAGAGTCTAGTTTGCATTTGAAATAACTTAACAAAGAGCCATTCCTATTAGTGCTATGCAAAAAATTTAGATTCAAAGGTGATTTGCCACCATCCATGAATCAGTATAGAGATAGAGCACTGGCCACTTTTCTCATTCAGCAATATCTAAAGCTACCTGGATGGCTTCCACTCTGCAAACTGGCTCGATCATTGATAATTTTACATCAAACAGACATTCAGAGGCACTTGCATCAGCTATCAGTACTCAGTGCTGAAATGGTGAGGTAAAAAACTACTTTATCTTCAGGATTCATTAAAAATGAGCAATGGAATTAGGCACATTGTCTTACAAGAGAAGTTATCAACAGGAATGTGTATTTTTCAAATAAACAATTCTTACCTCAAAATTTACCATTATAGTTATATTAAAACTTTATTACCCTTGCTGCCTTCCCATTATAGTCTTAAAACACTGGTTTTCATATAAATACAATGACAGACCTGCTTGGGAATGTTCCTTAGGTTTATAAAAGGCGCATGGAAAAAAATCTGTTTAAAGTGAATAGCAAAGCAATAAACTGGTCTGTGAAGCAGCCGCTGCTAAATTTCTCATGAAATGCTTCCTCTGTTTTTCTGATAGCGTTTCTGAAGGCATTTGGCAATAGACTCAACAGCTTAGAGCTGTGTTCTAATCTGGACACAATATGTAGCTTTTATTTCCATTTTTTCCCCTTGAAAGATGAGGTACAGTTGGTATGAAATCTCACAGGGAATTAATTTGTGTAAAGTTCTTATTCTGGAGTTCAGTTGTGTAAAGTCCTTATTCTCTGTTCAGTTTCTGTTTGGCTTCTCCTATTTTTAAATGGGAAATCTTGGAATTAAGACCTTACCTGAAATATTTGGGTGTCAGTCCTACTTCTTAGTTTTAGTTGTCATTTGGCTAAGACATTATGAGTGTCTATGACAGGTGATAAGGAGGTGGTGCCTGAGGCAAACTGGTAGAGCACAGTGATTTACTTTTTTTAACTGTTGGCATAGAACCATTTTTAGCTGTTGCACATATTATAAATAGAAGGCCACGTATTCTGCATGCTTCATACATGTAATTTGACGAATGTGGGACTCTTACTAAAACCTGATTAGCTGAAGGATGTGTGATTTATCTCAGGGCAATAAATGAATGATGTGGGCTCATTTGAGCCTGCTGAACTGTCATTCTGTCATGTTTAAATACTCCTTTTGTAGGTGAAAGAGGAAATAGTATGCACTATCACGCGGACTGATGTTTTCTTTTACTGCAGCTTTGTTGTGTGCAGCAAAAATAACTGCTTCCCATTTGAGTACTGATAAGTAACAAAGGACAAACTTTTGATATAATTAGAGTTTAAATGGACTGTAATAAATTATTTCCTTGTTAGTCTGATTTAATCTATGTTACATTTTTTTGTAATTGGCTTGCTTCTAATGGTTTGTTGCCATGCTTTGAAATGCTATGCAAAGTATGTTCAGCCCTGTAGTCAACAAAAGTTAATATAATTTAAAAAAAATACTTCATATTTAAAATGTATGGCCTGTCTATTGTTCCTGAGAAAGCTGGAAAAGCTTTATTTTTTTCTCTGTATGTTTTGTATATAAATATAGAGTAACACAAATAGCATATGAAACACACAGCTTATGAAACTTGCTGAAATGATCAATGTTTTTTATCCCACAGGACTGGTTTTTTTCCCATTCTCTTGGGTGAACATTGCAGAAGAAATTTTGTCAGCATGAATTCTTATCTGTCATAAAGACACTTATTCTGTTAGTCTGTGTTTTACTTAAGAAATGTGACTGTGGCCTGCATTACAAGTGTTTTCCCTCAAGCTCATTTCAAACAGCTTTTGACACTGGGGATGGCTGATGCATGGTTCTTCCAGCTTTAATGGTCTGCTCTTATTTGTGACTTTGTATGTTGTTACAAAGCTCTAGTGCGTAAAGAAAAGGTAAACTATAAAGTAAAAATTACCAAGACCTCAGTGAGGTCAGACATACATTTTTTTGTAATTATTCATTCTAGAGGTCTTTGTTGTCAGGGGGCAATTGTGTGAATAACCTATAGAATTAACCATTCACCTGCATGCTCAGCTTGAAAAGCAATTTGCTTTCCCTACGCAGTTCTATCAGGTTATTGAAAGAGTTAAATAGACAAAAAAGAGAGAGGGGCAACTATTGAAAGTCTGGGAAAAAGGAAGAGAATGAAGACGTAAGGCTGCTTCTATGTCTTTTTTACTGCATATTTGTTTGAGGATTGCCTCTTCCTACCCACCTTTTGTGACGGTTGCTCCTCCACTTTTGTGACGGTTGCTCCTCCACTTGACCTGATTCACTGAATGTGGCTGGTTGGACTAGGCTGTTGGCTCTGTAGTCAATTAGCAAGGTGCTAGGGTAGAGAGACTTAAAAATACCTGTAACTGCTAAGTCAACTAATAGAGAGCTAAAAGTAAGCCTGGGACAGAAAAAGAGTAACTAATGCCTTGCCTTGGCAGTCTTTGCCCAGGCAAATTCAATGATGCTGGAAGCTGTGCCCTCCTGGGAAAATGGCAGCTCTACAGCAGCCACCCCTGTCCTGGCAGAGCCTCTCCTGGGTAGGTAAGACTTTTTGGCTCCCAAAATCTGCTCCCAAGCCTTGTGTATAGAGCCAGTGATACACAAATGAATTATTTCAGCCATAACATGGTTGTAGCTATTGGTACCCTGTTGGTCTTTGGCCAGCAATTCTTGGGGATTTGTCTCGTGGCAGAACAATTGAAGTTATTGTGGGTTTGCTGTACACCCCGAGAAATAGGTTGTGGCTATTAACCAGGGAGAATATCTTACTGTTTTAGTGCTGCACAGAAAAGTTCCCTGACTGTTCTGAGCACTAACAGAAGATCTTTGTTGTGAAATCACAAGAAACGTCTTTCTGGCACCCAAGAATCTTGTGCTGCGACTGCTTTATATGCCAAATATGTCTCCCATGTGAACATATTATAAATCATCCGTGTTTTATTAGAAAAGCACTACCAAGCTCTGACAAAGGGTACTCTCAGTAGGTTCAGTTGTTTGTTCCCGTCTTAAAAGAGGAATGTTGAAATCCGTTGTGTGAGCAGGAATTCCTGGCAAAACAAACCCCCGGGAATGCTGGAGACATAACTGTTTCTCTCGGCTAATAAACGCTGCAGGCTCTTATTAAACTAGTCCAGCCAGCACCAGGGCAACTGGCCCAAACTTTGCATTAATTGCCAAGAAGGAAGAATAGATGCATTTCATGCAGAAGGGGTAGTACAGCACTTTCTCTTCAAGGTGCACATACCTGTAGGGAGATGGGCTGTGCCCAGTACTCATGGGAGCTAGAGGAAAGGCTGCCTTTGGATTCAGTGGTTTTGGAGTGACTCCCCTATCCCCTCAACAGTTCTTTACTGTAATGAAAATATTGGACTCCCACAACACTGGCATGACTTTGGAGAAAGTCTCTAAAGTAGCACCTAATCCCGAGCTGTTTGGAAGTTAAGCATCTCATGGAAATAGGTGCTTAGCACCTAGGGAATGCAGAAGGCTGGTCTTTGCCCTGAGTTATTCTGGACTAATTTATATTAGTGTTCCTGAGCTCAGTGTCTATATCCTTTTTTTTTTTTTTTTTTTTAACCTTTTTTTCCCCTCCCATTAACCTGAACAGTTGGTTCAAACTAGCTCTATTAAAACTACTGGCAGAGGCACTCAGCTACCAAGTGGATTGAAGTCAATGGAAGAGGGAGAAGCAATCTGCTCAATGTCACTGTAGCCTTTAATCACAGTTAAGGAAAAATTTGGTTATATTTTGCCAGTATAGATCTAGGCTGATTTCTTTGAATCCCAGCAGATTACACTGAATCCTTGAACTCAGTGGCGGCGCTGTGAATTTATGAGAGAGATGTCAAGAGAGAAGCCTGTACCATAGGATTTGAGAGCGTCTTTGGTTTTAATAGAACCAAGGATACTGAGAAGATGCTGAGATTAGAAAGTGGGATTTTTTTTTTTTTCTTTTTTTCAGGTAAGACTGTACAGTGAACTCCAATGGAATTTTTCATAGTAAGAATGACTTTTGAGGGGCAGATATTGTCTAAATTCCAACATACTCTCCTAAAAATCACCTGTGAGAAATAAGAGTCCTCATCTTTCAGTGAGGGATGTGACTTTCTGGCTTTAATGCACTTAGCAACTAAGATGAAACAGCAATTCCACTGCAAAACACAGGAAAAGCAAGGGACTTTTGCTTTACTGCAATGTACAGTAGATGCAGTCAGTTTTTGTTGGAGTACAGAATTAACCTTTGCAAGGCCATCTTATTGGGTTGTTATAATGACTTTTTTTTTTAAACTGGTATTGTCCAGAAAACAGTTATTCTTTCAACAAAACCCCAAAGATTTAAAAAACTTGTTTTCATTTTGCATTAAAATTATGTTAAAATAATTTGGGGAAAAATTTCTGTGACAAAAGTCAGAAGGTACTTCCTAGTTTAAAGCATAGGATGCTGAGGTGGGAAACTTGGCCTCAAAGTCTTATTCTGAACCAAAGCAGAGCTTTTGGATACAGTTTTCTACTGAACTCCATATGATGTAAAAGTGTGGCAACAGACTTCCTGATTTTTTATAAGAAACTTCATTCTGGGTCTGATCAATATCACTTTTGCAAATGTTTTCTTGTACTTGATATATTTTGGCCAAGAGAAAAAAGTGTCTTTTAAGATATTACATTTTCCAATGGAAAATTGTTTTCAAAATATCTCAGGAAAGGTCTTACCTAAGTTAACAAGCTATAATCGATAAATGCAGGTGTCTAGCAGTTGAAGGCAAATCTTTAGGTTAAAAACTAGTGAATATTTTTTTTATTGCCAGGAGTTCTGTGTATAAATCATATGTGAGTGGAAAGCCATAAAAGCAACTACTTCATCAACATGTGAAAGTTAGAAATCCAAAATTGCCTTGGGAAAGCAGCAGAGCAATATTTGGAAAAAAAGAAAGAAAACAAACACTTTTGCTTCTGAAAGTGTGAATAAAACCCTTTTAGATCTGCTGGACTAAATCATTGCCCACGGCCTTATGCTCCATGGAGCAGAGTTTACATCAGAACCCCAAGAAATATAGAGATGTCAAATTCCGTTTTTCCAGAGGAAAAGGATGTTTTTGTGGAGTGTTTAAATTTTCACAGCCTGTCACTCAAATGATGCTATTGGCAAGCTTGGCCTGCTTTTCCAGCGTTAATGGAAGAGTTCCAGGTTGCAGCTAAGGATGGGAAAGAGCAAGAAGAAACTTAAAAAGACCAGTAGAGATGGTAACTAGAGAAGCCTGTGGCTGAAATTCTTCCATTGTGCACATTATTTTCCATAGCACTTAAAACTCTAACAGTTCTTAGTGGATGAAAGAAAAGATCTTTCTAAAAAATGTAACTTAATAGAGGAAAACATACATGCAACACATCCTCTAATTTGCACTTAGTTTGCAGCGTGGCATGGAATTTCTACAGAAGTGTATACTTTACTGTCACATGTTTAAATTTTGCTTCTAAAAATGTTTTTACATGTGGTTTAAGCTCTTTCTGAAACTGGGAATCATGCTATTTTGAAATTATGAGATACTTGCAATGTGTTTCTGCAGTTTCCTTAGCCTGCTTCTTGGTTTTGGTATGGTAACTCTAGTAACATGTCCTGAGCAAGAATAAAAAAGAAGGTATCAAATACTGCTACAGAGGGGAAAGAGTCAACAAAACCAGTAGTGACATTCCCCCTGAGTAAGCAGACATGGGGATACCCTGCTGTCTCTGCCTGACAGTATAACTTTTTGCTGATTAAGCGAGGGATGCTCCTGGTAGCAAGTGACAAGACTGTGACAGAATATCTCATTTCAGAGCATGGTAGTGGTAGTAGTATCTCAAGTCCAAGTTAGCTCTTTGAACAGTGTGTCTATGCACTTTCTCACGGTCATGGCAAATCTACAGCTGTGCCAATGTCAGGAAAAATTAAGCAAATAGTAGACTGTTTAAACAGTCTGTGAAATATATGCACACAAATACCACACATTACTTTGAGAGTGTCCATAATGCTTCTCTATGCTTTTTTATATTTTTTTTAAACTCAGCTAAGAACATTTTATTGGCAAGAATGTTCATAGAGATAAAGTGTTTTGACTACATCTGTGAATAGCCACTTGGTAAGAGTCATTCCAGAAATGTTTGCACAGGCATCTTCAGTGCCTCTTGGATGTTTGGAAGTTGCTTATTCAGAGAGGATAAGCAGGTTGGTGTGAAATGTATAAACAAGAAGTACTGGCTCTTCTGAATACATTGTGAAGAACCTGTAGGTTGAAATCTCCTTGCATGAATCTTTTCTTTTTTTTTTTAAATACATCAACAGTTTCATTCAAGAAATGACCTGACAATAGATAATTTAAAAATTGGTAGCACATAATATCTCCAAGATAGAGCTTAAGGTCTAAAAGTTGTTGAAAACATTGTAGAAAAAGGCCTAAAAAGAGCTGAAGACTGAATGTTGATGCTGCATAAATTCACTTGAGAAATCAAGGATATAATTTATCCATGGGAACGAGTAATAAGTGGAATACATACCAAGTGAAGTTGTAGGTCTTCTGTTTATGGATGTCTTCAGCTCCAGAAAGGATTCCCCCCCCAAAGATATTTATTCGCAAAGCACAAACTATTGAGCTTACTGGGGGAGTTACTAGATGAAGTTTTATAGGTGGTATAATGCAAGTGGACAGGCTAGATGATCTAATGGTCCATAGTCTTAAAATATATTAATGCAGAGGTCTTAACTTACTGAATGCATTTATTACATTAATAGTTTTCAAAGAAACCTATGGGAATTAGGCACCTAAATCCCTATAAAATTAAATCTCATTCAATGTATTTTCCAGTCACTTCTGCCCAACTCCTCCGTCTCTTCTTGCTATAAATGCAGAATAAAAGTCTCCTGAGGAAAAAAAGAGTAACATTCTGGGTATTTTACACTTCTGAAACTCAGGGAATTTCTTTATGGACTCAAAACTAAATGCTTTTAAATAGAGGATCAGCAAAATGAAATCTGGTCATGTTTCCTAACATACAATGTAAACATATTTGGTTTGTAAATATTGGAGTATGTTTTCTTCAGCTTTCAAGCTAATCAAATCCTGACACTATTTACAGAAAAAGGGATTACTGGTTCCCTTGATTCTTTTCCTGTTTTTTTTTTCTTGAGACTTGACAATTTGGTGGCAATGCTGTAAAATCAAAACCTGCAAGTAGCGTACTCTATCATTTCTCTGCAGCTAGATAATATTTCTGCATCAATGTACATGAAGTGAGGGAGGGATCTTTTCATGTCATCTCACCTGACATGACTGGTGTCCCCTGGGTGTCACCTTTTGTCCATTCCAGCCACCATTGGGTATTGTTTAATGGAAGCAAGTGTGAGGTTAGAGCAACCAGAAATTCTTTAGTAAATGGTTTAAATGCTTTGATCGAAAAAGAGGCTTATATGCTGGGATTTTTACCAAAAGTTTCACTTTGGCAATTCTCTTCTATACTAATACCTACTCCTGAAAGATTTTGGCCCTCAACTCCTCAGGTGCTTAATGATCTGCTTTGGCCCACACTTAGGAAAAACCTCTGTCAAAGTATTTAGCTCACATTAAAAAAAAGCACTGTCACAATCCATACACTAAGGTTCATCCTTATCTGTCTGTCCTACTTCCAGAGCTTGACTCTGAAGATGTTCTCAGAGCACATCATTAACTAGACTGGGCTCTGCAACAAAAAACCCAAGCAACCAACCAAACCCCCCCCCCCCAAAAAAAAAGCAGTGGGACTTACTACCTTTTTAAAAGACATCAAGTAGAAGTGCTTTGCTGTATGGTCTGTAGAGGCAGGACACTACTGCTGAGCCTAAATTGACTGAATGGACATCGCCTGCTACAAACAACATGGGCTTAGACACACACTGCAAGGGCTTAACCCCTTATCACTGCAAGTTCTGGAAAATAGTTTGTTCCTTAAAAGACCAGCTGCTGAGCATGCACCTGCTGCCTAGAAGGCAACACTTCAATTTTAACAGCTAGTTATTTTACTTCTGTGTTTAAGCGAAGTAAGAAGATTTAGATATCACAATTCTTAAAGCTTCTTGAAGAGTATGTCAGCACCTTTAAAGAGAAGTTTCCATGCCATTTCACTCCAGACTTTAACAGTGATTCCCCAGTTAAAGACTGAACAGCTTTCTGGGCCCTCTGACTTTCACCTCATCTTTACTTGCCAGTTTGGTTCTTTCTTGAGGGTTTTGCTTCCCAGCCACAAGTCAGAGAGAATAATCTTTATCATAGCCAGGAGCATGTCTGTGAAGATTGCACACCTGCTCCAGGCTGTAACCACCTGAACTGAGGGGATTGTTCAGTTGTATTTTCCCCTCTATTGCCCAGGACAAATCCCTGGAGCATTATGGTGAGACAAATTACATAGGGACTGTGTAAAATTAGCTGATGAGATTTCAGTGAACAGATTTGTAGAACAAAAAGTAGTAGCAATGATTCAGTTGGCAGCAGTGCGCCTTCTGTCACAAGCCCAACGTGACATTGAGAGCATTGTACTATTAGAGAGTTTTCTGTTTTGTTAAACAGACACCTGAATCCTACTCATGCATGGGAGCTCGAATGTCTGAAGGAATATTTTTCAGACATAGTAGAGGGTCGTGTTCTTCCTAAAGTCCAGTGTGAATATTTACCTTCTGCTAATGTAAAATGCCTTATGCTTTCATTCAGATACGATGTTTGCCACTTTCCCCTTTGCTCCATGTTTCCGGAGAGTTGCTCTTTGATCAACAAGTTGGAAGTACTGTCTCTTAGTATCTCTGTAAAGTTTTTACCTCAATTTGTAAGGCCACTTTATTAATGTAAACTATAATTACTAAAGTAAAGAAAAATCATCATTATATTTACGCCAAAGACAGTTAAACATCTGAAAGCGTCCATTCAGTTTTTCTCGTGAGCTTATTGGGGAAGACTTGAAACAAATTAAATGATTCATGAGTTCATCCTGGCTGGATATCAGTATTTTTTCTGATACAAAAAGGTTAATGAGCTGGAAAGTGGCAGTGAAAATATTCTAAATGCTAAGTCTGTTTCCAGCTGAAGTAACTTATGTGCTGGTAATTTCCCTTCAAAGCCGCTGCACTCTATGGTGTCAACAATTACTTAGGGACTGATTAGTACATGGATTATCAACACAACAGGCTGTATTGTAATGGTCTTTCAGAGGTATTATTAGGACTTTCCGGAACATACATTTCCACATACTTTACCTAAGAAAGACCTTTCGGGTGTTTCAGGTGTTTCTGGTGTCACAATTCCTCTCTATAGCAGAGCTGAGACAAGTACAAGGACTTAAAGGGTAACAATATAATTTGGCCAATTAGGAATTCAGTAGTTGAGAAAGCCTACTGCAGTTGGCACAGCCTGCCTGTCCCAAGTTGTGCAAACAACACCTGAATCCAAGACGATTTCTGCTACAGGGGTAGTTCCGTGATAGTCCTCACAGGTGCTTTCTGGTCTTTTGTGGGAGGTGCTACTGAGCACCAAAATGCTTAGGCTGAGGCTGCAGGCTGCTTCATGCAGTCCTGAATTACCCTTCAATGCCTTGCTTCAACTGCTAAGATAGTAATCTGTGAGTTTTTCCATGAATGTTAATTTTTTATAATATAGCTGTAGCAATAATATTGTAATATGTGGGTCTCTATTTTAACATCACCATGTCATGCTGTGAACATGCAGAAGATAAGCAAATTACTCCTAGAAGAAATTTTGTGGTGGTTTTTTTTTCTTCTCAAATTGAATAAAAGAGACAAGAACATTTCAATGCTAAACAATGTCCTAAATCAGATACAGTTTTGTGCATAAGTATATGAAAATCAGTAACAGATGACCAAGTGTAAGGTTTGACTTTCATACTATATTACTCTTGTATTACTATTTCTTGAGCACTGAAGTGTGTAAGGCGCCTCTGAAAACAAAAGGACAAACTTATAATGAGTAAATATGCCATTTATGACTTCCACTGGGTAATGGCTGAAAATAACTGCTGTGAAACACCTTCGAAGATTGTACTGTAAGTGTGAGTGTAAAGGCATGAGATTGAAAACCCTTGAAATGCATGTGACTGTTGCCTAGGCAATAGGAAGGGCTTATTCCACCTTCCTTATGTAGCTTTGCCTACAGAATCTGTTTCTTCTCACAAAAGTCTAACCATGCCAGGATGAGAAAATGGCAGTGAAAAATAGATGTTCTCTCAAGGCAGAGTGACCAGATACTAGTTTAGCTTTTAGAGAAGAAATATTAGATATGGATCCAAACCCAGCTCTCTCAGACCCTGACACACTGGGATGCACATCCAGACAGAATATGCTGTGAGGGGAAACAACACCTGCACAGACACCTTATTACAAAACAGTGGTGTCTGAGCTGTTGTCAGGGAAGGACTAAGAGTCCTTCATCAATACTTTAATTCTGTTAGCTCCAGAAGAACCATCAGACAGAATTTTTCTCTCTTTTTTCCCTTCTCTCTGGCCCAAGTGTTTTCCCACAAACCTGGTTTGTTTACCTGGTGTGCAAGCCAGTAACACAGAGTCGAGGTATTTTCAAACTAATTTCTTTGATGCGCATGAATGGGTGCCTGTTTCAAGACAACACATCCTTGTCTCAAAAATTCTCACATTTGTATACTTAACTAATACATATTCATTGTTATCTTCCTTAATGTTTGGTTCTTTCTTCTTCACCCCTCATGTAAATTAGTGTGAAGACTCTGTCTTCTTCCTTCATTGTCTTCTTTTGAGTAGGAAGCATCATTTGAGTAGGTGGTCAATGAGTCGGCGGTCACGATCTCCCCCTGTAGGAATTACCTTTTACCTACTTCCTACTCTGTCTTGGCAGTTCCAAGTGGTTCTTCAAGGTTTATTGACCAGACTACAATCCATTTCCTTTTCTGACCTAAACATAAAGACCCATTGTCGAGTAGTTAGTTCCTAGACCCTAAATCATGTCTGGTTACTGTTTCCCTACTTTAAATATTAACTGATGGAGGCTATACACAGGACTTTAGCAGCTCTCTGGTTATTTCAATCATATTATACATATTAGTTGATAACACAAGTAGG
Organism: Harpia harpyja; assembly: GCF_026419915.1. Lineage (NCBI taxonomy): Eukaryota > Metazoa > Chordata > Aves > Accipitriformes > Accipitridae > Harpia > Harpia harpyja. The sequence continues at coordinate 74,847,901 of NC_068941.1, forward strand.
GAGAAAAGAGCAACCTGAACTATGTTTTCCTCTTACGCAGGCATTTCTGAAGCTGCTTAACATTAGCTTAGCACCTACAATAATAGTAATAGCTTTGTGTCACTAGCTCCTTGAAGAGGAATCCCAGTTCATCCTCACCATAAGACCTGGATACATATAAATATTCTTAGTGCCCTGAGAAGGAAAGACATGTATGCAGGCCAGAAATGATCTGTGGGCTATTTCAGCTGTGTTCCTCATCCAGACTCTTACAGGATCAGGACCCCTAGGAGCCTTCATGGAGCTCAGTTGCCCTTTAGCTTAAATACAATCTTACAAACTTTGTCATCGTCCTGCAGTAAGAAATATCCTCTGTTCCCCATAGCGTTAAGTGCTCTACTATTAATAGTTCATCAAAATTACAAGGTCCATCTCAGACTTTATGCTAATTACTGACAATGATCATGCAGTGTGAGTGTAAAGTGTGAGGCGCACACAGTGAACTCAGTCCTGCAAACATTTCAGGCAGGACTTGGGTCTGACAATACTGATCATTAGCTGTGACTATGTTTGGAGTCTTGCAGATATCTTCATTATTTAACACTTATTACTGCACTTGAGAAAATGTTTTTTGTTCATTTCAAGATGTTAATAATTCACTTCATATGTCCTAACCCTTTAAGCTTTCACCACCTTTGAGGATCAGTTTCTATATTCACATAGCAATACGTGGGTTCGTTGTGGAGCCAGCTACTGAATATTCAGTTCCAAAAGAACAAGAACAACAACAGAAGCAGCTTAGTTTGTCAACTTCTTTTTCATCACTTTCTATCACCCCTTACAAAAATTACCTTACAGTGTCACAAGGTTCTCCTTTGATAGACACAATTTATAAAATAACAGCATTTAGACATTACCTAGAACATTAAGTGAACTCTTCAGTTTTTGTATTGTAAGCAATAATGCAGGCAGTATGTAAAAAATGCATAATTCAGTCATCTCTGTTGTCATTGGAAGTAAAGGAAAATAAGTAAGAAGTGGAGCTGTGTATATCATTATTAGAAGACTGAAAGGAATCACAGTATAATGTCACCTGCAGCTATGTTCATATATTCCACATTTACAGTAGCTGCACATAGCGAGGTCTTATGAAACGGCCAACTTTCAGCTAACTTGGCAGAATATATTTTCTTTGTCATAATTGAAAAATGAAACAAAATTTGCAGTAATTTGATTTTGAAGTCAGTATCCAGCTCCCTCCAGATGTCTGCATCTTGGGATTAATAGATGAATAACACATGAAAATTATAAAGTATATACTGATGTATCTGTTAGTATCAAAATTTAAGATTCTCAGAGGATGGAAATACAAAATACTTTCTGATTGATTGAGAGACAGCTGTGAAGCAGAAAATATCTTAACCAATGACAAAATGAAGAGCCCAATACTAAAAGTGGGTCTCAAGTGACCAAATTGTTGCTACTGTGAAATAGTATGAATGCTATGTGGTATAATCTAAACTGTTTTTTTTTTTCTTTTACTAATGGCATTAGCAACAAGAATACATTGACCTTATAATCATGTATTAACTTTTCCTTGTGTCAATATTTGGAGAGAAAAGAAAAACAGTAATCAAGGGCTCACTCCTGCAAAGTGCTAAGCACTCTGGGTCTGACTATGCAGAACACTGAAGGCTTGTGATTTAACATCAGGAGTTGCCTCCCTGACTTTCATGGTAACAGAACAGGACTATAACATTCCTTTCAATTAAACATGTGCTTTCCTGTTTGTCTGGATTAGAGAAAACAGTTCTAGGAATCAAACCCTAAATGCATAAATTGATTGGATCTATAAGCCTGTATCCCTTTGACCCATTGTCAGTAATATTAATGTATTAATTCAAATTTCTCTCAGTATGATTTTGTTGGAAGTAGCTTTTTTTTTAAATATATATAATATTAATAAAGGCAATATATGTTAACTGGGCAGTTGCCAGTTACCTAAGCTTGTGTATAGCCTACATCAGTCCTGGGAACTCCTGTGCACATCTAATTTAGTTGGTTTCATGTTGCTATTTGCTGTGAGACTTTAAGAGTATAAATTATGTCCTTGGAGAGATTAGACTGTTACTGTTGATGCCTCAAGGGTTTGGCTTGAATAGATATTCTAAAAAACAAACACATACCAAACAATAAACAAATTATGCAAATTAATGAGCAGCAATCATGGTGGAGATTGTTGTCAATTTATATTACGTTTGTCCTTGACTTTCAACATGAATTTCTAATTTCCCAATGACACAGCTTTTAAAAGAGAGACCTCATTTAGAAATTTCATGTTAATCATGGAGCATTGCCAGGTTCCCACAGTGCAGGAGGGTGTCTTGAAATGCACCTGTTTCTTTTGATTAATTGTACAATGACTTGCAGGTGTAGGGGTGTGTGTGTTTTAGGAGGATGCTTAGCATTTGTGGTTAATCCTCTATGCTTGTAATTAGGGTCAGGCATCCTATTTAACTAGTGGAAGATGTGATATAAAATCAAACCTTATCTAGTATATCATATGAACCAAAATTCTTCCTTTTACATGTTTTGATTCTTTGCTTCATAATAGTAGCAGGAACTAGAAAATAGTATAATGGAATTTTCACAGAAAAAATTGATGAAATGTTTGTATACAGCATACAGTCTTAGTATTTTGTGCAAAAAAATTAATAAACCTATGAAAAATTTGCCATATAATGGTGGTACTTTTTATTAGCTGTAATACAAAGAAAGGTAATAACTAGTCCTTACTTAACATTTTGCACCTGCATGTATTCTCTTTAAACATAGGGAGGCTGAGATGCAGAGAAATGAGAACAAAAAATTTTAAGTCAGCACAAGCCTTTTAAAAGTGAATGTATATGAGAGACTTGATTACAGGAAGAACCTTTGATAATATCTGCTTCAGTGATTTGTTCAGTGCTACTGACAGCTGTGCCACATTGTCATAAAATGCAGGAGCCTTTCCACATTGTTCCCATAGGAGCTCAAGCAGGATTTCAGGGCACCCCAGAAAGGGCATCATAAGCACAGGAGGTCCTTGCACACAAGGCCAAAACTCTCATGCACACGGCAGGAAACTTGCAGGTTTTTTCAATAAGCATTTCCAACAAAAGCAGAAGCTACAGGACGTTAAAAAATAAAATAAAGAAGGCTTACAACTTCTGAGACTAGATGGAGTGGTAAAGCAAAGGCAGTCTGGCTGTTCCATCTGGAAGAGATAATGCTGAAGGTTGAAGTGCCTTTATCATAGTCTTCCCTGCATCTCCCAGGTGTGTCTGGAGGAGCTCTCAAAGGAAAGTGTTGATGTGGATGATGGCACTCTGAAGAACTATTGCCTGAGATCAGTTCTGTGACACTTCCCATATAAAATATTCTGTCTTTGTTGTATCATATGGTAAAATAGCAGGGGAAACGTCCTTGGTCTAAGAAGGTATCTTATCAGGAGAAGTGATTCAGTCAAGAGGTTAGCAGGGAACAGAAAACTGTGGCATTAGCTCCTGTGGATCTGTCAGTCTGCGGTTTCTGTCCTCAAGGTTTGATGAGGTAGGTGGAACAACACGCCTAATTCACAGAGAAGTAAGCTAAACTAATATTTTATTGAGTTGGGGGGGCTAGAAATTTTAGGAGAAATATATCAGCATGGTTACTTATTTTAGATAGAGGTAAGGGTTTAATGATTATGGTAAAGAATGGATTTGGGTAGGAGCTGTTTAATGATTATCTAACTTGTAATAGAGTTTTAATGGCAATAGACATAGTTCAAAGGGATCAGGGGCAATGATTAATGTATATGTTGTTGTAACCAACTGAAGCAAGGGATAGTTCCTGATGAGAAGCAGGAGTCGACCCCAAGAACCAGCCAAGATTGGCCACACGATTTGAACAAAAGCCAAAGGGCGACTGAGCCTGCACAGGAGCAAGAGGTAAAGAGTTCATCGTGAGGAAGACATACAGCCTTCATCTTTATGACCACCACAAGGAGGCATTGCGCAGACTCAGTTAGGAGGGACTTAGGGAAATGACTTCTTGGAACTAATTTTAATATGAGGTGGGGATAGGTCATGCATATGTATAAGCATATTAGAAAATCTTATGTATATGTAACACTTGACTGTTTAAATTTGAAGTAAGTTGCCGTGTCAGGTGCGCACGACTTTGGTGGGACTACCCCCCATGCTGCCCAGTGCTGAATAAACATACCTACTTTACAATCTCACTGATTGTAGAGTCTTTTTCCGCATGTCATTATGAAGATATGATATAGCTTTCAACAAAACTGTAGCAGATTATGCGTGTAGAGTGCAGACCCTGTATGAAGAACATATTTCTGAATCAGTATTTGTCACTACAGGTGATACAATGGCAAAGAATTGGTTTTCTTTTTAAGTGATATCCCATTCTTTCATTTAATATTTCCTCCTAAAGGTATAGTTAACTAATCATGCGAATGTCATTTCTTGAAGTGTGAGTAATAAAGCCCCTAACGAGATACTTCATTGCAAAGCGTGGCTGCTACAACATGAAAGTTTTATTAGTGGTGTAGCATTGGGCACGTTGCCCACACAAAAAGTCACCAAACGGGTAAAAGAGAGTTCTCTAACAGGCTGTTAACTTGTTCCTTAAGTGAGTGAATCATCAAATGGTGGAAACTTTGGCCTCTGCTGGAGTTTACTCATTTTGATGACCATTAGAAATATGCTGGTTTAGCTGAGATTTAAGGTGTCTTCCAAGGAATAGTAAAAATAAAACAAAACAAACAAACATTTTCAAAATATGGTTTAAGCAGCCGTAACGTCTGTTTCTAAAGTCTTGCCTTGACTGAATTTTAAATAGCTGGTGTTAACTTACATTAGCTATCATGCTGATTTATATGCTTTAGAAATCTGAAGAAATGATATTCTGCCTAATGCATCTGTTAAGCTGTCCAAGTCGGACCAGAAATCTCTCATCAAGCAGGCTCATGGAAACCTAATTAACACATACTGTCGTCGCACTTTAAACTTAATTTAGACAAGACCAAAGTGTTCATACGCTTTCCATATAGAATATATCCCTTTCATTTGTTTGTTCTTCAAAAGCTATTAGTGTTTCTACCAGAAAACAGCATACTAAATTTTCAATCCTTGTCTATTGAGGTCTTTCTCTAGCAGAAGCAAAAATAGCTATGTAGGGCAGAAAGAGTGGAGCAAATGGGGCTGACAGTGACATGAACTCCTGCTTTAGACCTGGAGAGTGTAACAGTGTTCTGCAACGTCATTTATTTAAGCTTCACAGGCAGGTATGGGTCTACAAGTCTGTCAGCTTGTTCCTAGTTGAATCTCTTCCAGTCCAAGCTTGGATGTAGCTGAACAGGGTTGCCACCACACGTGATATGTCATGTGCTCCACCAAGCTCTGGTAATGAACAGGCATTTCTATGTTTCTGTCAGCAACTCTTCTCCCCTCTGCTACACTCCCTTGCGTAACTCAGAGGAAGATTTAGCTGGAAGCCATTTGTAACACCATGTCGACAGAAAGTTTGGCAATTGCACTTTACCATGAATACCATAACATCAGCCCAGCAATGGCATCATGCTTTCTGCTGTCATCTCTCACCTACTCCTCCACCTGCTGCAAACAGAAGACTGAAGTAATTTGTGAAGAAAAGCTTTTGCTTCCTGCATAGAAATCTATTGCATTGTTCAGGCTGGTGCAGCCAGTCCTATCGCAAAGCCATTATGAGCTATGATGTTCACATGATAGGCAAGGGTGAGTCACAGTGTCTTACACCTGCCCTTAGGCACTTTCTCAAGAAGAGCAAAAATCTAACAGTACTTTTCTCTAGCATTTTGATACACTCCTCTCATACACATCACACTAATGAGTTATTAGTGGCCACTGAATGAACACTGTTGTTATTTGTCTTGTAAAAATAGTATAAATGGATACAATTATAGGAAAATCCTTCTGCTTAAAACAGAAGTCAAGGGACATTATTATTTTAAATACTTTTACTTGCCAAATTATGTTAGATATTATGCATACTTAATATCTCATTTTAATTTTATGTAAATGTTTCTCTCTCCGGTGACTGTATTATACATATCGTAGAAGAAGGTGACTGAAGACAGTGGGAAAATGCTTGGAAAAACAGTGAAATAGCAAAAACTTTCTGCCTTCCTCTCACTTCTCCACAGTCCTTTAAATGTAGTCAGCTTCGTGTCATGTTAGGAAGAAACTTAAAGACAGGAAAGGGAAAGAGAGGATAAAAGGAGTAGCATGCTCTCACATTAGAAAAAGCTATGTATATTTTTATGCCCTGTCATGTCAGGCCTACATCCAAAAAGCTGTCCACTCATTTGAGATGAACATGATCTCTACCCCAACATATGAGCAAGAGCTGTAGAGTAATTGGAGTGGCTAAAAATCTTGGACTGTGTCAATGTAGCAGCTGATCCTCAGCAGTGAGGTACAAGCCATTGTGATATTCAAGGTTGGACATCACCTGCTTAAATTAGCAGTTTATCTGAGTCCAAAAGGATGGAAACAGCTGCGGGGATAAAGGATGATGAATCACGTGACACAGAGTAAATGTAGCTGTGATTAATGGGACATCACAAAACAACAAAAAAGAGGACCAACTGTGGAAAGAGATAACTACCACCACAAAGAGCAAATTATTGTCTAAGGTGATGTAATTAACTCGAAGCCTCCCCATGGCTTGGATGGCCGATTCGAATGACGCTTGCTATTGTGCCTACAATAATGAAAAGGCTGTGGATTCTTAGTTTAAATACTGGGCTATTAAGCTTCATTTTTACCCATTGCAGGGAACTGAGAGAGTGTCAAAGTTGAAGATATGGCAATTTGTAATAGTACAATTACAATATACTGTTGTGACTCATTCAACTAACATTCCCTGTGAGAGGACAATTGGAAGAAAAGCTTAAACACAGTGCACCACGATTTATGGGGTCCTTTAAATGCTTAAATTCAAGACTTACCCACTGATTATACTTTTTTGTCACTGTGTGAAGTCAAAGCAGCTCCCCAAACATGTTTTGTTACGGTAGGTGTGATTAAAAGTGGTTTTTGTTCTTTATCCTTATTAGTTATACCCTGGATGGACAAGTGGCATTTTTCTTGTTCTTTCCAAAGAACTGTTTTAGCCCTGGGAATCTTTCACTGGATTACTTGCTCAAAGATATGTTGATTCATAGTATATCATCTTCATCTATTTAGCAAGACAAAAGCTTTATTCAGATCATTTGCTAGCAATTCCTGCTGCTTCCTTTCTTCAACTTAGAAATGAAGATTTATATGCACCTGAAGGGAATTTGCTGACAACTTAAAAAATTGGAGTGTTTCTAAAAATTCAATACCTGAAAACTGAAAAGTGGAGCCAGAATTTTAATTTTCTCCACTGGCTGTGACACTTCAATGGTTATTCTAAGCTGTCCTAAAGATAAATAATTTAAATAAGGCACTCCTTATGATTTGTCATCCTTGCGCAGAAAGGAGAAGTTTTAAATTACTTGTAATTTTACCATAAAATATATGTTGGACTTGATTCACGGGAATCTTGCATTAGATTCTGCTGTGGTGACAGATTAACTTCTGGCAGCTGTGTCTACTCATGTCTGAGAACTGTAGAATGATCACTGAACTGTAGATCAAAACTGCCAAAATTTGAAAGCCGCCTAGATCAAAACTGAGAGAGTCCAAACCGCTTGATGGTTGCATACTTTCTAGATACATTGGTTTCTTACTGTATTTTCCTTCTGACTTGTTTTTCCTTTGTGTCTAATTAAGCATATATATGTGTCTATTGTGCTTCTACTGACAGAGTGCTTGCTGTGTCCTGCACGAAAGTCTTCTAAAAGTCTCTTGACCTCTGAAAACAAAACTTTAATTAGTTTTATTAAACTTCCTGATTTCAAAATATTCATTTCTTCTACATGTTTTTCAGCTCTTACAAATTTGAGATGCACTTGCGGTAGGCTAAAAGATGATGCATAGGCATTTTGGCAGTCTTTGCTAAGACAGTTTTGAAATAACTATGGGCTACCGGTTACATACAGCTTTTTGACCACTAGAGCCAACATTTTACTGCCTGCTGTCAAGGTTTAAGATTGTGAAATTCTTGAGGTAGATCTGTCACAGTTTCATTTGTTTATAAAGTATGTTGCACAACACAGCCCAATCTCTCATTTGACATATAGGTATTATAGCTGTATAAACAGAAGATGAAGAATAATCACCCTATGTCATCAAAGCTATGAACTGGTGTAACTTTTAAAACAATTCTTAGGGAAGGGAAGGTTTCATTCTTGCCATTCATATAATTCTTTCCCTTCTGTACTTCTTGCCACATACGCAGTAGTAATATACTCTTTAAACTGTAGTATACACAAGAAAATATTTTCTTGTTAAAATAACTAAGAAAAGCTAATAATTACTACTGGTTTTATAGCCACTGCCACATGATTATTTTTATGTCATATTATATATTACCTGTTTCAACAAAACAGACATTGATAGAAATCAGGCTGGGATTTTACTGGTACTCATGCATATCCATACAAGCCAGGATGAGAAATATCCCAATATCTTTTTTTCAGAAGTAGAAAACCGATAGCTCAATGCTCACTCACAGTTTTAAAATTATTCATGTAAAAATTATGCTAGTACAAGAAATCATTACACAATATTTGAGTGAAGCTCTTACACTGCAAAATGAAATGTGGAAATTCTGAAGCAAAATATTTCTGACTTGTACTTTAAACAAATTTTTGAACAAGATAAACTTGTTATAAATGCTAAGTTTTAAAAAGCTCTTAGGACAGTATCACTGAAACTGCAATCATCAGTGGTGAACTTGAGTTTGGTATCCTATTTTGAATGGGAAGGGAGTGCTTACACAGGCCATTGTTTAGTTTTGCTTATAGCTGCAAGACTCTCATTAGGAGAAAAATCCATTACCAGTAAACAGTTTACTTGCACTGGTTCTTCACTTTAGTTTTCTGCATTATTAATAAGCAGTAGGTAATAAACGTGATTTATGAAGGACTAAAACAGCAAGTCCGTAACAGAATGGTGTAGGTGATATTATGTCAGGTAGCCATCATGTTTAGGATATGGAATTGTCATAAGTATTCTTCTTTAAGCAAAAGTGAAATATGATTTTCCATTACAGGATTAAGCTGGTACAGATACTTAGTTCATAAATATTAAAAGGAAACCATGCTAGCTGGAAATCCAGTACACTAGTAGCTGGTGAAAACCCAGCAAGCTCAATGCTTCATCATGGAAAAAAATTGAGAACGTTTCTTTATTTTTCGAATGATGGAATGGATGGTTTAATAAATTCCTGTGTTTCATACAGTACATGCCTAACAGAAAGAGAAACTGTAGCAGGTCCATAAAGGAAGCAGGCAGAAGAAAGAAAAAATGTGCAGATACAGATACTGCAGTCCTCATTAAAAGCTGAGAACAGAATCATTCTTGGAGCAAAATCTGTACCCTGCTGAAGGCAGAGACAAAAGCTCCATTACTTTTAATGTGGTCAGCGTTGCACCTCCTGCATTTGGAGGCATTTATGGATAGTTGCTTCACATTCTTTGGGCATAACAGCATCCTTGACTAGGTACACTGAGCAGACCAGTGTGTGGCTCCGTTACAGATTTTACAGGACTTCTGATGTTATTTCCCACAGATTATTTTATCTAGGAAAGGTTGGGGCCAGCGTGAAGCATAACCTCCTCCCTTCGTCCTTAATTTATGGTTATTACTACCATAAATAACCTTTCAAACATCTTTAAAAGTAGGTTCCAGGCACCAGTCATTCTTAAAAGCTTTCTCAGTGTCATGTCCCCAAACTAAAATCCTGGCTCAGTGGTAATTACTATTTAGCATCCATTCTGTGTTTTGCAAGCAATACTGACAACCTGCTAAGACTGCTCTTAATTTTCCCCCCTGGAGGACATAAACTGTGTAAATTCATCTCCCAGAATGACCTCTGAACAAGCCCTGCCTTCCTGACCGCAGCAATACAAAGCTGCATGTTTGTATACGATCAAGTTAGCAACGAAGTAGACGGGGGAAATCTGCAGATCCCTTCTCTGTAGACAGCTGTTTGTTACCCTGGGATTCATTCAAGAAATGGAAGTGGTGCATGTATCACCTATAGTAAGACCAGCATCCTGAAATTTTGTTTCCTAACATGATGGTTTCTGCAGTCAGGGCTCTACTGGCATGGCACTCTAGAAACATTTTAGGAAAGGAAGAAAACTGGTTGTGGACCACATCCATCTGTAGATGGTATTTCAGCATCCTAGGAATTCTGCATGGGTTATTAAAGGTTTAAAAAGGGAGCCTAATCTCACGTTCATCAGCATGTGTGACTGACACATGCTCTCTAAGTAGTTAGATGTGGAGATCTCACTTGTGAAGCTTCATCCTGTTCCCCGAAGATAGTGCACATTGCAGCCAGAGAGATTACGCAGAAGGTCATGCAGGAGGTCTGGGACAGCTGTACTAGAGATAGAACGTAACAGCAGTACATTCATCACCTATACTTAATCCCCAAGCAATTTTTCTCTAACTGAAACTGTTTGGCTGCTTATCTAGTAATTTCCCAGAATAGAACCTAATTAAAACTTTTTCTTTTTTTTTTTTAACGTTAGGCAAACAATACCAGCAGAACTTTGCATATTTAATTTTTTTCTTTTTTATTAGAGCAAGTAACAAAACATAAGAAAATCATACAGTAGTTATCTTCAGATGAAAGGTACAACTCACTTGGATATCAGCTGTGTCTCAGAGAAAGTGTGCTTTTTCTCACCCAGGAAAAGAATACTAACCCTTTTAATCTTATTTAATCTAAAACCATTCAAAGCATTCTCAGTTCTAGCACTGGTGTCACCTATAGTTTTACATATGACTCATTAGCCTTTGTACCACAAATATTTCTGCTTAAAAGATGTAGAAGGTGGGTTTTTTTCCAAATAGACAGTAATGTTGAGTGCTTCCCACAACAGCATGCAAGGCTTGTATGTCACGTCTAATGAATGGTGTTGTTAATCCTTGATTGTGTATTTATAGTTTAGTTTATGCTTAAACGGGAAGAAAATAATTGAAAACTGCTTACGGGAATGACAATAGCTTTCCTCAGGGATTGAAAGTTGCCAAGATTAATGTCTCTTACAGAAATAGGAAAAAAGAGCTACCAGATCAAGGTTTAGTCTATATATATCAAGTTGTTCTTAGTTTAGTTATTACTGAATAAGCTATTGCCATCCTCATTGTGGGACCAGTCTTATTCGGGAATAAAAGTGATTTGTTCCTTTTTAGTTTAAACTATTTTGGAAATTCATTTCACTTGCTCTAATATATGAACATGAACAACAGAGTTGTTTAGCTTAAATCAGGATGTTATATTAAATTATCTTTCAAATACAGAAATATATATTGACTGTAGATTCCCTTTTTTCTGCAAGTGCACTGAATATCGACTGCTAGCTTCCACTTTTGTCAGAGAATGATTACAGATACGAATACTAGAATAACTAGTGATTTAATGCCTTAGAAATACATGGTATTGTGCCACTAATAAACAGAGAAATCCACAGTGCTTTTTTCAGTGCCTTGTTTTCTGGGAGGTCTGTGCCATCTGCAGTGACCCTTAGGTCTTTTCCAAGTTTATTGTGTTTGGTTTAGAGCTCAGCAACATGAAAGGATATTTCTTTTTTTTTTTATTCCTGTATATATCAGTTTGTGGTTCTCCATCACTAATTTGATTTAAGGATAGAACTGTCCAATTAGGACTGGAGGTACACATTTCATAAGTACAGCAATATGGTTATTGGATTTAAGAAGCATGGAATGAAAGGTACATAACCTGTGGCTTTAACATTTTTCCAGTGTTGTTGCTTTCATAACATATTGCAGGAAAACAGTAAATAAATTGAATGAAAAAGAAAAAAAAAAGACCTTCGGCTCCCTCTCTCTTGTACTGGCTTTAGAAATCACTACAGAGCTGGCATTCCTTCATCCTTGTGCCTTTTGCAGGTCATGCCTTGTGCCTTAGCATATTACATGCTTTAGGACTCTCATTTGAAATTGATTTATCTCTTTATTTTCAGTTTTTCACATGTTCTCCTGCAGTCAGAGTTTCTGAGTCTCTAACTGAATGATGGCAAAATTATCATTTGAAGTGGGGTAACACATCACAGGGCTTAAGTTCAAAGCCACTGTGTTGGGTGAAAATCACTTCTCTGCATTCCTGGTTTTAAAATAGATTTTCAGTGGTTCTAGAAGGCTGTGCCACAGATGAGGGGAGCTAACAGTGAGTGCCAAGCAAAGCAAGCAGTAATTTTACCTTTCTGAAATTGTTGGCCATTTGTGATATGTTCAAGAAGTGGGTTTAGGTTTTCATCAACTGGCTGTATTCTAGACTCTTTTTAGAATTTAGAGTTTTTATTTAATGGAAAACAAAAATGTTTTTTAATATACCAATTACTAACTCAATTCTAGTTCCCACAAATTATGAGTTCTTATTGGAGAATGCCCTTAGTAGGCAGCGTACAGGTAGTTTACCACGCTGCAGCTATTCAAGACCTTTAGTAATTGGATTTAAAGGTGTCCAGTTACGATGAACTGCAAACTACTTGTGTGTTGTCTCCACTAGGATTTTACATCAAGTTAACCATGCTGGTATATAAACAAACATTTCTGCAGCAGTAAGCCCAGAGGATGTCTTTTTATACCCATATGCTTTGTCCTCACTCAAGTTTTTCAACAGAATAGTGATTGCATCTCAGTAACATGCAGCCTGTTTAGCAGGTAAGCAGTGTGCTGGAGCAGGAGAGTTAAGGATCACTATCTGATAAAGCTTCTGGGACTGGCTTAGTAGGTGCTATTGGAAAAGTTATTCCCCCCCCCCCCTTTTTTTTTTTTGTATGCCACAGATTCTTTATCTTTCTGCTGGGACTTAACAATACTGTCTTCTTTTGTACCGTGCTTTCAGAGCAGTTCCTAAGTAGCACTAAAAAAAAAGGCGGCTATTATTACTTCCTAGAGGAGGCACAGACTTTGAAGCTTAAGTTCAAAGCCTCTGTATTGAGGTGAAAAATCACTTTCTATGCATTGCTTTCCCTCTCTCTTCTGAAAAGGCTCTTCTAGCAATGGGATGGAAAGCAACTAAAAAGGCTTAGGCACGTATATTCTTGACCAGCAATATGTACTAAAATGGATTTAACCTGTCTCCTGATTAAGTGGTTTTATGAACAACCAGCAGAGCATTACAATTAAGCATTATAAGAAGCAGCAAGCTTGTAGTTCAGTCAAATGTTCTGGTACTTGAGGTAAGCATACCATAAATAGTTTCAACAATCAGTCGTAAAAAGAAGTTACCATCCAAGTCCTAGATAAACAAAGCAGAATAATGGAAGGGGAATAGGGAATAAGCTTCAAAAAAGGAGGTGGAGTCTTGCTCTTCATGCTGAGATTGTTTTCATTAATTACTTCTACTGGCATACTGTAGAGGTAGTCAGAGCTGTGTCAGGACGTTCCCACCTTTACCTGCTCAAACATACTGTTAAATTCTTATGTCTCGTATGCTGCATGTGTGTGGGTTTTTTTTTCTTGTACCAAATTTGTCAAGATTGTCTAGCCTGAAAAAACAGGATGTTGGACAGATTTGGACAGATTTTACAAGAAATTGCAGCTCCCTAAAATAAAAAGCAGTAAATCATTACATGCTAGAACAGGAATCACTGAGTGGCAGTAGTTGCATTTATCAACAAGATCTCTCCTGAACAGATTGTTCCCCTTTCCTCTGCTACTGTCCTCAGGAGAACAAATTATATAATTATAATATTTTGTTCTTATGTTTGTTAATGTTCCCTTAAATTGGTACTGATGGCTTTTCTTTTCAGAACAATGTAAGGAAAGAACTGCTTTCGCTGACAAATTAGACATGGGACTTACATTAAGGGTCAATGTTGCAGTAGCGATGAGAACAGTGAAAGATTTTAAGGTGGACACAAATAGCTATATTGTAGTCACACAGCTGAAACTAGACATTCAAAATCACAGTGTCTACCTCCACCTCTGCACAGGTGCCATATGTTAGCATCCATTCTCTATTATTCATATGTTAAAATAAATTCAGAAAGAATGTTATTTTAAAACACTGTATGTTTTTTGTTTCTTGTATTTGTTTGTTTATTCCCACATGGGCTTGGAGTGCCTCAAAATCACAGTTTTGCTTCACTGCTCATATGGACTTTATCTCTGGTTATTTGGAGCAAATTAAATGTTGCTTTAGTTTATTTCAGATGTCAGGAACATCTAGTAGCTGAAATTTCTCCCATGTGAAGATGGCCTGGGAACATCTTAGGCACTGAAACCTTAGGAAGGCATTTTTTGTAAGAGTTGCTGTGTCAGCTCTCTGCTGCCTGTTTGACAAATCTCTTGTGTAAGGACATTCTCAAAAGGCTGGTTAAGCTCGTTTACGGATGTTTTGTGCCACTGGAGAGGGCCTGAGGATTTCTGAGATTAGCTCCAAGTAGACTTGAACGTAAACCCATGTAATGCTTTTCCCCGCCCCCCCAGTTTCTAAGTATGCTAATGAAGATTGAATATCTTTTAAAAACCAAAACAATATTTCAGTAATACATAAATATACAATGATAACTCTGAATGCTTTCTTGAACACCTAAAATAGAGAAAATAAACACCACATCCATGCCTAGAGAATAAATTTCCAGTAAATTGTCATACAGAACTGCATCACAATCCATGATGTCACCTACTTTGTCGACTGACTTCAAACAAATGACTGCACCGCCTAAAAATGTGCTATTACAGTATTTAAGTAAAGTTGAAAGCTCATCAGGATGGGTTTGATTTTCCTCCCTCCTTAAAATTTGGGCACTAAAAGCAGTGCAAACGTTGTCCTATGTAACTGCCGTCCTGGGCTAATTGTTTCTTGATCTTCCTCCCAGTGTTTCTCCACCCTAACGGTTAACTTTTCTCCCTAATATTTAGCCTAAATCCTCTTTCCTGTTAATTAAGCTAGTTGTCTTCTTGTCTTATACACAGTGAATAAGGCAAAATGACCTTTCAGAAGTGCTGCCCATGCAGAGCCCCCCTTTTTGTCACTTAATGCTTGATGTTGAGAGTGACTTTCTGCGCTGGTGAATATTCTTTATAACCTGGCTCACAGTCCCCGGGTGAGGCAACCATTGATTGACAATTTAAACATGAGTGAAGCAAAGTAATAGGAAAAAAATGTGTACAGATATAATTGTGTATTAAAAGGAAAGAAGAATTTGCAAAAGCTTTGTCTCCTTGCATAGGTGGTGAGGGTCTCTGTACAACAGAAACAGCTTTTTCAAAGGTGTCATTTGGGGCTATTCTACACTGTCCCATTTCATTGCAGAAAGTTATGGCTACCTTGGGCAGTGTATTAAAAGACAACAATGTACTGAGCGTTGTTTTTTTTATGGGACTAATTGATATCATTGGTAGTCCTCCAACTCATTAAAATATCTGCTATATCAGAACTCAATATATATGCACAGGACTGGAAAATTTAACATGACACATTATTAATGTTATAAATAATCAAAATGTGGGAATAATTTAATTGTCACTAGCTGCCCAAGTATAAAATTTAAATCCTCAGAATCTCCAGTGTGTTTTTAGACCTGGAAGGACACATGTGTTCCCTATGGAGCAACTACGCAAACACAAAAGTCCTGACTGTGCCAGGCTGCATATGACCCCAGTTAGTGAGACTGGCCATCGAGGGACCTGTTTGTATTGCCTACCACAGCGGAAGCTACAACAGTGGTAGTGGTTACTGCACTTACATGAGATGTGAGATGTCTTCAGCCACCTTCTGCCACTGGGATATAAATTGGTTTGGGATGGATACCTCAGTCTCATAATGCACGTAGTGGCTTGGTATCATAATATAACACAGCACTGGCTAATCGATTTCAGGTAACCAGCCTCCTTCACATGTGGAAAGGTTTTTGTATTTCTCACTAGAAGAAATGTATTCCAGGAGATGAAGCATTTTGCAGTGTTCAGCAGTGGTGGGTGGTTCAAGACAGGCCGGCTGGCCTGGCCCTCTGACACGGTCTTATTCTACCGAGGTTGCGGTGGCAACATGAGCAGCCCTGTTCACTCTGTAGTCTATAATCTTGGACATCAAAGGAGGAAGAATTGGACAGATATTTATAACAAATGTGACAGAGACTTGCAAAGGAGTAGGATGGGCAGCTGAGGCACACTATGTCTTCAATGCCCTGGCTAAATCTTTCTGAGCTTCTGCCAGGATTTTTAGCAATCATCTGAGTTATTCCCCTTGCGGATATAGTCTGAGATCTCCAGCATTTCATCTGCTCCAGCGCAGAAAAGTGAGTGAGATGGGTTTGTCGTGCATCACCTGGCTCTGTCACAGCATCAGCTTCATGGATTTCAGGGGAATTACATCAGGTTAGGATCAGAGCAGTGCAGGAGTGAGTGAGGCCTAGTGAGGGGATCACAGGTTACAATACGCAGCAGACCACTTTTGATTTTGGTAGGCATGGCATTTATGTCAGTGTGCTGCATTTGAACTACATCCAGGATCGTATTAAGAGGTTTATACTTCATTTCCGTGTTAAAATTTAATAGAAAATCACAGGCTGCAGAAAGCCACCATGGAATCTCAGACTCTCATAACATTATTTCTGTAAAAAAGATGCCCATTTTAAATAAATTATGTAAAAAAATTTTAAATAAAACCTGTTTATCTTAAAAGATAACTAGACAGCTAGTAACATTTTGTACGCTTACCAAAATGTTCTTCTAGCTGCGTGCAGCTCGGTCACTGAATCTCGTCCAAATTTGTCCTTCTCTTTTTATATCATCTACCCGCTCTCGAGATGTTTGCAGATATATGCAGACAAGTATTCTGACTGTTTACCTGCTCATTTCACAAACAAGTCCTTTTATTTATCATGCACATCAACGTGTTTATTCCTCTAAACAGTTAGAACCCCTCATGCATTTTCTTCTGTATGTTCTTCCTTTAAAAATGTCCCTTTTGTGGTTTTTGAAACAGCTAGTCTTGCACACTTCTGGGGAGACCTTATAGCAGCCTTCCAGTACCTAAAGGGGGCCTACAAGAAAGCCGGAGAGAGACTTTTTACAAAAGCATGTAGTGATAGGACAAGGGGTGATGGCTTTAAACTGAAAGAGGGTAGATTTATATTAGATGTAAGGAAGAAGGTCTTCACTGTGAGGGCAGTGAGGCACTGGAACAGGTTGCCCAGAGAGGTTGTGGATGCCTCATCCCGGGAAGTGTTCAAGGCCAGGTTGGATGGGGCTTTGAGCAACCTGGTCTAGTGGAAGGTGTCCCTGCCCATGGCAAGGGGGGTGGAACCAGATGATCTTTATAGTCCCTTCCAACCCAAACCATTCTATGACTCTGTCGTGGTTTAACCCCAGCCAGCAACTAAACACCACGCAGCCGCTCACTCACTCCCCCCCCACCCAGTGGGATGGGGGAGAAAATTGGGAAAAGAAGCAAAACCCGTGGGTTGAGATAAGAACGGTTTAATAGAACAGAAAAGAAGAAACTAATAATGATAATGATAACACTAATAAATACACCCACTCAATGCCATGCTCTTTGGCCCAGGTGTCTATGAGGTTGTTTCGGAAATGAGTCCCGCTGTCTGACTCAATTCGTTCTGGGGTGCCATGTCGCCACAAGACTTGCTTTTCTAGGCCCAGGATAGTGTTCCGGGCGGTGGCATGGGGCACAGAATATGTTTCCAGCCATCCAGTGGTTGCTTCCACCATCGTGAGCACATAGCGCTTGCCTTGGCGAGTTTGTGGGAGTGTGATATAGTCAATCTGCCAGGCTTCTCCATATTTATATTTCAGCCATCGCCCTCCATACCACAGGGGCTTTAACCGCTTGGCTTGCTTAATTGCAGCACATGTTTCACATTCATGGATAACCTGTGCAATAGTGTCCATGGTCAAGTCCACCCCTCGGTCACGAGCCCATCTATATGTTGCATCTCTTCCCTGATGGCCTGAAGCATCATGGGCCCACCGAGCCATAAATAGCTCACCCTTATGTTGCCAGTCCAGGTCCACCTGAGCCACTTCAATCTTGGCAGCCTGATCCACCTGTTGGTTGTTTTGATGTTCTTCAGTGGCCCGACTCTTGGGTGACAGCTTCTCCACAGCCGAAATGCAGGCTTGTAGGGAGGAGGAGAGATTTTCTTCGTATTGACGGAGTTGGCGAGCCACTTCATCCACTGTCGGTGCCTCTTCGTCTTTCCAGGTCATTATTGCCAGTGAGTTGGCATAGGACGATGGTGCGCTCCGTACAAACTTCCGCCACATGGGTCGTGTGCATTGGACTTCGTCTGGATCTTTGGGTAATGATGAATTGTCTCTAGCACAGCTAATTCCCTCAGATATTGGATACCTTTTTCCATGGTTGTCCGTTCTGCCCCTTCATAACTTGATGGCATTAAAGTACACTGTGCGCCGGTGTCTACTAGAGCCTTATACTCCTGTGGGTCTAACGTGCCAGGCCATCGAATCCACACAGTCCAATAGACCCGGTTATCCCTTTCCTCCACCTGGCTGGAGGCAGGGCCCCTCTAATTCTGGTCAGAGTATCCAGTATTCACTTCTCGTAAAATTGGCTCAGAAGTCCCTTCAAGAGGATCAGAAATAAGATCAGCCCTTCTACTCTGTTTGGAAACCGGAGCGGCATTTTTCCTGGTAGAATCCCCTTTTGTGGTGTTTTTTCCTCGCAGCTCACGTACCCGTGCATTTAGGACCGAGGTAGGTTTTCCATCCCATTTCCTCATGTCCTCTCCATGATCACATAAGTAAAACCACAGGGCACCTCGCGGTGTGTACCTTCTATATTCTCTCTCTTGGCGGCCAAAATCTTTTCGCATATCCCGCAGCTCACTCAAGGATAGGGACCGGGTTATTACCTCTGGTTCTGCCTCTTCCTCCTGTTCCCGTGATGACCCTGGTTCGCCTTCATCCTTCGCTAAGCGAACTGATTTTTTTGTATATTTCTTTTTCTGTACGGGGGCAACTGATACTGGTGCAGGTTGGTCCGCTGGTTCAGTTGCAGTACCGCTCGCTGGGTCTTGGATAACCGCAGTGTCTGTTGCCAAGGTTTGGGTAGCTGCTGTGCTCGTTGCTGGGGCTGGAGGAATGACAACAGCAATAATGAAAGGATTGGAATGTACAAATGATACGCAGTGCAATTGCTCACCACCCGCCGACCGACACCCAGCCAGTCCCCCGAGCGGCGAATCCCTGCCCCCCACTTCCCCGTTTCTGTACTGGATGGGACGTCACATGGTATGGAATACCCCGTTGGCCAGTTTGGGTCAGGTGCCCTGGCTGTGTCCTGTGCCAACTCCTTGTGCCCCTCCAGCTTTCTCACTGGCTGGGCATGAGAAGCTGAAAAATCCTTGACATTAGTCTAAACACTACTGAGCAACAACTGAAAACATCAGTGTTATCAACATTCTTCGCTCTGAACTCAAAACATAGCACTGTACCAGCTACTAGGAAGACAGTTAACTCTATCCCAGCTGAAACCAGGACAGACTCTATGGTTATCTGTACAAAGAAACTCGTCTGACTGATGGACATGAAGTGAGTGTGGGGTGAAAATAAGCTTGCCAACATGTTGCATTTAATAAATACTAAGTTTTTACTGTTCTAAAGCATTTTCATGGCTACTTGTACACAACACTGCAGAGGACAATTGAGAAGCAGTGGAGTTTTGCAGTTAGCATTGTCACTTCAAAAGATTCTCATTTTTAACACAGCTGTCTGAAGTAGGCATCCTGTAACGCTCCCTCACAGATCCATTTCTTAGGTGTATTTACTTGAACCTCAACCTCTGGGAAAATAGACACGACAGATGTAAAAGATTAGTTAATAACCACAGAATTTCAATTAACTGAAAAGTCCGCAAAGTCCGTAAACAAACATTTAACAGTACAATGAATGTTTAACTGAACAGTGGTTTTCCTTGAACACAGGGTTTACCAAAAAACCAAACACAAACCAAAAATGCTAAGTCTGGGTAAGAGGTCTTAGTATCTGAAGGCTGTGAGTCAGTGAACTGAATAGGACTTTCTTGTTCTACAGCAGCTGAAACGTTGGTGAAATTTTATTGCATTTTGGTGTTCAAAAATAGTTGCAGCACTAGTACAAAGACTGAAGTTACTAAACAACCTTTCTTTTTTACATTTGCTAACTTAAAGGTCAACTGGCACATGCCATTGATTTCTTTTTTTCAGATACTGTAGTTAAACAAGTTCTACAAACAAATTTATTATACGTGATTCACTGAATGCTTGCAGCAGCGTAGTAGAGTTTAATTTTGAATGCAATCAATAGGCCTTCATATTTCCAAAACAATGCACAGCTAAAATAACTTTGATACATACAGAGTGAGACTCATGGTCACTGACATTTTCAGTCAATAATGTTTTTGAAAAACAACAAATGATATGTTTTAAATCAACTACAAATTCATTGTTCTTGTGCTACAAAGGTAACTACTTTAGAAATAAAAAACATACAGGAGAACAAACACTCGTCCCTCACCCCCATAACAAAAAGAGCTGTTACAATAATGCTTATTTCTTGTGGAGGAAATAATAATCAACAGTAAAGAGCAGCAAAGGATGGTGGCCAAAGTCTCTTATGGTAATAGCTTGAAAGCACTCTGCTCATTTCCTTCCTGGTTTTATCCAGCTACATAGGATTTTTTTCCCCATTCAATGGTCAATCAACTGAGTAAATTTTGAAAACTGTTCCTTGGAAAATAACATATAAATATGAGTATTTTGTCAACTACTTGAAGGAAGTTGATATAATACGGGTATTCTAGCTTCTACTTTGATTTTCTACTGCAAGGCTGCAAAACAGAGCTGTCTTTTTATAGAAATCAGTTTAAAGGGGAAAGGTGAGAAACTTCTGAATATACCATTGAAAATATTTGGGGATTCCTTGAAGTTCGATCTAACTTCAAAGCTGGCTCTGCTTCAAGTAAGGGGTTGGACCAGATGATCTCCAAAGCTTCATTCCAGCCTAAATTATTTTATGATTCTGAATTTTGCTCTTCAGCTGAAGGTCTCAAAGACTCTACAGTAAAGGTGATATCAAAGAGAGACCAGGAGTACAGTGTTTAAAAGTTAATCTTATTTTTCTAGATATTCTTTAAAAGACAGTAGCTGCTTCTTTAGTTGCCCTTATGCATAAAAAAGGGATATAATCCCAAATCCCTCTGGCTCTTGTATAACTGAAGAAAGGGAAGTTGGTTTCAATTTAATAAAACTATTGGAAAACTCCAGTTTTGTTTTAATACTGTGGACTGTCCTTGCCATATAAATTTTAATATAGGAAATATCAACAATTTCCACTGTTTGTTAATCTCATGGGAACACTACGGAGGGCTTTCTTCCAGATCTCATCAGCTACTGCAAGTTTTGCAACTTCGAATATGAAATGTTTCTTGTCATAAATTGACAGTTCTTGTTCCACCCTAATCCCACAAGGCTCTTCTAAAGAAAAAGGAAATGTAACAATCAAATTGCATGATAGGAAATGGCAGATTGATTTGTAGCATTTAAAAGACGGCTGCTATTATTATTAGACAATTTGATAGAGTGGAAAAATGTAATTCTCTCTTCTACAAACACTTTATTGCAATTTCAGTAACCAAGTTGTATTTCACTGATATTTTATTCATTGGGAGTTTTGTCCCTACTTCCAACAAAGTAGCAAATCTCTTATGTCAGAATATTTTTATAGCCCTTACAACTCTCCAGATTTTCACACTATGTTGCCATTCAGGCAAATATGTAGGGAAGCCCTGTTTTAGATTAAATATTAAATGGTGTATACTTAGTTACTGTCCTCTCAAATGCATGTGCCTGTGTCACAACTCATTCAGTTCCGCTCATCATGATCTAATGCCTTTCCCATTATGAGGTATTTGGTCCCCTGAGCGTGGATGAGTAGCTGAAAGGTGAGTCACCTTGGCATATTCTGCAGATTACTGAGTGAAGAATTTCAGGGCTAAATTACTTAGCCTTCTGATTTTAACTTTTTTTTTTCTTTTTTTTTTTTTCTCCCCAAATTAATAGGAAACACCCCTTCATTTTTTGATACTTAGTGACGGCAGATGACATAGGAACAACTCCCGAATTTCCATGATTTGGGGAACTGACCTGCTACCAACTATGGGATAAAACACATCAAAAAAGAAGATATGGGCCATTCACCCATGCAACGTCCTTCTAAATGCCTTTCCTAAAAAGATTAAACTGAATCTATTTAAAATCTGACAAAAATTACATGTGATGTGTGAGTCAGTCCAAGCCATCTACAGCAGTGATGGATGCCACCTCCACTTCACTAAAGTCAATAAGGAAAACAAATCAGGAAGAAAGAACCACCTGGTTTTATGTGCTCTGCATCTCTTTCCCCAGAAATTAGAGTTATTAATATACAGTAAAATGAATTCACCATTGTGGACATCTCTTTTCACTGCAATTGAAGTCTGATTTTTTAAGGTTTACTCCCACTTCATTTCATTGATTTCATTAAAATTACATTGGGTTACACTTGAATGCAGTTTCCATTAAAATATATGGGATTTACCCTCATTGATGAAGTACAGACAACTTAATAGTGAGCAGGGGGCATCAAGGTGCATGGCTGGTCCTCCAGTTTCTCTGCTGTTCTGATTCTGCCTTAATCTGACCTTTTTGGAATAAACTGAACTGCATAAAAGCAATGATGTGGACAGTCAAGTCTCAGGCTTCAATTTTACTTTAAAAAAACAAGCAACAAATGCCAAAAGATCTGACAAATAGAGGGAACAACCTTTTAGCCATTTTTAATCCAATAAAGGACTTTGGATCACTTCATAACTAAAACATTGAAGGATGTCTGAAGTTTCATTTTCCAAATCATTTTCCTTTATAGGTTAAAAAAGACAGTCTCTTGTCTCACTGATAAATGGCCAAATATCGCCCAGAACTTATAACATTTCCCAATGTTCAATTAATCTTCCTGTACTGAATGTATTTACTCTAATAGACAGCAAAAGAAAAAGAAGCAAGACCTGGGAACAGAAAAATATAAAATGTTATCATTTGAAGAAAGGGCACATTCCTGCAAAATGCATCATCCACCAAAAGTAACACACTGCCATATTTTCACAACATGAAAAACAGCAATCAAAAGGGTGTTGCCAAATAGATTTTTCTACATTTCTTCAAATGAATTAAACTCGTATTCCATATTTGCATAATAAATACATGCCAATTATCAGTCTGTAGAAACTGTTGCTACCAATTACTACACAAAACCAACCAAGAGCTGGGGCCCAAAATGCATATGCACATTATCTCTTGGCTTAGCACCTGGAGAGACAGCACACCCTGAGAAAGAAACCCCCTAAGAAAGGAATCTATTGTCAGTAGACCCACTTTTGCCAGTAGCTGGCTTAGATGTCATAACTACCTCTCCTCTTTGACTGTACAGCATGTCTGGGAACCCTGGAGAGTAGGTGGCTTGAATTTCTCATTAATCCGTTCTATGTAGAACAATAGTAAGAGCTAAGCTGCAGCTAGCTGAATGTGGCTCTTCATCTCTTCCTGCCATCCACAGGCAGTCTGCAGGAAAGCTGGGAATTGCATTCACTTCTCCTAAGTGCTAATTACATTTCTCAGTTGCAAGGCAAATATCTTGCAAAACCCAAATAAACTCATGCGAGATACTTACCAAATGTGTAGTATAAATGTCCAATAAATCAGCAAACTTTTTCTGCAAAGTTTGACTACAAAAAAATCATTATTCAGCAGCTATGGCTGTAAAGTCTGTAGTAATTTTATTATAACGTAGAGCTCTCTCAGCTATTAATATGATTGGTGCAACCACAATGAGGGTAAATGGTTAGACATGAGACACGAGAGAAACAGCATGACAATAGCTCCAGTTCGAAGATGATCACAGAGATACTTTGCAACATTTTTTGTTTGTCTGTTTGTTTGTTTGGGTTTTAATTAGGCTAATAATATAGGTATCAGGAAAGTAGGCCTTGTTTGAAAAGAGCCACAGCCCGCAATAAAATGTGCTTACTCCTGGCCAGAGATGTGCATATGTGTTTCAGCACTTTCAGTTCTGATCCACGCAACCTCCAGGCATTTTCATCTGATCTCTAGAGCTAATACCAGAAAAGTGAGGTCCGTGTGCCATGTATATGCTGTCTGTGAATTCAAATTACTTCACAGGTAATTTTTCTAGGAAGAAAAATGACAAAAATTAATGTGTGAGAACATTAGTAAAGGATGAACAGAAGAAAAGCTGGCCTGACATAAAAATTCTTACGTTTTTTCTACCCTGGGCCACAATCTTAATATCATATGTTATTCTTCTCTTCTTAAATTTCTCAATTTCCACTGCAGCAACAGAATCCAATTACAACATATTTTCTTGTGAACACTGCAGAAAATGTTGTGAAGAATGAAGTTTTAAGAAAAAAGATTTCCATGAAGGCTCTTTCTAATTGGTGGGGTCTGGACATTATAAATCTGTTTTAAACTCCATAAGTCCCTACCAGCTGTGTGTCAGGAGTGTTTTGTGAGAAACAATGTTTAAATGGGTAAAACTGAATTTTCCCCCCATCTCTGTCCCTCTGCTGGTAACTCGGGCTACAAATGCAGTTGCTACTGCATTACCCACTTAAATGGAAGAAGAGAATTCCCTTTACTGAAGTAATTAGTGCAGTAAGTAAAGGCAGACTGCAAAACAGAAATCAGACTGGATGATCACAGTGTTACCCCTAGCCCTCCTGGGCCTGAATTTAGTTTCATTTCAAGATGGTAAAACACTGCCCTGGCTCTTCAGGGCAGTGCATAGCCAAAGCATTCAAACACACAAATGAAATGGTTCTTCATCCAGATATAAAGATTTCTAAATCTAGAAAGACGTAAGACAAAATTAACTGTAATTTTATAATAGTCCATAGAGTCAGTAAAAGCAGAATGATTGAGAACTGTCCAAGTAACACTATAATTTCAGCTACTGTTTCCACCCTAAAGTGCCATTTTCAGAGCTAAAACACCAGCCGCCCGAGAAACATGAAATTGTTCTTGCACAAGAATATTCTCTAACTCAGAATAACACACAACAAACTACCTAATTATATTCAGATCAGGCACTCTCAACAGATGTTACGCATGGGATCAATATCGAAGTGTAGTTACCCTGATACCCCACAACTGTAATTACGATCTAAATAAGCAAAGAATAAAATAAAGCAGATCAGATGGATAGTTCTGTATAAAAGCAATTTCAGATACTGTAACATGACAATGTTGATGAGCCCACTGCACTTAAATAAGTTTTGCCAAATAGTTGGGCACCCGGAATATATGTTTGAAATAACAATCAGGAATCATAATTATTGTCTACAAGGCATAGCACTGTGACACACAGCACACAGCATTCTTGATTAGGGTGAATACTAAGTCTAAGTAGTTCAAAACCAAGAAGCTAAGGGACTAAAGATATGAAATTCATAACCTGTTGTCATATTGCTCTTCTGCACCCACACATCTGTGGCAGTTTTTAACCCACATATGACAACAAAATATCCACTGAAACCAATCTTTGCTAAAAGCTCCTAAAATTCATAGGAGATATTTCTTTGGTGTTAGTGGCAGTCGTATGGATGAGTGGAGACATAGGCATAAGGAGACAGAGAAAGGTATCAAATGGTAAATATTAAACAAAAAATGAGGATGATGGTTGATCCAATTGTTTATGAAAAATAGTTTCTAGTGAAACGAAATCTAATTTTATGAATTTTAACGTAGTTCACAAACTCTACCTCAAAATGGCATTCATTTTATTCTGATTTTTATACAATCTAGCACAATGATCTCCTGAGCATGAACTGTGAGGTATCCTGGCATGCCTAGCTGTGAAATCTGAACATTGTGAAGGGAGTTTCCTATTGCTAGACATTTTGAAGTGCTCCAGAGGAAGATGTGTCTTAAACTCTCTTCTCTTTGAAGCAATTGCCCACAGTATTATTAACCCAATATGACTTTTCTTAATATATGTGGTTTAGTTTGCAGATTGCTTACAAGGGATATACTTGGGCTATTTTCCATAGCCAGCTCACTGTTTATATTATGAGATATTGCTCTAGATCACTTGTTACATAATTTTAAGAAAATAAGACTTTGCAAATGACAGCAGTAACAAAATGGCTGAATCTACCTTTACTTAGGGTGAGATAATCCTTGATTTAGGAAAGTGGTCTGGCTTCAGAGTAGAATAAAAGCCCTTCCAGTTCTCTTTGGCCCCTATATATAGCACACAGAGCAAGCCGGGCACCTCCACATGACCATCCCCCGGACTTCTACAGAGTAGGAAGTTTCTTCATGTCAAGCAATTCAAAGTGCTCCAAAGGAGTACATGCCTAAAACCTCACCAACTTTTCAAGGTAGCCAGCTGCCTTAGGAAATCTCAAATGAATGAGCAAACTTCACTTGTGACAGCAGTGCCCAGTTTCCATGATTTAGAGAAGAGTTTAGTGGTTAACGCATTTGATCAGGGATCAGGAAACTTGAGTCCTGTTCCCGCCCTACTTGATATACATGTCGCCAGCTAGAAGTGCTCATACAGAGAACCATTATTCCAACTTTTGAAAGACCAAAGGAGTTAGTCCAAGCTAGAAAACAGCAAACAAAAAAATGGGACAAAAGCAAGTAAACAGCTATTTATAGATATGCTTGAGGATACTACTTTTTCAATAATTGCTCTTGATATAAGTATGCTGCAATCAGCAGTGTTATGTAGAGAGACCTGAGCTAGCTGTAAACAAGCTCTTCTACCTCCAACAGTCTGGTCACAACAGCATGGAGCTCTTGGCAGCTTAAGTTGTTCTGCCTTTCGCTACTAGAAAATAATTTTGCTGGAATGTGAAATTGTTCTTTTTCATAAGAAGGATTTTTCTCTCCAAAAGCCTGACAAGAATACTGATAACGCATTTCCCCTAGTGTTTTATGTAGCCCTGGTGCAAGCAAATCTAAAATCAAGGGAAACATTCATGGCACTTCCTAGCGTGGGGCTTGAGGCAAGGAGGTGTCAGTTCTGGTCCCACCTATTCATATATCACAGATGAGAGGGCAAAATGCTGTGGTCTTGGTCAGAAATAAGCAGGTATGAACAGCAGGTAGGAAGTCCTCGTGTTAATGTTGCTGCTTAAACTCTTATGATATGACAGTGTCCAAAAAGTTAAGGCTAATTAAGCCAAGGAGTGACATTTTTGGACCCTTTCAGGATGGAGCACAGCAGTTTCAAGCTCACAGATTCAAGCTCAACTGCAGGGAACTGGACCCTCTTCACTTTTAAGAGAGCCTTCACACAGGGGTCTGCTGTGTTTTAACTGAACTTTTCTGAGTGTCCTAATGTCAACAATCCCTCAGCTGGACACAAGACTTCATGCAGAGGGAAATGTCACCAGGCTGGGGAAGGAAGGCACAGCCATGCCTAGCACAGCACAGAGCAAGTCTGCTGACACTACACAGGCATGATGCACTCCACATCTGATTACACTGCAGCATTCCTGCTGTTTTAATAAGACTTCTCCTCTTAGAAGAAATAACTAACAGTGTCACGTTGTGAGGTGGCTTTCTCACAGCTCTCAACAGTTGACACTTGTAAATGACTTTCACCAGTGACCTAAATTAAACTCAACGAGAACCTAACGCCCACAACTTCAGAGCCCTCCCTCTGTGGATGTACAGCTTCACCTGCATCATCTGGGGCAAGTCGTTTGACTCATCTGAACATAGAAGTGCCAGCACTGAATTAATTCCCACAAATACACATGTATATGGATGCCACTCTTTGAATGGCAGGCTTTGGCCACCCTCACTGCTTCTTTGCTGCCCTCATCCCTGAATAGCACACATGATGGAATTGCAAATCAGTGATGTCAAAACCATTTATGTAAAGCAGCATATTTATTTAAAGGCAAAATCATTTATTTGAATAAGATCAGGGTAGAAGAATTATATATTGCACTTAGAGCACAACTGGCCTGGAAAACCTCATGAAAGCATATAGGTGTTATTATTTTATAGTCAGAGAAACTGAGGAAAATTGAAATTCAGACTTTGTCTTCCCCTGTTCCCATCCAATAATAATTTTGATACCATTCTAAAGTCCTCCCAAATTCCTCTTTCCAGCATAGCCTCTTTCACTTACCCTCTTCTGTTTTCCTCTGGCTTGTGTCCTGTCTGCAGGTCTCTTTACTCCCCTTCCCTTTCGCTTTCCTTTCCCCTCCCTTCACTTCTCTTGTTCTACTGTACTTTCAAAAGCATTTTGCCTTATGCCACCACCAATCTGTCTCCTAAGGCACTAAATCAGCACTTGTGGATGGCGATCCTCCCCTGACTGACTGCTGCTTCTGTAAGTGCCAATTCGGCTCAGCGGGAGGCTGGCGGCCAGATGGCAGCAGCAGGACACTTTTAAAAACTGTGATTCTTCACTGTCCCCGTGGAAACGGTGGGTTTACAAGACCCAGAGTAGGTGGTTCTGTTTATGTTCTTGTAATAAAAATTAACATTGGGCAGCTTTGTTTATTTGTACTGTTATCAGCGCAGTTTGCCCAAGTCCTGAGTATACTGATTTATAATACGCTTATCAGAGCTAAAAGTAATGTTTTCAGTAGAAACTGACACCATGTGAAATTTTCTTACCTTTGTATTTTGTCAGAAATTCTGATCTCAGACTGTGGCTAAATAGTGTGAACCTGTGAATAATCTGGAGAGAAACTCAGGCTCACCTGTGCTTTGATGTTAGCAAAAGCCACAGTTTCTCTGGTGTTTGCCTGGGGATGGAAGGTAACGCAGCAAGCTGTGACGGTGAACCCGGACTTGTTCAGACCTGGGACACCAAAGTGAAACCTGGAGGTGGAGGCTGCAGGGAGTGTGTAGGTAAATCCCAGTGGAAAAATCTGCTCCATGATCAGGGCTCTGTAAAGAAACTGCACACTGGATTAGAAATCTTGAATCCTGCACACCATGTGGGATCTGAGCATATCCTGCAAAGTGAAAGCACAGTCCAGTGTTATTCTTATTGGAAAGGTTTTCATGAATTGTGCCTACGGAGAAAAGCTGCTCTACTCTTTAAATTACTAAAAGTCATGTAAAAATGGACACTGGAATTCTGCAGGCTCATTAGTTTATTTACAGAGAAATATTTAAATATTGCAAAAAATATCCACTACTTAAGAATAAATTCTTGGTCCTCTGGTGAGTTCTTTCCAGAGAAGAAAAATATGTGTTCTAAGAAGTTGTTAGTGGCATTACCATGAGAATGAAATTTCTGATCTCAGGTCTACAAATAGAAAAACTTACATAAGACTTTTATAGAGTTACAGTGATACTAATCTCTGTTTTATTTCTTGCATGGAAAAAAACTGGAAGGCCTTGCAGAACAGAAATGAATGGATTATCTTAGACTGCAATAATGAATTAAATTAATCTGCCTTTATCTAGATTTTGCATATTTTTTTGTGGTTAGAGCTTTCAACAGAGGTGATGATTAAATATTCCAAACAGCATACTGTACTCCAGGCATATTTCAGCCAAGAGCTCGTGTATGTGGATACTTAGAATTACTCTTTATCCTATTTCCTGCCCACGCAGTTTCCCTGATCTGTTGCTCAATCTGCCTTTGCTGTCTTTTGTTCACAATCCTTTTGCTATTGTAAAAAACTCCCTGGGACTAAGACACAACCTCTGTTGTCCCAAGGCCTCTTTTGAATACTGAATGCACTTTGGCTCAGAGTTTTAGATGATTAGGTAAGATCCTTCTTGCCCCTTGAGATCCTGTAGACTCATTGCAGCACCAAAGAACATGAAATTCATACTGGAGGTAACTCTGAGATACTCTGGTTAGAAAAAAAAAATGGTGAAAAGAGTTGTCCTGGTTTTGGCTGGGATGGAGTTAATTTTCTTTCTAGCAGTTGGTATAGTGTTGTGTTTTAGGTTCAGTATGAGAAGAATGTGGATAACATGCTGATGTTTTCACTTGTTGCTAAGTAGTGTTTAGACTAAGCCAAGGATTTTTCAGCTTCTCATGCCCAGCCAGCAAGAAGGCTGGAGGGGCACAAGAAGTTTGGAGGGGACACAGCCAGGGCAGCTGACCCAAACTGGCCAAAGGGGTATTCCATACCATGTGTCATGCCCAGTGTATAAACTGGGGGCAATTGGCCTGGGGAGGGGCGGGGGGGGGGGAGAATTGCTGCTCGGGAACTAACTGGGCATCAGTTGGCGAGTGGTGAGCAATTGCACTGTGCGTCACTTGTTTTGAATATTCCAATCCTTTTATTATTATTATTGTCATTCTATTATTGTTATTATTATCATTCTTATTTTCTTCCTTTCTGTCCTATTAAACTGTTCTTATCTCAACCCATGAGTTTTACTTTTTTTTTTTCCTGATTCTCTCCCCCATCCCACTGGGTGGGGGGGAAGTGAGTGAGCGGCTGCGTGGTGCTTAGCTGCTGGCTGGGGTTAAACCACAATAACAGTGAAAAGAAGACACTGCAATCTTGTGAGGTGGTGATTCACCAGGGTCAGCACTTCACCCCTTCCTAATCTACATTATAGTAAACCCAAAGTCCTTTATCTTCACTCACATGCAGGGTAACGCTCATATTTTAGCCCAAAGGAAAAAGAAAAAAATATATATGGCTTTAGGTCACTGAAGACAAGATCTAAAATGGTTTGCCTATACCTTCTGAAGTTTAAATTGTTTTGACACTAAAAAGAAACAGTTTAAAAGATAAGAAGTCAAGTACGTTTTGACCCTACTTTGAAATTTCAAGATGTTATTACCTCTGACTAGCCATCAACTGCAAATTAAATCCAATTTATTATTTAATAAATCCCCTTTTTCTATGACTTTGACATGGATGAAAATTATCTCAGTTCTTTGAGCAGCAGGCCTTTCCGTAACACTGTATACTTCTCTGTCCTGGATCCCTTGATGTCCATTCAACTTTACTGTTACCCTTGCTCTTTTCCCCTTCTCAAGCTGACCACATTTTTGTACCACCTATCTGAAAAACAAAGTTTCTTGGTTCAATCTCTTTGAAGACCCCAGCAGTAGACTCAACTGCAAGTTAAGTAGCTGGTATCCGGTAACCAAGGTCAGACCTTTTAAAGCCACCTGAAGTTTTATCAGTAGATGCATAATATCAAGAAAAAGTCATTGCAGAAATACCCTTCAAAATCTGTTTCTGTTCTCATCGGAGGCTTTTTTAAATGCATTTCCCCTGTATTCCTTGAAGTCAGCTCTCAGTCAGGACAGTTTTAGTATTTCGTGGAACATATAAAGTTTAAGGCAGATTTCCGATAAGGAACGAATATAAGCTGGTCCAATGACAAGCCAGTATTTGAAGCTTTTCTATCTCCATCTCCCTAGATAGTTCTAGGGCTCTTATCACTTTAATATCAAAGTGCTTTACAGTAAGTCCTTGATCATCTTCTAGTTTGATCAAAACAAACCTGGCTTTGATCCTCTTCCCCATATGTGAGTGAAAATGAAGATGTCTGTGCAAAACGGATTTAAATATTTTATGAGTGGGAGAAATTATTGTTTTTGTCAGTGTCCTTTCCACACCTGGGCAGCATCTGAACTTTTATTGATTCTTTTCAATCAAAAATATAATTCCTGTTTTCTACAACTTAAGCTTTGCAAAATGGCTTCCAGCTGAGACAAACTTACGACAGATTTCCTGGCTTGGAAGTTCATTTTGTAGTATTAACCTATGCACACAAAAAGGTATCTATACAGTAATTCCAGAGGCTGGATCAAGAAAGTCAACTCTTTTAATATAATGAGTCATATCCTAGGCTGCTGAAGTCAATGGAATTTCTATGAAAGGAGTCAGTATTTCACTCCATAGAAACATCTAATATTTTTAAAATTTAATTTAAATATAGGAAAACCATGCCAACAAATAATATTTATGTTGACACAGGATTAGCCAGAAAAAGAATAGAAAATTTATCACATACAGCAAAGAATTAAATCTATTATCAGAAAATGCCATCAGGAAATTAAAACAGCAAAACACTACTTTTGACTCAACACTAAACTTTCTTAAATAGTTCACTTGTCTCACTGGACTAAAATATCATCTAAAAGGTAGGACTGTAGGACTTATTAGGTGTTCTATAGAGGCCATGGTAACATAAATGAAAATTATATACGTTTCTGTTTTCACTGAAGTTTTGACTGAAAGTTTACACTTGTCATCAACAAAATAATTTTTTCAACCAAAATATTTTAGTGGGGGAAAAAAAAAATCTATGGAAAGTTGCCAACCTTTCCAGGGAAAAGTGTTTTCTCAAAAAGCTGGTATTATATGCAAAAACAATTTTGAGTGAATTTTTGGAAGAACCCTTTTTTTTATTGTTCCTGAGTTGGATACATTAGGTAATGAATAGAAGTGAGTAGAGAATGTAATCTTCCTATTGCCACTTTAAACCAACCTTAAAATTTTATAGCAGGGGTATAATTAAGTTGCACAGAATTATTTAAAACCTTTATAACAAAGATATCATTGTCTACCAAGCTCTAAAGGCTTGTAGAGTAATTTCTTTGCCATATGCTTCAGTTTCATTGGAACACTCTTGCTTTCATCCTAACTTGTACTGTCTTGGCTTACATTACACTGAACCTTTTTTCAGAAGTTAGTGTATCTTCCATTGTGTTAGCAGAATGCAAACTGTTGAAATAAATTCATTTTCAGGAAGTCTTGCCTCCAAATAAAACTATAAAAGGATTGCAGCTCCCAAAACCAATTGTAGGTAGGCTTTAGGTACCCCACATCCAAAATCCAAAAGTCCTCCTACAATGTGGCTACAATCAGGAGGCAAACTTTTTTTGGTCTGAAATTTCCTCAGCTACCTGCATGCACATGGGCATCTGTGCTCAAACATCCTGGAGCTTCGCTTATGCTGGGGCTCTGGTGTTGTGCCAAGTTTCACCTCCACCAGGCATGGACACCCAAGGGAAACCAAGCTCCCACCCACAATGCTAACTGTGGTACGAAACACAGCAGTCAACATCCAGTGGTTTGAAAAAAAACCAACCCCCACAAAAACCACTGTATAATTGTTTTGCGAGGAACTGAACAGAAAATGAATTTCTGCCTTGTGAGTAGGTTTTCAAGTCCAAGTTGCACAAGGTCCTTCCCCCTTTATCCAAGCTCCTAGATAAGCTCTTGCATCTCTGCGTTCTCCAGTGCCAAATTAGAGATGAGCTTCACCCTCAAGGGACATTCATAGACACTCTATTCTCTGCTTAACTTCCTACTTTCAGTATACTGCTAGGAATTAATGTCTTTAAAATCTTCACCTCTGCCAGAGTTGTTTATAAGCTGTTAACATGTAATTTGTTGGAAAACACATGTAAAACATGCACGTGCATGCACAGAAAGGGGCTGTGATTTCCTGTCTTATTTCCACTGTGAGTCAGGTTGTAGATATCTATTACGTAATAAATATGTTTGTTTTCTATGATGACTTATATGGACTCTTTTTATGTAAAGTAACATGCAACTTGGTGCTGTAATGCTGCAAGTTTCTCACACTGCAGGGATGGCTAGGGTGATATCTCCACTTTCATTTTTACTGTTTATCTTCTTAGGCTGCTGCGAAGTCAACAGCCTTGTCAGCTTCTGTTAAACGTGACTCCTTACTAAACTCTGTTTTCAGTGGAGACAGGCATCTTTAAATGTTTGAGAAAAAGGGCACAGAAATCTTAAAAAAAAATACTTTGATGTTTATTGACAGATGTTTATTAAAATGTCTTTGTCAACTTCTCAAACAACAATCATAAATACAATTTGTAATCTCCAGTGTTTTAAGCCAGCATAGTAGTTTCTCCTTTTTCTTTCTTCCAAGTGTCATATTACGATTAATTCCGTATTGAGGTTTTGTACCCCTGTAGGATATGATAAGATAATAGTAGTACAGACAGACCTAGTTAGGCTGAATCAGTTTGCAGATCATTTTTATAAATATTAAAAAGAATCCCCTCCAGACTAACAAAGAAGTGGCACATACAGTGCTTGTCATTTGCACTGCCTGCCAGTGAAATGGTTTGGTTGCTTAGGCACAACCAGGCACAAATTAATCAGGTTTGACTGAGCTACATCCTAGCTAAATCCTTATCTTCTGCAACATTGATTTCAAAGCCTTCAGTAGTTATTTCATGTATCTTATCATTATTCAGCGCCCTTTGAGGGAGTACCCTAATTTCATAAACATATTATGCTTTTTTGAAAGGAAAAGTGAAACATGTGCTGCAGGGGGAATCTTTGTAATTTGTTTTGCTTACAGATATGCTGAGCTACTTGTACTTCATAAGCTAAAAAAAAAAAAAAAATAAAAAAAATTCCCAATGTGCACAATTACTTACTGGCAACCAACTGTTATTTTTATTTAAGTAGATAGCCCAGATCTAAATCTGATCCTCCGAAACCGCAGGCCATTTTCCCCAAGTTTACTTATCGTACAACAGAGACCTGGGCTAACTCTCACCCTCTACCCAAATTCCACCCATGATACTCAGGAGAAAGGGAAGAGCTGATGTTAGAAATTTACTGTTTTTATTAAAAATGGGCAGGAAGTTCTTTGAGCACTGATGACTGTAATGAACCATGTTGCTGCATGGATTTATGTGTCAGGATTGATTGACCTGGACATTTAAGAAATCAACAGTTCTAATTCAAACATCTCTACAGCTCCTCCATTTATTCAACCATCTTCAGTGTACATTCTCCAGTGTTCAGCAAGCAGAGTTACACTGAAGGATTTCCTTCAGTTTAGGCATCTGTAAGGTGTTCTTTGCCTCCCCAAATTCCTATTGTTATAAAACTTGGAAAACTTAATTTTTCTTTAATACATCTACCCTGTGTCAGATTTGATTGAAATAGGCAATTTGACTGAAATAGGCAGACTGATTCAAAGGTGGGGGGAAGGGATGACTCTGACAGATGCAGACAACATAATAACATAAGCCCTGTTCCCTTAGGAAGAAGAGTCTAATAAAGAAATCCTGTTCCTTCCCAAACCAAGGAGAGAGCTGTCAGTTCTTCTACTAAGGTCAGAAACCACAAGCCCAGGATGAGCAGCCAGATGAGCACAGTTGCAAGAGGGAAGGACCCAAACACTAGATATCACCCCTTGACAAGGAGAATATTTTCAAAACAGAAGGAGAAGAAAGATGCAGGGAACCAGGGACAAGAAAATCACTCAAAAGGTCTGAGATTAGGGGAGACAGCAGGTAAGAATTTGGGTAGGCTGAAGTCAGATATTAAAACGACAGCTGTGGACAGGGCAAAAATGCTATACCTGAGAGAGCAGAATAAACTGGAGATCACAGTGACATTTGGAAGTAATTATACTGAATTTATATGGGGCAGAATTCTTGTTATAGCATACAGTTTGTGACAGAGAAAAAATAGAAAATAACAACATGGCTAGATGGAGTAGGCAGATGGATGAGCACATTGCTGAAACACTGTCTGTGTTAGGGAATGCTACCTGTTTAAAATCGAAGATTAGTTTTCTTACATGGGGCTAGAGAACCCGTTGCATGGATCTTTGAATGATATAGGGAAAGGGTCATGGCTTTCCTGCTGTGCCCTCTGTGTATTACCTTGTAATATCTCTTTCTTTTTGTTTCATTTCTTATTTATGGATTTTTACTCCTTCCCTTTTCAAATATTTCCCACTGTTCTGTTTCTCTCATTTCTGCTTGTTTTTCAATGCCTACTGCAGTCTGTTACCCAGCCTCCCTGTTCATTTCATGCAAAAAAACCCTGAAATGCCACTAAAAAGGGAAAAACAAGGTAAAAGTGTTATTTGATATTATCTTCACTTTTCAGATGCTTTTTTTCCTTGCATTTTGATTATCATTTCATTGATTACCATTTCCTGCCTTGCCTGCATCCCCTGATGTGAATTCGATCATTGCTGTTCATGTGAATAGTATTTAGATTAAATGAGACAGCAGTCGGAATTTACCTACATTTCAAAAA
Organism: Harpia harpyja; assembly: GCF_026419915.1. Classification (NCBI taxonomy): domain Eukaryota; kingdom Metazoa; phylum Chordata; class Aves; order Accipitriformes; family Accipitridae; genus Harpia; species Harpia harpyja. Next base: position 74,884,120 of record NC_068941.1, read on the forward strand.
TGTTGTTGCCATATGACTCACAAGAAGTGCCACATTGGTGGCCTTGACAATCGGTCATCTCTTTATGCACAGGCCAGGTGCTCAACAGGCAGTAGAAGTAAAATCTTCCCAAGGTGTGTTACCGCTGATTTAAGTAGTAACAGGCAAAGGCCCAACAACAGGATTCCAAGGAAAAAAAAAAAAAAAAAAAAAAGAAAAAGAACAAACCCGACAACAAACCAAAACTCCTCTCTCCCATATTCCTTAATAAATCCTTACCATTGTTATTTGACCTTCTCTAGGAAACATGCACAAAATGAGTTCTACTTTTTAAATCAAGATTGCGCTAGGCCTCTTGGTCTTGGTTTGATCTCATAACTCTCCCTTTTTGTTTACTGATCACTTGAATTAGGAATCTGGATATTCTTACAGCACTTTCCTGGTTGGCTAGTGTTTGCATTGTTCATTGAACCTATACAGCAAACACGCACAAAAAACTCAAACAGAAGTCTGGTTGAAGATGCTTGTACTAAGGCAAACTCCAACTTTAATAAAGGGAGGATTTGCTTGGGAGAAGACAGCAAGCTTTAAAAGCAGTGATGGCTGACATTAGGACAGGGGCAAAGCAATTCACAGTGCTGGGCACTCACAGTTCAGCAAAAGCAGGAGAGCCAGGGAAGGAACTGTGATTTTTTTTGGCTAGCCTGTTGCCTGGGAAGAAGAAAAATGCATTGCCCATTACAGCGAGTTGATAATCTGTTTTTCTGAACAGCGGCATTTGGTTGGCTGATGAAGGTTGAGTTTTAAGATGCCCAGCAAATGCACAAAGGTCATAACTCATTATCCATGCTCCCCTGAGAAATCAGTCATCCCATCTCTGCAGGAAAAATAGTAAGATGATATCTTACTTAAAAAAAAGACTTTTCTTAAATAAAAAAAAAATTAAAAATGCAATGAAAATAAAGGCAAAGGGCTTAAAATATTAATTGCAGAATCATTTCCTCTTGCTTTATTTTCATAGATCAGACTCTATTCCTGAGGAAACAGGAGAAGAAAGGCAGCAGGTAGCCAGCAGCGGAGAGTCAGTGCTTTCACTTGTCACTGTCAGTGCCCGCTGTGTAGGGAAAATGCCAGTCTGCCAAGAGCCAGCAAAAGCCTCAAGGGGGCAAAGTATTCCTAATGGCTGTGAAACTTTGGAAGCAAACAAAAATATGAAAGGGCAGAAGTCCTGCATTGTGCTTGTGCACACAGAAGGACTTTTCTCAAATGTCTTTGGATCTCTTTTGTTTCAAAATAATTTTCAAAGCATTTTGTAAGGCCCTGATCCTTCTCATAGTAGTATAAGTGGCTCACGCACATTGTGTGTGGAAGACTTGACTCTGAGAGTAATTGCAGCCATTCTTAAAGATGTTTCTGCTGGTGTTGAGTGCTTCATGTGGTGTAATTAACAGAGCTGAAGTGTCCCAATTAACGAATTTCAAAAAGTTTGGGGATTGGGTTTTGTTCAAGGAAGACCCAGTATGCGTGCCTAGAATACTGGAAGCATGTTAAATCTTGTCTAATACCCTCAGTGTGACAGTAATCTACATTATAACATGCACTGCTGTAAGGACCCCCCCAGCAGGCACATATCACACAACCCTTCTCTCACATCAGTCTCCTCCTGGCCTTCCATCATTGGAAACATGATCAAACCAGTGAAGAATTCCATGTCATTTTCAGTCCTTTCCAATTTTTCACCTGCTAAGTAGGCCAAAAGATATGGCTTCCAAGCACATACCAAATGAACCTCTAGACATGGTCTTTTGTTCTAGGGATTTCCCTGCTCTGTCTCCACAGAGCCTGTGGATAAACTGCTAGGGGCTCCCAGATAACACAGGGTTGGCTCCCCTCTTTTCTTCATCATCAGGTTTTTAAGAGAAGGTGAAAGTACATGGGTGCAAACAGTAGCAGCTCTTGCTACATACTAGGAGTATAAGGGATTGTTATATTTTGCTATAATGTTAAGTACATAGCCAATTGTGTAGTGAGACGCCTTCAGGAAAAAAAAAAAGTGTGACAAGGAATGAGTTGCATATCAGATAAAAGGCACTGGCAGACTCTGAAGTTTCGCCAAACCTTCACTAGGAATTTTAGCCATGGTTGTATGAATCAGCCTAACTGCACTGGTACAGATCCACAGTTTACCCCAGCGTGGGAGCAGAATCCATGCTTCATCTCTGAAAACAAATGAGAAAGCAGTGGGCAGAAAAATCTCTCTGAAGCACTGATGTTTAACTAAGTTGAGGCATGCTTGTCTTATTTGGGTGCACTGAGATCTGCGTAATTTCCTCATTTTCCCAACACTATGGCTCATATTTTTCAGTTCTCACAAACACTGGCATCCTTTACTCTTAAATCCAATGTATGCTTTTACTCTTCATGTCTCAGCTAGTTTCCTTGGAAGAGTGTCTAACTGCTTTCTTCCTCAACCAAGCAAGCACCACAACTTTCTAGCATGTTCAGGAAATAGTAAATCCACCTTTTTGTCGTTATTCTTCTCAAAGGGCCATCAATTAGATCTCATCCCCTTCAGAATTTCAGAAAATGGATGCAATATGCCTCCAAGACACCTTCCTTTCAGCTCATTTTTTGTCATGAATTTCATTCTTACCCCCACTGGCTATCAGGGATATTGCTCAGCTCCTCTGATAGACCAGGAAGGCCTAATTCTAACTTCAGTTCATGTCTGAAACTCTGAGTAGCTGCATTCAGCAGCACAGTGCCAGATTGGGAAGCTCCCTGGGTGCAAATTTGACACAACATTACAACTCTTGCGAAGTTTCAGTTTAATAACGTGATTTGATAAGACACAAGAAATGGCTGGAATCATGAGGAAAGAGGGGAAGGCAATGTGGGACTGTGAAGAGGAATCTAAATGAGATGGAGATCTCGTGTCTGAGAGTGAGAAGGTTGCTACAGTCTTTATTTTTGGTGTCCAGCATGCTCTGCAAGGGGTGATAACAGCCAGCATTTAGATTACAGAAAACAGAGCTGGCTGGAAATTGAAAGAGCATTGTCACTAAAATATTGATGAAAATATGTTTTCTGATTTTCTGTGCTAAAAGCTTGTTTCAATAAAAATTTTCCAACCAGCTCTAATAGCAGGCAATAAAGCTGAGTGTATTGAACTAGAACAATGGGATTGTTTTTATGATACATGTTATCTAAGAATGAAGGAAAAGTACTGGAGTGCACTTACAGACTGACAATGACTACAGAACTAATAATGTCACCAAGAAATATTTAGATAGATTGGAGGTGATTAACACAGCCAGACAGGACAATGCAAAATAGCCAAAATGTATGCTATATCAGAGACAGATACAGAACGTACAATGAAAGTCTCTGTTTTCTAGACAAGGACATAACTTTTAACCTCCTTATTATTTTCTCAAGGCTATTTCTTCCGTGTATACTCAAGTTTCTTGAACTGACAGCTGCCCATCAGATGTAACAAATTCCTCCACTAAAGGCCATATTGTGGCAGCAATTTTAAGCAGTGATTTTCCTTGATGTTAAGACTACATGATTTATCTTTTTTTACATATCTCAGAGGAAACCCACCATTTTGTCACATTTCCATCAGCCAACAACCTTCAAATTTCTAAACAGGTTTGTGGGAGACTGCCAGCATGAATTTAAAAATAGAGTGACTAGAAAGTGTGAAGTATATACGACATGTAGCCCACTCTTCTAAGGAATGATTACATGCCAGTTAGCTAAATTATTTCATGTTCATGGGATATTTCAAGTGTGATCAATGGACAATTTTTTTTGACTAAAAAGTGAAAAGAATAATATGTAGATTTATTTGTTCTGAAGCAATATAGAGGGTAGATGAATATGGAGTTAGCTTGTATTTCTAAGCAATTAATTATAATATTCAGGATATTCAGGTTACAGATTATGAGTAAAAATTAATTCATTAAAAATAGGCTAAATTATTGAGGAATTTATGGGTTTGATTTTCAGAAAGTAAATCATACCTTTTGCAATTGGTATTCTGTAAGATTTAGCCATCAAAATAGCTGAGTAATTTTCAAAATCAGCATTTAAATCACTCAGTTGCTTGTAGGACATTTCCATCCTAGCTACTCAGTCAAAAAGATAATAAAAAAGTAAACACTGGGAATGTTTCACATTGCTCCTCTTCTACAGCTATTGATGTAGAAACTAAGATTAATATTCTATACATAACACTTCCAATATAAAATTTGCATTCTTTAAAAACATTGATGTATGGTGTTGACATTGTCAGTAACCTATTTATTTATTTGTTGAGCTTGACGTGTGATCTTGATAGCGTATGAAAGGATAGGGAAATAAATCAGAGTGGTTAACAATTCTGTTTTGAAGCAAGGAAAAGGAGCGTTCAGTGCTGGAAAATGACTGATTGGCACTTATTAGGATCAATAGCAATCACAAGAAATGTTGATCATCAGATGACTTTCTCCCTCAATGAAAATGTCAGTGAAAACCAAACTCTGATTCATTTTGTATTACCATATCAAAATCCAAATGCATTTGTAGATTGCAAAGGCAAAAAAAAAATTTGCTAAATTTTTAACTGTTTCTAGGTACAAGTGGTTCATAATCATTTTTATGAAAAATTATAATGGCTTCAAACTTTACATGCTCGTTTTCTTATGCCTTTTATGGATTGTAATGTTGATTGCCTCTCTGATGTTTATCCACTGAACGTTTTGAAATATTGTGGCTGTAATCCAAGTAACAGGAGAATCTGCAGAAAACATTTGGTTTAGGATTTTAAAGCCATAGATGTTACAAAGAAAGTATCACATGCCACTATTAACAGAAAACAAGCATATTTTTAAGAATACCTTCAGAAAAATCTTATTTGTGATTGTGAAAAGCCAGAGACTGAAAAATAATCTGAAAGCCCTTGTTTTTAAACTCTGAGCACTTCTGAAAGGTTTTCATGAGATCAAATGCCCTTCAGTCCTTGCTTGTACAGTAGCAATAGCTCACTGGTTCTCTATCTGTGGTGTGAAAGGAGCCCTTAAGGAACATGACTTTAAGAATAAGTAAACTTGTTTTATCCTCACAATCTGACTTTGCCCTTCTGGAGGTGTTTCCAACAATTCAACTTTCATAACATTATAGACCGTTTTGCAGCAATGTTTGTATATGTTTTTGAAAACCGTTTGTAGTACTTCTGAAAAGAGCAAATACTTTCTCTGATACGATTATTTCAGTTGATTTTTCATTGCAGCTGTGGGACAACCTAGTTCGACTTCTCTTTTCTATAAGCAACTTTCAGACTGTTTTTGACCAAGTAAAAGGCTATGACTTTGACACCCTTTTACACTCAGACAGCCGAGGATTATTTGTTTTTCCCATTTCCTCATCTAAATGTTTCCATCAGAGCAGCACATATTCGTTTGTGGTTGTTGTGGTTTAACCCCAGCCAGCAACTAAGCACCACGCAGCCGCTCACTCACTCCCCCCCCGCCCAGTGGGATGGGGGAGAAAATCGGGAAAAGAAGTAAAACTCCTGGGTTGAGATAAGAACGGTTTAATAGAACAGAAAAGAAGAAACTAATAATGATAATGATAACACTAATAAAATGACAACAGCAATAATAAAAGGATTGGAATGTACAAATGATGCGCAGTGCAATTGCTCACCACCCGCCGACTGACACCCAGCTAGTCCCTGAGCAGCGATTCCCCGCCCCCACTTCCCAGTTCCTATACTAGATGGGATGTCACATGGTATGGAATACACCGTTGGCCAGTTTGGGTCAGGTGCCCTGGCTGTGTCCTGTGCCAACTTCTTGTGCCCCTCCAGATTTCTCGCTGGCTGGGCATGAGAAGCTGAAAAATCCTTGACTTTAGACTAAACACTCCTGAGCAACAACTGAAAACATCGGCGTTATCAACATTCTTCGCATACTGAACTCAAAACATAGCACCGTACCAGCTACTAGGAAGACGGTTAACTCTATCCCAGCTGAAACCAGGACAGTGGTTCATTAGATCATACAACTTGATGACTTGTTTGCAAACCAGTTCAATCCACTGTCTGATGTTCCGTGTAAGAAACGTTTGGGTTTTTACAAGTAACCGTCTCTCCAAAGTTCAGTCCTTACTGTTCTTTGCTACGGCAATGGATGCCTTACACTCAGTTTGGTTTTTTTTACAGTGACATCAGCAATATCACATCTCTTTACCTTGTTTGTGATTTTCCAGGACCTGCACCTGCTTCAGTATTGCTTTTTGCACTTGATCAATTGCCTTGGTATGTCTCTTTGGCAACATGCTGCATGTTGTTTTGTTGTCATTTTCCTGGTTTGCTTAGGTACTCAAAGCTGCTGGCATATTTCCTTCAGACTTGCTGTCTTGAAAAGAAAAATATTACTTTGTTGTCTGAGGTCAGAATTCAGTTTCCTTCCTTTCCCTTTTTTGCCCAGTGGGAAATGCACTTTACTCTCCTGCTTTTCACATTCTTTTGTTGTAGTACAGAATGCCCTAAAGTGTATGCTAATACAACTGTTTGCCTTGTTGAAATGCTGAAAATATCTGCCTAAAGTATGACTCTTTTCTTTTTTAACTATTCAGCTTGGTCATTGTTGTTGGGAAGTACAATATCTGGCTTTCTGGGGTTTCTTTCCAGCTGCCTGCCAGTGTGTTACAGCACGGTGCAGTTTGTGAGGCTTCCAGCCAGCTTTTCACACCCTGTAGCTGTCCAGCAAAGGAGAAATCATCTTTGTTTTCATAGACTTCATAATACTCTTAGAAGATGGGTAACAATAAATTGCTCTAAATAAGCAAAGAAGGATGGGATACGAACTATTTGATACCTGTTTGAGATGCCCCAGACAGGAAACATCCTGCACAGACATGAACAGGTAAGTCTGTAAGTACTGCACAAAGAAATAAAAGACCTGATATTTTAAGACACTCCACATGCTTACTTATTGTTGATGGTGAGAATATTTTCCATCTCACCACCTCTCAGTTTTGGACCTACACTGTGAAGTAGTTTGAGAGGTCATATGCCATACGTAGTGGAGAATATAATTTAATGACTATTTAATGACTATAATGGCTATTTATAACTTTGGAAACCTTGTTTTCACAACACACGTTTTGTGAGGTTTATCTGGGTTTATATACTTTGTGCCAGTCATTTTTTTTATCAATCATAACATTTGTCATATTTTTAACTCATGTCATTAGTATGTCATTGGTACAATAAATATATTTCAAAATAGTTTTCTAACATCAGTGTTCTAATGAGTTTCAAAAGCAAAACCTCAGATTTTCAGACAGAGGTCAAATGCCTCTGAAACCCATTGAGGAAGTGAAGCTTGGTGGTGTAGAAAAGGCATAAAATAAAACCATGAATGAATTAAGAATTATTTTTCTGCATTCAAAAAGTTGGAATTAAATTACTTTCTGTGGTACCATATAGATCTTATTTCTAGGAAAAAATTAGTATTTAGAAAACATCTTTGTATCAAGAGAAAAGCAAGTTTGAATGAGATTTTAATGCACGGACTTATATGGTTAACATCCTGGTATGCAGCAAAGCTACAAATGAAGAGTAGCAACACTGGTTCAGATTGGGCATCCATTCGTCCTGGAACTCTTTTCATCCTTTCCCAAACAACAGTGAGAGTAACGTTTATGGAACGTGAATGGAAAACAACTTGCTTCTCACTGTTTACTTCCCAGCTGTGGCATGGGAAAGATGAAAACCTGGTTCTGCCTAGTCTGTTGCTCAGTTGAGTTAGCAACAGCACTCGGGTCGGCAAATTCCCACTCTGGCTCCCCAGTGCAGCCCTGAAGGTGGTGGGATAACCACTCCTACCAGCCACCTTGCCGTCTGTTGTAGTATCCTTCAATGACACCCTGCCGTGTCCACACAAATGCCAGGTTTTCTGGCTCTGAGTGCTACGAAAACACTTGAGATGCCCTTTCAAAAAGTCTTAGGAGGTGAGTGGGTATTTCACCTCTGCCATCTCTCATGTGTTGTCTTCCTCTCAGCTTTGGGGCTTTCATCCCACTTGCCCAGGGCAGTTATTCCTTCATTAAACCTGTTGTGTCATTGCCCAACTTCACATCGTCCGTGGCATGCCAGAGTGAGACAGGGACCACGATACGGGGCTTTTGGCGGGGGGGGGTACCAAACAAAAGCACACATTTCCCAGGTGCAGTATCCAACTGTAGTCCCTTTCCCACCACTTCTCCCATTGAACTACGCTACAGAGCATCACTACAACCAGGCACAGCCCTCAGGGAATGACTTGGGCCACCCAGCTCTGCTGCTTAACTACAGTGAAAAGGTTACTGAGTGTGCTTTCGTGGGGAGTACTAGGGAATTTACAGAAGCAGAACAGATGTAAAGCTCTATAAAATACCAAGTTAGTTAGAGACGATTAGAAAACTTTGAATAACAAGGATAAAACGGTACAGATAAGAGTTTTTATTGGTTTTGAATATGTTCTCACCTTAGTTAAGCTGACTTACGTTGCTATGATAACGGCTGTGGAACAGACACAGGCATGAAGAAACAAACTCACAGTATACTTTTATAAATCACTGCTTTCCATTATTTTCACGAATCCTTTGGCCATTTTTTCCCCATTAAAGGATTACACTTACTGACTGTCTTCTGCTCTTTCTTTTATTATCTTTGGATCTGTCTACCTAGTTGTGTTCCTATGATTAGTGTTACAATTTTTGCAGATTTTATTAAATGTACACAGGTTAGATCCAACTCATAGGTTCAGTTTTCAAGCCTTGCTTCTTTTGGACGTTAAAAATACCTATGTTTATTCCCTGAAGTTAAATTTTCACACGGTAATTTATAATAAATGCTATTAAATAAATATGATGTATTGCAAGGCAGTCTTAGAAGATATTATGGTGTGTTTAACATATAAAATGATCTAGTAGGAAAATATTTTTATTTTTTTATTCATTATTACATTTTTTATTTTTAAGTATGTTTTCAAGCCAGGCCTAAGGATTAAGTGTTTAGTGCTGCAATTCTGATTGTATTACTTCTAGGTTACAGACAAAAGAAAAATGGTCAAAAAAAGTGCTCTCCTAATAGGGTAAAATACTTGGGATTATCTGTTCATCCATGGAATAGTTGTTCTTTGGGGTAGGTTCAGATATTGTTTCTGTAAACAAACGCAGGTTTTAAATATGTGTAGGTAAAGACAAAATTTAATTAAATTTATAATTCTTACCTCCTGTGAAACCTCATGTATATTAGTTTTAGTCATCTGAAGTTGAAATTCAGCAGTAACTTTTAAATTAATTCTGAATAATTCTAATTTACTTTTAACAATGGTTTCAATTTCACCAAAGGTCCCTGAAAAAATTTAGTATGGTCAATGGTTCTGTTTAACGGGATCTAATAAAAAATTCTGTGAGTTGGTAACTGAATACTGCAACAAATCACAAAAATATTTTTGACAGTTAACACATAAATTACTGATTACTTACACAAGGATTCCTCTGTTTGACTGTTTAATTTGATTGGCTTCACAAGATGTCTTTTGCCTTACAAATGGAAGTATTTGACTCAAAAATTATGTACATTCTTACATATAAACTTTTCTCCCTGTTGAAAGCAACAAGGGATGAGTCTCCAAACAGAAATAATTTTACAATACATTGTGCAGAGAGGCATCCCACTGCAGCTTTTGAACTACTGGCTTTGAGGTGACTCACCGAGTGAATTAATAACAACTGTGTGGAATCAACAGCCCCTGGGTCAAATATTGATAACGAGACTTTGAATTACACTTAACATGAAATATACTATGGTGAACCTCTCATAAGTTAGTTATTCTTAGTCATATATTTTTACACACATGAAAATAGTAATTTTATTCCTTAACTTAAAAGGGAAGTTCAGCAATCTTCTCTCCTTGATTCCATTGAAAAACAGAATCTGAAATTTTTGAAAGAATTATAGAGGTAGTTTACATATTTGTACAAAGTAGCTTAAATAACTTCATAGTGATTTGTTGATGAAATTCAGTTACCTCTAAGTACCATTTAATAACAAATTGTAACTTCCACAAATTACATCAAATGCACACAGCTCAGGATTATTTATATTCTGCTTATAAATACTTTCTACATTACAGCATTATTTGAGTTGTCCATTTTCAATCAAATATTCATTTTGTGTGTGTGTGTGTATATATATATATAACACCTTTATGTATGCTTATCCTTGGTGTAACAAAATTAAGAGATCCTATAAATCAAACCAAAATGGCAAAAGCATCCTAAATCTAGTTCAGGAATCTTCCCCATTTTCTGGATTATCTGTTTTCCATGATGATTCTTCAGTGATCTATAAAAGTTAATAGACTAGAAAATGGGCTGTGCCATCTGTTCCAGTTCTGATGAGTTCATTAGTCTTTACCTGAAAATTTGAGTGTAGTTCTTAAACAGCTTCACCGTTGTTGGTGAATAGATAAGGCTCATCTGTGTGAAAACTGTTTTCAGTTTTGAACTAGTCTAACCAGTATTTCACCTTCTTGTGAAAAGAGTAATATCAAAATTGTTATTATGCTGAAAATAATCAAGGACATTATGAAGAAGGAAGAGCACCTGCATTAAACCAAACTCACTGAGTGCAGGTTATCTCCCATGTATTTCAAACAGGCTTTCAACACTCATCTAGTAAGATGAGTTCCTCAGACTTCTTGATGGTAAATCTCCAGGGAAAGAAATGCTGCTCTACAGATATAGTGATACAGATTTTTCCTTACAATTTGGAAAAAGTCAGCCATAAGCAGAAAGGTTACAGTACTTCGAGCTTTAATTAGGGGATGACTTTGAGGGAGAAGAGGTATTCTTTTGTGAAGTAGATTAATTACTTGAAGGCACAAGAGACAAATTTCAAAAAACTTCTCAACACCTTCTTTTTAAAAATCACTGGCCACCCATGAAAAGGAGATTCTGAATGTTTTTTAAGTCAAATCAGTTAGCTTCAAAAGGAATATCACAAATAAACATTTTATTTTCCTAACAGAGAAGAAATTATACCTGTGAACTAGGAGCTCTTCCCTTGTGAATAATAGATTAATATATTATTGGTCATTTTTTTGTACTTCTAATGAGGACAATCCTTTTGTCTCTCTCTCTCTGGTGATAACATTTTAGTATATGAATATTTTTTATAATTTCTATTCTGCAGTGCTGGCAGACAAGGCATGCCTTCCCCCGTTACTCAGAGTAAGAATGAAGGCTACCACTCCCGGAAGCCACCAGTCTCATGGACCGACACACGTGTCACATGTTGGGATTGCAGTAAAGCTTCAGCTCTACAGGTGCTGTACACTTTTGATTTAATGAAGTGTTAGGGATGTCATGACAGTTGCCCTATTTGCTTTAATCATTAGGATAAAAGGTTTTATTTACAATAGCAGATGGTGAACTGCTTCGATCCACTTCTTACATCTGCATAAGTTTTATAAACCGTTAGAGCCGGTCAAATATCTTCAACTGAAACTGAAATATAGCTCACTAAAACTTGGGTTTTGTCCAACCTGAATTATTTGATTTTTATGGAATCTTCTTTTGGGAAAGTAAAAACAAATTGTTGGGCTTCAGGTCAGCATCACATTAATCTCTAGTCATACTCAAACTTTGTATCTCTATGAAGCTATATCATAAATTAATTTACTCAGCCAGCCTTTTAGAATATGGCTTTGAATAAACACTCCTCTCAGCTGGACTTGGATATTTTTTCTTATCAAGAAATCAACACTGATAAACAAATACCATGTAATCATTACTTAATTCATCAGCTTTGTCATTTTTTATAAAATAATGCCTGGTTTTCATGAAGTGGGTCATCTGTAATTCTTCTGGAACTCACAGAAATCCCTTGCCATTGCTGTATTTTTAGCAAAGAATAATGAATAACTGATAGGATGAAATATAGTGCTACATAATTGGCAAATGGAGAACGTTTTGTAGAAATCACTCAAACTATTTTGAATTTCACTTCTAGTCATGGTTTATTTAACACTAGCAGAGTGCTGGAAGAGTTTCACTAAAGATTGATGATCCTCTAGAGCAATTCCTAAGCGTAATATTATGTCTTAAAGAATTATGTCACTTTCTTTAAGGGTGCTGAGAAAGATATTGCTATGCATCAATAAAAAATCAAGTTTTACCAACCATCTGTATTGCATAAATCAAGTAGAGGGTAAGGGTTTCCCCAGAAAACAATTATGGAATGGAATGAGATGGCCCAAAAGGCATTTACTGTACTAAAGCATGTTGGTAAATGCATTATGCTGCAGCTACAATGAACTTCAGAATAAATTTTAAGGACAACATTTTCAAAGATTTGTGCCCGGGGCCCTGTTTACATGGAAAATGGTGTTTCTTATCCTTTGAGTCGGGACTTGTCTACAAGGAAGAAATACACCTGCTCAGTTTGAAGTGTGGTTTTCAAACTGCTTTAAAGCTGGTGGGAAACATTTTTCAGCTCAGTTTGGCCATTTTATTTCAAATGAACGCAAACTGATCAGAAATCTTTCAGCTGAACTGAAACAAAATATCTTGAAAAGAATGTATGTGTATGTGTGTCCCTATATATATGCATACGTAGGAAATTGTTGCAACTAAATAAAGGGAAAAAAGGTTTAATTAAAACTAGTACCTTTTTTTTTTTTTTCTTAATGTAGAAAAGACTGCAGTCAAATTAGCTCAATGCTGTTAATTTAACATGTACCACCTTGCTGGGAATCTAGGCCACTGTACAACCACTTTACATATTCTGGAGGTGTTCAGGGAGATTAGACAATGACTATGTAAACACTTCAAAGCTGATTAAATGTATGGTGTGTTCAATTTCCTGCACTGAAGATGCCAGTACATCCCTGTACAAGTAAAATCATATCTAATATATGCAACATGGATAGCTAAGCATGAACATATCCACTATTATTATGTAAAAAGAAGTTCTGCTTGTCATTTCCTGGATCATTTCTGAGATTTCTTCAATAGCTCCACAAATGTGAGACAAAGGTGCAATTGAGTGCATTACAGTTCACAGAAAACTGGAGTTAGATCTCTATTTGTTATTTAGGAAATACAAAAATTTTTGTTTCATAAAGAAAAGACAATAATCTCAAGGTGAGAATGTTTGTCAAATTTGAACTCCTTTCAGAAATATTTACTTTGAGACTAAAGAAAATCCATTTAAAGTAAGGATTTTTAACAGAAATTATTTCTGAATCTTTTAAATACAGTGAAGAAGGAATAGCATGGGATTGTTGTCTAAATTCTGGTGTAGTTTATATTTGCAAATGTACATTTTGAGTAGAATTGATTTTGTAAAATCCAATGAGCAGTGTGGGGTTAGACTGTGCAGTAAACAAACTGTATGTTTTGGCAGGAGAGGAACCTTTCCTTGAAATACATGTCACTTGGATTGATCGAGAGTACTGATATGATGTCTCTCAAAGGATTGCTAAAATACCATTAAATGAAAGATTGACCAAGACTGTGAAAGGTAATAATGCATGTATTATGTTCTCAGCCATCAGTTCCCTTGGGACCTGCTCCACCTTGAGGAGCTGTGTCACCCCAAGACAGTGCCATACATGCCTGGAGGCAAGGTGGACTCTCTGACCACCACACTGACCCTGGGAGGTGCACTAAGTTCACCATATAATTTCATAGGTATTTCAGAGCTATTATTTTCCATCACCGATAGGTTGGGGTGCAACTGGAACAGCTTAGAAGTGGTAATGGGGTCTCTTTTATTGGTTACCCCAAATTATGCTATTCCCTCTTGCTTTTTGTATAACAGTGTTTGTCAAGCTGCGATGGCTGTACCTCAGTCTTATGACAAGTGCTGTGGCATAGCAGTCTTTCTCCTAGGTATCTACAAAAAAGCTTATCAATCTCATTTAATTTCCTGAAAACTCAAGGCCACTCTACAGCCTGTTGAGGCACTCAGTGATATTAAGCAATGTTTATTTAGGAAAGATGACAATGCTGATCACCCTGTGTGGCCTGTTTTAAAAATTCAGAGGGTAGCTCTTATAATAAAGCTCATTCTCAAGTGTTGTGCTTTTTAAATAATAACGGTCATCAGAAGCATGTATTTCTCAAACTGGTGCTTCATTACTGATGTTAACAACCCTGAATTCCCGTGTGCAGAATCAGCCTCAGCCCTGCTGCCAGATCTAGAAAATTACCCAATTGTTCTAAATTCCACTTTTTGGTTTTCATTCTTCTTTGTGTGTGGGCTTGGCTCGTGGAAAAGTTTATATATACTTCTTTCAAGAAGACATGGTTTTGGTAAGAGCTAGTAGTGGTCTGACAAATCCTTGACGTGATAGTTTCTTAACTAGATAAAAGTATTCAGTGTATTAAAGTAGAGGCAGTTTGTAACTTCACAAAGTGGTTGGGAAGCACTTGTTAGTAAATGTCCTGATTCATAAACAATGGGGAAACATTGCTAAATGTTGTGAAGTCCATGCTGACATTCTCCAATTAAATGATACAATTCTTTACTGGAAAATGACCTGAGCTTCAACATATTAGTAACTGAAAAATTAATAACTTATATTTAAAAGTCAAAATCAAAATATAAGTCTCAAAACCACTACAATGTATGATGAACTAAACAGATCCATTTTCACAATAAAACTTTTTTATTTTGACATTTCCTCCAAAATCTCAATGATTCTTACAAATCAAGAAACAATATTTTTCATCCAACATTTTTATTGTAAACTTGCTAGATCAGCCTCTCTTACCAAAGGTCTGTACCATGCCTACCATGAAAAGACCCTCACATGGGCCTTCTTCAGGCAACAAATAATTGTTATCACTGCACAAGAGCTTCTGACCCAAAAGCTAGAAAATTCTTATATAAGAGAGGTGAAGTGACTTGCAGGTATAGAGCTTAGTGCTCTGTGATTTAGTAGGCTAATTCTGTAGCCTAAAGGTAGGTTAGCCCTCAGCTAGGTTAGCAAAATCAATGATCCCTGTAGTCTAGGCTGCCAGTGTGTTTTAGGTAGTTCTCAAAATAAAAAATCCAGGAATGATGTGGTGATATAGACTCAAAGTTCTCTAGTAAATGTTGTAAAAGATAGATTATAGCTCTGCACTGACCTGTCTTTGCTAGCTTCAGCCTCTTTCACGCCTGACTTTGCAGTCACCCAGATTCAACTGGGAGATGTTCTTTGTCTCCCTGGCACTAAGTTACTAAATAATAGCAGTAAAAGTCTTGTGAGCCAGAAACCCTAGTTTTCAGTAGCTCTAACATTATTCCCAGACAACATGATACATACTCTCCATTATTCATTTAAAATCAGTCCAAATGTAGCTGTAATCTTAACCATGAAGGCCTCCCTCCACTTTGACATTTTGGAAAAAAGATGAATATTGAAAACAGACTATAATAGCAAAGTCTGTCTGTTCAGCACATTTAGAAAAAATAACTGTAAATTTATGCAAAGATGGCAGTCTTCCTTGGGACTGTAACTAATACATTTCAGCCAGGACACATTGCAACCCTCAAGATAACAAATACTGCAGTGCTCTCACAGTGGGGAGCGCTACATTTTTTGTCCTGCAAAATAACTGTAAACAAGCACATAACAAAGAGGCTTGGACTGGTTTATAGCCTAAAGAAGACTACAGGTTTTCCTGAGGCAAACATAAATCACAGTGCCCTGCGTGAACCAGAGCAATTAATAGTTATCCAGCCACCTAAGACAACCTTGCATGGATGCAAAATGTTCCTTTTCCTATTGCTGCTCTCAGCTTGACGCTGCCTGTTGCACTAGGGATCATATCTAAAATCATAACTCGTTGAGCATTGGGTCAAGCATTTGAGTAAGTTTGGGAAGTACTTTGCCAGCCCTTTCTCCTAATATATTTGGTGGTTTGGGCAAAGCTTAAGAAAGTAGAACTGAGTTTCTAAGCTAATATGCAAGGTACCTTTTTGGGTTCCAGTTGCTCCACTGCTATTTCCCTCAGCCCACACTCAATTAACTGTAAAGACTAAGTGGGTCACACGCCTGCAGTGCTTCGTGGTGTGATAAGTCACTTTGGAGGTAAAGATGTAGATATACATGCTATCAGTTAGAATTGATTTTGGTTCTTCATTTTCTGGGTGAATGTCTAGCCACCAACTAGTGACAAAGAGGAGAAAGTGCTGCCAAGACCAGTGCAAGAACTGTGTAAGGAAGTTTGGCAGTTGTGTATCACTGGGAGAGGACTATCTGGTATATGCATCCTGCTGGATTTAGGCAACTATCTGCTTGTATTATCATGCTCAGGAGCTTCTCTTCAGGCACCTTCATAGTTTCACTGAGGGAAAAATGTCTCTGTATATAGCACACATGTGACCACACAGCCAGGCAGTGGCTGAGTTAAGGTTTTGAGGATCCAAATTTTGGACTACAAATTGGCGGCTTATATGGTGGGAATTAGAGAGTTTGTGTCTGTTAAAGAGACAATGTTGAACTGAACATGTGTGGTCCACTGCTTAGTTCTGGCACTTAATTCATGTTTCAACAGACAGGCTTAGGTGATTCTAACTTGTGACTTGCAGACTTCACTGCTCCACTGTCATATGTTTAGAGTTTATTGCCTTGATGGAAGAAGTAGCAGAAAAAGTGACTTCAGCAGTAGTAGATAATGCTAAACTATCAACTGGGATGGTTAAGAAGCAGACATGTATCTAATTCTGCAACCTAGCCACAGTAGTAGTGACCTTTTTTTTCTAAGTACTTCTGGAGAGGTAACCCAAAGACCTCCCATCTCTTTGGCAGCACTCCATTAAAACAAAAAGATTCTGATTTAAATAGTCACTGTTGAAGGGGAAAAAAGGAATGCTAATGAGGTCATTAAAAAACAGCTGAATGCCAATCAATCAGATTCATATAGTTTTCCTTAGATTTTCAGATGAATTAAAATGCATATATGCTAAGTGACATAGTAAGAACACCAGAAGTGTTACCAAAAGGAACAGTACCAGAGTAGAATGGGTCTGACAACTGGCAAAACCCATGGGATAACATTTTAAAGCATGGGCCAAGTGATCAGCTCTGAGACGACAAAGGATCACCTACCAGTCATGATAGATGAACCTGGAATTATTAACATTGAATTCACACTTTGTTTTACTAATTCACATTTCTAATTATGAATGCATGAGATTTTGAACAACTATAAAAATACAAGTCCTTCACTGTTAGAGTAAGTGTTGGAATAAAACATACGTAAGTTGAGGTTATTCTGTTTCAAAATCATGGTTATAAAAAATCTTCAGCTTAGTCTTTTCCAAATTGTAGTGTAACTTAGGATAGATTTAACATCATCAGGAATTTTAAAACACTGCTATTAATTCTGAAGGTGATGGCTTATCATTATTAGAGGAAAGAGGTTTCAGCACTTCTTTTTCACTGTCATATATGTAATGTTTCACAACATATTAAACTGTTATTAAATATGTTATTAAAATGTTACATTTTCAGGACAAAATTGTAGTCTAGGGTCTGCATAGTAAGACAATTTTTTCTAGTATCCTTTTCTTCCTACAGATGTGCGAGTCATTGATGTACAGGGAGAGTATAATGTCAACATATGTCCTAAAAAGAAGTCAGAATTTTGAAATGCAAAATTAATGTAAAATTTTTGTGTATTGCACCTGTGTTCGTATACATGAGCAATACAGAAGCATGCTGCATCTCTGCTGGCAATGAGTTCTAAGGAGATGGGAATACAGGATGTGGTCAGAGTAGCCACTACCAATTTCTGACACTTGCCATCACCTGTGTTTCAAAAGAGGTTCCCTTTCTCCTGCCAAGGTCCTAGTCTGTTCACACAGGACTGTTTGACACTTGGCATCTGAGTTTGCATACCAGAGGCATCCTGAGAAAAATAATTTCATTGTATATGAACAATATTCTGAAATTTGTTTTTGTTCTGATTAGGAACCTCCCCACACACATGTGCACACATACACAAATTTCTCCACAAAAACAAAAATCTAGCTCTCGCTGCAGAGACAGCCTTGTAGTAGGCTGCCTCAGATTTAGACTGCCTTGTAGCAATGCAAAGCAGATGGTCAGAAAGATTTTCACTGGACTCCTGCCTCTTTTCTAGAGACTTTTGTTCAAACTGAGCTTGCAATTGTGTAACCGTTATGAGTAAGTAAATTCTGATAGAAAACTGTTTCACCAACAAGACCTTCAATATTGCCTTCCAAAATTTCAGGTTTTAGTGGTTGTTTTAAGTTTAGAGATTCTCCATCTTGAAATCAAATCCTGATGTGTCACTAGGTTTGACTTCTCAGATTGGCAGTCTTATAGACACATGATTTTCTGTCATTGCCTCTAAACAACAAAATTAAAGGGTTATTACACACTATACTCTTTGGTGAGAAAGGCAGGATAAGAGACTGGAAACAAATGGAAAATATCTTGATTTTAATCTTGATGTGGTTTCCATTGCTGAGCCGTTGACACATGATACAAATACCAGGTGTCATATAGTGCAACTGAAGGGCAGTTATCTGTGATGTGCAAAAAAGAATGTACTAGCTGGACCAAAAGGACTGACTAGGTGGGAAATTCTTCGGCTTATGTAGTCCAAGACACTGTGCTGCCTCTGACAGCTGAGGAGACTGTGGCTCATGGACGTCTTCAGTTTAATTCTCTCTTTCCAGTCTAACCCTTTTCAGTGTTATTTTCTCCTTAGGTTTGTCAACTGATGCACCTGCCTGATTGTTTCCTAACCCATGTTAGGAAGAAACAGCCAGAGAGGAATTAGCCTAGACCTGTTATTTCAAACCATTTAAGCAAACTCAACTCATTTTAATTCATGTGAGTTAGCCATCAATCACAACAGAAGCTCTGAAAGATGGCAGGGAGCAGTGAGATCTAATGGGGAAGGAGGGAGAGCCAGACGGCAGCATGTGTCCACAACCAAAGACTTAGCAGGACTGGGGAGTGTAGGTTTAGATTGAGCAGGACAAGGTGGCATGTACAGCCCCATCTCTTCATGTGCACAGGGCCAGCTTGTTTGGAAAGCCTTTGGAGACTTAAGAGCAACTTTTTTGGAAAGTAGTTTCCCTTGCATTTTGTTGTGTCCCCTCAGGCACAAGGGAGATGGGCTTTGCAAGTGTTTCCCTTCCCCCATGTTTTGGTTATTCAGCCTTCCAGGTCCCCAGTGCAACTTTCTCTCGAGGAATATCACTGAACTCACGAAGCATCATTTTTTATCAACAGGCTATGAAATCATATGCAGTGATGAATGGGCAGAATAAAACTGGCATTCTGCTGCAGTATATTCATTTTGGCACATCTGTATTCTTTTTCCTGCCAGGCTTTGTCTAAAATATGTGCTAAGTTTTTTATCTATGCCCTACTGGATTGTTCTTTTTCCTTTCTTTCTGTGTTCCCATTTATTACAGTATTTATTTATATAGCTTTTCTTCTGCATCTCTGTAAAAATCTATCCATTGTCTCCCACTTCTTCACAGCCTTGGCATCCCTCCTCCCCACCGCTGAAGCCACACAGCCAGTTTCCTGCAGACAGTTTATACTTGTCTTACAGCAAGCTACAACAGGCCTGTTCTCAATTTTCGCATTTGTGATAGAAAGCCTCAGTCTCTGACAAACTTCACTGGCAAAAAATATCTGTAGACTCCTATAATGTCAGTAACACCTTTTGGTGGCATAAGATACTGTTAAAAGTACTTATCTCTTAGGTCATTCTATAACATAGAAGAGAAGTGTTTTCAAGAGGGGCTTCCGTGATCTTCCAACTTTCTAATGGTTAATTGTGCTGCAAATTTGAGCCTGGCCACAAGAATAATAATAATAAGTGAAGATTTTAGTATATATTGTTTCTGTGTTTAAGCACTGTCCAGCTTCTGACGTTTACAGTGTCCCATTGGAGGTGGTATAATATTTCTTAAACCAATAGCCCAGCACTCAGAATTGTACAGGAAGGGAGATAAAAAAGCTTATTACATAAGCTTGGACAGTTTGATTTGGAAAGTATTAACATAGTGATATTTTAAGAGTTTTATTCAACATTTTATGGATGTTAATGTTTCCCAAGTTTGCCACAAAGATGTCTAAAAGGCTCTGGCATGTGAGGTGTGATGAAACTTTCTGTGATGCAAAATGCTACTCCTTTCAAAACTCTGCCCCTTATTCTGCTGGACGTTACTACTGGGTTTGCTGGCCTTCAAGACAAGACTCATTTTTTTAAACTAAGCTCCTGATGAAGATAGGTTTGGCTTATGTGTTGAGCAGTCAGCTGGAGTGGCCGAGGACCATTTTCTATTCTGCTGACATCTCTAAGGGCAGAACTTCAACAGAGGCAGAAGGAAGAAACAATGTCTTAAAATGCTACAGCAAGATTTGCTAGAGCTTCGCTGTCAAAGCCCTAGAACTTGAGCCTAAAAGGGGATGCCTCTACATATGCTAAGTATATATTAGATGTCATCAAAGCTCATTTTAGCTGTCTACGACACATGCACAAATGATTTAGTCTCAATACTGAATAGTCCAGTAAACAGTTATGTAACGCAAGTGTACCAATCTGATAGATCTAATAGCAATAGAAGATCATCAGAATCAAAGTTGCAAATTCAACATCTGTATTTCAACTAAAAGCCTGCTAGTCAAAACATTTTAGCAAATAGGTAGGATTTACCAGAAAACCAGACCAGGGAATGAAATTAGTTTATAAAGCAGCAAAATACCATAGAAGTGAGATGGACTAGATTTGTTTAAAGCTTCATGAATACTGAGTAATTTCAAATAAAAGCTGAATCTCTTCAGTGACTTCAAGAATAAGGAAAAAGTTGTAAGGCTGGTATTTATATATATTTTTACCATGGTTATAATAAATACTCTCAGTCTCAAACCAACAAAATGTCTTCTCCCCCCCCCCCCAACAGCACAATTTCTGACTATACAGTGTCCTGTAATAATTACTGCTATGTGGTTTATACTGCCACATGCTATGTTCCATCCATACATCCCAAAGCACTTTCCTCAGGAAGATGAGCATTGTCAACTTCCCTTTAAATCAGAGAGATCTCAGAATGTATTTACTTCATGTCCCTTTAAATCAGAGGGATCTCCAAACATATTCACTTTATGGAAAGGAGCATGATGAAGAGACCTTCAAGCAAGCAGGGACCTAAACTGGTAGAGTGCATAGTGCAGTACCATATGTGAGTATCAGTAGCTCAGGTTTGCCCTAGCAACACAGGTGTGTAGCCCAGGGCTGAGCCCAGGCTAAGAAACTCTCTTCCTCGGGAGGTCTAATTAACAGTTTGCAAATTGATAGTGGTGTGTTCTTAACCCCTTTTGGTCTACAGCCAGTTCAGTAAACATCACCCTCAGGAACTCTGCACAACCTTTTTATCCCAGTTGATATGCCAGAGGTAGTTTTGAGGAGATATTGCATAGTCTAGGAATTGCACTAAGGCCAGTACTGAACCCACATGTTCTGAATGCTTCTCCATATGGCTTCAGTTATGCTCTCTTCAGTTTGCAAAATCCCAAATGTGCCAAGTAAAAGGTTCAAAATACAGTTTATGAACTCCAAGGTGACTCTGGGGCTCTTCCTTTAGCAGTTGTATCAGGGTTTCCTAAAGTGATTAAAAAATTAATATATAGTCATTGCATCATCTTATTGTGTAAATTTTTAAAGCAAACCCCTCACATTTCTGCTTCTAATCTAATGATTTACTGATAGTAATTACATGCACAGTCTTTTCCCCTCCCATACTTTTAGTTCTGTAGACAGATTATTAGTGATGAAGATAGTTGGTACCTTGTTAATTTTCTATAACAGTTTACATGAGTAGAGGATATTGCCAGCTCAGTCTAAATGGAAGATGTTCCCAACAGGCTGTGAGCCTTCTCAGCATAATTTCTAACCCAGGAGCAATAACAGCATTTCCCCTGCAGCCTAAATATTCCAATGAGATCCAATCTCTCCTCTCCTCTCCAACAGTTTTGAAATTCAACTTTAATGACTTCAAGAGAGTTTTAGGAGAAGTTCACTCCAAAGTCAACATTATATAATGGAAGTGTGCCAGCTTAAAATTAATGTGAGAAAGCGATTTATTCATGGACTAACATTATAGTATAGTAAAGCTGGAGACCTTATTTCTACCTGTGTCTTAGTAAGAAAAACTTGTATTGCATCATCCATTGAAGCTTGTTAACTGTATCCACATGACTTACATTCTTATCCTGGAGAACACTCTTAATCAGAGACAATCTCTTTTTCATATTGGAAGAAGCTAAGGCAGGTAATATAATAACTTGAGATCTCAGTAACATTATTTTGCTGCATAAATACAAAGACAAGTCTTCCTTTAAAAAAAAAAAAAATACCATCTAGCTAACTAAAACAGTCTTTCGAGTATTACTTTTATTCCAGAAGACACATACACAGATTTTTACATAAATTCATGTGATTTTTTTAATTAAATTAAGAAAAAACCAAAAAAGAGAAAATATAAAATTTCAACAGTAACAACTCCAAGCTTCTTAATTTTGGAAGGAATAAGAAGTACATGCAAGACTTGTGGTCCTTGCTCCATATTGGAGGTTAAGACTGCCAAAAATGAACAAGGAGCAGATGTTCTCTGACTAACAATGAAACCAAATCAGATGAAACCTAGTTTTCATAAGAAGCATTCCTATGAAGGAGCCCTATTTGATTAAGCCAGTCCTATAATGTTGACAAGCTGAGGCAGGGACACCTGCAGCCTTTCAGCTTACATTAGGACTCCTGGGTTGGGCTTTGGTACAAAGTCTGGTGTATTCTGTCTTCAGAGGGGTAATCAGGAGGCCATTCATGGCTGAAATACATAGAGAATATCTAACTGTTGCTCAATTATTTACTCTGAAAACAGCTACAGTTTTCACCCTAATCTCACTGAATGTAGAATTCAGGTCAATGTGTTCAAGTCTGAGTGAGCGGATCACAGAGTTGTTGCCTCTGGAAACAGAAGTGTCAACACCTGCTGAAAGAAGCTGAGACTTTCCTATGGAAATTAATGAGGGGAACTTCAAATCCTGAAGAAACAGCTACAGTTTCCTAATGTAAATATTCTATTGTATTGATGAGAAAAAAGGTCCCAGATGATAGGAAGCCCTTTCTGGAGGGCATGTTGCTATTAGGGCATTGCCTCTTTACCCTTTCTGTGCTATTCTCAAGGTTTGCTAAGAAAACATACAGAAGTACACACTGCTTACATGACACTGTAGGAGAATTTAGTTACAGAGCTCTCCAAGAAATCAGGAAAGTTGTTCTTCCTTCTTGTTTTTTATTCCTGCTACAGGGGTTTGAACTGACCAAGGGGTTACATAAATACTGTTAACTAAGATAAATATACAGGTATAACAACTTACCTGAATATAGAATCACTTGAGGTAAAAACTGTAACTTAGTTCCCTTTGCTGATCCTGATCTTTAAAATGTGACCCATCCTTTCTACGTTGTGGAACAGAAATTCCTTTCTGATGCTTTCCCAAATTACTGATGGACTCCAATTATTAACCATGATAAGGTCCCTCTGCACTTCTCTGGAAATGTAAAGCTGCTGAAGTGGCCAGCTGAGATTCTGCATGGTATGAGATAATACACAGTGTGCATAGAAACAGCCATGTCACCTTTATGTGACCATATCTTAACTTAGAGGGGAAGCCAGGGCATGAATAGCTGTGGCTGGATTGCATTCAAGTGCATTGGGGAGATGTTAACACCCCAAGCTTTCTGAGCAGAGCTACAGTTTCAATTCTTAGTCTATATCACAGAAAAGAAAAAAAAAAATAATAAGAAAGAAAAAAGAATATACTAACTAATGTGTACGGTTGAGCTCGTCCTACCTCTCTGTGGCACAAAAGTGAGACTGAAGGAAATCTGTGTGGAAAACTCACACTGTCGTTTCCCTTGGGAAAAGAGCTTGGGTCAAAATTCTATTGACTCTTAATCAGATGAAATTTCATCTCAAGGAGTGTGCAGCGTAAGATCTAGTTCTCTTTTCGATGAGTAATAGGATTTTATTTCCATGGCTCTCAATCTGGTGTGTATACAGTAAACACATTAATAAGAACTAAAGCAGTGGTGTCTGTCTCCTGCTTACGTATCCACATTGGGTTTTTTGTTTTAACTTTGGTATTTGAAAACCCTTTTGGAGTGGCAAAGGCTATGCAGAATGCAGCAGTATTTGAAGAGTAACAGTAAACCTAATTCATATCTATGTTAAACAAACAAACAGTCCAAAGAACTGACTTGTCTCCCTGTGAAGTTTCCGTATGGACATGCAGAAAATAATTTTGATATTTTCTTCATGAAACTGGGTTTTCACCTGGGACCGTGTCACTATCCCCCTTTTGTAGAACAGTCATACTACTCAGATCCCTCTTATTCCTGTTCTTGAGATGACTTTTTACCATTCCACTCTCCTGAAATGTATTATCATGTTTGCTACAGCTTTAGATTTGCAGGAGTTGCCTTTGCTTAGAACTTGATTCAGCACAGTTTTACTCACATTTATCCATGCCAAAGAACTGTGCCATTGTGACACTTCTGAATAAAGTCAGAATTAACTTTTTCTGTAAAATAAAGGAGGAGGGCAAAACTAGTATATGAGGTGGGACAAGATAAAACTTAAGTGAAACAGAATGTAGCGTTAATATGTTACAGTTGTGTTAAGAAGTAAAAACAAAGTAAATTGCACCTATGCAGTATATGAATAGGTACGACTGGAGAAGTAGACGAATGGAAATTAGAAGAAGACACCTAGAAAGCACATACATAAAAGGAAAAGAACAGATGCTGAAACACAGTATTTTACAAATTTTACTATTTTACAAATAGTAAAGTTCTGGTATTTCAGTTTATTTAGATCTGCCTATCTGTTGAATAGAGTTGTGTGAATAATAAATTCTGTAGTTCGACAGTCTAGATCAGTCTAGATGAAAATGCCTTTAAATTCTGTTGATTTGCTTTTCACCACAGCAGGTGAAGTCATGTAGTTCAACATGGAAGAAGTGTTCCTTCCTTAGAATGTAGAATCAAATAAGATGGGAGGGACAAGTAAAAAAAAAAACCCGAGATGTTTCCCTTCTATCTCAGTGCTGAACCACGAGAGTACTCACGCAAGGAAGTAAGCATCTGCTATTTCGTTCCCTCCCTTCCCTGAGCTGTGCTCCCTCCCATGAGAAAAGACAGGCATATACTTTTTCTAAGCTAAATGTCCTGGGATTGAGGCAGATCCTGCTGCTGGAACTGTTTCATTTTACAAGAAATAGTTAAATATTTATTTTGCCAGAAGGACCATGACACTGTATCATTGCAGTCAGGCTGTTCAGTGAGACACAGGCTGGCAGGAGGTTCTCAACCCTCTTGGATGACTATTCCAACCCACTTATTCACTGACAATAGGTTTTGTTTCATGCAAAGTGGAACAAAGATGTCCAAAGGTTTTAAAGTATCCCAAATGCTCTAAAGCATGGTGGTTTAGGTACATGACTGGAAAATGAATTCAAATGCTTTCACTAAAGAACAGAACTGGGCACAGATTCCTCATCTCCTGAGAGAACTCTATACCTGAGTATCCATGAGTGTTCCCAACAGTGATATCCCTGTTTGAGAAGAGTAGCCTCTTGTCTGAATCCAGAATTCCTCCCCCACAAGGCCTGCAAAATAGAAACTGTCTGGTGAAGATTTCAGGCCAACTGAAACAGAACTGAAATTGAGGGAATTTGTTGTTTGGCAAGAAAAAAAAAATCAGTCAGCTTTACTACTTACCTTCATATTTCATCATCAGAAATGTTCTATCAGGGGATTTTACAAGAGGAAAAAATCTAATTTGCAAACGAACATTCAATTTGAGATTACCTCAAATCTCAGCTTTCAGAACAGGTTACTGTAATGGGAAGAAAGCAAAACTACATTTCCCTGTTATTAATATTAATTATATTAATACTGGTAGAGAAGAATCCTACTTCACACAACATATTTAGATGGATGGACCTTGCTGTTAAGAACAGGGCAACGGAGGAAAAATAAGTTTAGTATGTTAAAATAAAAAGGGACTTTCTGGGATAATTTGTTTAGAATAGAGCACTTATTCATTAAGAATTGCAATTCATAGTTAATTTTTACTTTTAAGCTTTTTTAATGCATTTGAGTAGATGGAAGCAATTTACTGATTTATTATATTTCTAGGATTAGTTTAATAGAGTTATTTACCATATGCAATAACAGTATAAAAACAACTGTGGTATTTTCCATCTGTTTAATAATAAAGGGGATCAATTAAACTTTTTTTTAGCATTGATATTGGTTGTTTTACATAAAAAGCTGAGTTTTAAGCTGAGAGGAGCCATTCCCCCTGAAGAAAGGACTCTTCTGAGCATGGAGTTGCTCCATCCTGTTTCCACCACGTGAACACACGCTTGTCCAGCCTCCTCCACAGGATGCTGACTCAAAGGAGGAAGAGGTGAAGGGGCAGAGATTACAGGGATGCTGGCATGGGTCTGTGGGAGGTCAGTGATACCCTCTATTCACAGCCATGAGTACAGGCCAAAGCTAAGTTACAGTGTCTAGAAAAATTTTCCTCTAGTGATTCAAACCAGATGATAGAGAGATGTTCTTTACCTCCTCTTTTATAGTCCTAGTTTTTCTTAAATTTCATTTGATTCAGTTACTAAGCAAGTTCCTAGGAAGCTTCTGGAGTTTCCTATACGAGCATCTGTCAAACTTACCCCTATGCAGCTATAAAAAGGAGATTCCTGCTGGGCAGCTCAGTGTTTTCCTTAACCTTAACCCATTCATATGGTATCAGAGTAGAAAAGACCTTTGGCCAGGGACCCATCATAATTCTGCTGGATACTCTGGCGAGCTTGGTGTTCCATAGCTCCACAGCAAGGTAGATCCAATTCCACACAGTACTTACATCTCATCCTACACTTGCTTTTGTCAATGGTCTCACTTGCTTAATTTATTGCTTAAGCTCTTACCAAATCAAGACCCTATTTGGTAATTATTGGAGCTGCCTGGTATTTGACTCTTTCTGAGAGTGTCTCTTTGTCACAGTATGGAGTCCAGTGCATTGTGGGCACACCCAAGCTGTATTTATTCTAGCAAAATTTCAGTACCAGCAGTGTCCTGTTGTGGATACATGGTGTGACATCAGTGTGGACCAGGTTTCTTGCTAATTTACCTTGCTTCTCCTATAGGCTTATAGTGCACACAGAGGTCCAGCTGTGTCTACTGCCTACTACAGCTGATCTACTACATCCCTTAACATGATATTTTAAAGCTGGCTCAGGCGTATCTGCACAGCAGTGATTGCAGTACATATATTGCTAAGGATTTAAATTTCAAAAAGAAAAATGAGAGTCTGTCATGCAGATCATTGATCCTGAGGGTTACGGAAATGGCGGGCAGTTTCCCTGCCCCAAGTGCTGGTAACGATTCCAACCTTAGGAATATCAGTAAGTCTATAAGCAATTTCTAACTTTGGCACTTAGCCTGAAGTTCTCTGGAGTTAAGATTGACAGCTAATTTTGACATTTCTCAATGACTACTTCGATGATAATCCTTTCACTGATATGCCTGTTTCCCTTTGTTTCTATTTATTTGCTACATTCCATATATTATTCATTAATAGAAATTTCACACACTCTCTCCCAATAAATAAATAAATAAGATAAATATACAGCTGGCAACAGACTATAAAGCAATATCAAAATGATATATTGTGCCTGAGTCCAACCTAGGGACTACTGTGAAATATATTGCAAAGGCTGAACCCTCTGATGGATAGTATCACTAAACTATTTGAACTGAGGTCTATGCCTTAAGGAAGACTGGAGGTATTGTAGAATCAGCATAAAAGTTCACTTTATATACCTTTCACCTTGAAAAATAAACTTTATTTTTGGCCAGTTTTACACACTGTGAAAGCTGGTTTGGAGGAGGTAATACTCTCAGCCTTTGCCATATGCCACCTCCTCTCTCACTGCTGTCAGCGCAGGGCACATTTACACTGAAATCCAAAGGTGTGACTGCCATCTTACAGTATGTGACTGCATACCCTGTGTAGCTGTAAACTAGTTAGATCTGATACCAGTGCAGCTGCTGGCAGTATGGGGTTCAACATGTAGTGTGCAAAATCCGCCAGCAACACTGAGTAAACATTTAGAGCAGGTATAGATGGAAATGTTGAGATACTCTCAATTCCTCTGGCTGTAAGGAGTGAGCTTTGAACTGAAAAATGGATAGCTGTATTAGCACAGCATTGATCCCGCACTAATTACACAGTGCCTCTCAGGAGAATTTAGGACTTAGGCACAATGCCGTGCTAACAATGCTATATCAGCCAGCTCAGAGCTGGCCAGTGTCCAGATGGTCAAGAGAATGAAGGGGGAGTTCAGGTGTGCACGTAGACGTGCAGACCACTCCTGAGATATCTAGCCAGGCACGCTGGTGAGACCATCCTGCAGCTACAAACACGGCTGCTCGCATTCAAAGCGGTTTGCTGAAAGCTGACTTGAGGACATGTAACCTGGCTGCAGTCACACATCTCACTGCAGCACAGACACTTATTTTGAACATAAATACTGAGAAGCGGAGTTATGACTGAAAAGAAACACACCCTTTTGGAACTCCAGAAGACTGGTAATGGTGGGGGGAAAAATCTATGTCAATTAGGTATGTCAATTAAATGCAAGAAATATGGTTATTGAAAGAAAACCTCCAGATATTAACATGCCTAGATCCATGTGCTGAGTAATACCTAGAGGTATTTACTGAGCAGTTGTGCTGCAGCATCAGTCAGGGACCGTGGCAAGGATTGATGACTTCCCGTGGTAGATGTTTGTTAAATAACTGAACCACTGCTGCTGAAGGGGGTAAGACTTCCAGAAGTGTTTGAAAGAAATTACATTTGGTCTGTGCTGACATAACCTTCAGAGTGGAGCATGTACACCCCCCCCCCCCTTTAATATACATAGGAGCTACTGTTCCTTGTTGTGTTTGTTTTTCTCCTTCTGGCCCCTGTGTGTCTAAGTCTCTACCTGTAGGACAATGTTAAAGCTCACTTTGAGAAAATGAAAACCTGCCTGAAAGTAGAAAGGACACAGAAATTAGAAAAATTACGTGCAATTTCAGGGCAAAAGAAAATGGAAAAAGGGAAGGAGGAAGGGAAAGAGGAAGGGAAGGAGGAAGGGAAGGTAGATTGAAGAGAAAGAAGATTGAGGTCAAAGACTAGAAGCTGGGAATGAGAGAAAGGAAGAGAGCACCTGGCATCTTGGGAGCCACTGGGCAGCTCCAGGGCTGCTGTGTTTGGAGACCTGGCATGACATGAAAGCAGGAATAGACTCTGCAGTCCCCAGAACCTCCTTCCTTTTCCCATTAGAGCTATGTACATGGAAAGATTGCAAACTGTGTTTTTATGACTCAGTGGGTATGACCTCGTTCCCCCTTGTTGTGGTTTAACCCCAGCCAGCAACTAAGCACCACGCAGCCGCTCACTCACTCCCCCCCCGCCCAGTGGGATGGGGGAGAAAATCGGGAAAAGAAGTAAAACTCCTGGGTTGAGATAAGAACGGTTTAATAGAATAGAAAAGAAGAAACTAATAATGATAATGATAACACTAATAAAATGACAACAGCAATAATAAAAGGATTGGAATGTACAAATGATGCGCAGTGCAATTGCTCACCACCCGCCGACTGACACCCAACTAGTCCCCGAGCGGCGATTCCCCACCCCCACTTCCCAGTTCCTATACTAGATGGGACGTCACATGGTATGGAATACACCGTTGGCCAGTTTGGGTCAGGTGCCCTGGCTGTGTCCTGTGCTAACTTCTTGTGCCCCTCCAGCTTTCTCGCTGGCTGGGCATGAGAAGCTGAAAAATCCTTGACTTTAGATTAAACACTCCTGAGCAACAACTGAAAACATCAGCGTTATCAACATTCTTCGCATACTGAACTCAAAACATAGCACCGTACCAGCTACTAGGAAGACGGTTAACTCTATCCCAGCTGAAACCAGGACACCGCTACACCACAGAGGTTGCTTGTGGGGAAGGGGGGGAATTGATTAAGCGAGGTGACATACACAAGTTCATTTGCACAAAACTCATCTATATTTTTATTCACGTACATGCATGCACACATTTGACCTCAATAAGATTGGAAAAGTAGCATTAATCATTTTGAAAAAATAATTTAAAATACTTCTCGCATTGCTAATGAGCTTGCGTTGTTCTAGTTATAAGTATCCATAAAAATGCATGTAATGTCATGTTAGGCAATAATTGAATATCTGTGAATTATTATTATTATTGTTTTCATTCTACTGCATTCTGTTTGGGTAGTACATGCCATGTATTAAGCTCTCCTCAGCCTACATATAAATGCAGGCATTTCCCGAAGTTAAAAATGTGCTAATCAATATGATCAAAATTTTCATGGCAAATATCGGCCTGTGAACCTGATCTTCATTGAAAATACAAAAAGTTTGGCTGTATGCAAATGAGCATCATGTGCAAACAGTGCTTTCCAGATTTTTTTCTTCTTTTTTTTGGAAAGTGAGGTTGATAAAAATTACTGCCAGATGCAGACCTGTGAGCAAATGGAATTAAACTATCAGAAAAATAATCTTAGTCTTATGTCCTCAAGTCATGCCCTTTGTTCAGCATTGCTTTAAAAACCTGCCTAAAACAGACTTTAAATCCCACTGAAATCAAGATAGTTTATGTAAATAGTTAGGGGCTTTCCTGAACTGGTGCATAGTTTGACAGCAATATACATGTTTTTTAATATAATTTGCAAGTTCTTCTCCATTAGTTTGGAACAATATACCAAAGTAAACTTATGTGACACGAAGAATAGATAAACTTGCCCTTTTTTTCACTATGGTTATACTGAAATATACAGTATTTGAGATTAACAACATCTATTACCTCAATTAAATGATCCATACTTCTGCTGTATGGATACTCAAACCCCTCCACTCTCAGATGTAAATGTGTGATATTATTCAGTACTCCAGCAAATCAATGCCTACCTGTCAAGCACTAATAATACACAATGCACTTAATGAAAACATGTTTAGAAGTAACTGATTTAAATGAATCCCAAGTAAGAAACTGGCCATTACGATGAACGGTGTTCTGTACTGAGAAATCAATCTTTTTCAGCCCTGTCCTCCAAAGCTCATCAGATATTTAAATCATCAAATGAGCCGCCTGGCTTTCACCATTCTAAGCAATTTATGCACTTTCATAGTAGATCAAAAGGCATTAGTGCAATTATTACAGAGATTAAGACTAGAAACACACTGAAATGACTGTTATGTTTCTTTAAATGTAACCTTTCTCTCCTCATTATAATGGTTATTGGTAAAACCATTTTCCTCCCCCTGGAACTTACAGAGTAAAGCTAGTAAAAGAAACTAAGTACCATTCATTATTGCCAGCATCTGTAATTGTTTATATTATACTTTATGGAAAAAATATATAAAATGCCACATTTGAACTCTAGACTATTAAAAGTGTCAGCTCTATTATATCATTTCTGAAGACCAATTTGCCTTTTTTTCAGAAGGTTGTAATGAGCCAGGTTCGTTTTGCTTTCTACCATTTATCTTTTCAGTGGTAATGGAAAATTTCCCCCTCAGGCACAGCAAGCTATTCTTATCTTAGACAATTAGGCAGAAATGAAAGGGATCATAAAGGTGAGATTTCTTCACAAACAAAGTGATGTACTTTATACCATTTAACACTGAGGAATATCTGACAAATAAATTCTGAGTGGTTTATGAAGACAGTGTGGCTAATAGCCAACTCTGATTAATGCTTCAGCTTCTTAACACATATGAAAGAGTGTAGGCAACCAGAATCACTTAAAGATATACTTAGTTGTTAGTTCTGCTGTTGACAATATTTCATTTTTAACAGAGCTTGGGGAACTTACACTGACACTGAAAATAAAGAGAAACAAGCCCATGCAAAGCAATTAATTAATTATAAGGTAAGAGGAAAAATACACATTTGGACAGCTTCCTTTATGAGCAAAACTTATTTGGAAGGTTTGCAGACTTCGTATTTTGGTTTTTTTTTCTTGTACTTTCTTTATGATTAAAAAGTATATGATAAAACAATTACTTAACATATATAAGGCCTATTAGAAAGAACAAATGAATAAATTAATAAAAAAAATACTTGCATCATTCTTTGCATTGTGCCCAACAAGCAGTGAGGTACCGTACCTATATGCCGATTGCTTTGATGGATCCTTTTGGTGCCTGCACGTCCCTGTTTAGGTGCTGGTGGTTGGGGATGCCACAAAACTCTTTCAGGCCTCCTTTCCAGAACTACTCTTCTGGCGTGTATTAATTACAGACTAGTTCCATCTCTGGCATTTCCATCAGGACATGATGAATGAAAGAGAAAATTGATTAATAAGGTTCAGTTATCTATTTCTGGTGCAGGTGTTTTGGGGGCTGATTCTCCATTCTCTCTGCCCCATATTCAAAGGATCATTACGCTATTTTGAGGCCAGAGACCTATTGTACAGCCAGTCCTTGGTTAGTTCAGGATAAAATATTCCTCCATAGTCTCTTTTAACCTACGTGAAGTAACATTACCATGTGATGTAACATTACCATATGATGTGACGTTACCAGGTGGTACCAGTGTAGCTAATTCCCAGTTAGTTTAGGTGTACACACCTACTATAATTAGCCTACCTTCTCAAATGCAGAGAATGAGAATAACGATATGAGTCTGTGAGAAAGTCTATGGAGAAGCAATGGCAAGAATTCACTGTGCAATAGCTGCTTAGTGATGTCTGAGGGCAGTGTCATCCCTCAGGAGACACAAGGATTTGTAACTCTCTATGCAAGAATGGGGGAGATATAACTCCCATTTACTGTGTGTACCACAGGATTAACATGGTATGCATATAATAAATAATAATTTAAATTATCTACATTTTGTTTGTTTCTTTTTGGATGGTAGCATTTTTAATTTACCTTGTGCCCTATAAATCCAACAAAGCTATTGCTTTCTTTGTAAGAGAGATTAATTGCTGCTGATTATCCCACTTCAGTGCAGAAAGAGCGACAGGTAAAGCACTGCAAAAAATATGTTGCATAGTACAATGTGATGGTGCATACGTATTACAATAACACAGTAATACAATACAATAGTATTCTACGTGCTACATATGCAAATAATACAGTGCATAATAGGTGTCTAAATGCATGTTGACACTTGTTACACCAAGAAGACTACCAACTAAAGAGTAAGAAGTGGCAAAGCTTCAATAGGAACAGAACTGTGCCCCAGTCACTTTAGCATTGCAGGTCTCTGGAGAAGGAAAAGTATTGGTACTGTACTTAGAGCAAATAGCTGCAATTAAATTCACTGCTTAGACAAAATTACTCCTCCTTTCATAGAGAAAATCTCTAATTCTATAATGATGTTCTAGTTGAAGTTATAGAGTTGGAAAAGATCATGCTCCCCAGTGCTTACTAATACTCCTTACTACCCTTCAGATTTGCTGGGAAACTGCTTGGGTGAGCGCTTTGTAACTCAGTTCCTTCAAACCAAACTTAAATAGTTCAAATTGATATTTGATATTCTGGCTCATTTTCACCAAAAGGTTCACCTAAGCAGTGAACTCGGAGAACCTGAGGGGCAGCACTACCCAGTAAAGGGGGCAGGAAAGATTAGAGAGAAGGGACCAGCTTGGGTGAGCGGGTGGGTTTTCAGCTATAGCAGCTGCAGCCAAATGGCGATGCGTGTTTTCTCCATACATGCTCCAGCCTGTTTTCTTGCTGGCTCTAGGGTCTCCCCATGCATTTTCAGTTCTACTAGTGAGAATGTGCCTGGCCTCCAAGGTGATGGTGTGTGATGAGGTCATCTCAGTGACTGTGGCCTTTCTAGAATGGCTCATACAGTACAATCCCAGTAACAGCATGTATATGCATATAGGCACTGTATGCAACTGTCCGGGCATTGTTTTGCAGCACCTCCACAGTTTGCCAATTAGAAAATTATGTTCTGATAATGACCTGTATTTCACACATAGAGACATCTTTTCTCTTTCCGAGAATTGCTGAACTGGGAGATGGTGTTAGTTTTACCCTAGACTCAATATTTTCTGATTTATAAACTTTTTATGTTGGCATATTCCTCACTTTTGACAAGAGTACCAATTAAGAAATGGGAGCTCATGACTCAGGTTTCTTGAAATAGAGTTAGAGAAATCCTTCCACTCTTAGATGAATCAAAAGTCTACATATACATTATTTGACATACCTAATTTACAGGATTATTACTGTTGCCAGTTTGACATTCTACACTTCAAATAAATTCACCCATAGGCACAAAGCCACTTTACACAGATTTTCTTATTTAAACAAAATGTCACCATGAGAAAGAGACAAGCTTAGTAAAAATTACCACTATCCTATAACAAAAGGGTGCTGAATTTTGAAATAGAAAGAACAAGTTTTGACATGAATAACACTAGCTGTCATCCATAGAAGTGGATAAATTTGGGAAAACTTGTACAAGAACAAACTTATATTGAATGAAATATGTCCTCTAATTTTTCTGCATGCATCCCACATCCATAAGAATAAGATCTATTAATACCAGTAAAAAAATGAAGTGAAAAAAAATATAAAGAAAACATGTAATAAGGAATTTCTTAATTATGCTGCAGACTTTTGTTGTAATGAATGTTCCTCCCATCCATCCTAAAATTAAAATAATAAGCATATAATAGGTTCTACTAATAAATCTGCAACAATCCTTATAGCTCTGCACACATGGCACACATCTGCTTGATCACAGGATTATGATGATGCTTGGGGAGCAGAGGATAATCAGACGGCAGGGAAGAAGGCATGGAAGTGTGCAGAGAAAGGAGAAAGAGTTGATGTGATCTAGTGTAGTTAATAAGCCTTCTCAGTAAGAGATTCAGATAATGAAAATGATTCAGAATTTTTTTCCTTCCACCACTGTGGCTCTGCCAAAACAGTTTTGGGACAGAGACTAATGTGATTAGAGTGAGAAAACCATATCTGGTTAGCACCTGCTTCAGGTTGCACACTGTGGTGGTCCAGAAGTTGTTCTGTGGACACGTTTGTGTGTTAATTATATGATGGGAAAACATAACACTGTGTTTAAAAAACATCCAGTGGATTCTTTGGGAATTCTCAACAAGTGATCCTTGCATGTTTACAGAAAATCTAAAGATCATCAAATATGCTAACCTTGCACTATATAATGATTTTGTGACAAAAAAGATTGTGAATATAAACATGATCTGAGCTCATATACAGAAATGTTTTTTCATATATGGTTCCTTCAAGAATGTGTCACAAAAGATCCAGCAAGTAACCCTTCTAAAAATTGTTTGCTTTTATTCCCATAATTATTCATTGCCTGTCAGAAGAAAGAAGGTGACTTACAAGAGTTCTTTCGTCATGAAAACCAATGTTATCCTCCATCTCTCTCTGAAAATAACAAGCTCTCATCAGGCAAGATAACCACCCTGATAAAATACCTTGGAAATAAAGTGAACTTTGCCTCATGGTGTGATCTTTCTGATGTTCCTATTGAAGTTCTTGATGGATATCAATACTTTATGCCCAGACATCAATATGACTTTCAGAGATTATGCATCAAACAAGATTATCCTCTACATCAGTGAACAGTTTAAAATGTGTTAAGGCTTGATATTGTGTCTGCTGTTCTTATGGTAGATGCTTTCAGAGACAATTCCAGAACACATCACGCTCGGGGCAGAGATCTTGAAAGAATATGAAGGATATTCATAATGTCTGTACTGAGTAACTAGCAATTGGTAGCAAGCCCTTTTTTTATTAAATAACTTTTATACCTAAGAACTTTTAAACACCAGAAATTATAACAATCATCTAACAATTAGTCAAAGCACTTTGGAAGAAATCCCTACAACTGTGGAGAAGGACATTTTCAAACAGACAAAAAGAGGAGCTTAGTCATACACACAGACTTCTGATACTTATGCAAGGATTTGGGGCATTGCAGCACTCATTAGCTTGAAAAACTTCCACCTGATTTGGCAAATATGAGAATTTCTAGTCTGCTAAACCTAAGCAACATGGTCACATATCCCTGAATCTCCAAACATTACTGAGGCCATTTCATTTTTTTGGAGGAAAGGATAAAGAAGATTCTGTATATGTTCAAAATATACCTTACAGTATTATCTGAAATATTTACAGAGTCCGAACACTGCATGTTTCTACAATGACACCAGCAATGTCCTGTTGCTGTCATGCCACCAGTGTAGAGCTGTTTAACCAGAATGCCACACCTGGAAGGAGTTTCCTTCTCAAGTTGATGCAACAGCTGTAGGAGCCAACAGAAGCTGTTTGCTATAAAACCACAATCCTTAGCACTAGAAGAAAAGCGTTAATGGAAAAAAGTGTACAGAGACATGCAGACAGTTAAAGCACTTGTCAACTGGGATGCAGAAAAAGAAGACTAGAAGCTGCAGATGACAGAAGTGTGCCACCAAAGAAGTAAAGGGCTTAGCTGGTGAATGTAAAGGTTAAATATCAATAGCAAAGAATGTGCACACATAAGTATGGGACTGGCACATCCCGATGTCATAAAATTAATTTCCATGCTGTAATTATTCTTTAAATATGCACTTCAGCTGAAGGCCTTGTGATATACGTTACAAGATTTAAAGTAAAATCCATATCAACTGATGCATATAACTGCACACAGAAAGAAAGTTTTGAGAGTAAACATTAAAAGTTTGTGGTGGTGATAAAGAGTTGTAGCAATTATTGATTTTTTAGATTGCTTTTTCAGTTAATGTGACAGCCATTTGAGTCAAACCAGATGTAAACGAGATACTGTAGAGACTCTACAGAGTCCATCAAGAATAAAATTATAAAAACTCTCAGCAACAAAGCAGCTCCCAGGCTGATGTCCTTACGACACTCCGAATCATTTCAAAATAGCTCCACATCTCAAATCAATCAGGACATGAACGTCAATGACAACTTTTGTGCTTTCAATGGGAGTCCCACTGCTTGACATATATTGACTTAAACACTGTAGCTGAACTACAACAAACCTTTCCACAGCCAAATACAGATCAGAGCTGCTCTGAAGTTACTCTTGGTTGTCCCAGAGGTTCAATGATGTGCCCTAGTCAGCCTTAACCTTTGGAAAGCACAATGAAGGGAGAATTTAGCAGAATCAGAAAGCAAACCTATGATCTTATGGTATCTTTTTTTCTTTTAGGCAATGCAGTCCCCCCCACTATAGATTTTGTTTTGCTCTTTCTTTCCTCAGCAAATGTGGTGGTGAACTGTCTCTTAAAGCATAATTGTCTTCATAGGGGCATAACTTCTTAAGGACAACTCACAATAGTTAAATTGTTAATAGCTAATTGACCATGTAATTAAACTGAATCAGTTCACTCTCAGTCAAAAACCAAGCAGAATTATTAAATAGAAATCAGTGTTCAACCAGCAGATGCAGGACTGTTGTGTAGGGTGACTAGGACAGTCCTTCAAGTGGCAGAACTGTTTTGGACTGTGGAAGCCTTCTG
This sequence comes from Harpia harpyja, assembly GCF_026419915.1. Classification (NCBI taxonomy): domain Eukaryota; kingdom Metazoa; phylum Chordata; class Aves; order Accipitriformes; family Accipitridae; genus Harpia; species Harpia harpyja. Next base: position 74,921,809 of record NC_068941.1, read on the forward strand.
GTCTTTTCTTGCTGGTCAGCAACTTTCCATACAGAGCTGTCGGAGTCTGAAAGGAAAACACTCAAGTCACAAAAAGAAGGAGGGGTTTGCTTGGTTGAAATTAAAACACTGCAGAGACTGCTTAAGGAAGGATCAGTAATTGCCCTTCTGCATTCTCTGTTGCTTCGTGTGCTTTGATTTTACATGTTTGACCTATTCAAATTGTAAATTCATTAGACGCAGCAGCTGTTGCTTAATAACATACAGAGTTTCACTATAGGAACCTCATTGGATCACTAGCTTTATATTTATTTAATAAATAATAATTTGGAGATACTGTAGATACAGAGAAGTAGTCACAGGTAACTGTGGTGAGATATATCTAAACACTTTAGTTCTTTCTTACAGTGTTATTGCTTGTTATTTTTAAGTCTGCTATTCAGAAAGTGTCTAAACAGCTCAAGATGACCTTACTGCTTTGACACTAAATTACAGGACAGAGATTCTAGTGTCAAAATAGTAAAAAGAAACGCCAAGGAATCTATGGGTACGTCATTGCAAAATAAAGCTGTCAGCTCCTGCTTAGAGAAACATCAGATTTACATTTACTTCAACAAGTAGCAAACAGTCCTGACAAGTGAAATGTTTCTTATGTTTCATCCCTGAGAGCATTTAGAAGATGACAAATGCTGCTGCTTCTGAGAGGTTCAAATGCAGGTCATGATGGCACTAGGAGGGCAAGCCTGCTCAGCAGAAGCAAGCACGCTGCCCTCCCTGCGGTGCTTCCCAGTCTGAGCCAGGTCTCAACGGCTCTACTCATACAATGTGCTTCTGGTCCCCCTCCTCTCCCACAGACAGCCCCAGGGACAGGTCCTCCTCGACCACCTGATGAGACCCAAGAGCGTATAAGATTTGCAAGCAGCCACCACCACTTGCTACCAATGTGCAACATTTCTTGCTTGAAGTCTGCTGTCAGGACATCTTTTTCTTCTACAGGATAGTTTGTGACTCCTCAGAGGCTGTTTCCCACAGACCTGCATACAGAATTTCATACATGACACAAATACAAACATAAAAATCTTCTTCTGTCCTCTTGTGAGGTTGTTTTTTTTTTTCTTTGTTTCCAGAAATAATTGCTAGTAATGCTTTTTGCTGTTAATTTTGTTTAGTCAAAATCAGATTTCAGGAGAGTGTGAGGTCCTTGGCAGAAAAGAAATTTAAATAAAATATATCTGAATGATACACTAAATAAATTAAAGCTTAATCTTTAAAGGCTACCACTGGAAACCTTTAAAGACTACCACTGGATTGGTTTAATACTTTGGCCAGAGGGAAGGTTAACTTTTAAAGGCTATCCATAGCTTGGTTTGGTGCTTTGGTCAGTGGAACTGTGGCCTTGCCCCTGCTAACAGTGTTTAGCATGAGATCACAGTACACATCTCATTTTGTGGTTGATTTATATTGAAATTTGCAGTAGTAATGGTCTCAGGTTTTTTTAAATCTGTTTTAACACTTGATGGCATGATCCTAATTACACTAGAAGAGTTATTCTTTGCAACATATCCTATTATTCTTAATATAACCTCATAACTGTAGCTAAATCATTCTAAATATGCTTGGCTGAATACATTTGGATTTCTCTTGAATGCAGAGGCCAAAGTCTAATACTACCTTTGACGTCTAAGCAGCACAGGGAATGCTGCAGGAAGCCAGAAGCAAAAAAGACCCCATTACAAATGTTCAGTCTTCTAGTACTTTCTCTCCTTTTTGAACTACTCCTGACTTTGGGATAGGCATAGTTCCTTTTGCTTTTTGTTTCCCTCAGGTTGTATTCATTTGTTGGTTTTTTTCTTCAAACTAAGACATGCTCTTTTGATTGCAACATCCATTTCTTTACTGTAAATCCAACTTTTATAGTTCGAGATTACAATGTACACAAGTGTAACCTGCATATAAACATGAACTAATGTTTCTGGTCACACTTTATGACCAGTATTGGAAAAAATAGCTCTAGAAATCTTTGACAGTCAAAGGAGGTTTGTGCACACAGGATAGCACCAAGTGTAGTGCTCTCTCTTTTGTTCTTTTGTTAAATAGAAAAACCTTTGAATCAGTTAATCGTGATACTATCAAGAATTGTGGAATTCATAATGACATTCTTTAATAAAGAATTTTACTGTATGTTCAGCTTCCTAGGTATCTGCTACTTCTAGCAAGTAACACTGAAGGAACAGGGACATCAGATGGTCTGACCCTTCAGTGTAAATACTCTAGCAGACATCTCTTATTTTTCCTTTTTGTTTACAAAATGTTTATAGAAATGTAACAAAATGGTCAGGTTAGCATATATGTACATAACTTTTTTCTCCTTGTAGTCATGAAGTTTTCAAGGAGTTTTTAAGTTTTACTGTAGCTCATGGAAGGCTCTATTTCGTGATTTTTGACTGGAGCATACATACAGACAAATCCCCAGAGGCTCGTTTTATGTTGCTTGGAAACACAACTGCATGGAGCTACGGAGATTCGTATTGTTCTGCCTAAAAATCAAACTTGAAACACGTTCTTACAAAGAAGCAAACCAATTTTGCTGAAAAGTTTATTCAGAAACTAGTCCAAATTTCCAAATAGAAATTTGGAAAAAGTAACAGCTCTGTGTCTCAGAGTCCACGTTTCACACAAGTTTGGCATTTAGCATAGATACAGACCATGAAGGTTTGTAAGAGACAGGAATACAGATGTATAATGACATAGTTTGCTTATTGACATGGCTGTCTATATAAGACTTCATTAAAACATCACATAATACCAGGAGCAAACTTAAAGATATAAAATACAGTACAAATGAATTAAGTTTAAATCTCAATTCTGGTAAAAAAATCAGGGATAACCAGTCCAATGATAATGTTATCATTGAAGTTTATCAGCCTCCCACAAAAGCATCAGAAGAAAACAGCATTTCTGCTACAGAAAAATGTGGCCATTCTAGTTCTCATGAATATCCTTTGTCTGTACTTCATTACCTGAGACTGGTTTAGAAAACACTTCATGAAGCTTCTGGTTTTAAGCTTGTAAAGTTGATGCTGCCTTTGTTTTGTAGTTTTGCCGGTTGTGCCCCACCCTGACCATGTTGTTGATAAGCAGTGGTGGTTGCAGGTGTACCCTTGTCTTCGCTTGTCTTAACACTCTGCTCTCAAATTGTTGAAACAAAAAATGCCTCAGTTTCAGATGCACAGAAAATGGATCTTCTTCCTACACAGCTGCCTGTCACTGACACTGTCCTGGCACTGTGAACTCAGAAACTCTTTCTGTCACCCTACACAGGAGAGCTGATGAATTTAGACCTCAGTCATGGGACAATAATTCTTCTTAATAGTGCTTATGCTCTGAAAGGCCACCATGGAACAACATCACAGAACAGCTGAGGAGGGGGGGCACCTCTGGGGATCCTCTTGTCCAACTCCTGGCTCAAAGCAGGGTCAGTGAGAGCTGGTTGCTCAGAGCTATGTCCAGTTGTGTTTTGAATATCTCCAAGGACAGATACTCCACAACAACTCTGGGCAACCTGTTAATCAGCCTTACAGTAAAAAGGTGCTTGCTTATGTTTAAACAGAATTTCCTGTATTTCAGTTTTGCCCATTGCCTCTTGTCCTGTCACTGGACAGCACTGAGAAAAGCCTGGCTCCCTTTTCTTTACTCTCTCCCTTTCGGGTATTTATATACATGGACAAGGTCCCTCCGAGCCTTCTTGTCTCCAGGCTGAACAGTCCCAGCTCTCTCAGGCTCTCCTTGTCTGAAAGATGCTTCACTCCTTTAGTCATCTTCGTGGCCCTTCACTGGACTCACTTTAGCAAGTCCATGTCTTTCTTTTACCGGTTAGCCCAAAGCTCCACACCCCAGTTGTGGCCTCACCAGTGCAGAGTAGAGAAGAATTGTCACCTCCTTCAACCTGCTGGAAACTGTCCTCCTAACATAGCCCAAGATACAGTTGGCCACCATTGCTGCAAAGGCACACTGCTGGCTCATAGTCAACTATTTGCCCACCAGGACCCCCAGGTCCTTCTCCGCCAAGCTGCTTTCCAGCCCCAGTGTAGACTGGTGCCTGGGGTTATTCCTCCCCTTTTGAGCTTTATGAGGTTCCTCCCTGCCCGTTTCTCCAGCTTGTCGAGGTCCCTCTGGATGGCAGCATATCCAAGTAAGTGTATCAGCTACTCCTCCCTGTTTTGTGTCATTAGCAAACATGATGATGGTGCACTCTGTCCCAGTGTCCATGTCATTAATGAAGATGCTAAACAGTATTAGCTGCAGTACTGGCCCCTGGAGCTCACCATCAGTGGCTGGCCTCCAGCTGGATGTCGTGCTGCCGATCACAACCCTCTGGGCTGGCTGTTCAGCCAGTTTTCAACCTACCTCACTGTGCACTTGACTACTTTGTACTTCATTTACCTAGTTTGTACTGCATCAGCTTGCCAGTGGGGATATTATGTGAGAAAGTGTCAAAAGTCTTGCATTTTATTTCATTTTTAAGTACTTTTGCCAAGGAGCCCCTTAGACGTATTAATGAAGTTTTTTGTCACTTTTTCTTATTGCATAATTTTTCAAAGACAGTATTTTTGAGGAGTTTGCTGAATTTCGTCCTAATTTTAAGGGAACTTATGACATTTTAAAGTTTGACATTTAGAGAAATATGGTGTGCTTAGATCAACATGCTTGTTAATTTCAACATTTCAGCTAGTTTGTCAGTTATAAGAATTTTGAATTACTGTTTATGAAAAAAATGTTTTGGCAGGCCCAAGTAATTTTTTTTTTAATTCCTTATTCATGAGAATTGTTGAGATTTTGACTCTCTCAATTTGCACTGTGTTTTGCTAAAACTCAAAAAAATTGCAGGGCTGGAAAAAGTATGTGTTGTTCAACTCCAGTAGCTGTATACAAGAGCCTTTGTCTTCCCAGAAACCCAGATATAATCTATCCTGTGTATGATTACATAAAGGATTACCATTCCATATTCATTCTTCTCATCTTACTTGGAAGCTGTGCTGTGTACTCTTATTTACGCAATCCAATTAAAATGCCTTCATGGTTTAAAGTAGCAGCACTCATAATATTTGTAAGAGTAGTCCATTGTTGAAAAATCATAAATTGCAATATTTCTAAGTCAGCTATAAAACATTAATATATATGAGGAATTTTAATGCAATGAATGTAAATCAGAAAGAAATAATTACATTGTGTTGTTGATGAATATAATGGATGAAAACCTGGACCCACTGAAGTTTAAGAGAGAAGTTGTCATTGACTTGAGCAGAGCCAGGGTATTATCCGATACATGTGATTCTGTCTTTCATATGCATTCCTAAAGAGTCAATTATGTCCTTGCTTCATATTAGTATTGTGGTAGTGTCAAGAAGCCTCAGTGAAGACTGCATTCTGATAGGTATTAAACTTTCATGTGGCTTATTAGTCTAACACATGTCACTCCACAGACTGCAATAGGATCGTGGCAGCCTTATATAGTCATATATTAGCACAGAATCAGCTCCTTTCTCCCATTTTGATTCTGCAATAGAGTTTAAGGCTCAAGCTCTAAAGTAAGATCTTTTTTAAAATGACATGCTGGGTTTCTTCCTTTCAGGGCAGCTACTTTAGGTTCAAAAGCTCCTTTCAGGAGATGTTCTAGCCTTTTCTGAGACTGCCAGTTTTCACACTGGATTTTGCTCCTAGGTGAGCACACATACACATTCCCATGCAAGTCAGAGATGTGCCAGGGAACACAGAAAAGCAAATTTTCTTGCCTTAAAGTTCTTAATAGCCATGAGCCCTTGGAACTTTAAAATTTGAGGCTTAATTTAAACAACAGTTTCTAAGTAGCTTTAAAGATTACTTTGAGCAGATTTCTACATAGAAACCCCTTTCTCTCACTAAAGAACCTAAAAAAACCCCACCCAGGTGGCCTCTTTCATTGCCTGAAGATGTCAGATAAAAGCTTTCCAAATTGAAGAATGGCTTCTGCTTCTGTGTACGTGGAGCACAGAGCTCTCAGGTGAGTGACACAAGCCACAGCCTGTGCCCGTGACCAATGCCACCACAGCTGCTGTGGTGTGTATCTATGAGCCTAGTACAAAATAACATGCAATCAAACTTCTTGAAGTACTGTGCTCAGGATCTCTTGATCTGGAGATAGGCAATCTGACACTAAAATCTAACCTTGCTTTTATTAGATGGTTATATTGCTATATGCAGCCAAGGAGATTTCAGAGACGCCACAGTGTAATTAAAAAAAAAGCCCCCCAAACTTGTATTGTGATTAGGATCACTTTTCTCAGTAAAATAGCTCCTCTATAAGTTTCCAAGTGAAACTCGGGTCTCGGAATCTGTGCCAAATTAGGTGTCTTGGACCTTCAGTTTCTTGATTTTGTTCACTGAATGGCCCCATTATAAAGAACACCAGTCTTTACTTGTCCTTCCTTAAATTAAGGCATGTCAACACCTGACATTTCAGGATGGTGAAATGCAAATGTAAAGTGGAATAGATATTCTTGAATAATCCCGTGCTCAGACATGTCTTTGCTCTAAGAATGAGGTCCATGGCTCCTCAGGCATTCACTTCCTTCTTAACAAATGTGATGGCATGATCTCTGTTTGTTGGTCTGGAATTTAGATTATTAGTTGTCAAATGCTAGCTAAGACCCTACTCCTTATAAATCCCTGTGTTAAACTTGAGCAGGTAACAACATCAAATCATTATTAATTTTCCCAACTTGAACTTAAGTGTGTCCTGTTTTATATGTGGGTAGTGATGCTTTCTCTCATTTAGCTTGGTATTCTTTGCAGACAGTACTTCTATCCATCTGTATCATGCCCATTGTAAAGACAATGCATACCAGCAATATACAAAACAACATTTCTATTCTGAATTCTACTTAGTCATATCCATATTAAAGACATTTTTTAAAGCAGAACAAATATGGCTTTTAGAACGCAGAAATTTTAGCCATAACACATGAAGCCGATATTCAAGTCTTTCGTGTCCAAAACACAGAGCAGGCCTGTCACTCCTGTGTCACTAATATTAATGCCACATGACAGACAGTCAGCATGCTATAAGATATTACCATTTGTGAGCTGGTCATACCACTTTGGTCAGTGTGCGATATGAAAGTGAAATATGACAATGATCGGGTGATCTGACCAGGGTATCTCACTGATGCACTTCATAAATCAGCTGGAGACCATGCTATCTTTATAGGTATGAAAGCTTACTGGGAATGTTAACATGTTATTCAAAACACTTTGAGGTTAAGCAAATTTATGCTACAAGTTCATTTCTATGGATAGCTATATCTTGAAGGAAGTTGCCTGGCACTTTTTTTTAATTTTTCTTAGATTTCAAGTCAGTCCAAGTAGGTTTGCCGAAGATGAGTCCCCCAAGCACCAAAAATTCCTACTCTAGCACACCACCAGTACAAAGTCACTAGCACAGCAGAGTTCCAGCAGGTCCATTCATTAACCTTAGACCTCGTATGTACTCTGCTAAAACTTAAATCATCTTCAGGCAGTCTGAAAGTAAATTGTGATGCTAGTCTTTAGGTTGCAGCTCACCTTGCCTCGCTTTGGTGTGTAAAACAGAATAAATAGGATAGGACTTAAGACCCTTCTGACTGCTGCAGGGAAGTTTGATAGACTCTCATGGACCTTTACTCACTTTCCATCATGGGTGCTTGTCAAAGTTGACAGAAACTACTTAGACAGCCAAGTCTTTTCCATACATCTCTAAATTACCTCACCAGGCCAAAGGTTTTTATCAAATTAATTAAAACTGCATAAAGGTCAAGATTTGCTCCTGACAGCATTGATTTGCAAAGCAGTGAAAACTACTTCGTGTCTTTCACAGCTCGCTTTGAACCCACAGTTGTGATCCATCTGAACTACAAAATGTCACAACAGTCACTTGAGAAAAACCCCCAGAAGGATTTTGCCCAACATGATCAGCTTAAGTGTGCCCTTTGAGTTGGTATATAGTGAAATTCAAATGAAGAGTTAGAAATGTGACTAGTGAGACATAAATCATAAGGCACCTTCTTTCATTAAATAGCAGAATCAAGAAGGTTATTTTATTTTTAAATAGCAACCTTTTCTCATTTACAGACATTTATATTTTAAATTCAGTATCTTTTTGGCATAACAAAGTACTGTTGTCCAGTAGATATACTGTGGGCTACATTTGAGAGATTTGATTGCTAGCCTTTACTTATCTTCTCTTTTCCTAGCTGCACCAATTTTCAAAAATGTGGATTGGTCCCCATTTTCACCTTCTTTGAGAGAGGCCAAAAGGTTTGAGTAGGTTTGAAGGAAAGCGAAGCTGCTTAGCAAATTGCCTCCAGCTGATTTGTCATGCTTATATAACCTAGGGAGTAGCATTAAACAATTTGAGCATATGTAACATGACATATCAATTCCAAGCTTTAGAAATGATCCTCCTTTAGGGAAAGGTAATATGAAGACCATGATAATAGTTTCTTATACAAAGGTGTGCAAAACTTAGTTCAGATAAAGGACAGTTATATAAATCTGTCTCTAAATGAAGTAATCAGCTTAATTGCATGCTTGCCTTTAAGCATACGCATAATTCTATTGAGCTGAAGGGGAGCTCAGAAATCTGTGAAAGATGCAAGAAGTATTAACTTGTCCAAAGAGAAGTAGGGAGACGGGTGCTACAGCCTGTCAAGCCATATGTCTGCTGAAGGGGAGACTGAATTCCAGTCTATGCTCCAAAATTTCGCTGCAGGCTGATCTCCCCCTCCTACACAAGTGAGTGTGTCCTGGGCTACAGAGCTGGTCTTCCTCTGCTCTTCACCAGCAATTATTTACTCCTTCCATGTAAAATATAACAGTATCAACAGAAGGGGCTGAACTAAACTAATTCACAGAATAGACCAAGAAACACTGTGAGTTTAAATCCTTTTGGAGAGAAGAGGACGATCTCTGTTACCCTTCCCATGTGGGGATATTTACTGCCCCCTCAGCAGGGTCAGAACGAAACCCGGTTCCTCTCCTCAGCCTTTACTACCAGGTAATTTAGGGTGGTTTGTCACTCAGTGATACTTGGTATAGTTTTAGTTCTTACCTTTCCTCAGAAAGGAGCCTGACTGAAGACTGAGTGCCATTAGAAAGCAAGGTGACTGAAATGAAATGCTGCAGTGCTAATCATAGTGGATTTAACCCATTGCCACTGGGCCGTTAAGAGACATCTGTGCTGACGTCCTTGATGCTGTGCTTCATACCCACAGCAAAGGGACCATTAGCCCCTGTCTACGTTGCTGAGCCAACTCCTGTAAAAACAAGCCTGAGCAAGATCGGTGTTGTCAGCATTGGGTGGATCTTCAGTCTGTGAGCTGAGTCTTCTTGAATTATGGTGCAATACACACCTACAACAGAGTCAGTATGCGCCATAAATATCACAGCCATAAAAGCATACTTGGCTGAATCCAGTCATGGCGTATCGGGCACAGAAAGTATGCAGAATTCAACAGAGCCTTGTCCCACTTGCCCCCAAGGGTTAATTTGGCCTGTTACCTTTCTTCTCCTGTTAACATTTATTTGCACCTAATAAGGCATGAAATTATTACTTGTGGTATATGTCTTAACATTTAATCCCATGGTGTCATATTTTAATTGGACAGAAAGAGTATCTAAATGGTTCTAACTCCCCAAGGATGCAGTTATCTAGTAATAATCACAACCCTTGAAACTCCCTTATTACTTTTATTAAAATAAAATCCTTCGTGACTGAAATACTACATATTTTCTAAATTGCATCAAAATGAATTTGATGGTTTAAAAGAACAGATTGCAAATTCAGTTCATACAAGGCTGCCCATAAGTGATAGCTTATAGAGCACCTTTCACGTTCCAAGTCCCCTAGCTATAAAATGGTAACACTTCAAACACTCAAGAAATGTGGCTGAGGGCATCACATCTTTATACATCCCATGAGGGGGCTGTGAGGCTCAGACCAATAAGTATGGTTTGAGGCTTCAGCCCTTCTTATGTATATTATACAGTATGTGATCAGCTGGAAATGAAGCACCATTTGTTGTCACCTACTGGGCCCTAGCTGATTAAGTCACTCCACGCAAATCACAAAGAAAAGAAATGCAGAAGAGAAGCTATCGCTCAAGTTTCAGCTTAGTCCTTTGGGCTACATCTATGCTAGTCAATGAAACAGGGCAGGACTCATTTTCTGAATCGGAGGGTAAGAGGCAAAGCACAGCTAAATGCACAGAGCTAAATCCTCTTCTCCCTCGCCCTTATGCCCAAACAGAGGAGATACAGTCCCTCCTGACCCCAGCCCAGCGCAGGCACCTCTTAGGAGCACCCTGGGTGCACACCAAGGAGGCAACCTTGATCCAGCCATGAGCCAGAGTGTGTCAGTGCCTGGGCCATTCCTGCTTACTTGGATGGATATCACACAGACCATGTGTGAGAGAGTACAGGGAGTTTTCTTATCACTTGAAATAAAGTCAGCTCTAGTTTGAAGCTTGCTGCAAAAGAAGCAGGAAAAGAAAAACATTTAAGAGTGAAGTCTAGCTGGTGTAACTGAAATTATGGAAAGTATTTAAGTAGATGGAAAATAATGAACTTTGCTGGAATGTGTAAGGACATCAACACTAACTTATAATGGTCTGCTTGAGGTAAAGAAGAAACACCAGGAGACCTTTTAAGACCCCAGTGTTCTTGTTTTTCTGTTTTAGTGAAGATGCTATGAGAGCAAATGGAGCCCCAGAAGAGCCTGCCCAGCAGAAAGCACCCCCTCCTAGCAAGCACATTGCCCCTCACTGTTAATTGCAGCGTACCAACTCCTGACACCTTTTTAATAGGCAAGGCGGGAGGGAAGGTGGTATTTTGTTATAGGTCTTTATAAAGTACTAAAAGGCAAATTTTAAATGCTCATTACACTTGAGTAGCTCCACTCTACTTAAACATTGGCTCCAGGTTTACTTCATTATCCTCTTACCAGTAATTAAGCTACCTAGGGACAATCAGCAAATAATAAAATGCTGTGGCGGAGGAAATTAGTTTAGACTACAAAGAATTGAATGAAATTATTGTGCAAAATAGAAGAAAGAAACAGCATATAAAAGATATTTAGCTATCTCTAGATAAATACATTCTAAGGGCCATAATATTTTCTCTACATGAAATATATAAATTGAGGGTTTGGAGAAGGCCCTACTCATTTCTCCTCAATGCAGTTTATTAAGTAAATATGGCCTTTCATTCCCACTAATGTCTGATCAATGGAGCAGTCATTTTCCTAGACTTTCAGCTGTCTGCAAATCAAAGGCTAAAGGTAATGCTTGAATGAAGCATATCTTTTGTCTACCTCTATCTTCCATCTCATTGAGTGAAGAGTATGAAGGCATAAATGCATGGAATAAGTGATTTCTCCTACCTAGAGCTAGAAACAAGCAAAGCATTCGTGTCAGGTCATCCTGGAAATGAGGCCAGAAGCTTGGCTAGGCATGTCTGTGCTATTTTCCGCCTCCTGCTCTCACCACAGCTCATGTAGGGAGACTGTAACTTTCTTTACTTGTCCTAGGGAAACTTTCCTGTCCCTGAGCCCTAGTCAGAGCAGGGCAGGACATGTTAACAACTGGGTTGAGAAGAAGTGAAATTGTTTGAACTTTTGTGTTGATTTTATAGCATATACTCCAGAAAAGGAGTACGGTATGACCATTTGAGAGAAGGAGAAGCAGAAGTGAGGGAGGAGATTTTATTTCATGCAGCCACAGTAACTCCTAGTTAAATGATCTCGGTTCATTTATCTGAACTAGATTAGAAGATGAGTGACACACAAGGGATGTAAAACATAGCACTTGACTGCTCCTTCTCATCCACGCTGCAAACACTGATGTAAAAATCTGTGGGGGTTAATTGATTCCTACAGATGTGAAAGAAAAATCAGCCATCAGAAGGCAGGTAAATTTCCAGAAGCAAAAGCCTTACGCCATGAGGGAGCTACATTAAAGGAACAACAACCCATGGCTTTTTAAAACTTGATGGGTGGCAAAACACAAAAGAAACTGAGTACCTTCTGTTGCATTTAAGGGTAAAGAAGTTTGGCAGAAAATAAACCCCCTTGCATTCCAGCTTATCCTCAGATATCACAGGGGCTGGGGGCAGCTAGGTTTAGATTCTGAGTGTTGTCCAATTCAACACTATAAGTCCAGTCGTGTTCAATATATCGAACTATCACAATTACGGATGCACTAACAGCACACTGTACTTTCAATTTAGTCACATTCAACAAACTAGAATGGCCAGACTTAAGGAGTTTGGTCACGTTCAATGAACTATCACAGCTAGATTTTAATGAATAGTATGTTTTATTAAAGAACCAGGAGTACAGGTTCTTTTGGATTGCCAGTGATAACTACACTGTCTGCAAAGCTCGTGCAAATAATAATAGAGTCAACTAGAAGCACATTAAATTATGGAGAAACTCTACAGACACTTCTAAGTTTCCTGGGGAAGCATTTGATATAACCGAGGGTTTGAATCATACCCAATAGGCCTCCCTGGGGGTGGGAAGAGAAGTTCAGCCCAACAGCTGATCCCAGAAGTCAGCAATATCCTCCCAACTTGTCTATGATGGCATCTTCCCCAGCATTCTTCCTCTCTTAAGCCCTTTTATACTACTTTATTTTTTAGGTGGAGCTTGAGTGACTCTAGTCATACATACCTTTATTATGATTGGTGTAAAATCTCCTCACTTTACTTTTAAAGGTATATGCTAGAGAAAATTCAGAGCGCATGCTCAGTGAGGGGTGGTAGCACCTTGGAGGCGGGTAGCTTTTGGGATGGAGGTGTGTTTTGTTATTATAATGAGATTATAATGGGTAAAGTTCACCCAGAGAACATGATTTAGCATGTCACTACTCCAGAACTGGGCACTTATGATATAAATCAGAAGTAAGACAATGGTATTGACAGAACCCCCTTAATTTCACCTCCTTGCTTCAGTGGATTCAATACAGGGACCCACCATTCTTGTTCCTATCATTCTAGTTCCCTGTCCCTGAAGTGATACCACAGAGCCTGGCCATGGTGTCTCTACTCTGCTCTACCCTCTGTGTTGCTTCTCAGAGTCAGTATACCAAGCTCCCCTGGTGTTAGCTAACATCTAAGGCTGCAGGTTATGTTGCTTAGGGAATTATTATGGAACAGATTCCTTGCATATCCACTGCATTCCACCCTGGAGATTTACCTTCCCTTAAGAGGGGGACATATCAGTAAGTCACCTCCAACAATCATTTCACACCTTCATGATGCACTTTAAAGAAAATCATGCCCTGGACCTTAAATGCTGTCAGGTGTTTTCATCAATTCATCAGTTACAGAAAATGGCTGTGCACAACTGCTGTTTGTAAACATGATGGACACCTTTGATACCACAGGAGAAAAAGGCAGACTCTCTCTTCTCTGTGTGACTCCTAAGCACTTAATTTGTTAATACAATGTATTTTTCACAGAACACATCTCCCCCTCAAACAGCTGAATTTGTTCAATTTCACACTGCAATGGGCAAATTGAAGACAGCTGGCTTTACTCATCTGTGATTTTTTGGTTTTGGTTTTGATTGATTAGTTGCTCTGTTTCAGGTTTTAGTGGAAGGAGAAATAAATAATGTAGCCAAACTGCTAACAGTATATTTAAGATTTTATTATTGTGCCAGTACTGTATAACCTTAAATTTTTAGGGCATAACTGAAGCAAGGCTTAGTGAAAACAAATGTATCCATGGCAGGGTATGAAGATCCACCTGGGTTTAGTAGCTCTCTGATTTAATATATTAGGGCTTTAAAATAGAAAAGAGCTAAAAAGGAAGTAAGGTCATTCCCTGTATTTATACCTCTCTTTATATTCTCTGCTGTCCTGATGGTATTGCCATCAATCCAATTTTACTGTAAGGTAAATATATTTGGTATATTTCTAAAATCCGAGGCTCCTGAAGTCATGTGATTATAACTCCTTCTTTTTTAGCTTTAGTAAGTTCTCTGTCCTCAGCGCTGCAGTGAAAACTTTATGAATTCTAAAAAGTCAAAAGCCAAAAGGCAAATACAAAATCTTAAAATTATGTGGGTCTTTGAAATATACTTTTAGTCCTTCGTTATGATACTCACAGGGTCTGGCTCTATATTTTTGAGTATGCGGGGTAGGTAAGGCTGAATACTTAAGTTCGATTCACAGACATAGCAACAGAATACACCTCTGCCTGGGATATATTCCTTTTGAAAAAGGCTTGTGTCCTATGAACACCATCAATGCACTTAACTGCAAAGAAGCTTTTCATAGGCTATTTCAAGAACCTAAACAGGTTCTCATACATTGTAGAAAAACTGACTTGAATTATTCTTATTTCATTATCAGGACTTAAGAATAATAGCAACCTGTTTTAAAGTATTCTGTTAGACCCTTTACATAGTTTTCCTTATCTGTTCTATCAGAGCTATGTATGTATAAAGAAATCTTTTTTTTTTTTTTAATTAATGGCATGCTGAGAGTAATGGATTTTGTTGATTGAAAGGAAAAGAAATATAGGCTGAGTTGTTTTTAAACTGACAGGAAAGTAAGACATTTTCTGATACTGGGTAAAAAAATTATGATGTACGTATGATGAATTGTATGATCTACATTTTGGAACTTAAAAAGTGACATTTAATGTGGTGTATGAATTGTTAAATAAATATTAGTAATGGTGTGGTTATTTTTCTCAGTCAACTATCCTAAGTGGAAATTTACTAAAAAACTTAAATACACTTTCAAAAATGATCTCTCGTAAAACTGCTAGAAGGTTGTAAGCAGAATCCTGTGGTTATAAGCAGAATCCTTGCATTATACAAGTTGAAATGCATTATACAAGTTGATAATGATGTAATGGTAAATATTTTCTCTAAGAAAGCATAGTTAACAAGTACGTTCCAAAGTGTGCCAGTTTAAATTCTCCCAAGAAATGAAGCCTACTATGAAAACTCACTCGGTAGGAGCTGTTATCCAACTGGTGATATAAGCATGACTTTTTTTCCTGGCTCTAAAAATGGAGGAAAATGAAAGTTGGAATATGCTACCTTGCTAATCTTGATGTAACCTTTCCTGGGATAAAATATTAAATTTTTTTTTTGTCCAACTAATACATCATAAATTATAATTCTATCAAAGTCTGTTAGGTGGCTTACTGAAAGACTGCTATTCATAGCATGCAAAGTCACTTCTGCAGGAAGAACATAATTTCTTCACAAAGGGGGTTTTATTTTTTCTTCCAGTGCACTGTATTTGAAATTCTTTTATATTGATTTCTTTTTTAATTTTTAATGTAAACAGAATATGGAAGGCTCGATGATAATCAAGATCTATTATAGCACTATATTTAGTTTAGAAATAATAAAAAAGATAAATAATGAATAGGTGGCAAAGGCTTATCTTCCTCCCCAGCCTGCTCCATGTAGCGCTTTGTTCCCAAGTTACTGGCATTTTCAATAAAATGTATCAGTAAATTTAGTCAATTAAAACTTTATTGTGATTTAATAGTAAGATTTACCCTACTTGTGGAGCTCATGGGAACTCAGAAACTTCATTAAACTTACAAACTCACGTTTCTTTTCTTTATTAGGCTTCACATTCATAAATATAAAGCACATGGTTGGGGCTACCATTTCTTAGCCCTTTCACTGCTGCCAGGCTGTGATTGTGTCTTGACCGTGTTTTTAATGGATTGTGCATTCAGAAGAACAGAACGTGTGTGGTGTTCCTGCAACCTGCAGCTATTCAAGAAGACTACCAGGTATTACTAAGACATGGAACTAAACACACGCTTGAGCTCTAGAGCTTGATTTTCAGCCACTAGCATCAGTGCAAATACACAGTAGCACCATAGAAATGATTACTCGGAAGGAGTACATCGAGTCCAAGCTGCTGGATGTCACTCAGAGATCAGAAAACATAACAGACACAGTAATATCAGTGACATGATTGAAAACAGTAAAGCTCTGTGCCCTCTATCTTTTCTCCATGTAGACTTATATCCCCACTGCACAGTGAAGGTGTCATCAACTAATGTCCCTCCTGGAGATCCAGGTGATGTGTCGGGCCCCAAGCTGGGGAAACC
Organism: Harpia harpyja; assembly: GCF_026419915.1. NCBI lineage: Eukaryota > Metazoa > Chordata > Aves > Accipitriformes > Accipitridae > Harpia > Harpia harpyja. The sequence continues at coordinate 74,937,952 of NC_068941.1, forward strand.
CTAAGGAAGGCTCACAGCCACCTCATACGCCAAACCTGGGGTGGGGTGCCTGTTCACAGGGAGTCAGCTGTTTGGTGTTGCTTCTGCAGAAGAGCCCAGACACAGCTGTCATGGTGGGACATGTGCGTTCACATCCTCACCTATTTCACTGTGAGGGTTGTGTTCCTTACGCTCCTCCCAGTGCCTCCAGAACAAAACGAGTCACGCCAGCAGGACAGCCCAGGAGGGGTTGCACTATCGCTAGCTGTGCTCTGAGGACTCCTGGTCCCTCCTGTTAGCAACATTTTAAAGGAATTAGGCAAGGTCTTATTTTAGCAACTTTGTCGAGCATGTGCTGTATTAAAAGGAGGGATTCCTCTGCTTTAACTATTTAGATGTACAGCTGCACAGCGGTTTGCTTGCCTAATTCCCACTTAGGACATTTAAGTCTGATTTTAGGTGCATTTGAGATCTTTAAAAATCTTGTTTATTTCCTACTTAAACCTGAAGGTGCCCTATGGCTTTTTGTGTCTGTATTTTTGCTTCAGGGTGCATGGGAAACAGTGAAAGACTTGGCAGCAAAAGCACTTAGTACCTTGCGTATACTTATGAATCTTGATGACACTCTTGATATGTGCCACAAGGATTCACTCAGTAAGTATTCTCAAGACTCATTTGTCCCACACATAAGAAAAGGTCATGTTTGCACCCATGGTTTTTATCCTTCTCGGAGCGCTCACCTGGAATGTGTAATACCCAGTTTCAAATCTCTTCCTAATTTCTTCCTTCACTGCTGTGATTATTAAGCACCAATATATTCCTGGATTGGAAACATCTCTTCAGGTTGAGCTGTTGCACTTCTACCTGCATAAAGGAATACAGACTTTAGTCCTAGGGCCACAGGAATAACAGCAGCTGGAGATGATGGCTGTGGGGCCCAGGCTCCTGCTCCTGAGCTCATCGCATCTTTTGGTTCATGCGGCTGGTGCTGAGCTCCTGTTGGACCTGCAAACAGAGAACAGCCTTGCTGCAGTTTGTTTCTGGTCGTTCTCCGACACACACTTAATAACAGGGGCCGAAGTGGAGGCCCTTGGGCAATTTTACACCTGGAAGGGAAGGCAGGGGTTCAGGACCCAGTTCTGAGCCCTTTGGGGGCCCTCGCACCCCCATAGGAAAAAAAGAGGTTAATCCATGGAGAAAGAGATCCCTTACATACACTTAGGTTGCTTACATCAGTGTTCATAACAGCCGAAATGCCTTCATGCTTGCAGCTGGCGAATTAAAGCGTATCTGTGAAAGTCTTAGGAGCAAGACATCTCTAAATTTATTTTTCAGGTAGATACTAGTGGAAAGCATTTCCTTACAGATGAAAGAACTCCATTCTAACAAAATTGGCCTATTTATAAATAACCTCTCTCTTCTGGTAAAGTTGCTGGACTACTATATATACATACTTCTTTGCTGAAGTAGGTCTCATCTGCATGAGAAAAAAAGGAATTTTGTCTCTGACTTAAAAGCAGAAATAATGCTTCCAACAAGTAGGTCCTGTAATAACTCACACTTTTTATGATCTGTAGTTGTCTTACATTCAGCAAGGCTCAGATAAGAAATAGAAGAGAGGAGAGTAAAGAGAGTGAAGAAATAATGTTTAGAAACCAAATGTCACAATTTTTTTTGAAGGAATCAAGATCCTTCTAGATATTGCCACTCTATTTCTTATTTTGGTATTTCTATAAATTCGTTGTTGGCAACAGTCTCACTCATGATAACGTTCAGGGGCTTCCTCCACTAAATTTTACATCTCTCTTACACATACAGATGATTTTCTGCCTATTGGCAATTTTTGATGTTGCTGGTAGAGGAAAGTCATTCAAGGTGGAGGAACTTCTTTGGCTGAGTTTTGTGGGGGACTCCAGCAGAGAGGAAAATTAAGTGGAACTTCATGGCACTGCTTCCTTCTTGCCTCAGAGATCTCTTCCTTCAGTGCCTGCTTCCTCAGGGATGTCGTTGAATCGTTATTTATGTACATACATGGGAAGTAAAAGTTGAGGGACACAAGGTTTTGCATCCTGTTTTGAATATAGGAAGCCTCTGCACTCCAAAGTTGTTTTCATTCTTTGGTGAAAATGTCACACAACATTTGATTCCTTAAATTCAACTTCACCTCCACGAAGAAGAGATCGTTGCAATGCTTGCAGAAGTTCTGCACTCTAAGCAGAGGGAACTGATGGTATTTTAAATCTTCCTAGAAAGACTATTACTAAGCAAAGAAGATCTTGTAAAGTAAGGTGCATAGTACGCTGTCTCCCTGCTGTAGCTTGAGAACAGTTTCATTACATGTTATTAAAGCTGGCTGGAAATTTTCAGCTGCTTTGGAGTCTGCTGTCAGTGCCTGGGTTTTCATCTGAAATTGGAACGCCACCAAATTCAAACAAATATTGGAACCCTATGTGCAATGGAGGACTTGTTAGCATAGCTCCATGTGTTACAAGCCATATCTATATCTAGCACATACCGCACTTCTTTTTTAGCAAAAATGACAGAAGTCTCCTGTTTTACAGGCAGATTGGTCTTCTTGCTGACAACGTCGGTTGGGGATTCAATTCCTCTTTTTCAGTTCATAATGCTGCAGAAGGTTGGTTGTTGCAGATTTAATTATTCTTCATAGGAGCGGTGAAGACAAATGTATGTACCTTCCCTCTACCCAGGTCTCCTTAGGTATTTCTCTTCTTTTTTCTTTTTATTGCTCAAGAAGGATTTCTGGCAAAGCATTTATTCCTTCTGTGTGTTTCAATGGAGCTAAAAAAAAAAAAAAAAATCTGTTTTTTTCTGCCCATATATCCTTGCTTATAATGGACAGTTATAGGTAGTGGGATATGGATCCTTGACAAAAAATTTCCCTGCAGCACTTATGATGGGCTGTGTTTGCTGCCAGTCCCCACCCTGCTGCAAGGAAACGTGAGGCTGGCAGCAGAGGCTGGGCTGGTCCCTGCCAAGGGGAGCTGCTGCAGCCGGCAAGGTGGGCACAGCAGCAGCGGCACGGCTGTGATGAAGCTGGAGCCTGCAGGCAAGAGCTACTGAATGGGGTCAGGGATCCTCTCGAGGGCTGCCAGGCTGCAGTGTGGGGGAAAGGAGGTGGCAGAGGGCTGGTGCCGGGTCCCGTGCAACCTACCCTACCACAGACCTGGCACTTGTTCACTCTTCATCTAAGTCAATACCCTGACGTGCCTCAGGCTGCTTTCCTGTGCCGCAGCTGTCTGTCTTGACCTTCTTCTAAGTACAGAGAAACAAAAAGTCAAATGTCTAATTAAGCTGCCATAAGATGATTTGGTGCCAAATTGCGTCTCTGGCTCTGTATTTAACCAGGAAGAGACCTTTGACTTTACAACACACCTATTCATAGAACCTTTTTATTCTTTCCTATAATTTATGCCAGTCTGGGACTTCACTGTGGGAGGAGCACTGCAGTTAACAGGTGAATAGGGTATGCCCATCTCTAGTCTGAAGTCAATGTGTTCATCTCCAGTACTGAATTTACTCACCTCTTGCTGCCTTTCTAAAACACCAGATGGGCAGCAGAATGTATTTTGTATTTCTTACTATACCTCTTGTGTCAAAAAATAAAAAAACACACTTTACTAAGACTGATACCTAGAAAAAAGCCCACGTCATTCACACTTCTTTCCATTAACTTATGTGCTTTGTTACTGGTAATGATATTCCATGGTCTCCATCTCGATGTTGACCATATTTCAAAGATGAAACAAATCTGAAAAACCAAATTATTTTCTCTTGGAAACGTCTGTTACTGACTGTATGGGGAAGGACAGATCTTGCTGTGAAGACACATTTTCACTGTGCTGAAGAGGAGCAATGAGCTGTCTCCAAAATCCTGCCACCACCATAGTAAGAGAAATCCACTGAAAATTTTCTTAGCTCCAGTCACTGGTGAACTACACCTTACTACGTGTGGTGAATATAGTGCTTGGAATTTGTTTTTCCTGGGGAATCTTGACAGGGACAGGAAAGGGCATTATACATCACCCCAGTATTTTGTTTTCCTTTCTCTATCCAGATAGAAGGAACCTGTTTCCATGGGGGCTTAGAACAGGAATAGCATTGAAAGAGTAGCCAAACACCAATTCTGTGTTCAAACACAGCAACTGCTATGGGAAGGTCTTTGATCAGGTCTAGAGAGAAGAAAGTGCTATCATCATTTTTCTAAAGGATGCCATGGCTTGCCACAGTGAAAGAAAAGAAGAGAAAAGAAGAGAAAAGAAGAGAAAAGAAGAGAAGAGAAGAGAAGAGAAGAGAAGAGAAGAGAAGAGAAGAGAAAAGAAAAGAAAAGAAAAGAAAAGAAAAGAAAAGAAAAGAAAAGAAAAGAAAAGAAAAGAAAAGAAAAGAAAAGAAAAGAAAAGAAAAGAAGGAAAAAAGAAACCTTTGGGGAATTAAGTATATAAAGTGCCTCAGCATGGATAACCTCAGTAAGTAAATTGGAAATGCTATTATTCATAACTATGCAGTCTTAAATCAGCTGGTCCCTGAACCACATCCAGAACTTAGGTACCAAAAATTAGTCTACCGCTCTCCCCTGTTCCCTGCAGCCCTTGCAGAATTAGCATGTAACATCTTTGTATTATGAATTCAAGGGGAAAAAATCTACTTGAAAAAAAAACCATAATAAAAGAACAGAAGAGAGGGGAGAATGATTACCAATTCTCTTTAGAAAAGAGCCTATTCTCTTTTTCTCTCATGGATACTATAAAAATTTACCACCATTAAGAATCCTCTCTAGGGTATTGAAATTTTGCGTCCTCCTGTGTCCTTCTGAAGACCCATGGCTTGTTAGTTAGCTAACAGTGCTTTTTCAATGCCTCTATATAGCCTCCAGCCCTGCCTGAAGCCACAGCAGACAATTCCTTTGACATTGCTTCTTGCCAGCTTCCCTTGCTCTGTCTGTGGTTTAAACAAAGCTCCCAATTCTGATATATCCCATTCTGAATAATACAGGATATGGGAGGCTGCTGCTTGATGCTCAGTTAGCCAGCTAATGACCTGCAAAATGGGTGTATATAGATAAAAATTGGTTGCACAGAAAAGACTTCTTTTATCTTACAAAATTATATTTAGGAAACTGACAATTTCTAAGATTTCTTCTTCCCTCAGAGTGTAAAAGCTTTTCACAATCAGGATCCCCCACTTCCAGCCAGGACAATATTGCTTTTTACAAAAATTCTTATGATTTTGTACTATACACTGGGTGTGTTTCAGGCAGGTTTCACATCCATCTGGAATGTCCATCAACACTGGACATGTAATATCTTTATTGCACATTTTTCTGCCATCTAAGGAAAGATTGCCTATTCCCAAGGTAGATTTCAGAATAGGAATAGTGATCGATCTTGGGACACTCCCTCTGCTTCCCTGTCAGATGGTGCGACTCCAGGGGTCTTCTGCTCCCCAAAGAAGCCACCAAACAAGGACATCACCTGTGACATGAAGCTGCCGCATTATAAATAAATGGAAGTACTTACTTTTAAGAAGATTCTGCAGTGCTATTTGACCTCATGGGTTTGCATGAGCTGTTTGTATGCTTGTCTACCAGTCAAGTCTAAAGATCATGGCCAAAGCTTTGTAGTATTAAAGATTCATCCTTTCTTTTCTCACAAAAGTGAAGGAGGTGCACACACAGATAGTCCTCTGTATTCATGAACTACATAAGCTGTTCCACTATTGTCACCTCTCTGGCACTGTTTGCTTTATGGTAATGAGTGTACTAGTTGCATTAACAGGAGCTACTGCATTTTCATTTGTGCTGCACAGGCTTTTACAGAGGTAAAAAGCCTGGGACCCAATCAAAATCTTTAGAAGAGCTTGAGAAGACCTTGGTGGAAAAGTGGTAGGCTTTGGATCAGTCTCTGCATTGCAACGTGTATCTCTTCAATGTGAGCCCCAAACAGTTATCACTGTTTTCAAGGGTAAGCTTGGAAGAGATCATTAATGCAGTGACTGATGGAAGTGAATTGCTTTGAAAACGGAAGACTGAGATGATTATGGCAGGTCACAGCAAGATCAAGAAGCAAAGTTCTCAGTAAGAATCTCCTTACTGGAAAGAGAAAAGAGCTGGGGGAGAAAAAAACCTTGCCTGTTAATATTTAAGAGTTCTCTCTTGTGACGGAAAAGTGTGGCACATATCTGAAGGAATTTATAAAGATTGTATGACAAAATAGTAGAAAGTTATAGAGATTTCTCTCAGTTACTTCCTTTTCTTCCATGCTACATACTAAAATGCATGACTATCTTGAAGTAATCCTGATAATCGGGGTGTGTTGGATAAGGTAATATTCATTATGCAGTAACATTTATATGCTAAAGAAATGCAAATCTTCAGGGAAAAATACAAAATTTGAGTCATTTCCTCCAGAGGAAATTTTTGAGATACAATATTTCACTTTGTGCAAATTTCTTACCACAGGAGATAGGGTCCTTAAACTGCTTTTTTTACCTAAAACAGGTGACTGAATGACAGATTTCATTCTTTGTTTGTGATAGTCCTCTAACCAAGTGACTTCAGTCTGTGGTTTGTAGCACGTGACGTTTGCTGAAGAGGAAAAGGATATGCTTCAAATGTCCCTGCTTGGGATGAAGATATTCCTTATATAATAATATTCCTGCAATCTGGAAGATGCACAAAGGCTTAGCTGATACTAGTGGTAATATCAAGTGAATTCAAATTAGATATGCTCATTGCAGATCAAAGACACTGCTTAATAGTGTCATGCTGTTATGGTTGGGAAAACAGAGTGCTCTGTTTCATAGAGCTCAAAGATTTTTCTTTTCAGTCCTCTGAATTTCAATGACTTTCCCAGCCAGGATCCTTCACTTCCAAACTTAAATCTGTAAGCAAAACCTGAACTCCAGATAAACTGAACTCCAAAGCCTTTTCTGTCATCTGCCTACAATTCTCTCATGCAACGAGTACTGCATTTTAGACAGAAGCCCTAACCTGTACATGGAACCAAGACAGATTAGTTAATTTATAATGCATTCCTGAAAGGGGGCTTGCCATCAAACTTGATTTTGTTACAAAACTTATTGCCAGGAAGTTCAAAATGTAAGTATAGTTCCTTATCTGTTTATAAAGGAGTTGAAAAAAAATTCGCTATAAGGCATTGCTAGAGAAATTAGAAGTCAGTAAAGCGTGATATGAAAGGCAACCAAATCCAGTGCTATTTCCTGATGATGTAGTTAGCCACATACTGATACACGACATGGAAACACTGCATTAAAAAGTAAACTGTTTTTCCTTTTTTTAAAGTAAATCTATTATATGGTGATCATATCATAACAACAAATTTCCTATTAGAAAAGACTTCTACAACAATAATAATTAAAGCCATGAGCTTACTCAGAAATAAACCCCATGTTTTATTCCCCATTTTAAGTTGTAGGCACCCCGTTTAGCTGCTGTTCACATTTTGATAATCAGATACTACATGTTACCTTCAAATCAATGAGAATTGTTTTCAGCGCTGCCATTGATTTTGCATATTTCAGACTAAAATAATTATATATTGAAAAATGTAGTTAAAATATGTTGAAGACTAGTTAAATTTCTTACAAAGACTAATGCACAGTGGAGATGTTGAGAAATTTCATTGCTGTTAAAGCTGACTACGTTATTTTAGACAAAATTCATTTGACTGACAGCATGCTTTTGCTAAATCTGAAACTGGAGATCTTCCAATCAGCCAAGCACTAAGGAAGAAAAGAGAAAGCCTGGGAGAGGCCATCCTGTGTATTAGCTCTGTTCCTGTACGTAGATAGAAAAGGTTTAAGTTCTTCACGATCACCTGCGTGACCTCCTGCATGGTCACCAGTGACGCAGTAGGAATACTTCCAGTGAAGCAAAACTGCAACATGTAAGGGCATCCCTTGTTTTGAAATGTTTAATTTGAGGCATTTTGGTTTGAAAAACTTTCATGAAATTCCAGACCCAATTTTTTTGTATCTGAACATTTTTCAGATGCCAAAAGAAGCCTGCATGCATTCCTGTTGGCATGGCCTGGGCCAGGGGCAGTCCACATAAAGTTGTCTATGAACCCTGGGTTTTATTTTGGGCATTTGTGCTCAGTTACCTCAAACAAGAGTGCTCCATACTAGGAATGAATTAGTTCTCCCTCACAGAGCTCTGTGCCTTGTACAATTGTGTGTATTGAAACGAGGAACCCTCACACCAAACATCTCAACACACTTCTGCTTTTGTGAAAACATTTTTAGAGTATTGCTTTTGGGGCCAACACAAAGCAAGAACCCAGATCTGAAATACCAGATGTTGCTGCCCAGAACTGTTGTTCAGTTATTCACTGTGGATGTCATGACTTCTTGGAATGTTTGGGGAACCACAAATGAACAGTGCAGTTGGTTTCTTAAACATTTAATTCAGTTATCCAAACTGCTGGTGCCAGAATTCTCTAGGTATAAACTGGAAATTAATGTACTGGTGTAAGCTGAATGAGGAAATCACACATGGGCAGAAATGTCCTTGTAGGCCTGACCTGGCATGCAGAGTGCCACTTGGATCACCCCGTGACCAACACTGCTTGAGAAGACACAGTCTCTTCCCAGCTTCCTTGTGGGCATCATGAGTGGTGGCATAGTTGAACTACTCACCCATCCAGGCAATACCTGGACAAAAAGTCATTTATAAAAATGTGCGTGTCTTTTTAAAAATGCCCATAAGCCTTTGCATTCCTCTGTGTCTCTGCTTTAGGACCCCTGTGGTCCTTAAGTATAGTAAAGCCACCGGAGTTTTTCTGAAAAATATCATCCATTTGTTTTTGGCAAGATTTTCCCTTGTTCCCGTTGCTAAACATTTATACAAATAGTCATGCTGATTTCACTAAAACTACTCACTGGATTATGAACTTCTCAGTTCAACCACATGTTTTACAAGAAAGTCCTTACAGACCAGGAGGTTGCTAAGATGATTAATGTGGTGAAGAGTTTTATTCTTTTCTTCCTAGTGGAGCTCTAACACAAACTCTAGTACACAGAATATTTGACTTGAGTTTTTACGGCTGTGAGTCGAAGTCAAGTACTCCTGTCTTTGAGGAGCTCACTGTTTAATTGATGAGCTTGATTTGTTCAGGACAGATTAGGAGCAGATGGCATATCTAGCTGTGAAAGGGCTATGCAGTGTCTGCTGAGAGTTTTGTCCTGTTTTGTTTATGATCTTATGATATTGTTTGGTGGGGTTTTTCTTCGCAGTTCTCCTGAGACCAGCTCCAAAAAGGGCTGCACTATGCCAACTACTGTGCAGCCAACAGAAGCTGCAAGAGGCTTAGCATCTTCCAAGGTTTGGCCTTGCCAGTGACTAGCTCTTTGAAGCCAGCACTTTGCACATGTTGTCTCTAAAGTGGCATTCTTTCTGAATAAACAGTAGAAGAAAAGTAATCATTCTTCCCCTTGCCAATCCTCTCCCTCCCCGTCCCACACCCCTTTCTGGCCTGCACAAGCAAGTATAAGGTCATCTGCAGGATGCTTTCCTTCTTCTGTGGAATAGTTCCTCTTACTATTTCCCAGACATTCATGTTTCCTGTTCAAACTGATTGCTTTTGTTTTACTTTCCAAGGTCTATTTTTTAAAGAGATGTATGTGTTTTGTACTTTTACTCTATTCTTAGGCTAGGGAATGTAGTGAATAGGAAATTAATTCAACCCTGGCATTCTTTCAGTTCCTTCACAGCTCCCAAACACACTGCTCACCTCCTGCTCACCATTTACTTTCTTCACATTTTACCCGGCTGTTTGCATTACTTACTCAAAAAATATTTTAATATAAATAATCTGTGAGTTTTTAGAGCTTTCTCTAGTACAGCTCAGAGCTTAACTCTCAAGTGCCTCTGCTGATTCCTCTTGTTCTGACAGGATGCAAGTTGTAATCTTGCAACCAGATGCAAGACACTGGGCTCACTTTCCAAATACTAAAGATAAAGTGTCTTTTTCATAATGAGATTACAATCAAGGTCTGAAATTCCCTTGTCTCAGCAGCTCTGGGGGCTCACACTTTCAGAGGTGATTACATTTCCTACCAGTGGAGGATTTTTTAGCACCATTTCTGCACACTTTGATAGATTTAGCTTTGAAATGAGGCATGTTACTGCTCTAATATTATGCTCTTTGGGTAGACTGTTTCTGTGCTCTGCAGACAGCTCACTGCATTTTAAAAGCACTATTATTTCCTGCTACAGAAAGCATCTAAAACTGTATCAAGCAAGCCTGTCCTTTTAAAGGTTTGAAGTTTAGTGTGGGGCTAAAAAACATGTTGGAACAGGCATGAGACGAGTAGATTTCAATTCTATGTGATCTTTTTTCAGAAGAGATATGTCAATGTGTGTGCTCCAGGCATCAACTTGTGTAACGAAAGTTAAACTCCTAGAGGTCTTGATTATTATTTACACATCTGCAGTGCACCAGTAGTGGAAATGACACACACACAAAGAAAACCAAAACCCCAAAACACAAGTATTCTCACTGTCTATGAAGTACACCATCACTGTAAACTTTTTTAAGCAAGTCATATGTAGCCTAGCCTGACTTCTGGCATATATACATTTACCTGTGAATTTCTGCTTAATTTTAGACTTTTATTAATCTATGACATATTTGATCACTAGACCTATTCTGAATTTTTATGGATGCCAAAAAGAGAATTTATATCCTTTCTTCATATGCACATTATTCTGAACACAGATACTTTTATAACAATTGTTATCATGAGAACTCTCTTTTCAAATAGATACAGAGTTCATTACAGGTGCTTCACAGAAACCTTTGTGAAACAGTAAATATCAAGAGTCATTATGTGGCCTTTTCACAAAGGCTCACATTTACACCTAACAAAAGAGTGACTGATAAACACATACCCTTAAAGGCTATTACAGAAAATTTCTCAGCTGAGTAGGAAGTCTGTAAACACTAACCTTTTCTGAGGTCAGTGAAGACCTTTCTTAAGAAAGGTCTAGATCATCCAGAACTAGATGATCTTTAGCAAGTAAGTTTTTTCCTCACGTTGTGGAATTACCACCTGAGCAGATTCATGGGCTTGGGTGGTACCTGCCAAGCCACCCCATGGCTTAAGTTCTTCAGTTGAAAACTGTGATCCTCAGAATGCCAACTTAGCTACTGCACTGACTGTGAAAGAGCCAAAGCCCACAGCCACCTCTGCCTAACACCTCACTATTAATAAACTACCTGCACGTGAAGTTGCTCATGAGCACATTTATCTGCCCACGATGAGCAGTTGGCATCTAGCGCTTGCTAAAGGTCTGCTGGGCTGTTGCTGGCTCAGGGCTGTCCACGCAGGAACACACCAACCTCTGCTGCTGGCAGTCACTCTATGATCGTGATGGGTATTTGCTCTGTAGTCAGTACAGTCATGCAGGAGACAGACCTGGGTGTAGTCTCTTCCTCTGCTTCTGAGCTGTGTCCCTCAAGAACGTGCCTCACTTCATGCCCAGACACCAGAGGAAGCATCCTAATATCCCAGCTAGCCGCTACTTGGGTGGAATAGGAAAGAGGGGAACACAGCTCTTGGCTTCTTTCACTGAAGTGTGTATTTGGCATAGAAATTTAGTATTTACATGAGAGTTATGCTCTTCGTCCAGCAGTAGCAAGCTTGCCAGCAGTAAATGAGACCCATGTCCTAGCCCTTGTTCTCCCTAGTCTTTGCTTATCGCAGTATATACATTCCATACATAAAAACTGCAAATAGTCAGTGAGACAGAAGTCCACACTGGGGATTATTTCTCTTCTACCAAGCACTTTTTTAAGAGTGGCTTAAGTGATTGCCTCGGGAGAGGTTGTACAATCACTCAGAGTTAACAAATTGATCCAGGTGAAAACTCACATCAAGAGGTGCAAAGCATGTCAAAACCAAGGAATGAGGAGTATTGAGGAGCTCTGGCTAACATGCTGTGGTTTCTCAAATACATAATATAGGACTAATATGTATTTTTAGTAGGAACAGCAAAGAATAAAACATGGATTTTCCCCAGCTCAAGTTAAAAATTATTTTGTTATAGAATTTTTAAATTAATCAAGACTCATTTTAAAGTCCTCTCTACTGATCTGAGAACTGTCTTTTGAGCTAAGCGGTGATCAAATAGATAAGGAAAAGTTTTCATTGACCTTACTGGAATCTTGTTGGCTCTTCTGTGGGCAGTGGTATTTCATGTCACAATACACAAAATATGAGCACATTTGAAGACAGCCTAATATGGGTCCATTAATAACAAAAGGGATGAAAATCTTCTTTTAGAGGACACATCTGCAGTGTTTGTTTCAGGCAAAGACTTGCTACTGGCATGCAATTCAGTTCCAATCTAAAACCAATGTGACCTTGTTAGCCTTGTTTGGACTTGGGACCATGCTAACCATTGACTGCTGATGTTTGGTCAGTTCTGAGCATGGGCAGAATAAAGTTATCTCTTCCCTCTTTCAGATGTCATGGTGATAGGAAACACCAGGCCAAGACAAACCCTCATACCAGTAAGTGTTTATTCATCATAAGAATTTCTCTCAGCAGTTTTCTTGTGATTATTTAGACTGTCCCATCTTTGACACATACTTCCATATCATAGTGGGACAGGAATGATAATTTCAGTGGTGCGTGAGACATTCAGACACGATGAAAATGGCCATCTATTTATATGCCTGGAAAAGGAAGTAACTAATCAATAAAGTGTTAAGAACACCGTTCATGCTATCTAATCATGCTGATGATGGAAGCAGTGTGATCAATTTGTTTTATGAATGAAACTTGGGCAGACTTTGGGCTTGTTAAATCAATGTGTGCTTTCATGCTCTTTTGGCTATAAGTTAATTGAATCTGACCTACAAGGAAGTTTGTTACGGCTTGTCTCCACAGAATTATAGCCAATCTTGTTGTTTTCCTAATTAAAACCCTGATTAATGTTAAATTCCCTCAAACTACTCAGACAAATGTTGTCATTGCCAGCATTTATTGGCATCAAAACAAATTAGATTTCAGCTTTTCCTAATTTTAAGTAGTTTTCAAAATGACATCATATACAAGCAATAGCTAATCACTCTGAGAATAATTCTCATATTCTTAATATAAATACTTAAATTATTCACCTAAGAATAAATTTTATCCCTTGTGTACTCCTACCTATTGACACCACAACTTTTCCCATAGAAAATGCAACATTTTTTATCTTTTAATTTTTAATAGGCTTTGTATGACTTTTTAATGTATTCCCTTGCAAAAAGATTTTCTTTTCAATATGACTTAAGCTTACATTGGTCTCTTAAAAAAATCTCCTCAGCTGACACCACAGGATGAACTTACATTACAGCAAAACCTGTCGGAAATTGTAGTTACTGTAACTATGCAAATAAGGAACATGTACATTGGATGAAACCAAAACCAAAGGAAAGTGAGTTTTGATTTATAATATATTCAACATACTATGTGTTAGTTTACTTATATTATTTGCTTTGTGAAACCAGGAAAAGTATAAAACAACTTTTTTTTCATTTTACCTGAACCATTCCATTCCATTTTTGGTGCAACACTCACTTTACTTTTTTAGCTATTATTCACTTTATTTCTCCCTCCTCCACTCAAGTAAACATTTACAAAAATTGAGCAAGCAGAAATTTCTAAGTGAATATGCTCTTTGAAAAAAAACCCTCAATGTGTATCCTTCTGGAAATGTTGAAATAAAGTACTTTAACAGCTCTCTTTTTCCCCCTGAATAATGTCAGTCTTCCCAAAATGCCAGCTTTTGGTAAATTGTCTCCTCATCAAAATATATTTAGTCAGTCTTGCTGTAAATAGAGAATACTGTAAAAGTACGTAAAAATGTAAGCTTAGTAATTTGGGGCAAATCTGAATAAAACGTTCTTTTAGAAACCCAGGAAGCCGAGGTGTTCTTTCCATTGGAGGTGATGTAGAAAACAGGACAGACAGACAGAAAACATCTTCAGATTTTCTCTCTCCCAAAGTAACTCCTAACCATAAGAGCCGATGCGGCAGTTACATGGGCTAGACTTCTGTATATGCTTTAGCACCATCTAGCAACCCTCCGAGATACTGCACGTCACCGCCTGCTTTCCCTTCTGCAAGAAATCTAGACTATTGCCTTTAATTTCCCCAAATGGAGTCGTAGATGTTGCCAAATAATATGCTTTAATAGGAAATAATATCCAAGAGTACTGGGGCAAGTCAAGATAGGATTTCCAAAAGACGTAATGCTTGCAAACTGCACCACAGGGTGCTTGGCAAGCTCTATCTCCAGAACTGTTTGTATATGGATGATGAGTCACCTTTTGCTGCTACGTACACACGTTTGTTAGGTATGTGCTGATATGGTACCATGCAAGGTCCTCTCATCTGGTAATAAATGTAGGAGAGAGGATCAGCATTAAAATTGGATCACCTTTGTGTGAATTTTACTAAGCTCATTCTTTCACTGGATGTCTTGTAGTGCAAATCAGACTTAAAAAATCTTAGCTGAGTATAGCTCTGCATCACCTATTTTTACCACTATTTCTCTGAAGCAGGTATTAGCCAGTGATGATGTGTGGGACATTTCCTTCCAGTTATGTACATCCAGCCTCTGGGCTAAACACCAACCTGTGGCTAAGACAGCACAGTTTTGAGAACTGCTACAACAGAAGATTTTTCAGGTAGTGGCACTGATGTGTAGTAACTTTTTTGGGCTGCTCCTTAAGGGTATGAATAAGAACTGAACACTAACACAGTTCAAAATGTCTTTCTGCACAACCACACACAAAAAAAGAACAAAAGCAAAGATTTCTTTTGCTCCTTCAAAATTAGAACTGCATTTGTCCAGGAGAAGGAAAGAAACTATCCAATAGTGACAAAATAACTCCTTGAAAACAAGATCAAATAACTTTAAATGCTTGTATGCATAGTGGAAGTCTTGTTGCAATGTGTTCAGAGTTGGGGTTTCAGTACCCCAAAAAATGAAAGCCCTTACCTCTTAAATTGAGCTGTGTGTATACAAAGATTCACAGAGGGAGGAAACTCCCCCAAACCAACAAAATCAAAACTACTTTATTATATGCTCAAGCACAACTTTCAGGTTTTTGTCTGGAGGATGTTACTGCTAGTCTACTGCATACACTGTAATGCCAAACCCCTTGCTGATGATTAAAGCAAATGGTTTGGACCCTTCTGGCAACAAGACTCTTCAGTTGCTTATGAGGATTTTTCTGAAAAAAACAAACAAAAAACCCCAAACCATGACAAAAATGAAACTTTCTACTAGAATCTGACCTGTTTTGATTAAACTTTCATTGGGAAGGGTTTTTTTTGGTTCCCAGGTGGACTTCCTTGATAAAATTCTAGCAAAAATGGTCTAGAGGAGAGCTTGATGAAACCACTTCCCCCAAGGCAAGAACCATTATGTCTAAATAACCCCTGAGAAGTGATAGTCCAAATTACACTAGACAGCCTCCAATCCACTGCATTGCTTTGCTATTTTTTTAGAATCTTTTCCTTATTTCTGAACAGAACTTGTTTTTTGCAACATAATCCCATTATTTCTTGTCCTATCTACCCTGGTCATAGAGAAGTAGCTCTCTCCGGGGCTATCTTTTACCTAGGCAAAGTTGCTACCATGTCCCTTCTTCAGTCTTCTTCTCTTTAGGCTAATAGTCCCAATTCCTTCAATCTTTACTCATAGGTTTTTAGACCTTTGATCCCTCCTGACGTGCTCTTGTCACCTGGGGCTTAGGGCACTCATGTGGAGAACATGAGCCCATGCTTTGTCAAAATCAGATTCAATGAAAACAAAAGCAAATAATAGCACTGTAAGAGACAGCATTGCAAAGCAGTACCTCTGACCTAAGTTTTATACATACTCTCATTAGTGGATGACTTTGAAAGTACCCAGTGATGTTGGCCTAGTTTAAGTTGAGCATAGATGCTCAAATCTGTTAACAGTTTTAATTTACATTACTCTATGTTCTGATAGGAAGCCATGAAATATGCATAATATTTTGATGTCTGTAACTTGTCTCCTCTTTAGCAATCCTTGCAGGCTACCAAGAAAATTGTCAGTCTGTATTTGTTTAAAAAACAAATTTAATTCACTCAGGGTTTTTAATGCATCCTGTTTGTAAATAAAAGAAAAAAGGAAGCCATTTCTCCTGAGAAGGCCTATGTCCTCCGTATCATGTTAAATAATTAACAGCACTCACCACGCCAGCAATTATTAGGAGACATCTCCTGGAGATGGCCTCTTGCTCTCAACAAACATATTGACTAATTTTGACAAATGTCATTGGTCTCAGAAGCATGCTTATTCCTGGTAGCACATTTAATGATCTGCAGAGCATGTCCCCTTCTAATACTTAACAGTTATAGAAAGTACCTCCTACACCCTGCAATTAAAGCATAGTCTGTAAAATGATTAGTCACAGGGAAAGAATGTCAGACAGGAACAAGGGTTCCTAAGATCACAATCATTTCAGCAATAATTGTTGAGCAAACTAGGGATCTATTCAGAAAGCTGCTCAAAGACATAATTTCAATACTAACATTATTTTATAAGGAGAGTTTATAAGCAATATTCCAAGTGGGAGAATTTAGTAAAAATAAAATATGCTGCTTGGATATTTATAAAAAAACCATTGCTAAATTAGGATTACAGTCCTTTTCCAAAATACGTCAAAGGTATAAACTTCTATGTGAAAAATAGTTAGCTAATATGAAAACTCCTTAATATTGTTCAATTTCACAAGCTACTTCAGCAACAACATTCCTATGTTCCTTCTAGGAGAAAACAGAGAGGAAGCATTTAGGAGAAAATAAACTTCAATGGAACAATAATGTATTTAATTAGGAGCAGAACCGATACAGTTACCAGATCCTGTGATAGTTTCAGGACATGAATTCAAGCCCTGGGCCAAGCTCATGCCAAAGGCATTGGCCATTCAATGCCTCTGAGAAGGGGTGCCTGCTCATCAGAGCTGCCCTGGACGCTATTCGTGTCCCGTCTTTGCATGTCGCTGGCCACAGGCACTACCCAAACCGTGGTAGCCCCATGGGTCTGCTGGACAGGGGCAGGTATTTGACTACACTTTCATTCAGCAGTCAAGTTTTCTTCTTCCTGAGTCTTCAGTGGGTACTCTCTAACATTATAATGAGGGAGATTTGGGGAAATCCTGTATGAAGCTTCAGCGAAGTTGTCTCCAATGAGAACAGTACGACATATCCCATATCTCTTGACAGTGGAAAACAACCTTGTATCAAGTCCATCTTTTATTACAGACAGCTTCCTTTGACCTTGGAGTCTTTGCTCAGTATAACAGGTTTTTCTGTGGCTTTTCAGTGGTTAATGTTTAAAGCCACATTGGACTTTTCTACCACACTAATTTTTGGCTTCTAGTTCACAGATGATCATTGTTATTATAATTCTATTTTCCTTTTACTAAAAGGGATTTCCCCATTTTCAAAAGTGTTTGATCTAATGGAAGGCAAGCAGCAGATGGTTCATACAAAATCTCGTTAGTCTCTCTGAAAGAATGTTTCATTACTGTGTGGGTGGAAACATCCTCTGTTTTCAAAGTAATTGTAATGTAGCAACTGTAGTGTGCAGCACACAATATTCCAGGTTTTATGTAGTAATTGCCTTAGATAAGACTCAAGAAGAGAAACAGTGAGGTCTACAGAACCATTTTTGACCTTGGGTATGTCACTTTGCTTGTATTTCCTTTTTACTTGCTGTTTCCATCTTACCTTATAGCACAAGTTCTTTGGCACAGAGATGATCTTTCACATATGGTCATATAACAAGATACGATGCTTTTGTGCAGCAAGGGCTTCTGTGCTTAGTGTAATAAAAATAAACAACAGTAACAAGAAATTAAATACTACAGGCCTTTATCCTTCTGTGGTATTAATGTGCGGAAAAGGAGTCTGAGGGTGCCATTCATGAGGATCTGAGCATCAAGCTATAGACTCATGAGTGGAGAGATTAAATTCAAGGCATGAAGTCAGAGGAATTCACACTGTAGTCAGTGCATACAGATAAGTAGGCTTTGCCTTTGTCCATAGCTTCAGTTCATAAAAAACTCTGAAGCAGAGGAACGGGGAAATAATATCTGATGGCAGTAGTAGCACAGAACAAATTAATGATTCACAATTAGGAACTTACCTGGCTTGCTTGAGCACATCATGCCATTCTGACATCCATACTTTATTTTAAGTCAGTTTTGAATAACCCTCAGTCTGAAGACCATGGAAAGAGAGGACAGTGAAGATTTGCACTGTGGAATATATTGTTACACTGCATCAGTTACAGCAAGCACACCTTTGGTTTTCTGTTTCCTTAGTAGGTAACCTGTGTAAGAAAGGGCAATAACTTAAATTACAGCTCTTAAATGAAGTATTCAAAAATGTGCTACAAGCGAATATTGGACTGTAACATTTGCCTGTTCTGAGTATTGATACTAGCTCGAACACTTCAATATTCATGAAAAGAGGACCTGATAAGATCACAAATTACCAAATCAAATACACAAAATTTTCCCCCACTACTTCTTCAGTTCTCATTATGAACTTGCATGTATAATCACAGTAATACTGAGATGGCGGCTGTAACTGCTGGCAGTGTGTGACAATACATGCACAATCAAATTGCTTGTGTTACAACTGCCACTTAGTGCAGCAACACTCTGCTTTAACTATGTTTAAGCACTGCTTTTGCTACGATCATTAGTGACTGATAGTGCAAAAGCTGTCTGTTTCTCTGTGTAAAAAATCTTTTCTTTCCAGCAGAACTGACTACATTTTGTGTGACTTCTGAGGTTAGAGTAGTCCTAATAAAGATCAATTTGATTCTGAGTTGTAATAGATTTTTAATGTGGTTTTTCAGTAACATTTTCAGTATGTCAGGAAACCAGCATGTTCTTTCTAATTTGTTCTAATTTGCTTTTTCTAGAAAGAAAACTGAATACATTTGGGCTGCAGAGTCAAAACCACGCAAAATGTAATCATTTGCAGAAATGAACTCTATAAAGCTTGCATGTGAGCAAGAACCAAACACCCTTAGGTGAAGGGAGGTAAGTAGCTACCATCAGCCTGTTGCGAGGGCTGCTAGAATGAGTAGAACGTGTTCACAAGAGGGACTGGGCAGGCAGACAACCATGTTACTAGCTGTGTGTGCTGTTATTACCTCCACATCTATCATTTACTAAATAAACTTGCGTAGGAAGAGAAGAGGAAGGAAAAAAGATTAGGATGTCCACTTTTAATTGCATATTATATCTGAACAGTGCTCTATGAATTGTCAATGTTATTTTTTAATAGGTATGTTTGTGACTTTTCTTATGAGGACGTTCCTTATGCGCATTTTTGTTAACAACGTGTATAAATGGCAGGCCAAATGTATTTTCTAGTGAGTTCCATCTGGATGAGAGTAAACAATTTATATTAAATCAGTCCAAAATTTTACAGTGAAAAAAATTCCTTTTTCTTTCAGTATGTTGTAATATGAACAAGTTAAAACTTTTCAAGGGAGAATGTTGATTTCAGTGTAAATTTTTATGAAAATCTTCCACCCAAACAACTGTCCGGGTCTAGGATTCAGGATTTTTATGCTGCCCACTACACATTTAGAAATATCACTCTGACGTCTGACACCCTGAGATGGGATTTCATGTAGTCAGTTCTTGTCCTTCCCCACCAAAGAGTCACACCATTACCTCTCTTACTCTGGCCAGACACAGCCAGCTGGCCGTATCTTGGTGACGGACTTTTCTTCCCTTGGGAAGGCTTTCACACATTAGAAGAGAACTGGCTGACATTATGCCAGAGTTTTTATCCTGTAATGGGGAAACTTCAAGCACCTTCAGTGGAAGGGTTAGTGCTAGGGTGTTGTGTTAACTCCAAGAAATTTAATTTTTGGTCAAAACGTCTAAAGAGAATTTTGTTTCTGGTCTGACCTCCTTGTTATTCTCAGCCTGTGAGTCTTTAGCTAAGAAATCTGGTGTACATATTAAATTTTTATGCCTGTATTTTCTTTTTTCTGTTCTAACAAACAGCTGAAGTTTAGTAGGATGGTTTGACTTATGGAGCAAAAGAGCATAATGTTATGTCTGCATACTAGAAAGCTAGTTTTGATGCTACCCAATACATTGGAACAGTCTGTTACTCCTTTCTCAGCCAAGCAAAATCTACTCACTTGTGCATTTTTGGCAGTAATATGTGTTTTGGAGGAAAGCTGCTATTGTTTTGGTGCCTGATATCATAACAGACCTTAACTCTTTTACATATGATCTGCACTGGACAGTTACAGGTATTAGTTTCAGTGGTGTTTTACCTTAACTTTTGCAGCAACATCTACAAACCATATTCAGGCAAAACTCATACGAAAATAAAGCTCAAAAGTTCAAAGCAATCAAGGCCGGTGAAAAACCTTTCTTTGAAAACTGCATTAGCGTGAAATAAAAAAAAATACCCTCCACCAAAACAAAACAAACAACCCCTCCCCACCAGTCATTCATCTCACTCATCCAATATTAATTTTCAACACAAGTAAGAAATAAACGTGAGGAGAAGAACAGTCTAGGAATTAACATGCAGATAACAATAGGGAGTTTTCTGCATTGTCTGAGTGTATCCACAGACATTATAAGGAGAAATAATCCTCTAAATTAAAATAGTCTAGGCCAGGTGTGTGGACAGCCTCATATTTGCTGTACACCGATAACAATTTAAAATAAAATCATTTACATAAGGATGAATTCTGAGCATGTTAAATCTTCCCGATTGACAAGACAGATAACCAGAAATGTCTAATAAATGAACATTTCCAGGCTTATCATTGGCACTTTGCAAAGCATAAAGCACAGGCAACAGTTACAGCAAGAAACCCTTATATCACCCACATAATAATTATTCCTTGCCCTCCTATAATACTGTCCAAGACTTTGACCACAAACACTTAAATTTTGTAGGAAATCAAACCCTCCCATCCTAAAAAAACCAATGTGGAAAATTTTAAACTACTACTTCCTAATTTTCATGATTTCATATCTCTGAGGGAAATAATTTTTAGGATTATGTTGACCAAATTCATGTAGATTTTAAGAAAAATTGGGAAATGAATTGTAATCAAAATTAGAAGGTTGGTGTCTTCCACTGCTGCATCTCAAAGCAGCTCACCAACTCTGAGACACTGTAATGTAATGACTGACAAACTGAAGCTCAGCAGCTCACTCGCTCCCTAGGAAAAGAAGAAGGGAACTTGTTTTCTCTCCCTAGCACATTAAATATTTAATCAGCCGCTGCAATGCTAGGCACTGTGGATTATATTGTCCCTCACAGTCTGCTGTTCTGCAGAGGGCAGATGGCTCTGGATCAAAGCAAGGACTTACAGCAAGTCTCTGCACCCTGTTACCTACCATCCCCTCCACTCACCCCTCCTTTTCTTCCTTTGGGTTGAAATCCCAGACTCATTCTAGGCAACACCAAAGCTCATGTTCAATGCAGTAGAGCCAATATCTTATCCTTTGCTTTAAAGTTCTGGAAAAAAAAATCACATGAACCTTTTGATTTTTCTGAGGGAGAATACATCATTAATATCATGGTGGTAGAGTACACAATAGACATATTTAGAGGTTCTCCACACATAGCAGCATTTCAGTTTCCCAATATTTCAACTGCTTTGGACAAACAAACGTGGTAAAATAGAATACTGATATAATGAAATGTCATTCATCATTCAGTGTTACAGATGATGTTACAGAAAGCGCCAAGTATAGAAATCTGTGTACTGAAACCAACATTCATCTTCAAAAAATCAATGTGCTAAGTAATAATAACTAACCTGAAAGAAAATATATTTTCAGAAGCTCAGCTACACATGAAGAAAATGGATGCGAGTAAAGAACAAATGCTCAACAAGAAATAATACAGCAATTTTTTATCTGCTCAAAATTTATCTACAGAAAATTTTAGCAATTTTTTTTTCAAATCATACATTATAAGTTACATCAAATTCACACAAGATGTGTTTTACATCCCAGAGGATCTTCATTTTAGGAGCTCAAATGTCCACCTTTCTGTTAAAACTAGTCTATAAAAATCCCATGAAGATATAAACAAAAAGAATCCCCCAAATTAGGTAGTACACCAGAATGAAAGACAAAGCATAAAGCAGTCGCACAGTCCATCTGCTGGGGGAGCCTACATTAAATAAGAACTTGTCCAGCAGTATTTTATTATTCAGTGCTCAGATTTAAATAGGGGAAAAAAAAAAGAGAGAAAAAGCCCTTCGCACTTCTAATAACTATAAAAATAATTCATTCATATTTGTATCTAAAATGAAACATAAAATATTGTAGAGTATTTTAGTTAACATGAGTTAGGATATTTACTCCAACTAACTTAGGAGAACTCCATCCCTCAAGGCAGGATGCTCTGAACTAAGGCCTGTGTGCAGGAGAAGACTGAATGCCTTGTAGCATTCTCACAGTTCTCAAAACCACAGCAAACTGAAAAGAAAAACAACTCCTGACACATGAAAAAGTCCAGAAGTAGATAACCCACTATAGGGGGTGAGGCCGGGCTAAAGGGAAATCCCATAATTAAAATTATTACAATACCAAAGGGCTGAGCCAGAAGAATTCTCCAAGAGCACCGTACATATTGTTTTGCAATATACATAAAATGAACTCCTACGGCAAGGACCATGAAAGTCTGCCCTGACACTTAACAATGTTTCATCCATGACGGAGACTGCATCACACATCAGAAATGTCACATACACACAGAGCCTTCAGCCCACCGCACCAGAACATCTATAAAGCACTTGAATTCATGGAGATCCCGATCTATGAAACCCAAAACAATGTGCTTCATTTGGTTATCCCAGTGGGGAAGTAAAATATCCAGGCAGACTGCTTCCGTGATATTATCTGTATGCTTCATTCCGAGCCTGACTCCTGGGAAGACAGCATGGGTTGACTGTTAAAACCGCTGGGGAAACACAGCTGTTACCGAAACGTGGACCTCTCACAGCAACCACAAGAACCAGTGCAAACTCCCGGACACAACAGACAAAAGGATTTTGTCAGTATCTCAGATATTCCTAGTGATGAAGATACTACCAAAAAGCAAAATTGTATTTGAGCCAAAAACAATTTGAGGAATTATACCATAGTGACATTTTGAAGAATATGGCATCCATTTAGTGCTCAGTGCAGCACGTAAAAGTGGACTATTGAGCCTGTTTGCTGTGAAACGTGTTACCTAAAAAAGCACACAGCAGCCTCATTATAGAGGAGCTTTGAGATAAATTATAGCTAAATCTAATAAGAGATATAAACTGTTATTATAATGTCTTTCAAATTTGTTTACTGAATAACTGAATATCTTTAGTTCTGGATTAGGGGCCACGAACTCTAGATCTCAAGGGCTGTTGCTGTTACTTATATGGTCTTCAAAATGAGATACTTTTTTTTTGCCATCTTCAATTATTTACATCTAACAAACTCAGAAAAAAGTCCTTTCTCACATAGCACATAACTTCAAATTCACTGAAATGTATAGACAATGCTTTTCTGATAAAAAGTTTGCATCCCAGAGTTTCATGAATAGAAAGTCTGCTCCTAAATTATTTTAATTACAAATTCAGTCAAGAATGCCTCTCATTATCTTCTAATGTAGTTCAGATTACAGAAAGTTAGAACATGAAAAATGTTTCCTTTAGCCCCCAAGACATTTTTAAAAGCAAGATGTTCCTTTTTCCTTCACTCAAATCATCCTGTTGTTCCTGCCTGAGAACAATGCCTAACTCATTTAAAGAAAGCTTTCTTTTTTTTTTTTCCTTTCTGTTGCTATGCAAGAGATACAAGCTGCTTTCTTGTCTCATTTTATGACAAATTATCCTTTCAGCATCAGCAGTTGGTTTCAGTGTCTGTGCACTGGATATGAACATAACTTCTCCATGCAAACCCAGAAACAAATTTGGACACAGTTACCACCAGTGTCTAAATGAGGTCCACCAAGAACTACCAGATCTTAAGAGAAATCAACAACCAACAGCTCCAGAAATGCAGCCTAAGCACCATGTCAATGAGGATTCTCTGAACAAAAATAACAGTATTTGTAACACTTGCTGTAAGCAAGCATGAAATTGGAGGCAGTCTCGAAAGAATAAATCCACAGTGCTGTATATAGAAGTACTTCATGCTAGGAAATGGACTTTAATTAGAACATCACTGGTGTCAAATTTCGAATAAAATGTTTAAAGACAAATGGAGATAGCAGAACCTTGGGAGCTCTGCTAGTGTAGAAACGGCTGTTAATTGCTGGGGATTTACATTTTTACATTAGCACAAAGTCTGAGGCACAAAACTGATAAAGCTTTGTATGTGCCTAAGCTCTTTTCAGATTGCCACGTAAATGGCGTGTTCAGCCGGCGTGGAGCATCCGTGAGCTCGCAGAGCCCTCACCACCACTTCCTCTGCTGGTGCAGCCCATGGGGATTAACTCCCACTCATGCTCCCAGTCATTTTTTATTAGTACTTGCATGCACAGATTACCACGGACTACCTGCATCTGCATTTAGAGTAAAACCAGTTTTACTCAGTCTTTCCTAAGGTGACTGGAAGACAGAGAAGGATTGCCATTTTGATAGCTTCATTGCCTGCTTCCTTGAATCTCTCCCACCACCACTGGAGTGTGACATAACTATCCTCTGAAGCATAATATTCTGCTGAGCTCCACATGGATTTTCAGTAAGAAATTTGATAACAGATTATTGCTTGTCTTCAGTGAATGACCTGAGCTTCTCTCTGGGGTCTCTGAGGACCGGACAATTAAAAAGGTGATAAATTTAAAGCTACAGATAACAATGCGTGGAGGCACTTGAGGGAAACGGATCCAAATTACTTCAGTCCCTCCTGAAGATGTCACGTACAGTTGACCAGTGAAAGTAACATGGAGACATGGCTGACCCAGCTAAGAATCTGGAAAAAAACCAACAACCAAACCAAAACCAAACTCCCCCTGCAAAAAAACCCCAGCCAAAAAACCCCAGTAATACCAGACATATGTTTTTCTTTCCTACTCAAAATACAAAAAGTGGTCCTCAAATTGATCTTTTCTTTTCACAGAATGAGTAGTTTGAAGCATGTATATTTCAAAATGTCTCTGTATACTTCCAAAGTCATTAAAAAAATCACAAACTCAGAAATGGTCATTTGGGAGGTGTGGGGTGGAGAGAATCTGTTGAGAGAAACAGGCAGAAATGACCCATGCAGTCAAAACCTATTCTGCATGCCGTTGCACCTCAATAGCAGAGGATGGCTGTGCAAAAACCCAGAGGGAAGCACTGATATATATGTGCATATATATTTGTGCAAATATGCTTCAGCAGATAAAGGTCTGTCTTGCATTTCTGACTAGGACATCAGAGCATTGAGGCAATGGTGTCAAGGGAAATGGTCTCCATGCTTATGGAGAAACTGGCACGCCACAGAGAAAGAAGGCGGCGAGCTCAGAGACGAGGAATGTGGAGGCTATTCCTGAGCACCTCTGTCCTGCCACATGCTGCTCTCTGCAGACACAACTTTCACACCAGAGGCAGGTTCTCAGTCTTGGCTCTAGTGTTTATACCAGCCACCTCTCTTGCCCGTCTCATCCTGCTCTATCTCCAGGCTCCAGCTGTCACTTTTCTTGTGACTATTTGTAGAACTGCAGTGAGTGCACATGAATAAGGCAAACATTGAGTCTAAGAAACAGACCTATAGTGGTGGCATTGATCTCAGGCAGGTTCTGTTTTGGAGGAGATCCTTGGACATATGGAGGACTTGAATGGACAAGGCTCTTGTTACATTTTAAAAGAAATCAAATCTGATTACAACTAAAATATTAGGAATATAGAGTTGTGGTGTGTAACCATAGTAGATAAAGAACTTAAAGAATGTGCAGTACTGTACTTTTAGCTGATTATCGTTGGCTTATATTTTCTTTTAAGAAGCCAAGAAGATTTGCTTCTTGAAAACTCCCTACCTTTCCCATTTTGATAACAAACTGAAAGACCAATCATTGAAAAGGTTGGATTTAAAAGAGAACATAGTATACATTTTTATGTAAACTAATATAGATAGTGATGAGAATCATACTGCGCAGAATCAGCTAAAGGAGGTTAAGAAGCGGACAAGTGAGGAAGACTATGAAAGACCACCAGAGGGCTTCTGAAGACCACCAGAGACCTTTGCTGCGCCTGCGTGAAGAGACATATACATATGCTAATGATTTACTGGAAAGTTGATGATTATGTATAACATTTCCCAGAAACTTAATGAATATGTATAACAGGTGTGTATTTAACTGTATCGTTAGACAAGACAGGTGCACACGATAGGTGGAGCAATCCCCCGTGTGCCCAGCGCTGCAATAAAGGAGTGCCTGGTTCTTAACTTCTCATTGTTGTTAAGGAGTTTTATTCCGGATTTCGGCAACAGTTTTGGCGACCCAGGTGGGACCTTGCGAGTGAGACTGGACGAGATCGAGTGGTGATCGAACTCCAGCCGGCACCGAGGGATTCTCGGGGGGAACCATCGCTCTCGACTCGCAAAGCTCCTCGCAACGTTCCCTGGAGAAAGGGTAAGGCACTTCTTCTTTGGAATTTGTTTGGATAGCCTGCCCGTAAGGCGCGGCGAAAGCTTCGCAGGGTTGGGGCTCAGAGGGTACCCGTTTGTGTAGAAGCCTAGGCGTCTGCCCGTAAGTCATAAGCGAAAGCTATTGCTGGGTTGGACATTTGTGTATTTGGGACAACTGTCATTTGCATTTGTTTGGTATTTGGTATTTGGGTTTTGGTTTTTGATATTTGGTATTTGGTTTTTGGGTTTTGATATTTGGAACTTTGATAATTGATATTTGGTGCATTTGGTATTTGATATAAGCATAATGGCATTAGCCAAACTATTTAAGAGTAAGAGTATGGGAAATATAACCACTGATGAAAAGATACCAAAAACATCACCATTGGGATGTTTATTGGCACATTGGAGTGAATTACATGATGATTTACGTAAAAGTCAAATGATTGAATATTGCAATCATTGGTGGCCTTTGTATGTTTTGGAAGATCAAGAAAAATGGCCAATAAATGGAACTTTAAGTTATAATACTATATTACAGTTAATGTTATTTTGTAGGAGAGAGGGTAAATGGAGTGAAGTGCCATATGTGGATCTGTTCTTTTATTTGAGGCAGAGAACGGATTGGCAAAAAGAATGCAAGTTAATTAGTCGAGACAAGTTGGTGATGACATTGACTTCAGAAAATAAGAAAGTTAAGAGTTGTTGTTCAGCTTGTGATATTGGAAGGAGGTGCATTAGATGTACGGTGCCAAAGGAGGATGAAATGGAACTAGAATTAGAAATAGCCCCACCAAGGGAGGAACAGGATCTCTCTCCCTCACATCCACGAGAGAGGAGTATTGAGTCAGAGAGAATAATAGAACCGGACAGTACTAGAATGAGGGAAGAAGCTGATGAGACACCAGAAGTAGTAGTTCATACCCCAGTGTCTCGGAGAACTCGTCAGCAATCTCAATTGTTGGCTCCCTTGAGACAGGGAGTGGGACAGCATGGGCCAGTATATGTCAAGGTGCCGTTTTCTATTATGGATTTGATGGCATGGAAACAGGCAGCAGGGGTTTATAGATCCGGAGAGAGTAGGAAGGGTTGTAGAAACAATTATTAGAACTCAGGATCCCGATTGGAATGATTTACAAGTAATACTGGATAATTTATTGGATAGTACTGAAAAACAGATGGTATTAAAAACTGGAAAAGTACAAGCAGAGGCAGCACACATGAATGACACTATTTCTGGAACTTTGGAACAGAATTTTCCTTTGGGAGATCCCCAATGGGATCCGAATGACCCTATACACAGGAAAAGGTTAACTCGATATCAAAAATGGGTATTGTATGGAGTAAAGCATGCAATGCCGAAAGCTTTGAATTGGTCTAAATTATATGAGATAAAGCAAGACAAAAATGAATCTCCCTCTGTGTTTTTAGAAAGATTGAAGGAAACCGCTAGAAAATATACTGATTTGAAATTGGAAACAGAGGCAGAACAACAACAATTGGCTTCGATTTTTATGGGACAGTCGGCGCCTGATATAAGGCGGAAACTCCAAAAATTGGAGGGAGAGGATTCAAGAAATTTAAATAAAATGTTAGAGGCAGCATGGAAAGTCTATAATAATCGAGAGAAAGAAGAAGAGCAAAGAAAAGAAAAGAAAGAAAAGATTAGAGACAGTAGGTTAATAGCTGTCTTAACAGGGAATGCAGCAAGAGGAAGAGGACGAGCTCGGGGAAGAGGAGGTTTTAGAAACTTTGGTAACCAGGAACCTAATGCACCTCTAGGAATGAATCAGTGTGCATATTGTAAGGAGGATGGACATTGGAAGAGGGATTGCCCTAAATTACAAACAAATCAGCAGGAGGCTGCAAAAATGATGACTTTAAATGAATGAAGGGGACCGGAGGGGAACCCAGCTGAACCTCTGGTTACAATTAAGCTGGGAAATGATAAAGTTGAATTTTTAGTTGATACGGGAGCAGTATATTCTGTTTTGAATACTTATAAAGGGAAATTGGGAAATAAAACAGCGAACATAATTGGAGCGACTGGGAAACAGGAGAATAGACCATTCTTTCAACCCCTTGATTTAAAATTTGGAAATAAAGCAATTACACATGAATTTTTGTATGTACCAGAATGTCCGATACCCCTGTTGGGTCGAGATTTGTTATCTAAACTGAATGCACAGATAGCTTTTGAGGGAGGAGAAATTCTTTTAAAAATACCAGAATCAAAGACAGGAGAAATACTGATGATACAGGAGAAGGTTAAGACTCAGGAGATGCCACAAGAAGTTGATGATGCTATGATCCCTACAGTTTGGAACACAGAGATACCTGGAAAATCTAAAATGGCACAGCCTGTAAAAGTAGAACTGAAGGAAAATGTGAAACCAGTGAGATTAAAACAGTATCCAGTTAAACCTGAAGCTAGATTGGGAATCAAGAAATTAATTGATAAATTTTTGGAATATGGAATCTTAGAGGAGTGTGAATCTGAATATAATACTCCAATTTTACCAGTGAAAAAGCCATCAGGAGAATATAGATTAGTACAGGATCTGAGGGCGATAAATCAGATAGTGAAAGACATACATCCTGTAGTGGCCAATCCATATACACTTTTAACAGCTCTAGGGGAGAATCACCAGTGGTTTACAGTGCTTGATTTAAAAAATGATTTCTTTTGTATACCCCTGGAAGAAGGAAGTCGAAAATTATTTGCTTTCGAGTGGGAAAATCCAAAAACAGGATTCTCTCAGTCCCTATGAATTATTATATGGTAAACCTTATGAATCTCCTGAACCAAATTTGAGCATACATTTAAAAGGAAAGCAAGATGTGTATAACTATCTGCTCTCTTTAGGAAAAACTCTAACTGCGCTTCGGAGTACAATTGTTTGGAACAGACCTTTATCTTTGGAAAATCCAGTACATGATTTCCAGCCAGGTGATTATGTCTATGTGAAGACATGGACTTCTGAACCTCTTCAGGAACACTGGAAAGGACCCTTCCAAATATTGTTGACCACCTTCACCGCTGTCAAGATTGCGGAATCAGATGCATGGATTCATTATACTCGAGTAAAGAAAACACTAACAGGGAACTGGAAGGCTAAAGAAACTGGTCCTTTAAAATTGAAAATTTATAAATAGTTGGCATGTTGTTTATTGAATTATGAGTCACTTAATTAGACTGATAACACTTTTTTGTATCTCACCCCTAATTTGTAGCCAAAGAAATACAGAATGGCCATGGTCCCAAGCTATTGTTCAGTATACTCAGAGTATGGGACGGTATCCCAAAGGCCGTTTCCCAAGCTTAGCCACTGTAGTAATGCATGATTCTGAAGTGTACCACCCATTTGAATGGGGGGAATGGGACAGAAAAGACTGGGTCCGTGTCTTGACTGGAACGGTTGGAGAACAAATCCAAGTGGGATGCAGAAAAGTGGAAGGATCTCTTTATGAGAAAGCCTCTTCAATTACCATCTCTGGAAATTTATTGGACCCAAGTTCCAACATCACTACGAAACTCTGTCCTACTATAGAATGGAGATGTAACAAACAGGATTCTCTCATTATGTGTTGCCGTCAAAAGAATGTCGGTAACTACTCCCTAGACCCAAGTACCAGCAATGTTGAAATTACCAAATCCTGTATTAAGGAACAAGGAGATTGTTGGTACAATTTCACTCTGACCAAACCAGTCTATGTGGTGTGCAATTGGCAATCTAATCCACCGATAGGAGAACTATCAGGCCTAACATTTAAATTCAAAATGAATGCTGTAACTAGACCTATAGTGATGCTTGTTGCGGTAGTCACACACGATGACATAGATACCCTCTTTCCGCTAACTGACAAAGATGAAGTTATACCCTCTTTTACGGTGATACAAGGAGATAATGTCGCAATAAGATGTAGACTGGTTACTGAATCTCACATTGAATCCACAAAAAGTTATGGGATTGGACCATATGGCCCTACTTTGTTGTTTAAAAATCAAAATCTAGACTGTTGGTTAAATTTGACTGCTGTACAATATTCTTATAAAGTCATGTGTGGGAAAAACAATACCAAATATTGGGGAGGATTTAAAATAGATGTTACAATACCTACTACTCAACCAATTGTTGTACTTAGCCCAAAAATCTTTGAAATTGGACCGTATGTGATCAGAAATACGGGCCTACAACAAATGTTGCTTAACCCGGCATGGTCTCTCAAACGGGTTGAATTGTCGATGCAGAACAATGTTTCAGACATTCAGCCAGCTTGCTTACCCTTCCTAAAGACTTCTTACGAGGGATGGACAACATGGCTGCAAAAACGAACTCTTTTCATGAGAAGAACGCGGAGAGACCTAACCGGTGTTTTGGGAACAGGATTGGGAGTTTTACATAGCATCGATTCAGAATTAATAATGAACAAGTTGGCTATTTCAATTAGTGATTTGACCAAATTGCAACAACCTTTACGATCCTCGTTATTGGCTTTGGGAACCAACCAGTGGCTGTTGTCCAATATATTACCAAAATGGGAAGAGGTAAATGTAAGGGACCATGAATTGATTACTGATGCACTTGGGGTGGTCCAAAATAACCTCTCTTTGGCTCTTAGTTGTATCCAGGCTCAAATATGGATGCAGTCGGTAGCCGCCTCAATTATAAGAGAAGGTGAAGAAGGCATTCTCCCTACTGAAATTCGGAAAATAATTTGGGACAGTGCCACTGATTTTGAGAAGGAACTCCAGTCCTGGTGGAACTTGGTAAACTTTACTTATGATCCCGTTACAAACACAGCTACAACTTTTGTACTTACTATATATAATGCTACCATATACCCAATTTATCCCATTATTGCATTAGGGTTGAACCACAACGGAACTATACTCTATCCTTTTGAGCATAGAGTATGGGCCCGAAAGGTGAATGAAAAATGGCAAACTGTTAATTTGGAATCTTGCATTGTACGGGAACAACAAGGATTTGTTTGTGAAGGTAATGCAATTGAGACACAAGATATTTGTTTAGATACTGAACAAAATATTTGCCATTTCGAGATTCATCCTAATGAAAACCCTGAAACAGTACTTATATATATCGGCAAAGGCTGTGTATGTTTGAGGACTGTTTGTGACTTTTTATCTGTAGACGAGGTAGTTGTAGAGACTAAAAATCATTCAAATTATTGTGTTTGCAATTTTACTAAGATTGTAGGATGTGACTTTTCCTATTCGGCCCCGGTCACGTCTCACCAACTTTTGCAATCTAACTACATGTTGATTCATGAATTACTACCTATACCCATCGGAATGAATCTTGCTTTGGTAAAACAGTTATTACAACACAAGGATTTAGTTGAGATTTTGGAGAAAATTAGGGAAAATGGACAGAAAACCTTAATAACTGTTCATAACAATGTGAAAGAAATACACCGAATTTTTGAAAGAGTGCAAAAAGATGTAGAACATAAATGGTGGGACACACTTTTCGGATGGTCACCTACTGCTACAGGCATCCTGAACAAGTTGTGTCACCCCATCGTGGTTCTTTTGATATTGGTTTTGATCAGTTTGACTCTGTCAGCAATATTATATATCCTAACTTGGAGAATGATGAATCGACTAACACATTTGACTCGTGAAACTTCTTTTAATCACATGATCGTCCAAGCTGTTGCAAAACAACAAAATGAACAAAGAATCCCAGAACCTCCTCCAATATATAGTAACTGATCAGTAGAATTATAGTGAAAGTATTGAAGTGATTTTCAAAACTTTCAAAGGGGGGAAATGTTACATTTTAAAAGAAATCAAATCTGATTACAACTGAAATATTAGGAATATAGAGTTGTGGTGTGTAACCATAGTAGATAAAGAACTTAAAGAATGTGCAGTACTGTACTTTTAGCTGATTATCGTTGGCTTATATTTTCTTTTAAGAAGCCAAGAAGATTTGCTTCTTGAAAACTCCCTACCTTTCCCATTTTGATAACAAACTGAAAGACCAATCATTGAAAAGGTTGGATTTAAAAGAGAACATAGTATACATTTTTATGTAAACTAATATAGATAGTGATGAGAATCATACTGCGCAGAATCAGCTAAAGGAGGTTAAGAAGCGGACAAGTGAGGAAGACTATGAAAGACCACCAGAGGGCTTCTGAAGACCACCAGAGACCTTTGCTGCGCCTGCGTGAAGAGACATATACATATGCTAATGATTTACTGGAAAGTTGATGATTATGTATAACATTTCCCAGAAACTTAATGAATATGTATAACAGGTGTGTATTTAACTGTATCGTTAGACAAGACAGGTGCACATGATAGGTGGAGTGATCCCCCGTGTGCCCAGCGCTGCAATAAAGGAGTGCCTGCTTCTTAACTTCTCATTGCTGTTAAGGAGTTTTATTCCGGATTTTGGCAACACTCTGAGCAATCTGAGTTTGGCTGTCCCTGCTCTGGGCTGGGTTTGAACAAGTGGTCAAAGTCTCGGACTGTATCTCAGCGGGACTTCAGGGAGGTTCAGCTTTCACATCACTACCCCATACCCCACTCCTTTACTTGTTACGGACAGAAAAAGGAATGACACCAGGGATCTAAGCACTGTATTTGTATCTGCTGCAAAAAAATCCCCCAAACAACTCATATTTTTCATGCAGTCATTTAAAGTAATCGGTTTACGTAACTTCACGATGTTTCCATTTACAGAAAGGAAAAATAAAGCACTGCTAGAGGTGAAGCGACCATGTAGGCCATGTTTTTCTTTTGCTTGCACTGCCTGAGGAGAACAGCTTTTATAAGGCAGATGCAGTAGGGCTGGGTTTTTTCATCTGCTGCGGTGATTTTTCAATTCTGTTGGCTAAGTAAAATCTGCTGTTCTGAATAGCAAAGCATTCACTTCTGTGTTCAACCATCTGTAAGGGACTAATAGTTGTAAAGCATCTTCCGTCTTCCGTTCATCCAAGGAAGGCCTATAATACCAAGCTGAATGTGCTTTCAAAGGCAGAGAGTGCCCAGAAACCCTGATACCTCACTCCGTTGTAAATAAC
Source organism: Harpia harpyja (assembly GCF_026419915.1). Taxonomy (NCBI): domain Eukaryota; kingdom Metazoa; phylum Chordata; class Aves; order Accipitriformes; family Accipitridae; genus Harpia; species Harpia harpyja. Next base: position 74,971,662 of record NC_068941.1, read on the forward strand.
AGTTAGACATTTTTAACAAGTTCTGCTAATTCAGAACAAAATAATTAAAAGTTACACATTAAAGTGCAAGAAACATTTCTGAGATGAAGTTCATTTTATTAAGCTATTTCAAATACTAAAGTTTATTACAACATAGAGTTTTTACTCCTTTAATTGAATTCCTGGCACTAAAACCTTGGTAATTTGAATATCTAAATGATCTGTAAGGAAATAAGTGGAGTTATGTATATTTTTTAAGTGATAACAATCAATTATGTCAAACGTCTATGGGATGGCTTGTGACGTTACCTCAGGCCTAGCATAAGGAGATGCATTTAGCTATTCTGTCCCAGAAGAGGCCAGGACTAAACTGGGGTTCTTTAAGTAGTACTTCCATCTCTGGCACCGTTTGTTGCAGGGGCACAGGGAATGGGAACAGCCTTAGTCCGGATCCACAGCTCCTGAGCTATTCCTGCCTGCTATCTGCTCCTGCAGAGTTCTTTCCCACTGTCTGTCCCATGTAAGAGGTTGGCTGCCGTTACCCCGGGAACATAAACCTTGATGTAGGTGGTCTGGCCAGGGAAGCAAAATGTTTGCAGTTAGTCACAAGATTCAGCAAGGGCAGAAGAGTCATCTAAATCCTTAAAATAGATTGGAATCACTTTCAAATCACATTTAAACACAGCCTATGTTCTTGTTATCATGCATTATCTTTGAATTGTCAATACCTGGGCAAAACTGTAAGGACATATTTCCATGCATCCTTTTAAGTAAACAAGAAAGAGCTTTCTTGCTCTAAGGATTCCTTGCCAAATGTATTATTAGGTATTACATAAATACTGAGATTAACCCCGTTGTACTTTGCTTATCCAGTATTAATACCTACTGCATTGACAGGCATGGTGATCATGCTGCAATGAACTGGAAAGATAAAAGCCAATCTAACTATATTTGTTATGCAAGAGCGGTCAACAGTCAAGTTAATATTTTTTACAGTTAACTTTTGCAGGTGTGAACTGAAAGGAGCTAGAGCAGGATGATTTTTTTTTTCTATGCAGGTTACCATTTGACAAGAAAACATTTACAGATTTAATGGTTACTGAGAAAGAAGAAATCTAAGTACCAAATTCTGTGGTTCTAAAAGAGCTCAGTCTTTTGAAAGACAGCTTTTCTGGATTAAGGACAGCAGGATTTAGTTCTAAGCTTTTAAATGATGAAACTCATAAATAGTTTTGAAGATGCAAAGTCAAGAAAATAGTAAATAAAGGTTTTTGAAGGATTAACTGTAAGAAAGATTCCACTAATCACTGCTTATGAAGGGGTGACCTTCAACATAAATAGAGCTATTTTGTCAAACTAAAGTCAATTTGATGGAAACAGAACTAACAGGGAATAAAATCACAAATTGTCTGCAATCAAAATGCTTTGTGCAAGGTTATAAAAACATTCAGTACATCTATCAATGGTAGGGCATTCACATATTTTAGGTCTATGATGGTGAAGAGTGTGATATAATAGACTCATAGAAGCTAAGGCCAAAAGGACCCTTAGATCTTTTATCTGACCAACATCACAGGACATCACATCTCCCCTACACACTACTACACTGAGCCCAGCAGTTCTTATGGGCTAGACCATGGCTTTGCTATGAGCTCTAGGAAACACATATTCTTGCATGGTCTGTGGAGCAAGGTTATAGGCTCAGAGGGTGATCAGGTCACCTGCATTCCCACACGTCATGTGGATGACTGCAAGGCGGTGGTTTGAGTCTACCACATACCAAGGAGGCAAGATGAGAAGGCTATCTCCACTTCCCTCTACACGAGAGCCCCAGCTAGCATTACTGCCAAACAAGAGCTTGAGACATGTGGTGGCTAGTCCTAGAGGGTGGAAAGGACCCCTACCAGCCTCAGTCATGGACTCCACCTTCTCCATAAGAAAGAGAAGCTGTTGGCCTGGCCCCATCACGCATCTTCAGATTTTTCCTCTGTGGTTCCCTGTTCTGTGACAGGAATGAAACCTTCAGTCTCTGTCCTGGGGGAGGACAAGGGTCTAGTGAAATTCAGCTGGCCTGTGCTGCAGAGAAGCTTTGAGAGCGCGCCAGGGTCTGACTGGCCTGTATTAACTACCTGGTGCATTGAGAAAAGAGTGAAAGGAGATGGTGCCATGTAAGTATGAATTCAGCAGAGTTGTAAATACAGGGGTCCCTTCTGACCACAGATCAGTATCCTATAGCTAATCACTGGGCACTACAACTGCCTTTCCTTATACAGACTGTAGGAGATGCTTGGAGTGTACAGTCTTCATTTTAGCCTTTAGACAACCTGCTTGCACAGTGGCTTTACTCTAGCTGCTTTTTTTCAGGGTGATTCCTTTTGATTTATTGGGTTTTTTTACTGTTATTGCAAATGCCTGAATGGTCTAGTACACTATTTAAAGGGAAGATGCTTGTTATTAGCAACTTAACTATAGAGCTGATGAAGCACAAAGAACACAAAACCAGATGAGAACAAACAAACAAAAACAAAAGCAACAACAAAAAAAGAGCAAGCTGAAAAGGAAACATAATCTCTTGTCTAGATACATCCAGGTTTTAACTAGATATATAGACCACACATCCTGTATATTCTGAGTTGCAAATTGTCGAGCAAATTAATTAATCCATCGTTAATTAAGACCATTTTTCTTCCTTTCCCTACTTCAGAAGAAAGAAGAATGGGAGATGGTTATGTAAGCCTAAGTCTACTGAAGCATTGGCTTTACTGAGGTTTGGATCAAAACTCAAGATGTAGTGAGTTTTACAAATACAAAAGTGATGAGAAGGAGGGGTCTGATTGCAATAGCCAGGCTGGAAGATGCAGTTCCCTAGGGTGGGCAAAACAGCAGAGGAAAAAAAGAAAGAGAATATTTCTTAGATGTGACTTGAGTAATGAAGACCGCCTCAAATGATAATATATAAAGGCTTCCACATGCATTAGCACAAAAAGAAGGAAAAAGTTAGGAAAATCCATTTGGAAGGGTAAGGATTGCATGATCACTGGATGGCATACATAACAGAGCATATTCCTCCAAGTGTTCAAGCAATCTGAAGGTAAAGTAGATTATAAAACATTAAGACTCAAAATAGAAAGGAGACACTGTTAGATCTGGTGATAAGTGAAGAGGAACTAAGCATGCCCTGGACTCAACTGGGATGGTTGAGTTTGTGTAACTTTTATATCTTTGGATGTACCAAGAAGTATGACCCTGGAGAGGGAATAAGAAAACTAACACAGCAGCAAGCCAAAACCTACAGCCTGTTTACTCATTACATCATGAAAAGTATCAGTTCTTTTTGCCCCACAAGTTACAGTAAGAACTGGAGGTGGCAGGATATGGGAACAGACAATGGAAGTTTAATAGTTTTGACTGGAGATACGAGAGAAATGGAACAAGTGACTATGGAGGATAACAGTTCTGTTGGATAGAGGCCTTTTAGGTCAACAGCTGAAATATTGTCTTTCTATACAGAGTTTTCAACAACTCATAATGAAATCTGATGGTATCCTGAGTATTGCTGGAATATTTCTACCTTTAAAAGACCATTCTACCAAACTTCTGTATTCATTCAGAATTTATTTTTTAACATATTCTGCCATTTATCAGTGTTATCTATTGTTCTTCCTGAACCACTGGGAGACACAGCTGCCATTTAATTTATATTTTTTGCCTTTCCAGGCAACTCCATGGTTATAACACAGCATTGGCTTATTCAATCCAAATATTACCTATTGATCTGAAAAGGATAAAGATGCAATTCATTCTACTGCTTGTGCTCCCTGAAACACTTACTTTACAGACCAAGCAAGTGCATGCCATAGCCAAACTATGAAGTAAGTGGACATCTTGTAAGTGGGAACTTGCAAGGTTTTTCATTTAATTTTCCTTTAACATTTCAAGGGAAATGGGGCAGATCTCCTCAAATTAATGGAAGGGCAGAGAAACCTTGACAAAGAATATTGTTAGGCCTGTGAACGATAAGTGTTACTTTTCATACTCAGTGAGCAGGGAATTTTTATGTCTCAAAAAGAGGAAAAAAGAAAGGAGTAATTAGACTCTTTGGTGGTGAAATACACGTATATGAATAGTTTGAGAGAACTGTATATCCACAAGGTCAGCTCAACATTCCTATTAATTTAGGCCTGAGATTGTTTCCATTATGCACAACTAATACTGCCTTTCCAGAGACTCCTGAGTTGTAAATAAAGTGACAGACTTTTATGTCAGTAATTGGGTGGTATTGAGTTATTGAGAAGTGGGCTGAAGGGGCATGATAATGTTAATGAAAGCTCTTGCACAATGAATGTACTTGAAAAGAGTACAAAGGTATAACTTGTCTAGGATGGCCTATTTCAGTAGTCAATAAGAAGATTAATATGATGGTGTCAAACAGAGATAATTGATACCAATTTTATATATTTAAGTTTCTATCAAGGAAGTGCACTGAAATCCATCATTCTATTTGCAGTGACAAGTTGGTGTAATAGCAGCAGAATTTTTAGGTTTAATTCTTTCATAACTTGTGATAAGCTGTTATTCTGAATTATCAAGTCTATGAACTGGCAGATTTAAAGATCACACTTGGGGCCCAGTAATGCTTTCCATATGAAAAAGGTATTAAAAAAGATGGGAAAATATTTTCTAAGAACTGAGCTGCCAGGAAACACTGGAACTGTATAAAAAGCTTTTCAAATATAAGGTTACCACACTTCTCTTTTCTTTCTGATAGGTCCCACACAGAAAGTCTGTTCAGGTAGTGATCCCAACACCACTTCATATTTTTGTGCACCTTCTGCAGCAGTATCATACCTTTCATCAGTACCTGCCATGCACCCAGAAATCCTCACTGTCCCCAATGTGCCCTAAAGACCCAAAGAGTACTGAGGGCATTCAGCAAGCAAGCACTGTATGGTGACTTGCTGTATAAACAATCAGCGTAACAGCTTGGAGTTAATCAGTTAACAGTGGATGAGTAACACATTCTTCATGTGCACAGATAATCAGTCTCTTCCAAGGAACATCGTCTTCTTGGGAAAGACAGAGGACTCCAGAGAGGCTTGTGTGCAGACAGCAGTCGTAACAACTGGAACGCATGCTACCTTGACCATATGCAGAATCATGTGGGATCACACAATGCTTCCTATAGTCTGTCCTGACTGCAATGCACATATAACCTCTTGTCCTGAGGGTTACTGACGTAGAACTGTTACTGCTTGCTAAGTACCGTCCTGAGCCTATCTGACCAATATAAACACAGCCAAATCTTCAGTAGCATCTTATTAGGCACGCAATAAACTTCCTATGTATTTTCTTCTTCATTCAGAGAAGTTTCAATAGAATATTTTATTCCCATTCAAGTTGAGTGGAAGTACTGCATTATCATTTCATTTATAGTTTTCTTACAGTCCATTTAGCCACAACTATCTTTGTACACACATGAAAATTTAAAAAATAAACAAACTTCTAATATAAATACTAAAGACCCTGCCCTCCTGCAGACTGATGTTTAAATAAATTCTTTGGCAGTCCTTTCCTCCTTCAGCATTTTTATTTTATCTTCCATTGTGCTGCACAAAAAATTGGTATATAAATACATCACCAATCTCCATATGGTTTCAATATTTCATTGACTGGAAATTTATTAAAAGGTTTTACAAAAACTTCATCTAAATTAGAGCATATACATGTCACTGGAGTAAAATTCATGTTTTGTTTATAAATGAAACTGAGAATATTACATGGCAATTTCAACTTTGCAATGATTTGTGCCAGTTGATTTGTCTTAATTTTTTGATGTTGACAATGCATTTACAGGGCCTGTGTGCTGGGATTGAATTTTCACTTACTCTGTGTTGTTCTAGCATGCAAAGGCATGTGGGTTTTTTTCAAGCAGGTGAGGAACAGCCCTAATGCTTCCATATTGTTTTTACTTAAAGAACATAGACCTTACACTTGTGTTTGGTTAAGATAAATGACTTTTACTTTCGTGTCATTGATGATGTTTAATCACTGGCAGTTTAAAGAAGAGTATTTAACACTACTTATCTCTGACATTCAGTTAGGGTGGGTATGGGGCTTTTAAAAACTATCACTCATCCAGGCTGCAGAAGGCCCATGTGGAGAAATTCTTTAAGACAGACCCATTTCATAAGACAACCAATATTCCTCAAGATGCTTTACAGAAGCCCAGTCCAACATGAGAAGTTCTCCTTCTGGTCTCTGTGTTTTCCATGACTTATTACAAAACGGAAGACCAAGAACACAGACTCATTCCGTCTCAGTAAGCCTGCACCACCCCATATGTTTCTCTCTAACTCCTGATGTATTAAGAACACTATGCAATTTGTCATTTAACAAGATTTTCAGAGGAAAGTTTGGGATGCTGTTAAGTGACTTTTTGTAACAATTTCCTATGTATCCCAGAAAAATGTGTGTGTGGGTGGAGGTAGGGAGTTGGTAAAAAAATTCTCTAAATAAAATGTGCAGTTAGAAAATGAAAATATTTCAGTTCAGATGGGCTGTTGCTGTTTATCGCTGGAGTTGTATTTTGGCTGGGTTTCTTCTCTGTTCCCTGTGGGGTCATCTTCTTGTCTTGAACTTTTCTTAATTCAAATATATCTTTTATGAAAAAAATCTGGTTTTCTAACCAGGTCCCAAGGTTTGGTCTTGTGATAAGAGGTAGAAAAGAGTAGAGAGATTTCTAATTGCCTGCTTCATACAGGGAATATCTGCATATTATTTACTTAATATTAATACTATATATTATTATTAATACTATAATTAATGCAATGTCTAATTTGTGTGTAAATTTAGATGATGGATCTTATACATCATAATATAACACACATAAAATGTTTATTTTTATACATACAATATAAACATAATAATATGTAAAATGTGCAATGATACATTATTTTTATATTAATATAATTAATATGCATATTATGTATTTATGCAGCTGCACCTGCAACTTGGCCTTCCTCTGAGAGAACTGGAGACCATTAGTCTTTTATAAACTGGGATATAATTTTCTGAAATCATATGAAAGGGAAGAGAGGTTTCTTTTTTCCATCTTCCTTCTTTAGATGACTATTAGCTCTCTCAAAAAGCAAACGTGCAAAAAATTTCATCAACCAATTTGAATATTTGATATGATAAGTCAGGAAAACCACAAGCATTTAAAAACACCTAGTTGTTAAAAATCCCCAAAGACAGTTATACTGCTTGTTGATGTTTACACTGTTTCAGAGTTATTTGCAATGCATGAACACAGTTCTTCTACTGTGTAAAAAACAGACCATGACCAGGCTGCCACAGTTCTCCAAGGATGACAGCTTTTGTTGGACTGATTTTATATGAGAGCTCATAAAACCTCCACACAGGAGCTAGCCACTGATAACTGCATTTTCCAATGCCCCTCACCGCTGTGCCCAGAAGGAGACCTGGGAGGAGGGACCAGCGCTTCAGGCTCCAGCACCTTCCTCACCAGGAGTCACCCCTGGAAAACTCCCCCAAAAGCCACTCTCTGGCTTGCAGCTGTGGCGACTGGGCTTTGTGAGGTGAGGGCATGTCAAGTTCACCTGATGGTCAAGGGCCCTGGACCCCTGTTGAGCATGTGTTTAAAAGATCCTTTTGACAAACCTACAGAAAACCTATGTAGAAACTTCCTTTGAGGCATCACTAAAAAAGCATGTTTCTCCCTGTGCAATTCAAAAATTCTGTCAGAAGCTTTCTTGGACCATTCTTCGAACATTGCCCTTCTTGGAGCATATTCTTTTGAAGATCCATTTTGCATGGCAATTCCACAGACGCTAAACCAGCAGGACTGTGTTTAGCCAAATCTACTGCCTCAGCCAGCTGAATGTGTGACTGCAGGAGCACTGCTGCCTGAACCAGAGGACCACTGATAAATGGCAGGGCTGGACCATGGCAGTCCTAACTTAGATCAGCATATGCTGACCTGAAAATCGTGAACCATCTTGCCCCAGGTTTTAATTTTTATTATGCCAGATGTAAATCCTATGAGAATTACATCAGTTACCATGAAGTGTGAGCAGATCTATATGATTTTTTCTGGTTATACATATGCTAAGGCTGAAAATCAAAACTAGGGAATCTTAGAATATGTTAGCATATTCTTTATCACTCAAAAGCTAGTTAAAAATAAGCCTTAACTAGGTAACTATATTTCTAGATATTGATACAAGTTCTCATGAAATAAATGTAAAAATGGCAAAAAGCGAGCACTTGAAATAACATGGAATTAATGTATCTTTCTGTAAAACAAACCTAAGCATGATTAGATATAGTTAGGTAAAGAACAAGGATGAAAAGGCTATCATTATGTTTTCTTTATGACTATATCTGTCCCTTTCCTGCTCAGATACAGGCTGTGTTTGTACTACAGGCTGTTTGTTTCACATTTTTCTTTAGCAAGCCTGTTAACTACACTGTCTGTTCTTTGCCTCCATATATTTGGGCTTTTTTTCTCTCTTCTTTTATCTACTATAGGAATACAAGAAAGCATTAAGATACTTCACCTACGCTGGGAGTGGAATATTTACATTTACTGATACAATAATGCATAGTAAAGATATGAAGCTGGAAAACTGCAGCAGGTTCAAAGCTCAAACATCTGACCTATTAATTCCAACCAAATGTTGACAAGCCCTGGATTGCCTCACGGGCCTGCTGCTTAGGCCAAGAGCAACAGGCAGTGGTGAATCCATGTTGAATAGACTCCTACAGGATCCAATACAAGTGCTTTTCTTATTTGGGGAATCATAAAGCAAAACAGCATGGCCCACATCATGTTATCTGGAATATGCATCAGTTAGATGACATTAATAGGAGAGATACAATCCCTGGGCTTCTTCACTAAACCTGATCTTTTCCTACTCTACCACTAAATTCTGAAAAAGTACATTTCAAGTCTCTCAAAAACACTATTTAAGTTCCCAAATTTACACAAGAAAGGAAGTTGCTGCTAATAGAAACATTCTTTCTACTCAACAAAAGAGGCTAAGGCTAAAGTCCCACTTGGCAAAGACTATGGATGTGCTAAATTTCAGACTTGGGAAGGGCCCTACCTAATGGATCCTGGCTCCTATCAGGCTTTCATTTCAGACCTCTTTGTTATAAAAATCTGTCCACTTTCAAACTTCTGTATGGCTGAGATTTAGATCCAAACTTTTAGCCATACTAGTCAGAAGTGGCAAAGTTTGGACAACCCCGAAAATTTGGGATATTCCTTCCTGGTTCCTTAGAATGTGACCACAAATATAAATAAGAGCTTGACAGTTCTCCATCCTTGAAATTAGCAAGGTTTGAAAGTACAGTCATTTACTTAAAAAAAAACAAAACTAAGCTAAAACCCAAAACCTTACTTTTTGCAGCTTGATGTGATGTTCACTGTCACTGGTATCCTCCTGCCAGATGATCCTACTTGTCCTGTACTTTGAAAATGTGTGTGTGTGTTTAAATGACTAAAAGATTTGCTAAAATAATTAGGAAATAAATTAACACTGATGTCAGCTGCCCTAATTAATCTAAAAGCCAGATACAGTCCTCAGAGGGGTGGTCTTCTTTGCATTATTCTTACATTCATGTTAGAGACAGAACTAGACCAGAAAACTTAGTGTAATCAGGCTTAAATAGATGGCATTTAGAACATAGGGGAAAAAAGATATTATGTGCTCTGGCATTACCTATGGCATATAAATGAGAGCAGTTAAAGACAGCAATGGATCAATTCTGATCCAATTCCTTGCAAGTGAAGATCCACATTGGCATAGCCCCATGGTTTTAGTGAGGCTCTGTGAAGATGCATGTGTCAGTCTATGTATATCAGATTTTAAAATAAAAGAAGGGAATGACTAAAGGTGAATCCTGTCTGGCTGTGAAATACCATTTGAATTTGAAAAGAAGGAAAACATTTAAGTTCTCCACGGGGGTGAGCATCAGTAAAGCTTTCAGACTCTTGACAGCTACAGGGATCTTCAAATATTTAAGAAAGTTGAAAGTACTTACAGAAACACTGAATAATCAAGAAAGCAACTTTAATGAGGCTAACCTGAGAGAACACAAGGGGGGTGTGTGTCCCCTACTGAGTGGATATTCTGCTTTAGAAGGACAATTGTAATTGTTAAGGTAATTTGTTGAGATTATTTTTTATGATTTTTTTTTTCCTTCAGTTATAAATAGAGGTGAGTTAAGATGGAAAATAATCATAAATTGCTACCAAATTTTGCTCCTACCTCAGTTTTTCAAAGCCAGCCAGAAAATTGGCTGTGCCAGTTAGAAAGGTTTGTTAAAAAATATGCTGAAATATCACAGCTGCTTCAGGTAAATGGAAGGATGCTAAGGCAGGTGACTCCAATGATATGTAACAGTGAGATAACCATGATTCTCCATAGGAGTGGACTATACCATGCTACAAAAGCTAGTTTTGTAATGGATAAGCTTTTTTTTTTCTTTTTTTTTTTTTTTTCCTGGAGGTCAGCATATTTAGAAAAGCTGAAAAGGAGAGTATATTTTGAGAAAGGAGGAAGGTCAATGTGCTCATGTTTTAATCAGAATAGAAGTGTGTGAAATGTTCGGTGATAAACTGCCAACAGTAGCTGTAATGCTACTACTGTGTCATGACAATGCAAGCAAAAGTGGTAAGTGAGATAATGTAAGTTTCTTACATTGTAAAGTAAGGTGAAGTGAATGATCTTTTTTACTGTTGAGAGATATGAGGACTATGTCTACTCCATGAAATACTGGCAGTTAGCTGAGCAGCTGATTTAGGACAGTGGGCAATGGTGTTCTCCTTCTTTTGTCAGTACAAAGGAGCAGCTCCAAAGGGTAATTCAGACCCTACATAGGATGAATCACTTTTTTCTCTCTCTACTAAGGTTTTAAAGAGCAAAAACTCCTGTAAGTTGGATCCTCAGCCTAACGGTACGTGGGTTGCAGAGAGCTATGTACATTAGCCATGAGCAGCCACAAAAAACGCTCAGAATAGTCCAGCCAAGCAGCTGGCACAGCAAGATGCTAGGAAAGTACAATGACTATCATTAAAGAAAAAGCTCCTGCCTTGATTGGATATGTTGCTCTTGCAAATCTACTATTCCCATATTTCAATATACAACACATTGCTATGAGGTAATAAACCAGAGTACAATTCCCCTGTCCAACAAACTAGAGCTGACGGAAGACCTGATCCAAAGCCAGTCAATGTTTTTCTACTGATTTCAGTGGACTTTAGATCATACCTAGAAAATCAATTCTAAATTCTCATCTAACCAGCAATGGGGTAGAGCAAAGACATGACTGATTTCATTGCACACATAAATGTGAGCAGGAACTCTTCTCCCCCAGAATCCAACTTGTTTACCCGATCAGTGTTAAATACCAGGCTTTGCTCATGTTCTGCTTAATGTTACCCAGCTATAAAATCATGACTGACACTTTTCTGCAAGAGAGGTGTTAGGTCTAGTATCTCAGCCAGCTCCAAATTTGGGTAATTACCTTCTGCCCCTGCAGTTTAAACAAGATACACCATTTGTCTTCATTGTCTGCCCTAAAATTGCTGTTCCAATTTGCTGTGCTTTACTGCAATAGCTGCTGCATTTTACTGCAGAAGTGGCTGCTTTAAGTGGTAGGTGAGCTCATTTTAGAAAGATAGATAGTTTGTATAAAATATTTTGTGATCCTTTGAAGTGAGCAGTGCTCAGAATTATTTTTGATTTTTACAGTCCTTATGAGTATGCCAGGATAGTCACATTAAATATGCTATTTGGCAGGTTTTATTTTTAAAGATTACCATATGGTATATGTTCATCACCCAAGCTATTTCATAGAACAATTCCACATGAGTGTTTGATGTTAATTTTATTTGGGCTGTACTGAGATCATCATGCCAGGTTAATTAAAGCACTGCAAAGAATTCTGCACAATGAACTGATGCTAAAACAGAAGTGTCAATTTTCAGTGAATAAAACAGCAATGCTAGAAGGTAATTATCTCCTGTTCACAGCAAAAAGAAATTAAGAATATTGCAGAACCCTATAAAAAAAAAAAACATGAAAAGAAAACCCCACCAACAAAAAGCTGTCCAAGACTTATAACAAAGATTAACAACTTGGGTAAATTTATTCCTAACTTGGCAGCACTGAATGTAATATTCAGAACATTGTCATATACCATGCCATAGGGAACAGCGTACGTGAGAGAATAGGGATGGAAGTATATTTCAGTCTGGGTGTACTGTTCTTTAACTTATGAGCATTGCCACTGATAACTTGAAATGTAAAGTGCTTTCTCCTCTGTGGGTGTGACACAATTCAAATAATGCACTAAAAAGATGAAACCTATCTTTACTTTAAAAGTGTTTCTGCCAGCATTCCTGAACAAAAGTCCTTTCCACAGTCCTGGATTTGGCTTTCATTGTAATTCAGTGGGTTTAATTAATCACTAAAGTGATTCGGTTTTATACCTGTGCAATTCCATAGATTTGAATTCAGGCACATCCATGGTAGCTGTAGTTATGCAGTGGTGAATAAAATGTCGTGCCAGAAGACCATCAAAACTACAACAGGATAGGAAACATTTTTTGTCCCCTCATATTTTTCTTAAAGTGAAATATATATTTTCCTGAATCAGAAAGAAACATAGTATCTTAAAATGGTAAAACAAAAAAATATTCTGAAAAAGCAAAATCTTTTAAAATCAAGAAAAAACACTGATGTTTCATTTTGACTATTTCAGCTGCTTTTAGTGATGATGAACCTGTATTTCACAGCAAACAATTCTGAAGCAGTATATTGACATTTTTAATTTAAAAGACTACCCTGAACATACCTTCTCCAGCTACTGACACCTGTGTGCATGCTTCCACCCAGAATGCTGTGCTGCAGTTCTGTTGCATTTGTTACAAAAGAAAAGCACAAAATTCTGGAAAACTGAAAACCTCATCTCTAGGACAACAGGGCTAACTGAAAAGGCAGTGTAATTAACCTGCACTATGACATTTCATGCTGCTCGTGGAAAAGCCAACTTTCCCTGCAGGAGAAGGTGGAACTCAGTGAATGCTGTCTACTGCTATATCATCCCCTATACTGGAGAGGCCAGTTCCTAGCTTTGAAAGTACCATGAGAAAGGGAAATTTGGGGAGCAATAGGCCCTTATAGCACCCATTTCCTCTTCTTCCATGAGCAATTTCAAAGATTTGGACCATACAATTCACATCATACATTCATCTACATTATAAAGTAAAGTATATCACCCCTATGCAAAACTTCACAGGCTGCACAATCCTCTGTCTTTTATACCATGTCAAAAGTTTCAAGGCACAGGCAGCAACAATACTATCACATGTGGAGAACTTGCAGAGCAAGCCAAGTCTGCCAACAGCCCTGATCATGCCTGAACTCCTTGTCAGCATCCAGGTGGTCAGGATAGGGCTGCAGACATCAGGGAAGCAAGGATTAAGTGTTTCTGGATGGCAACTTGATGCTCCTTTGTCCCATAATATTCCAGAAAAGACAATATCCATAGTGAAAACATGTTCATCCCTAGGTTTTGAAAAAACAAAGTACACTGCTGCATACTTTTACATCTTGATTTGCAGGCAGCTCGAGAGATCTAGCTAAAAAGTGGTCAGTCTAATATGGCAATGTGAAGCCACACATGCAGCAAAAAGCAGATACTTTTTTTTTTTCTCTAAACACTAGTTCCTTTGTGATGTGTAGTGATAGACTGAAAAAAAATTTTACAGCAAGGCAGTGATATTTTGAAGTATTCCCTTCCAAAATCCAATTCTGTTCATGTGGCTGGAAAGTGTATCTCTTGCTTTCCTTATCAATTCAGTATGACCTTGCTAAAAGTATGTCTGGGGCACAAGTGGTTGCACAAAACCCAGATGAGGTTTGGGGGACTGAGAATTCAACCTTACATTTTTAAAGGTAACAAAGATATTTTATATTAATGAAAGAGAAAGGCAGCTGATGCTTTTCAAAGCTAAGCCTGACCTTTTCTGTAATACAAAACAATCACCTTTAATGTGTACAATGTACATTCTTGGCCTTAAAAGATTAGTATAATTGTATTTAACTTTGTTTTCTCAAGAGGAAGGACGGCATTTTCAATTTAATTTAACATTTTCTTTACTGTTAAATAAAGGTCTAAATGCATAACACACAACAGAGAAAACTGAATGATATTTCCTGGGAAGTTTTCTAACCTTGCACTATGGTCTGTTCATTCAAATGTTTAGAGAAATTAATGTCAAGTCATCAGACTTCATTCCACTTTTTAATTTGTCATTTTAGACCGTTTCAAAATTACATCTAGGTATTCCCCTTGTAACAGCACTCCCATGAAAAATTTGCCAACCAAAGAGAAAGAACAGCCTTTCTTATAACACAGTCACAAGTCTCAGCTGAATTAACAGTGTCAGTCATAGTCTGAGTGGAGGTCTGGTTAACAGTTTCTGCAGTGATTTAGACCTATGTGTGCTGCAAGCCTGAGGCTTACTGTGGAGCTGTAGACTCAGTGTCAGATGGCATGTTTATTTTGGGCCCATATTGGGCCACATCATTATGTGTTCATTTGCCATCAGACTTGGCAGACATTGTTTGCAGAGGTCTACCACTTCATTCTGACTGGCCTCTCTGGGCATTTTATGCACTACTGGTCAAGGTTGTTGGTTTGAACGTGTAATATGCAATATGTAACACTTGCAGCTAGGAGAGCAATCAGCCACAAATATTCTGCCTAAACGTTAGCCTTTACGTTACTGAGGTGCTTTGCATCAAGACAAAGCGATGCATCAATCCATCAAAATAAAGCAATGCATCAAACAATTGCATCAATGGCATGAAATTTAACAAAACCAAATGCCAGATTCTGCACCTAGGATGGAGTCCCACCGGGTACCAGTATAAATTCGGAGAGGAGTGGCTGGAGAGCAGCCCCGCAGAAAGGGATCTGGGGATGCTGGTTGACAGCAGGCTCAATACAGGTCAGCAGTGTGCTCTGGCAGTCCAGAGGGCAAACCCCATCCTGGGGTGCCTCAAACACAGTACAACCAGCCGGTCAAGAGGGGTGATTATCCCGCTGTATTCAGCGTTGGTGCGGCCTCACCTTGAGTACTGTGTGCAGTTCTGGGCCCCACAGTTAAGAAGGATGTTCAAGTACTCAAATGTGTCCGGAGGAGGGCAACAAAGCTGGTGAAGGGGAGGTTTAGACTAGACATTAGGAAACATTTCCCTACTGAGAGGATGGTCAAACACTGCAACAGGCTTCCTGGAGAGGTGGTTGATGCCTGAAGCCTGTCAGTATTTAAGAGGCAGTTGGACAACAGCCTTAACATGCTTTAGATTTGGTCAGCCCCGAAGTGGTCAGGCAGTGGGACTAGATAATCGTTGTAGGTTCATTCCAACTGAAATACTCTATTCTATTCTATTCTATTCTATTCTATGCAAAAGTAGGCTAAAGAGATGGTAGTTAGACAGCTAGGACTTTCAGCTCTCAGTTCTGTATTCACAACCAAAACCAACGCAGTAACTAAGAGTTTCATTGTGGGGAAGATGCTGAGAAGTTGCTTGGGGTGTAACGTGCCACTTTTGCACCAGTGCTCCCAGCAGTGCATAAGGATGCAGTATGAGGCATTGGGTTTGCAGAAAAGCCACTTTAGGAACGTTTCACCTGCCAATCTTTGCTTGCTTGTTCCTGCCTACCACACATCAGGACAAAGTGAAGCGTGGCATGGGCTGAGGGCTGGACAGGTGCAGGCAAGCTTGCTGTGATGACTCCGGTGCCAAAAGCCAAGCACCTTACTCAGCTACCTCTTGTATGCCATTAGTATGTGTTGAGAGCAGAGTATCTTATTTCACTCAAGGACACTTCTGATAATTATTAAATGCAGATTCTGGTGTTCAGTATGGATTAGTTCACATGCCCTATTGCCATAAATTCTATGTGACTTTGAACAGCCACACATACATCCCTGTCTTTGTGGGCCATCCCGAAAAATGACAGAACAAATTATAATACAAATATTTGAATACATATGTGATTCTTCATATTCCTACTTGCTTTCTTTTGAGTGGCAGGTATCCAGTCACTGTTTTGTTCATAGCTTCTCAGGCACTAAAGGAGAATAAGGATCAAAAGACAGTATGAATCATAATTTTTTTTAACTTCCAATGAGTTCTAAGCTGTTAAAAACCATCTATTATCTATTGTTTTCATGACTGTTTGTTTGTTCCATTACCAAGCTCACTGCAGTAAACTATGTACAATAATTGAGGGCTGTGTAAGTATTACAAGCTTGCTTGGTCAGAAAAATGGGCATGAATGAACATAGTGACAGAGCTTGCTGAATATGTCTTGTATGTCTTGGGAACTGGCTGTCATTCATGTCTGCTACTTAACTAGGACAAAAATTTTTTAATTGAGACACTGCCTACAATCTTGCTCAAAAAAAGTCCTTTCCTTGAAAAAATTAGTGCCAAATGTCACTGCTCTTCACTGATAAATCCTCATTACTACAACCTCAGCCTAACAACAGACTTCTCTGAGCTCAGCAATTCAGTTTTTCTCCAACTCCATGCTTCTTAAATGCATTTTGTTGTGGTCATATATGTGACCTTTATTAATGCAGATGACAACATCGATAGC
The DNA here is from genome assembly GCF_026419915.1 of Harpia harpyja. NCBI lineage: Eukaryota > Metazoa > Chordata > Aves > Accipitriformes > Accipitridae > Harpia > Harpia harpyja. The sequence continues at coordinate 74,988,348 of NC_068941.1, forward strand.
TAATGTTTCATACTGGGGACTGAAGAATATAGCTTTTTGTAGCACCTGTACATAAAGCCACCAGAAGCTACCATTAACTTATTTGACAACTGCTTATTTTAGAATGAAGTTACAAAATACGAGGACAAATTTCAAGTATAAGCCAATGGCACAAAATCACCCTCGGTGTTGACAAAATGGAGAACAAGGTCTATTGCCTTAAAAAAAGCTTTAGTTCAAGCTCAGCTGGTGGGTACTGAAGCAGGAAAATCCCACCTTACAAACCAGATATTGTTTTGATGATAAGGTTTTGCAATTTCCCTACCTTTTTATAACATCTTTTATACACACATCAGCAGAAGTTCTGAGTTTTCTCTTAGCATCAGCAAGTATGCCAAAACTCTTTGTTAGACTACAACTAGGTTTTGTTTCTTTTGAAAACCCTAGTTCAAATAAGCTAATTTGGGTAATGTTCATCAGCTAGCTTCAGGCACAAAACATTCAGGAAGGCCTGACATATTTCATTATGAAACATTGATACTTTTTACCTTAAAGCAGTTAAACTTTTTTGAGACTTTAGCTAATTTTATATTGAAGGAGTAAAACCAACCAGAAGTAAATTAAAATAATATTTTAAATAAATTGTATTTGATCAGAAAATGAAGCAAATAATTTGAACTCCAAATTAATGATTTTTTTCTAGCTTGATTCACTGTTGAAAATGTCTCAGATATGTATAGACGGGTTTGTGTGAATCATCAAATTTTCCACATATTTATGTATATATTTATTGATGAGTAGCTGTGCTGTTGCCAAGACTGTCTAAGTGTATAAATGAAGCTATATTTGTAGGCAACTGTAATAATCTTTATTAGACCAACTGATACAGCTGGTAGGAAACAAATGAGCTTGCAGGCTTACAAGCCCTGCTCAAGATCTGGAACAGACGCAGCAACCTCAGGCTAAATGCTTGCTGCAGACAACTGCTCTGAGTTTCACTTGATTATGTTAAACAGTCAGATAATTTGAGAAAAAATGTGATGGGCCTGAGGAGAGCAGAAGGGCAGGTTAGCAAAAGGGGAGATGATAGAGTTGCTTACCTCCATGGGACAAGCAGAAATGGGGAGAGGGGGTAATTATCAGCTTGAACTGAGAGATACAAGTGCCACTTTTTACTTCAGTTAGATAATGAGTGAATTAAGTATCTTTTAGTTTCGTGACAGCTAAAACAACGGAAGGCACTGCTAAAGGCATCAACCAGCACAGAAAAGCCTAGTGTGGAGCTGAGGAATAGGCTGATATATATTCTTTGGGGAGAAGTGTCTGGTAATCAGTCTCTGATTTCCTTTGTCTTGAGGCCCAAACCCCAGCACCTCACTCGTGCCAAGCACTATCTGCGGGTGGCATGCTGAATTGGATGGGATTTCATGATATAAGGACATCAGTGGGAGTACTGGATTATATAGGCCTGTTCAGCATGCTGGTTTGCTTTTGTCATGGTCCAATTTAATGATCCCATTCATGGCATTTTCCCTTGCCTCCTCAAACAGTCCTACCGCACCACCGCAGGTACAGCACGTGCAGTGACATATATATAACTATGATAAATTTAATGAAGAAATATTTAATTTCGAATTTCTGAGCACTTGGACAGATTTGACTTGTAAGGTGGTTATATTAAATAAAAAGAAAGGCCTTCTATTTCACTGGAAGCACTCTGAGATATTTCAGCATTAAAATCTAGAGATTATTTTCATCCTCCTTTGAAGGGCAAGGTGTAAGCATGTTCAATAGATTCATTATTTACAATGCTGCATCAAGCAGCAGATGTATTTGCTCTGGAAAATGTAGTCACCAGTAGTTCACTCACTCTTGGTTGTGTAAAAAACATTAGGTAGAGAACAAAATGAGAATAATGCTTCTCCACATAACACAGAAAGGAAGAACAATTTAGATGTAATTTTGAAACTCTACCCCAAGGAAACACTTTCCTCTTCCAGCAGACCTGAGTTTAAATATTTAATACTAAACTATTATGAAGTTTAAATCTGATAAGGAAATATGTTGCGTTATAGAAAATACCTTCTTTCAGGTCTGGGCACAGAAAGGGTAATGCTGACTTAATGGAGCATGTACAGCAATGGAGAGGGCAGTGCCTGTACTGCACACTGTTGAGCAGCCTGCATGAGGCTGCAAGGATATGTCTGTAGAAATGGAGATGAGGTAGAGACACAGGATGAAAAGAGTTGACTCAGTTCCCTGCTTTGTTAAAGACTTCGTGTGTGAGTTCACTTAGGACTCATTCATAAACATCGCAGCAACACTTATGTTTTAGATACCATTCTGCTAGTTTGGGGGGTAATTCTGGTCCAAGTCTCCCTGTACAATGACAAGCAAGAATTATTCACCTAAATAATGGGATTCAGTGATGCCAGTATGCTAGGCAGAGCCTAAAAATATCCACAGCCATACCTTGTACCTCACAAGGCTGATATAGCAAAGTACAGTAAAGGGCGCTATGAAGACTAGAGGAATATGAACAGCTAAGAGAAACAGCAATCATCATCAAGCACAGTCTCAGTGATTCTTATTGTTTCTCTTCAGCTTCTGCCAAGTAGAAGGTGGAGGAGTGTCAGAGCAGAAGGAGAGTAAAGCATCAATCAGGTGACAGTGTCATCTCCCTGTGAAATGGATATTGGACAATACACACATATATACACTGATAAAATATGGGGGTATATATGTAGGGAAGACTCCTCCATTGAATGCAGTTGTGTGGTGAATGTCATCTCCAAAACACAAATTGATCCACAGATGGTCCCTCCACTCAGTCATCACATTAATACAAATACAATGAAGATGAAATGCTTGATTCAGAAAAAAGCTTTTAACTGTAAACCTAAGCCCCTTCCCTGTTCTAGGCACATTCTTATTTTGAAGCCCGGGGGAGGTGCTATTTTCAGCATGGACATTTTAGTCCTAAATCAGGATTTGAAAAAAAAAAAACAAATCAAAAAACCTTACATTTTCCTCATTTTTTCACAGCTTTCTTTAACATAACTGTTTCCCATCTGTGGCTTTTTCCCTTGAAAAATGAGTTTTGCTCAGTAGTCACACATGCATTTTAAAACATAGTAGGATAACAAAAAAATGCATTTTTTTTCCCGAAGACTTCTGCTTATGCTATGTAGTAACTTTCATTTTCCTTAGCTTGTGTTTCTTATGCATCCCTTTACTCCACATACTCATCTGTAAAGATCTGCCTCTTTCATTTTTATTTTCTGGGCTCAGATTTTCATCAGCAAAACAGAAAAGATTTGTTTTATGTCTTGATTTAATTTACCATTTCAGTAAATTTTTCTGACAATGTTCATACTGTAGTTAGTGTGTGTACCGATGATAACAGTTGCATTGATTACTTAACTGACAAGTAATATAAAAAGGAAGGAAACTAACTGCAATGCTTTCTCAAGAAATGAGAAATTTTTCTGTATTATAAATATAAAGGGAAAGGCGGAATGAAATAAGCTGCAGCAATAAAGAGGAAAATTAATTCCAAGCTTTTACAGATCGCTGCAGCTGTATTACTTAGCATGCATGTCAGCTGTAGGAGAATGTTTAAAAAAGGAGATTCAGCTCTACGGTAAAAAATCACAAAGCTTTCCAAATGGACCAAATTCAGCAGTGGAGTAAAACACTGAAGTCAGAGGAGTAACAAAACCAATAAATTTAACACCTTATGCTTTGACTCTTTTAATACTTGTCCTGAAACAAAATTGAAGGGGAGATACTTGCTCTTTACTATGTTGCTATTACAGACAGGTTATCAATAACATATTAAAATGAGAGGTAAAGCAAGATAAAGTGATTTCTTTTCATTTTTATGTATTGCTCTAGATATAAGAGTATCACATGAGCTTTCAGTAATAAGAAACTCTGACACTGGAACTAATAGACTTTGATAGCTATATTCATTGCAATACTTGTTTATTTCCATCTATAGGGAATGCAGATTATGGTATTAGATTGAGCACAAGTTTAAAAATAGAAGCCCAATCTTTATTAAAACAGAAGTCACTGTTAGACTGTTCACCTCACCGAAAAGCCCACTGCTAAAAAGCCATGCTGTGCTCTGAGGGGTAAAGACAGAACTAAATGAGTCCTCAGTGCATTACCATACCGTAAGGAGAGTACAGGTAGTGGAAAAAAGCATCTGTGAGCTGAAGTGACAACTCATCTCCGGTTTTATGATAGTTACAATATTTCTCACAATATATTCTTTCATACTTGATATGGCATAAAATATTTCTGATTTTCTTTAGCAACAAAGAAGTTTACACGTTCTAATGGCATAATAAATGAATACATTTTCCTTATATCAGAAAATTGATTGTTATTATGTTTCACATTGATCTTTTACTTATTCAGATTAATATTCAAGATTTTAAATGCAGAAGAATATTCAAAAAATAACTGACAAAATTACAAGGGAATTTTGAATGTTCTACTTTACAAGAGAAGCAGGAAGACACAGAAGAGTGTTACTAGCGCTTTCCTAAACCTATGGTGACATTTTTAGAAGCATCTAGATGTCTTAGGCTTTGAAGGCCACTTTTCTAAGACGACTTTTGTAATTCCAAAAAGACACTTTAGTGGGCCTAAGTTTCAAGTTGCATCTGTACTGCAAGATAATTGTTCTCTGCAGAACACTGCAACTCTGAGATCTCTGCAATGAGATTCTCTGATGACCAAGCCCAGGGTACTGCTGGATGGTCTGGGTGAACCCCTGCCAGGTTTTCATCAAAGCAAAACAGACTGCAGGAGGGCTAGTGACCACACAGGTTTTATCCTCAAATCACTGTCTTGAGGAAGCCGTATCATAACAAAATAAGGGGTGAGGGGAGCTGGCATTTTATTTGTCACATATACCTCAAGCCTACAGGAATTTTACTTTAGTTTGATTTGGAGGGAGGGACAATTAATATATTTAAGTTAAATTCGTGGCACAGTTTTTGAGGATTGGAACCTAAAAGAGAAGTGATCAGAAGTGGGAATACCTATAGTGCAGAACTGGTGTTAAGGTGGTCTCCTCCTAGATGCATTTGTTCTGGAGGGTGCCTCCTGCTTTAGGGGACACTGACCCAGCTGGCCTCTTCCCTCCTTCAAGGCAGAAGAGTGTCCCTACAACTACTGCCCATGTGCAACTGCTTTGGTGCTTCTTGGGTAGACACTGGCCTTAACATCCCCACACAGCTCTGTTGCTCTCACACTGGATCCAGCACTTCCATGTCAATCTCAGTAAATGCTTGAAGGTCCCTCAGCAAGAAGAAAGCCAACCGGGCTGAGCACGGCTTCACATTGATAGGGCCAACTCTTTCCAGTGTTTTACTACTAGGTGAGCAATGTTATCAGATGAGACTTTGTTCTGTTTTAGAGCATTCCTAACATCCATCTTAACATTTTCCAACACTCTTGGAGTTCTGTCATCATCCATGTACAGGTGCATACACACATACAAACATATGAATAAATATTTATTTATAAACAAATGTGCATCAATTACCAGGAATGAAAGGGCTGTATCAATAAAATATGAAGGTCTTTATGAGCACATATGTTATTTTACTCAACACATACTTTTTTTTTAATATGTTTAAATGTCCCGTATTGAAAATATAACATGAGTTTCTTTTTTAACTATTTCATGTTAAGTGTACAAAGAGGTCTACACATCCTGCTTAACACAGTTATCACTTAGAGCAGATAACTGAGCATTTCTGGATTACATTGTAAGCATTTTAGTTAGCTGCTCAGGAATACCAATATCAATTTCTCAGACCTGCCAGTGCTCTCATCATAACAGTTTTCCAGTAGGATTCTGCCACCATTACTACTTAAATAAAGGGGAAGTGGGGAGAAGAACATTTAAACAAAAGTGGGAGAGGAAAAAGGGGAAATATCATTCTGGCAGAATAATGGGCCTGGTCTGTAGCACCACACAGCAGTTTCTGAAGCTAATTGACATCTGCCAGTTTTGTCACAGGACAAGCTTTTTTCCTACCTGATCACATTCCTAACAGCACTGGAAATAAAGACAGCTTCTCCTGAAGCACTTAAACACCAGACTAAAAAGGCACAATTTATGTCCTTGGAGGCTGGACTAGTGGCCTTCTACTGTCCCCACCAACCTGAATTTTGCTATGATCCTATGACTGCATTATTTTATGGAGTTCAACATATCATGCCACAACATGCCCTCCCTTTCTAAGGTAGAGGCTACACAAATATATCCTCATGGTTTTTAGTTGTTGCACTTTATGTTTTGGTTTTTAGGGGAAACACTTGATTCCTAACTTGTGGAAAACATAGTAATGTTGACCTTTCTAACTCTGCTGTGGAAGGGAATCAACAAAAAGAGAGAGCAAGTGAGAATGAATAAAGAAGGGAGGTTTGCTACTACTATTTATTGTTTCCTCCTCTTCACCAGAACTGCGCATTTCAAAACACTGGGCTGTCAATGCAGGACATGTGTTGATTTTAATAATTAAGCACTGTTGGGTTGCTGACACTATTAGTCAAGGGTCAGTAGACATTTTCATTACAATTGCCATTTTCCAAGACTTCATAACTGTCATTTTGATTCACACTGGGCTGAGACTTAGTGTGTAGGTTATCAACTTCCTGGCATTTTTGCCTCACTATAATAATCTATTTTTAAAGTTTTCAAACTACAGCAATTAAGATTGTATCAGCCTGCTTCCATCAGGACTCTGTGAGCTGGGGGTACTGAAGAAAGCAGGGATTTTGAAGCCTCATTTCTTCTCACTTTGTAACAAACAACACTGAAGCCTTGGGTCTGGGGAATGAGTAGCAGAGAACAATATAAATCAGTGGGGGACTGTGGAGGCAGGGTTTTTCAAGTCTTGTAAGAGGTGTCTGAGATATGGGTAACTTTTCTCTGAATGTAGTACCACTCTCTAAGAGACACAAGTGTCAGAAGGGGAAATAATACCCTCCACAGTTCATCCAGTACATGGAGAACATCTGATTGGTGAGCCAATAAATGGCATGAAGAAGTTGGAAAACCTTCATTGCTGCCCCCTTATTCCCTCTTCTCCTCCCCTGCCGTACAGGGAAAGATGCTATTTACTGAGCTCTGTTTCACTGTCAGCTAATGGATATGCTATAAGCATCTATGTTATAAGAAAGTATACATTAAAAGTTTATCAGCTAGACCTCCCTTCACACTAATCCCAAATTTAACACAATTTTCCCTCAGGAAGAGTGCTAAATATATTTGTAGTGACTGAAACAGGATGCAGTCCTTGCCACTATATATAGTTGTCCTTGAAACATATACTAGTTGTATTATGAAGACCCAGATAAGGTTGTCTATTTGGACTTCAGTTACTTGTTTTGCTTTGTGATATTTAGAAAACCTGCAGCAGCTTGGTTTTTGTAGTGATTGTTTTTGCCTTTCTCACCCAGCTTTGCATTGGGGAGGCATAACATTTCTGGAACACTAGAAAAACCTCCCACATACATAGGCTTAAGTCCTGAAGCTAGTAAATAAGTTTCCCTCTTAGGAATAGATAACGTTGGCTGCAACACAATGCTCAGGACATTGGTAGACCTTCTCCGCTCCAACCCAGGAGAGATGGCACTTGAAGTGGAGGGCCAGTTCAGTGAAACAAAGATTTATGCTTCTGTAGTCTCTATTCAGTTCTTACCAATCAATCAGGAGCACCAAACAGCACTTCAGCAGAAGCCATTTACACCTACTGCTTCAAAGAAATGTGCTATTCTGTTTTATATGAATTATATGACGCACTAGAAAAAAATACAAAGAAAAAATAAAGAAGAAACATTCCTCTTGTTACTCTTTCTATCAAAGTCCAATGAACAATATTTGAAATGGATACTACTATTCCATAATTCTCCTATTTATTAGGAATATTTTATAATATGACTAAAATGATAGTATACTACAGGCTAAAATGTGGAACTTTGGTTCAATGGCAATTGGGGATCTCAGTTCTTGAATTATATTATCTGAAGCACATTATTCCCAGAGAGAAATGTATGCTTACTCTCACTTGAAGAATTCCAGTTACTTGGAAAACCATTCCCACCCGTTCCCAAAAAGAAGCTGCAGTATTGACTATAGCCTAAATTCTGAGACAAACTGAAAAATATTTTGCATGTCTATTAATTCCTTAAAAAATACTACCTTGAGCAAAGAGTTGATAACCACCAGAAAAATATATTTACTTCAAATGCGTGGCTTGAAAACATAAATACTGGAGAAATTTTATTTTTTGTTGAATTTTGACTGTTTGAAAATATAAGGGTTCATGAAACATGAATCTGCATGCCATAAAAGAGACATTTTTTAATGTAGTGATTTACCGTAGCTCATTTTCTACAAGTTTAGTCCTATACAAATATTACCAAAAAAGGGAAAATCAAAATCAAGTGAACTTAAATTTTAACAGAAATATTTCTTTATTTTATATGAACTGGTAAATAGCCTACCAATTTCTCTCTCTGAGTTTCAGATTTAAGCAAAATGTCATCAAAGCAGTAAATATATATGTATTTATATATATATATAAAGAAAGACAGAGTCAAAAGAGTCAAAACCACAAAAGTAAACCTTTTATGTTGTAAATATATAGTGAACCCAATTATTAGAACTGAATTGTGCTCATATTTCTTAGTATTCTCTTTGTGGTATTAAAAGGAAAATACAGAACAGTTTTCGTACTTTTCATTTGATGAAAATTGTTTCGGTTTACCTTGAAAAGGTCAGAAATGAGTATATATATAAACACAAACTACAGCTTCCAAAAACCTATTTAGCTTTTGGTTGTAAGTTTTACTGTATTGCAGTCTTGTCTATAGAGGCTTTGAAACTGCTCTGAAAAATATTGTTTAAAGAGAAAGAACATCCCTCTACACAGTTATTACAACCACAAAGGAGTTGTGGATGAGAATGCAGTCCATAACTATATTACCCTCTCTACAATTGTAAGAGTGGCGATTAAGTTTCTGAAAGCCTGAGTCAGCATTCCAGTTCGTGAATCACAGCAAAGTTACCTGTATTTGGAGAGTTTTACAGAAATCCACTCATTGAATAAGTTCACAGTGACTGTTAGAAAAAAATAATTCTATCGAGAAAAAATAATTATACCCAGAATTTTCTGTGTAATTACCCTGATGAAATAAAAATATGCATAGGTTTATCAAGAGTTCAGTGAAGAGACAGCAAAATGGTAGATATCAGTTTTGTGTGGATGCAGATGTTTGAAGTGTATTTTAGCACGTGGTGCTTAGAGTCACGGATTTCCTGAGAAGAAGCATGTGCCTGTAAGAACTGTTCTGAATTCATTCAAACCTCCAGGCAGACTGAACAGAAGTCAGGGTAAGCTGGGACACCAGCGTAACACACAGTGCTCTTCTGGAATATTTTATGTCACCTTAGCTCTATAGCTTCACAAGATAATAATTTTCTTCTTCAGATAGAGTTTTTGATATTTAAAAAAAACCCCAAACCAAACAAAAAACCCCAAACCAAAACAGTACCCGTCTTGAATATGAAAGAAAATTCAAAACCTTGAAAAAGTTAATTAAAAATTCATAACATTCAGCCAAGTATATCAAACAAAATTTCTTCTTTATTTTTTCATCTCTAAACATGGTTTTACATTTTTCAGCTACATGTTCAATTATATTTCAAAAGGATATTCATTTCAGACAAAGAATGAAGCATTTTCTTTCATTTCTTTGCTGCCTTGAGCCCACCAACAGGCTCCAATTGCCCTGATCCACCTGAAACCATTGATATCTGTAATCCTCTTCTGCAACACAGTCCCCCCCTGCCAAGGCTTTAGCTGCCTATGCTGGAGATCAGCTTTGACGTGTCACACCTGTGTGACCTTGGATCAGGCTGCTGTGAACGGGCAGTGAGAAGGTTCCTCCCGGTCTCTGCCTGCACAGTGGGGGCTGTACGCAAGCTCGGGACCTGCACCTTGCTGTAGATAAATGGTGCGGTGCCTGGTCTTTCACCAACCTCACCCTGACCTTGACCTTGTCTTTGCATCCTTTCTTGACCTCGGTCCTGGACTGTTGCTGGTGCCTGGTGATCCCTGTCCTGCTGGTTGACCCTGGGTTCCATCTCTGGACCTTCCTTGCTCAGGCATGGTGGGAGAGCACCCTTACGGGTGAGGACCCTGCCTCGCCACCCAGCTGTCACCTGCAGCTCCCAGCTCCCCTGCCTCTGCCCCTGCAGGAGCATCCCGCGATTGCAACGTCCTGACAATAGCGAGCCAAAGCAGAACATGTCAGCAATGTTGAAATGCGTAGGTATGAAAAAATGAAATGAGAATTTGTCATGATGGACACTTTCCTGCAAATGCTTTTGACTCATAGCAGTCAACATTTGCCAATTAAAAAAGATACTGGGCGGGGGGGGGGTGTGGAAATCCCAAATCCCAACCTGTTCTTGTGTTATTTAGCATTTACCATACTTGACTGTTCCATTCAATAAGCTTTTTTTCAGAGGCTGGCACTGATTAATTATATGTAATTAGGAGTGATAATGGGACTATAGAGGTGGGAAAAACAGAAACATGAGATTTGCTTGGTGATTGTTTTTTTTTTCCTCCTTAAATTCGAGGTAGTAAACAATGGTAGCAGCAGGTTCATTAAGGGAATCAGTACTTTTTATGGACAATTAAATACTAATTGTAAAGATTGTTGGATTCGAGCTGAATTGTATCTTTTTTTTAATTAGAAGAACAGCTAAGGACATCAATTTTAGAGGAACAACATCCTTCAGCTAGGAACATCAATTTTGGAGGAACCACATAGTTTTATATAATCAGACATTTGAGACCCAGGATGCTTGCAATCAACTTCAGCATGCTGGCATCAACAGCGACAACATGCGACAAACCATAAGAAAAACTCCATTTTCTTTTTTTTTTTTTTTTTGCTTTGTTTATCTCTTGCAGTTTCTAGCTGCCTTTTCTTTTTCTGTATTGTTTGAATTTAAAGCTTCATTTTAACTGTGTCTGTATGACAAAGAAGGAAATGAGGTTCCCAATTTTTCATGGCAAAGTTATATATTCATATAAAAAAAAATTAAGTGGCTGTTGTGGGTGAACTGCTGCCTGTCCTTCTCCTCACCAATATTCCAAATCTCAACTTCAAGAAAATGAACCATTTTTCACTTTTTTTTTGCTAGTTTTCCTCATTATCTCTAACTTTCTATCTGTACAATTAAGCTTGAGGCAAAGGACTTGAGGAATACTAGTGCTGAGCGCAAAAGAACAAGTAAATTACATAAACAATATTTCCTGGTTACTAAAGATGAATGCAAATTGGAATTTCAACCCTATCATACACTCCAATATTTCTACCATTTCTTTGTCCCAAATAGGAATAAAAGTAAAAATACATTCAGGTTTTCACAGAATGGAAATTTTTTAAATATCTGCTTTTAATTGTTAAAATTCTCGTGATTAGGAAAAAAGTGTCAAAAAATCCCACAGGAGCAAAGTCCATCAAAAGTTTGACACTTCTTTTCCAAAACCCAAAATATAGTTTCCTTGACCTGCTCACTCTAATACAAACACAACATGGAACAGGCAATTAAATAAAATAAATTAACTAACTAAAAAAGAAGTCAAAACAAATCACTGTGTATACAGTTCTTTGCCTAAGGAGAAAATGACAGAGAGAATGGATAAGACATGACTGAAATTACTCAGAGTGCTTAATGCACTTCTGGAATCTGCTTTCACATGATAACGGTGGGGGTACTGTAAGAACCTATAAAGCAAAGAAGTCTTTCACTTTGTACTGTTGCACTGAATTGAAACATCGTGTTTGGTTTTCATTTGTTATTGAGATTTCCCTGTGGCTATGTCTGTGTAAGCAAGTAATTTGATGTAGAAAGAAGACATCAGTAGATCAAAGCAGTTGGTACTCCGGACCTCACATCCACACCATAAGTGGCTGGAGAGTTTTACTATGGACTGAACTTTATCAGGTCCCACACACACCACATGTTCCCACCGCACTTTTTTTTTTAAGCTGTCTAAAGAAGCAAACAGTGCTGCAGATCTCCAGGAGGTGCTGGAGCACATCTGTGCACACCTGGAACAGAGCTCTGACCTCTGGAAAGAGTCTACCTTCTGTGTACTGAAACTTTTCTCTGACCCAAACCAATGTGTAGTAAGTGGGGACAACAGGGAGATGAACTTCAAAACATCAATATTGTTCTCCACTAAAATGCTAGTTTAAACACAGCCTATGTCAGATGTAACTGCCTACAAGTTGATAGCTGTAGTTCATGTGCTCGTGAGCTCATCGTAACAATGCACCACAAGCCTAAGACTTATGTACTACAGCACTTTGAGTAGGGGAGGCCCATAGTGGATCATAGGTGACACATCTTAACCCAGAGAGCGCAGCTAGATAACACAGTAGCCCTCCAGCAGCTATCATCTGATCACATGTAAACCACTAAGCTTCAGCAAATCATGTTTCAGATAGCAGCTATCATGAAATAGTTCTGCTGGAATTTTTTATGGGAAATTAAAGAACTCAAAAATGAACACTTTCGAAAGATGGCATTTTAGGAAAACTAGTAGGCATGAGCTCTAAAATGATGGTCTTTAGATTAGCTATTACTATTTTTGAAAGAGACCTTGGAGCTCACTAGCACCAAGACAAACAGGATGGTAGAGGAACAACAGACGTTTATCTTAGGTCAGATACCAAAATTAGGTGGCTAAAGTGTACTAGAAAATGCACAAAATTGAAAGCCAGAAGTTTGTTCAGCTATTAACTGAACTGCAGGAGTTAAATAGGTGCTGCTTTTTAACCAGAAAGTTTGCCATGCTTGTATTTACTCTGCTAACTACAGCATGGCCAGGGGCCAAGCTTGACCCCAGGACTACTGATCACCCACACCACTGGCTTCTTGCTGCAGGTTGTAACGCTGGTCCATGCCAACTAGCAGTCTCCCAGACACAGTATATGCTTGGACATGATATGTAACAGATACTATTCCCAACAGACAGAATAGAAAAGAATAGCCGAAGTTTGGATATCTCCACCTTTCACTGTCTTCCAACACTGTCCCGTAACGGTCTGGCAACCTTAAATTCCAATATCTTTCTATGTATAGAAAAAGTTCAGGGGGGATCTTCATACACCACAGCAGGGCATGCAATAGATGTTCAGTTTAAAACACCACTTGCCTGGGCTGTAACACGGCCCTCAAATTATTTTAGAAGTTTTGAACTAAAAAAAAATCCTCCATATGAAATAGTAATTATGTCAAACAGCATTGCTTAGATCCCAGACCTAATTCTTATGTAGGATGAATGCAGGCAGTCTTTGCTACTTGGCCTGAGAGCTAGAGAGTGTTCTTTTACCTCTGTGTTTTTTAGAAAGAGAGACACATCTTCTGCGTGTGTCCACATTCAGCTTCTGTATATTACCCAAACTGCCTACCTCAGTGCAGCTAGAGACCATGTTCATACCTATGCCTGTCTGAGAGCTGAAACACAGGGGAAGTGCTTTCACATACTGGATCTGGAAGACCAGCTGGTAAATGTGCAGAATCACAGAAATCACCAGCACCAGGCCGCCAGCAAAATGCACACATGCTTTCTTTTTAAAATGTAAAGAGAGGAGAATTGTGTTGGTACTAAGTGTATAGCTGCCTAATGATTAGGGCAATCATCTGTGAAAGGGAGACCCAAAATCTATGCCCATCCAACTCAGAAGCTCTCCCCAGAAGGATAGTTTAGCCTGGGAAAGATACATCCTCTACCTATCCTGCAAAAGTAACAGCAAAGAATGCATGGGACAGACGGAACCACGCATGCAAGATATGAAGAAAAGGCATGATTTTGCAGCTTACAGTTAGGAAGGACATTCAGCTGGAAAAGCAGGAATCTGGATTCCTTGTGTTATATGAACCATGTCCAGGATAAATTTGACAAGAAATAAGGCAAAACAGAAAAAGTCCTACTCAATACTTTGAAAAAATAGTCATGAAAGGAAAATCCAGACCCTGATTCAGAGTGGACAGAGTTGCTGTTTCCATGAGTAGCATAGCTTACCTGAGCATCGGGGACTGGATTTCATTTGTATCCCTATGGGTGCTGGTAACTAAGGAGCTCTCCCAATGGAGAGAAAAAGATTTCTGGACAGAGATTCACTTGACCACATGTAGGCATCTATAATCATCCTAAAATATATGAGATTAGTTGCATCCCACAACTCCCTTGATTATAGATGGACACTAGGTCGGATAAAGACATCTCAAGTAAGATGAGAGAAGTTACTTTGATAACTAGCTGCCCACAGGAAACTGTGGTGATACTAGGTGCCTAAATCTGGGGCTTACAGTTGACATTTGGGTAATAATACCAAATAAGGTACTCCACTACATTAGCCATATCAGCCTTTTATTAGATCCAGGCCCTACTGATACAGGTAAGAACTAAATCCAATTTCTTCTTACCATGTCCTTCCTTGGTTAGCAGTAGCCCAGCCTACAAGAAACAAATGCACTTAGAAGCAGAACAAAGAAAATGAAACACAGCTTAGGTGTAGAAATATTTTAAAATGTTAAGTGATACGGTGCTGTGAGTTGCAGAATAATTAGAATATAGCCACTTAATGGGGCAGCAGTTCTGATTACGTACATCAACTACCTCTGTGCATTGCAAATCTGGCAATAAGTTAGTAATGCCAATTTATTTTAAAGGTGTTTCTATTTAAGTTAATGGTATGGAAAAATCTAAAAGGTTTGTTCCATCAAAATAATCACCTTAGTTTACTAGCCATGAGGAACTTTTTTGCAAAAGGTTTTGAAAATGTCCCTTATAGTTTTAGATATATTTATGCTTATAGCAGCTGATTCATAAGTAGAAAACAGAATATTGTAAAGTTTTATTTATCTTACACTTTCAAATTTGCTAAATAGAGATAAACAGAATAGGCATGTTAAGATTTCTTTTTTCTGATTAATTTTACGGTAATTCAAAGTGTTTCAGTTTTAAATGAATTGTTTGAATACTAAATTATGCAGCTTTATGATCCAGGAGATAAGCAGAGCTCTAAAGATGCCTCTGAGACTTGAAAGAGACAGCATTAGAAGCTCATTATTGCCGGCACATTTAACATGGTTAAAGTAGGGGAAAATAGCCATTAAGTTAATGTAATAGTTAAACTGCATTAATTTGAAAAACTGCCCAGTTAAATGCTTACAGTGAGGGTGTATCTTTTTTTTTTTCCTGTGGCATTTGCAAATATTAAAGAGTCAAAAACATTTGAAAAGTAGTCCTTTTCAAGCAATTTAACATAATGTTTACACTTGAAGAAATATTCAGTTTATCACTCAAATGTGTGTCAGAGTATCAACATTTCCTAAAGAGAGAAGAGCAGATGTTAATATGCATAAAAGATGAGTTCAGGACTACCGGGTGGTAACAAACAAAATAAGCTCCACCTCTCCTTCCCATCAGTTCCTTCGTCCTCTGGGTCCTTTCTTCAAACATTGAAAAGTAACAGTAGTTACTGAAAGTAACAGCACCTCTCTCCTGATTGCTTAAAAAAGACCAAAAGTCAAGCATTAAAAACTATCCAAAATGACAGGAGAAAGAGAACAGCTAAGTCCTAGCAAAGTCCACATTAAAGAAACATAATGATTGCCACCAGAGCATTAGATTTAATATACTTCATGGTTCCAAAAATGAAGTAATCAACCCCCAAAAAGTAAAATGCAGGGTAATCTCGAACACATATATATGAGTTACCACTTACTCCAGGGTGGCTGTGGAATACAGCACAATGTTTAATGCCCCTTCCAAAATTTGTTGATATTAATTATGCAAACTTCAGAGAGTTCTTATTGCTATTGTAATTTTGCAACTTTTTTTCTTATCTTGTCATATTTTTGCTCTCAGTAATTTCACGAGGAGCAGAGTCCACATTTCAACCACACTTAAAAAAATAGTTTTGAAAAAAAACTTGAAAAAAAGTTTTTTATTCCCTGTATTTTCACTTCAAATGACTTCTTGTGTTTTAGATTTGAGAATGATCTACTGAGGTTCTACTGCTCAAAATTCATAACGATCATTATAGATCTCATAAACACCCAGGGGTTCTGGCTGCAAGTGGTGTCATTAGACAAAAGTAAGTTGGTACCTTTATACAGCAACAAGCTGAGGGATGCAATGTGGAGTCCAACTGTCTCAACAGAGGTCATACAGAAAAAGTAGGCTTTCCGGAATTATATTCCCAGGGCATATGCCTAAATAGGGGCATTAACTGAGTAATATAAAGTTTGGAGCTACTTCCCATGAGCTGATGTATTCGAGCCTGACTTCACATCTGGCAGAACCTGGACAGATGATGTCATGGTCTGTATTGGGGGGCAAGGGGTGTATTGAGACTGAGCAAACAAGAACTGGTAGAAGAGGCTTCTTCGGCTTTTCAAGAAGCTCATCACCCAGTGCTGCCTCAAGAGAGTTTCCCTATCTCCTACCAGTGGAAGGAGCAAGGTTGCTCTGGGCCACGTGGAAAAAAAACAAAGTGGGGGAATTTTGGCACCTACTTTGCACCCAGTCTTACAGGGAGTCTTCACACTGTGTGTGCTGCTTCTGCCCAACTGATTCTTAAGATGCTCTTGGAGTCAGAGGAGGACAAGGAAAGGTGAAGGACCGATCTCTCTGCTCTTAATCTCAGACATGGAATGCACACATATGAACTCCTAAACCATGAACCAGACCAATACTTGTGGGGGCAAAAAGCTGATGAAGATCTAGAACAGAGCAGCAGACCAGTATCACTCATTACTTCACTGCTGAGAAGCTTTCAGGCAGCCTGGACATACCTAATGTGCTCTTTGCAACTAGGAAGGATGTGCCTGTTGGAAAGAACATCTCCTTCTTTGTGGCTCCACACCATAGTGTCTGGAGAAGGAGGAATTTAGGGAAACTACTCTTCATTCTTCTTTGGTCCCTTTTCCTTCCCATCAGCTATGGTTACAGGATTACAGGGCTCCACCCTCCCCCTAAGCAGCTGTGGAAGGCTCAAGAGCTGCAGATATTACTTCTTTGCAAAAATGATTAGAAGTCTGTCTGTGCAAGGAGATCAAGTATCTGTCTGAGGAAGAGGTTCCAGCTCTCTGCTGTTACTAATCAGGCTTTGGTAGCACTGGAAACAAAAGGCCTGGGTGACAAAGCCCAAGTCCTTCAATTTTAACATGGAGAGATGGAAGCACAAGACGGAGAAAAACAGCAGGATTGTTTTCCACCTTTACCTTATAAAGTAAAGTAAGCCTTGGACTTCCTGAATCCCCAGCAAAAATTACAAGTCTCACAGAGGGGTTATGTTATGATTTAGCACCAAAAACACACCTGCTAAAATAAACTCAATGGGAATTTTAGCTAAAGTGGGTGTAGCTACTTCAACTGATGTTCCACTATTACTTGTCAGAGATTGTAAGTCAGCACAAAGTAAAGTTGAATTAAGAACTCAGTAACTTTAGATTCCATTCAAAGGATAACATTTCTACTACTATATCAACTGAAAATCAATTGAGATAAGAGCATCCTATAATTTACTGTTCCCAGTACCTGCACTGTGCATTGTCTTTCTTCTTGTCTTGGCTGCCTTAAGCACTACTGAACTTTATTGCCTTTAAGTAAAGCTGTCTTAAAAAAAAAATTAGGAAAGAAACAAAAGAAAAAAATATTTTAATTATTTTGTGTGTATTTTCCACTGATACTCCAATATGCTCATCTATTAGCTTAAACATTTTCACCAAGAGATCTGGTAATACATTATTTCCTTTTAAGAAACTTCCAGACTACACCAAACCACTTTTTTTTTTTTTTCTAGGAAGATATTTTTTGAGGGAAGTTTATTAATTTTCCAAAACAGAGAACTTGCTACCCAATATTCCATGTCAGTGGACTGACTGTGTGGACAAATGAAAGCTATTTTCTTCCCTTCCCACCGTAATTCCACCTCTCTTCTGAATTTGCTACATTGATTATATGATTATATGACCTTCACTGACATGAAATTTGACCAAATTTAAAAAGAAAGAGGAATTACACTGGAAAGAGTAGGAAATAGCTTTTCATTTGTCAACAAAGTCACTTTGCTATCTCCAAAAGCAACTTTAAATAGATAATTCTCTGACATTCTTTACAATGAAATCTGATCAAAGTTTATGCCCCTCCAAACAGCAACAGAGTATTATTCCTATGTAAAATATGTGCTCCCAAATCATTATACTTACACATAGCATAAAAGTTTCATGTTCACATAGGAGTAACTAATGTGTATGTCTTGAAGGAACTTGTCTGTCCAATCTAGCCTTGAATATTTGGATTCAAAAAGTGTCCAAACAGGTATCTTCTTTCTAGGTTTTGTTCCCTTTTTGACACAGACACATAAAAGATGCCTTTCAGGATTCTGTGCCACTATAATAATACTGTGTATACCTACTGCACTGCAGATACTTGTTTGTTCCACTGGTACTAATCTGAATTTGAATTAGTTGGTCTATTTTTCCTCTGACATTTTTTATTACCCTTTCTTATTTTCTTTTCTTTCCATTGTCTTGAAGTATACCTGCCATGCAATTTACTATAGAGCCAAATATCTATAAGATCAGCCATTATGATCAAGCAGTGCCTGCTTTGTGGGTTTATTCCATGAAATCTAAGCAACTTTCC
Organism: Harpia harpyja; assembly: GCF_026419915.1. Taxonomy (NCBI): domain Eukaryota; kingdom Metazoa; phylum Chordata; class Aves; order Accipitriformes; family Accipitridae; genus Harpia; species Harpia harpyja. The sequence goes on from NC_068941.1 coordinate 75,007,103, forward strand.
ATTTAGTATGGAAATAGAGCTTCAATTTCACTTACAACCTCAAGGGAGCTTAGGCTGGGATTTTGGGTCGTGAAATTCAGATCTCTGGATTCCATACTTCTTTGTTCCATACTTCCATACTTCTTCCATACTGATTAATTCTCCACAGACTGTAAAGTAACTATGTAAACTAAAGGAGAAGCACTTGTGCAGTCAGTTCTACAAGAGTTCATTTTGTTAAATCCCTCTTTCCCCAAAGTGATGTTCTATCAGTATCCATTCTCCTTTAGCAAAGGCTAGCAATGCTGAAATGACGATATTATGTGAAAATATATTCCGTATTTTCAAATCTTACAGCATGCATAAGGATTTTCTCTCAGTTGTTCTACTCAGCTTGAAAGGTGATGTTACACGGATTAGATGACATACTATCAAAGAAGATAGTCAATCTTTTGAAGGAGGCTCAAAAGTATAAATTGTAATTAAACCTGAAAATAAAAAATCCATTCCATAATTTAAACATGCTGCTAATTGCTTCTTACCTTACAAAAGGGTATATTCTTCTCTCTTCAATTAATGCAATTTCCATTAACAGAGAATGTAAGGCTCCCAAACAGTTGGACAGAGCAAAAAGACTGTGGATCTCTTTAAACTTAAGTACCTGCAAAATACCATTAACTGATGTAAATTTGACAGTCAATTAGCCTCTCTTATGTTGTAAGTGCTTTTAGTATTTGGAAGAAAAACATCTCAGCCATTAATTTTGAATTGAAAATAAGCTTCAGTTAGTTGATTCTAAACTTTTTCTGCCATAGTAGGAAGGTTTTTATAATGAACAATAGGGATTCTGAAAACAGTTATCATAAATCAGACTGGGGTTGTGTCACCTTTTCTTAAGCGTGCTTAACACTTCCCACTCATACAAGGACTGGGTTTTCACTTTCATATAATTTTGCCAAATTTCAACAATTTGTCATGGAAGATTTTACTCCAGGTGTCTGCCCATGTCTCATCATTTCCTTACCCCTGAAAAATTCAGTGAAGTAGTTCAATATATGGCTTTACAATGTTAAAAATGCATTTCAACTTAGAATTATAGAGCATTTCATGTGTTCACACCACAGCTTTCATTGACTTCACTTGCAGCTGTGTGTACTCTGCACCTGTGCAAATCAGACTCCAGAGTTTCACACTGTGTGCCCAGAAAAATGAGGAAAACATGCAATTCAACCACCTGTGAAAAGTTTAACAGTTTGATCCCCCAAAAAGTTAAAAAAAGGACATAGTGCTTTCCATGCCTCGCTATTGATGCATCTCTTCCAGTGCACACCAGAAATGAGATGGGCCTCTATACTCTTAATGATTTGAGTATTATTCTGGGAGGACACGTGGGGTCTGTGACTGGAACAAGAAATTAATTAATTCCTCTATGTTTACACTGACTTTGAAGGTGACTTGTTTCCTCTGGACACAATTCTATGACACATCAATATTTTCACCATAGCTATCTTGGAAGAAACCCCCACTGGGATACAGCAGGTATGTTTACACTGTGCTACAAAACCTGAGTTACATGATTTTATCAGCATTTTCAGCTGAAGGCTTAATGCAGGGGAGCCAAATCAGTCTGCCCCCACTAAACCTCACCACCAAAGGATTTGTTCTACTTGCTATAACTGCCTTTTTCTCAGATTTTACAGGCATTACTGCATTGGGATGTCTGACTCATTACGAACTGACAAAGTTATGCCAACAGAACTTTATAATGGAGACAAAGCCTTTGAAGGACTTGGTCTCACTCATGTAGTCATTTAAATGAGACTTGTTTTCTCCAAGGCTGCAAGCTTTTCCTTTTGTGATATACAATTTCAAGGGATCAGTGGAGTGCTTGCTTTATGAAGAGAGGCAACTCCTTCCTTTCCGATATTTCAGTTCAAACTATATTTCATCCGTTCTGTGATTACTCCTTATAAGGCATCAGAACAAAACAGATTTTTGCTTGTCTTCTGAATGACTTTCAGTTCTCATCACTATTTTGTCACAAGAATACATTAATTTGGTGCAATTTTCCACTTTTTTTTCATTTATTATTTTGGCCCAGAGAGTAACAAGGACACATGATTACCCATTGAAATTGCACAACATTGATGATGATAATGAACATAATTTGCACAGAACCCCCAACACTGTAGTTGCAAAATAGTAACCCTCAACTTCTATTTCTAGTTCTTCTTTTTTTTGCTCCAAAACATCCACTGCTACAAGAGTTCACCACAGGGGACTGTACTACGTACAGACATAACACTGTATAGCTTAGCAGAAAGATTTTTTTCTATTTGCTGATAATGCAGGCTTTGTTCCTTGGTAGAAAATGCATTGCTCATGTGCCAATTTAACATTCATTAGAGAGCCAGGAGAATTTATATATTCTGTCTCAGTGGGACAGTATAATATATCACTCTTTCTTTTATTTTGATTTTTATTTTGTTCCAGAACTATCTTAGTTAAACTTGGCCAATACCCACTTGAAGTAATTTATGATGGTCTCAGTGGCACTGAACTTCTTAGCAGTAAAGCTCTTTTTAGCTTCTTGTCAGTTTCAGACATTAGGACTTGCCAAATCCAGTAGTCCAACAGTGGTGAGGCTGCCGTGGCTCTGTGTCCCCATGTCCAGCCATAGCGAGGCTGAGCATGTACATGTACACACACACATGCACACTTACATGCAATACACATATATATATATATACACGGCCAGCCACACAGGTCAACATGGACAGAAAACTCTGCACTCATGCAAACACAGACAGCACTAATGGCCTCATCTTTGCCCCTGTGTCGTGGTTTAACCCCAGCCAGCAACTAAGCACCACGCAGCTGCTCACTCACTCCCCCCCCACCCAGTGGGATGGGGGAGAAAATTGGGAAAAGCAGCAAAACCCGTGGGTTGAGATAAGAACGGTTTAATAGAACAGAAAAGAAGAAACTAATAATGATAATGATAACACTAATAAAATGACAACAGCAATAATAAAAGGATTGGAACGTACAAATGATGCGCAGTGCAATTGCTCACCACCTGCCAATCGACACCCAGCCAGTCCCCGAGCGGCGATTCCCCGCCCCCACTTCCCAGTTCCTATACTAGATGGGACGTCACATGGTATGGAATACCCTGTTGGCCAGTTTGGGTCAGGTGCCCTGGCTGTGTCCTGTGCCAACTTCTTGTGCCCCTCCAGCTTTCTCGCTGGCTGGGCATGAGAAGGTGAAAGATCCTTGACTTTAGACTAAACACTACTTAGCAACAACTGAAAACGTCAGTGTTATCAACATTCTTCGCATACTGAACTCAAAACATAGCACCGTACCAGCTACTAGGAAGACAGTTAACTCTATCCCAGCTGAAACCAGGACACCCTGACTGATCAGGATGAAAGCCTTTTAGTGGAAATTATACATATATACATGTAGACATACACAAGGTGGATCCCTCCAATAGCAGGTCCTAGACACACAGTCTATCCAGCAGCTGTCCCCGGATCCCAGGTCTCCCTAGTTGTTGGCACCTGGACACAAGAGTCCCTGAAGTCCGCAGCCCCACTGCAGTTATTGATACAGAAAGCCCCCTGCTTTTGCACACCCACAATGACAACCACCCACCGCCACTGCCACCACACATAAGCACTATCGATACCTCCAGTAAGTGTCCTTAGATGACCTATCTACCCATTAGCTGGCTCCTGGAGCCCACGGTCTCCCAGTTGCCTCACGCACACAGACACACACATACAAACGGGTCTCCCCAGTAGCTGGTTCAGTCTTGAGGCCTCACCAGTAGCTGTCTGCCAGTCCATATTGTCTCTCCAGTGACTGGCTTGGATCCTCCCTGCTCCCTCCAGTAGCCAGCTCTCAGCTGCTCAGCTGTCTGATGTTTGGCCCAGACCTATGACCACTCCAGAACCAGGTTACCAAACCTCTTACCCTACCCACCAGCTCATCCAGCTTGATGTTTGCTAGCGGTCACATGCCAACACACAACCCCACACAAGATGCACGTGGTCTGCTCCCTCCGGTTGTTTCACCGCAGACACACGGGACCTCTGACCTGTGGTCTGGCTAAAGGTGCTGGCACTCAGACAGCCTCCCACACATGTGCATACAGAATATAGAGTCCCTCACCCAGGAAAAAAGTTAGAAATGGAGTTTGATGAGAATGCAGGACAGACTGCAGTGATCAGGCATAGGGCATGGCCAGACAAGTGTACAGGCAAGCTAACAGGCAGCTGTCCCCTTTATCCTTACCCATCTCTTTCCATGCTTGTTCCTCTGCAAAGCATGCTGATCCCTCCATTTCCCTGCCTTTGGTTTCTCCCCTAAACATCTCATATTGAAGTTCTGTATAATCCAAAGACGCTCTTCCTCAGCATCTGACAACGTCCCCAAAACCTGGCAGGCAATAACCTCTCAGCCTGTGAGGTGATCCAGAAAGCCTCTCCCATTGACTAATGGTGATGGCTGTCACTCCCAGAGCACTGGTGGCTGTCCTCTGACAGCCCTGGGAGGAGTCAGGACAGGGGCTCATTTCTCTGATGAGGTTATTGGGATTCCCTCACTTGCCATCGTGCCTCTCTGCGCCTTACTGTTTGTGAAGATGAGCCTTTAATCACATAACCTAACACACACTGCTACTTCTTTTATAAAAAGTGGGTGACTTCTTGGCACTGGTCAGTTTGGGAAGTTCAAAGTAATTTCTTTTTGGCTTAAATGCAATCTTGGCACTAATGACATGTTATAAGGCATTTGTGTCCAATTAACCTTTGATGGCTGGAAGGATTACTGTGCCATTTCAGATGGGATATATAGAAACATCTGAACAGACTGTTTACAATGTAGCATGTTAAAATAAAGCAGTGACATTTTTGTTTTACTTGATATGGTGGTGTCTAAGATGAGTACATGGGAGCTTATTCATGTCCCATTTAGTTGCTCATGTGAAAAGAAGACAAAGCCTGGGAGGGGAGAAGACTGGATATCTGAGGGCATTAATCATTTCACCCCCTCCAGTTTTATTTGTCATGAAGTAGGATTCAATGTACTTAATTCCCTAATAGATTCCTCCTTAAGTGTGTGTGTGTGTGTGTGTATATATATATATATATTATTTCTTACAATTCCATTGTCTTCAGTTACTTGAACTTCACAAAAAAAAGCTGTGCAAACAGCATTGCTGTGTCATCAGGGGAAGAATCTGTGTCAAGTGGGAAGAGCTTTCAGCACAGCACTAGGATTTCAGAGGAGCCTCAGGAGGAGATGCTGGTGATGCATGGCATGCCCCAGCCTCTGGACCATCATGACTGTCCTTTTCCCTTGTTCTCAATGTGGTGCACTTGCCAATGCATCAGGTTCAACTTCTTTCCTCACTGTCCTGCTGTGCTTAACATCTGTCAGGAAGATGTCTTCCTGAGACTGACACCTCTGATTGATAGATACTGGAAGTTGAGGCAAATGCCTATCCCTCAGGGTCAGTCCTCATCACCATGCACAGAGGGAGTTTGCAGACTCTCTGATATAATTCAGCAACACTTAAATAATAAGATGAAAAAGAGAAAACAGAATTCTTTAACAAATTCCTAACTATATCTTGAAACAGGTACAGATGAACCAAAGAATAATGTGATCATGACATAAAGTCATCAGTTTTGCTTTGTGGGATTTTCTAGTTAGCGACGGTCAAGTTAAAGTATCTTCTGGCATGTTTTGTCTAAGTGGACCCTAATCATTGACATATCCTGTCCTTGGCTTCCCCTCTCTGAAGTAAATACAGACTGAAATGACTGTATTGATTTTACATTTTCTTTCTTAGGTAGAATTACACCAGTAAGTGCATATTCTCCCCCAAAGCTTTCTACAATCTCCAGTCCTGATGACTGATTTAATTAAGCCAACTGCTCATTTCTTAACTCCTGTCTCCTACAGGAATACAGTTTTGTTTCACAGAAATTCCCTTTTTTCATTCCATTTAAAGATGTCTTTGAAATGCTCCACTCTACCAGTGAGGCTTCACCAGTCTGAATGTGTTTTTGACTGTAAATCTGCCTAGTTACAGATGCAGTACAGCATATCCTGGCAGATAAATGGATCTTTCCAGATTGCATCTTCTCATCACAGATTTAAGCACCTAACTTTTTTCAGAAAGCTGCATGTTCATCATTGCAAACCCATAAATGAGGACAATGAATATGCCTCTTTACTAGGCCTTGATAGACACTAGATGTGATGTCAGGGGAAAAAAAAAAAACAAACAGTTGGGGTGATAGTATGTTTGGCTTAGCTGACCCTTGGAGATGGCCTGCTGAGATTTGGAGAAATGCTGGCAATAGTCTGAGGTAGTCCTGCAATGTAAAAAAGTTCTGCTACTGGAACCTATCCGCACATTTGTTGGGCTGCCGATTGCTGGATTCTTGCTGACTTTAGGACTGTGCTGCAGGCACAGGAGGCTTGCAGAAGAATCAAGCACACAGATGAAGCCTGGTTAGGTAACTTATTCCTTTTAATCCTTGATAAAGTCAGAAAGTCCTGCATTACAATTTTAGAATCCTGTGTCTTTCTTTAAAAAGCAGGTTTCTGTGTCAAGGCCAAACTAGTAAAAAAAATTAAAATTAGAAGTGCTTATGCAAGGTCATGTATTGTATTGCCTATTACAGAGAAAGATGTCCCAGAGGGAATATAGTAGTATCTACCAGGAAGAGGATTTTGCTACTTTTTTCTATAACAGTTTTTGCGGAGGATCTCTATTGCACTGGTCAGTACTGGCGTCAGTGTGGGTCAGTAATATGATTCCTTATTGCAACATTTTTGGTGTTCCAGCATGGGTGAGAATGATGCAAAATTCCCCCAGTCTCCTGCAGCTCAAACAAGAAGGAGTTTGGAAGAATAAGTGTTTCTGTACTGCTTCTACCAGGTCACTTCTCCCCCGTTTTGTTGGCACTGCCAGCAGTATGTTTGTGTTTTGTCTATTTCTGTTTTGTTTGCAGTGCAGATCCCTGTCTAATCAGTAGTGAAATGAAAACATCAGTCCCTTTCAAGCAGAATGCTGCACTACCTTCAGGGAGACCCTAGGAGGGTCAAGGATGAATTTTTTAATCTTTTGCCTCTGGTCTAACATTATGTATTATTATTGTAGTAATCTTTCAATTGCTTTGACAAAGGAAGAAGGTTACTTTCCACACAAATCTTATAGCCCTTTTCTGCGGAAAGAAGTGTTCTCCTTTTCTACTAATATCAGAAAATGTGATCCATCCATCAAATTGTCAGACACTGCCTACAAGGCAAATTGACAGACTTTGTTCAAATGAATTTTAGGAAGGCTGAATAAATCCCTTTAAAAAAAGATAGTGACACCTGCCCACAGTACCATTTGGTCCAATTCCTAATCTGATATAGCTATTTGAAGCTTTTCCTAAGTTGAAACAATATGGAGCAATATGGAGAGTTGAGTTTGGCCATATCTATAGAAAATCACTTGCTACTCTAATAACTTTGACAATTTGGGGATACTGCATATCTATCCTCCTACTGTGGGAGATGCAGACTCCATTTGAACTAGGTGACTCTGGTGGCAGTACACCTGATATTACAGCTTTTGCTATAACGTCATGCTTAAATTATTAATAATTGCATTATTGCCTTAATAAACGCTGAAGGTACAATAAAACTATGATTAAAGGTGCTTTATGAGAAGAAAATTATAGTGTCTTTTAAGCTCTGTTGTTTACTGTTAGGCAATAATATTACTGTGCTATGACACATTTACAGCACTTTCAACCTTCAGCATTAAGCTACCGTATAGCCACTTGCCAGTTTATTTTGAGATAGTTCTCCATCGTTAAGCAGAAAGTAGGATCAATGTGCACAACATAGTGCTCTGTAGGTAGGAAAACTCTGTGCCTGAGCTTCTCAAATATTATGACAAAAAGAGGAATGTTTCTTTGACCTGATGTAATAGTCAAGACAACATAGGAAGATGAATGACTCCTCTTCCATAGCTGAATGCAGAGATCCACCATCAGAGGATTCTGCCTCCAGATGAAGAGTCTTGAGGTGGTGGACAGCAATCAGGTGGACAGCATTGGCTGAAGTATTTCTACTTTAATAGTAGCACTATTAAAAGAAAGACACAAGTATTTAATATACTACTTATCTAGCATTCCCCACTGTAAGAAGAGACTACAAGACTCATTCTTTCAGGTGCTTTTGCCAAATGTGTTTTCATCACAGTGTATTCCTGGTCAAACTCAAGTGGACAGAGAAGTTCTATTGGAACACAGTGATGAGCACAATTGCCAGCATAACTGAGCTGGTATAGCTCTGGTAATAAGTTTTCCAGCATCTTCAAAACTTTTTTTAAACTTTGTTTTTTTATTAAAAAAAACCCAAACCAGATCTGCTATGTCCACACAAAAAAATGGAAGCCTGTGAATTACTCTTCATTACTCTTCTATCATAATATAACAGCACTGACGCTTATCTGATTCCTGACAATTCTGCTAAGGAGTGCTGAAAAAGATTTAAAAGTCAAGTTTGCTGTTTGTTGAAAGTTCATAATTTTGATGAAAAAAAAAAGGGTTATTACAGTTCCACTAGTGGGTTCTATGTACAGGATTGTCACATCTGACCTGACAGTGCAGACCGCAATGTACAGCATGGACGTCTTTGCTAGCTCTCAGCAAGCTAAAACAACCCTGTGAAGTGAACAGTCCAACTGTGTTACCTTAGAGCTCTAAACAACAATTAACCCTGTCTTTTAGCTCATATTTCTCCCTTCAACATTGTAGTTTATATTGCAGTTACAAACTTAATTAGATAATCTACCTGGATATGTCATGTTTCTATCTAAAATGACAGCTTCTCTTAGATAAGGTTATAAAAAAGTCATATATGTGGGAATTGTAATGACAAAGATGTGGAATTTCTTTTAGCTTTGAGTGATGGTGAGAATTTATCATTTAAGAGACAGGTATAATTTCCTAGCAGCAGTTTGTTTTCTGTGTTGCACATCAACATTTGTTGCTGAGTCCTGCATTTCTCTTCTCCATATGCCAAAAATAAGGTCCTTTTGCATCAACATGTCACACTTGCTCAGTATATTTATGATTAGTTCAGAATGGATGAGCCTGACATATGTTACCACATTTTGTCTTTTCTCTTTCTAATATTTCTCAAGTGCATAAACTAGACAGGTTTGGTGGGAGGTAAGAAGTTACTCTAGTTTAGAGTGGAAGCAATGCCTCCCAACCCAGATAAGAAAAAGAACAAACTTAGAGGAATTGCACTGATGTTTTACATGCACAGAAAGTGCAAGGAAGGTCAGATAGTAAATTTACATAGCTGGCATTCACCTGCAGAACTTTTCCTTGACTTGCCCTAAACCTGTTCTGTCCACCAAGGAAGGACCCACCACTGCCTTCTGGTCCAGAGAATGCTCCAGTCTCCTGGAGATTGCACCTTGACTGAATTTGCTTGAGATTTTTGATTTATCCTCTCACTGGACTCAATACCTATATAGAAAGGGACACAGGTCCTGTAACACAGACATGGAGAGATAATGCCATGAGGAAAATAAATCATACAGATAAACTAGCATAACTTGAACCTAGACTCAGTACTCTTTTACAATAAAACCTGGAAATGAACTAATGCTTTCATCCATGTGTCCTGAGTTACCTGTTAAAAGTTACACACACATCTCAGTTACATGCTGTTCACAAGAAGAAAGGTATATTGTAAACCGGGAACAATACCACATATTTTCATTTCCTGACACCTAGTATACAAACTATGTAATTAGTCAGATTCCTGTTACTTAGAGCAGTCCTTGAACAAAAGCATTTAGGAAATGACAAATTATTAATGATTATAATCTCAAATGCATGAATTATCTGAACAGATGAGACTTCGAATTGATACCAAACTAGCAAAGTGATGCTGAATGACCCTTCCCTTCCCTTCCCTTCCCTTCCCTTCCCTTCCCTTCCCTTCCCTTCCCTTCCCTTCCCTTCCCTTCCCTTCCCTTCCCTTCCCTTCCCTTCCCTTCCCTTCCCTTCCCTTCCCTTCCCTTCCCCTCCCCTCCCCTCCCCTCCTCTCTGTTCCTCTCTCCTCCCCTCCCCTCCCTAAACTGACCTAAACAACGTTTCTTTTCATAGCTCAGACACCCTGTTCTGGGTGAGGATAATAAAAGGTCAATTGCTGCATGGAGTGCAAAATTTTTTGCTTGTTGCACATAACTTGCAGGTGTACAGAAATACACAGAAGGAGAAATCAGTCAAATGCATTTTTTATGCTGAATATAGCCAAGTTTTTCTAAGTGGGAGCCAGTTACTGGGCTGCTCGGACACTTCCAGTTTCAGAAGAGCCAAAAATCACCAGGATTTCTCTGGTTTCACACATGCCTCCATTGCTCAGCCTTAGCTGAGCTGACCAGAACCTTTCTAGCAAAATGGCAATACGCTAACATACTCATTAGAGCCAAAATGTTTCTATAACCCACAGCTAGGACACTAGTTTGATGCATGAGGACAAAAGTAAAGGCTTATTCTGCCTTCTCCAGAGAAATGCCGGATCAAAACTTTAGGAATTAAACACAGCAGATGGCTTCCATGACTAAGGCCAGCTCTCTAAGCATCATGGGTTATAAATACACTTATTAAACAGAACTACTTGAGTTTTGGAGCCAAAGCCAGATACTTTGACATATTTCCATTCCCATGTAAATGTTTGAAAGATTTTATTTTTGTTCCAGAGCAGAACAAAAATATATTTCAAAAGTTCTCCTGGTACAAAATTTTCATCCTCCACAGTCTAGTGCCAGCTACTCCCTGAGAATATGTGCTTTTAAGCTTTCTACATCAGTTGAATTAACTTTGACACATAACAATCTGTGGCTTTCAGAAATAACACCTAAAGAATAAATCTTTTACACTGGTCCAAATGTTTAAGAATTTGGAAGGGAGTAATTGCCTAGGTAATTTCACTGAGCAACTGAACAGACTGAACTGCAGAAATTTCCTCAGCAACTCACAAAGCAGTCAAGGTACGCAGAGTGTGAAGAAACACCTCTCCTGTTTTCACTGCTGCATAAAATGAAGAGGCAATTGAAAGGGGTAATTTTAGTAAATCTTGGAAGATTAAATGGAGGTAATCATAGAATAAGTAGTGCTCCTTTGTGTATCAAACACTAACAAGAATCTGCTGTCAAAGATGTAATGTTTCCTTATGAACATACTTCTTTGGCTCTAAGAGCTGAATAGTTTACTAAGAAGTCTGCAGATCAGCATCTCTGTAGCCTTCCGACAGCTGTAGCATTGAAATATGTCTATAAAAGGGATCAGATGTAAATAATGAAGCGGGACTTACCCATGACCTTCCACAGATATTGAAAAGTGTAAGGAAATATTACTTTAAGCCATAAATGTACAGTAGAGATAATGCCAAGAGAATGAAACAACCATCTGGTGTAATTATTCATGTTCTCTAAAAATAGTTTGCATGTGAATGTGGCACCATATTTCCCTATATAATTTAGAGGTTTGAATCTAAAGGAAAATTGCAGAAAATCACAGGAAATAAAGGCTACTCTTTTTTTAATGCAGATTAATGCATTCTCTTCTAAATAAGAAGGCATGGGGGAAAGTGCAGAGAGTGGAGGGGAACTGAGGGTGAGAGAGGAGTGTAGTATTGGTACTTTTAATGCAAGCATACATGTGACTACTAAAACTCATCTGAATTCATAATAATCCTTCTTTCATGTGCTCGTGTTTTCATGATACTTTGTAAAATGTTTTCAGATTGTACAGTTATCAGGTGAAGAATCATGTGAAGATTTTGATTGCTGTTATATTCTAAATAAACAATGCAAAGAAAAAAATTTGGTGTGGAGTAATACAATTATTGATAAAAGCTTTTTCTCATAGAAATAAAACATTCATCTCTGAGGAGGGGTAATTTGTGCATACAAGGCCATTTGCTGTCCCTGCTGCAAGAACCTACCCATGTTTCTAGAACATCAGGCAGTTACAGAGAGCAGAAACAGTGCATGGCTTCAGCAGCCACTCAAACACTGTCCAAAAGTTTTTGAGCAAGGCACAGACTGAGCTGTGTTTGAATACTGTATTCCAACAATTACAATAACAAATTAAATGAGTAGAAACCTGTCCGAGGATAAGCTGCAGAAATTGTTCTCCCCACTGTTAATTACACGTCTGTTTTCTGTTACATTAGGAAACAAAATACCCATTTATAACACAGGCAGCACTCTGAGATTTAAAGTACTGCTGGGCAACTTGAGAAAAATACAGCAGAGGTATTTTTGAATGATAATATGTGACTAATGCACATAAGTAATGGATTTACAAGGAATGTGAAATTATTCCTCTTTACTCACGTACGATGACCAGTATTACCGCAAACAAGAACACCAAAATGTGTGACAAGAACTAATGGATATTGATTGCGAAATAAATACCTGCAGTAGGTGTTGTTTGATGCATCATTTCCCAGGGCTGCGTACGTGGAGGAGACTATACATACCATTGTGTACTTTGAGGGCCAAGTTTCCTATACAAATATGAGTAAGAGTGATGTGAGCTAGCTATAACTCCCCCATATCAGATGTACCACCTGTGTGTGTCAAAAAACCCAGCAAAATATTATCTCAGTAAAAATGTTCAGAATGAAAACTACCACAGGAGCCAAAAGTGGATAGGAAAGCAATAGGCCAAGATTCTCTTGCTGCATTTCAGTGTATGAAAGCACCATTTGGTTCAGTTAGGCTCCAGGAGATGCAAGTGCTCTTGATGTCAATTCTCAATTTGATCTTCTACTTTTCAGTTACCATCTAAAGTTTTATCAGTCTGGTTTTAATATTCTCAGAATCCTATTCAATAGAAAACCAGCATATTCCTTCTAAATCAATCAAGTAGCAATTAAGAGCAGGTAGGCAGCCTGGTAATAGGGTTAGGGTAAGGAAGACCTTAGCATGTCAAAGTCATGTCCTTCTGCAAACTGCTCCTAGGAATTTGTTTGGCTGTCAGTACAGTCTTTACATGGTACCAGAAAGAGGAGGAGACTCAAGATTGACACAAAAATGGATAATAATAGCATTTTTATGATTTATTCTCAGAAAGTCAGGTTGCTATAAATGTACCTCCACGCCTACTTATTTCAAGACAATATTTTTGTACCAAGATGCTCTTGGTTTTGTCTGGTTTTTTTACTAAGGAATGAATTCAAACTAATTAAAGAAATTCCATCGGGTTTTTGTTTTCTGTCATCTGCTTGGCTAAGACTAGTCCCTAGGAAATAGCACTTCTGTGGGATAATACAAAGTTTACACACATGTGTAAAATGGCTAAAATGAAGTAATTTCTCTCTTGTCTTCACTTTTTACAATGTTTTATATTATGTTCTTATAAATATATTCATTAGCTGTTGAGAGTTGCATTTTTAACATATGAAGTATATAGTAGAAATCTTTAGATAAAAAGTGTAAGACTATTGTAGAAGGCTTACATCCATTTCACCAACATTTGATATAGCTTCTTTAGTCAACAGCATTCTTTCGCCTCGTACCAAATATTTGGCTTTAAGGCATGATTGTTAGCTTAGAAAAAAAAGATTTGAAACCAATGTATATTTTAGAAAGATATGGTGCTGTATCAACAGTAATGTCAGGGCATTATGTCTGAAGAACAAAGAGCAATGCAGGGGTGTGTTATCAGAACAATAAAATTAAGCGGTAAACAGCATCCTTTCCACATCCCTCTTTTCAAGGAAAAAAAAAAACCTTAGGTTAAACCTATGAAAAGTTACACATATGTTAAAGATCTACATATACTAATAGTTCTCTAGAGACTTAGAGGAAACCAGTAATAGTGGGAAAATATTTTACACAACCTGGTGCTTGCTTTCAACTTACTCCTGATTCAATTCAGTGCAGTAATCATGCCTTTTTCTTGAAATGCTTAAGATGACAAACTCCTTTTCAGAACTGTGATTGCCAATACTATTTGCATTAATAAATCTGGAAATAACAACTTCCAGATACCCATGTTGGATGACTAGTAAAATGTTTCATGTATCCAAAAAATCAAAAACAACCTTGGTGGGTTCCTTACTAGGAACAATAACCATTTGAGCATATGTTATTTATGTTAATTGGGGAAGTTGTTATCTGACAATACTTACACCATTTCTGTGCCAAATTCAGAAAGACAAGAGCTGTCTCTCCAAGAGCTATTAATAGGATGCAGTGCCTTTTGGGGTGGCTGCTTAAATTTAAGGACACTTTTAAAAATAAGTTATGTGTAGAAAGGCTATTTTGAAAACAGAGAAGCTTCATAAGAAGTGAGATTTGAATCAGAATTGAAACTCTTATTGCTTGCTGAAACCAAAGAAATATGACATAAGTTAGGTCAAGCAAAAGACAGTTTAAAACTCAGACGTTGGGAACTTTTTACCACAAAGGCAGTATAATCACCAAGTTGACAAAACTTATAACTTCGCATGTGTAATATCAGGTGCCCTTCATGATGCAAAACTGCTAACGAGAGAGCTGAGCTAATGAAAGAATAACAGCAGCTAATTTTGAATCCAGCCAAGCCTGAAGGAGGCATATTTTCCTCTTTCCATGAAACTATTGAAACGGTGGGGTGCTATAAAAGCTAACTGCAACAAACAAGCAATAACAGATGCCACTCCCTTCCTTGGCTTTACAGAATTCATCAGAGCTTCCCACTATTAAAAAGCCAGCTACAAACACAGCATGCAGAAGTCTAAAATTCAGCTTGGAAGCAACTGCCCATGTCACATGGTATCTGCAGTAGGGTGACCTCATGGGGATTGTATCAATATTGATGAGATGAGACAAAGTTATTAATTATTACACAAAGGTGAAATTTTATTTTCTTTTGAATTAATTGCAATTGATATTGAAATAACACCAAAATTCAAAATAATGATAAGTTCTCCTGTAAAATGTCAGAATGTCTTAACCCTACATATCTAGAATAAGTATTTGAAGTAACAGTTGTAAACAGGAGAACAGGCACTTAACTGATCTGAGTAATTCTCTATATGCACCGATTTGCCTACGTAAAGTATTATCCTTGAGCTATTTTCCTAAATAAGGGATAGGTTGTATAAAGAACTTAGGAAACCATTCTTCATAGCTGGCAAATAAACTGGAAAGCACCTTCTCATTAGTATCTAGGCTCACTGTACTGTACTCCTCATATATTAGGAGTGCAACACTCTCAAAAAGGTATCTAAAAGAGGCAACATGCTAATAAATGCTTCATATTGCCCAGCAGAAAACAGTAAGGACACTGAGGTCTTGATTCCCCATCTTTGCTGCCCCAGTGTTTCTACCCATAACCGTTTTTTCAAAGAATTAATTTTGGTGGTCATGTCACTGCAGCCCTTTGATACACTTGTAGGGGGAGCAGGAGATTTGAATTTCTTTTAAGAAGAATTAAAATTAGGACCTGGCCCTGCCATAGACAGAGATTAAGGTTTCAAAGATTAATTCCTTCCTTTCAGCATGGGCCACAGTTTCATGATTTGGATAGACTTTTAACAAACTTCACCTCCTTTATATGGAGATCGTTAAAATTACAACCTGTTTCAATGCTCCATGTGCTTAGCTGTACTTAACCATGGGAACGCACCTGTGAAGTAACATGTTCTCATTCTGCTCGAACAGGTGCCCTCTTCTATGGTTGCATAAACCATTTTACAGGCTGGTCTCTTCTGAAAAAGGGATGTACCGTACCAGGAGAACCCCAATATACCTGCCTCATGGATAACGTAGTGCCAGCCCAGAAGGTTCATTCAGAGGATTTCACTGAGTCCTAGTTCTGAGGCTGTGATGAGCTGCATTCTTGCTGACAGCAATTCAGTAGCATGCTTTATTATACATCAGCCACTGAACTAAATGACAATCATTGAAGAATAGCAAAACTCAGGCATGCTTTAATTATAATTTTGTATAGAAAGGTCATGTTGTTCTTCAGTTTGCCATGGGCATGTCTCCTCTAATCCACAAAATACAAGAGATGTAGTACTATTGTTTCTTCTATGAGATCATAGTAAATCAGAATTTTGCTGTATTCAAAGAATATTATGTTAAATTATACCTCCTCCCTTAATTTCAAAAGCTCATTAAGTATTTACTTACATAATGCTGTCTGTGCTAGACTACAGATGCAGTCTTTCAAACCAACAATACTGCCCATTATATTACCTAAACAGCTGAAAATATATTATGGAGAAAAATCCACAGATGTCCATAAGAGCCTGAAGGAGAACTGCCATCATGTTTTAAATACTGTAATCTTTGCGTACAGATAGAATTAGACAACTCAACTACATGTCACCAGCCTTGTAACTGAGACACTGTTAGTAACTAGTTGGTAATTAGTAGTGACTGAGATGTTAACCAAAAATACACTTGGGCCTGGATTAATCCTGCCTAACTTTACTCACTTAAGTGAGACATTTTAGTTAGAAAAGTAGACGTAAGAGGTAATCTCTACAGTTAGTGGAAAGAGCTCAGTAATTCAGAGCTGTATGTGGCTACTCCACCATTAAGAGGTGCCAACTTTCTTCCGTCAGCTCCTCAGGAGAAGAAACTCACTCAGGTGACTAAGCTGCAGATGTGGGTGCTATGTGGAATGCAAGCACCTCTGCCAAAATGAGTGATAACTAAAAACCCTACATAAATCAGTTGGGCACGTAACTAAACTTAAAGTTCAGATGTTGATCACATAGAGAGACATCACTGCAGCAACTTAAATGAATTCATCGTATACTTAAACAATTTGGGTGTAAATATCTGAGAGTTCAAGCATTTAGGAGCTTTGAAGAGCCTATGCAGCAAATGTGCTCTGGCCACATAAAACATTTTATCCAATCACGTAAAGTTCAGCAATGACATAGCTGAAGAGAATGCATCTGATATGGTTTGTACCTTGTGTATAGTGTCCTTGTTATTAACTGCAATGATTATTCTGGTATCACTTTGCAGAACTAGCAATGACAGTAACCAACATCACAATCTGTAGAGAGATTCTAGGGCTAGTTTGCAAGAGAAGACTGCTGTTACTAGGGTGTCCTTGTTACTACTTTGTGATTGTGAGATTTGGACAGCCTGTTCCTGGTTTATCAGATACTTCTGTCACTGCCTCAGTGGTCTCTGGGGTGAATACCTGCCATTGGAAAGCAAGGTATTACTGTCCTCTGGTGCTACAAATTGCTGGCTTTGAAATCATAGTGGTCACACAGCTCATATATACAATGAGGAAGTCCTCATGGTTTATGCAGATCTCTGAATAGAAACTTATTGAAGAAGAGGTGAGTTAATGCATTATTAAGACAACTCTATGCTGGTTTTAACACCTTTGACTTAACACTGGAAGCATATTGCCCAACATGGATTTTGGTGTGACAGCTAGTTCTTGGGTTCTGAAAAGCTTTGGGGATACATGTAATGCTAAAATCATGCAGAAGCCAGAGTACAGCTTAGTACATACTGATGAGAAAAAGTAAATTAGCTCACGGATACGTTATCTTGATCTCATAGCTTTTGTCTGGCTCATGCTGTAGGCAGGCCATATTGATTTCAGCACACAATATACCATGTAGACTTAACAACTGTAGAAAGAGCACAAGACTCAGAAGCCATGGAAACAGTAAACAAAGGGAACGCAAAGAGGTTCTTCAGTGATTTGATGTGGTCCCTCCTGTGGGCAGTGCTCCCTGCCCCAAGGATTGTTTATGCATTTTTGTACTGAAGAATCCATGAATAAAATACAGAAGCAGTATGTGAACTCTTCTAGGCAAAGCTGCGTGTTACGGGGCTGTGAGTTACATTCCCAGTTGTTTACTCTCTTCTCCCTCTCGGTCTTGTTTTTCTTCCTGCACAGTGGCACAGCTTCAGCAGAAAGGCAGTGAATAAATTTCTATCATCCTTGCCTGAAACCAGGAAGTGAAGGCACAACTGGGCTGGGAGATGTAGGTTTGACCCTTCTCCAGATAAAGGGGGCAGACAAACAAGTTTTGTGCTTCCTCTGAAAGTAATTTGTTAAAGAAGAGGTGGACAGTAACACTGATACCTTCCCTTTCGGTTGAATTTTCTAAGAGAGGTACAAGACAGTATCCAAACCCGAAGTGGCAGCTAGAGCACTGAAGCCCTTCAGGTTACAAATGCCAGTCTTTCATAAACACAAGCTTTAGAAGTTTTCTGAGCTGCTGAAAGCTGGAAGAGGAGTAAGAATTTCTCTCTGCCTTCAGCCTTCCCTCCTAGCTGGCTGGCTGGCTGAGGCATCCTCAGTTACACAGTTAGGATGAAATTTCACAAAGCCAGCTCATGGTTGTAAATCCCAGCCAGCAGTCTAACTCTTTCCACCCGTGATGGCCAGAACAGAGAGTTTCTGGAATATGTCAAATCTAGCTGTAGCTGCCTAAGTCCTCGCTGCCCTGAGATGTCTGCTCTCCCTTTTCCCTGTAATTCAGTTATCCCTGTATGAGGGTGGCAGAATCAAAGCTCCAGTCCACTGTGTTAGTGTGGTTTTAGGGGTTTTCTATAGCTTCTCATCAGTGGCTTAAGCTAATACCCTGAAATTGGAACTGGAGCAGTGAGGTGCAAATCTAAGCTCTGTCCTCATGCCTCTGCCCTCAGGGGAAGTAACCACAGCAGAAAGGGAGGACAGCCAGCTGTGGACAGAAGTATTTTAATTTACTACAGCTCTACTAACCTTGACTATTGATGTCTTCCAGTCCTGGCTTGTGCACAGCTTCTGCTGCCATCACACCCCAAATTCAGCTTGCTACAGTGAATGTATGGCTTAGAGAATTTTCCTTTATCTGATTTTAAGTAAAAGAAACAGAGTTCTGCCAATGCCACAAAGTTCTGATTGACTAAAATGTTCAGGAGATTGCCATATGTCAGGTGCTAGATGGCCACGAATTTGTTATTGTAGAGTATTATTATGTTTCTCCGATGGTACAGTCAGCACATTTAGAGAATGCCATCAGAAGTGGCCGTTCTCCTCTGCATTACTGTCATTGTCACAGCTTTTGGCCTGAGCTGCTGCTGCCAGTTAGGGAAGGAAAATTCCACAATATGAGATAAAGCAGAGCTCTCTTACAGAATAAGGAAAATAACAGCTTTGATTGTTGTTATTGCGGATAAACTGTAGAGCTGGAATACCCTGCTACTTTCCACAGAATCAGATTAAAAGAAAGATCATCTGGAAAAAAAGTACTAGACTGGCAAGTCTTGAGTAGATGGTGTTGATTTAATGCTGTTAAAAGTCACTCAAGAGAACAGAAACTTCAGATAAGACAGAAAAGCGACAAGTGCTTGTAATGAGTTGCTGCTTCATTTCTGAGTGGTTTGGAGCTTTAAAGTCACAAACTATTAAACTTTCAGGTGACTTTCAAAGACAACTTTTTTTCCCCAGAACCTAACATAAATTGTAGAAGAAAAAGAGTTCTCAGTAAAATGAGTATGCTGAACTTTTATACATAGGGATCATTAAAAAAATAACAGACTACTCTTCAAATAAAAAGCATATCCTTCTTATTTTCAGTATAAAACCTGTCCACTGGCCTTGTATCTCATTCTTCCCAATGCAATTCTGCTTTAGCAGGGTTATTTAGGAAATAACAGCACTGAAAAAAGAAAGTGATGTATTGGTCTGTGAGTCATATAAAATGTAATTTTGGCTTCAACATCTGAAACTTTTAGACACTTAAAAACCCTCTGCAGCTTTATGGTGGCATTAGACATGGCACAGGAACCTGAATGGGGACTTTCTGAGACATTGTTTCTCTAAACAGGCTAAAGATTCTGTGAGTGATTAAGGGAATATTGATCATGGCTCAAATCCTCAGTGGTATTTAGGTGCCACATCCCCATTAGGTAAGATTTAAGTAAAGGGGCTAAATACATTTGAAGACCTGAGATCATATTTTTGTAAAGGGAGCCCCAAGTTATACTCTCTGCTCCTACTCAAATTTTTAACCTTATTTTAATGTTTCTCTCTGTGTGAGAAAGCATTTCACAGTCACTTTGGTCTGCTTGGGGCAACATCAGCTTTGCCATTTTATTTATTTGTATGTGTGCTTGTAGGGTTTCTTTAAAAGTCAGTAGAATGCCAGAGTGGTCACAGGTATCTTGTTCAGAAACAGAAAACCAGACAAGCCTTGGTCTGCCTTTCCCAGTTTAGCAGTTCTGCATGTCCCAGAGCCAGGGACAGAGTTCCCTTCGCATTCTCTCAGTCCCGGGCTGGGCTGCGTGGCTGCGGGACGGAGGGCAGCCTCTCAGGCTCAGCTCTGCTTGCTTTTCCCCGGGGAAGGCTGCCAGTGGGCAAACTCTGAAGTGCAGTGAATTTGTGAGTGTATTGCACTGCCGAACCAAGGGTCAAACTACAATTTTTAATGCAATGATGCACTACTTATGTCTGTACTAATAGTGATCATTTTAATTAATTTTAATATTTTAATCCTCTGATATTAGCTCAGATTTAAGAAAACATATGGGAACGATACAGGCAGAATACAGAAACGGAAAAAAACCAATGTGGATAAAACTTAGAGGAGAAGCAGAATAATGCTCTGAAGCTGATTCAGCAGGCATTTTGACTTCAGAACAAGTTTTGGTAGGCAGCTTGGGCACCTAATAATCCTAAAACCATTTTTCCTGTTTCATGGTTTAGTGGCGGACTTGGCAGTGCTAGGTTAACAGTTGGACTTGATGATCTTAAAGGTCTTTTCCAACCTAAATGATTCTATGATTCTATGATTAAGGGGTCCCTCATGTCATCAGAGACAGGGAATTTGCAATACTGAGCACTGGAGGAACTGAACTTTCACTTGGGAAACTGAACTTTGAAAAGTAGGAAACTCAGTCCTCAGCTGTACCAAGCCACAGAGCCAGTTTCTGTAGATGTGGGCTACAAATCCCTGCTTATTCAGGAAATATCTCATCCTGCTTGGTATATTCACTCAGAAACTCCTGAAATATTATTTCCTTTTCTAAGTCTTTGGAACAGCCAACAACAATAATCACTAGCTCTTTTTAGCCTTATCTCAGCACATTGACAATAGCTTTTCAACAATAAAATGTTAGTGGAAACTGCAACCGAAAATAATGTACTCAAAAACATGTTCAGTTAGCTTTGTAATAAAAAGAGTCAGAAAACTTTGAAGAACATGACATTTTTCTTTCTCATTTAGTTACAGATGTGACTTCATCTGCTAATAAAAGAAAAATTTTATCTCCTCAAAATGCAACACAAAGTTTTCCAGTGTACAATATTTTCAGTCATCATTTTTTAGCAATATTATATCTGCTATCTTTATTATTTTTTATTTTAATTCTCATGTACTTAATTATTTTTGTTTCTACAAAAAGCAGTATGAAAGTATGCATTCTTGTCAATAAGAACTGGTTGAAGAAAATGTCAGTAAAAATGTTAACAAGGTAGAAGACATCAGCATACAAAATTCCATTATAAATTTATGAAAATTGCAAAATGTTGACAATTGCAAAATGTTTTGGGGTTTTGTAAAGGATTGTTTTTCAATGACTAGCAATTGTGTGCAAAATGCTTGGCCATCCTCATAGTGTTCCTAATGATACAGTTGTATGCTGCTTTGAGATTCTCAAAGAAATATTTTGTATGCCACAAAGCATTTACAGGCAATTTATCCCAAAATGAAACAGAACACCTGTTGGCAGAAGTACCAGTGGGATGGGGTGAGTCCAGTAGGTCTGTAAGTTTCTTAAGGAATACAAAAATAGTATTATCTCTGCATAGAACATTCTTAAATTAAATTTTTGTAGGGAGGGACAATACCATTTATTCAGCTACTTAAGAAAAAAATGACAAAGGCTCATGAACCCTTCGTCATGTCTGTAAAAGAACCAAGAAAATTCTTAGCTAAGTATAATCCTGAAGAATGTTTGTTTGTCTTTTTTCTCCCCTATTATATCCATTTGTCAAACCTCAGTCAAAGCTTCCTAAACTCTCTCATGCATTGGACCATCACAGCTATAAAAAAAGAAAAGCATTACTCCTGAAAATCCTGTACTATAACACATAAAAATAAGAGAGGACACACTCTTTGAACATAAATGAGAATAGAGAGGTGTTAGTTCTAAGCAAACAAGCATAGGACCAGTTTTGTAAGGGAGTTTTAAAGGAGTAAATTTTCAAAGCTTAAAAAAAAGGACTGTCATGGCCGAGACAGAAATTCTCCAGGTTTCAGAGGCAGCATCAATGGAAGTACAAAGCTGTGAAAGGAGAAGCCTGGTAGATCTGAATGTGCTTGTGGAGCTGGTAGGGATTGTGGTGGAGAAGAGCATGAAATAAAAAGACAAAGTAGAAAATGTCACCAAACCCACAGGAGCAAAAGGGAAGCTGAGCCTGCAGAAAGCCAGGTGAGGATCCAACTTAGGAAAGCACTTTATTCAGGGAAGCAGGTGAGTATGAATATACATTTATGCACTATGTGTAGTAAGTGGTAGACGTTTGCATTAAACTAAATGAAATACAGTCCAATGCCACGTACTTTCCTAAATAGAGTTGTATTTAAAGCAAATGTCATGGACCAGCTAAGGCTGGGCTTTTCACTGCGCTTGTGGATGCACTTCTGTTCCTAATAGCAAATGCACCAAATTAAGAGTCACTGTTCCCAACTTGCTTCCAGTGTTACCTAAACTTGAGTCAGTCAAAAGTAGTTTGATGATGGACCTACTCTAGCAATTCAACAGCATGTGCAGTAAGAGGGTATGCAGTGCAGGTGTGCATCTCCGGGCAGGAGAAAACCAGAAAAGCACAACGGTGCAAGCACCAGGAGGGAGACACCTAAATCACTGGGCCAGAAGAAACACCGAGATCAAGAAATGCGAAAAACAGGAGCTTGCATACAGCTTGGGGGAAAACCAGAGTTCACATTTAGGTAAGCAGTAGGTCATAAAAACCATTTACCTTTCTCTTCGTAATCACTTCTTTGCTGGTATCATCTGCTCCCCTGCCTGTGTTTTCTGGTCTCAGGGTGTGTCACTTGTCCTATGAGCAGAGTGCAGATCTGGAGCAGGGAATATCTTTCTGTTTTCTGTCTGAGCAACAAAGTCGCCTTCCGGCACTTCCCAGTGTAAATGTTGTGACTGTAAATAATTGAAATTTCCCTAATGTTACAACAAGTTGTGAACACACCAGTACATTTTTTTTTTTCAATGTCACAGAGAATGAATAATATGAAAAGAACAACCTAAACTCTCTGTTTTTAGAGGCATACAAAAAGCAATGAGAACAAGACCTGAGTCAAACTATCATGGGGAGAAGACTAATAAATATATTCATAAAGTCTCCCCACTAAGTCATTGAAGAGGTAGCTCGATCTTACAACAACAGAATTATAAAACACAATAAAAAGTGTTGTAGTAAAACCCATCCTCATAACACTTCAAAGGAGAGGAACAAAGAGGCAGAACAAACATAAATGTCTTCGTTATTAGATGTTGAGTGACTTGAGTCTGTTGTTTAGAGAAACCTGTTTGGAGAAAGAGAGAAATTTGAGTATGGAAATGCTTGTGATAACAATAAAAACAGTATGATGTTAATTCAGCTACAGCAAACAGAACAACCAAGCCAGCTGGGCAGGATCTGAAGTGTGAACTGACTGTGTTAATGTAAGAAGTGTATAATTTCTTTGATGCTTTACTCCTGGATGTTTTGGAAGGCAAGAAGCTTGTTGTGACTATTTTTCAGGCTAAAGAGAGTACTTGCATGCATAATACTGTCTTCACCTAAAAAAAAAGAAGTGTTTTCATTTGTCTGTCCATTTTTTCAGCAGTGTTTTTGACACACAAAGAAACAAATGTGTAAAGTCCTTCGTGTGTTAAATCCCAATTCTTCTGGACTACCTTTAACAGTTGAGATATTTGCTGCATTCAGGAGGTACTTCTGTGGCTCAGAAGAGAATTTTTCAAAGAGTAGTAACATTTGAAAGCTGATGCTTCATATCCTGGCTAATCAAAACTAGATTATATCATGAGAGTTAATGAAGCATTAAAGCATATTACTGAATAATGGAAAATTAAAACAAAACAAAAAATCCCCAAACATTTTATTCATTTTACATTTATTCATGTAATAATTGCAGCTATCACTGCTGGGTAGAAGAAAGAGAGTTTTTGTTGCTGGCTATTTTACTTAGGGAATTCAGTTAGCTATTCAAATAAGCCAGCATCACTTTTCATGGCCCTATCTTCCCCCTCCGCCCTAGTCTACTATTTTATTTTTCTTACAGTTCTCTATCTTTGGTACACATATTTTTGTCTGTAATTCCAGTGACAGAAATTCTAACTGATTCTTTGAATGTTCAAATAAAAACAAAAATTATCACTAGACAAGCAAATAAAACAATACTTTCATTCTGTAGAAACTCTCTCTATGATCACAAATGAGCATATGATATGGGTATGATAAATGAGGACTGGTAAAAGGTGTTATCAGTTTCCTTGCGTCAGTTCTGTTACAGAGGTCATTGGTACAAAAGGTTGTCGTTCTGTCATATAACACTGCCCAGTATTTATTCATTCATCAAATAGATACTGTTACATTCTGCTTTCACGAAATGCTTACTTATAAATTATGGGAATGACATACAGGCAGATTCAGCTATTAATTCCCTGAACAAATCTGCCTCCATTTCTTTCCATCAAGCCTTTTTAACATTCTGCACAGGCATCTCTAATTTTCTATGTTGTTAGTTTCTTAAAAATGGAGTAATATTTTTTGTAAGGCATTTATTGATCTTCAGAGGGGTTTATTGACCCTTCAAAGAGTCTTGGCGACTTAGGAAGGAAAAGAACAGTGAAAGAAAATAAAGCTAAGACCAAATGTCCCCAAATAAAACAGAGGAAAGAGAAAGAGAAATGGACAACCTCAGTGATTACAGATGTCAACAGTAAAAATCTCTACTCTTTCACACTTGGGATTGGCTCCTCCTTTTCACTGACTTTCATAGGCAGAAGAGCCTTGATTTAAGATAAATCAGGTTTGTTGTCCACCTAAAAACAAAGAACAAGAAATAAAAATAATAACAGAAAAGTGAAAAACAAGCAAACGAAAATAAAACAGTGGCACTAGCACTGCAGCATGACTTTTGTTTCCAAAGGAGGTAGGAAAATGTTCATGTAAAACTTTCTCTCACCTTTGCCTTTGTACATTGAGATCCTCTGTGGGCACAGAGAGCCAGGGAAAGCAGCAGGGAGTCAGCCACAGGAGCCTGCTTAAGTCAGTACAGATCACCCCATTACCAATTCAGCCTCCCCATCCTGAGGCAATAGATAAGAGAAAAGATGCTGCACTTGCCTTCTGGCATCTCTTTGGCGAGATGATCGAAACAGAAATGGATACAGATATATCTGAGGGAGGAAAATAAATACATTTTTTCCACTTGTAAGGACTATTTCCAGCACAAAAGATCTAAAGAACAAGCTAGATAACTTCAGCTATTAACACACAAAGTCAAATTTACATAGCCATTTAAACAAGAAATCTAAACCCTGAAATCTAAAACCGATGGTAGTAACACACTGAGAGGAGTGCTGTTTTTCTCAGTTGGTCAAATTCTCATAAATTTTATTTTCTCTTTTGCTTTTTAATATCATTATAGAACAGCAGATGAAACCACTAGAGAAGAGTTCCAGTACCATGAAAAATGCCGTGGAAACCAAAGGATAAAACAAAATTGCAGGGTATGGAGTTAATATCCTACTGATATTTTTAAAAGCTGTGTTCTTCACATAATGTCAATTTAACTCTTACAGATACAAAAATCGATGGTATCTTTTGGCATTTCTCACATTACAACTGCTATCAATTGTTCTCAGTCAGTTACTTTGAATAATTGTCTCTGGGCAGGAGTATTTATTTCCATAGCATTACATCATGTTGCAAACATCACCCTTCCAGTACAACAAACTGCAAAAGAGGAGAGCTGAGTTGTGAGCCTTTTCCCCAGCGGGCAAAACTTGCATTACAAATGTGGAGATCAGGTTTTCACAACTGCTGACCTATCCGGAAATTAAATTTTAAAAGCCTCAACACTCAGATTTTATCTGATCACTAGGGCTGAGACAGAGTCTTACTTCAAAATAAATGTTCCTCCTGCATTTGGTCTCTACTTCACATACTCCTCAGTTGCTTCCTCACTTTATCCTATGGAAGAAATATTTCTAATCCTATGGAACTGAGGAAAAATTAACATATAAATGCTCAACTAATCATGAAAACCAAAGGCAAATGAAAGATTACCCTCTTAAATAAGAGGCACTTAAATATGTCTTGCACATCACCTAAAGACATTGTTCACTGTCAGGGGAAAGTATCAGATTCTTTAACCTTTAAGGCTAAAATATATACCCTCTTTTGATTTAGAGTCAAATAAGGACATGGGAATATAAAACATGATTTAGGAGGATGCTAGGACTACTAAATCCAAAAAGAAGACCTAAAAACTTTGTTCACACTCACTTAAACCAGGCTGGCAATGGGCTGTCCTTGGAAGGGCAGGTATGGGAGGCTGAGGGACAACAGGGCAGTGCACACCCGAGAGCAGAGACATGAGAAATCAGTGCCCTGGGTGTCCAAAGGCTCACAGAAAATAAGAAAGGGAAATTTGAGCTCACAAGCTAGAGAACTCTTGGCCTAAGCTCACTCTGCCTCTGTTCTGGACGGAAAATTCACTACACACCCAGAGCACAGTGTTGCAGCCAGGAAAATGCCTTGCCTAAAGAGCTGCATGGCCTGATCCTGCCCTGCTCCTGGAGGGAGTATCAGGGAAGCCTGGAGAGGGGTCAGTGCTGTGGACATGCTCTAATTACCCCAAGGAATCATCTCCAGACTCAGGATCCTCAGAAACACTTATTTTTTGAAACAAAGCCTATAAAATGGGTGGTGTTGCTGAATATATCTCTGACTTAATGTCAAGTTAGAGAAGACTACACAAGAAATCAGGCCTCCCTGCCTTCATGTGGAGCCCAGAGGGGGTGTTCAAACCCACAGTTCTCATCTCTGAAGAGCAGCAAACCACTTCTCTTCAAAAACGTGTCTCCGCAGTGTGTAAAGCAAGATCCAGGAAGTGAAGAATTGGGAGCACAGTGGTTAAACCATACTTGTACAATGGGGAATCCTGACATTCCTGCCTTCAGCACTGAAGCAGCTCTGCCATGGAAATAAAGCTTCCAACTTTATGGGAAAGGTGCTTTGGAGACCATGTAACGCCAATCAGTACCACCTCCATTTTCACTTTTTTCTTTTCAAAACTCTACAAGATCACACTGAAAGAGCTTACAAATGTGGAAGTGTGTCGCTGCATCAGGATCTTACTTAAAATACCTACAGGTATGACTAAACCCAGGAAAATGCACAATTCTAATGAATTCAGGGTCACGTTGTTATTCTTTTCAATTAGAGACTTCATTTCTGATACATTTACCAGGTACAGTCAGAACACCTAAAAGCATGTATTAAATATAATGCCATAGTACTTACTAGGACCATGTCCAGTCTTTTTTCTTTTGTTTCACTGTTTTTTCATCAAATACCTGTGTCACTCACATGCAGTTCCTGCCATTTTCTGACACTATTCATATGTTGTACACTGACACAGGTGAGCAGATTTTCTTGTAATCCAGATGAAACTTCAGCCGAAGCCTGAGGTTCCTGGTGCTCTCTGAGCACACCAGCAGCTTCAAAACTGGACAAAAAGTTCAGAAACTACATAGCGCAAAGCTTGATTTCTATCAGCAACAATACTTGTATATTTTCACTTATTTCTTCCTCTGAAATACAAAAGCAGGTGCTCCAGTTCAGCGAATGGTGGCAAAGGTAGCTAATAACACACACTGCAAAATTGTCGTGACTCAGTGGTGAAAGGAGACCAGGTCCACAAATTCCAAGTTGTGAAGGTGTTACAGTGAAATTTAAGCTGCAAAAACAATATAACAAGAGATAGTATAGTGATAAGAAAGCAATATCCTGGGATCTTCAGAGTTGGCTAAATTTATTAAAAAACAAAAAAAAAATTACAGTTCTTAGTCTGCATCTCTCTGTCGTTAGATTAATTTGTAATTTGGCTTTCTGGGCATTAGTTTGAAGTATGTTTTTTAATGAGTCTACATCTATTCTAATACAGAGAAACAATTGTTTTGGAGTTTTTTATACTGGTTTCTCTTGACAACAAAAGGCTATATTTCTTTGCTGAAATCCAGCTTTGCTGAGCTATCTGGTGGTACAAGAGCTGAAACCAATCACAAGGGACCAGCAGAGATCAGTCCCCTGCTCTAGGAGAGCACTTGGTCCAGGATTGGAGACTCCCCCTTAAGTCTCTCTCTTTTTAGTTCCTTTAGAGAAAAAGATGGACATTAACAGGAACTAGCAATATTAGAGACATCACTCTGAGACAAAATTTAGGGTGACTAAAGCCCAGAGGAGTGCCTTCCCTCTCCTCACTGAGGATCAGACCCAGAGTCTACCTGAACCAATAAGCAATGATAAACTCATTGACACCATGTGCTCCCTGTAGCAGCCAAGCTTGCTAAGAATACTGCAAGAGGACAGAAAAGGTTTGGGGCTTATTATAAATTTTCAGCTTTATGTTCACATCTTCTAAATCACTCAAAATTCTGAAGTACTTCCCATGTAGAAATTCAGTGAAAGTTTCATATACTCTGTTTTCACTCTCATAAGCACCAATATCACCTGGACTGTAAGCTCTAGGATGCCAATTTTTTCTGCATCTAGGTTGAAGTGAAGATTTTTGCTGAGCCATCAGAGTATCTTGTTATCCCATGCTTGTTACATGAATGCCTGAATTTTCAGGTTGTTAGAAAAGATACAACTAAAGCTCCATCAGTTATCTTCATAAAAAACAATAAAAAATTCTATTTTATTCCACCTTAAGTGAAACATTTCAGTTTCAATAACTTCTAAAGAAAATCTATAAACATTTACTATATATATATTTAGTTTAGAATGTTGATTCAAAACAAGAAATCAAAATATCTAGTTTATAAACTGCCAAGATGAACTGTTTCCTTTTAGAAAATAGTATTTATGGTGGGGTGGAGCTATTTGCCAAACTTGGCATAACATCACAAATAGCTGCAGTGAATAAAAAAATGCAATTTTGCATAAATAAGCTCTTTGTCTTTTTAAAAAAATGCACCCATTGTTGTTCTCTACTGATTGCTTAAGCCTAGGGGTTAGAGGGGGCATTATAATTATTTGGTTTGCTTTTTAGTGATGCCATTACTTGTCATATTGGCTCTTGGAATTGCTTTGGAGTCTGATGATCCGTATTGTGGGCAAGTTTTGCTTGAGCTTTGTACCCTACTTGTGCTTCAGAAGGTGGCAATGAAGGCATGTCTAAATGGAGAATTTTTGTTCAAAATAAATTTCCTGTCAAAAAGTTTAAACACAAAGATTAATAGCTTTCGGTATGATTTTATACACTATGCTTATTCTCATAGAGTATGTTTCCCATCCTATATGAATCACAGACTCCTGTTCCTCATTCAGATAGGCTTCTGCTCCCCTCAGAGTTCAAATCCCAGCATCCTTTGTGGTTGCTGCCCACAAGCTTACGCATATCATAATTATTGTAGATGGGATGAACCCAAATAAACCCCCTTTAAGTAGATCAACTATTAATGACTTCCTGGAGATTCCAAACACACTCCCATTAAATATTAATTATAAACCAACTTATTACCCTACTGAGAGCAAGAATAATACCTCCTCGGTGACCTCATGGATTCTGACGATAGCTAATTCAAGACTGATGGGAAACAGGGGAGCTCGATGGAGAACAAAGGAACACAGTGAGGCCGTGTGATGCCTGTGGCAACACACAGAAATCCCCACAGCTGCAGTTTACTTTGCTGCTGGCATCTGAGACCACTCTTCACCTGTATATGTAAAGTCACCTACATGCAAAGTCAGCCGTACATGTAAAGTTAAGGACACAAACATCTCCAAAGGGCTGAACACTGGACTTCTGGATATTCAGTCAGTTATTCAGTATTTCAATTGTCTCCCCTTCCTCTGTTCTCCAACCTTGACCAAGACCCAGTCTTTTATTTTTCATATACAGGAGACAAATGCAGCCCTGGGTAGCTCATGCTGTACAGCTGGACAGAGTCCAGATTTCACTGTTGAAATCTCCTTCTTTACCAAGAAGCAAAAAAGGAATCGACTGCCCACAAAATATCAGTCTAAAAGCTTGGCCTGACCCCTGTCCTGGAGGCAAAGGCTGTGCTGCTGAGGGCACAGCCTTACACGCAAGCCCACCTTCCCCAGGTAAGGCTGTAGCCCTCAGCCCACGCACAAGGCTGGTCAGCCCCTCACCCCGTAGCATCTGCTGCATTTATTTCCTCCTGGGGCTCGAGTCAAACCTCCCTCAGGCTTTTCCAGGTACAACAGCATCGGTGAATTTGATATCACAAGAATCTCAAACTGTGATTAACACCTAGATGCCCCACTGCTTTTGTTTGATGTGATATCGATGCCTCTTGTACGTGCCTCCTAGAGACAGCAGAGGGATCTGTAATGTTATGTTTGCTGTGCTGAGGAGAGCATTCCCACTGCGGGAGGAGACCAGGGTGCAGTGATCCCCGCTTGGCAAAAAAAAAGGGACAAAGTGAAAATGAAAAATAGAAGAGGGGTGATAAATAAGCTTTAGGCCTGAAGCCACTTTAATTGAGAGAAAATACAAAACTCATCAATGTAGGGATGGTCCTGTATTTTCCTTGTACCTTCACTGAATATATAGAGAGTGAAGTTAAGGGTTTGAGGAAGACAAAAGTCCGCCAGCAACAAAGTGTTCTGCTATGACAACAAACTCCTTTCTGGACTAACAGAGTTGGCCTAATGATAAATCCATTGTGACTACCTTAAGGGCTGCAGCACTACAGCTGAGAAAACAGTGCAGTTGGATATTTTAAGTTAATAAGCTTTTGCGGCACCTGGAGGTTGACTCCTCAGCAGTGATGCTAAATGCAGCAGCACTTAACAGTGGGTGCTTCCGACCTACTGGCACCAAGAGATTATGGTTAAAATTTTTATTGTGTGTTTTCCAAGCCTGCTATTTGAATAATGCACTGGCCTAGCAATACTGAATGAAGCTTTAAGTGAATTTAAGATCCACTATCTCAAACAGTAGAGTCAAGCTATTCCAAAGTTATTTCCTATAAATAAATAAATAAAAAGAAAGACCCAAAGATGTTTCCTCATCTTTGAAAGTCAGGACCAAGTTTTCCTTAGAGATTCTGAACCCAAGATTTTTTTTTTTTTTTTTTTTTTTTAGGTCACTCAAATTGGACCTAAAATTCTTAGTTTCCCAAGTATTAGCTGCATGACCCGGATACCTGGTTTACGTAAGACATAAGGAATATAGGATTGACCATTAGTATATGTACCTAGAAGACTTTTAAAAAGACAGTCTTAAAACACTGCCAGATTAATTGACTTGTAAAGCAAGTGGGATGTGTTAAACAATAAATTTATAGTGACCTGGTTGCAGAATCAATAGAAATGAATAAAAAGTTCTGCCTGACAAAAAACCTTCAGTCTATGCCTGGATAGGATCAGATTTGTTACAAATTCACTGAGGTGCACTATTTGTTCTTCTGGTACAACATATCTCCTAGGCATATCAACCTGCAATGGCCATGCAGGTAGGTATGTCCAAACAAAGCAAAAGACTCTAGTCCTTATGTTTTAAAAAGACATACAGAAGCAGTAATATAATATAACCTATGTTTAAAGTACACATAAGGAAAAAACTAAATAACAAGGATTATAGAAGCAACAAATTAAGAAACATCACTAAGGAAAACTAGACGAATAGCAATGGTTGGTAAATTTTCTTATCAACAAGGAAGGGAAATCCATCTCTTACATGGCTGTGACGGGCACAGAACATTCACCTCCTCTTACAATGAAAAAATGGAAGGCAACTGCAGTAAAATGAAAGCTTTGCCAATCAAACTGAGCAGGAGAGAATAACCAAAATCCAATTGTCTTAGAGGAAGATGCTGAGAATCTTTCTCTGTGAGCATATCCATTACTGTTCATAATTAACAAACATTTGAAAACTATAGAAATTTCAAAGGACTGGAGGAGTGCCAGGATTCAAAACTGAATAAAAGCAGGGGCTGTGGGAATTGTAGAGGACTTAGATATCAATTCCTGGAAAAAATATGGAACCAATTTGAGACTGTCAATTAAATTTAGAGACTATGGAAATGTTCAGCATCAGTCAGCCTGATTTCATGGAAAGTAGGTCTTTTCAAATCAGCTGTTCCCTTTATATGTCAGGATTTCAGGTCTAACTGATATAGTGAAGTTATATTGTTATATATTTAGATTTCTCCTAGACTCAGTACCATTCAGTTTCTGATTTTAGATCTCAAGATCCTGGATCTAAAAGACAGTACAATGAATTAAAACTTGGTCCCTGATGGATCTCAAAATGCAGTTCATACTGAGAAAATAGTCAGGAATGGAGCTTTAGCCATAAGGCCACAGGGAATTGATTCTTGACCCCTATTTTTTATCAGTAACTGAGATAAAGCTAGAAAAATTTTACTAGCATAGTAACTGATAAGATCAAAAAGTATACTTAATAGTCAAGTTACTGTTACAGGGAGACCTGAATCACTTGGTAAATGATCACAAAGCAATAAAAGTACATTTCGTATGGTCAAACGTAACATAAGATAGCTGGGAACACAGAGTGCAGGTTGAACAAGTTTCTGTCTTGGAAATAAGTAATTCAGAAAGGGACTTAGAGGTCATCATAGGTAATTGCCTCAACATGAGTTCACAGCACAAAGCTGTGGCAAGAAGTTCTTGTACACTTAAAAAAGTAACTTCAAGGGGAGGAGGGAAACCTTGGATTTTTTCATCTTTCTGCACAGCACGGATCATGAATTTCCTGCTATGATCATCTGGGCATATCTCTCCTAATCAGTTCCCTGCCATTGCAGAGGCCTCAAGCACTGCTCGCACCTTGGTCTCTTTTGTCTCTTTGCCAGTGGCACACAACACTTAACTCTCCTGGTGCCTGAACTTCACATTATTTAGGCCAACCATCCAGCAGCTTTGGATTCAGTATAGAGGTTCCTAGGTGAAAATGTAATGAAAAAGTGGTATGGATAAGGGAGATCAAACCACATCAGCAGAAGTCAGTCCCTTCAGCCTTCCCAAGCTGGGTGGTAAGTCTTCATAAGGCCAACTGCACTAACACACCCAGAGTTTATCTTATCAAGGGCAGGGAGGACTCCTGGATACACTTTTCCCCGTGATGTGGGGCTGCCGATGCATGGGGCCTCAGAACGTCTGCACCACAGAGCCTTGCTGTGGGACATTCCCCTCCCTGGCAAGCCGAGTCTGAGCTGCATAAGGGTTGGATGCAGTAAAGGGGCTACGGGTTGGTACCCCTCCGGCAAGATGAATCTTCCCAGCTTTAAACTCTAGAATTTGGTGATATATATTGTGCCAATATTTATTTCAGAAAATTATCTTTCTGCCAGGGATAAAAAACATCAGGCTGGCTGCTCTACTCCCAGCTTTCCAGAATTCATGCATGGATTTCTATGCATGACTATAAGTCAAAATATTTGGGCAAACCCTTAAGACCATATTCCTTCTTTGTAGTACCCTGTTTTTTAATCATATTAACAATGAAAGCTCAGATTACTGTTACATTTTTAAGAGCTTTCCTTCAAGAGTTGGTCTTTCATGTATTCAAAAGGCATAGAAACAGAATTTTCAGAAGAATGCTTTTTTCAGATGTGTCTTCTCTCAAGTATTTGCCAAAAATAGGTTTATAGAACAAAAGACACAGACTCATAGTTCTGTGCCCAAATTCAAATTTCACTTAATGCTTACAGGAGCCCCAGCTGCTTCTGGGAGAGGATGTTGCCTGTCTTGTTCACAGCATATTCCTTCTGCTCTGCATTTCTGACCACTGAGAACACATCCCACCCTGTTCGTGAAGATTCCATTTAGCCTCACGCTAAAACTTGGGAAGAGTAAACTCCCAGCCTGATGGAGATAGAGGATATTTCCCCACAGGGGGCCCTCCTGTCTTTCAAGACTTGTGTCTGTTCCCTGGCTGTTTGGTTTATCCTTTAGTAGCTTATTTTGATGTAACTCCTTGAAGTCACAAAGTATAATATGAAAAAGGGAATCTAAAAGCATGTAATTTAAAAAAAATAATTCCTGCAGTTCTCTCATTCCCTCCCTCTCCCTAAAAAGATTGCATTAAGTGTTTGATACTTGACATTTGTAGAAAGATCACGAGGTTGCTTTTTTTTTTTCTTTTAATGTATCAGAAATTGAGAGAATACAGGGCGATAGGACAGATAACTTGGTTAAATCATTAGCACAGACCTCTAAAAATGTGGTTCAATACATAAATCATTTTTGTCTGATCTTTATTATTCTCCTAGGGCCTGGGTAAAGTAGAGATGATAAAACACCTGGAGTATTATGAAGATGAACTAATTGATCTTCTTCATGAAGGACTTATGCACTACAGCGATGAGGGTCTTAAATGTCGTGCCAGATGGACATTGCTTGAGCTGATGCAGAAATATCATAGTCATGATGAAAGGGAACCACTTGTTTCTTACAGATTACACAGAGGCTAATTTTGCTAGAGGGCAGAACCATTCAGGAAATCTGGAGTATTCAAGGATTTAGTGCTACTGCCAGGACATGGGGCTGTGAAGAGAAGAATCTGGCTCCACTTCAATCCATGGGAAATATCTCCAAGATGATATTCTTAAGATCATCTTGGAAACAAAACAAAACACTTGTTCTTTCAAAAATTCCCCTTTCTGGATGTTGGTTCTTGACTAGCTGAGTTTCAAGGCATAAATCTTTATGTTTATTGAATGTGAAATTTACAAGTTCAGTTCCTTAGCAGCAAGTTCGATTCCTCTGTTGTAAAGACTCTGAAGCAGGAATAGCTATGGATTTATGGGGGTTTTTGTCCACTTTAAGAAAAATGCATTGAGAACAATAACTCAGTAGCTGATAAAGCAAGTCTGTTGCTGATTCTGCTTCACTGTGTAAAGTAAAAGAGGTCTGAGAATCCAAGGTTTGACCTTGCTTTTTTCCACGGGTATTTTGGTAAATCTGCACAGACTTCACCTGAACAGACTTCACCATCTCTACAGCCACAGGCAAACATCAACAGGAACTGACACTCAGTTTAAACTCCACAGTTAAAACCACCATCCACTTGAGACAGGCCAGCCCAGAAGCTAAGCAATGTGTTTCTCATCTGTCGAAATATTCTGAGCCAGGAAATGCTTGTGACTCTTCTCTCCTGTGATTCTCAATTTCTTCAATTTTCTCCATTTGTAGTGCAGCTCTGTGTTGTCTTTTGGGGAACACTGTTAGTCATGATCGAGTAAGCATCTATGTTTAATCTGTGAAGATTAAACACCTGGGGGTGCTGGTCGACAGCTGGCTGAATATGAGCCAGCAGTGTGCCCAGGTGGCCAAGAAGGCCAACGGCATCCTGGCCTGCATCAGAAATAGTGTGGCCAGCAGGAGCAGGGAGGTGGTTGTTCCCCTGTACTCGGCACTGGTGAGGCCGCACCTCGAGTACTGTGTTCAGTTTTGGGCCCCTCACTACAGGAAAGACATTGAGGTGCTGGAGCGTGTCCAGAGAAGAAAAACAAAACTGATGAAGGCTCTAGAGAGCAAGTCTTATGAGGAGCGGCTGAGGGAACTGGGGTTGTTTAGCCTGGAGAAAAGGAGGCTGAGGGGAGACCTTACTGCTCTCTACAACTACCTGAAAGGGGGTTGTAGTGAGGTGGGTGCTGGTCTCTCCTGTCAGGTGCCTGGAGATAGGATGAGAGGAAATGGCCTCAAGTTGCGGCAGGGGAGGTTTAGATTGGATATTAGGAAAAATTTCTTTACTGAAAGGGTTGTCAGGCATTGGAACAGGCTGCCCAGGGAAGTGGTTGAGTCACCATCCCTGGAGGTATTCAAAAAGCACATAGACAAGGCACTTCAGGACATGGTTTAGTGGGCATGGTTGATGGTTGGACTCGATGATCCTGAAGGTCTTTTCCAACCTAAATGATTCTATCATTCTATGATTCTAAGATTTAGGAAACTGATAGCATTGAGGTCCACATGACTTCAAGCAGGGTTACTTCAGAAATAATGTCAAATTTAAAGACTACAGGTTATGCCCAGAACAGTCAATAAATTAGCAAGATGACTCAGAATGAACAATAACTAGATAATAATTCAAATCATGCTAATCCTAAGTTTAAAGTAAAGACAGAAGAATGCATGGAAGTTTAGAAAATGATAATATTCTATAACATATACAAGTTGAAAGAAGGCAATTATATTCCATGACTTTATTAAATTGCACAGTAATTTAAAAATACAATTACTTTTAAAATGAACAATGGAAAAGAATAATTATATTTCATTATGTCAGTTGAGTTGCTCAGATGAACACTGTGTACTGCTGGATAGATACAGTGGCACGGAATCCCATAATGTGATAAGTTTAAGAAAATCATGATTATCAGCCCCATATGCTGGGAGATATTTTATTACTGCTGCTGGCAACTGACATATTATAAACTCATTAATTGGAAATGGGACAGAAATTGGGAAGAAAAAAGGAGCTGAAAAGGTAGCACTCATACCTCAAAACAGTTTTTTTCAACTTCAGTTCACCAAGAAACGAAACATTTTACTGTTTGATTATATAGTTAAAGATTAGTCAAGCAGCTTTAAAATAACATCTTTTGCTAAAGTACCTGTTCTCCAGCCCTTTGATCATCTTTGTGGCCCTCTTTTGGCCCCTCTCTCATCTGTCTGCATCTTTCTTGAATTGTGGGGACACAGTTCTCCAGGTGCAGCCTGACAAGTGCTGAATAGAGTGGGATGATCTCTATCTCTGATAGTAATGCCCCTGTGGATGCAGCCCAGGATCCAATTTGGCTTCGTTGCTGTAGCGGTGCACTGCTGACTCCTGTTCAGCTTGTTGTCCACCAGGACCCCCAGGGCCCTTTCAGCAAGGCTGCTCCCCAGCCACACAGGTCCTAGCCTGTACCAGGCTCTTTGGTTATGTCGTCCCAGGTGCAGGACTTTGCACTTGTCTTTGTTAAACTTCATACTGTTCTTGCTAGCCCACTCTTCCAGACTGTCCAGATCTCTCTGTAAGATGGCTCTCCCTTCTGATGTGTTCACCTCACCACCCATTTTGTGTCATGAGCAAACTTGGTGAGGGTGCTTTCAATCCCATCATCCAGATCATTTATGAAGATGTTGAACACCATGGGGCCCAGTATTGGTCCCTGGGGGATCCCATTTGTGACTGGCTGCCAGCCTGAGTAAAAACTATTGATTACCAGCCTCTGGGTGCAGCCTGTGAGCCAATTTCCTACCCAACTTGCAGAGCACCCATGCAACCTGTATCATACCAGTTTGTCCAGGAGAAGGTTGTTAGAAACAGCGTTGAATGCTTTGCTGAAGTCCAGGCAAACAACATCCACTGCTCTCCCCATGTTGACAGAAAATGTTATTTTGTTGTAGAAGGTGATCAGATTAGTCTGGAGATTTCTGGATTTCAATTCTGTTCAAAACCAAGAAAGGCTTCACAGAGTACTAAAATGTGGGAAATCAAAGTTCCAAACAATATTTAATGCTTATAAAGATTTAAAGATTATAAAGAGTAAAAAGGTCTAAGGAAAGAGAAATGTACCCACACACACGCTTCTAACTCAGCACTAGCCTGAAGATGGAAACTCAGAATTAGACAGCCAAGCCAGAATGAGGTGGGAAACCAGGTCTCCTGCATTTCTTTTTCAGGGTATTTTCTAATCTCTCATGGTCAGATCTCTTAATCAGACTTCAACAAGAAGTATCTACTGGTCTTCTGTTTGTTGCAGGGTTTGTAAGAAATCAGAACTGACTGCCTAGTAAGGGACACTTAGATTTTTGGTTTCCATGTGGTCCATTCAGTCAGTAGTTCATGTCACTTCACTAACAGGTTACAGCCCCATTTCCAGGCTAACAAGCTATACTCTAATTTATACTTTTTCTGGTAGTGCAGACTTTACTGTTTGACTTCTTCTGTCACTCTCTAGCAACTGAATAGCACAGGATGCATGGCTGGAAGAAAGCAAGAAAGGTTATGACATTTCTCCATCCTGTATAGGATTTCTAGCTGCTGTTTCAATTCCGTAGTCTGAATGGCAGCCAGAATAAAGCAGGCATATCTCATGCTGGCATGTAGAGAATAAGCAAAAAGAAAAGGCACATATGCACATACAGACTTGCACAGTTTCCTAAGATATGCCTCAGTCAGCTAGCATTTGGGAAGTTTCTTCCCCAGTAAATTTAATATCTATAGTAATCATCTCTTAGTTATACAACGCAAATTTAGGGCAAAGCTGTCTGCAACTTCACTGAGTTAGACTGAAGTTGCATGAAGTAAAAATTAAGTGACCTTTCAAAAATGTTTGTAAATCCCATAAGTGCTGGCAGGAGCTGTCTTCTGGATACATTTCTTTTTGGAACTATCCCTTTTTATATTTTAAATCCTTCACAGTTAAATTAATTTATATCCATTATGCATCATAGCGTTCTGGGATATTTTCTGTTTAAATGCTCATCATTCTTAAACTTCAGTCTTAAACCTCTGTAATGTCTAGTTTATGCAAGGGTATTCTATTAATCACAACATATGCCATTGGTTAGAAAGTATGACCTATTAACTAAGCAATTGTGCAATTACATTTATGTCATACTTGTTAGTTTTAGGGTTCATGTTTTCTTTGGAACCTCCAGACACCATTTGGTTTAATGAGTTAGACTTTCAGTCTGCCCAGTCTTCAAGAATTGCAAGTACCATTAAAAATTCAAGCCATCCTCTATCAAAAGACTACATTTTTATAAAAATAATATCATCTTATATTTGATGTAATACTAATGGAAAGAGCTTCAAATGTGCTCTGTAGAGATGACCCAAATATTAGAAGACAATAGAAATTATACATTACCTCCTTTGCACATTTAGAAAAAAAATCACTGGAAAGAGGAATTGAGCAAATAGATGAGAAATTCATATTGTAATATTTCAATATGATCCAATTTAACCTCTAAATCAGTGCTTATAGAATCATTCACATGCCCATAAATATCCACCTTGTTGAAAACAGACTGGGTAGAGAAAGAAGAAAATTCCACTCCTGAACACACGGTTAGAGCTAAGGTCAACTTGCAGGTATTTCAATCATCTCATTAATGGACAAAAAGTGTGTAAGTTGTTTTTTAGTTTCTCAACTGCACTGACAGAACTTGGGGAATGATCTTGTGGTTGTATAAATATCTGTATTATTTGCCATGTGAGACAAAATGAGGATGAATCTAGCTGCCTCTTACAAGTCTGAGCAATCTCTGTCTCTCTGCTTCTGACCCCTCACCTCATGGTCTCTTCTGCCTGATCTATTTGCCCTTCAGCTTCCCAGTGATTCTGCTTTCCAGGCAGTGCCCAAGATAGACAAGGTTTTAAGACAGAACGTTTCTGCTAAATAACACTCCCCTTTATGGAAATGCTGGTAGTCATTAAAAGCTTTGCATAACTTTTTAAGACTTCTGAGAGGCCTTTGAAGCAAATACTGTTTATTTACCATCCCAAAAGTTCTGAAACAGAAACAAACTTTTCCTGGAGTTGGCTTTCAAATTTGAGGTATTGGGCCCAGATCCATTCTGAGTAAAACAAGGAAAAATCCCCAATGCTAACTTACTTCAAGTTTACACTATTACCAGGAACAGATATGTCTGACATAAAGAAACCTGTCACTAATTCTATGAAGTCATATTAGGCACAATTCAGAGCATACTTGACCTATACTTTCTGAAGTATGCTATTATGGTGCAATACACAGCCTAGCTACAGACCAGATGTGTGTGTTGTGACAGAGCCAGCATCCACTGAAGTAAACTTATCTCCTGTGGCATTTAACTTACGCCATCTGGATGTCAGTTAAGGATTCCCTCTCAAAGAGTGTACACTTTCAAGTGATTTTTGTTTCTAGTAGTTCTAGGAAGAGAGTGTTCCTAATCTAAATACATTTTTTTGTTCAAAATTTCACCTAAGTGGAGTGTTCAGTCTAAT
This sequence comes from Harpia harpyja, assembly GCF_026419915.1. Lineage (NCBI taxonomy): Eukaryota > Metazoa > Chordata > Aves > Accipitriformes > Accipitridae > Harpia > Harpia harpyja. The sequence continues at coordinate 75,047,384 of NC_068941.1, forward strand.
CTATTGTTCCTACTTATGCTTCATTTTAGCATTGTAAATAATTCTTCTTGATATTAATACATTTGCAGTTGCATTTCTACTTCTATGCTATTTAAAAACTCTTGGTTATCAATCTTCAATCTTAAACAAAAGCAATGGGCATATTTTCATTGTTCCAGATCAGTCCCTTTTTCTAACAGTGGACAGTAGCTGATGCTTGTGGAAGAATAAGGTACATATAGTATGACCCTTCCCTTGACAGATGACAGCAATCAGTAGTTTAGAGACTCCTCAAGCTGGAGGTTACCTCTGGGCCATTGTATTTCATACAGCTATTATTCATGAATTTGCCTAATACCTTTTTGAACAAATTTATAATTTTGACCTCCTCACAAATTGAGACTCATCATTTAAATTACGTATAAAGGGAAAAAAGTGCATTCATACATTTAAAATGTTGCTTTTATTATTTCAGTGAGTCTCCTTGTTCATGACTGTGGCACAGAACAACCACTTCCTTATGCTATTCCTGTGTGTTACAAACCTTTATCATATACACTGTCTTTTTTCAAAATTAAAAAGTTCTAGTTGCAGGGAAGATTTTCATACTTTGATCATTTTGTTGCCTTCCTCTGCATCTTTTTAAGATGGGAGAGCCAGAACACATACAGAAATAGGTTCTGTTTTCCAAACTCTTTCCCAGTTCTACCCAGTTTGTTTTCTCAGAGCTTCAATGCTGACTGCAATAATGCATTAACAGTTACACACCCTGGAATTAAAATGTGCCATGCAAGAGAAAGACAAGGAAACTTCAAGCTGAAGAAAGCACAGGAAAGGTGTCAAAACACTGAAAGCCTCTCAGTGCCAGGGACAGGAAAGTGACAACAACATGGAAATTACAATTATTCAGAGCCAGAGGTCCCCTCAGAAGCATTAAGCATGCGTTACAGCTGTGAAGAGCTATGGACATGGTTTCTCAAGAACTGAGAGACAGAGCAAAGGGATAAATTAACAGTTTCCACACTCAGATGGAATAGAAATGTTACAAATAAACATCGAAAACCGTGAATCATGTGATTTTACAAAAATTACTAAGCCCCTAAGCCTGCAATTCTAAGGAAACTCGTTGACAGCAAACAGCTGCATCTCTTATGAAGTTTTGCTCATGGCACTATGGCTACTCACAAGCACAAATCTTTGCAGCATCAGGCCACAATTTCTAGATTACTGACCAATTTTAAGCAGTGAAGTATAAAAAGTATTTATCCTACTGCTGCAAGGTAGTGTACCGGCATTTGAGTCAGCCCACTGACATCACCACCAGGAGGACTTGGTTTCTACCCCATATTGAGTAACCTACAAGGTAATAGTTTATATATTCAGTTCAATGAGTGGGCTGGGACTTATAAGCTTGGTCACATCCTGTTTTACTAATGCCACATGCAGTTATGTGGGATTATGGCTTGTGACATATGCCTTGTGCCTGATGGAGAATGTGTCCCTTTGCTCAGCAACCCGCCACCCGTCACAGAGTGGAGCCCCGAAGGGTCCCCTGCCTTACTTCCTTCCCCAACCCCAATGTTCACATCCCTCCTCCATCAGGGGAAAGGGTGCCAATCTGTTGGAAACCTGTTTGTACACAAGCTGTCTTTAAAAGGAAAACATTGTAAGAAAGTAGGAAAAACAAAAACCTCTTGCAAGGGTGAATGTGAAGACATTCACTACATTATCTGCCACAGAAGCATATTATACTGTGCCACTGACTGGGAGAAAAGGATGAGTCAGAAAAATAATTTCCAATTATGATATTTTACAGGAAGAAAAACAACAACAAACCTCACCTTAAATTAATGGAATTAGGCTGCAATATCATTATTCCCAGTGCTATTAGAATTTTGTCCCAAGTACATGATATTCTACATTTTTCATAAAGCCCTCAGAAAATGCTCCAGAAATCTTAATTTGTATTGAATAAAAAAGAAAATCAATTCCCTTTTTCTAGGTCTTTCTGTCCAAAATGCTTATAAATCTGATCCCTAGATTTGCAAGGTGCAGCAGGGCCTAACAGGAAAAGAAATAACAGGAAACCATCACCTATTTCTTTAAGTGATATTTTTAAGCCTCCTTCTCCCCAATTCTGTTTTCTCTAGATTCCTGATCTTGTGACATTTGGCAAGGCAAAGCCTGAAAACTCTATTATTAGTCAGCGAGAAAATGCAGCAAATAGCTTAGCTTCCACATTCCCCTTCTCTCACAGAACAGTGTTATCCCGCAGCTCACCTCCTCGCAAGGTGGTGGAAGAAATCCTGTGTTTTGAAACTGGTGGTGAGATTACAATCAAGTAGGGAGGGAGGGAGTGCAAGTCAGTGTGGGGAAGGAGAGAAAAGGGTAGAGCAATATAAAGGATGCTCTGGAAGAAGCCTGACGTACTTGCAGTCGGCTGGACTGAGGTTTTGCAAGCATCAGAAGAAGATTTCTGAAAAATAACATCTAAAGTGCGCTTAGAGGCCTCCCACTAAAACTGCATTTCTCGTGCTGTTTTTGTCTCTGATAGATCAGCTACAAAATGTGCAATTGTGTTTTCTCTGACAAGTCACAGAGAGTGAGCCCTTCAGGGCTCACCTACTGACAGCTAGAGGAAAAACAAAGGCAGAAATACCTTTCTCAATACTATTGCAATATTCCTTATTGGTCTGTTTCTCATCAAGTCATGTCTTTTTTTTTTTCCTTCTCTTTTTTTCTTATTTGCTTGTACAGGTTTCACAGTTAAAAAGGAAACTGTTGCAGGAAATCCGTCCTGTGAAAGAAAGTGCAGTGTAACATACAGTATTGTAAGAGGGAAGAGGAAAAGATGGCAGGTATGAAAAGTAAATATCACTACATAGAAGAAAAATACTTCTATGAGAAGTATACAAGAAGAAAAAATACTTCTACAAGAGCAGCCAAATAGGACATTTTCATTAACAACCTTTGTGCTTCATTGGAGAGATGCATAAGCACCTCCAAAAAAACCCCAAACAAACCAGACAATGGATTGGGTTTGGATTTTATGTTAAAATGTATCAGAAAAGTCCTGTGGCAAAGCTCTGTCTCCACTGAAATAAATAAAGAAGTTGCTCTTGCCTCAGTGGAATTTAATTTAACTCTTCACATTTATGATTTTCTATGAATGCTGGGAAATCCTTGGTGCTGTTCTTCCGCTCCATAGAATTGAGATGTATGAGAAAATATTGCTCTCTGCCAATTCCCCACTTTGTCCAGGTCAGCGCAAGCTCTCCTACATCATTTACTATCATTCACATGAGTAATCCCATTGTATCCAAGGAGACTACTTCCTTGTGCACCAGGTAAGCGCTGATATAAATGTTTGCTGCTTTAGAAGCTATTTTCACAGCAGAGTTGAATATAGAAAACATATTTCACTGTTAACACATTTGTACCAGCATAATAATAGATAAGAAGGAATTCTATCCATTCAGGCATCATTTTCATCTCGCTTGTTAATGGGAAATTTCACTTCGAAATTATAAATTAGCCATCTCACTATGCAAAGACTTCAGCTTTCATGATATAGGAACACAATGGCCACTTACGTATTTGACTTAAATATTTTCCTTCGTAAGAAGTCTGAAATATTGGAGCTTCCCTCTGCATTGAATTTCCACTGAACATCTATAAATTTAGCCCCTTACTGATAAGTCTTTTAAGGAATCTTCTTATTGTCATTATTTCAGAAGAGGAAGACAGATAATTGTAGGTGACATACCTGTCACAGGAACTGTATTTAAGCTACAGGGTTTTCTTCTATAGGAAATCACTGTTATGATTACTGCCACTTTCAGATTTAAATGTAAGAGTCATCCTTGACTTTCCTTTAGTTCATGAGAAACAAAGGCAAACAAATAAAATCCCCTAAAGCTGTTTCCCTCAAATTAGCAAAGAAAAGTCCCATTATTCCTATTCTAACCACTGAAGGTAAATTAAGACCCTATAAACTTGAGACCTTATAACCAAAAGACATTTGTGGGAGGTGGAAGAAAAGGATGCATTTTACAGAAATACCAGTGAAAGTTTTAACAGGTCCTTTTTTTGAATCCAAGCCTTGATCTTAAAAACAAGCAGGCAAGCACTGCCCCCCTCCCCCCCAAAAAAACCAACCAACCAACCAACCAAAAAAAACCCCAAAAGTGCCAAATGCTTTTCTGTTTGCCTTGGCAGGAGCTAATATGAAGTTTAATAATTTGTCTGTTGTTTTTCAGCAACCTTTCTTGTCATAGTTCCCTGTCCTTCCCTTTTTTCTTGGCAAAAGCTTTCAACAGCTCATAACATTTCCAAAACACTCTGAAATATCACTCAGGACTATGACTTTTTCCAGTTCCTCACTCATTGCTAGTGATTATCTACCCCAAAGGAAAAATCTTTTGAAAAATATTGTCATTTGGAAACATATTCTCCAGTCTGAAGACTATGTTATACACTACATTCCTCTCCTTTCTTTGAATTTGCCAGATTTAGAGCTGTTAAGGTTCAGAACGAGCACTCACTTAAATTATTACTTTCTCGTCATTGCTTCATTGTTAGAAGAAGGAATGATATGCATGACACTGGTGTCTTTTCAATCCCTGCATTTTAAAATTTTAAATTCCAAAAGCAAAGCAAATAAAATTTTAGTGCCAGTTTTAAAGCTAAGAGTGTCTCAAAACTGTTCATGTAGAACTAGGCAAACCAAATAGGTATTACTACAGATAAAAGAATCATCCTAAAGATGAGGTTGCAGAAAGTAATAAAAAGGAAACAGGACATATTATTATCTTTGGATTACCTGTGATTCACTAACGTTTTACCACAGCGGATATCCTTGCAAACTTAATTTCCCTTCATACGACTTCAACAGAAACTACTGTGCATACAATGTTCATAAATCACAGTGAAAATGCATTGTTGGAGCAGGCAAAACTCTGCATTATAAAGATGATTCTGCAATAAGAATCCCAATTCAGACTTGTTCTCTTTTATTTTTGTAAATACTTCTAAATATTCAAGTGGCTACTACAAAGCACGCACACTGAAGAAAACTGAAAATTAATGAAAAAGCATCAACATTAGAGTAAAAGCAAACAAAAGAAAATGAAGTCAAAATATTGAAAACATTTTAGAATTAATATTTTGCAGAACAAAAGAAATCTTAGCTGAATTTTCAGTGAAATCAAACATTTCAGTGAGAACATTTTTCACAAATACCTCAGCTAAATATTTTGAGAGTTTTTCCACTACAAATTAAAACACAGACTGTTAGAAGGCTTTTTTTTTTGTTTCCAGAAGACTGGACATAGTTACATGGGTTGCTTTTAAGCCCATAATATTTTCTATTCTCTCTGTCTCTTGATTCAAAACATCAGTAAGTCATAAAATTTCTTGAATTTCTTAATAAATGGCATAAGTATTAATAGTGCTAAATAAGACCCATTAATTTCAATAGCATGTGGAGGAGTATTTTCAGCTTGTAAGTGCTAGTTTTCTCCAGTTTACTGATATTGTGACATTTTAGTATTTTCGTTCCTTGATTCGGAAGAAAAACATTCATTCAAAATTTCTCCCCAAAATGTAAATTTTAAATCTCTCTTCTTGAAAATATGTGTATGTTAAATGTCTTATGACAACTTTTTTTGAAAAACTTATTCTCCAAATGGAAAAAATCCCATGTGAAAATGTCGTGAACATCTTAACTGAGCTCCAAAGAATTTTTAGTTTTCTCAAAACAGCATTTTCTGATGCAGGTCTGTACCAAATGGCACCTTCTGCACTTCTACAATGTTTATCTTTGTTACAGCATGTCTTAGGACCTTCATTTACACAAGAACCTACTAAGGTCGATGCAGGACACACACATGCAAGTGTCCCTCACTGAAAGAGTTTATAAACTGAAGAATGTTTTGGAGGAAATGGTCTCATCCCAGTTTTACAGTTAAAAACCAGAGACTAAGTTGTCAAAGATAATACAGGAAGTCTGAGGCAGGATCAGGACTGAAGCACACATTTTCTAAGTGCCAATGCAGCTCTTTTTGTCACAAGAATAAGTTTCTGTCCCACAGACATACAGTCAGAGATGTTTATCCTGATACACAAACTTTGTTTATAAATTCAAGCAATCTTTAATATAGAATTAGGTCTGCAATAAAGAACTAGCAATTGTTTACTGTATACTATCTTGCATTAAATGGTGCCAAAGTCAAAAGTCTGTATTTTATTTAATGTAAATATAGATTTAAGTTTCAACAAAAATAATTGCCCATAAGGATGACACTGTGTTTGTAACCAAACAACCTTCCTCTAGGAATGTGAAGAAAGATTCATACCACACTTCAGCCCCTGCGTGCTGTTCCATCTTTAACTCTCCTCCATGGCCCAACACAGAAAGTACTGAGTGCTTGTTTTATCTGTGATATGCTGACATTTCCAACCCAATGAAACTGTAGGTGTTATTTTCACACTGCGTTCTTCCAAACCTTCAGATTTCACTACAGGCAAACCTGCTCCAAGATGTTACCTGCAGCACTATGTGAACTCGCTGTCAGATCAATTTATTTATGGATGATCGTTGAGTTTTATTCTCTTGAGGTCAGTATGTGCTACATGTACATGTATGGATAAAGATCTGCATAGCTGAGCTGACACATTGCTAACATTTGACAGAATTTTTATACTTTTGAGAAATATTTTCTTCAGAATTACAAAGCCAAATCAGTTATTGGCTTTAAAAAATACACACATGAAAACAGGGACAAATAGTAACAATTAAAGTTCCATTTTTTACTATTCAGACTTGTGTTTTTTACCACACTGTGGAGCCTTAACCCATAGATGCCCATTTTGAATACAGTCATCCTTTGGCAGTGTTAGTCCCTGCAGTAAGTGCAACAACAAACTAGTGGGTTAAAAGGCCTGGTTAAACCACTGTAAAACCAGGACAGAGTCACTGGCCTAAATGCTGACTCAGCATGAAAGCTGCACAGTCCTTATAGGGCCTATACAGGAATATCCTAGTTTCATATAGCTGTGCAATAAGTGACCAGAGGGTCACATGATAGAGCACTAAACGACATCACATAACAATATGCAGCATTCTGACCTCAAGTATGAGTCACAGCGATTCAGGCAGTTTGCTGTGCTAAGGGAAGAAACTATGAAACCATAAGTGCATGCAGACATGGCCATAGCCTAAGTGGCAGTTCCCTGTCATGGCTTTCTCTCTGGCCACCCTGTCATCCGCCAGCCTGTCAACTGCTTGTATCTTCCTGTAACGGTCTGCAAGTTTTGAAGAAGCTGGTCATTTGCTTTGCTTTTCTTTCCTATGTTTATTTTGTTTTGCCCTGGCTTGGTCTTCAGCTGAAGTTTAGTAACAAACTGTGTTACCAGGAGGGTAGTCACAGTGGTGTGAGTCACCACAGTTATTTTAGCGATAACTTCTTCACTGCAGAACCTGAACTAGAGGCTGAACCCCTGCCATGGGAAATAATGCCAAGTTCCAATAGATCATGTTCATTCACACAGGGGATACATGAAACCTTTTTAAGCCTTGACTCTATGACAATATTCCATGTGCAGACCACTATTCATGACAGGTGGGTGTTCTCACTTTGACTTCAGGGGGTCAGCATACTCACAACATGAGTATACATCATCCTACTCAGAGGGCTAACAATGTAATCACCATCTGTGGCAGAAGCCAAAGGTCCTGAAAAACTAACTGGAGAATACCTATCCGGGTACACATTCATACAAAATTATCAAGAAGGTGCTGAGATTTTATGGTGTGTTGCACATTCTCTATAGACAAATAGACTTCAGCCATCAGAGCTGCAAAATTTTTTACATGTAAGCAACATATCAATTTGAAATACTGAATTAATTCATCTACTGTATTGTTCGCAGCAGTTAGCATCCCTTCAGATTTGTATTTAATACCATGTGTAAGCTTCAAACAAAGCAACAGTCCTGTTGAATGCCATGCTGCTTTCAATTTCTCACTGCTTGGGCTTCAAAAATGAAGTACCTATAAACCAAACCCTGGTGGGATTAGTGGGCGCAGGGCAATGTTCTCCATAAATTTGAAACCTATAACAAGCTTGAATTTTCAATACTTAGAGATAAATTAACAAAGTACAAATCAAAGAAAATCTGTAGTTTATATACACATTACATTTGATCTCTAGTAATGACAAAGAATATTTCATACGTTATAGTAGTCAACTTGACTTATACTGTACAATTCTGCAGTCTAGTAAGGAATTCATAAACGTTGCCAGCTAGAAAGATGAACTGATAAGGAAATGTGAATCTAAGCCTTTGTATAGTATCACAGAGATGTACGTAAAAGTCTGTCTCTATATTATTTGATCATTAGGGTTAAATAGATCCCAGAAACTCAATTTTTGTATTCCACAGGGCTATGGACTAGTTGCAACTACATTAGGTCATTTTCGCACTCAGAGAAATGTTTCAAGATTTCCAAAAATATTTTGACTTTTTCTTTTTAATGCTTTAGGACAAAATTAAAGTCTTCAGACCAGAAAAAAACAACTCCTAAAAACAAACAAACAAATACAAAAAAGATCCATAATCCAAAATAACCAGTAGCCTGTTTACTTGAATGCTGATATTGGAAAGCAAGGTTCATATTGTTACTGTATTTGACCCAGCTCAGAGACATCTCATAAAGATGATTGCACTAACACCAGGCTAACATGGATTTCGGGAAAGGTGGTTTCCATTTTCCAGGGAAAGAGATGTTTTATCAGAACCTCCTAGACAGTTACAGTAAAATATTTTTACATTTCTCTGTCACAAAACAAAAAGGCTACTTGGATTACTGTGCTTTGCTTGTTTTTTGTTTTGTTTAAATGAGGCCTTTGCTGTGCCCTAAATTAGCTTCACGGTAATTTTTATACAGGACAAAGATTTCTGTTGATCAGGACTCACAGTGACAGAGCAGATCACCATGCAGGAAACAGCTGGGGGAAATCATCATTCTGAGGGATGTTTGTCTTGGTTTCCCTTTGTCTGTTCTGCTTTGGACTGCAGAACAGAGTTCAGGGAAAAGTAGGTCGAGAGCTTTTTACACTGGGAGGTTTGAGAATTCCCAAATACAGTGGGGAGCAAGACAAAGGCACCTATTCTCAATTTATCTGAATTAAAGTGTGTTCCTTGCTTGAAAATGGAACTTGGTGGAGAGGCATAAACTTCACAGCAGCTCGTGCCAAAATCATTACAGTAAATAGAGACAGGTATCCACAAACTTAATCCTACGATTCCTGTTACCATTGATTTCATTGAGTATAGGATCATGCAAAGGGATTTGAGGCTCCAGTAAGCTCTACTGACCATAAGGAAAGGGAACTTAGTAGTAATATTGTGTGTATCCCTAGCCTCTACAGAGGCATATGGAGAACTGATTTATGCAATGACAGCAGAGAGGGCACCAGGCAGGAGGAGAGGTGAGGTGAGAAGACAAGAGATCAGTAGGGAACTTCGGGGGAGCTGTCAGAGCTAAGTGAGCTTTTGGGGATGAGGATGAGAGAGGAGACCAGGAGAGGAGAACAAGGCTTTAAGCAGGTAAAAGAGGTGATACTCATGCAGAAATACAGGAAAGATTGCAGAATGAACAGCACAGTCTGTGCTATCAGACCAAAGGTCCATCCAGCCCAGTGTCCTGTTTCCAAAATTGGCAAAAGCACATGTCTAGGATCTTCCTCTAGAACAGAGAGGGAAACATGTGATATTTCCTCAGACATTTGCACAGACACCAACACTCGTGGCTCAGGGAACTGAGGTAACTGTAAGACATATTCTCCCATCTGAACTGCTCTCTTTCTGAGAACTGCCCTCTTTGGGACAGGATTCACATTTTAGGTCCCTGAATTCCACCATACATCTGCTTACAGCCACCTTCTCCCAGCCTCCTCTGCCTGTGCTTAAAGCTGCCCTTCTCCTTTATCATTTCTCTGAGGGACCCTGCCAAAAAACTTCTAATCTTTCTTTGTCAGCCATAAGAAAATATAGACCCTTGCTTTGCTTGCCATGAACAGCTGAAGAATCATAGAATCATAGAATAAACATCAAAGGATCAAACATCTCGAGATGCATTGTGGCATCGTGAAAAGAAGGGAGATCACAGTGCATCTCTGCTTAGTGAGACCAACCGTCACAGTACCAGCCATGGCACATAACCCACAGTTCCCATGAGGTGCTGAGAGGTTATCAGAGCTAAGCTGAACCTTGTCACAGTCTTTTGTCCTCTTGCTGCATCTCCGCATGTCAGTGTAATCCCAAAGAACTTCACCTGCTTTGTCCTTCCTCTTTTGAGCAAGTGTGCAGTGACTAAGTACAGAGTGGCACAAAAACAGTATTGTACTGGCAATGAAAAGAAAAGGTTATGTCAAACCAGAATCAATAGCAGAACCATTAGAAATGTCACCTGCAGAGAGTAAGGTGAGTTTCTTGAACCATAATCTCCTCTTCTCCAGCAATAAAATAAGCATGTTATGAGTAAACTTCAAGTCTTGTCTTGCAGTTTGTACTTCACGTAAAAATACAATGATATAGTAATGATAAACAAGTTCTATTTTGAAATCACCTCCAAGTTATCAACCCCAAAGAACCTTCTTCTAATAATAGTGCCATTACAATCATCATTACATACACAAGATTCAGAATCAATCTAATTGTACTAAAAGCCTTTGGAAACACTTTAACAACTGAAAGCTCTATACTACTGAATATATTTACAGCAAAGCAATTGGTTATATGATAAAAATGTATAGTTTCATAAAATCCAGCTGCTACATTACAGGGCAAATAAGTATTGTTGTCCTGGTTTCAGCTGGGATAGAGTTAATTTTCTTTCTAGTAGCTGGTATAGTGTTATGTTTTCTATTTAGTATGAGAAGAATGTCGATAACACACTGATGTTTTCAGTTGTTGCTAAGTAGTGTTTATACCAAGTCAAGGATTTTTCAGCTTCTCCTGCCCAGCCAGCAAGAAGGCTGGAGGGGGACAAAAAGTTGGGAGGGGACACAGCCAGGGCAGCTGACCCAAACTGGCCAAAGGGATATTCCATACCATGTGATGTCATGCCAAGTATATAAACTGGCGGGAGTTGGCCTGGGGGGGGATCGCTGCTTGGAAACTAACTGGGCATCGGTCATCGAGTGGTGAGCAATTGCATTGTGCATCACTTTTTTGAATATTCGAATCCTTTTATTATTATTATTGTAATTTTATTATTGTTATTATTATCATTATTAGTTTCTTCCTTTCTGTTCTATTAAACTGTTCTTATCTCAATCCATGAGTTTTACCTTTTTCCTCCTGATTGTCTCCTCCATCCCACTGGGGGCGGGGGAGTGAGCGGCTGCGTGGTGCTTAATTGCTGGCTGGGGTTAAATCACAGCAATTGTTCAACATCTTTAGAAAGGTCCTTGGGATATTCTTTAAGTTGCTGGCCATAAAAATCACTTTTGTATGAGATAAAAGGGTGAAAAGGAAATTAAAAACAGTGTTTATAAAATTCCTAGAGGAATATGTAGTGTGGCAAAAGGGACAAACCGGCACAACTTCTTCAAGAAAAATCAAGGATCTTTAGTGGGGTTTTTGTTTTAGTCAACTTCTTAATGACATTGTTAAATGAGAACAGTGGCAAATAATGGACGTATTTTAGTCTTATTTCTAGGTTCCCTGTATAATTATGGCCAGCACAAAGCATTTTGTTTCATAAAAATCATTCAGTTCTCAGTGGTGAATAGAGCCATGCAATATAATGCCTTACTTGAAGAACACAATGGAAATTATTTTAGGAAAAAATGATGGTGCTATTAAATTCATCAAGTGTACAGCCCACAACAAAAAGTAGGGGTTCAGACCCCTCCTCCACCTCAGACTCACTTTGTGCCTCTGGAAAAAATACTTGAAAGTAAATTCAATAAGAACTTGAGAGCACAGGATTTTGGCCACAGGGGCAGATCCCTGGCCCAGGTGAAGCCTTGAACCCACAGTAAGATATCTAGGCTCTTAACTGATTTGCACCCATGAGCCTAGCATTCCTAATGGTGCATTCTTGGCCTATAGCAGTCAATAGGAAAAGCTAGACATAGGACACAAAAATGCAAATGGTTTTAGTGTGCTTCCTAAGTACCATATACACTCTAGACTGTTTTAAAAAAACCGGCATGCAGAGAAAGTAGAACTAATAAATACCAAGAACAGAATGTGCAGCCTGAACGGCCATGTCTTTCCAGAGCCTGCTCTCATCCGTCCAACCAAAAGGTCAGAATCTGCCTTTTAAAACAACAGCTATTCTTTGAAAGAAATTAAGATAGCTTTCCTTTTCCCTCTTTTAAAGTGCAGGTAGCACTTAAAAATGTATGCAGAAAAGAAAGGCTCTCCCCACTTTGCTTTGCTTTTCTTTTTTTTTTTTTTTTTAAATTGTCTAGTAGCTGGTACACTCCTCCAAGAAGTAGGAAAACCCTAGCTCTAACCAACAACAGCACCAGTTTGGAGAGTGGAGCTATTCCTCTCTTCCACCTGCAGCACCACCACTATTTGCCACTCTATACAGAACCAAGAGGAGAAAGACCCAGGGAGAGCATGCAGCTCTAGTACAGTAGCTAGGGTCCTCACCTAGGAGATGCGTCCTAGATTTCTCTCTCATTGTGAACTTTCTGTACGAGATGAATAAGCGGATGTGGGTGTGAGAACAGAGTCCAGACTTCCTCTTCTGAAGTTAATTTCCTAACTTTTGGTACACAACCAAGCTTCCCCTTGCACTCTACTCCTGAATTCCCAAATCTGGTATTCCTTCCTGCGCAATGACACAACTCCACCAGAAAGTCAGGGGAGGTTCCCTCTCTTTCCCACACTCTATTACTAGCTTCAGAAGAAAACACTGTCTGAAAAGGTGAGTGCTGTAGACTTAGGCAGTGCCGAGGCTGAGAAAGAAGATGTCAGCTCTAGACCTTTCCCTTGGTGAACTACTTCATATACTAAATTGAGTGGTGTCTCTATGGTGACTGGAAGCCTTAAAAAAATAGAAAGCAGCCCAAAAACTTCCATTGTGGTGGTGGCTAGGGAACAGCATATTAGGTATGCTCAGAGCACACTCATCAGTCCTTTCTGCTCTGATGAGTTGCAGGAATGCGTTGGTCTTCAGTGAAATAGGTCAGGTAACTGCTGGAGTTTCCCATCAAATATGGACTCACACGGCTAGAAAAGCTACATGGCAGCCAGCCAGTGTTTGCTTGCTTAATCACTGTGTTGGAATTTGACATTCAACTCCTGTTCTAGATGCCTTATGCCTTTTTGAATATAGTGGCTTTGTGGTATTTTAGCATGACTGAAGATTCAGGAGAGGTTTCTGAAGACTTTTCTCAGTCTACTCACCTATGAATGAAACTCCAGCTATATGGGCTGAGGAATCAGTAGAAAGCTGGTTGCTTCAGCAGCAACAGACTGTATTCAGATAAGCTACCTCCTAGCGCAAGTATATCTTAATTTTTCCGATTCGAAGGGGCTTATTCAGCAGCTTAGAGGAACATTAACTACAGAGATTCAGACTTTCACATAAGCAAAGGTGAGACAAAAGAAGTTCAATCAAGAGGACTTAATAAGAAGGAAGATGGTAACAGGGTACACGGTAAATGATTGGCAAAGAGCAAACTGGATGTTCATCATACGTCCAGTCGTACATCCTTGCAAGATATATGGCAAGAAAACTTGCAACGAAATGGATAAAAAGCCTTTCAAGGGCCTTTATATAGTAAATACATATATCTAAAAAGAAAACAGCAATCACTCTTTCCAAGATAAAAAAAAATTAATAAAACCTGAAGACATTTGCATTGTTTCCTGATTCTTTTTTCTGTTGGCTTCCACCTACACTAGAAGAGGTGGTTTTGCAGGCAGGAAATTCACTATTATTGAATTCTTCCAGGGACTGCAGCAACTTCTTAGGAAATTACAGGTCACATCTGGCCTCACTTTAATTGCAGAGCCAGCCCATTAAAAAGTTCATGTGTAATCTGTTATTTCCCAGAATTGCCTAACACCATTTTTAACATCTAAATTTGCTAGTGGCTTATCAGTTTAAAAATTTTCTTCCTTTTTTTTTAATAAGACCTAAGGGATGAAGTAGAAATTCAGTGAAAACGAGAACAGCATTTAAAACAGTGAATCTAAACATCCAGAAAGCACATAAAGATATTTTGAAAAATTCTGTTAAGAGTGAAAATGTTTTACTTCCTGCACCAATGCATTCAGGCATGTTTCTGCATGTGTCATGTAGACATAAATTTTGTAGAGATTTCAAGGTTTTGCCTTGGGTTCATCTTCTCCAGTCAGGCATACAATATTCGTATCTTGCAAAAAGGTTTTCCTGATCAATGACAAAAGAAGAAGGAGGAGGGAGAGGTGTAAAAAAAAAAAGACTTGAGTGGAGTTTGGAAATGTAAAAATTCTTTAACAGTGTTAAATTCTACTAAATATCATTTTTCTTTGTTTCTTGTTTACATTATAATATAATAAAAACTACTAATAGCTTAGTATTTCAAAGTCAATTCAAAGTGTGCAAAGGGGAACTGAAGTTTTTACGTATATATACATATTTTTAATATTAGTTTTCAGTTCTAGTCATGGATGATGGACACCCACCTGTAAATGCAAAACCTGTTTTAGGATGACATTTTTGTATCGGGATCAAGAACATATATATTTGATTGCTTGGTCAATGAAGAAGTTTAGAGATACACTAGAAAACTTCTGCTTTAAATTACAGGTCGACTGGCATGGTTTTGCCTGTGCTAAAACTTTCTGATTTAGTATCTGCATCTTCATGTGAGGAGTGTTCATCCTCAGCATTTTGACCTTCATCCACTTCAAGGTGGATAACCACCTGTTAAAAGTTTCCTGTTCTCTGTAGGTATCTGCAATCTTCCAAATGGTAAGGAAAAACTGTGATGCTGTAATGGCTGTGATGCTGGCAGCAATTCTTCATTTCTTCTTGGTATTTAGAGTCAATACAAAGAGCCAGTCTTCCCACAGCAGGCAAGATGGACTTGTTCTCCCAGTCCTGCAGCAAGGCAGGTCCATAATATGAATGTTTTAATGATAAATCTGAGTCTCAGTCCGCATCTTCACTCATACATCATTCACCTTTACCTCTTTCCTTGTGAGATGGAATCTTCTTTCTAAACCATTTCACAGTTCCTTCCCTATGAGATGAGATTTTCTAGCACTGAGGTTCCCTGGGACTTTTTCAATAAGATATCATCTTTTCAACAGCAGTACTCTGACTGAAGACACATTTTTTTCTAAAATGTAAACAAATAAATAAAACCTTTCACTTAAGCAATGTCACTAGCCAATTTTCAATTACCCTTAATCTTGAGATGAAGGTTTGGGGCAAAGTGATTCAGGAATTCATAATAAAAACAAAGCATACCTATCGCTCTGATTGTAAATGCATCTTTGCCTTAGTGCTGAAAAAGAAAAACAAAGGAAGGAAGATCACACACTGGAGACTGGAGCAGAGTTTTCTGAGAAAAAGAGTAAAATGCACTGAGATTTTATGATTACAAGATGGTATAAAATCTGGCAACTTGATGTAATAAAAGATGACAAGACAGCAGATCTAGATGAATAACATCCCATCATTATAAAGTAAGTAGCAGGGGAAGTAGGAAAGCCTTTGGCAAATCTTATGGATAGCTCATCTCAGACAGAGGAAGCACAAGAGGAATGGTGAATGTCTAATATAGTTCAAAAGTTTAAGAAGGATCAAAAGAATAAGTGTGATTCCAACTGTCAACTGGATGCTGAAAGCACTCATGTGGGATGAATACTATATAACGTTTACAAATGTATTATTTGGCAAAGGATGGTTTGTGCCTCTGACTTAGAGAGTATCATCCTGGACCAGCCTATCCCAAGTTAAAACAAAATAGCAAACTAATGAATCACAAGACCAAGATGACAGAGATTCACTTGAAGGTCTTTTATTAGAAATTATAAAACTTTTCTACAAAAGAATATTTTGTGTGATAGGGAAAAATATTGAAGCAAATTAGAAAATGGAAAAAGCAGAGGGAAAGAATTTTTTTAACAAAAGAAAGAAATGGCTTACACTGCAGCTAGAGAGGTACTTAGTCTGCTCAACCCTACCTTTTTTCAGCTAATTTCAGCTAAATGGTATATACATATTTTAAATCATTATTTTTGTAATGATGCAAAATTGAAGAGAAGTATAAAAGCCAGTGCAAGAGAAGACACATTAAAAATGACTAAAGATTAAGAATTCAGAACAAAAGAGACACCTATGTCATTCAGAGAAAAAAAATGAACTTAATGGGACTGCTGATAGCTTTGCAGTTTTAAGTAAGTGTCATCTAAAACTGAAGACAACGGAAAACACTCTGGAAAAGATCTAAGGATGAAACACATATGGAATCACAGACATGACTCAAAAGTTTTCCATTTGTTGGAGATGTGGAATATTAGGAGAAAAATCATCCTTTTTCTATTTACCTGTACAACTAACAGTAGTGCTCAGTCTCATAGTGTCATATACACAAAATAACTCAAATGCTACCAAACCGGAGGTGTGCAAAGAGAGGAGTGTACAGATGACATTCATTCAGACAGATATGTTCTTTTAATGCTATTCTCATAACAAACTATGTAAAGCAGAAACCTAATCCAAATCTCAGTGATATCTGAAGGAACATAATTTCAAAAGCAGCAATACACCAGTATTAATAGTTTTTTCTTGCAGGAAAACCTAGGTATTGGCTAATACTAGGTATTGGCTAATACTACTAGCATATATGCTCACTCAGGTCATGAGGGATAGCAGTAAAGTTTGCATTAAGCATCTCTGACTACTCAGCAAAATGTACCACATCTAAATTCTTTGGGCCTTGAACTATCTTTCCCTGTGCCTTAGTTGGCTCCAGTACTGTTTCTTTCATGGTGCATTTCCTTATCTAATAATGGGACAGTTCATTAAATTTGAGACCCACAATTTAGGTCTCTAGACTTTGTTTTGTTCTCACTCTCTAATTCCAGCAGGTTAAACTCACTTTTCCCCACAACTCAATACTGAAAGCACAAGCTTGTGGTAGATAATCTCCTTTTCCATGAAGCACGGGTAGGTGCAGATTGTCAGCTCTGCACAGGATTCATACACCATTGTATGCAACTTCCTAGCACAAAGAAACTTGTAAGAACCTCTTCAACATTTCCCTCACACTGTGATCCTTTGGGCTGATGGCATCCAAGGATCTTTCCTCCACAGCTCATTGCTTTTCTCCTGGCCTCTGCAGTCTTTACAACTCACCTTACTTTCTCATACCTTGTTTTGTACCAAAGCAAAACCAGGCCTCTAAATCTGTCATATGTCAGGGCATCTCACTAGTTAACAAGAAATTACATCTCTCTCACCTATACACACACACCTTTCTCAATCATCTTGATCACCTAAGCTTTATTTCCAACATCTTTCAAAAATGTTCAATTCCTTCTGATTATGTCAAAAGCACTGCAAAATCAATCAGATCGGTTGACTCTCCCACAATTTTCATAGGAAAAATGAAGGATTTGCCTCATTCTCCACTTTCAACTCTTGATGTTCCCATTAAATAGTACGATGTTCTATATATTGGTACAACCACCTGGAGAGGTCTGATGTGCTACAGATACAAGCTCTGTACTTGTAATATGAGAGGACAATTTGAGTGGATGCACAGAATTATGACTTGAGAAATCACAACTTGGAAATACTGCCTTACTGCTCAATCTCTCCTGCTCCTACAAGTACAGGAGCCTGGAGCGATCACCAGAATGTGGTTCTGAATGCTGATCAGCTCCCAGTTAAAGAAAACCATTTCTGTAGTGATAAGAATTATCATAATTTAAGTCTTCAGTAGCTAGGGGCCTCTCTTCAAAGCAGGCAGATAAGGGGTGGGTCTTAGCTAGTAAAACTAAAATCTTAGAAATGACCTGCTTGTTTCAAACAGAATGAAACCTGAATGCTTAGATATTCATCCAGATCTCAAAGGAGAGCTTTCTTATGCTGGCCCTGACATTTTGCCTTAGGAAAACAGCTTTTGGGGAGGCCTTTGTAGCAGTATTGAGAGCTTCTCATATGATAAGCCTGAATAGGAGACGATAATTTACACAAAACCGCACCCTTAACTGCAAAACTTCCTAACTCAAAAAGTAAGCCTTACACTCGCTGTATGATGCTGTGTAAAGGTGAGACTCACAAATGACATAAAGCTTTAATCTTCTGTACTGGAATGAATATTAGTAGAAACACAGCAAATGCAAAATCTATCGGGATAGGTCTGATAAAATCTCTTATGTCATCCTTTTCATTGCTATTGTCCCTGACAGTTTGTGTCATTGGAGGACACGGTTCTTGCTGCTGCAGCTAGAGTGGACTCTACAGCC
Organism: Harpia harpyja; assembly: GCF_026419915.1. NCBI lineage: Eukaryota > Metazoa > Chordata > Aves > Accipitriformes > Accipitridae > Harpia > Harpia harpyja. The sequence goes on from NC_068941.1 coordinate 75,065,861, forward strand.
CAAACATCCCCTTAAATCCAGTCTTGCTCACCACACCAGATGTCATAGCACTTGAAAGTGTTAAATATCTGTCCAAATATCTCACAGCCCATCCAGTTCTTCTCCCAGACATTGCCAAGTCATTCAAGATGCAAATGAGGGCAGTTGTCTCAGTGGTAGGTCAAATACTTCTAAAAAAAATCTTTTAACAATGATAAATCAACAAGATGTATGAAATCTTAATAAAAATACAGACAATATACATATATGGAAACAATAATCAGACAAAAAGGAAAACCTGTTAACAGCCAGTGGCCAAAATTCTGTGATGTGAACATAAGAACTGTATGCTCCAATGAAAGAAAATGGAAAACATTTACTGAATCTGGGGAAGGAGGTCCCCAAACCACTCACAAGAAAACAACCTGAACTCATTCCAGGCTGCAGCTGATCCAGCATGGGAAGGCCGAACACACCTCTAGTCTATCATCTCATTCATCTTTAAGCTTACCCTGAGACAAAGTAAGGTGGTGTGGTTAGGAGACAAAGTGCAAGTTGATATTTGAGGGACTCATGCTCTAATTCTGGCTTTGGTTTTGCTTCATTTCACTGGCTTCAGCTCCCATCTCTGTGCCTTCAATAAAATAAAGACATTGAATACCTTTGAAATCTGCTGATTAAAAGTGTTTTAAAACCCTAGTATTATTCTGTTAACCAAAACCTTTGCCTCACATGTGTGTTGCAGCTTCCCTTGACTGACAGCTTCTTTGCTCTCAGCTGCCAGGAAATCTTGACCCCTCTCATTGTAGCACACCCATTCTCTTGAGGACACTCAGCCTGATGTGAGCTATTCCAGTGCCTGCCAGCTCCCTTCCCTTCCAGCTCGGCAGAGTAAAGATACTACTCAAACATTCAATATTGCATGAAAACAAGTGCACAAGTCACGATGCAGCCAATTCCACACAGGGAAAAAAGGCACATTTTGGGAGGGACCCTCCCAGCAATAACATTCAGAGGTTGTTAGTAATATGCCTTGAGTTGAAAACACAGGAGTCCTTGTGTTATTAAAGAGACCAGATACTTCTAAGCAGCAGGATGGGTGCAGAAAAACAGTATGGACTACACCTCACTGATACCTGCTTGGAAATAGCATCTTCATTCCATTGGAGTGTAGCTTTTTTCCTCACAGTTGTTTTCCTGATAATCATTCATCAGTAGCCTGGCAAATGAACATGAAAGTTTAGCATTTCACTTTCTCTTTCAAAATAGATTTGTCCACTAAGGTGCACAGAGGAGTAAAAGCAAAGTAAGGAGCAGCTCTTCGGCTTCTCTCTCCTCCATTCAAAGGCAAGCGGCAATGCATCTAAAAGAGGGCATAAATTGCAAATGTCATAACGATTACCACAAAGGGTAGAAATGAATGAAAGCAGAAACTGTATTTCTCTTGACCTGGCTTGACAGCTCCAGAGAAAAAAAACAAACCACTCTTTTTTTCAAGAGCAACCATTGCAGTAAAATCTTGCTATGAATCCCAAGGTCTGTTAAGGTGTCTGGGCAACATGGCTATAGTATTCTCCCCATCCTTATTCCTAGAGTTCAAAAATGAACAGTAATTGGAAATAATCTAAAAGAGGAAGATTCCAGCCTATACACAATGCACAATGTTTTAATTAGAACTTTTGAATTCTGATCATGTTCAGTTTTTAAGGAAGAGAAAACCTCATTTTGTTAGTGTTGGTGACTTTCTTTCAAAACTAATTGTGGACCAAATGCTGAGCAAGATATCTAGTTTTCACTGCCTTTTACGTGCTATTTTAGTAGCCTTTCTGGATCTGATATGTGCAGTTCTGAAACTTTTTTTCATGTGAGTAACCTTTACCCCCACCCCCAAGGCATTCATTTAATAAAACTGAACATCTGACTAAGACCATCTATGCTGGCCTGCTATGCAGAATTAAGTGTAAGCAAATTTTGTTATGCAGATAATAAGGCCTAATAAGGCCTGACTTCCTTCTGTGTTCAGAAGCTGAATTGCTCTTAACTCCAGTTTCATTCAGCCAGTGATTTACTCAAAAGCTCACTTAATTTTAGATAAAGACATGCTGGTGATCTATTGGCTGAATCTGATACGTTCCTGTTTCCTGCTTCAGTTTCATATACATTTCTTCTAAAAGAGTACCCTGCCAAATCCTTTCAACCATATGTTCCTTGAGTATTTCTTTACTTTAGGAAGTAACAGATGCCTGCCCTGGGGGGAAAAATCAATTTATTTCTGTTACTTGGTTCCAGTAAAGTAGCAGAGTTATTTTGCTTTAAGGAAAGGGCAACCAAGTCTGAAAGGACACTTCTTTTACCTTTAAGAAATATTACATAAGTGGTTTGTACTGAATAATTTATGAATTTATACAGAAGAGTTATTCAAAATAGCTCAAACTGTACATTCATCATAACCTTTTTCTTCAGCTTTCCACTAATTAATGCTTCTGAAAATTCCTGATTTTAAGTTTCAGGAAATATCCATGTTCGGAACAGTGTCTCATTTTATGTTTGCAATGAAATATACATGAACCATTTTATGAATTTTAATGAATCTTTATTAACTTTGGTCAGTTAACATTATTCATTAACAATTTATAAACACTTCAACCTAGCCCTATTATGCAGCATTATGAACTCTTATGAGAGCGTTTGATACAAAACAGGCATGATTACAGTTTTGAAATAGGGAACAAAAAAAAAAATCCATAGACTGTCTGCTAGTTCAAAAGCTTTTGCATATGCCAGTAACACACTTTTCTCAAATTAAACTTTCAACAGTCTCATAGGTACTATTTGAGTGGGTCTGCAAGGATCTAGTCATGTCTAACTTCAGACCCTAGACAGTGCTACTGTCTCTATCTGGAAACAATCCCATCTAGGAGTTATTGAATTCACCTAAACCAGCCCCACTCTAAAATGCAATCTGGGATTATGGCTCAATTATGTTCATTCGTTTATTTTGGAAAAAGTAATTTTCTGCATATCACTTAATGGCCTTGGATTTTTCTTGGTAAAACTGAGTCGGGATTTGCCTTGTAAAAGTACTGCTTACTAAAGTACTAAAGAAAAAAAAAGATAATTTATTCTTCTTTTACATTAGGTCTGCACAGAGTTTGCAGGCACAACCTATTCAGCCTTTAGAAGCTCTTTGTATGGTTTTCTGATAAACTGGCTGTATCCATGTCCCTCATGCTCATTATAGTTACCTCCTCAACACCTGCAGGAGTCAAACATGACTAGTTCTGTTCTAGAGAAGAAGGGCAAAGCTCTTTAAGGTCACTCATGAGGCAGGTACACATGCTGTGGATATGAAACAAATTTTCCTACAACTAAACATTGAACACCTGAGCTGCTAGACTACCTTTCCCCAGAAAGGAAAGGGCTGGCCTGACACAGGCATCTATGCTGTGTCTTAGCCTCCAGGTGCTCTCATTATGCTCTAGCTAACTTTCCTCTTCTCTCAGCACTTGGGATTTTGTGAACACCATTACTAGGGTCTAATTAACACCAGGCATTCTAGGGTTGTGACTTGCACTGCACCCCTGAGTTGGGCATTTCAACACAAAACACACGCCTTGCTGGGTTTCTACCTGTACGGTACTCACCCAATTCAGCGGATGAAACTGCAGCAGAAGGGTTTGAACCCAAATACCCAGTTGCCTGAGCTCTACCACTGACCCTTCTCTAGGCAGAAGCGTGTACCAAACGGGAGCAGCTGAGCTATGCGCTGCCTATGAAATCTGTCACAGCAAGAAATTTCACCAAACACTTTTTATTGTCAGAGGAAAGAGAAATTGGGAGAAAGTGGCATTGTGCTGATAAGAGCATATGAAGTATATAAGAAAATACAATTTGTTGAGGATGCAGGTAGATGAAAAACATCCTCATTGACAGAATGAGTTCTGTGGGCACATTTTACTTTTTGTCAGGCCTCTCAATCTGTTTGATCAATAAAGTGCATGTTTTAAACCACTCCAATCCATTCTATACTCAACATCTTAAAATCAATTCATCGGTGTTTTCCATAGACAACACACCACAATTCACTCTCCTGTGCCTAATCCATCCACAAAATGCATTTTGTCAAACTATTCAATCCTCTCCCTTGAATGAAGCACATTCCATCAAACCAAGCCATCTGCTCTTACGACAGAATGAATTCTGTCTAACGTGATAAGCAGTGTATGAAAAGAGGCATTTAATCTAACATGTATGTTTAACAAAAGGGAACACTCCTTATTTGGCAAGACATATATTCTTTATGAATTTTAAAATACTGCAGCAGTGCAAATGGATGGATGAATTCTGCATAGCTTGTGAACAGAACAACTGTTATTTACAAAATATTTCTAAAACCTTTTCTCTTTAGAAAATCCAGGAACGGGAGGCGGGGCTATTAACTAACTTCATCCTTTGTAAACTTGAATGAAACTACTGAAAAATTGATCTGGTTTATACTCTTAAAATGTTTATAGCGATTAACTGTTACAGAGGGAGCTGTGTAGAGGCAGCTATGGCAACAACTATGGTACTATACTGAGAATTCCTTAAAATATGCTTCTTGCATTCAGGCTGGTTATTATTGATTAATGAAAATCTCTTTATTCCCTCCCAAAATGCCAGAAACAAAACTCAATTCCTTTCAAAAAGAAAGAAAATGAAATATGACCTTAAAGACACTCATTAACATTCCTGACATCTGGTCCAGTAGTCTGTTTTTGCTGTATGCCAAGGATATTTCATGGATTGCAATGAACACTGAAATTGTAACCGACATGTCATTTGTACTCTCCTCCTTCTGCCACGTGAATCACTCGTACCAGAGCTTTTCTATATGAAAAGTCTGGACAGAAGATATATGTACATACACAGCTCAGGTTAAAGGTTTTAGCAGCATGAGCTTGATCTGGCTGTATTAATTCACCATGACCATCACAAGTTATCCTAAACAAGAGTACATAAAATGTTTATCCTGACACTATGTGACCTACTCCATGGTATATGTCACATTCTACGTTACCATAACTATTTCAAGTGTTATCATTTGGGCTGAATAGGGGTTTTTTGTAATGTTTTTGTGAAACAGCTGCTTATACTTGCCCAAAAATGTAAAGGCAACTTACAGAACCAAAGGGATGAAAGGATTGTAACCTTTACCAGAACAGAGGTTCATATATGGGCTTGGAGGGGACTCACTAAAAGCACTGTTTGGTAATAAAAACTTAACACCTCAGAAAGAAAAAGAAGACAAACTGGAATGCTGAGAGGGAAGAAGCAGAAAATCAAGTCTGATCAAGTACAGGAAAATGACCTTGAGAAAAGCTGCAAGGGAATTTCTGAGCTGAACAGTATCTGAAAAGGAGCTGGGAACTATGAAAAAAATAAGCTTTCCTGTTAGAAATCTGTAAAGGAAAGCTGGTTTTCTACATTCTTGATTAACAAGAATAATTTTGTTTCTCTTCTTACTCAACTATATGGCCCTAGACTTTGGCTAAAGTCCTCAAGATAAAAATGTGGGTGAGTTTTATAATTCCATTTTTCTCGAGAATAAACCAAGGAATATTCTCCCCCTACCACCTGCAAATCCAGCTGCTTTAATTATTCTGACTAACTGCACATCTGGCAAAACCCAGCATGCTTTTCCCAGGTATGGCCAAAAGATTTTTCTAAAATATGGTATCTAATATCTTTTCACAGCAGAGAATCAGACTACAGTTATGTATATTTACACATGCATGTGTTTATATATATATACACACATGTATATATTTGCAGGACAAATACCTGATACTGTAACATTGTTTGACATCTAAAAACAAGTTTAATGATATAGGGCAAAATCTTGCCTCAATTTTAAGATGATAGAAAAGCAATCCAATGGCAGGTAAGGCACACATAGGTGCTTGAGGCACAATGGGAGCAGCAGAACAGTTCTCTTGAGCATCCTCAGGCAGCGTGAGTCTGACACCAGCAACCAGAAGCACAGGAGATGATGTGCAAAGCTCTGATTACAGTCATTTGCTTCAGAAGCCCCGTTTGTCTGCACGACCCGGGCCTGAAGAAGCTCCATGCATCCCATGAAGCACCATTCACCTCTGTCGTGGTTTAACCCCAGCCAGCAACTAAGCACCACGCAGCCACTCACTCACTCCCCCCCACCCAGTGGAATGGGGGAGAAAATCGGGAAAAGAAGCAAAACCCATGGGTTGAGATAAGAACGGTTTAATAGAACAGAAAAGAAGAAACTAATAATGATAATGATAACACTAATAAAATGACAACAGTAATAATGAAAGGATTTGGAATGTACAAATGATGCGCAGTGCAATTGCTCACCACCTGCCGATCGACACCCAGCTAGTCCCTGAGTGGCGATTCCCCCCCCTTCCCAGTTCCTATACTAAATGGGACGTCACATGGTATGGAATACCCCGTTGGCCAGTTTGGGTCAGGTGCCCTGGCTGTGTCCTGTGCCAACTTCTTGTGCCCCTCCAGCCTTCTTGCTGGCTGGGCATGAGAAGCTGAAAAATCCTTGACTTTAGTCTAAACACTACTGAGCAACAGCTGAAACCATCAGCATTATCAACATTCTTCGTATACTGAACTCAAAACATAGCACCGTACCAGCTACTAGGAAGACAATTAACTCTATCCCAGCTGAAACCAGGACAACCTCTCTGCAGGATCAGCATTTTTGCACGCATGTGTTTCACGCAGAAGTGCTGAAATAAAATGTTCAGTTCACCTGCCTGATACTTAACTCAAGAGAAGGTCAGAAAGCTTAATTTGGGAAGTACTTTGAAAACCCTGGATGAAAGATGTGCTCTCTGATGAGTACAGTGAACTACTTTTTCCTCTACCATTTAATAGAAAGCTATGTTAAAAAGCTCTTCACTGCACGAATGAGTTTGAATTGCTGACAAATGCACACAAATTAGTGCTTCATTGATTGTATTTGCCTTATTTCCAGCCTGCAGGATTTTGCATGACAAAGTTCCATCAACATAAACACTGAAAGGGAAATGAAAATCACAAAAAAATAAGAGTTGTCTGATCATCCTCAACATAATTTTCCAAAGAAATACTTCTTCTTGGGGGGAAGAAATTTAAGGATATGTTCACTCTGGTCAAAAAGATGTCCTTGAAAAGTTTTAAAAAAAAATAAAATAAAATCGTAATGTTCATAACTAATTATTAGGCTCAGAAATGGAAGGTTCATGACTTTAGCTGTATGCTTCCAGTATAGTGGATTATTACTATTCAATGTAACCAGGTTTCACAGAAATTTACAATGCAGCCCTTGCTAGTAGCTTTTTATGAGTCAGATCTTTTTTATTCTCAACTGCAGCACAACCTCCTCTCCAGTTCATAAATACATAATCATTCTTTACATATGTCTCCATTTACTTAAAGATACTCTGCAAATGTATTGGATCTGTGGTGTCACTACTGGTTTGTAATGTAATTTTTGAAACAAAACTTAACTGGAAGTCAGAAAGTGAATCAGAGATACATGCCTAGCAAGTGTTCGGTGAGCAATTGTTTAAGACATTCTGAGTCAAAGACCTCTGCTTTTGTTAAAGCAAAAGAAGATTTGAACCAAAAGATTCCCAAACAAGGACTGTATCTCAGATCTGACAGTGTCTTACAGGAGTGAATATAACCTGTGCTCTGATATGCTTTTGACTCTGGTCAAAGACAGAACTCCCACTGGCTTCAGGTTGTAAAATCTTGCTCTTTGCTGTCAGCAGTACAGTTTTGTTAAAACAGGCACCTCAGCCATACCAAAGCAAGATTTATCCATGTGTAAAAGCAGTCTCATGTTGTCCAAAGAAAACACTGGTCTGCTATTTTGGGGGCTTTTTATTTGTTAAACTCAGAGCAGGTATTGTTACTGCTGTGAAAGAAACCCAGATACATTCTCACTAAATTTAAGCAGTAAAATTATAAAAACAGGATGTCTTCAACTTTGCTAACTATTCTAGCATGGGGCCCTTGCATGAAAATTTAACAACAGAGCATCTGAACTATTAGTGACACTTGTTTTCAATAGATTGCTTTTGACTTCAGAAGTTGAGTGAAGCAGGAACATGAGTCTCATGACTCCAAGGGGGATATTTTGAGTCTTTTTACCACATACTTTGGATTTCTTCTGCTTCAGTCAAAATTTTAGTCATATGAAGCCAATGATCTCAAACGTCAAAAATTTCAGCCAGCGCAAAACACTTATATGGTGACTAGAAAAAAATGGAAGTTAAAATATCAGATCTGGCCCTGTTCTGATACTCAGTTTAATTGCTTCCTTTCTGTTGCATTTGAATTTAGGAAATTTATTACCTTTTTAGTTTATTGTCACTCACTGAATAGAAAAAAAATCTCTATTTCCATGACTTCAAAGACATCTGGTTCTGTGAAAAATTTAGTTCAGAAATACCAGAAAACACCTATTTAACTTTGGACGGACATGAAAGTTACCTTTTGGAGGGTTGTCATATCCTGCAGAAATGCAGTGAGGCTTGTCTTTTCATTACTCTCCGCTTAGGGCTCCCCAGGACAGTGGTCGAACAATTATGCTATATATACTTTGAGGTAAGATCCTTCCAAGCTCTGCAGTATCAAAAATAAAGTATTGAAATGTGGTTTGAAAACAAAGTATCACACTCTTTCTACTGAGTCTCCAAATGACTAGGCTCTTGATCAGTCATATTTTCACATTTATTTTATCTCAAGAAACAGATAAACACTTCATTCAGTAAGAAATTGCATTAGCTGAGGAGCCGAAGGTGATCAACTCACAAAGCCTCACAATAACAACAACTGTCTAAGAAGTGAACTCAACTCACATACCTGTACTGAGTTAGAAAAAGAGTAGATTTTAACTTCGATCTGTAGCTTCCCATTGGATGTTGTAACCACTGGACTATGAAAAAAATATATTAAAACAAAGTTATAGAAGATAATTCCCCTCATATTTGCAAATAAATCCAAATTGTCTATCACTAGGACATAAAACTGGTGCATAAAATATCCAAGAAGATATTTTGCACAGATTTACATATGACAGTACTTGACAACATAACTCTCAAATAATGGTGTTGGTGGGTTTTTTCAGCTTCTGAGGGCTTTAGGTGAGTATTTCTTCTGTTGTCATTTCTTTTCTCTTGAATAGTGTTTATAATTAGAGCTGGTGAAAAATTGCAAAGGTTGGCTGCAAAATATTTGTTCCAAATATTAACTACTGAGTTCCTTTGCAAGCGGCCATTTTCCTTCTCAAGACACTGTCTGCAAGTACACGAGAACATTGTAGAGAACATTTTTCATAATATAACCATTGTTTAGTTTCTGTGCAGATATAGTTAATAAAAAATATGAAAATCTTCTCTTCCACTTGGAACTCCACTAGCCTTTATTTCTTAAATAGTGCTTAGCTGAGATTATTACTATCGTAGAGGACAGTAGACAGTATTAGACAACGTAGAGACACAATGGAGGGGATGATCCTTTTCCACAGGTAGCTTGAGGCAGGACCAAGTAGATGGTTGCTTTGACCAGCAAGAGCAACAGGAGCAGCCCCAGCAATGGCTGGGTACCCTACCAGCACTATAAAGCACACCGTGGAGAGGAACAGCCCTTGATCTACCCCAAATGCCTGCACTATTTAGGGCTGCATTAGGGACAGCTGACGCATAAGCAGGTAACATGGCTACACTCAGCCTTTGAGGCTGACTAATGTTTTGCCTAAACATATAGGAGGAAGAGGAAAGTTCTGTAGAGGCTTGAGATGTTCTTATAAAAGGGCTTCCTGTCAGAAAGTCTCATTTTTAATCAAAAAGAGTTACCTTTCCAGAACTTTACACTAAAATTCAATAGTTTCATGTAGATGGCTTTTTTCTCATCATAAACATGAAGAAGAACATAATCCAAAATCATAACTATTACTGAGTCAAGGTAAGCCCATATAAATGTTCCACTTTCCTTTCTTAAAAAGACAGAAGAAAAAGAATATCAAATGTTAATAACACTCATGAACTAGCTGAAGAGATACGGAAAGTAAAAGTTAGCTGTAAAATGGCTACTTCAGGGCTGTAGCACTTCCACTGTGCAAAATATAAAGGGCAATTACCAAACCTTTCTGAAAAAAAATAGTGGGAATAACTCTTTGAGATTGAAGGGTAAGTACATAACAGGCATCACAGAAGGATAGTGAAGATGAAATAGTTTTGTGATACAAGATTCTGATAGATTTTATTTCTGCATTTATCCACAGAAACTTGTGTGTAAGTAATTTTTCCCTTCTTTTGTAGGTTTTAAATACCTTTAATAAAAAGCAATTCTGAAAGGCTCTCCTCCCCTAACTCAATTATTTTAGAGTATCAAAATATAGAATTTAGCACGCTGTATCAAATGTATCAAATTTATTTCAGCTTGTCATCTTATTTTCTAATAAGGCTGTGGATGATACAGTTTACACAAAGTTAGGGCTTTTAAACTGTTTATCCACCTCATTTGTCCATACAGAGAATTTTCCAAATCTCAACAGTACTGCATTATAATTTACAATGTCTATTGCAGAATTACTTAATAGACTTCCTGTTAAACCAAATCCACACAATTCATGTTCAAGACAAAAAAAATAATCCTTCTTTCCAGGAGTTTAATATATGGAAACATGTTGGATGCATGAAACCTCTTACTCCTATTAAGAGAGCATTAATACAGAAGAAAACTTACATACATTATATACATCAATTACGGCCTATATTTGTAGATTATATGTATTTAAAATGGTCCTCTAACACTGAAAAAAATATTGTAGCACTATTTTGTAAGCCATACACTTTTCTTGTAAATTCCTCTATTCTGAGACCGCAAGATGAATTTGGGTCAAATCACATCACCATTATTGTCACCTTTTCCCAAGCTAGCAGGAGTGTGAAATTAAAAAGGCTAATACCTTGTTTTTCACAAACACTCCAGAAAGTTATTGGGATAAATTCACCATTCCTGCAACCTGATACAACAAGTTTTAAGTTAACCAATTTTAAGGCAATCAACTTGAAGCAGGATATGCCGGAGCCAGGTTTGAACCTTCATTTCCTCCTATCTTCAATATTTAATTGTTGATCTTGCTTTCACAAGTACAGCAGTATCTAGTGACTCACCTATGTTTGATACCATAAAGACAATAATAATCATGTTACCAATAACAATCACTTGCTTTTTTTTCCAGCCTACAGGCAACGCAGTTTGTTTAAGCTATACGGGTTTGTTCAGTTTTTGTTTCTCTGTGTGTGGAAGAGACAATTGCTGTGTGTGAAAAGTGATTATTGAGACAATGAACCAGAAGACACAGTATGCAGTTAGCTCTCAAATATTTGAGCCAGTAGTTTATCATTTACATTGCATGGGTCAGGAAGATCCATTGACTAATGCAGACTCTGGTGAAAGCATAAGCCTAAAGCTCCTCATGCCAATCTGGCAGCAACCTTTCCTACAGATTTCATCAGAAAAAGAAAAAACAAACCTATGATGGAATTAATAGTTTTTCTTAGAAACTGCTTATCAATTAATACAAAGCATTTTTCAGAATGTTCTGAAATATTGGGCAAAACTTCCTCCAAAGGTAGACCACCTTTGGAGTGGGTGAGAACTGGCTTCAGGAACTGATGCCTAGCACAGATGATCTCTTAAATAAATCAAAGATCAAGTTAAGAACTCATATTATTGCTCTTAGAAAAATTGTTCCCTTATTTTTATGGCTTATTTATAAAAACAGAATCTGTACATTTATTATCCATAAAATGACAGTTGCTCTTACACCACCCAGCATGCTTAGACAATGCAGATACTGTGATAACACCTTTATATAGTAGAAAGGAAGTGAATAATTACAACCTATCAGACAGAATATAAGCATTCAAGTATCAGCTGTCAGGAAATGGGACTGAACATTCATGTGATTAAGAATAAATTGGATTAGAAATTTAAAAAAAAAGAAAGACAATTTTTTCCAGCTGGAACTTTATGGCTTATATATTAATACACATGTACATACAAAGGAAAAAAAAAGCTAAAAGGAGTCGTAGAAGAAATAACTGTGGGAAGGCATGGGAGAAGAGTCCAGACACAGATGGTTACAGTTTGTATTTATTCTCAAGGAAATATCACAAGGCAGCCCATCTGATGCTGAGGAAATAGTGTATTTTGAAGCTGGCATATACTATGTTTAAAAAGATCATCCATCCTGTCAGAAACAGAAATATTCTACATAGGAAGTATGGAGGCTGCGATTTGTGTGCAACCTCTGCCACCTCAGCAGCTCTTCTCCCTTCCTTTGGCTGAAGTGCCAGGCAAAGATAATGGCAGCCATTTCAGCTGTGGACAGATAGATGCAACCAGGACCTGTAGTGCTAAAGAGGATAAAATCCCATTCTGTGCAGTTCCAGCTACTTAACCTTCTTCCTAGCCCTTTCATTGGCATCTTTTTGGTTTTGTACCAAGTTCCATCACTCAGTCTCTACTGTCAGACTGACGCCCCAACAGCGATGTATTTACATTGTTATCTGAACCACTGCAGCACTGAGGAGCTATAATCGAGGAACTCGCTCCCTTTGCCACCCCGCACAGCAGGGAGGAAGGTTCCTGCTCTGGTTTACGACCTCTTTTTGTTTTCCCTTCTGCAAACGGTTGACCTCTGCATCAAAGCTACATGTCACTTCTAAGTTTTCATTTCTTTAATTTTGCTTGTTTCCAAGCTGAGACTTACTCCTCCGATTTTTTCTTCACACTTTTATTTCAGCTGACATAATGCATATATTCCTAATCAAATGCAGAAGGCAACCACAAAAATCTGGAAAAATATTGGAACTCTTTAATCTTTAGAAGTTTTTTTTTTCTTCAGTGAAAATGAATTAATAAATATTTTCCTGATTTTTTAAATTAAATTTTATCACTTTCCACTTTTCTTCAGTTCTTTTAAAAAATAGAAATAATATTTTTAATTAAATCTAAGGAAACATTTGTATGCACAAAGTCACTATTATTAGCTCTATAGCTCATGTGATTGATATCATAACTGATTTACTCCATTATGTTTATTTTGTACACTTTTAAGGATGAGATTGTCTTTCTAGCCATTGTAAGTAGACAGTATCTCTTCTGAAGAAAATTAGACTACTCACAGACTAACCTACTGAATTCATTTCTATATTAAATACTTCAGAAGCACACAGAAATTTTCATGAACCTCGCCCCCACTCCCCTCCAAACAACAAAAAACAACCACCAAGGAAAAATACCCTAACCTCAAGAAGTAAGCAATGTTATTTTAGAGGTGCGTAATTTAGTCTTGGTCAGTAATCCAAGGTATAGCAGAACATAATTTCAATAAGCAAATGAAAGGTACAGTTAAAATCATTACTTCCTTTGTCTTCATGTTTGTAAAATCAACCCAGAAGTGATTTTTTTTGCAACAGTTTTCAGTACATGCAATAGCTAAAGAACCTTATCACAGTTGTAAAGTACATAATACTAGCAATGTTCCAATGAAAATATCAGGCTTTCTGATCAATTAACATATGATAATAAGGGTACATTTTGAATATGCCACTGTTACCCTGTGTATTTTAATAATGGCTTCCTCAACTGTGTAGCTTGTTAAAACTCCTTAATACTCTATCACAAAAGTCAGCAAAAAGCAGCAGTCTATTTTTGCCACAAAAATGGCAAAAAAAAAATTAACATAGAAAATTTCATGGGAAATTACACATAAAAATGATTCAAAAAAATCTTAAAGTGGCTTTGTATTGAACAAAACCCACACTTATTCTGTGACACTAAACACACAGTCAAAGGTCATCTTGGAGTATTCATCTAAGAAAGCTCTTTGGATCTAGTCCAAAACATTTTTGCAAGTGACAGTGTATTCAGGAATTTGAGTTTTATGGATCTTAGATTGAAGAATAAGTTTGAACTATTTAGTATCATACACTCCCCTTCCAAAATGATAGGTAGATCGTATTTAGAGGTTGATGGCTCTGTTAACAGCATGGCAATAAAAAGCTTGCCTTTTATCTTAGGAGTAGAGCACTTTGCATTAACACCTATAAATCTTAAGTTCAGCTTCAGTGCTGTCATAATATCACTCAAATTTTATATATATGTATTTTTTATATACATCATCTACCTGTCTAAAAGTGTAATGGATGGCTGGTTTATGATAAAGAGTATCTTCTTCAAGGTAACAACACAAAACTAGTTGCATCATTTCAAAAGTCTACTATTACTCTAGCTGGAGAAATAGTCAGTGCCTGACCTCAGGTTGGTCAGCTCTTTATATTGAAACTGCAGACTTGTCCCTCGGTTCACTATGTATGTGTTTAAGGGCCAGCATCCACTAAGGAGCTTTGTTGGGTCAAGGCCCAAGTACTCAGTATCATGAAGCATCAAACACCATGCTACACTATGAGATCACTTGCAGCAGCCCCATCACTCTTCCCGGCTGCAGAGTGAGTCCTTTCAACAAGAGTTGTTTTGCATTAACAGTTTCTGATGTTTACAGTCACATCTCTGTCTTTCTTTGTTTATTTTGCTAATCGAGTTTATTTGGCTTAGGAAGTGGTAAAAGCTATTCGCAAATAACTGAAGCTTGCCAATCTCTTTCCAGACATGAAACCATAAATTTTATGTTTTCTTCTTTTGATCGTGAGCATGAATTTAATATTTTAAATCAATACTTTAGGACTATCTGCAAACTAGATGCCTTATCCAAACTCTGCTTAATCTTTCCAAGGAGTGTCTACCCTTTTTTCGATAGCAACGAGCTCATTGGGTTCAAAGCTTTAATAATAAAAGGCATAATAGCTTAGTTTATTCAGCTTTATAATCCTCTAAGGCAGTGCTGACTGAAGGTTGAATAAACATTGGGTTTATGATATTGGTAAATTCTCAAGGAGATAAAAAAGTGGGGATAAAATCTTCCCAAAACTAATAAGATATTAATATGAAATAAAATTAAGTAAATACATTTTAAAATCCTTCAAAATCAAATTAGACTTCTGACATATTATTAAACCCTTAAATATAGGAAAATACAGAAATGACGCAAAAGGGCATTTCTGTTTCCTAGATAGTCACTAATTACTTAGTTCAAGATAGTCTTGTTAGTCTTACTGATAGTCTCAAGATATGACTGTGCTATGAGGTAATGGTGTATCACTGCAAGATGTGAACATTCAGAGCTCTTTGAAAATTGGTTACCCATAATGATTATACAGCATCTAGGGTATTGCAGTATAAATTATTGGGTTCAATCATCTGAACTAAAGCACAGCTTTAAGTAATTGTTTTATACATAGCTGTGTGACACCAGCTGAGCCTAACTGCCTTCAGTCACCACTTTTATCATTAGCAGTTAAGCCATCTTAAGGAAGCTAAGACATTCAGAAAATAAACTTTATCTGAACCCTCTGTTGCTCCCAGAAAAATGCCATTTGAACTTTAATGCTCTCATTCACAGACTGTCTAGATCCACCCAGTTTTATTTCACAGTTCTGTGGTCTGTATCAGACCTTTCTAGCAACCGCTATTTACTGCAAAAAATGGAGTCTCAAGGCATCGTACATGTATCTTAATCAAATTATTGATAACCAAACAGAAATAAGCTGTTTTCCACAATTTCAAAAGCCTAGCAAAAACTTTCTGTCATGCCTTTTACACTTCTGTTATTATTGAGACATTTATATTGTTTTTGTTATTGAGAGACGTGGCCAATACACTGGCACAGGGAACGCTTATCAAAGCAGTCTGAACTTCCTTGCATTTCTCCAGGCTTGGATATATCAGACAATCCTGTGTTTATCCTCATTCCTGAACAAGACAGAACTGGAGCTGTACTTAAAACCACTCCTGGCCCAGCATTTAGCATCTTGGATGTAAATTTTGAAATTTTTCTTGCAGCTCTTTCTATACATAGAATCATAGAATCATAGAATCATTTCGGTTGGAAAAGACCTTCAAGATCATCAACTCCAACCATTAACCATGCCCCCTAAACCATGCCCTGGAGTACCCTGTCCACTCGCTTTTTGAATACCTCCAGGGATGGTGACTCAACCACTTCCCTGGGCAGCCCATTCCAATGTTTGACAACCCTCTCAGTAAAAAAATTTTTCCTAATATCTAACCTAAATCTCCCTTGCCTCAACTTGAGGCCATTTCCTCTTGTCCTATCTCCAGACACCTGACAGAAGAGACCAACACCCACCTCACTACAACCCCCTTTCAGGTAGTTGTAGAGAGTGATAAGGTCTCCCCTCAGCCTCCTCTTTTCTAGACTGAACAACCCCAGATCCCTCAGCCGCTCCTCATAAGACTTGTGCTCCAGGCCCCTCACCAACTTGGTTGCCCTTCTCTGGACACGGTCCAGCAGCTCAATGTCTTTCCTGTAGTGAGGGGCCCAAAACTGAACACAGTACTCGAGGTGTGGTCTCACCAGTGTCGAGTACAGGGGAACAACCACCTCCCTGTTCCTGCTGGCCACACTGTTCCTGATACAGGCTAGGATGCGATTGGCCTTCTTGGACACCTGGGCACACTGCTGGCTCATATTCAGCCGGCTGTCAACCAGCACCCCCAGGTCTTTCTCTGCCAGGCAGCTTTCCAGCCACTCTTCCCCAAGCCTGTAGCACTGCATGGGGTTGTTGTGACCGAAGTGCAGGACCTGGCACTTGGCCTTGTTGAACTTCATACAGTTGGCCTCAGCCCATCGATCCAGCCTGTCCAGATCCCTCTGTAGAGCCTCCCTACCCTCAAGTAGATCGACTCTGCCTCCCAACTTGGTGTCGTCTGCAAACTTGCTGAGGGTGCACTCAATCCCCTCATCCAAATCATCCATAAAGATATTAAACAGAACAGGGCCCAACACCGAGCCCTGGGGAACACCACATGTGACCCGCCGCCAACTGGATTTCACCCCATTCACCACAACCCTCTGGGCCCGGCCATCCAGCCAGTTTTTCACCCAGTGAATAGTGCACTTATCCAGGCCACGAGACGCCAGCTTCTCAAGGAGTATGCCATGAGAGACAGAGTCAAAGGCCTTGCTGAAGTCTAGGAAAATAACATCTACAGCCTTTCCCTCATCCACTAGGCGGGTCACCCGGTCATAGAAGGAGATCAGGCTGGTCAAGCAGGACCTGCCTTTCGTAAACCCATGCTGACTGGGCCTGATCCCCCTCTTATCCTGGAGTTGCCATGTGAGTGCTCTCAAGACAAACTGTTCCATAATCTTCCCTGGTACCGAGGTCAGGCTGACAGGCCTGTAGTTCCCCGGATCCTCCCTCCGACCCTTCTTATAAATGGGAGTCACATTGGCAAGCCTCCAGTCCTCTGGGACCTCCCCTGTTGACCAGGAACGCTGATAGATGATAGAGAGTGGCTTGGCAAGGACCTCTGCCAGTTCCCTCAGTACTCTTGGATGGATCCCATCAGGTCCCATAGATTTGTGAGTGTCCAGATGGCGTAGTAGGTCCCTAACTAATTCCTCCTGGATTAAGGGGGGTATGTTATGCTCTTCATCCTTACCTTCCAGCTCATGGGGTGGAGTACCCTGAGGATGACTGGACTCACTATTAAAGACTGAGGCAAAGAAGGCATTAAGTACCTCGGCCTTTTCCTCATCACTGGTTGCTACGTTCCCTTCTGTATCCATTAAAGGATAGATATTCTCCTTGGGATTCTTTTTACTGTTAACATATTTGTAAAAACATTTTTTGTTGTCCCTTACGATAGTGGCCAGATTTAGTTCTAGCTGAGCTTTCGCCTTTCTAATTTTCTCTCTGTATGATCTAACAAGATCCCTGTACTCCTCCCAAGTTGCCTGCCCTTTCCTCCAGAGATGATAAACTCTCCTTTTTTTCTTAAGTCCTAGCAAAAGCTCCCCATTCAGCCAGGCCTGTCATTTTCCTCGGCGGTTCGACTTGCGGCACATGGGAATCGCCTGGTCCTGAGCCATTAAGATTTCCTTTTTAAAGAATGTCCATCCCTCCTGGACCCCTTTGCCCTTCAGGACCATCTCCCAAGGGACTCTCTCAACCAGTGCCTTGAAGAGGCCAAAGTTAGCCCTCCAGAAGTCCATAGTGGTAGTTTTGCTGACCACCTTCTTTGCATCACCAAGAATTGAAAATTCTATCATTTCATGGTCACTAAGCCCAAGACGGCCTCCAACCATCACACCTCCCACCAGTCCTTCCCTGTTCGTAAACAACAGATCTAGCAAGGCTCCTCCCCGTGTTGGCTCACCCACCAGCTGTGTCAAGAAGTTATCTTCTGCACACTCCAGGAACCTCCTAGATTGTTTACTCACTGCTGTGTTGTATTTCCAGCAGATGTCTGGAAAGTTAAAGTCCCCCAAAAGGACATGATCATCAACATGTAATCTTTCTTCTTTGGACTTATTAAGATAACTTGAACCTTAGAAAATAATTCCATTATCATTAGTACCACATCTGTGCACCAACCTTGCCACCCAGAAGTACCAATTTGGCACATTTATTTTACATTACTCATAGAACATGATAGAGTGTTTGTATCAGCCCGATGCCTTTGTCATGTCTTTTATAGTTCAAGCTGCCATGACAAACTAACCCCCAAACCTTTTAAAAAGTATTTGAGCATACAGACTGCATTTATCATTGACATCTTGAATTGCAACAGATTTGATGCAATATTAAAATCTAGATATTTAAAATTTTTTCAACTGTGGCAGAAATAGGTTTACAGCTCAAGGTTACATTAAAAAGAATGTGTCTAGTATCTGCAAGGTACAAAAATAAGAATCTTTCTGAGACTTTAACCTGAATATCTTCAATTCTGGAGTGTCCATTCAACACCAGTTCAGTATAGCAAAGTCTAAAGAAGAAAATGGACCTTGCAAGCAGCTGTAGGATGGAGGAACTATGACCTCTCAGGGCTCCAGTTTGCAATATGGGGTAGGGACTATCCAGAAAAACAAGTCCTCTTCACATCTTCAAATCCCTGAAAGCACTAGTAAAATTTTGTCGTGGTTTAACCACAGCCAGCAGCTAATGTGTGACAGCAATCCTGTCACAAATTTTAATGAGATCTAGAAGTCTAACCTTTCTAGATCACCTTGAAAGATCCCGCTTTCATCTTCAATGTTTTTCTCTCATTTCTTGTAACAAAATTCACCTTCCAAAGACCACAAATTCTCCTAAAGACCTACCATGAAGACTTTAAACTCACTGTCCACTTCCAAATCTGTCTGAAAGCTGCAGGCAGGTCACTTTGTAATGGTAAGCTTTACAATGGATCAACTGTAGTTGATCTGTACAGTTGTTGATCAACTGTAGTCTCTGTCACTCTGCACTGGAATAGGCACCATCATAATGCATCCAGTACTCTAGTGATTTTGACAATACCAAAATAATGTGTTGAAGCCTGGATCCAAGTCTGCGCTGCCAAATGTTCCACCACTTCACAGATGCAGGCATAACCAGAGACTTTCAGGTACCTTCTAAGGCACAAACATGACACAGCAATATCTGGCTATTTCATCATTTGCTAAAATGACTGCTTCACTTTTGTTTTTATACTGTTTTCGCTTTATGCACCTTTTTTTTTTTTTTATAGTAAATAGTTTCTTCATTATATAAGTCTGCCTTGGAGCACTCTTGTTGGGCTTCTGGTCTTGTTCCTATTCCTTGACTTCAGTGGTTAGCCCAGTCAGAAGTGAAAACCTTTTTGAGAGAGCAGAATTATTAAAATGCAGCAGAAGATAATACTGTTTCCCCATTATTTCCCCTTTTTGCTTGTTCAAGAACAAGTATCCTAATAAGATTCAACCTACAACTTGCTAAAGTCAACAGGCACCTTTCCACTAACTTTAGAAAGCTTTAGATGAGGTTTAGAAAAAAACAGTAAGGATCAGATGGTACCGATCAGTTTTCTTTTATTCTGTTTGTATTAATCAGTACCAGAAAAAAAAAATCATAAAAGTTATTGCAGTGTTATAGGGATAAACTGATACTTGATTTTACTGTTATGGAAGGCCAACCACAGAGCAGTAATTCTTGATTCTGGATATGAAAGATATGAATATTAACTGCCCATGAGAGCATCTGTTCTCCCTCCATGATATTTTTGTTCCAACTGCTAGTGAATGCTACGTATCAAAAACCACACAATCTTTTAAAGCCTTGGTATATATACAAAGGTGATTTTTGAAAAATATTCACTGTTAATGATACTGGGATTAGCAAGGATGAAATCTTTTTAGAACTTTATCTTGCACAAGTGTCTAGAAACAGACCTGGAATCAATCCACGGCTTTGTTAGCCTGTTAGACTCTTGATATAGGTATTTTTCTTTTTTTTTTTTTAATTAAAAAAATGCTTTTTCAGAATGTATGTGGTAAGAGTGGTATGCTATTAAAAGCAAAAGTTTCATCCTTGGTTCTCTGTGTTTAAAATAAAAGCAATGGGTAAATCAAGAAGAGGATGTAAATGTGAAACTAAAGGTTTTTAAATTTTTTTTCTATTAAATGTTTCTCTTCTACACTTAAAAATCTCTGGTGTCCCAATATGTTTTTAGAAAGAGAATTGAATGCCCAGTGATATTAATAGTGTCTTTTTCTCTGTAAGAAAGAATTCCACAGTTTCACTGTGCCAATGTTATTAAGAAGCTATTTGATGTATACCTCTCAGCACAAACAAGTGGCGTGGCACCTATGAGAACAGAGTTCAGGAAATATCTGTGAGAACAGCTTATTTATCTTTGTCCATCCATACAGTAATAATAAGGAAACAGAGTTTGATCTGGATTTCACTGACTTTATCGTGAGTCTTCCATTGACATTAATGTACTTTGGAATAAGTCCATGATAACCGTTATAGTACATTAACAGATCAGCTTTCAGTGCAAAGGATGCCCAAGCATATTGCAAACAAACTTTAAGTGTAGGTATCCTTCAAACATATTCTAAAAGCATATGACACTTTACAAGAACTGTAGAAAATGGACTACCTACTTGGAAATGCAGCGAGAAATACGTGTAGAGTGGATACTCAAACTGGAGCTGTCCAGGGCAGTGGAGTTAATGCAGTTTTGATCTGCTCTTTGAATGCCAGAAATTTAAGGAATTTTAGTATCTAGTATTGGTCTCATCTTTTGTGAACAGTTATATGTGCCAGTAGTGCCGGAGCAGCTTTTAAAGGAACAGAATGGAACAAGTCTAACTCCAGGTCTCAAGCCTTTCTAAAAATTATAAGATACATAAGTAAAGAACGAAAATATTCTGTATGAGGTTTGGGTTTAGGGTTTTTTCTTGTAGTTTGATGAAAAATTGCTGTATGTTTCATGTATGTTGCATAAAAAAACAGAATTTGGGAGAAAATTCGGATGCACTCTGATGAGGAAACCAGCACAACAGCATTCCTATGCACACTGAGGAGTACTCTCCCCTTGGATGTAGGTTGCCTGGGCAGAAAAAAATCAGTGCAAACGACATTCAGTCCTATACATTTCTTGCCTGCTCAATTGCATGTGGCCTGTTTTATTACAAGGTGGTGGTGGTGGTGGGGAAATCTCATCCTGCAGTGTTCAAAAGACAGGAGATGTGAACCTGCTGGTGAATTCTACAGACAGAAATTAGGGACTTGAAAGTAATGGGGAAAGATGTTAGAAACTAATGAATTCCCTCAGGCGTTTACCACTCTCCCTCTGAGGTTGTCTGTAGCTGCCACCGTTACCCACATACTGACTCATGATCGCTGTATTTCCATGAGCTCCTGTTGGTGTTGTCATTTAAATACTGATATAACTAAGAGGACTACACCATATGGTGGCATTGCTGCACTGGGTACTGTTAAATACAGAAATGACGTGAATTGCACATATAAAGTCATATTTTTAGTATTAAGAACGACAACGTAGGCCAGATTTTTCCAAAACTCTTACTTCTCATCAGGGTGTCAAAACAGGGGCCAGATTCTCAAGTTTTCAACTTGGAGCTGCTTGTACTGGGACACTAATTGTTAGATTTTTCAGAAGAGTTTTCCATCAAAAGTACTATGATCTTTTGATTATGTTAATCTGCTATGACAATGAGTGTTGAGATGCTGCAGTTTCCCCATGGACTGGAGATTTTTATTTCACATAAATCTAGCAACTCATGGAGTCAGCTGGGCTTGCTCTTCCTCTCCTCACTTACAACAACATAACTCCATGGGCCTTCTGAAGTCTCTCCTGAATACACTGATCTAAGAGGAGAGTGAATTCCATATGTGGACAACCTTCTAAGGGAACACAAAGACCAATACGATCCTAGTGTGAATGAGATTACAAATTCCTGGCTACTAGCTCTGGTTACTTCACGTAACTGAGTGGTAATTTCTTCAGTAAACATTGTTAAAAATGGAATTCTGTTTGTCTATACATGGGATTACTACGTGTGATTATATCTAAACAAGAGAAAAAGGACATACATGAAATAAAATATTTGCCTAGTTGGTACTTTGAAAGTATGTGATTTTACTTACAAATGTACATGCGGACTTAGTCCTCCCTAAATTATCAAAATAAGAATGTGACCAGTGCAGGTATTGTAACACTTAGGATAAACTCATGATCTTTAGCTAGAAAGATAATTTCAGAATCCATCAATATTTTTCATATCTATCTGATTTCCTTTCTCATAACATCAGTAACCGGTTATACTACTCATAGTATTTGGTCATAGTATGGCTGATGCTCATGTAACGTGGTGTTACTGGCTTTTGCTGAAACCTTTCTACTAAACAACTGGAATATTTTTATGTGTCACTCTGTGACATGCGACAGTCTATTTCTCCAGTCATCTTTTCTCATGCTAACTACTGTGACTTCTTTTTCTCTTGTGTCCTGGGCATACACATCAGCCCACACCATTTTTAGAAAGATAGTCCTGGCATGCAACTTGGAATATCATAGAATCGTACAGAATGGTTTGGGTTGGAAGGGGCGTTTAAAGATTATCTAGTTCCAACCCCCCTGCCATGGGCAGGGACATCTTCCACTAGATCAGGTTGTTCAAAGCCCCACCCAACCTGTCCTTGAACACTATCCTCCTCTTTGAGCCTGCCGCTGGCTCTGGTATTATGCCTTAGCTCTTATCTTGACTTAGCCCTTCTGTCCCCTAGTACTGTCTGTTTTGTCTCCTCCCTTGTCAAACACTGTGGTTGGTTAATGATACCCATCTTGCATACATATGGCTTGTTTCCCCCTAAAGACATACATGACTTCTTTAAATAGACATACTTGCTTTTGCATTCACTTTTCAGGCATTTCTGTTGGGAGATTTCCAGGAATGTAGCCCAGAATGGAAGCCATCTTGTATGATAGTAATTGAAGAGTATCATGATTTTTTTTCTGTAAATGACTCTGATTCTAAATACAAGATAGCTGAGACATGCTTAAATGTGCTTATTCCCCTCCTTTCCTAATTCATATTTTTCTCTCCAGACAATACAGTATTTCTGACAAATGGAATTAATTTTGAAAATGTGATTGAGGAAAGCATAACACTGAGGTAATGTTATACAAGATAAAAGATTTTATCAGCTATTCATAATAATCAGAACTGAAAGAAGACTGTATATATTCAAAGCATGAGGGACAATTCTTGAGCAAATCTAAGAAGTATCACTGACTTCAACAGGACCTTGAGACTCAGCATCTATTAGTCCAGTCTATACACTGTACCTAACAAGTGGCAATATTTGCAATCAGTATTCAAAGGATATTTTTATAGCAAATTCAAGTGTAATTCCAACTTCTCCCTTACAGAGTGTGAAGACAAAAACTGTAACTCTCCTCCCACTTCTAGGTGTGTGTTTCACAGTGGTACAACACTTTAATGTCCAAGCAGCAGAAAACAAAGGAAAAGCACACCTTGCATCTTTTTATCATTTGAATGAAAACTTATGCAGATAGTAAGCAGTTTAATTTCTTCCAATGGTTCCTGAAAGCAATTTTCATAAACACTAGTTATTGTTTTGTCTTCCTGAAACTACTGTTAGGAGCAAGTGCTATTCATTTTGGTATTAGTCTTTAATTTGTCCTGGGAACTTTAGGTTTCACAGAAATGGCATGTAGTCACCATGGAATAATAAGGTACACTTCTGGAAAACATTCTTCTCTTTAATCTGCAGATTGTGTGTGATTAAAGGCAAGAGAGGAAGTAAATAATTGCCTAGGGAGATTTTATGCATGTATAAATGTGCCTGGAGGAGTGGGAAGGGTTGGTTTAAGAAATAAGACTGTCTTTGTCTAAATCCTATTCTGGGGTTCAGTGCAGAGGAAAAAGTAAAAGTCATGATTGTCTTCCACTGATATAAATCATGAGTTACTTCATTGGCATCCCTGCGAAACCAGTGAAATGAAAGGAAAATTGCAACATTTCATTTGCTAATATATTTGTGAAAGATGGTAATTGTACCTGTGCAGCTGAAGGTTATACCGGTCTGCCCTACTTCAAAACTTGTTTCCTGCTCTTTTCTCTTACATTATGAATCCAAATGATTAATAAGATTTAAGAAAACTATGCACAAAAGCAGTATAAAACATGGGAAGTGAGCATACGTGTGCATGTAAAGAAATCAAAGATACAGCTAAGAGATTAAAGGTTTGCATATGCAAATATGCACAGGCCATGAGTGAGTCTGTGCAGGCTTGCATTAAAGCACAAAGTATTAGCACACTTATCCTCTGAGAAAGGCTAACTAGAAATGCAGGCTGTGCAGCCTCTGTTCCTTCTGCTGTCCTGCAGACCTATGGATAAGGTTATTAGCAGAGCGAATCATATTTAAAAACTCAAAGTTCCTCTCTGGCTGGCTGAGAGCAGGTACTCATGAGACACTTCTTACTCTTTTAAGGTGTCATGTCGCAGCTATCTTTGTTGCCACATCCCTAGGTTTTTGTCATATTCTTTATAGCCCCACTTCCTGGAGCAATGAGAAGCTTCATTTTCCTTAAAAAGGAAGTGTCCAATGCTACAAGGATTGTGGAAAAGCTTAAAGACCTAACCTGACCGGATTCAAAAACCCCAATGGCAAGACATAAGAACTGTCATATCTGCTTTCACTAAAAATCTCATGACCTTTTAAACTGGCTCATTATTTTTTAAATATTTTTGAGCCTGGCTCAAAATATACTTGAGCTTGCTAGTGATGGGCTTACTTGCATTTTTGGATCTTTGTATTGTTATTATTCCTGCTGTAGAGGAAACTGAATGAGGAACTACTAAAACCTACCTATGCTGATCAGCCAAAAAGACACACAGGCTCTCGTAACGTGTGGAGGTTGGATGGAGACCTGCTGGCAGGAAGTGAGGACAATTAAATGGGTAAACGTGGTCTTGGTACCATTTTACTGAACCTATTGAGAACATTGTGTTAAATAGCACAGATATTTACAGCATGATCAAATAACAGCAAAGCATGACTAATGCTCCTGAAATAGGTAGGAAGGTTTGCTTTCTTCCTTCCTTCCCATTCCATTCCACTGTTTTTCAGATGAATTCCAGTTCTCTTTTTTTTAATTTTTTTATTATGTGGAAATAATCTCTATTCTTGACTCAGGTTCTATTAGTGAAGGTTTGAAGTGGTTATTGAAAAGAAGGGGAAGAAATCTTAAAAGATCAAGAGTATTTTTTGAAAGAACCTTCACTTCAAACTGGCGTAAATTTACAAAATTTAAGGACAGAAGAAATGCCATACTGAGTCAGACCATTAGCCCATTCAGGCCAGTACTCTGTATCTAACAGAGGCAATAAGAGGTGTTATTTTGGGAGAGTAATTGCGATTAGCTGCAGTCCCTTCCTCTTAGTGACTTCCAGCATCCAAAATCCCTGTATTAGTGAAGTTAGAGAGCACGTTCCTGCCTATTCCTTTTAGTATCTGTCTCTAGACAGATTTCCATAATTTTCCTTATGATTCATTTATGATCTTTCTGGTATTATTTGTCTCCATAACATCCTGTTGCCAAGAGTTTCTGCAAGTCCTCTATCCACTGTGTAAAAAGGTACTTTCTATTGTCTGGTTTAAACTTACCTTCTGTTGGTTTCACTTACTGCTCACTCATCTAGTACGGTGGGGTTTGGTGAATAACAGTTCCACATATACCTTATACATCACCTCGTAGATTTTGCAAACCTTGGTTATACTCTGTTTTCTCCTCTCCAGACTCAAGAGTCCCAGACTGCTTAGTGTCTCCTTGTAAGGCAATTGCTTTACCTCCTTATTCATTTAGTTGCCCTTCTCTTTACTTTCTCTAACTCCACTGACTTTTCTGAGATTGCAGAGACCAGAAATACACACAGTATTCAGGATGCGGATGCATCAATGTTTCAAATAGCAGAACATAATACTTTTTATTTTGTTCTCTACTTTTCCTGATGATGCCATTCCTTGTTGAACAGATAATTGCAGGCAGCTGCCAATGATGAATGAAATTGCTCTCCTGAGTTGTACCTGCCATTTCTGAGCTCAGTAGCATGTAAACAAGATTTGGATTATTTTTCTTGCCTTACAGGTGAAACTTATCCATTGCTTTTTTTCCTACTCACTCACTGAGTTCCTTTTAATGATCCTCACCACCAGCATGGTGTTTGACTTCCCAAAATACCTTAGTATCATCTGTGAAATTGGAGATTTCACAATTCACTCCCTTTTCCAGATTACTGATGAAGATCTTGAACAAAACTGGTCCCAATACAGATTCATTAGTGACCCCTCTACCAACTCTTGGCCTTTTCAAAAGCAATCATTGAACCCTACCAGTTGCTTTCTATCTAACCATCTTTCAATCCACAAAAGAACTTTTTATTCAACCTTAAAGCAGCTTAGTTTCCTCAAGAGCCTTTGCTTAAAAACCCTGTCAGAATCTTTTAGAAAATCCAGGTGTACTCAGACCACTTGATCCCCTTTATCCACACATTCACTGGCACACCCAGTGAACCAGAGTGATGAGAACCTCACCAGGCCAGCGAGGCAGGACTTACCCCTACAGGAACATTCCCAATAAATCATTTTTATTCATGTGTTCAGTGACCTTTTGTTTATCACAGACT
Organism: Harpia harpyja; assembly: GCF_026419915.1. Classification (NCBI taxonomy): domain Eukaryota; kingdom Metazoa; phylum Chordata; class Aves; order Accipitriformes; family Accipitridae; genus Harpia; species Harpia harpyja. The sequence goes on from NC_068941.1 coordinate 75,093,003, forward strand.
CTATGGCCTTGTCAGGGGTTGAGGGCAAATTCATCAGATTTTAGGTCCCAGGACCTGTCCATCCAGACCCCTCTTTGAAGATGGGATTGCTAAACCACAACTTCTTTGGCGCAATAGGCTACATGCCTTTATAAGATACTCTTAAAAATCTCTTATTCCTCTTAATTTTTTGTTTATTTTTCTACTTGCCATGTATTGCAGGCTTTTCTTTCTTCTCCTTTCTGCAGGCCTCCCATTTTTTAACTGCCATTCTTTTCCCTAAGATAGTAACCTTTTCCATTTCCCATCATTTGCTATGATAGCTTTTCCCTTCAGCCTTGAAGAGATTTCATCTGATGACTTCATTTTCTCCTGGAATTGCAGTACATAGTTTAACTGGGCTTGCAATACATACTCCAGGCTCTTGCATGTTAAACTACTCCTTACAGGATTTTTTGGTTGGCTGGTTGAATTTTTGATTTTATTTTTTTTTACTAACTGTCTTTTTTAATCTAGTGCTCTTTCTTGAAACTGAATATCTGTCTGCTGCATTTATTTATTTATTTATTTATCCTCTATCTCATGATACAAAAATTAACTTCAATTATATTGTGATCATGGTTACAGAGTGGCTCACCCACTAGTAACTCTTGAGTGAGGTCCTGTGCACCCCTCGAGACCAAGTTCGGGGTAATGTCTGTTTTTTTTCCCCAGGTTCTGAGACAAGCTGATGTAGGAAGGAGATTTTTATTGCATTAAAAAATTTTCTTTCTACATCTCACCCTGATGAGGCACTGAACTATATCTAGATAGTTAAAATCTACTATCATTTTACCTATCTTAACTGCAGCTTCTTCAGTTTCACTGAAGAAAATGCTACATGTATTTTTACTACTAAAGTGTTGGATTTCACCCACATAGATTCCTCAGTGCTCTTCTTTTCCCACAATACTATACTGTATTTGAACTTAGCATTCTCTTTCCTGTATTGTGCCTCTCCCACACCCTAATATCCTTTCTGTACTTCCTATAAAATTGATGTCCTAGCATCATAGTAACCTTGTTTACCTCCCTTCAATCAGTCTCTGTGATGTGTCTTCTGTCAGGTTTGTCACTGGTGCCAACTATTCCAATTTTCCTCTCTTATTTTTTAGGCTTCTGCTATTGCTGTAGAAGCATCTATAATTTTTGGCCTTGCTCAATATTGCACATGCTACTCAACTGGCACTGTAAGCAATCTGATTTGCATTCTCCATTTATCGCAGTTCCTTATTTATGTCCCTCCTGGCCTTTTTGGAGGTGCATTGAACATTAGCCACATCCTCTTTGAGGACTGTATCAGACTGAACCAAGTGCTCCTCATTGTCTGTCAGCTTTCCCTCTGTGTCTAGTTTAGATAATCCTCTATGATCATTGTAATTTTCAGTGCCAGCAGCCAGGCTCTTTTGGTTAAAGTAAAGCCTATTTTTCTAGGCAAAATATTTACCAGTTCCTGGTACAAACAAATCCCTCTCTTCTACACCTTTGAGTCAACCATGCCCTGAGGCTCTGGACTTCTGCCCATCTCGTGGGCCTTACACTGGAATTTGCGGTATTTCAGAGCAGAGAGGTCACGGAGGCCAGTCTGCTGCCCAGCAGCTTTTGCCATGAAGGCTGTTTCTCCTGCACTTCCTCCTGTTGGTGGTACCAACATGGACCCAAGACCAGTGGCTCTTTCCCTGCTCCTCAAACCAACCTAATCAAAGTAAACTAAGACCTTGTGAGGTCTGCTGGTTTTGCACCCCCCAGGCAAAATACTGTGTGATCCTCTCCAGTGCTGCAAACTCAGCTATCCACATGCCTGTGAAGCAAGTCCCCCGCTCCCACCACCTGCTTCTCCCAGCCCTGAAGACCCCCCAGTGCAGGAGCACCTGCAGCACAGGAAGACATCGTGGCACCAGCTGGGTGCTGGTCTGATCCGAGAGCCCTCTTGCCCTGAGGCTTGCATCCTCCTCAGCAGCATGAGCCTCTGAGCAAAAGCAGGGATGTCCCCGTGGGCCTCATTTGTGAATGTCTCTGACTCTCCTAACTGCTCCTGTTCAGCTTCTCTCAGCTCAGGAGAGCAGACCTGTTCTCTCAGGGCCAGGAGGGCTGTGCGTCACATCCATGTGTAAAATTTGCCCCCTGGAAAGACACTCTCACCCGCCATACCCCGTGCAATGGATGGGGCAGCCCCCAGCCTGCTGCTGGGCTTCTACTCGCGCCTTAAGCTTGAAACATGGCTGTTACCTGAAAGAATAGAGTAATTTAGCTTCTCTTCTGATTAGATAATGAGGATTATATTGTCCTTTTAATCTATTTTACCCTTATTAAGCTAGTTAGCAACAAAGTCAAATCTGGCCTAACTGTGACCTACCCTGCTTACTTGCCTTCCAGGAGCCATCCTGACATGCTGTCAGAATTGCTGAAGGGACTGCCATTGCTCTCCTCATTTCACTATCATTTATGGAGGCAAAAATAATGTAAAATGCCTCCTCATCCTGATGTGAAAAGGTTTTATTTCCATATACTTTGCATGGGTGTGTACAATTACTCAACATGTAAAGAATTACTGAATTAGACCCAGGGTGTTTACATCCTTTTTCCTAATTTTTGCTCTAATCTTATTTCCTGCATGAATTTATATTCCCAGCAGACTGATTCAAAGCAGAAAAATTCTGATTTAGTTTTAATACATATTAAGAGTATGGATTAGAAGAATCTGATGTTTTCATTCCATTTAATTAATTTAGTATTTGATGTTACATGGTTCCTGTGAATTTGCTTTGGTCTAACTCAAATGTAACAGGTTTGGGTTTTTTTAAACTGTATGAATGGCTTATATGTTTCATTCAGGGCTATATCCTCAACTGCAACAAACTGGTATCTTGTCATTACAAGATTGCTACCCGCTGAGGATTTGGCTCTGTAATTTTAAATGAAAGGTTTCTTCACCAATGAGAGCAAGCCACTTCAGGACATATATAAATCAGCTGCTGGTGAAGTATTTTACCAGCCACAAGAATGTAGCTTGAGGCCTTCACTTTCAGGTATACACAATGGCTCAGATATCTAAAAGTTAGGTGTCTAGTAAAAAACAGGTATCTAACCTTACTTCATACTTATGGTGACAAATAGTCAGGATTAATTGTCTTCTGGAATTGCTGAGTGAAGATGCTTATCTCAGGAAAAAAAGGAAAAAGAAACTGGCAATGTTGGAGACCTGTTAGAGCAATATAAGAAGTGAAGAGAACTAACAGCAACATGCTAGAGATGATATCTGTAAATAGAGAGAACTGCTGTGGTGAATTCAGACAATGAAAAAGAATAAGAAAGGATGGGGTACTGAAGATAAGTTTCAGATCATCAGATCATGGCTATAACAATTTTCTTTCTTAAAGGACCATGCCAGTTTACACCACACGACTAGAACAAAAAAAGAAAAAAGGAAAAAAAAAGGGGGGGGTGGTGGATGCGAGGAAACAATAGAATTTTGTAATTATATGGCACAATTACAAATTTTCTGTTTCCAAGTGCCACCTCCGGGTGATAGTTATTCTGGATGAGTACATCCTGAGGTACATCCTATCAAGTTCCAAGCTCAGGTCAACAGCTTGAACAAAATAACATTAATATCTACCTTTCTTCTGCAAGCTGTGATTTTGGCTCTGTAATTTCTCTTAAAAAGCTCTTCAACAATAAAAGAAAGCCACTTCAGGACAATTACAAATCAGTTGCTGATGCACTCTTTTAGTAGCTGTATTATCTTTCTCTGATGTTTCACATTTGCTCTGACTTAACAGCTCAACACTCTCAGAGGCAAATTGGGACTATATTTCAAGACTCAACACAGTGTGACTTTGAGTAGATGCAATTTCAGGCATGTAAGCATGAGAACGAAGCAGCAACATTTTTCATGACTAGCCTTTAGTAACTTAAAGCAGTTCCATAGGGATCAAAGACTGTAATGAAGACAGAGTCACTGGGGATGGCCAGCTCTCTGGAGATGGCACTAACCTCACTCTGCATTATCCCAGGTCAGTACATTACAGACCAACAAAGCTTTGGGGGCTGGGGAGAATAACTTCAGGAATGCTGCACAGAAATTCAGTGAAGAAAACAGACATGGGGAAGACAAAGGGAAATCAAGAAAATGAAAAGAACGTGGCTAAATATCTCCAAAGAGCAAAATCATCCCCTGGCACAGGGCTGAAAGGCCCTTGACATTTGCAGAACTGTCAATTCCTGTCCTTTGCTGATGTTCCTTTTCCATTAGATGCAGTTTTTTCTCAAAAAAAAAAAAAAGGATGAAGATTTTAGGAACTTCCATGTTCAGAAGATGTGGAATTACTTGATCCCATTGATACAGTCATTGCACAGAGGTCAATGAGAGAGAGAACAGTCATTGAAAGAGGACACTTAAGGGTATACTTGTTAGTGCAAACAGAAAATAAACATTTCTAAGTTCATTACAGCCATAGTGTGTTTTTATTGCTGTTGCAATGTAAAAATGCAGTTAAGACAACCTGCCATGATTTCCTGAGAATACATTTTCAAATATATATTTTGACTGCATGCTTTTAATTTTTAAGACACTATAAGGCATCTGAGGTTACATTAAAAATACTGGAGAGATTTCCAGCATGAGGTTAAAAAGCTGGGCAAAGTACTCTATAAACGTAATCAGGCTCAAAACCGGGTGGGGATCAAAATAAACTTGCATCTGAACATTTCACATAAAGGTAATTCCTGAGAGTTGCAAAAAATCCTTGAAGTCTTTTAGCTAAAGATTCAATTAAGGACTGATGTAGTGTTGTCAGGGAATAAGCTCTCCTGCTCATTTACAAATAGGTCTCTTCCATGGATGCTTCTTGCACTACCAGAGAACAGGGGAGGAAATATTGTCCCTCTACCTCACCTTTCTCCCTGAGAACATCAAGTACAGAGGGGGACAAGGTGAGAGACATCACATGGGTAGGCATTGCCCAGCAGAAAAACCTTCCCTCCAGCACTACAGCAAAGCTGAAAGAAGCAGGTACACAGTGCCAATCCACCCTGAGGTCATGAACGCGGGAGCTGCCCTTTACACAGGGCGAGAGCAAAAGTGTCACAGTTTTGCCTGGGAGGAGAGTTTCCAGGAGGAGCTGCATAAATCTGCAGTCTTAAAAAGGCTATAGTAAGAACCTAGTTGTATTGCATTTGGAGGAAAGGGTTTTTTTTTTTTTTTTTAAAAAAAAAGCTGTCTTTACAATTGAACTGGAAACTACAGCCACTTTGTTTTTCCTTTGAATAATAGATCTCATGACACACATGACCAACACAGGAGACCAACGTGTTGATCAAAGTCAGAGCACCAGTTTGTACAGTGGGGTAGAGCAAGGAACTGGAAGAGAGAGACCCCCCTTTTGCTCAATTAAAAGTTCAGTCAAGTCTATATCTGCAAGATACTTGGGATTAGTTCCACTAACACATTACTAGTTTATTTTCTTCTTAAAAGAGAAATCGCAAGGCAGAAAGAAATCATATTCTCTGTAGAAAAGAGGTTCTTTCCCTTCCTTTCTCTTCAAACAAGGTGAGTAAATGGATTTAGGTTTTAAAATAATATAGAGGGAATGGAATGAGCATTTTCTAGGGCAAAGACTGTATCACTGAAAGGAGTTCACTGGCTAGAAGGAAAACAATAGGGGGGAAAAACCCCATGAGTTTCATTATCTAAACCTTGAATCAAAATGGGCCAGAATCTGGCATCCATCCACACACTGAATGGTTCCCTAAGGAACAGCCCTATACTGAAGTAAGGTGAAATGAGGCAGCACCAGCTACTGAAATGGAGTTTGCACAATGAAATATTCTTAAGAAAACTGCTTGCTGTGGGGGAGGGAATGGTGTGTTCCTGGCATTATTTTTTTATAATAAATGGAAAAATTTGAAATAACACATTTTCCCTTCAAGAAAACTTTGCACATAATGCAAGAACTTATATGACTCAAATCATAGCAGAAAGGTAAGGTGGGATTTTTCCTACTTTAAGTTTTGGTGCCAAAATTTTAGCTGAATGAGATGATAGTAATTTTTTTCCAAATTCCATGCAGAGTTTACAATGATGATTTTTGCTGGTGATCTCTAATAAGGAAACTACAAGAACAGTGAACCTGGAACGATATATAATAAGCTAATAGTCCTTTATTATCCTTGACATAAACACGACGTTACTTTACTTTGTTAATAGAACCAGTTTCTTTGGCCTGTTATGCTAAAATAAGCAAGAAGAGAATCAGGTAAATTTCTGAATACAAATAGCAAACTTTTGGTTAAGAAATTCCAGCAATTTGAAGACATGCATGAAGTTGCATCTGAGAATATTTAGACTGCTGGAGAAGCTAAAGCAAACCGAAAGCAAAAACTGAGGCAAATCCACTTGTACGCTAAGACCAATGAAAAGCAAAAAGGTCTCTGTGCAAATTCTCATTAATTCAAATGAGGATGAACTGGTGCCCTTTGATGGATAATGATCTGAACACACTACTATAAGAACAGAACAAAAGGAAATTAGTAAAAATATCAACCTTTGAAATAATCAAAACACACACTCAAGGCAAACATACTACTGAACCCAGCAAATGCTGAGCTGGTGGAAAATACAACCAAAGTTATAAGGTGATATCTCGTAGGACATCTGCTTTTTCTTCAAAGAAGAATAAGATTTTATCTGAACAGGAGTGGAAAAGCTTTGCAGGGAAGAGATAAAACACACTAGTAATCAGAGTTTAAACTAGATCGTGAAATGAAATGGATTAAAATTTGTGACAAAAGTAGTAATCAGCCTGGGAAATCATCAGTAGTAATCATTAAAAATGCCTAGACCTATATGCTTCTGAAACAGAAAATTCTTAACTCTGAAGTTTGTTTCCACCTCACATCAAGCAAGTCCACTGAAATCCAAGGGCCCAATTTTCCTAAGGAGCAGTGTCATTTTGATTTATTCTTTTAGCACCATGGAAGGGAAAAAAAACCCCCTCTTTTTACCACCAAAAATGTAAATGGATCTGACTTGTGATTCTCATCCAAGTTTATCTGTATTCTCTTCCCAACATAAATCACTGATTTTGCATTGGATTTTGGAATGGAGAAAAATAATGTACTCATTCATAACATTAAAATTCCACTTGGGAATTACTTGGAAATTTACTAATTAAAAGTGGCTGGTCTCAACTATTTTTATATATAATTTTTCTTGGCCAAATTTATATTTTAAAGGATACTCTCTTATTGGTTTAATTCAAATTGGAATTACCTCTAAACCAAGAGTTTTTCCTCCATCAGTGACATAGTCCTCCTTGGCCATATTAAAATAAACATACACAAAGTTATGTTCAGAGCATGACAATTACATTTCCTTGATGCCTTCTCTTTTTTGAGGTGTCCTAGCCTCCCAGTATCCTGGACTAATTCTTTAAATCTTTCCTTAAATATTGAAATATATCATGTAGTAACACTAGATCTATTAGACTGGCAAGCATGTGAAAATGTATTTATACAGATGAGAATAAATATTGGTACTTAAAACAAGAATGTTTACTACATCTAGTGCTAACAACTAATCAATATCTATTTAAAGGCTTAGCATAAAGAAAAGAAGAAGTTTATCATGTGAAAACAGATGCTGGTAATTAATTTGCAAATCTTTTGAAAGATTTGCAAGGAAATCAAACCCAACAACAACAAAAAAATCACCTTTAATGTACATGAACTGTCCATGATATATCCTCACGCACTACTTCATACCAGTTTGTGATATTTTGAGCTTTACAGCTATTTCTGCCAAGATTTTGGTCCTATATTCAGAAAAGAAGCAATTCAGTGTAGAGATGTCAAGATGACTTTAATCTGCACAACCTCTTAGTGATCCCAGAAGAAGAGCACTGTAGATCTGTACCTGAATGTAAAGACACTGTCCCCAAGGCTGCTGGTCTCAAGCTTTGTCCACTGAGTTCACTACAGGAAAATGGGAGATTTGGTGCAGCATCTGCCATACAAGTATTGTCCATATAAACAATTCTCCTGTGTTCAGACATGAAATTTAAGGCAGCAAAACCCAACCCTATATCTGATCCCACTGCCTCCCATGTTATTTTTCTCCTGTGTATAATTACTAGTAAGGCTGGATAGAGACTGACTTGGCTAGACTTGAGCGTGGCCACTGAGCCCAGTCCTCAGTGCTGCTCACAGGTGCATTAGATCTGGTGCAAACTGTTCATTTGCAAACATATTTGCATATGCAGTTTCTATATTTGTATGTGCATGTATTCTGAGCACAGTCAGGAAAACTTGTTGTAAACAGGTTCACAGTTCTCAACCACAATATAAACAAATAGTTGGTGATAATTAATTTTAAATGTACAGCATATTCTGATAATGGCAGTGTGTAGAAGAAAAAACACAGAAAATAATCCAAGTAATCCTGTATGTTAGGTCAGAGTTCTAGGTTTCTGCATGTTGTAAATTCATGAGGGGGAGGAATTTAGTGACAGGCCCAAGTCTTTAGGCCTTAATTAATGTCATGGGGATGATAGATCTGCAGTGCACTCAGTTCATTTCATACAAATGACTATGCAAGTCACCTTTGTTATCTACTAACTGCTCTGTGGGAAGAAACAACACAGTCACAGACATGGCATTATAATCCAAAAGAAAGGGTCTTCGACCATCATTTTCAAAGATACCTAAAGTCATTAAAATGTTTAAATCCCAAAGGCTTTCAATATGGTTTAGGTAACTACATCTTTCAGTTGTCCTGAAAACCTCAGCTGCAATACTTGCTTTCTTCTATGCTACACTCTATCAGTTTCAGAAATAAAGGGTAATATTAATGGTGTTAAAATTCCACTCCCATTTCTAATGGTCCTATTAAAATCACATTGGTATTTATTTTAAGAAATTGTGGGTAATATATGACCCTCAGCTGGCTTTAGCTGGCAGGTATCTTTCTCTTTCCATCACCCAGCTGAACACTTAGCCAAGAAACCACATCTCATTGGCTTTCATACTTGCAAATTATTTTTATTGACAACACTTGTTTATAAAGAGAAGAGTGATCTTTTTTTCAGTGAATAGTGCTCCATGGGGCATAACTGATATTTTCAACAGATTTCTGTATAAATTGTAAGAACTTGAGAAAGCCATGTGATTTCAGGACAGACAGAATATGAACTCGAGCTCATCTTGAGATCAAAGATGGTATGCTGGACCTCCACAGAAGCTGGATCTAGCAGGATTTAATCATCTGGAATAAGTCTATCATGTTCCCATACGCCCTGCTCTCACAAAAAAACCCCACCAAAAACTAAACTGAGGGCTATCCCATTGTTACAGTTGGGTAACGTGTGGCTGTTTCAGGTACATGGTACTTGAAGCTTCTGTCTATATCTGAATCCAGACTTTAAAATGAAACAGAGAGAGGCACTTTCATTACTGCAGAGCTATCGCAGTGGAATGAAGAGACCCAACTGGGCCAAGGCTAAGGCTGTCAAGCCATGCATGGTGGTGCGCAGCTGATGCACCACAGCCCCTGCTCTCTGCTTCTGCTCTTACTGTAGCTGCTGCTACCGGGCTACGTAGGAATGGCTGAACTACCTCAGCGGACGCCTTGCTGGGTGCAAACTGCAGCAGTTCAGGAGCTGCTTCCCACCCTGTTCAGCAGCTGTGCTGCAGGAGCTGCATCCTCCAGGAAAAGGGCAGGGCTGCAGCTGGGTCTGCCTGTGACATCTCTCCTCCCAAATATGCCAGCATGGTCAGGTTGACACCCTCACTCGTGACAAACACTCATCCGTGTGTGTCAGGAGCTTCAGAAAATAAACAATTACACCTGTTTAGATGTCAACATTATCACATGCAATCTCCTGTTGAATGGCACAGGTCTTCTGTTTAATTACTTAGTCAATATGTTCATCCAGCACTAGACTGACTCAAAACGTAAGTCACTGATCATACTACTCATGGAAATGTATTTCACATATTCAGTATAGCTCAACATTAGTGATAAGCATTTAAAATTAGCTAATTCCACTTTGAAAACAAACCTTTGGAGAGAAAATTCGTATTAGGTATCAGACCAGTTCTCTCTGGATGGTAGTCAAAGGGGCAAGGGTGGTGGTTACAGCACCAGCCAGGAGGTTGAGAGGTTCAGAATCAGTAATTTTCCATGCTACATATTTTTCAAGAGATCGTAGCTTTAGTGGCCCACCTCATAACCCTTAGCTTTCTTGTCTTTACTGAATGTTAATCTTACAGGAGGTGGAGATTTTGTTACAGTTTATGTTCAGGATTTAAATCCAAGCCAGGGTCTCAAAAGTTTGCTACTTCAATGCAAACAGATAGCAACAATTTTAAAATCAGGATCATAAATGTTTCATTCCTTTGTGTACGTGCCACAAGGTGAGAACATATTGCATCATCGAGTATATAATGGAGGATCTGCCAGAAGGCTGTAAATTACCTTGAAATATCAGAACCACATGTTTATACTGCACACCAGTGCAGGAAGGAAATTCACAGTTTGCATCAAACCCATTAATTGATCAAGTTCACCGGCACATTACTATACCCTGTTCTCTAAAAAAGATCCCAATCACACACTCTCTTGACCTAACATTCAACGACAGTGGTATAAAAGCTGGGCCAGATTTAGTAAGGTCATCCCTGTACTTACTGCTTAAATTACCATAATCTAGTGTAGTCACAGTTCTGCAACATTTCTCCCCATATCAGCTCTTTTTCACCCTGTGCAAAAACAGAACAGCATGTCCTATCTATAGGGGCTGACAGTTGTAGCCAAATACAGAAGATAAGAGAGGGTCAGATGACCGGGTACCAGAAGACAGGGAGATAACAGTGGTCAGCATGATAAGCAGTCCAGTCATAGCCAATTGTTCACAAGCTTTTAAGCATCACAGTTTTCCCTGCTGAAGAACACAAAGTGCTGAAGGAGTGATCTGAGAGATGATAAGGAGGTATTTTTCTCAATGCTCAAGGAGGGGGGAGGGTTGTCTGAGAAATGTAGGTTCATGCTTGAAAATACAACAAGTGAGCAAAGGAAACTGGCACCAGAGGTGGATTGCAAGCTGGGAGTCAATGGCTTGACATGGCCTGAGAACCAGAGGAAAGAAGGAAAGCAGGGAAAGGAAAACCAGCCCCTTCTGTTCAATACAGTGGAGGAGAGTACCCTGCTCGGGGGCTGAGAACTTACTCTTGTTATCACAGTATTTGAGGAAGGTGGAACTGATAAATTGAGGAGGATGTGATAGATTTAAAGAACAAAGGCCTGACACCAAGCGCTGTTCCAAGATGACAGCAGGTGTCTATTTGTAACCACAACCTCTTTAAGGCTTTATAACACAGGAATGTGAGAGTATATTCCCCAGTCTCTTAAATCTTAAAAATTTAAAAGACCCAATGTGGAGCTGCTGCTGCCTCTCTAGTTGACAGAAGTCCCTTTACTGTAGGAAGATATTTATTTCTAAAGCAAGGCACATAACCTTTTAAGTATGTAACATTCAACACGGAAAGTGCTTCAGCAGACAAGCCTTGATCCCACCCCATGGAAGTCAACTACAATTTCAAATGTAGTTGCAAGATGACAAAAGGAACTTAGTTCAACAGTGCTTCATCTCTCTTGCGGGTGCCTCATCGCCTATGCCATATTTTCACTCTATTTTAAACCCAGAATTGAACTCTGTGCTTAAAATATGTCGTGGGCTCCAACTCAAGTTCAGAAAAGCCTAACTGAAGGCCACAGTGCTTCTAGCCTAGATACTGGTGTGGATAGCACCTGATGGGGTGGGATGCAGTTTGCATAAGAGGCAATCTGCACCACACAACCCAAAGCACCGCTCCAAAAAGATTTTCCTTAGTGTCCCTGTAAGAGACTGAATTGTTATCTGGAGCCGTTTGCCTCAAAGATTGTTAGGTGTGAGGGACTGGACTATCATTTCAAGGAACTGTGAACTGTTTATCTTGAGCCCTTTGTCTCTGAGATGGCCTGTTTAAGCAGGACACTCCTCTGTCCATAAGGACGATTACCAGGCCATTGAGGCATCCAGGGGAGGAAACAGGGCTGGAGCTGATAAGGTACTAGTTTCTGGTGTCGATCACGTGAAGGTCCTGTGATAGCCGAAACCTGCAGCGTGTGACATCATCGAAATATGCCCTATAAAAACCCATAGAGACAAGCCGTGGGGCTCCCCACCACCAAAGAATTGAAGATTGAGGACCAACAGGATGCCACTGGATCCGTGGTGGTGACCATCCTTGCAACCCCCACCACCGACTGCTTGCCTGAGGATCAACAGGACACTGCTGGATCTGTGGTGGTGACTATCCTGGCAATCCTATCCCGACTGCTTGCTTAATTTCTGCCTTTTCTATCCTATCATCGCCACTATTTTCTACTTTTGACACTTTTGATAATAAAAGCTCTTCTGGGTATATGGCATTTGACCTCGTTTGTGTCTTAATCTCGCTCTTGGGATCATATTGAAACCTTCCCCGACACTGGATCGGGACAGTCCCTCTGACTGTGGTCAGATGCTGTGTTGTGACATGGTGGTCATTGCAGCAATATCTGCTTAAGGAAAGCCCTTCCTACCACCTTGCTGCTGGGTGGGCTCCTCCTCATACCCCTCATGGCAGCATGGGACCCCTCAACTCTGCCAACTTGTTTGTGCAGCTGTGCTATGAACTAAATCACTGAGCCAGGTCTCTGAGCCTGTTCACAGCAGTTTTTGTAAGTACCACTTAGAGGAGGTGTCCTGGTTTCAGGTGGGATAGAGTTAATTTTCTTTCTAGTAGCTGGTATAGTGTATGGTTTGGATTTAATATGAGATGAATGTTGATAACACACTGATGTTTTCACTTGTTGCTCAGTAGCATTTATACTAAGTCAAGGATTTTTCAGCTTCTCCTGCCCAGCCAGCAAGAAGGCTGGAGGGGCACAAGAAGCTGGGAGGGGACACAGCCAGGACAGCTGACCCAAACTGGCCAAAGGGGTATTCCATACCATGTGACGTCATGCCCAGTATATAATCTGGGGGGAGTTGGCCTGGGGGGGATCGCTGCTCGGGAACTAACCGGGCATCGGTCAGCAAGTGGTGAGCAATTGCATTGTACATCACTTGTTTTGTATATTCCAATCCTTTTATTATTATTATTGTAATTTTATTATTGTTATTATTATCATTATTAGTTTCTTCCTTTCTGTTCTATTAAACTGTTCTTATCTCAACCCACGAGTTTTACCTTTTTCCTTCTGATTCTCTCCCCCATCCCACTGGGTGGGGGGAAGTGAATGAGTGGCTGCGCGGTGCTTAGTTGCTGGCTGGGGTTAAACCATGACAGGAGCGCACTTACTTAGGCATGTGGATGAGACCAAGTATAAAGAACAGGGGGACTGGCTGTGAAGAGGCCAGTATCACCACTCTGAAGACAAAATCCTGTTAAGCTACAGCCTCATCCTTTAATTAAGCTGATTCTGGAGCTGGGTAAAAGCAAGAACACTTTCTTCCTCCCTTCCTAGGTAAATGACTTGGAGCAAAGTCAGGAACAGAAGGTTCAGGAGGGCCCTATATTATGACGTGGTTTTTGCAGAGCTTCTCAGAGCCGTGCCTGACTATGGCTGTAACATCTTCACCTTGCTACATGCAGTGACTGTGACTGTAACACCAATGGAGTTATCAGCCATCAAGGAGGCGCCAAGCGAGGTCTAAAACAGACCATTATTACTTTACACCTTGGGTGGAATTAAGCTTTTGAATACAAGAGACACAGATGGTCTTACAAAGGAGCTAGATTCGAGCTGAAAACTTTTTACAGACCTACAGTTTTACCACTGACTTCAACTAAAGTTGTCACCACCTAGACAGTGATGAGCATGTAAGTGACTAAAGCTGTTTGCAACCTACACAGTCTCTTCACACCTAGGTTGCCACAGCACCCAGTCCTGGAAGCATGTTCTGAGAATGGCTAACAATGTCCCAGCAGCACTTAACTGCCAGACGCAGTCAACACAAGGGTGAAGGAGCCAGAGATGGGTCTCATTTCTTGCATAATTTCTTACTGCTGGAAAAGTCACATAGGAAGTTACAGTCCTAGATACGGAGCGCTCTGAATCAGAGGCTATCCAAATCTATTTAGCCTCTGCCACAAGGCTACGGACTTCTGAACAAAGGCCAGAATATTCCCAAGATGCTCTCAGACCTAGCAAAAAAGTAGGGGACTGAGAAAATCCGTGCTCTATTGTTTGTCTTTGAGCTAGCAGCAATAATTGATCAGTTGCCAGTCGCAAGTAAGAAAGCTCAAAACACTCTTTGACATTCAGTGATCAAAATACTGATGCATCCATGTAAATTGTGCTTCAGAAAAACTGCAAAATAGGACATCTAGAATGTCAAATGACAGGAAAAATGTATCTATTTCTCAAAGATATATTGTAGACAGAATGGAGGCACATGAAATTTCTGATATGCCCTAGTCAGAAATATTTCCTTTTGAGGCATTTGGTATTTTGGAGAATAGGTAAATCTGAAAATAGGGAAAGATGCTGAAGAGGGAGAAGGACCTTTATATACACATGGAGAGTGAGAGAAATATGTGTGTGCGGACACGCGCACACGTGTGTGTGTGTATGTATGTACACATACGATCATCAAATTTTATCCATCCCTGGCTGTGAAGGAAAAGAAGACATAGTCATGGAACGCAAATCCCTGATTCAAAGGAGCAATGGATTTGTACCCCGGTACTACACCTGAACCAAGTGCCATATATAATAGAGAACATGGTACTTTAACAAGTTAATCTAGCAGCAGTAGAAAACCCACAGTCTCCCTAAAATACAGCCAATTTGTTTTACTTCCTTTCATTTCTATTCAATTCCACAGAGCTATCTACTTCCTGACTCTAATTCTCTAAAAGTGTGCCGAATATGTTCCAGATTTTTACCTTAGCATATCACAATAGGATCTTTCCAGCCCATGAGAACATACAGTCAACAAAGCTCTTTCACCTTCATTTCCTGAGCTACTGGCAAAAGCAATTTCATTTTCAGGATGTTAGCATTATTATCTCTGGCTAAGAAAATAATAATTCATCATAAAATGCTGATAATGTATCAGCAAAAAAATGTTTTGATTGTGGTTTCTATCTACAAAGACAAATTTACATGTAGCTTTTTGCAAATTAAGGCACACTTTCAAGGAGAACAACAATAAAATAATTGCTGAAAAAGGCTGTCAATAATGGCACAAAGTGCAGTCCAAATTAACCAGAAAACTATATTTGATCCTAACACATCAAACTGACATGAAGATATCTCAATTTTACACCAAATTGTTACTTTAGGGTTACATGCTGGAGTTTCCTTATATATATATATTTTTATATATATATTATTGCATTGCCTGGCAGTTCAGTGGGGCACAGTGGAGCTGCTCAATGGACTGGAGAAATAGTATGGACCCATATGGACACCCACCTACCCCAGACTCCTGCTCCCTTAATAATTCAGGTCAGAAGCCTGTTGGAGCACACACATGAAGCAGACACCCAACTTTCCTTCTACAGAAACCATGAAGCAAAAAGTTTGCAGAAGGGTTTGTGCAGGTCTATGTTTCATCCTCACCTGGAGTGAAGATACAGCTGAACCTCATCTGAGGGCTGAGGGATCCAGCAACAGCTTGCAAAGGCTTTTAAACTCTTAAACACAGCATTCCTGGGAAAATCTGCTCTTTCAAAACTTGAGAATAGCAAGAAACCTAAAAAATCAAGGTATTTTTCAAGCAATGGTATTAGTGTTTCCATTCTTTCAATTCAGGCTAATCATAATAACACAACTATTATCCTGCAGCTCTAATTACTTTACAAAAAATCATTAGTCAGCCTTTAAATTTACCAACTCCTTGATAGAATGAACAGAAATTACAGTTGTTTTTTTTTTTTCATATTATTTCTAAATACCTCAAATTCTATTTTACCCAGGGAATTTTCTGTTGTTTTTGTATTAACTAGCACCTCCTGTTTTCTCACAAATGCTAAACAAAGTCTTTCTGATCATTTAATTATGCTCCTGTCAGTCCTGTCAGATAACTTCCTACAGAAATATTAGTGAGTTTTAATTACAGCAAGAAAAGTTGTAAACCTTCTGAAAGCTTATATATAATATGGACAGAGAGTTAAGCAGTCGTGCTTTCTTTAGCAATTCAGCAAACCTTAACCTATCTTTCCGTTTTTCTGACTTATGGTGCTGGATATTCTTTCCATGCAACATAGAAATCAAAACACAACTGAATTAATGGATTTCCTATTTCTAGACCACTTCATGTTATATAAAGAAAAAAATATTTGTATTCTAGGGGGCTCTTGTTTTGTTTTGACCTGAGGCAAACAAAGAAAGATTTTTTTTAACTTGAATCTAATATTATACAACTCTTTCAATGAATGACAGACCTTAACCTTAATGCTTGAAAGTTTTTGAATGCAAACTTTCTCTTCTCCTGTTCCATACTGTCTTCCTTCTTTTTTATTGATTCCAGCACCTGAGTAACTCTGCTTATTTCTGACTCTTTCAGAGCATGCTCAAAAATCACTGATAGCTCCTACAGTTGTTCCAGCAATAAATCAATAAGGAACTGACCAGACTGTCATGTTGAATAACACCAACCTAAGCAATCTCCAGTTCAAACCAAATATTAGAGGGCAGATCCAAAGAAATATTTCTGCACCTAAGAGGTAGATGTTCCCAGCACTGAAACCCAAACCATGAGTTGCAGAGTCACATCCTCAACAGAGTCCATGGCATGAGCTGGATGTCTCAGAAAGAGGCCCAAAACAGTCACTGTCTCCAATGTCGAGATGGCTAATGATAGTACAAGCAATGTACTGAAGTTTAGAAGGGCCAACAAAGCATCTGTGTTTAAGCCATCATGTTTCAAAATTCTCTGCTCTTTGACCTTTCATTCAGAGGCTTCTCCCCTCACTTGAGTGGAGCATGTGCTAAAAGAAGGCACGTCCACATTTTCTTTCAAAAAAAAAGAGCTTGCTTGCCAAATTCTCTTAAAACACAAAGTAATGAATTAAGATCCCCTTTTGCTACAACAATAGTGTAGTTAGAGCCATTAGCTAGAATATGGAAGACCATTTCATTTCTGTGCTAGATAAATTATTTCATCTGACTGAAAGCATTCAACTCACTAATTTTTGCTGCCTCAAAGACTGCACAGAACACCAAGTCACAAGACAATTCCTTTCAGTTAAAATGCAACAGTGGGGTAAAACATCCAAAGCTATTTTGTAATTCTTCCTTATACTAAGTTGTGAAGTACTTTGCAAGAAGTTTCAATAAGTGCATGCAAGGCTTTCAACTAACTGGAGTGAATTAATCTTATGTTAGTTTTTTGAAAGGAGAAAAAAGACTTACAGTAGGTGTGATTATATTACAAAGGCCAACTTCAAAAGGTGACTTAGAATTAACAGGTTGAACCACAGGAACACTCTTTATGAGCTCTGACTGAACATGCTTAATTCTTAGAGCACTTTCAGATTTATCAGAATGAAATCAGTATGATGGAATAAATGAAGAAAATCCATTAACTGAATAAATCTAACAATTGTTCTTATCAACCACCCTTTGGTTTTGCTCCTATTTAAAAATTTATTGTACAAATGATCTTTTAGAGTAGTTTTTATATCAATATTTATGCATATATATGTAGAAATTTTTATTTCTAGGGAGGTGATACTCACTGGAAAAAAGTGAGTCAATTGGACGATGTTTTCTGATGAATGCAATAGAAGTCTGGGTGGCAAAAGGTGGAGACTCCCACTAGAAACAATTACTGGGGGTTTATTTCAAGTTTTGATTGAAATTATTTTAGGATTTTGGGGAAAAAATGTAAAACAGAAGGAGATATCTATTATTACGGGCACTTTTTACATCCAAGCTATGAAGATATAATACCAGGGAGCTAACGGGTTGCATCACTGGTTAAAGTTTTACTGTAATTATTATGCCAAAAAATATCTTTAGTAGCAGTAAGATACCTTAATATCTTCCAAACTATGACTCCTAGAGATTTAAGAATACTAAAACCCAAATACTTAGAAACAGTCCAATTAATATGTTGTGAAATGCTATAAAATCTACAAACTTGCAAGTGTTTAACATGTCATAGTAGTATGAGCTGATGAAGTAACCTGAAAGAATCCGCTGAAGTTTTTTGCCACTGTATGTGTCAGAGAAGGAACGAAAATCCTCGAACCCAGCCAGTGAGGTCAGGAAGACAGAATAAATTCAAAGGCTCAGGGATTTTGTAGTGTTGCAAACAGAAACTAACCTGGGAAAAGCACATGTAACTTAGCATTAAGCAGATGAGTAAAATACTGGTTGATCAGCAGCTGAGCTAATGAAACAGCAGTCCATGAAAGATGGAATAATGTTCTGAAAATTTAATTAAGGCATTAGAGTTGTAGACATAAACAATTACAAACTAAGACCAGAGCCACTGAGAAAACCTTGTTTAACTCTCCTTGATCGATTGCCAGGTACAGAGCTAAAAAACCAAGCATTGCAGAGCTGCCACTGACAGTGGGTGATGTGATCCATGCCTGTTGGTGCAAAGCCAACTCATAACCAAATTAGGCAGAAAACCAAAGTCAGGACAGTGTTGTAACCTGTTGTAGGTGTCACACTTGCCCTACTTGAAAAACAAGAGTGTCCAGTGAAGGAGCTGCAAACTAAGCCAAAAGCAAGAGTATACAGCAAAAGTGGGTGTCTCAGAAGTGACAGCCAAGACCAGGAAGGATTAGCAGATACCACTTAAAAGCAAAAGAACAAGGTGAAACAGAATCTAATTCATCACTTTAATACAATGTGAGAGGCACAGCAGCACAGTGCACCGTGATCAGTAAAAATGCACTAAACAATACAGTCTTGTTAAAAACAGGTTTCTGAGGGAGGACATAAAGAGAATCCTTGTGAAAAAGCAACATAAGTTTGCAATTATAAAAAGCTGCATAAATCCAAATTTTCTGCTGGTATAAACCAGCCCCTGTTCAGGGTTTTTCATTTACTTAGACCAGATGAGATTATGAAGTCATTACAAGCTGAGGATCAGGTCTTTTAAATTTTTTTTAACTTCTGTCTCAACTCTGTCACATGGTACATTTTTCTGTAGAATTCGTACTATACAGGTTGAACTGTATAAGACACTGGTGGTTAAAGCAAAGAATGGTAAGATTTTACAGAGAGGAAATTTCACAACAAGAGAATTCTTGCAATCAAACCAATCTTGCTATTTAAATCTCATAATTAGAAGGATCTCAGCAAACCATTCAGCTCACATTGCCCTAATAGGAAGAGCTGACAAATAAATAGAGTCCTAGTTGATGCTAAGCATCGACATATGTTGCAAAGTCCTGTGGGAACCTTATTCCCAGCTGTCCAGATCAGGGACCGAGTGAGAGTGAGCCATGGTCCCTTCTGGCATATGCATACACATTTCCTTTCCCTGGAAACAGGTTCACGGCACATCCCTGTTTGCAGCTGGAATGAGGTCAGGATGTATATGTATGCCGTAACCAGCCCTTCAGGAACACTCCTAGGCCAAACATTTTAGATAGTGACAAAGTCATCCCAGATTTGCACTCATGTAACAGAAATCAGAATTTGTCTTTTGTTCAGTACCTTTCTCCATGATTAACACGAGCCCTAAATTTGCTACCTGCAAGAGAAGAGAGTATAGTCACCCTATGGCTAGTTCCACACAATTACCTGGCCAGTCTGTAAAGTCTTATTTCACTGAGAGTTGACAGTCATTCAGCTCTGCCTTTGCACAGCACCTAGAAGAGTGGATCCCTTCTCTTAGTAAGAATTGCTGTAAGAGAAAGTGTGTTACGTTTATAGATATGCAGCCCCCCATGCAGTTGAAAGGGGAATTTGCATCTTTCCCTTTTAACTCCTGCCCAGCACAGCCTTTTCCCTGTGCCAAGTGTCAACATCTTATTGCTCTGTGACTTTCAGCTGGCCTTATTCCTACTGTACTGGCATGAGTCCAGTAACCTGCTGATCTGACAAATAAAAGTTGCAGCAGAATTTGACCCTGAACAGTGGTTCTCAGTATTTTCCAAATGTGGCTATTAACATTTATTTCTCCAATGATTCAACTCCCTTGTTAGTAAAGCACTTTGGAAGTTTCTCCACTTTTTCCTAAGGCATAACTTCCTTGTTCATCTGAATTCTTTCTACATGATTAAAGCCACAAGTATTACTTATTTACCTGGCTTTATTCACAGAGAACAATAGATTCGGTATTATCCACTTCCTGCTCAGAGCCAGGGAAACACATCCCAAGTATGAGGAACTCCCCTGCTCCAGTGAAGTCAACAGAAGAAAGAGAATTTATTCCATCCAAAGTTTTGCTGATGTGCAAATCTAAACCCAGCAGGTATGCACAGAAATGCATCATAAGAACAACTATGAGAGCAAACACTCTTTTCAAAGTTATTAAAAGTGCTGAAAATGTGTTTGTTAAATTATAACCTTTCGTGCTTTCATTTTTTTTTTCTCTGGTAGAACAGGCTGTAGTCAAAGAATACTCGTGGGTGATTCATTTCGGTTGGTTTCAGTGAATTATAACATGGTAAAGTTCAACCCTTGGATTAGTCACTCTCAGATAACTGATACAAAGACTCACAGACTCACCACAATCCTTCCTACAAAGATAATAACACTCATTTATTAAGATGACCACTACAATCTGAGGCAGACAGAAGACAAAGATGCAGACCAGTTGCAGTTGTCTGTTCATGCCTTCTAAACTTTTGTCTTTAACAGAAACCCAAAATCAAGCAACTACTATCCAGGGAAGTACGGGTTGCAGGTTTTCCTCCTAAAAATACATTTTTAACTGTTCTCAAATACACAGTTTCACTAATTTTATCTGCATACTAATTTCAAAAGCACAGCCTGTATTTAATCTTGCTGTGTGCAGTGCTCTGTAAATTAACTGTTACAGTAATTTACATCTCAGTCCATCTATGCCAATGAGTTGCTGAGGCATTGCTGTGGCATTATTGCAGTTGTACTATTTATTTATTATGGCTTGGCCTGCATGCAGTACTAATTCTACACCTTAAAATATGCCTACTTTGCTATAGCAGTTAGCATAGATCAATTGTATGACATATGGTATATTACTTATCTGCATACAGATTTGTATTACATAAAGCAGCAAGACAGCACTACAAAGTCTACATTTGCTAAGTCTCATGCCAGATTTTGGTTAGTTCTGGTGGCAAACTTAGCTTTTTCTTACCTGTGTTACTGGGAAAAAAACTCTAAAATGATAAAGTATGCAAACCTGTAGTATTTCTATACCTAAATTTCCCACAGCAAGATTGGGAGACTGAGGCAGAATCTGACTCTAAACACAAAGAAGCAACTCTGTCATCTGCTCCAGTGTAAGCATACAGAAAATAAATAAGGCTATCGAAAAAAAATGAAAGAAGACTTTGAAAGATTTCAATTCAATGATGCCACATTCATACTTAGCCTCAAAGATCTGGGTCTTTTTGCACAGTTCCATGCAAAGACAAGGAGACTGGATTGTCCTGAGTGTGTCATCCAGGCTGCAGTCAGTGTCTTTTCATAGACTTCAATGGCAGGGAATGAGACCTCAGACCACGTTGGTATGAACCGAGAGTAACCCCATTACAGTCAGTGGAAGATTTTGGAGTGCTTGTGGAAACAAGCTAACATTGGCATTCTGGGATCAAACCAGAAAATGACAGTCTGCTCACCAAGTGCTGATAGACCACAATTGCCTTCATTTACAGCGATACAAGTGAGGTACAAACTTGGTGGAGTTGTTGGCGGGTTTGGCTCTAAGAGTTCTGTGCAGAGGTTTCTTCTCAGCTACCATCATCCACTTTGCAGAGGCTTTGTTGAACTGTGCCCATTAGCTGAAAAGGCTTACAAAGTACTTGTATTTGCACTGTGGCCAGTGCAGTGTTTATCAGCACGAAAAACCTGAAGATTTATTCATTCTTATGTCTGAAAAAGTTCTTTACTTCTTGCATAACAAAAGGATTTGTTGTACACCGTAAGACTTTCAGAATTACAGAGAAAACTCAATTCTGGGAAACTGATAAAGACCTAAATACAAAGGAAATACACAAATATGTGTTATCATAAAAAATATTTATTCTTTGATTTTCCTGACAAATTATGACTAATGCACTTTAAACATTGTGGCATATAATATTTCAGTGTACCAAAAAAATGGAACATTTCACTATTTACATTACACCCACACAGAAACAATGGTAAAAAAATAAATCACTGATGTAAGGCTGTAAAGGTAAGGCTGTACAGCCAAGTACTGTGACAAAAGGCAATTTGAGCATTTCGCTAACTTCTTCATACCCTTTACAATAGTGTTTAGTGACATGATCACAGACTGTCTTCTAAAAGATCTGCTCCACACAAGAAGCACGGGAAAGCCTCTTCAGAGGGCTTGTGCTTCTTTGCCTGTTCTGGTTTGCACAGCAATGGGCAAACACTCACCTTTCTTCTGGTGTTCATCATTGGGTAGGTGGGTATTGCCCTGTTCTTAACTACACTGAATGGAGAATTATTATTTTCCTCCTCAGCTTGTGCTGTTGTCACCATATTTTAGACCTGTTTCTGAAGTGTAGTAAGAAAAAAAGTTCTGTTCTGCTCTAGGGATATCACACATACTGTCCAGTCACCATGCAGGAGTTACATGAGCTTAAAGTGTGCTCAGTCCAAGGGGAGTCTTCAAACTATCCCACCGTCCCACTGTCCTGCACTCTGCTCAGCATGTAAGAAATCAAACTCATCAAATTAGATTCTTGGAAACTGGCAAAACCAAGATGATTTTTCACAGATGGTAAACACATCTGTCTACTATCATGACAAATATCCCAAATAATTAGAGTGATTGACAACACTCGAACTTCTCAACAAACAAGTTCAGAGATGTTTTTGTCTGATACAAAGAAGAAACAACACTATTTTTCCTTAACTTCATTCTTAGACATGGCCAAACAATTAAAAATATAATTTCCCAAGTCAAACATTCAACATGACAAATCTGTGCCCAAATACTAAATTTAGCAAAGTTATACACTGCTATAAACATGGTCTTGCAGCATAAATGTATTTCTTTTGATAAATATGTTTACACTGTGGTATCTAAAAGGGCTAAGATATGAATTAGATTTGGGATTATCTACAAACTGGTAAACAGCATTGAAAAGAAATAATTTTTTAATGTATTTTTATTATATAATGCCTAATCTCTTCTTATCATTTTACTCAGGGAAAATAGCCTATTTTGTGTCTATGACATGCATACCTGTGTGTTTTAAGGACTGACTTAACTTTTGTATGGGAGGGTACCCAACATCACACAGTCCCCTTCCCATGTTCTGCAGCCCCCCCACACCTCTGTTAGTCTGTGACCAGGAAAAGAAAGGGACACAACTGACTGCAGTATTTCTCCTCAGGGCGGTGATGCTTACATCCGCTGTGACAGGTAGACAGTGTCTGATTCTTTCTAAAGAGAATATTTACTGATGGGCTGCGATGAAGAAGCATGAGGGAGGAGCTGCTCAAAGAAAAGGAAGGGATGCATAAAAGGAGAGCAGGGGATAGCAGTGGATAACCATTTTTTTCCCTGATAACCTTCTTTTTCTTAAGTCAATACATCAAAATCTCCAATCAGGACAAATCTCTCATTATATATTAAAAATTCAACATGTAGTACTAATTTTGGAACTTACGTATTTGTAGACAAATGTCACTTCCTCACATTCCTTGAAGAGATATTGGTTTTCAATTATTTTGTGGTTTTATAATTCTGTGTGGATTTTTCTCACTCATACATTAGTAGGGTTTGAACTTGCAAAAAATTGCTTACAGTAGAAAAGAAGTCAAACTCCTGTAATTGCTAGATGGCTCCATCCTGCCCTTTTGAGGTTAAAGCAAGACAGCATGTGATTTTTTTTCCTTGCCCTCTTTCAACACATGAGCCAGGAACAGACAGTCAGTTGAAACAGTGATGATTACAAATGACAACTTGTAGCATGTGTTATCACAGCCGCTGTATACAGTAATTCCACTAACAATGCATTTTGCTAACAACCATAAGGATTCAGGGAAAATTGTTTTTTCTGGAGGAGATCAACTGCAGACACATTATTACAGTGTGCCTTTCCCAGGATCTGTATCAGACAAGCAGACTAAATGCAACATTAGTTTAAAAGGCCTTTGGCAGACATTGGGTGAAAACCTGGCCCCTTTAAAGTTAGTGACTAAATGTGCATAGATGTTAGCGAGGCTGAGGTTATTAGAATTACTCATATAACTATTGGACTGTCAAATATTCTAGGTTCAATTCGGTCTGATCACAATATGACTAAGAGAAAACTTTACTCTCAATGGCTTTCTCTCTCCGTTATTTTAATCAGATAAATTACATCACAGGCTCACAGTCAGGCAGGGATGTGGCAGGTTCTTGAAGGTGTCAGATGTGAACCTTGCTGAGCTTGAAGTTTTCCTGAGGTAACTGTGAATTTTAAATTCATCTCTTGAAGGACACAGTTCCCCTGGATGGCACTTCAGACATAATAACTGAAGGTCATTAAGGAACTGCTGCACATGACAGGCTTGTAGGAAGTAAGAGATTAGATGGAATTACCCAGTTTAAAGTATGCCTGGACAAAAGCTTTAGACGTGTCTGGACAAAGGCATGGCGCTACCACATAAACTGAAATTTAAGGGATTGTAATTGCGTAACAACATTCCCATACAGAAAACTAAAGAATGAGGAAATGAGAACCCATGGGACAACTCTTCCTATGTCTTAGTGGCAGCTTTCTCCCAAGAGTGACAGACAGCATAGCAAAGACCCTCCCTCAGCCTTCAGCAGCTACGGCAGCGCGGTACAAATTAGCTGTCCTACAATCTGCTCTGACACCTTAATGACAACTTCAGCCAAATTACCATCCAGTCAAAAGAGCCTAGGTTCACAGGTTAAGTGTGCTGGTGTCATTAAGCTAAAATGTGATCAATCTCCATAAATAACAAAGGCTGGGCAGGGAACAGCTTTTGAAAACCAGAAAATGGAAACACAGTGAAAAAAACAGAGGGGAATTATTTATGTTACTGTGAAAGCTGAGGGCATAGCTCAGAAGAAAAGGTATACATTTACAGCTTGAAGACTTTTAACAATATTTTTACTAATTAGGGAAGCATTTTAAAAGCTTTGAGTCAGATTCCTCAGGTTCATTGATGTAAATCCTTTTGGAGCAGTTTGATCCTCCATTTTTCATTATTGTTGTTTTCTGCAGTTATTTGAAAGCTATTCAACTAAGCAATCAAACATCCCTTTCCCAGCATTCTGGGTACCTCTCAGCCCTGCAGAAGCAATGCCAAAGGCAAAAAGCATCGAAATCTTCAAAAGCACTATTTTTTCACTTCCAGTTGCTATTTTTGGTAAATATTTTCCTAAGTTTACCAGACTATGTGATATCAGCTCAAACGGAAACTTCACAAAAGATGGAGTCACAGCTGCCCCATCATGCCTCAGCTTGTGAAATAAATAAAAATCACTTTCAGTGGGTGACAGAAGAAAACTTCTCTATTATTCCAATGTCCAGAAGAATATTTATCCATATACTTAAGACCGCAGCCTCATTTCAGTGGGATGTCCATTCATGTGAACAGAATGCCAGGAAGTGACAAATCTAACTGCTGCTTTGGATGACTGCGTTAGCTGCAAATATTTTTATACAAAAAAATACTGCAATGAAATGTTACTGATATAATATTCTCAGCAACTGCAATTAGATAATTAATAGGAGAAAGTTCACCTCTTCCATTCTAAGCCCCTCAGCCTGCAGACTGGGGAGTGTGTTTGCACTGTCAGGTTAATAGGAATGACCAGGGAGCCCCGAGAGCCTCTTTCGTTGGCTCCCTCCGTCTCTCTCACTTTCTCTGGCTGCACACAGAGTTGTGAAGCCATGAGAAGAAAAATCCTGACTCCTTGTAACTCCGCATATTCCTACTGCTTAGGCACTTCTCTCAGAGTCTTTCTAATGTCATTTGTCTGGGAAAATGGTATATTTCAGTATCATCCACCAAGACAGAGAGAACACAGAATATTCTGGGAACTGTCATTTATATTTTCTGATTCATAAGCAGTTTTCCTTGCAAATATTTTAAACAACCTCTAAAAATAATGTTATGGAAACCCCATGAATCCTCTTATCCATCATGCAACACTTCTCAGTCATCTGTGAAGCTGTGGTCCTCTTGACACTGGCTGCTACATCTTCTCCCCCCAAATGGGGACACTAAAAAGAAATCTAAAGCCAGAAGCGTCAGAACTGGAGTCTCTGTTATGCTGACCTGGGCGGACTCACACTAGGGAAATCAGGGCATGAGTGGTAACCTTACCAAATCGGAACAATAGCACTTCACATCCCTTTGCAAAAGTGTTAATGACTGTGCAAGGTTACAGGAGGAGAGGATAATCACGTCTAAAATTGGAAATTCTCTTCCTCACATTCAATTTTTTCCCTGATTCCCAGAGGAAGACCACTCTCGTTTCCCTGAAATGCAAAAATGCGTTTCTTATTTTTAACCTACCCATTGTCATCTAGGTCATTATATAGTGATGATTATTCAAAAATTTCCTCTTACTTTAGTAACCGAAATGAATTTAGCTCACTGTGCTGCACACAAACTCAGAGTAGCACACCCAGTGACAGGACATTTTCAAACAACCTTAAGTCATATGATTCATTTCCCTACGGCCGTTTTACATGAGTACTAATGTACTCAGAACTTCCCTGCCAACAAGGATTGGCCTCTCGACTTACTTGCTTGGTGAGGGTATCTTCCCTTAGGCATTTACCTCATTATATCCAATTAGCAGTTACCATTTTACTACCAGAGTTCACTACCCAACTGTGCCTTGCCAAGTGACATGTTCTCTCTTTCTCCCCTACACAGATATCACTGGCCTTTTCTGGCACAGCATCGCAAATTTGGTCCTCATATCAAGATCCTATGTACAGACTTGGTACATATACAGCAATACAGAGAAATACTTAACAAGCTTCATCATGCAAGCGCCAGAGACAACTGTACAATCCCCATGTGCCCGTGGTTTCCACAGTGCTTGTATCCAACACCAGTTTAGTTCTGAAGCCAAATATTTAAATGGCTGTAATAGTCCTCCTGATAACAGAAAGACCAGCATAGGACAATTCCAGAAAGGACAAAGTGAGCCAATACTGCCCATATACTGTGCAAGTTGACAAGTATATACACAAGACTGCAGTGCTCCTGTTCCAGTCCTCAGGGACATGAGAGCAGTCCCAGCCCAGGGAGATCTCATTTGAATTAGTGGCTTAGCACTTAGCCTGCTCTTTGCTAACATCTCCTGAGACTGAAAGAGTTACACCACTGTTGGACACTTCTAGTTGAGAAATGAGCAGCTCAGAGCAGTGCTCCATATGTGCATTGACAGAGCTGGGAGATGACTTTACAGGTCAGCTGTTTTCCTCTGAACAGGTGGATACAAGTAAGAGCAAGATGATACCATCACAGAGCATCTGCTACATGTCACTGATTAACACTGACCATAACTTGCCAGAAATGATTAGCACTGTAGAATGAGTAACTTTACCTCAAGGTATTCCAAGGATAAAGAAACCACACTTACCTAAAGGTACCTAAGTCAGGTCTAAATGAGTTAGTTTAAGCCGCAGAACAAAGGTAGCCATGTTAGCACAGTGTGACACTTGCTTCTCGACAGAGCTAATTAATCTGTACAGAGTGCAGCGGTAATGCGGCTATATTGTTTCTGGCAGCAGCCCAGCATGGGCCTTCCCACAGCTCTGTTGTTCTTTCCTTCAGGAACGTCAGCCCCACATCAGCAGCCACTTCCCAAGCACACCAAGAACTAGTTAGATTAAAGCAAAGGCAAACTCTACAGCCAATTGGGAAATACAATTGATTTTTTTTAATTTGAAGTTCAGAAATATACCATTCCAGCACACTTCCCATGTAACAGTCCCTCTAACAAAAATCCTCATCAGAATCACAGGCCGACTATTGCAGGACAGAACAATGGGTGAAGAGGAGAGGTTAGCAGAAAGAGGTATTAGACTGGAGACTGTTTAGCATCATCCATGGCAGGGGAAGAAGAGGATTCTTTGTAATCTATACCTTCTCCTGAACACTGAGACATCCATCTGACATCCGTGGTGGCATTTCAGTGGATTTCCATAGGTCTACTTCATATTATATCAGTCAAATTTTCTTTACATGGGCAAAAAAAAATATAAATTTTATCAGTAAAATATCTGATCTGTTTCAGAAGCAGCTGCTTGATAAGCTCAGTGATTGATTTCATCAGTTTCTTTGCTAGATAAGATAACAGTTCTCAAGTAAGAGGATTTTGTTTCTGTTATTATTTTTCTGTTGTGCCTATTATTGTTATTAAATTTCTGTTATTACTTCTAAAAGACTGCTGTGAATTCTGTGTTGATCAGATCTTTGGCTGGTTTCCTGCAAGAGGTGCCTGTTCTCCAGGCTAATTATTAATCTTCAGTTGATTCATTAATTACCCTAGAATAAAACAAAAAGCCCAAGCATGACTTCACATCAGGGTATGTGCACAATTACTTACACATATATATACATGCCTTTTTTTTTTTATTTCAACTAAGGTATTAAGGTATTAAAATATTTTACAAAAGCATTGACAGGTTTGTTTTACATCCATCCTTTGAGCAATAAGGCTAAGGGCAGACCTTGTTGTGCAACCAGTCAGTAGTACCACCTCAGTTCTGAAGATACAGGAAGTTTCCCATCAGTTGTTACAGCACTGGATGGCGACTTTGGAAACGATGGCTTCAAGTTCAAACACCTGAAAGCTCTTGTGAGGCATGCTGCCAACCTCCTGTGTCCCCTCCCTTTTATCGCGGCTTGTTCATATGCAGCCAACTCATTGTGAGGCTTGATGCAACATTTGCAAAATGTATAGAGGTGCTCTGATAAAAAGCCATCCACAAATTCTATCATCATCATTATCTGCATTTATCTTACTATTGTGCGGTGTAATAGACTTTACTGTCATACACCAACGGCAACCTATGAATCACTGCCACCTAACTCAGTGGGGCATGAACTAGCTGTGGATAATTTTCACAGGAATGTAATTCCTTTTTCTCAGAAGTATTTGGACAGAATTCACCTTTCAGCTGAAAAGGGACATCACTTCCACAGAAATTCTTGATGAACCAGGTCCTTCAAGACCTTGCTACTTGCATAAGCCAATAATACTCACAAGTGTAAAGAACTTTTAAAAACTTGTCCCAAGCACTTTGTCAACACTTTGACAGGGTGAAAATAGCGTGGACAAAGTCATTATAAAAAACTTACCAGTAGGTGGCTTCATAGGTCTCAGAGACAGCAGTATTATCAGAAATGTCTCATGGAAGAAAAAGTAATGACAATTTTCTGCCTCTTCTGCAGGTTCCAGTACGCTTAGAGATATTTGAAACAGGCCTCTACTGAAGTAAAATGATGCACATTCAGTACATTAAATGTAATCATGTCTACACATACCAGCTGAAGCTCTGATCTTTAACTGAACATTTGGCATCTAGACCACGGACCACTTAATACAAGCTATTTTCTGTAATCAGGTGATTGGTATAGACTAAGGAGAGGTAAAATGATTTTGCTTAGTCATTTCCACAGCTAAATTGATCTGTAAAGGCTTTGTGCTATAGAAGGATTTTGAGTTCAGATGGAAAAAACATGCCAGTAGTACTGGACATTTGTTTGTAGGAGAGCTGCCTTTCATGCATATTTTGTCACTTAATAGCCTCCATTCCTGAAAAGAATTACAAATTTTTTTTCGATTTACTTGAAAAGTTCAGGTATTTAGTGCACTCCAACAGCACATGACTCAAATCACCACAACAGTATGGTTTTTCAGCCATATCTTTAAGTCTAGCTGTAATTGGGTCTGGAGCTATGCAACTTAATAACAAAGCTAATGCACCTATTCAGCAGAGGACCCATAAACTAAGTTGCTTGAAAAAACCCACACACAACCCCCCCCAAGCGTCCATGAAGGGAGCCTAGCAAATGATACCCCTGGAGCAGGATTAGCTACACATGGAAGGCATGACCCAGGAACTACACAGAGATCAATAACCAGTGGAAAATTCTGTGCAGAACACCCATTCCTCCTTGTTAATTTTTTCCCCTTTTGAGCCTCTGAAACATCTCAGAAGAAAGTTGCATTGGGTCTCCCATGCTGACTGGACACTCAAAAGCCTTAATAAGGCATAAGATATGCAGAAGATATTTATGCCACACATGCTTTTCTTTTGGGAGGCTTGACACAGAATTTTCTAGGCATGGCATTCAGAGAGTAGTTTCTATTGGCATTAAAAAGAAAAATCAGTAAATTGATTAACACTCTGTTCCTTCTTCACAGTGAGATTTTTTGAGCTGACTGACTCTCTTGCTCCTCTTCAATGCCACAAAGTCACGCTGCATCTGACCATGACAATTACACTGACACAGGCAGTGCAGTCTTCTCTTATATAAATATACTTTTATGACAGCAGAGGAATTAATACAACTCAAGGACCTCATGAAGAGCAAAATCCCAGGTATCCTGTAATAATACTGCTATCACTGTCAATAAAACTAGCCTTAACCATATCTTGAGCAAACAGAAGGATTTATTGCTTTTATTAGTTAATGTCTGAAGATGTTCCAGTGTTCATATTTTCTTAGAAAATTAATTGTTCACCTGAACACTTTTCACTTATCAATCTCCATTTTAAAATGTCCTACAATTATTTTTAGAAGCACTGACCTTTCGCAAACATAGGAAAAAGAAAAGGCAGCTCTGGAACAGAAAACAAACTCTTCACTTAGTGGCAATTTTGATGCATTTTCTTCTTGACAATAAGCCAGTAAAAAGAAACAGAGCAGATGATACTCACATAGCCACTGGGGCACTCATGATATAAGCCTAGGTCATGCATGCTATCTTTTCTATGTACGTTTTCCTGAAGCAAAGGTTGAGAGCAAAAAAGATTTTGATGGCATGTGCACCTAATTTAAGATTAATATTGTGCCTGAGGAAAAAAGTGGTATAGCCTGGGACCTAAAAGCTACATTTCAAAACCTAGATTCCTTGGATAGTCTTCACCATTGATCACAGGCATTGGAAATTAATTTCACTGAGAAAACTAGTATTCTGAAAATTTTCCTAAGAATAGGTTTGTTTCAATTACATGTTTAAATAGGAAGAAGTTGAAAAAATAATCTCAGCTTTCTCAAAGCACTCCAGAAATGGGAAATGATTTTATTTTGACAATGTTAAAAACATTTTATGCTGGTTTATGTTTATTATCATGTTATTTTTGTTAATTTATATTAGGCTGTGTTGTGTTCCATTGAAAATCATAGATAAGCAAAGGAAAAAGTTGAACTGAAATACTTTAACCATATTAAAATAATAATAAATTATACCTTCTTGAAATGAAAGCAGGTGATAAACAAAAATGAAATCCTTCAGTGGTCCCAAATCACAGTAATCAGATTTTTTTAAAATTTAGAATTTCACTGAAAGATACTAAACTACCAGATCCTCTCTCTCCTGCAAACACAAATCCAGTTTCTGACCCGCTTTACTATATTCATTGCTTGTAAAGATTATTTTATTACCTCCCTATGAGCTAAATTGTTCCTGTTTGGCACAGGCTACTGGAAAAATCAATGCAGACCCATACTACCATGGAAGGAGTAACAGGAAACACTGGGGTTTCTCAGAACTCCCTGACTGTCCTGGGAGATGTGTCAAACAATTTAAGGCACCCTTTTAGTGAGGTACAGTATATTCACCACTATTAATCTCACTGTGCTGGTAACAATAAAGCTCAATAGCTACTTTTATGGCTGATTATTTTTAGAAGTTGCAATGGAGGAAGGAATGGGAACGAGCACTGTAATACCCTGCATGAAAAACAGAGGAAGGCACAAGACTTACTGAAAGGAAGATTCTGAAAGATCAACAAGATGTCAGTAATAAGATCACTCCACAAAAAAAAAAACCAACCCAAAACCAAAACAACCCCCCCATGCGGTAGGAGTAGCTATGTAAGTATTTGTTTTAAGAGAGAGAAGAAAGTACTTTGGTACAAATGGAGTCTGCATGTTATTTCATGCAGTACGTGAGCCCACAGGTTGACATGGAGTGTGAGCTGCCTTTGCGAGCAAATAGAGAACAGACCAGACACATAGAAGCAGAGAAAAGAAGGAGGGAGGAAAAAAATACTCACGCCTTATTTAATTGGAGTACAGAAACTCTGTGCAAGTGTCACACATCTCAGGTGTATACAACTCCAGGGTTTCATGAATCATCACTACTAAGCAAATAGTATTCAACTTTACAATAGGAATCAATGGGCAATCTACAGTTTTCTTTTTCCTTCTCACACACTGCTCAAAAACTTAACTTGTCATATTCATTTAACATTGCTGTTAGGTGTTAGTATTCATTATTTCATAAGTGCCTGAAACTGCGTCGCTTATAAAGCAAACAAATTGCTCTTTGTTCATGTGATGGTTATTCATTCAGTCGCCAGGTGAGATACTGGAAAATAAATACTGATAGTTTGGTTTTGAATGCTGTATTGCACAAACCATGTAAGGTGCCTCTTGGGAGAGGGATGACGGTATACTGGTTTCTCTGTGATTAGTCATTCTGTACTACTGCACCTTTTTCATAAGGAGGATAGTATAATATATATGACTGCATAAAAACATCCATACTTCTCGATTCAAAAACTGAAATTAGCCTCCCTATGCTCATGCCCTACCTTGGCCTTTTGCCAGCATTTTTATGAATTCCATAGAAGAAAAATTAAATGAACAACTGATAAAATTTGTACTAAAAAGGTCTTAAAGCTAATAAGTGTATGTCACTAATACAGTGTAATTTGTAGCACTTAGTAGTAGACAGCACTGACAGAGACTTTTAGACCAAGTGACTGCCAGCCAAACCTGATTACCTGGCAAGCTGCTGCAGCTAAACTGGTTTACATAGTCCTGCAATGAACCTGAGGAAATAAAGTTCCAAAGATGGTTTAGGAGGAAATGGGCAGTTTTAATGGCATAGACCATTATCCAGCTAGTGAATGAAAATGGTGGTTGTGTGATAGCTGTTGCTGTCCTACAGGCATGAAAGTGCATTCCCATGAGACAGGTATTCATAGTCCACCTGACTCCAGTATTGATCTAAAGCCTATAGGAAACTGGCCAGAATATTCATTGCCTTCCATTTACTCCTCTGCAAAGAGTATAAAATGTTGTCAGTGTGGGTAATGGTTCAAAAAAGGCAAGGCAGAGCACAGAGCTCACCCCTCACCCCTGAGTTGAGGGAAACTGAAGAGGCTACACTGGGAAGTTTTCTTCCTGTTCTCCATGCCCTCACAATCTATAAAAGATGCTACTTTGCAGAGCTCACAGTGGGAGTGTCACAGAGTTTTGCCAATGCTATATATTTAACTTCGAGAAAGCAAAGAACTCTGGTTTAAAGTCAAAGGGAGAAAAATCAATAGAACTCAGTTTGGCAACTCTTCGTGTTTTGTTCCCAGGAAAAAAATATTGGTTAAAATATCAATATTAACATGACTTTCCTTTTTGTATTCTAAATTTGCTCAAATCTGTAGACCTAAGTTTTCCCTGTAGTAAAGATTTAATTTTTTTACATGATTTCATACAAAAAGCCAGAAGTGCAATTAAACAATTAAATCCTGCAGTTACTTATATATTATAAAATTATCCACAAGCAATCATAGTGAAATGCCAACATTTTCTGCATACACTGGATACACATGCAGATCTCAGATGTTTATCCCTGTAATACTATATTTTATTCTTTGAATCCATAGTTATAACGCAAGCAGACAAAGCAAGATATTGTGGCAATTCCATTAAAATTAACATGGCAAATAGTGACAGACTACACAGAACAAGCCAAATTCATTCATAGTGTGAATCTGACAATGTCAGTGGAATTAGATCAAAAATTTATTTGAGCATGGACATCCGTTAACAGATACACCACTGGATTGTTTCACTGAGTAATTTTTTTTCATTATGCATGAAAGCCAGACTGAAATCTAGTGAAACTGGGTAGGCTAATCTGACTCAATGAAAGCTGGAAAGTTCACTGTATAATCAACACTCCTTAGCAATGTTGCATTATCTTTGCTTAAGGTGTACAGGAAATGATAAATGCACGTGAATCCTGACGTGCATTGTATCTGTAAGTTTACATGAAAGGCAAGTTGAACAAATCTCTTCCTGGGATGTGTGTGAACTACCAGTGAAAAGCTTAAAGTAACTGCAGATGTGAAGGTGAGGCCACAGAGTGTTTAATTCACTCATGTACCCTGAAGCAGCCACCTTATTTGTTAGATACTTGATTGTTGCATAATGTTGGCTGGAGGAAAAAAAAGGTGAAGAAATAGAACAGGAATGAACATGTTGTCCTGTGGTAGCTGAGTAATAGCAGGTGTTTTATCACAGAGCACCTGAAAAGAGATAACGTTACTTTTTAGATATACTGATTATTTTACTTTTTTAAAGAGTGTTTTGTGCAAAAGCTTTACAATAAAATAAATCAATGTCTGATAACTTCAAAATTAGGCAAGGAACACAATTAAACCTTTGATTCAGTGATTTTGGGACAACAGTTTAAATATGTTTATGACACTGTATTCCATAAAGTCACAGGTCTGTATAATGGTTGTCAGCACTCATGAACAATTCCTGTCATGTTGCTAGCACACACTAATACTGGCCAGCAAGGTCCTATCCATATGACCACAGCCAACAGACTTTTTTATTTTTCTACAGAACTCGAAGTTCTTCTGAGACAGAATCTCTGTGCAACATATTTATCCATTAGGCAATTAAGTTGAAAAGCTTCTATTTCTCCTTTTTTTTCTTTTTTAGTAAATGCAAGAACACAAACTATTGTCTAAAAGGAAAGCCCTCAGCTTCAAGAAGGGTTAACAACAAACGAAAATCAGGTAGAAGGCTGGTAAATATGTACTGATTTCCTAGTAGTGGCTTTTCTTCTGAAGTAGAAAGAAAGAAGAAAAACGGGTTTTTTTCTTACAACAAATTTTATGTATCAATCATTACTTTCTCTCATTGTAATAATTTTTGGCCCAGTTCTGGCATCCTCACTCAGTGTTAGCTGCACTATATAAGAATATCCTTCATTGCCAGGGAGGTACTTGCACTGGGGGCTTTACAGGTCAGAGTTTCCAAACTGAATAATTTATTTATTTACATTTATCCAATGTGATGCTCATGGCCAGATTCTCACCTGGCATGAATTAGGATAGTAACACAAAGTCACACCATTTTAAACAGTTGCTTTAAAGCTATAAACACAGGTGACCTGTTGATTGGCCCCAGATGTTCCAGCTGTTCTGTTTCCTGCTCAGCCACTTAAAGAAGCTGAAATGGCCTAACCAACAACCATACAGGTACAGTCAATCAGAAGTGATCTCCTCATACTTTAGGTCTGTTCCCTCAGTTCCCAAGTACCCACACCCTATAGTCTTTCTCATAACTTCCCATCTTCAAAAATAATTAGATATTTTTGGCACCTATTATTCCAGGCTTTTCTTTCTCTGATGGTTGCAAGCTTTTTTACCTACAGACTAAATGGCCATTCATGATCATTCAGACCCATTAGATTTAATGCCAAAATTTGCCCTTTAACTTAAGTAATTCAACTCCCTTCCTGCATTTACCTCCTCTCCTAATCCTGAAATATTTACTCTCATGTCCCCTTTCACCCTTAATTTTGCTGTCAGACCAGGCAATCTCTGCTAGTACTTTCTCATCAGATTATCTTCATAGACCATCTCCATACATGTTCTGGATTGCATTCACTTAATCGTCCCCCACATTGCTCCATAGCTGAGATGTGGACTGGCATAAGCAAACCCCACACTGCTTCATAAAACATATATATAAAATAAATACATACCCATTTACATATGTACCTATATGCCTTTTGATTGGAAATATTTTTAGTCAGCTTACAAGCAAAACATTAAACTGCAAAATCCAAATTCTCACACAATGCAAGCTCATTACTTTGTCCTATTCTTTTTTGATTATTTTAGGACAAACACTATGCAAATCCAAAAGGTTCCCTGGACACTTCTTAACAGCGCATTTAATTAGCCAGCTGAGCTCTTCTTCAGAGGTATTACTAGAGCCAGGTACCTAGTCTTAACAAAATATTGAAGAATTGGGCATTTGATTACATAATTAAATCACCCACAATTAAATCAGATGGGAAGAAAACAACAAAGGGATGAAAATACTTCCACTTCAGGGAAAACCTTAACTGCTTGCTGTTAAGAAATTTCTTTTTAAGTGCATTACTTCCATGATGTTGACTCCAGTATTTCTTTTACATTCCAATCCATCATTTGAAGGAGTGGCTGCAGAAGACCAGAAATTTCCAAATAAGGGACCAGTTCTGTAACAGACTGTTGCCATGTGTCAGAACACTTCACAGACCATAGCAAATTTCTCACAGATCACTGCAAGGCTGTAATATCAAATTTTATTGAAAATGCAATATGAGAAACATGGTTAGGGTTTTTTGAGATATCTATAACTGACTCAAAGTCCACTCGTGACTGAGGCACCATAGCTTAGGGACCTCTGAACTACCCATTTGATGTGATGTGTTGGTAGTTATCTTCCTTTCTTACAATCTGTGACTCTCCCTTTCTCCTCACATCCTTTCTTGTTTACGCATGTGGCAATGACAAGCTTCTGAGCCAAATCCTGACCCTTGCTCAAATCTGACTCACACAGGAATGCAAACAAACATTTTCAAACACAGATTCACAATAGTGAAGTTTGAAACCACTACTAGAACAGGAACTGGTACTTACCATGAGATGATTTTTATTCATACTTTTGCTATATATACTGCCATTAACAATATTTAGGTAATATTTTAACAACATGAATGATTGACTACATAGTGGGTAAATTATATTATCTACATTTTACAGGCAGCTCAGAGCTCAAACAGGATGCCAGAGTACTCTTGGATCACACTGTAAGACATTGGCAGGACCACATTAGAGCTGGCACGCTGGACTAGGACACAACTACATGACCCAGGGTAGGGTCTAAGTGCTGCCCAAAATAGCAGTCCTACTTTAGATAGGAAAACATTGTCTCCTGCTAAGATCAACTCATTAAAAGGAGGCAGTGACATGCAGCACAGTGACAGAGCTGTGTCTGGCACCAGTGTCTGCATCTCTGCAAGGAGTCATGCAAACTCACCTCCTGCCTGAAGGACTGTCTTTGTACTATGTGATGAGCCATGCAATCCTGCTTGATGATTTCTCAAGAAAGATGAAGCCTTCTTTCTGCCTAGGTCGCATCCGCATTAAAAATGCTATTATAACCTGCTTCAAATACTGATGTGGAAGGTGCCCTTTCACTTGCTTTTGCTTCTCAATGAATACATTAATAAGTTTCCTCAAGTAGTGCAAACTGCTTTACCCTTGTCCTTCACTTCTGTGTTGTTAGGTGAGAAAAGCTCAAGAGCATTCTGCCTTCTCATTTACTTTGATTATTTACAGTCCTACTCTTACCTGCGCTGCTATAATTGCTTATGAGTTACACAAAACCAGTCACTTGCCTTTTTTCATACTGAATAGCCCCATAGACTACAGTGAAGACACGCTGAGTGCAGCACACTTCCATTTATGACACCCATGAATCTCGCCAGACTGAAGAACTTTAACAGGGGAAGTAATTCAGAGAGTAACTTCCAATGTCTCTGCAAAACAGGACATGGCTGCTACCTCACCCTTCCTCAGACTCTCTGTCATTAAAGTTAACCCATTTCGTGATGGTTCCCAATGTGTCAGGATACTGTGTTGATTCCCAGTAAGCTGAATGACTCACGTATGAGAGTACCATAAATGTCAACAAATGTATGCACCTTCCCTTCTAAATGTAATTTTCAGAAAACATGTACCTACAAAGAAACAACTATTTGTAAGTAAAGACCTTAGATCTGACATCATTCGGATCTCAGGATTAACACAAATTCAACTGAAAACCAAGATCCAAAGTCTACTCCCTAGTTCTGGCATAGCTATGAAACTTGGGCAAGCCTTATTACTGTGCAAATAAAACTTAAAAAACAATAAACCTCAAAAACAAAACAAATAATAATAATAAAAAAACCACAAAACACAAAAATGTACTGAGAACTATTCAGGAAAACCCACCAGAACCCAGTCAAACCCTTGAACTCCAACCTCAGCTCAGCCTTCTATTACAAACCCATACACAACTCATCTTAAAATTAAGCTGAGGCCAAAGAAATTTGCATCCCAAAGACTTCACATTCTCAGTTTATCACAGTTCTCTGTCCCTTCCCTTCTTCTTCTATTTCAAATGTGATCAGCGAAGTGTTTATCAGAAGAGGGATGCACTTATATTGAGAATGTAAACTGCAGTGAACCACAGACAATAAAACCAGTGAAAATTATTGCATGAAATTGTAGTTACTTTATAGCAGCCAAAAAAATCCTCTCCAGGTTCTAAACATTTCTTAGATGAGCCTGTAACATTTCTGCCTACAAAAATTATGATGTGAAAACTGTTAGATACGGAAGTAGCCAGATAACTATAATTTGGCATGATCATGACAGAGGAAGAAGGCTCTTCCTGGTCTTCTGATACCCTCATCTACTTCTTCAAGTATCAAACCAGAATAAAAGGCCCCACCAAAGTGACAGCAGCAGCAGTCATAGAAGCATAGACTGCTAAAGCAATATTCAGCAACAGGCACAACCCAACCATTCCTCTACCCCTCCTACCTTGAACTGTGCCTTGATGCACAATCTGGTATTTTTTCAGTTCTGCTGCACAGCCAACAAAAGGCATATTGCTTGTGTTATTAACAAGACTGAAAATAAGCACAGAGCCTGTGAAAAATGTATTCATTCTTGGGTTAAGTACTTATTGACACCCTAATGTGTTGGCTGCCTCCTCTATTTCATGAGCTCTAAGGAGCTTTATTATCAGGGAGTCACCTCATTCTCTCAGAACAAAAGAAATTCAGGTGTGGGGTAAATTGTATATATTCTTTAATGTACTATAGACAAACTGTGCTTATACTGTCTTCTGGTTTTGCTGCCTGAGAGATTCTTCCCCACAAACACAAGCAGTTGCATTTTTTTCCCCATTACTCTTTTAATCTTTGCTCAGCTGCCACCGTGGCATTTGGGACTGCTCCATACAGTTTTCAAAGCACTGC
Source organism: Harpia harpyja (assembly GCF_026419915.1). Lineage (NCBI taxonomy): Eukaryota > Metazoa > Chordata > Aves > Accipitriformes > Accipitridae > Harpia > Harpia harpyja. The sequence goes on from NC_068941.1 coordinate 75,132,506, forward strand.
ATCTGATATTTATGAACCTATAAACTGGTGCTGTTTGTTTGAAGCAGCTCAGGCTGTTGGCAGGGCTTGTTGTCGGTTTTGATTGCAAACAAGTTCTGACTGCATTTCAGGTTCATTCAGAGTGAAACCTTGAAAAATCCAGTGAGAGCCACTAAGCAACTTCAGACATGTCTATATTCTTATCAGCCTTGGGTGTCTTAAATACCTTCTGAGGAAGGGACAGATATGAACTTGTCCCCACTGTTCTTCTCCTTACATGTATCCTTTTCTTCCAGCATCATTAACAAATAGCCACCTTGGTTTGAAATGAATTTTTCCAGGCAAACCCTATTTCCCAGTCCTAAGTTTGCTGATATATACATTTATGGGGAAATAACAAAGACTAAAAGGTATACATTTCACATTGGCTCCACTCAGTGTGGTATGCAGACTAGATAATTTCAATAATGGCTTGGCAGCTATATATCCTTCTAGCATCATCATTGTAACCACTCTATAATGGCTGTAGTCCAGCTCCTGTTCACTCCAAGGATCTTCTAAGCTAAAGACTGGCAGAAACCTGGAAAAAACTACAGTTTTCTACCTGCTTTCCTACTGTCTCCTCTTTCTGCATCATTGGTGCATCGTCATCCTGGAGTGATGGAAGCACATCTTTTTGCTTATTTTTCCACTGTTTTAAAGACTCTCTTCACATTGTACAGTGGAAAAGCTCCCAGACTGCCGAGCACTACAAGCTATGGTTAATGACTCCTGGTGCCACAGTAAAGACTGAAGAAAGAGTTTCATCAATATCTCATCATTTAGATAATGCTCCTCAGTTTTGTTTTGCAAATAAGAGGTTCACACAGCTCTACTTGCCAAGGCAAGTACAAACAAGCTCTCTTATTAAAGTGCTTATATGGTGCTCCATCACCACAGACCACAACTATATGAGTAAAATAAACAATGCTAGGGAATGTTCTTGACACAAAAATGCCATTTTCCATGCCATTCCAATAATCTCTAGCATGGTTTTGACCAGGGCCAACTAGCAGTCTCTCAAGTAATTCTCAGCAAAGATTGGGTGTTAACACAAACCAAGGACCTTTTCCAACAGGCAGTTTGTTACTTTAAGAGGGAAGGAGTTTAACCTTAACATCATGGGCAGACAATATCACTTGGCATCAAGGCTAAAAATATTCCCTGACATTGTCTCATTTTCTAGTAAAAATGTAGTAACAGTCTCTAAGTATCTCTAAATACTTAATCTACTGAGCTTCAGCTTGAGGTGGGAGGAAAGGAATAAATATTGTTACAAATTACATTTGGCAAAGGCACAAGGAGAATAATGCTTACTTTCTCAATAGCATTATGTATGCAATTCTCACAACTTCAAAGATCAAGGTAGGTCTAACTTTATTCACCAAGGACATCCATGGGCAGAAAGGGCTTTGAACGCACTGTACATTAGAATCCAAGCAAATGGAACAAATTTTCTTTTTGTGGACAAATCCTGCGGCTAGGATTAATGCCAAAACTGACCCTGTAGTTCTGCCACCAAGCCACAGTAAACATGACACTTAAGCAACTTCAAATATAACTCATCCCATGCTAAGACAGCCATCTAAAGTACATAAAGTTTCCCTTTAGTATAGGTCTTCTCTACTAATTATGAAGACAGCCTTGATGACTATTTTGGTGTATATACCATAATTTTAGAAGGTTAAAATTATGTGAGATGAATCTCACATTTAATCCATCTTTGAGACTAAAACCATACCTGAATAAAGAGTGTACAGGGGGCAATATGTCTTAGGAAGGTTAGATTAAGTATTGGCTTAATACTTTGCAAGAAGAACTTGAAGCAAGAACTTGGAGAATTCACAATATAAGATGCAATCATTTTACTAACAGTTTTGCACAATTTCTAACCTTTTTTCCTCCTAATGGTAAATTTTAGGGGCAATTTTTTTCATTATCATAGACTTAGTGACCTCCAGATAAATCACACTCATTTTATAAAATTCTTATCAGTTCCTTTTATTTCTCACAACCAAAGGTAAATGTGTAACTGTAGTTAAAGGTTAAGAAGTCAGAAGGATTTATCACTGAAATGACACAGATAAAATCTGCTAAGGAACATCTGCTCTAAGAAATTTATTATTGTAATACTTCCTAAGCGCTCTCTTGATTATCTTGCAAAGGTCTGCATACTAACAAATCTGCTGAATATCAATTTACAGTGGATGTATACTTCTTAACACATCAGAAAAGCATAAATGCATGAAAATTTCAGGCGCAGTCTATCATAGGATAACCTTGATTAGAAAAGATTAGCTCCAGTGCCACATGCTTTGTCATATTCTCCATCCCAGATCTATATTTCCTGTTCTCAATCTTGAAGCAAACAGTGCAGGCAAACTGTTTGCTCAGATACATCTTGGCTCCCCAAACAAATGAGAATGAATGTCTTGTTTTCTTTTGGTGAAAACCGTCATTCTTTGCAATGGAGGGATATAAATGAATATACATCAAATTATATAACATGTCACAGAGCAGACAGTCACAAGACGAATTTGTCTTTTTTTAAGGCATAGTCTGAGCATAGATGTTGAGAAAATGAAAACAGTACTGCTGTTATAATGTACAGCATGACTCCTTTGACCTGGAGATAAAGGAAGGCAAAGCAACAAAGGCATGTCACTCTAAAGGATATAAAACCAGAAAAACTTGAGTGCCCTGGTTTTGTGTACAAGTTTTCTCAAAAGACAAAAATATTTCCTTTAGATTCCTTTCTCTTTATCAATATTGCTTTATTCCCAGAAAGCAGTACTGTAGGTCACTTACAGAGAAATCACTCATTGTTAATGGAAAAACAAATCAACAATATATTTACTCGACTAATGCACTTCCCTAGGTCACATTATACAGGGAAGCTTTTAAAAATCATTTGTTTGACTGATCATATTATGATCTGAACTGTTAGCTACTCTGAGTAGGAGACCTTGTTTTAATGCAAGGGCTTTAAAGGTACAATTCAGATGTGTTCACATGTGGAAGGAAGGAACTACTCTGCTGCAAAGAAAAATGTATGGCAGATGGAGGGTGTCTCAGGAAAACATGAACACTCACAGCATCGGCTCCCAGAAACTGCTGCAAACTCTGCTCATGACCCTGCTGTAAGAAGGGACAATCCCAGTCAGCTAGCAGAGCTCATAGAATCATAGAATCATAGAATGGTTTGGGTTGGAAGGGACCTTAAAGATCTTCTAGTTCCAACCCCGCTGCCATGGACAGGGACACGTTTCACTGGACCAGGTTGCTCAAAGCCCCATCCAACCTGGCCTTGAATGCTTCCAGGGTTGTGGCATCCACAACTCCTCTGGGCAGCTCCTACTGGGTTTCTGGGTTGGTGTGCCAGAAAGCTGAGATTTTTCTTGGGCATTTGGGTGAACTTAAAAGAACTGCCATGTTATGGGAGACTGAAGGGGGCATTTCATGGTGTACAGTCTTTTCAAGCACAATTTACCACAGGAAATATGGCCACAGTAAACTCATTCACCTTTGTTTCTTGCAGCTCTCAAACCCAGATTTTTATAAAGACAGAAAGTTACTTCCATACCTGTATACGCACATGCACGCACACATTACAAATGCAAATATGACTACTAGTGATCTGTTAATTGCAATCACTCTTAAAAAGAGAAGGTACAGAAATGGAGTTATATCCATCCTCACTGAGAGAAACAGGGTTTCTCTGGTCAGAAGACGGAGATACCTTTCAACTGGATCCACTTCCCTTTTAATTTTCCTATTCCCTTTTTTCTCCTCATCTCATTTCATCTCTTTTCATTTCCCTTTTTCTTCCCCCTTTACTCTTTGCTTTTCCTCTCTCCAGCCATGGCAGTTTAAAAAGTAATCTTGCATCTTTTACTTCTTAGGTATGCATGGAAATACAGCCATACCAACATAGCCAAGGCAAAGCTAAGCAGTACCAATTCCTGCTACTTCTGTGCTTGCCATGTGAGACAAAGAGAACTGAAAAAATTGTCATAGATACCATAGCTACAAATGCTGGAACATCTACCTCCCTTAGCGTTTCTGGGGATATTTCTGCAGGGTCTACTCAGTCACATTCTTGTTTCCCTATTTCATTCAATTGATTTGCTAGTATTCATGAACTACTCTTCATCTTCCATTGCCTCCGTCTCTTCTCCATAAAAAAGATTAACTTCATAGTTGAATGTACATTAGCAGTGGTTACATTTATGCACAGACTTTATTCTATCTTTTTTCTGGCCTTCTGGACAGTCTACTCAGTCCCCTCTGTACTTGCACAACACTGTTGAAATCTGCAATTCCATCACTAGGTCTCACTGCTTCTCCTTAAGCAGCTGCTTTTTGGAGGATCATCCTGTAAAGCAACCCACAAAGACCTACGGCAGTTACTGTATTTCTGAGTACTAGATTTTCATCCACAGCTGGAGGCTCATCCATCTCAGGACATGGTCCCATGACAGTTGGGAGTCGGTGTGTCTGCATGAAACTACTGCTTTTCCTCTGGCATTACACCCTGCTATGCTGTACTGCCTGTATCTCACAGGCAGCTAAGATCAGGCTTGGTACAGGGAAAAACCCTACATCACCTGTCTGTAAACCAGGGTGAATCCCTCCAGCCACAATCACTGCAAGGTGCTTGCCGCTCACTGGGCAGCTCCAATGCAATTAGGGCAAAGTGATCAAAGGAGCTCTTCCCAAGGCTGAACTGGATACAGCCCCAGAGAGGAAAAGGAGAGAGGCGTGGGAAGTATCCCAGGGAAGTAGAGAGCCTCCTGGACTCTCCTGTCTCTCCCCATGACGACCTGCAGGGTAACCCCTGATCCTGCAGAGCACTGTCTACACAGTCCCATGAGAGGGCAGGGCAAGAAGCTTCCAGTGCTTCTCCAAACGGCCTTCCCTTCATGGGCCAGGCTGGGCTCCAGCCATGGAGCAGCTGTCCCACAGCAAGGGTGGCCCAGAGCCCGGCAGAAAAAGACCTGGGGGTGTTGGTCGACAGCCGGCGGAATATGAGCCAGCAGCGTGCCCAGGTGGCCAAGAAGGCCAATGGCAACCTGGCCTGTATCAGAAATAGTGTGGCCAGCAGGAACAGGGAAGTGATCATCCCCTTGTACTCGGCACTGGTGAGGCCAACCACACCTCGAATACTGTCTTCAGTTTTGGGCCCCTCATGACAAGAAAGACATTGATGTGCGAGTGCGCACACAAAGAACAACAACAAAACTGGTGAAGGGTCTAGAGAACAAGTCTTATGAGGAGCAGCTGAGGGAACTGAGGTTGTTTAGCCCGGAGAAAAGGAGGCTGAGGGGAGACCTTATTGCTCTCCACAACTACCTGAAAGGAGGTTGTAGTGAGGTGGGTGCCCATCTCTTTTCCCAAGTAACAAGCGATAGGACCAGAGGAAACAGCCTCGAGTTGCGCCGGGGAGGTTTAGATTGGGTATTAGGAAAAATTTCTTCACTGAAAGGGTTGTCAGGCACTGGAACAGGCTGCCCAGGGAAGTGGTTTGAGTCACCATCCCTGGAGGTATTGAAAAGACATGTAGACGTGGCGCTTAGGGACACGGTTCAGTGGTGGACTTGGCAGTGTTAGGTTTACGGTTGGACTCGATGATCTTAAAGGTCTTTTCCAACCTAAATGATTCTATGTTCCCTCCACTTGGGACCTCAGGTCCCCACCACCTCGACAAGAGAGACTTAACACAGAAAGGGACTTCAGGGCATGCTCCCACTCACTGACATCCCCTCCCTCTTTTTGCCTCCGGAAGGCTTTGGGCAGGAGGCGCATCGCATGGATGGTTCTGCACGTGCTGAACCGACGGAAACATGGCACCCGTGCCAGTCTTGGCACATACGCAGCAAGGCTAAAGCAAGCTGCGGACGCGTCTGGGTCTCAAGGCGTGCGCTCATCGTGCAGCACAGGCCATGTTTCTGGGAGGCACGATCCACAGCGGAGCGCTCCAATGCGGCGCGCGTGGGGGGCTCTCCTGAACCAGGGAAACCTCAGGGGATCAGAGAGACGTGGGCCCCGGCGTGGCCTCTCCAGACCCCTCGCTTGCCCTTGCAGGGGCCAACTTGGTAGCCGGAGGCAGGAGCCACAGCATCTTTTCCACTTGCACCAGGGACACGGTTTGCGTTTGGCTTGACCGTCAGGGTTTGCAGGGCTAAGTCCTGCCCCGGCAGAAGGAATCCGAGAGGAGAAGAGGGAGGAGGAGTTTCGTCTCTGCCCAAGGCCTCGTAGCTCTTCCTTTCGAGACAACTCGGAGTCAGACCACCTGGCCCAGAAAACTTTGCACCTCTCTACCTAAGCCAGGGACATCCACCTATGGCCCCCCTTTGCATTTCAGTTACCGCTTTGGGGGGAGGGTCTGCCCGCGTTCTCAAGAGAGACCCTGGGAGCTCACTCCTGCCGGGCGTGAGCCGGTTTGTACTCGCTGGGATGCCCAGGACCCGCCGAGCCGGGCGGCGGGGACGAAGGCTGCGGCTGGCCGGCTGGGTGATGCGGCTCTGGTGGCTGTGGCAGCACAGAGGACAGGTCACAATGGGACCTGTCCCTACGGACGTCAGCAGGCAGCTCCCCGGCTGTTTGGCGTGGGCGATCGGTGAGTGCAGCACGCCGGGGGAAGGCTGGGCCGAACGGGGGACGGGGCAGATGGCCGGGGGGTTTCTAACCCAGAGCGAGAGCCGAGCGCCTCAGGGCAGGGCAGGGTACTGCCCTCGGGGCTGCGGGCAGAAGCACGTGGGACTCCCAGAGGTGGCAGGTGCCCAGAGAGGCTTTGGGGGTGTGCTGGGCGCCCGTGGCTCCGCGGGACGCTGTGGTGTGGTGTGGCAGGGACGGGGCCTCGGGAGACTCTACTGGCGTGTCCCTCGCCCTTTCACAGGGCACAGCCCAGCCCGGGGCTGGCCATCAGGGCGGCTTGGGCAGGGTGGGCCCCACGCTGCCCCCGGCCAGGGCCTGCGGCCCCTTCCCTTCAAGCCTGTCGACACCAGTGCCCAGACGCTTTCCGGGGACAGCCCGTGGCTCCCATCCGTGCAGTGCTCGCAAAGCCTGCCCTTGCTCCCTCCCACCTCCCTCAGCCCCTCTCCCACCGGCCCCCAGCTCCAGGCGGCTCCTGCCCCGCTCCCCCAGCCCCGTGCTCCCTCCCACCCAGCCCTGCTCAGCCCCCTTTTCTCCCACCTCCTCCAGGCCATGGTTCCGGCAATCGCCCTCGTCCTGGCCGTGCTGGCCGCCCAGCACGGGCCGAACCACGATCACCAGGTAGATGTGGTCACGCAGAAGCAGATGCAGCAGCGTGAGGAGTATCTGCGTCAGGAGATGACTCGGCTGCTGCAGGAGATGGAGGGGAGCGGGGGCACGGACAAAGCCACGCTCCTTTCCGTGTTGCAGCAGTGGCCCTTCTGGGCCGCTGCAGGAGCCCTCGTCCTACTTGCCGAGGTCTGCTGGCTGGCCAGGAAAATGAAGCTTGCCTCGGACAGCTGCAGCGAGCAGGACAGCTCCAGAAGCGAGGAGGAGGAGGAGGAGGAGGAGGAGGAGGAGGAGGAGGAGGAAGACCTCGGCGGTGCGCACCATGGTGTCAGGTCTTGGGCTGTGTCTACGCCATCGCCGGTGCAGGGCCTGCCTGACACGTGCAAGGTGCTGAAGGAGCTGGTGGGTGACCTCCTCGGTGTCTGCCGCGTGCTTTGCAAAAGGACTTTCATGCCGCAGATGCACCCAGCCGTTGGGATGGACGGCACCTACGAAGCCTGGCGTGTCCACGACAACAGCATCGCCTACCGCCTGCTCGTGTTCCTGCAGCCGCCCCCCGGGCACTCTTTCAGCCTGGAGCTGGACACCACGGGGCAGCTGCCAGCAAGGCGCTCCGGCGTCAATGTGGTGCTGGAGTGCACGTGCTGGAGGGAGCAGCTGCTGGGGGATATGTTGTGCTTCCTCCACCACCAGCACGACGACAAGCTGCCGAGGGATCAGAGCTCGTACCTCCTACGCACCCTCTGCACACGCTCCCACTTAGACGTGGAGAAAATCGCCTGCTGGGTCCAGCGGTTGGTGACATCAGCCTGGCTGCTTTTGCCTCAGTCGTACCACTGCCAGCTAACGGTGCTGCCCTCCTCCCAGTCCTGCACGTTCCAGCTGACAAGCACCTCCAAGATCAACATCTGCGCTGAGATGATCTTTGCAGTGCAGCAAGGCAGCTCAGGCGCCTACCTGAGCCTTGAGTAGGCAGAGGCCAGCTTCACCAGCCGCACACCATGGCCGGAGAGCTGCGCCGCTGTCGAGACGCCGCTTTCCCGACTCACGGCCAGGCACACCCGGCAGGACATTTTCTGTCTCGGAGGTCTGCAGCTCTGCACCCACATCCTGGCGGTCACAGGCTTTTCCACCCACGCCTGTCACCCTGAGGACCTACTTTCCTCTCGCACTGGTGGGGCCCAGGGGACAATTTCGGACACTGGGACAGAGAATCTGCTCATCCCAGAGACCGCCTGGGGAGTCTGTGCCGCAGATCTGAGCAAACCAGGTGTGGAGATGGCACCGCTCAGGAGGAGCTCAGCGGAACCACAGTTTGGGGCACCTCCGCCGGTCCAGCTGAAGATGCCATTGCAGCTGAGGCTCCCGTTACCACCTGCACCAGGATGGGACCACCCATCCTCTTGGAAGGAGTTGATCCCCTCCGGGACCTTCACGCGATGCAAAGATGGCAATAAATTACCTTGTTTTAACCAGCCCTCTGTCTGTGAGTGTCTGTGCAACACTTGGTTGGGGAATGCGGGCAGGCAGCAGGTTGCTACCTGTTCAGACACAGAAGCAGCAGGGCGGCATTTTGAGGTACATAAGTAGTACGAAACCAGAGTGCTTCCTCTGACCCCTTTTTCCTTTCTTTTCCAGTTTTCTGCCCTGCTTCCCTCTCAGGGGGAAGATGCTTCTGTGCCTGTATGCTGCATGGGAGGGAATGAGGGCAAGGGAGCCAGACCTTTCTCAGTAGTGACCACTGACAGGACAAGAACCAATGGGCACAAATGGAAACACATGAAATTCCATCTGAACTGGAACAAGCACATCCTGACTCTGAGGGTGCTCTAACACTCACACAGGCTGCCCAGGGAGGTTGCAGAGTCTCCAGCCTTCCAAAGTCATCTGGACTCAGTCCTGGGCAGCCTGCTCTAGGTGGCTGTGCTTGAGCAGGGGGGTTGCACCCGATGAACTTGGGGCAAACCGACCCCTGGGAGCCCAACAGCATTGCCCTGGGGAGACCTCTGGGGAGGTGGACATCACGGTCTCCAAGTGGTGAGCCCTCCGCACAGGGAACAAGCACCACACGTGCGGAGCGGGACTCTGGATGCTCTGCTTGCTGCACCAGTGGGAGGCTTGGTGGGAGTTGCTGTCCTCACTGCAGCTGTGCAGCACATTCCTGAATTTGCCACACCTGCAGTGTATACCCAGTCATGGTATACTGGGGAAGAATTGCAGGCTTTCTTTGGGCGAAGCCTTACATATCCTTACTCCAATTCAGAGACAGAAACTGAAACCTCTTGCTGAGGAAATCCATCCTGGCAGAAATTATCTGTAACTAATGCAAGTCCAAAAAAAATGCAATATTATTTCCATTATTTCTCTATCTATTTACATGTGACCTTTTTTAAAATAGTTTTTTATGATTGTTTTTTAATCTAAATACCAGTTTCTGAATGCCTCTTTCCCCAAAGCCTCTAAGACAGACTTAGCTTCTCAAGGAACTTGGAGACAGTACATGCAAAGAAACACAGTTTGTCAAGGTACTTCATCTGTTTCTACTAGAGAATTATTTCCCTATTTACAACATTTAATACTTTAGAAACTCAATTTTCTTTAACAATTCCGTACCAAGAGCTGACTAAACCAGATACTTAATTAATTGTGTGGAATGCAAACACAAAAGAAAGATCCTCAAAGCAAAATAAGTGATGGGCAGGAGAGAGGTCTATATATTATCCATAGGAATTATGCATTGCCCAGCCTTTTGCTGTATTCCTTTTCTGTCAGACTTGTTCATGTTCACCATTTAGTCTTAGGGTTTTTTTCAAGGGATGCTATTATTGTTATTTCACATCAATCAAAAGAAACTAATATAAGCTATATAAATATAGCAGTGTTACAGCATAAGGAACTTTAAGTCATCAGATAAAATCTTTTCTGACTCAAAAGTGGAAAAAAGAAAGTTTTTAACTTGAAGTGTCAAGGTCAGAATTAAATCTGGTTTAGTTATTCATTTTCATCCTTTACATTGACAAATACAAAAGACAATCTTCTGAATCAAAGTAAATACAACGCTATTTATGTTCCAAAACAAAATGAAAGATAACAATCTTTGTGTCAGAACTTCTCTTATTTGAAAAATTATATCCTAACTCTGTATTCATTTACAAGCTGTAGTGCAATTTTTGGTAACGCTTTGTATTATGTGTCTGTTCTGAGTGGCTGAGAAATTATAACTCATCTAAATTTACCGTGATTATTGCTGGTACACTTCCTGGAAATCCTGTAGCATCTTTGTTTTGGAATGGCTGCGAGAGGGGAAGTTTATCACCATCTGCTTGCCCCATTCATATCTCTAGCATCCTAAATTGACCACTAGTGTACATGCACAGCAGTTTAAACAGACCTTTGGTTTGACTCATTACAGATGTTGTTATATTCTCAGCATTTAAGATAATTGCTTTAGAGAAGGGAGTGTATGGCTTTCCTAATAAGTTTTGTGTTTTGTTTTGTTTCAAAAAGCAATGGCAGTGCCATTCCCTTTTTTAATCTGTTTTGCATTGCTTAGTGCTGGTATTTTGCACTCCCAGTGTAAACAGATTGCCCTTTGATGTCAGGACTAGTTCCTTGCATGTAGATGGAGCAGAATATCAGAGATTAAATCAATCATATGGCTCTGAGACAAGAATCCATCTGTATCATCATGCTAATTTGAGAACATATTTGGAGCCAAGATAAAATATAATACTGCATGGAGCTAAACATCATGCTGATCAGCAGAGACACAACTAAATGCCATTGAAGTCCAAGGAAAATAAAATTAGTGAGCAAATTGAATCAAGTTATCCAGCTGTATTTCTTTACAGCGATACAAATATGTGTGGTGTATGTATATGCACATATATTAGTAAATTAATAAACTGGGAAACGTACTTGCAGACATAGCATTTGGATTTGCTGTACCCTGATGGAGTTTTAGCGCAAGTATTAAAGGACATTAGATTTTGGCACTGTTTCTTTGGATCAGACAATGGAACAACTCTCACCAACTTCAGCGTAAAACAAGTCAAGCCTAAAAAGTTGCTCCCTGTGGCAGTTACCATGGGCTGGACTTAGTTGACAAGAGCTGTTAGCATATGAACTTTAGTTAACCCTATAGGATAAGGGAGTAACTTACCCTTACATCAAGGGTAAACAACCTGTCAAGCCCTGTGAGAGCATCTTTGTGGAAAGCCTTTGAGATGGGCTGATTGTGAGCACCAGCACCAGCTAGTTTTTGGGTGTTGAGGGAATTTGAACAAGCCAACCAAGAATTAAATTTTCTCTACACTGTTGGTGTCCAGAGTTACTCAAGAACGGAAAGGGACCTCACAGCCCTGTCCCATGACTATGTACCACACAGCTGGAACCACTACATTGACTCCCTCGTGACTTCTTCTAAATTGCATTGTCTCTCCCATGCGGCAGGGAAGTCATATAATTTGTAAAATTGCTTACATCTGTAATTAAAGTGTTTTGGCATCCAATCCATTTAGTCTCTGAACTGCCAGTCTGGACTTAAATCACAACACTTCATCAACTATACCTATAGTCTCAGACAACACTTCAGGAAAGGGATTGTTATTACACAAACACTTGTGATGTGAAGGTTAGATGTCATGAGTGACCTAGAATAGGAGTGTCCTGATTTCAGCTCAGATAGAGTTAATTTTCTTCCGAGTAGCTGGTATAGTGCTGTGTTTTGGATTTAGTATAAGAATGTTGATAACACACTGATGTTTTCAGTTGTTGCTAAGTAGCGTTTATACTAAGTCAAGGAGTTTTCAGCTTCTCATGCTGCCCTGCCAGTGAGGAGGCTGGGGGTGCACAAGAAGCTGGGAGGGGACACAGCCAAGACAGCTGACCCAAACTGGCCGAAGGGATATTCCATACCATATGACGTCATGCTCAGCATATGAACTATGGAGAAAGCTGGCCGGGGGGCCACTGCTTGGGAACAGGATGGGCATCGGTCAGTTGGTGGTGAGCAACTGTTTTTCATTTGCATCACTTGTTTTTCTTGGGTTTTATTTCTCTCTCTTTTTGTTATTTTCCTTTTCATTACAATTTATTATTTATTATATTTTATTTTATTTTATTTTATTTTATTTCACTTATTAAACTGTTCTTACCTCAAATTACAAGTTTTCTTACTTTTACCCTTCCGATTCTTGTGGCAGTACATCCCGCCCCCGCCATCCTGCCAGCAGGAAACGAAACTTCTCCAGGAAGGGAGAAGGGGAAGGAAACCCTGGAGGCTGCAGGTTGAAATTTGAACTGGCCAATTGATATGCGCCAGATAGATACACCGAGGTGACCCTCCTGGCCAATAGAATTAAATGACCACAGGTCAGATTCGACAGGGGTATAAACGGGGTCCCGCCGGAGGACACGTTGGCAGTCCTCCTCGGAGCAGCGGGTCTGCAGTCGGGGACTCCCCCTCGGGCCGGGGCACCGCCCAAGGTAACTCCTCGAGGGAGAGAGCCCTCAGCTTTTAGGTGAGTGATACGCGCGTTTTGAGCCATCACTTTAAATCTTGGGAATTCTTAAGTCAGCCGTGTAGTATTAATTCTCTTTACATCATTGAGCCTGTGATTTTTTTTTAGAATGTTATCGGACCTCTAACTAACTTTTGCTGGAGAATAAATCTGAGTTTTAACACCTGTTGGAGTTGGTTAGTCGTGCATCCGTAACAATTCTCTCCCCCATCCCACTGAGGGGGGAATGAGCGAATGGCTGTGCGGTGCTTAGTTGCCAGCTGGGGTTAAACCATGAGAGGGGTGTCCAACTTTTCATGTTAATAAAGGTCTCATGAAGGTATGTGACTCCTGTACACTACGGTTCATTCCCATCACGTAAGCAAATATGCACCCATTCTGTGATCAAACTTCAGATGCCTGCTATCATCCACATCTGTTTGCAAGTATGTGCAAAGTCACATGAACAGTGTCTAATTTTATGTACCTATCACTTTGCCCAAAAGCATGTATTCCACTATCATGAGACAGACATGTCCCCATTCACATAATGGGGCATGCAAACAGCCTTGGGTCACCTAAACTTACACGCATGCACACACAGAAGATATGCCTTGTCAAGTATGTGTCATAATATTCTGATGACGCTATGGCTACACAGCTGGTTATATAGTGGAAAGGATTGCTTATACAGGGAAGGATGACAGGTCTCTGGAGAGAAAGGCTGGCATAGAAGAAGGCAGGCAGGAACAAATTGTTTGGATTGGCACATATGGCCTGTGGTGCTCCATCCCATAACCCACCTGACAGTGCTTTCTAGCCCTGACCAAGCCTTGGTAAGTCCTTCCAGAGACAGTTCTCACTGTCTAAAAAGCACACGCACTAATCCATTTTGCCCAAATCTGCCCATTAATGTGGGGACTGTTGAGGATGAAAACACATTTCTGCAACACCTGAGCAGATGTGGTCTGTCTCCTCCTTCATGCAGCAGCAGCAGCACTGGGCACAGAGGGAGCACAGCTTATTTTCTCCTTCTCCAAAGTCTCCTTATTTCTCTGGTGAAGAGAGGGTGGTCCAGACATCAGCTGGTGGACCAGTGAGAGGACTCTCTCGGTCCCCTACTTAGACTAGGATCAGCCTGGACTAGGGAGACTAGACAAGAAGTGAGAAAAATCACGGCATGATGAATCTTAACAGAACTTGACTTTTAATGAATTGTTCAAATCCATAAAAGTGATGTCCCCCATCTGTTATAAAAAATGTGTTATATTCTTCATGTCACTTAACTGGTTCTGAACACTGTGTGGGAGAACACAGGAGAAAGATTAAACTAGGCTAAGAGGATTTCATAACATTTTGTGGCATCTCTTCTCAGTAAAGTAAATTGCACTGTCTACTGCAACTCTTCACATACTTGCATTTTTATGCTGCACTCCTAAAAAGCCACAAGGAATGACATATGCCTTTGGATCAAATTCATATTCATACAACAGTAGCACACATTCATACAGCTACCAGCAGAAATCGCAGCAACCTTTTCCACTGGTATTCAAGGTAATCTGCATGAATTGGGAACTGGGGAAATAGGGCTGGAGAGCTCTAAGTCAAATACAGTCAGCTGAAAATGAAGGACCTATATTTCTTCACTGATAAATCATATCAGTTCAGAAGTACAAATTTAAGTGTTAGCTGGACATTGTGATTCCTTTATTCTAACTAAGGAGGTACAGGTAAAGAATGAGATCACTGAATTATGATTCAAATTCATTTTATCCTGCTTTGGGCACTCTCCATCCTCCTGTATACAGTCAGCTAAACTTGCCCAGTAGAGGAAAGCTTAAGAGCTGAATTACTCCTTTTCTTCTTGAGCTGCAAGCCCAAAGCTGTATTGCCTGCATCTTGCAGGCAGCTGAGAAGATCACTGGGTACAGGTAAAACCCCCTTTGAATTCTTTTGGATGGCCTGCCTACAGCCACAAGTGGGTGGAGCACTCTCCATCCTCGGGTATGCAATCAGCTCAACTCATCCAGCATAGGGAATCTTAGGAGCAGAACAAAAGTAACGTCTTCTGTTAGGATCCAGTTTATCTAAGCATAATTCCTGAAGGTTAGTCAGAGTAAGACAGTACTATAGACTGCTTCTACAAGTTCCTTCTACAGCCAAAGGGCAATTCCTCTCTACAGTCACATGCCTATGGTGCTGAAAGAAGGGACCTCTCCTCCAGGAGAGTCTATTTTTGCACTGACTATTAGTGACCTATACTAGGTACTCAACATTTAAATACTTAAGTTTAGGTGAGACTTAGCCAGTCTGTAAGGTCCCTCTTTCCCAGCTGCTCTAGAATGATTCTAGGGAGTGGAAACATGACAAACAGAGGGCTTTTACCACACAAATCTCTCCCACCACTGCATAAGCCCCTTGACCGTAACAGAGAACCTACAGACTGCTGGCCTTCTGCACCCCAAGTAGCTAACCAAGGGACTATATGAAATTGATTTCATATAGTCATGAATGCGCAGAAGTGTATGAGTATATATAAGCCTGGAGTTGAGGGAGAACCATAAATGTGAAGATCACATATTAGGCCTCTCCTCTGTGATGTGGGCGTAACTTGGAAAACGGGAGTATTGGCAGGTATTTGTAGAAGAAAATGATTGCAATATTCTACTTGGTTATTTTCCCCTTCTTTAGAAAGGTATAAGAAAATGTTTCCTGCTTGTCCTTAGATGTGGGATGACTCAACAAAAGCTGAAAGTCTGCTATCTTCAGCATTGTTTAAAGATGAAAAATGCAAGGAACATGTCAGCATGAGGGAGACAGTAGATGCAGAGCATAAATTGAGCACAAAAAAACTGAAAACCGCATTTTTCCATGCCTCTTCCCACAAGTAAGCAACAGAGTGCTCACAAGGCACCCATTGTGGGGTGCCAGCAGGTCAAAGTATAGCCAGCAGGTCAAGGGAGATGGTCCTTCCCCTCTACTTAGCACTGGTGAGGCGACATCTGGAGTGCCGTGTCTAGTTCTGGGCTCCCCAGAACAAGAGAGACATGGACAGACTGGAGAGAGTCCAGAAAGGGATTACTCACATGATGAAGGAACTGGAGCATCTCTCCTATAAGGAAAGGCTGAGAGAGCTGGGACTGTTCAGCATGGAGAAGAGAAGGCTCAGGGGGATCTTACCAAAGTGTATAAATACCTGAAGGGAGGGTGCAAAGAAGATGGAGCCAGGTTCTTTTCAGTGGTGCCCAGTGACAGGACCAGAGGCAATGGACACAAACTGAAACACGGGAGGTTCCCTCTGAACATCAGGAAACACTTTTTCACTGTGAGGGTGACCGAGCACCAGTACAGGTTGCCTAGACCCGTTGTGGAGTCTCCATCCTTGGAGATACTCAAAAGCCATCTGGACATGGTCCCGGGCAATCAGCTGTAGGTGGCTCTGCTTGAGCAGGGGAGGTGGACCAGATGACCTCCAGAGGTCCCTTCGAACCTCAAATATTCTGTGATTCTGTGACAAATTAGAAAGAAAACTATGTTTCTTAATTCTGCACTTGAAAATCTTGGCTTGGTGGAGCAAGTTAGAAATAATTCCACTGCAGTCAATGAACTACATGGGCAAAAGAGACCAGAACTGGGCTATAGGTTGATGTTCCGTTATGCTAGAGTGATAGCCAAGTTGAAAAAAAAAAATTGTAAAGCAATTGCTTGAGTAAATGACCAGTGATATTTGCAGGATATTTGCACGTTTTCAAGTCTACAGATATCACTAATTAATAAAATTGGTTTCTTCCTCTATGATTTGTGACAGTGTTGAAAGAAGTGTACTGGGAGTCTTTCCACCCCTCTAACAAAAATACGGAATCTTCTCTGGTGCTGTTCCTCTCCTATGTGTATTTCATAACAAAGGAGCTGAATTCCACTAGAACTAGAAAAGGTACAGATCTGAGTGAACAGATCAACCTTTTCTGCACAGCAGGTTACTTCTGCTCCACTCCAGGAGTGATTGAGCAATGCTGCCCAGAGACCACTGACATCCCAAGAGGACAGATGGGATATTTAGCCTATGCACTGAGACAAGGATTTAGTCCCAAATGCTGATTTTCTTTTCTCGACTTTTAACTAGGCTTGTTTGACCTTCTGTGTCTGAAGAATTTGAATAAACATCTTTTCTGTAGCAGCTATATCCCCTCTGTACATCTGACAGCCCAGAGGTTTACTGCAAATGTTTCCACCTCCTTTTAAAAACAGGTCATTTGTCTAGTTGAATCAGACTTACATAAGACACAGCTTACCAGGGTAGCCAATGTGCATTAGCACTTTTTTATTAATGAGTTCTACACAATGAAACTGAACAATTCTTTCTGCTGTTCTCCCAAAGAACTGAAAACAGGCAAGGGGTTTAAAGTGACTTTCTAATCAAGCTGCACCTCATTAATGGAGGCTTTTTTTTGATAGCTTTTTATAGTGAGATGGCTTAAAGATACACTTTAATTAACTCCAGTTCATTTTTGCTTACTTTTCTCTTAATTTGATTTCGAACAAAGACTGTGTGAGCTGATGCTCACAAACAGGGAGAATTCTTTCATGACAACTTTCTAAACAAATGTGATTTAATCTTTTAATTCAAAAAACCATGCCTTTCTAGTCATATTATTCACTATGTGCCTATTTACATAAAATCTAAATATTTATATGTACAATTATTTATATATAGATATATTAGCCAGGCACATTTTAGTAATGAAATATACTCCAGTACATACCAGTACACGTGGACAGAAACACCAACCTAGAAAATGTGAATACTAGAATGTATTCTTATTAGAAAGCAGAAATAAGTAATTAGATTTATTTTTTAGAAAATCTCAGTGGGATTTCTGAGTGGGAAATGGAAGTAGGTTTTAGCTCTGTGGGTAAAGATTTACCAGTACTAATAATGAACATTTTAAGCATAAAAGACTTTTCTGCTGAAAAATGTCTAAACAGGATTTTAAGAAAGAAACATGGCAGACTAATGTGACAAAAATGTTTCCTATAATAAAGGAAGATAAGAAAGGAGGATCCTATAATAAAGGCTAGCAATATGTGAAGCCATGGCTGAGAACTGACTACACCTGAAAAAATTTCAATGGAGAGGAAATCACAGAAAACAAGGAGGTGATACAATGCCAAATAACTTAAGGCTGACACAGCACAGTCTGCCCAAGAGATTTGCACTGACTAGATAGCTGGAAATTGTATGCAAACAACTAAACATGCAAGAATTAGCGGAAGAACATGTCAGTTGGCCATGCTCTGACTTTGGGCAGGCTGGACTAGATGACCTGAGATTCCTCCCAACCTGAACTATCCTATGATCTAGGCAGGAATTCATGTTAATGATGATGCCCTAAAAAATAAAGTATTTGTAAAAAGGTGATTGCTAAATAAAATTGTAATTCTCTTTATTTTATAGTCCCTTTCACCAACACATTTTGTGATTAGGAGGATGAGTTACAAGGAGGTAGAAGCTCGTATTCTCAATAGTAGTAAGATTTGGATAACTCAAGGCAGATCTCTGCTGAAAGGATTGGTCCCTCAGCATCCCTGATGCCCACACTCTTCTTGCGCTGTCTTCTTCCAGCACCTCTGAGCTGGGCTACCTCCTGCTCATTCCACAGCTCTGAAACTCAGCCTCTCCTTTTCAGAGGTAATAGTAGCAGAAGCAGCAATTCACAATGTCTGGGTATTTTTACTTCATTTGTCACCGTTCCTTTACTATGGCTCTGCTGCAACATAAGGACAAAATTAGTTTCTTTGGACTGCAAAACTGGAGTAAAAAGGCAGGTGAAACAATTATTCTAACACAGAAATTTTTCAAACTGTAGGTCTGTAACTGTGTTGAGAGATATAACAGTTAGTCAGCCACAGATACCTTTAATTGCTGGTAGCTGCTAAGGCAGGCTCATGGTGAGTCTGTGCCACTAGTCACTTCTTTTCCTGAACTAGGTGAATTGAGATGCTGCTATCTTACCTGTAATGGAAAAACAGTGGGTGGAAGGAGAGGTTACAAGGTTTTTACAGAGAGACACAAGAGCCTAAAAAGGGGCCTAAATTTTAAACCTGCCAGTTTTTATGAAACACTGTCTTGGAGCAAACTGGTTACTATCATATACACACAGCTATTTGAGAAGCCTATCTTACAATAAATGCAATATATCTTACCCCTCTTTCATTGAGAGAGAGAAGTTGGGAGGAAGAAAAGAGAGGGAGATACAAAACAATCCATTTTTCCTTTGAAAAACCTTTTGTCCAAAAAACCACTCAAATCCCTGAATTAAAATGCATTTCCCCCCTTTTTCTGTACTGATCATCAAATTGAGACATATCCCCACCAGAGAAGCCAGGACAACAACTGCAAGGGAGGAGGAGAGTTTTCAAGAAAAGCTGCAGGTTATTCTTGTACTAAATGCCTTTTTTTTTTAAGATTTTTTTCTTTTTAATCAGTAAGACACTACTTTAAATTTGTAATTTCCTTTAAAAGGAAAACCAAACATGTTACATTTTCTCTTTAAGGATGAAGTGGGGATCAGCCTTCTTTTCTGTCATTGAAAGAATTGAACCGGCTCATATGATACGGCTTTTCCAGGTATGTAGGGACATCTCCAATGAGGATCTGAGGATCCTTATACAGCCAATGTGCATGCCGAGGGCACTACCACCTGTAACAACCTGAACCGCATTGAAAATGGTGCCAGTAGGAATCAGATCAAGACCGGAATTAGGCCAGAATGATGAAGTGTTACTCTAAGAGTGAGCATCAAACAAACAGTAGTGGGTTTGGGTTCCTCTCCCACTCTATTAAGGAACTCTGCCATGACACTATTCCTAAGGATATAATAAAACTTCTTTCACTCGGTCCAGTATCGCTGCCTTTTAGTCAGGATAGCCCTATGAAAGACATACTGCTCCATGGGTAGGCAGATAAGGGTCACTCAATTTTTCTGATTATTTTGATATTTCAAAATGGGGTTTCTGCCAACTGCAGTTCAGCATTTAACAGTTCTGAGGGCTGGATTCCTGGCTAATGGACACTCCTGCAACCAGGGAGCCAGGATGATCTAGGAACGCCACAAATGCAGCCAGCCCCCAGGATGCTGAGTAACTGGGGAAAAAAATCAATCCCAGAAACCAGGAAGGTCTAGGCAGGATTTCACAAACAAATTTATTTCCTTCAATCTCCAGCAAAACCCATTCTTAGTTGAAATACTGACTCAACCATATGATTTGGTGTCATGGTTTAACCCCAGCCAGCAACTAAACACCACGCAGCCGCTCACTCGCTCCCCCCCCACCCAGTGGGATGGGGGAGAAAATCGGGAAAAGAAGCAAAACCCGTGGGTTGAGATAAGAACGGTTTAATAGAACAGAAAAGAAGAAACTAATAATGATAATGATAACACTAATAAAATGACAACAGCAATAATGAAAGGATTGGAATGTACAAATGATGCGCAGTGCAATTGCTCACCACCCGCCGACCGACACCCAGCCAGTCCCCGAGCGGCGAATCCCTGCCCCCCACTTCCCCGTTCCTATACTGGATGGGATGTCACATGGTATGGAATACACCGTTGGCCAGTTTGGGTCAGGTGCCCTGGCTGTGTCCTGTGCCAACTTCTTGTGCCCCTCCAGCTTTCTCACTGGCAGGGCATGAGAAGCTGAAAAATCCTTGACATTAGTCTAAACACTAGTGAGCAACAACTGAAAACATCAGTGTTATCAACATTCTTCGCATACTGAACTCAAAACATAGCACTGTACCAGCTACTAGGAAGACAGTTAACTCTATCCCAGCTGAAACCAGGACATTTGGTTAAGTATTTCAGCTGAATCCATCTAACCAGTTTTCATCTGTACCTTCTTAAAAGGCCCATAGACAACTGGTGTCCGTCCTGTCCCCCAGTGTCTAGGCAACGTGATTCCATCTCTATACAACTCAAACAACTAGACTCAGAAAGGTAATGAGTTTCATTAAAGCTGTATTTTCTAGTAAACAGATAAAAAATTTGCTTTTTGTTCTTTCTAACAAGTGAGATAGGGAATAAATGTTCTTCCCCTGTAGCTAAAGAAATTTGAAACAAGTCCAAACAGCTTCTCTATTGAATTTATACAAACAGCAGCTCTAAGCTCATAAAAATATATCATTGTGAAGCCTACAAATATGGCTTCATTTTATTACTCTTACAACGATAATTTGGAGCAATAAATATTTTACACTGAACTTGTATTCTGTCTGCAACATGGGTCATCTAATTTCCTTGGACTTCACTCTGTATCTGGAACTCAGGTTTCATAACCCAGCTGGTCTGTGCCTAGAAATCCTAATGATGTTAGTGGCAGCTAGTTACATGCAACAAAGACAAACACAGACCAGCCCATGTTACACATGAGTGGTATTTAATGAAAGCCTGGATCAAGCTTTCTTTTTCTCTGTTAAATGTACCTTTCTCTGCAAGGTCAGTTGATTTTCATGGAATCACTTGCAAACTTAGGTAATGCTTTGAATCAGAGTGACAGAGTTGAGCCTTAAGGGTTAGAGGCCATCACAAGAAAAAAAAAAAACCAACAAAAAAAGTCTTTTAAAAGCAACAGTGCCCTTAAAGGAACAGAGTTATGCTGGGTATCATCTGGTAGGTGAAAGCATTCAACCTTGAAGACTGAGTCTAATAAAGACTACAAAGCACCTGTGTGCCTGGACATGTTCTTTTCATCTAAGGTAACCATACCCCTACTGTGGCTATCACAAACACCTTAAACCTTTTTTAGCATTAAGAGCAATCACAGCTTGTTTTAGGCTTCCAGTCCATTCAGAGATGTTACGTTCTATTTGAAATAAGAAAAGACCCCACAATCAAAAGAAATTTTTCCTGTAGTGTAAACCCAGGCAACAGATGGCCACACAGTGGGTCCCAGTCTTGGCCCTGAGCAGGTAAACGCATCACGCTCTCTAGGGGAAGGATGGCTCAAAAGTGTCCCATCACTCCACAGTGCTTCTGAAAACACACAGTGTGTTTCACCTCCTGCTGATTGTGTGAAAGGAAAGTGGGCCATGGCCTTACCTACTTTTAATCCCTCTAAAGCCAGCTGACATCCCAGACGATTCAGCTGGGAGCAAAGTGCCTCTCACTGCAATGCTATCAGGCTCTGCCTAGGAGTGTGCTGTGTACGGCACACATTTCAATCCTCTATCCCCTGCCCATGTCACACACTAAAGGCTGGGTAAAGTCTAGCCCTCAACAATATACTGCAGTACTAGAAGAAACATGTCTGTATTTATTGCCTCATGCAGGTTTGTATTTGAGTTGCAGAGTATAAATTCAACAGAAAGTCTTTCCTCCACCTAAGCAAGAAAGCCAGTAGAGCACACTTCAATTAGAGTATGCAGATTACTTCTTGCCTATTATTATTAAGTTCTCACAGATGATGTAGCATTGGCATGACAGGGACTTGCTTCTAAAAAAAGCAATAATGATACACACACAAAAAAAATCTAGTATAATATATTCCATCAGGTGGCAGGTGCAGGAAAACAAAGCAGGGCAGAAAAAATGCAGAACAGTACCCTCAATCACAGTGATGCCCTCTAAAAACTGAGATGGAAACTGTCATTCTGAAGAACATGAATTTCTTTCTTGTAAAATAATCTGAGGCTAGGCATTCCTAATTTAGAGTAGCCAGAAGACTGAGCAAAGAATGAACTTGTCTTATGGAGACCTTCTGGCTATTTCCTTACATTCGTACATGGCTGTGAGTAGAAAAAAATCTTCTAGCTCTCAGGCTGAACGTATAATAAACCTAAATAACACAAGAGGCTTTTTGACATTGAGAGATGTCTGAAATTACAAGTCTGGAAGCATAACAACACTTGAATGGGAAGGCGACTCCAGTCAGTCATTTACCCTGCCTCCTTTCACCATCTTCAGGTTTTTTTCTGGATTTGAAACTGCACAGCAGGGCTCAGATGCCTGGATCGCTGTCACCTACCCTGAGTGAAAGGGTCTGTGAGCTGCAAGCAACTTCCAAGGGATATAATAACATTTCACTTTTTTTCCTCCCATTTCAAGTGGCTAGGTACCACTGAAAACAGGGATCCTAACCTTTTCTCACCAGCTCTCGGCCACACACTCTTGTGCTGGGGCAAAGCCTCAGTGAGGCAGCTCGCATGAAACCAACAGGAAACAGTTCTCTTTGCTGGTGGCACCGGTGGTTTTCTGCTGCTTTAGCGAACTCAACTGCCCAATGAATGAGTCTGGCAGCAGGAAGGTGGGGATGGGGAATGACAGACCTGCCTTTTCACCACCTGCAAGCTCTGCTGTCCTTGCGAGGCCCTGCTAGCCTTAGGATATCACCCTGAACAGAAGGGTGGGAAAACCTGTGCAGCAGCAACTACTCTGGACTCACCTCTGCCTCTTGCCCCGAGCTCTTGTCACCCACACAGCTGTTCAGGAAGATTACACTGCAACGATTATTACTTTGTACCTATCTCCTTCCCTTTATATAGCAATACCTTACCTGAAAGGGGTACTGTACATTCTCAAAGGAAAAGGCTTAATTACTTGCAAAGTTATAATGAGTCTGACACATCTTCTGGAACTTGGATCTCATCCATTGTCAATTTACTACTAATCTTTTTTTTCCTTTACTTTGTTAAACCCAACATTCTTCAGATCAGGTAAAAGCCATCATCCTGAGTCTTGCATCACTAAGTAATAATCTCTGTTTCTTATTACAAACAGCACTTCAGTTAGGGAAAGGAAAAGTCTTAAATGTTTACACTGAACTACAGGATTTTGACAGGCCTCTTACTTACAGCAGTATAAACCTCAGTGCTCCTCAACACTCGACTCCTGGAGCTTAAAGTGCCAACCTGAGAATGTTTGCCTAAAGAAAACATATTAGAAGGCCATGGCATTACTGCATGCTTCATAGAGACCATTTTAAATAAAAATCTAAACTGTGCTATGAGGTAGGGCTGTGAGGAATCTTCAGATTAATCCTTTATTTATTTCTCTGGAAAAATTCAATATTATTACTTAGTTAACATTCATCCTCCTTTTTCACTGTAAGGTTCCCTCCTGCATGCCTGACTTCCACCTAGCTTTCATAAGCTCACCTATACAGCAAGCCCTCACTTATTCTCTGTAGATAAATCTTCCCTGAAAGTTTTTTTATGAGATTGGGCTTTTTAGATTTTCCTTGCACCTCCTTCAGTATTGTTCCTACACCAGTCTGGTCCCTCTCACATAGTTCCTTTCCATCTGCTGCATTTTGTTTGTTTTCCTTGCATTTTACTGCTTAATCTAAGATGTGAGTTTAATTTAAAAATGCTGGACCATAGAGAGAATATATGGTAAAGGTGGGTCCCAGCCTGGACGGTAATATTACATCTCCTCAATACTGCAATTACTAAATGCACCATCACTGCTTCTGAGAAGCTTTGATAGTAGAGCTTGTTATCAGCAGCACTGGACACTTGACAGAAGCAAACTCAACTTTCAAAAGGTTTACAGTTTAGCCTTTTGCATATTTGTTCAAATCTGTTACCCATTTGGAATTACCGTCTCATTCCCACAGTTTGTTTCCCTATTTCAGCTGTACCTTCTACCATGAACAACCAAGCTGCTGTCTTCCACCTCAGGGACAGCTCTTCTCGGGACAGCTCTTCTCTGGACAGTCCAGAAAGCCTTCTCTTCCAGAGAAGGACGTTTCCCAGGCCGGAGACACACAGCCTCTTCTGCCAATACTAATCTAACTCTACCTGTGGACTGCAAAATCCCAAGACCTTCTTTCAAATCTGACAGCTCACGCATTTTGTACGCTACAAGGTTTTACCACCCAAGAGTTCATTTTGGACTGTTTCTGTTAAGCCACAGCTCTATCAACAGTGATTATCAAGGCCAACAGGCAGCGTTGCCTTACTGCACAGGTGTGGAAGTAAACTGCTTACAAAGTGAAAGGATGGCTCCCTGGATTTATATTGACTTGTTATTTCTATCAAGAGCCACATTGCCTGGTGGCCACGCTGTCATATCCAACCTGAACACCTCGTAAGTGCTTGCCTTTGGGGATAAAGGAAAAAAACGATGTGTAGGAAAGGGGAAAACTTTAAATGTATTTCACCAGAGCAAAGGCCAGCTTATAGCCTCACGCTCCCAATCATACACATCTTTCCATACTTTCCTTCCCTTTTCACTTCCTTTGCTCTTCACATCAAAATGGTGCATTTCTCACGTCTTTACATTCTAGCCCTGAATTAGACCCGTCTGCTTTACATTTTAGACTTGAAGTAACATACCTATTATTTCCTGAATTTAAAATAACATTATAATATATACCTATTTAAATGTATTTTAAACTCAACCCCTGAATTCCCTTAGCTGACTGCATTACAACACTACTTCCTCCCTGCCTTCCATTCAGTATTTCCTAGTGACAAATCTAGAAATCTGTGAGAGTGAATTGTCCTGAATTGCTTAAGTCATAACCGCATTACTTCAACCAGACAAATGTAAACTTTGTTGTGTAACAGGGAGCTCCAACATAGACCGTACAGAGAAAGCTCTAAGTATTTCCTCAATTAAGTAATTTTCATGTCTTTTCTCTTTCAGCTATCTTCCACCTCTGCATTTCCAAAAGAGCTACTGTGAGAAACAGTGGAATGGTGGCACAGGGTTTGA
Organism: Harpia harpyja; assembly: GCF_026419915.1. Lineage (NCBI taxonomy): Eukaryota > Metazoa > Chordata > Aves > Accipitriformes > Accipitridae > Harpia > Harpia harpyja. The sequence continues at coordinate 75,158,007 of NC_068941.1, forward strand.
AAGAAAGTTTTCAAATCCCGCTGAGAAGGAGTTCCCTCCTTGATGCTTATGGCAGCATGAAACCAGTGCTTTCCAGGCTGTGCTGGAAACAGTTTCAGCCAGCTCCAGGAACAAGCCAGCAGCAAAGCCCACCTCCAGCGCTGGCTGAGCTGCACTGTGGTCTGTCCCAGGAGCCACATTGCCTTCGGTGAGTCCCCACCTCCTCCCTCCCTGCCGGGCAGGCATCCCACCTCTGCTGCCTTCCTATCTCCAACACGGGCCCTGACCCCAAATTATCCGACCCAGGCTCCGAATCAGTTGGCATCTCCTCCAGCAGGATTGTTTCCTCTGAGTGGGCTCCCATTTAATTTACTGTATGGGCAGAACACCCCTCTTTTGAGTGTATGACACACGCCAGTCATCCAGGATATGCTGGAATTTTGGTAAAATAAGACATCACAGTTTTCACACCCTCCTTTTCAGACTAAAAAGGGAAGTGTAAATGAATATTGGCAACATTGCATTGATAATTTTAATTTCCTTTCTCATTCTTTTGGCTTTAAGAATTCTCATTTTCTTTTTCTAAATTAGTCATTGCTCAATTAACCGAATAAAAATATAGCACATGTACAGTTAGTGTCACTCTCTCTTACCAGTTTTCCCACAGTTGAAGAGACACTACCACCATCACGTCAAACAAATCTGCTCTGAGGAAATTACAAATTTGCTTGATAAAGAGAAGCATGCAGGCAAAACAGACCCAGACTTTCATAAGGCTTTAGTAGCTCAGAACATTTGAATTTAAAAAGTAATGACTGCATGTCAATGAAATGTACTTGAAATAGCTTAAGAACTGAGTAACCGGTAGATCTTGAAACCTTATTGTCAATTGGGATTCATTATCAAAGCCTTGTGAAAATGTTTCCATTGTGAATGTTAAGCATTCACTGATGAAAATTTGTGAAAAGTGAAGAAATAATAATAATTAAACCTAAACTTCCTTGAGCCTAGAGAAACTGCCTTTCAGTGAGACACTGCAAGAGATCACTTTGTTTAGCTTATCCAAAAAAAAGAATACTGAGAAGTGACTTAATTAAAATAAGAAAGTATGGTTTGGGGCAAAATGTATCTTTAATCTACCTGGGAAGGTGATAATACAAAGCAAGGGCTTGGAGCTACAGTTAGATACCTTCAGATTAAAAGGTGCACAGACACTTTCTGTTATTATTTTGATACCAAAGATGGTTCATGACTGGAACAAACTACTTGAAGAAATGGTGAATTTTTCATCTTTTGATTCTTTTATATCAAGACTGGATATTAAATATGAAATGCGTATTACAGTATCTGCTCTAGAGATCACATGGAAGAAACAGTGGTCCCTTACGACTGAATTGTGGGGGTCTGTAGCAGCTGAACAACATGTAAGCTTTTCAGTTTTAATCTGTTTGCAAGAAAACCAAAAGCCACTGTCATGCCATAAATAGCAGGGTTAAACATCAAGGTTAATCTCAAACAAACTTATTTCTTTACTAGACGATCAGGTTTATAATAAAACATACAGGAAAGTATTAAAATACGTGTGAATATACATGTAAAATACTTGCGAAATGTTCTCTTTTTATCTTAAAAAAAGTAAAGTATTTGCACGTGTCTACTGGTGCTAATGAAATTACACTGAAATGATTTAGTAAACTTAAATACAGGAAACATCTTAAATTCTAAATATGCAAAACCATAAAATAAAAGACATTTAGAGTTATACCATCCTATTTTTCCTTAAGTAGTTGCATTTGTTTCTTGAAAACCTTTGACAAGATTCTATTTAGTGATACTGCTTTCAAAACATAACTGAGTGCTTTTCATTCTTTAGTTTTTCTATGACATATTTATTTTAGTAATTAATTTAGCCAAACAAAAGTATGCCTGTTCAAGGCTGGAGGCAGACAAACAGTTGTCAACAAAATAACTCCCCACACACACCTACTTCCTGTAATCCATTTGAAATTGCTGGTGATACTTAAATAAACATAGCATCTTTGTTCTGCATCATAGAAGTCATGATTAGAAAACAGAGTTTCATAATTGATTGCTGTGGCTCCTGTTATGATATCAGCGCAGGCCAAGGCTGAAGGAAAAGGATTTAAGAAAATATACATCATGAGAATTTTTGCGTAGCATGAGTGCACTAAGCTGGTTTTTGGTGCAGGAAGCAGGTGTGACCTGACATTCCCACAGACTAGCACTCAAGGGCTGAACAGAACAGTAAGTCACAGCCAATGGTCATAGTATCCTGCAAACCTCTCACTAGTCCCCTTTCAGCGGGAATATGAACCACCGTCCTGTCAAAGCTTGGAGAGGTGATTTAAGCCTTTCTCATCCACTGCTTATTTAAAGAGACCACTCTCAAATGCTTAGGTCCAGCTCATGCCAACCTGCCGGTCCTCACACGGCAGCCACAGCAACAGTTTCCAGTAGAAGGATGGAAAAAACCTGGTTGGTGTACAGGTACAGTGAGAACCCCGTCCTGCAATGCTTGTGCAAACAGCTCCACCAACGTGGACGGAAATTTAAACATCAAACCCTAAATCAATATAATCATGTGCCATTGGAGAACAGCAGTTCTCAAAGCAAGCTGATGAACAAGCAACTATTCTTTGCACGCAAACATACAGAAGTAAAACTACAGAAAAGAAGTACAAGTTTGGAACAGAAAACATAAGAAAAAATTCAGGAAGTCTAAAACTGAGAGGTTCCTGGCTGCCACCCGGCCCCAGTCAGTGGAGTGCTGATCTATCATTCGGCAAGTTACCTCTTCAGGCAAGTGGTACTAAAACCTGTGTACAAACAGTACTAATGCACCTTCTTTAGGAATATCCCACCTCCTTCAGATCTGTCAGACTGCATGAAATGCCTCAGACAGCAGTGGAGCTAAACTGATCAAAATCAACTGAGAAATGAGTTCCCCCACCAGCCTCTTTTTTTATTTTTGAGTTGTTTGGGCCTGCTTTTTACTCCCAGTAAATTTCAAGAGAGTTTGGCTGTTGGAATAATGGACGAAGATGTAGTATGTTAATGCTGTTTTTAATGCATTTTATCTTGAAAAAAACATAGATCAGTTCTCGGCAAATACAGACCTATTTCAATAAATTAACCCTATGACTTAAAATAAATCCCCAGAAAGCCTTTTCCCTGCTGCTTTTAGGAAGCAGCGTTTCTGTCATTCTGGACATCCATCCTGCTTTAAATTCTTCTGGCTGAATAAAAAGCATTTCAGGGGGGAAAAATAAATAAAAATAAAAAAAATCAAAGCCACCTTGTAAAGTCCAGAAAACATAAACAAGAAGAAGTAAACGCAACTACAAGTGCTATCACTCTTTCATCCACACGACCTCGCATGGGTGTTATTTTTGGGGGAACGGGAAGGAGGCGGTCGGCGGGGGGGGGGGGGGGGGGGCGGTTCTCTGTAGCCAGCGATTTATTTCCCCAGCCCCGGAAGATTATTTGGGTGAACTATTGTTTTGGTACCGACGTGCGGGTGTCACTGCGGGTGGGTGTGCGCCGCCTCGGCGTGCGCACACCCAGCGGTGCTGCCGCTCTGCCTGGGGGCTGCCCGCGCCCCGCCGCCCCCCCCCGCCCTCACCCCAGTGGGACGCCGGCCGCCGCGGGGGGGGCAGGGCCTCTCCGTGACGTACCGCGGGGCGGGGCGGGGCCGTACAAACAAGCTGGCGCCGGGCGCCGCCTGCGCCGCTTCCAGGCGGGCGAGGCGGGCGGCAGCGGGCGCTGGCTCGCTTCACCGCCCCCCCCCCCCCCCCCCCCCCTCTCCCCGCCGCCAACCCCGCCGCTGCCGCCGGCCCCCGCGGGCGCCCATGGAACAGCGGGGCGGGCGCTGCCCCACGGCTCCGCGTCCCGGCGGTGAGTGGATACGCGGGGGGGGGGGTTCCTCGGAGGACAGCAGGGGAGCCCGCGGGAGCGCGGGAAGTTTGGGGTGGAAGCGGGTGCCGGAGCCGGGGCGACCGCGGAGGGGCGGGCGGGTGGGTGCCTGCCTGCCGCCCGCTCCGGGGCTGCACGGGCGCTGGCACCCCGCGCTGCCGCCCGCCCCTCCGCCCGGCACCTGCTCCCGGCAGGTGGGAGCTCCGCGCCCGCGGGAGGCGAGCGCCGCGCCGCTGCGGGGCTGAGGAGCGCGTCCGACCGACCGGGCGAAACCTCTCATCCCCGGCCCCGGGGAGGGGGGGACGGGTGTGTGGCAGCTACCCCCCACCCTCCTTATTCACCGAGTCAGGCTGCGGGAGGCATCGCCGGCGGGGCTGGGAGGGGTGGTGGGGGGGAGCGGTCTGTCCAGATTTTTTCCCCGGGCACTTTATTTCTTTCCCTCCTTGCATCCCTTGGGGCTAAATGACAAGGGCACGGAACGGCGGAACGGCTGGGGTGTGGAAGCAGGGCGGCAGAGCGCAGGGCTGCTACCTGACAGCAGAACAACTTGCGAAAGCTCCTCTGAGCATCTTTGATCCGTTCCCACGCCGAGCTCTGGAGCCGGCTGGATGCAGCGTGCTGAACTGGAACCTGGCAAGCTGCATAGGGCTGGAGGGCAAAGTGGTCTTTGGGGGTGGCAGGAGAGCACAAAGCCTTAACTCAAGCTCGCTTCTGTTTTGAAGGACTGGCTCCCTAGAATAGTACAGGAAAGGCTTGGTTATTGCAGTTCTCGGGGTGCTTTCCAGGGATAAGGGTGCAAGAGGTTCAAATCTTTGGGGGGCAAAAAGGATGTCGGGAGGGAGGGAGGGGTGGCAGTCCCCAGCTGGAAGAGGTCTGCTTTGGTCTTGTTTTCCAGCCATCCCAAGATCAGGAAAGGGCACCCACCTAAGTACAGGCAATTCAATCACCTCAGTTGACTGGGAATGAAAGCATATGACTCCCCTTCTTCTCTACCTTAGTGCAATAGGTTGAGGGCTTCCCCTGTTCCAAGACTGTTCCTCTTTCGATGCTGGGGAGGAAAAAAGAATATCTGGGAAGTCCTACGAATACCAGGCTTGAATGGCGTGGGGATGGAGTGTCTGCAGGGATCATCCTTCCAGCATGAGAGACCCATTCATTGCCCACTCCCACTGACAGCCTCTGCAGTGTATATGGCAAGTGGAACGTTTAGTAGAACAGGTTCAGTTCCGTGTATGCCTGTGTATTGTCTGGCTATCAATATGTAAATATATATATAAATACAATAACTATTACAATTTACATCTGCCAGCATTTCGTGCACTCTTGAAGAAGTGCATTTCCCACATTGCTCAGAAATGAGCACCTATCAGTAAGAGTGCAGTTACCGACATCAGCTTTAGCTAGCTCTTGCACATCCACCCTTTCAGTACCCACCCTGTGTTTTTGTGGGGTTTTTTTTTCTCCTTTTTGGAGAATGCAGAGGTTTTTGATATTACATAGCCAAACAAATGCCTCCAGTAGGTCAGCAGCAAGATTATGCATCTGAAGCAAAGCCAGCTGCTGCAGTGGAAAGGCACCAATTTGACAGAGCAAATTCCAACCCCAGCATTGCCAGGTTCCAGTCTGTGTCCCCTCCTTGTCAGAATACTACCTTGGTTATTCTGAAGTAGCCATATGCTTCCACAGACATTACAGAAAAACAGAGTGGGTGGAAAACGGTTTTCCAATACACAAGAATACTTGCATGTATAGATACATATAACTCTTCTGCTTTTCATTAGAGGAAACCAGAAAAGTTTTTATTAGCCTGACTATCATGGGATCTCCCCCTTCCCTCTTCTAGAAATGCCACCCAGAGCCAAGAAGCTATCAGAGCCCAAAAATATGTCGTAGCTGATGGATTTCCATGAAAAGTTTTGATCATTAGAAAAAGAAAACTGAAAATATGCCTGGGCAGTCCAAAATGGAAGATCCTGCTAGGTCATCTCACTTCTCACTCCAGAGCATGAGGGTTCCCTCCAGGTCACCATGTAGGGCTTCGCTTAGTAAATTGATTGGTTTAGCTAAGTCTAATACAGTGACGACCTCACCAGTACGCACTCTGCTCCAGTATTATTCCGAAGGCAAGAGATCAGAAGACACAGAAATCAGCTTGGAATATGAACTAAAAGATTATGTGGAGGTTTGGGGTTTTTTTATTTTATTCTTTTAAATGTCTTACTGGTATTTGAAATGGGGCCCACAGCTCCAGAGTGGTAAGAAATTGCTTGGCAGAGGAAATGAGAATGGGATTGCTTAATCTGCTGCATTCCCTTTTTCAATACAACCAGTTAAGGTGAGCCTTTGTACAGAAAGGGAGCAAGCCAGGACAGAGCCATCCTTTCACACAGGTTGTTTTCTTGAGGACAGCTTTGATGAATTAGGAAGCAACTCTATTAACTGTGCAATAGATTTCTGCTTCCTAATTAGAATGTGACCCATTTTGCTGGGGAAGTGGGGTGGGGAGTAATTTCTGGATTTTGAATTGAACATTTGGGTTTACGGGGGGATAGAGAAGGCAGTGGTACAGTGTACCCCTTCTCTTTATGAAAAAAAAATTGAGTCCTGACAGGTATTAAAAAATTGCTAGAAGGTGGTACGGGGATTCCATATTAGCATTCAGTACAAAAATTTCTGTGCATCCTGAGCTTTTTAAGTTTATTTTTATTCTGCAATGTCCCATTTTGCTTTTACCTGCATGAGGTTCTCTGAAATCTAGGGTATTCTCTCTCCTAAAAAATTTTTATGATCTCTTGGCATGAAAGATTGGAATGGTCCCTTCTGACCTTAAGAAAGAGAGTGCGTGTTATATATAACTACAGTCTATTATGGATTTGCTACTTTATTGCTCACACTGGAGTTGAGCTCCTTCTTTAAAAGTCATGAACTGGTGACCTAGCTAATTTGTATAAACTGTATTTATCACAGCAGGTACAGAAATACGGCAGATTTCAGCCAAAAATACTTCCTACCAAGTCAGCCTTTCTCAGCTGGTTAAGTTCCCCTGACCAAAATTCAGAGATTTTAAAAAGTATATTTCTGAAGTCTTAGAGCTGATAGACAATACATCATCTTAACAGCACTGAAGTTATGATTAGATTTCTTAACATGCTGACTATAAAAGTTAAAGCCATGGTTTAATCTCTACAGGTTGTGCAGCATTTTTTAACGTAATTTGGGAAATGTACCTAGACAATATCATTTAGGCACTGTAATACAGGTTCATACAGTTATTTATCTTTTTACCTCCCCTCTTAATGCACAGATGGCTTTTTTTATATATCATGAGGTGATCAATAGTTTATGCCCCTAGAGACCTATGGCTTCAGTACTATATAGTTCTATTTAATTTAATACATTTGTCTCTGTAGCACTCACTGAAGTAGGCAATTACTTGTAGTTAATTACTGGAAACTAGAATTTGAGCATTTCATTGGCACATGTTGTTTAAAACTTTTGTTAAAATGTGATTAAAAACAGTGTGGGGGGGAAGTGTGGGAAGCATTTCTTCATGAAGAGGGCATTGTGAGACAGTTTAATATTAAAAATAGCAAAATGCAGAATAGATTTCCAAGGGAAAAAAGTTTCATAAACTAGATTAGATTTAAAAAAAAAAAAAAGTAAAAATTTGTTCCCTTTACTTTCCTGCTCTTGACTGAGCTTTAAGTGATAGCTGTACTATGGAGTTTTATGCTAACTGGACACAAAGTGTCACTTGAAAGTGCTCATATAAACAACTAAAGAATATATCCTATGGCAGATACCATCTATTCTTAGAGGATAGGAATATATACTGTTCATATCAATGAGCTCTTGAAGAATTTCAAGTACACTACAATTGATCTAAGTTCAGTTTTTTAAACATATGACTGAATACAAATATTCAGATCACTGACTTTTCATCAGTTTAGAAAGTTGTTTGTAGAGTTGGTTAGCTCAGTTATGGATTTTTTTTTTTTTTTCAACATGAGAAGCCAGCATAGCAGATGTGTGGGCTGTACTGCACAGCTAGTTTTAACCAGCAATGTTAGTCTTGTATTTTGCAGTACTGAGTGCCCAAATATGTGCAAAGCAAAATAAAGTCCACAAACTGTCCTGAGGTTCTATCACATCTGCAAAACTAAATATACTTTATAAGAACAGAATGTCTCCCTCAGATTTTCAGCTTTAATCTCCCTCTAGAGACAAACTTTAGCAACTGATCTATGGTTCTTGTTCAGGCGAGACTGTGCTTTTTTAGATGCCTGGGCAAAGATCTCTCCAGTGAAAGGCTTCAGTTCTGCAAGGAGAGAAAGCGAGGGCATCTGAAACTTAACCTGTTCATCCTCAGTCCCTCGAGAACCATAAAAACAGAGCTTCCCTTTAAGGAAGGTGAAGTCACCTGCGTGTTCATGGAAAGTATGTAGTCTCCCCTCTCCTAGTCACCGTCCTGGTAGTAACTGTGTCCCATTAGCTCTGCTAAACCTCTCGGTGTGTTGCTATGGGCTTTTTCATGAAGTATTCCCCTGTCAGATTTGCTAGCAGACTCTACCTGATGCTTACTGACTGCCCTACAGACTCTCTGTATGTTCCCTCCTACCTGCTTCAGCAGCTAACTTGATGGTTCTTAGGAAAGTTCAGAGCTAAATCCAGCACCATCCCACCCCCAGCAAAAATTAAGTTATCAGTTCAGGTGAAAACTACCTTGTTTTGTTAATGCTAATTAAACTAAAAATTATATATAATCTAGGTAGTTTAGGCTGTGCCATTGAGTGAGTATAAACATACCAAGGCATTAAGATACCTTGGTAATGTGGTAAAAGATAGTCAGAAGTCCTAAAATGGTGACGCATGTTTAAAGAGCACTGTAATATGTTTAAAAGGCAATGAAATATGGCAGCTGTGGCCCTCATACTGCATTTGCTGAGAAAAGCTTCCATTTATTTCCAAGTTACTATTACTTTTGAAGAAGTTTTAATCATGAAAGCTGATTTGATTGGCAATGTCCACATTGAATCTTGTTGAATAAACAGTATGGCACATTTTGCTAATTAATTGGAGAAAGCGGAAGAAAAGATTAAGCAAAAGCAATCAGACTTTTTGAAAAGTCTTGGTGTAATCTTCAAAGCACCATTTAACATCAACTGTGTTTCTTTTACCAACTTGCTCATTTACTTGTAGCAAATACAATAGTAATGACTGTCAGTTAAATTTTTTTACTATTCTGGAATACAAAGTCATTGAGTAAAGTCACGTATGCTCTGCATGACTTGTAGAGGCAGTGAAGAGAATTCTTAAAGCAGAAAAGTAATTTGGCAGAGTGGCTGCTACAAACTTTTCAGTGCATGCTTGTTATTTGTGGGTCCAAAAAAACTGTTTCAACAATTATAAAGCTACAGAATACATGTTTGCATCATTTTATATAAACTGCTGTAATTCTAGCCACCGAACTGCAGATCTGCATAAAGTGTTAAAGAGGACATAAGAAAAGAAAGCTGAATGACAACCAATTTATATGCTGTTTTATTCCTGGACACCAATTTGCCCACACAACATATGTTTTGTGCTGAATTTAGAGCACACTCATGTCCATTGTGTTGCATTAGTCTAACAAAACAAAAAAATTGATCCCGATATCAAACATATATAGTTTGAGAGAAACAAAAGAGAATGGAAAGAAAAGGCAGACAAAGCTTTATTACTTGCAAGCAAAACAACAATAGCATATAGGTACTTTGAATAGCGTAATTATTGATGTGGTTCATTGGGTGTGCATAAAGACAGTAAATGCTACAGACACTGTAGCAGTGTTCTGCAGTGTAACACCTGATGCACGCCTGAAGAAATAGTTGGGGGGAACAATGAAATTCTGTATGTCTCAAACAGAAGATACTCCCGTGTTATTCTGAGGTCACATGTTGCAACAGAAAACAGTTGCTTTTTATTTATAAGAAGCTATCCCCCAGAAAGTATTTAAGAATGGGAAGACACTGAGGCAGAGCTCCACTGAGGCTCAGAAAGCTATCTGAGGTGAGGCCCTTTGCACCACACCTGTAATGTCCCACAAGTCTGATTTCAAAGACCAATGCCAGCCAAAACAAGAGTAGAGCTACAGCTAAGAGACATCTTGCTGTGTCTTTTATTTCGTCCAAATATTCCCATGGTATACTTGGCCACAGGAAGGCTTGAATAACAAAAGTTGGCAACTGAGTAGTATGCAAACTGTGAATTAAAAATGAACAGACCCAATGGATTGGTATACATAGTTCATTTAAAAAAAACCTTAAAAATCCCAGCAGTGTGTTATCACTAATATCTGAGACCAGCAGCTAAAAGTTAATCTTTCCAGAGACAGACAGCCTATGGCAGAACTTGGCCATTAGCATAGCATATTTCAGTCTAACTACAAATAAATAAGGGTTCCTACCATTAGGCTATAACTTAACTCCTTTCAACAACAGTTCAACCTGTTCCTCACTGGAATCCTATTATGCTTTTCCAGTAAGGTGTTAAGACAACAACTCAGACTTACTATTTATGGAGCTAGCGACTCTTAAAATATACTCTGAAGTAAGTGGCTATTCCTTTAATCTGTGACCTTAAAATTCAGCAAGAGTTGATGTTTTGTTGCTCTTAGGTACTGAGCTGCCCATCAATCACTGATCCCGTCTGGCTTGTGCTGTACCGTTTGCTCCCATTGCTGCTGAATATGGTGGCAGCGTATCTCAGTGGGGACATCCACCATGAATTTACCTATATCGAATTGTCTGTCACCCAGTGTCCTGCCACCAACATCCTCAGTGTGGGGCTAATAATTAAGATTATTTCTTGTTAAAACTGAAGTAGATTAAGCTGAGAAAGATTAACAGGAATGGTGAGGACAGGGAAAGAGAGCAGAAGATTAATGACGACAGCCAAAATGGAGCTCTTTCAGCCAGATAAAACCTAACAGTGACCAAAAATGGAAGAACAACAAATTCCTCTGCAAAGTTGCCTCACGTCAGACATCACAGAACAGCCCAGGGCATGACCTTCTACCCAAGACAGGGCATACCTGTGAGCTCAAAGCCTGCAGGCATACAGGGAAGCATACATGCTTTTGACTTCACATTTATCATGACACGTTGCTTCCCTCTCCTCCCAGCCTTGATTTCTGCTTCCTAACAATATAGCTGCCTTGTAACCCTTTAAAAGTGATTAGAAAAAGGGAGAGCATAAAAGTAATAAGCAGTAGTAAACATCAGGAAGCAGACCTGCTCCATTCAGGATGGAGTCACGACCTCTGTAAATGCAAAGCTATCAAACAGAACTTTCTAGATCACTTAGAAACACATCATTAGTCTTTGTCACACTGGGACTTAGCTTATTGTGGAAAAGTCATTAGTTTCTTTTCAGATTCTCTGGAGAATTTCCAAAACCTAGCCCTTGCATTTCCTCAGGTTGTTCATACATAATTTCATATTTCAGCCCTTGTTAGCCGGTACAGTATGCACCGTTCCAAGATTAAATTCATAATTACAGTAGCCTACTAAGGCAAAGCAGTCAGGTGCTCCGCCATTGTGGCTTCCACTTCTAAATGGAGTTAGACAATACCAAAATCATACTTACACCAGCCCTCCACTGAGGTTATAAAGTCTTTGGAAGGCATCTTAATTCAGGGAGCTTGTATACACAGCCTGCTCAGAACATGACAATCTAACATGTATGCTATGTGGGAGGCCATTAAGATTTCACTTCAAACATTGCATTAAAAACACCCTGACCTTTAAATGGAGTTCAGTGGTGGTATTTAGTAGTCTTCTGATAAAGTTAGTTGTTTACATCACAGCAGCTTGCTGGCTAACTCTCAAAATGAACTTCAGAAGTATCCATTGTGTATTTTCTTTCCTGAGTATCATGACTGGAACCACAGCTCTTTTAGCATTTTGTTGATGCAGTCATACTCTAGTCTATGGTTTCATTATCTTACCTTTTTGCAGGGCCAGAGTGCATACCACCTGACTCTATCCTTAGAAACCCTAAGCACAAAGCAAATGTGAACTTTGCTTAATGACACAAAAATTCAACTTTTCTTTGGTCTACCACTCACCCAGAGCTCTTCTTAACTTCTTCCTAGAAGAACGTTACCTTCCCATGGTTGGACAGCTCTATCTATATTGCATGAGCCTTTTTCCCAGGAGGCTTTACTTGTAAGGTTCCTGTCACATGGTCCTTTAGGGGGCTATAATTCCCAGACTTCCTACAAGACCCTCAGCTTTTAGGAAGGCTCTTTTCGTCCAGCCCACACCTTTTCTTTCTGATGTTTTGTTTCCAAGATAAATCTATTCTTGCAGACAAAAAAAGCACTTAATTCTCTTGTGATTGTTGTTCAACTCCAATGAAATCAGATTTAAAAAAAAATAATAAAAAATAATACTCCGGGTGAATCTTGGGTGCAAGAGGAAGATTCAGAATGTTCATGTCTCCTGATGGCTCAAATAATTTTCTCATGGCATTATTGTATGTGCCTGCCTTTAAAAGAATTTAATCATACCAAATGATCTATGAGGCTAGAGTTGGGAAAGCTAAAGAAGTTTGTTCAGTTGTGAAAAGCAAAAGATACTCGTAGTGTGGCTTTAGTAGTGATATGTCTGAGTATAAAATAATGTGCTGCTTTTCTTTTTCTTTTCCCTCTTTCAGCAAAGTTTCCGTTTGAGAAATACGTGTTCACTCAGCAAACCAAAAACAACTTTTAAAGGTTGTTCTCGGTGGAAATCACTCTATGCCCCATTACCTGCTTGAGTGAAACCAGACTAAGAACTTCTGTCATGGCAGCTTTTCTGCTGGGAGCTGTGTTGCTTATTGTTCAACCTCAGATAGTGCCTTCCAGACCGGCTATAAATTCGAAGGCTGAGACTTCTTCTCAGTCTGTTCAGAGAGAGCTTTTAAAGAAGACGTCTCAAAAAAATGACTTCAAGGAAAACATTCATTCTAATGGATCATGCCGGCAGCTGCCACAGACTATCATTATTGGAGTGAGAAAAGGTGGAACAAGAGCTTTGTTAGAGATGTTGAGTCTCCATCCAGATATTGCGGCAGCAGAAAGTGAAGTTCACTTCTTTGACTGGGAAGATCATTACAAAAATGGATTGCAGTGGTATATTAATCAAATGCCATTCTCTTATCCCCATCAGATCACCGTGGAAAAAACTCCAGCATATTTCACGTCACCTAAAGTGCCTGAAAGAGTTTATAACATGAACCAATCAATGAGACTACTCCTCATTTTAAGAGACCCAAGTGAGAGAGTACTATCAGATTACACCCAAGTGTTCTATAATCACATGCAGAAGCACAAGCCGTATCCATCCATTGAACAATTCCTGATTAAAGATGGTGAACTCAATGTGGACTACAAGGCAATAAACAGAAGCTTATACTACATTCACATGCAAAACTGGCTGAAGTATTTTCCTCTTGATCGTATCCACATTGTAGATGGGGATAAACTAATCAAAGATCCCTTCCCAGAAATAGAGAAGGTAGAGAGATTTTTGAAGTTATCGCCACAGATAAACGCTTCAAACTTTTATTTCAATAAAACTAAAGGCTTCTACTGCCTAAGGGACAGTGGTAGAGAGCGTTGTTTACATGAGTCAAAAGGACGAGCACACCCACAAGTAGATACCCGGTTACTCGAGAAACTGCATGAATATTTCCATGAACCCAACAAGAAATTTTTTGAGCTTGTGGGCAGAACATTTGACTGGCACTCATTTGTGGCAAGTTAGTGGTAAACTTCAGAACCTATGTTCCAGTGTACATTCAGAAATTTTAAAAAGGGCATTTAAGCTATAATTTATTTGTAAAATCCATAAATACTTCTGTACAGTATTAGATTCACAATTGCCATATATACTAGTTATATTTTTCTACTTGTTAAATTTGAAAGCATTTTGTATTGTTTTTCATGGTTGTTAACATTGTGTATGATGTGTCTATATGAAGAAACTAAATTATTTCACTGCAGAAGATGTTCTCTTGAGAATGCGTTGTCTTTTTAATAAATAAGAAATTCATTTCAGCAGAACCTTTCAGAATTATTTGAATACTTTGGCCTTTCTGGACTATTCTGGACTTTCTCCTCTAATTGCTAATGAATATGCTAAACTTTACATTTCCATTTTTCTTGCTTTAAAATGTGGTTTAATAATTTCTTTTTCATTTGAAAATATTGTTGTAGTTAGCAAATTGTTCCATCCTGCTTTATAAAATTATTCCCAATAAAGTGGTGGTACTTATACATGTTGGCCATGCACACCCAAAGGACAATGGAAGTCTCTGTGTAGTATGACGTATTAACTGCTGTACTTACCTTTGTATTTACTGTTATAACAAGTGCTACTCAAATTCTTTGGCAGTACAGTGCAGGTTTCATGGCAGATTTTTAAAGATTCTGTGGGGACCTGCTCATAAAATCCAGAGTTAGCTGCAGAAATACGGTCAACCTGAAAGCTTCCTACAGTCTCTGAATGTATATATGCTTCATAAAGAAGGAGAGTTGAGAGAAGAATTTAAGCAATATAGGGACATTTTCAAGGTTACTTATGACTGTTCCTACATTTTATAGCACATTTATGCTTTGCCATCACTGAAAACGAACACTTACACCAGAAGAATTAGTCGGTCTACATTCCAATAAGCGGCAACTTCATTCATATAAATATTACCACACTTGTACCCCATTTAAGGCTGTTTTCTATGAGTTGAACAGGTGCTTCGTGCAACTGAAAATTGCCCATGGACTGCTGTTCATTTAATCTCTTTCCAAGAACCATGATGCCAAGTCTTGATTAGACTTGCGTGCTGTGGGATTAACTCAAATTCCAGGAACTTTTATGGTCTTCCATCTGCTAAAAATGGAAGTTAGATGTTAGTACGTTGGGTAAAAATTACAGCTCTCCTTGTCTACAGTAGTTATGTCTTGTCAGCCATCAATTTCTGGAGTTAGAGTTAATCCTGTTTCCACACAAGGCTTGCTACGGTACTTTCATTCTGAGCTCCTAATTTTCATTTTATGATCTTGAGTTTAGCCATTGAATGTGCAGTGGCAACACCCTGTAAATTTGAACTTGTAACCAATTGTTACAATCCTTTATAAAATTCAAATGTAGTTGCATTAATTTTTTTCTGGTGAGATGGTGCAAACTTGGGCACTATGACAAGGTACTGTCTGGATGCAAATATCCCATATTATGCTGTTTGCATGAAAATTTGCAGATGCTGCCCCTCTCTCTCCTGCTCCTTGTGCACCTGCCCAAGCTGTATTCAACCTCAGAGAGGTTGGTGGTGTTTTATAAAGTAGACCTTTGACGAAAGCCTACAATGAAATGGTATTGTACTCAATAAAATATTTTCTGAATTGCATCTTTCCTTTCTCTTTTGTTCATCAGTTTCTAGTTTGGAAGACCAGAATTTGGGACTCAACTCCAGTTCAGATTGCAGTTAAATGTTACTTAAGACTTTAGCTGTAGCCTAGCGGATTGATTGGAAAGCAGTTGTTTGCTGCTGGGTTGTGCCTGCGTGGTCCATTGCTGACCCAGAATATACAACAAGGAGGGAAAGTTTCCGGTGGCAATAATGTCACATCTTACGAGGCAGATGCCAAAAATAGCAGGATTATAGTACCATCATGCTCCTATTAAAGTTTTACAAAAGAGAAAATTGGGGGAGGGGGGTTGTAAGGTGGGACAGTATTTTTTTGTATGCTCATTATTATCCCATTTCCTTGCTAATGTGATCTCTGGCAGGAGCCATCTGGACCTAAGAGATTTTGGCCAGATGAAAGGCTTCCCACCTTAGTATAGTCCCATCTTCACTAGTGCCTTCCCACAGTCTCAGACTAAGCTCACCACATTCACCAGCTTTTTGCTGGGAAAGGAAAAATACTACCAGGGTATGTGACTAGGAGCCAGAGGAAGGCAGGGTTGCATCAAGTTCACCTGCAGCAGGTCATATAGGGCATAAGTGTTGAATTGTGAATGCCAGAGCAATATTAACACCCAATGCTGGTACTGAGAATACTTTTAGATGTATAATGTTCCTTGATACCAGTATCTTGCCTGTCACTAAGCAGGACACATACACATGTTCCCCCCTGCCCAATACAGCTTGTCTCTGCAGAAAGAGAAGTAGAGCATGAACCATTGGGTCACTATTACTGTGTTAGTGCTAGGACCTCCTAGCATGTTCTCTGTAGGATCAGGAGGTGAAGTGACTACTTCAGGGGAATATCCTGAAGCAGCAGCTCACATGACTTATGCCCTAGACCCTAAGTTCAAAGGGGTCTACAGACAGTATGTCATACTGAACGTTTACACCTTGTGCAGGGGTGGCATGATTGTATAATATCTTATCCTGGAGGTGCACAGCTAGCTGTGTGGTAGCTATGATGGTGATGAACAACAAATCACACCCACACTAATAATAATGGTAATATTTACCTGCCATAGATCCCCTAAGTTCAAGAGTTACAATACTTAAAACTAGGATTCCAAGTGTGAATTTTCAGTTTAACATGAGCAACATTCACTTTCCACACATGCATTAATGTATTTAAATATATTTGCTAGACTATTTCTAAAGAAGTGCTAAACAACAAAAGCCAAGAGAAGAAAGTAAAGAGAGAATGAAAGAAAGAGGCTGAAGCACATTCTGATTGGGACTGTAGAAACACTAACAGTGAGCTTTGAAGTCATGCTATATCTATTCATAAAAGAAAAAAAAAAAAAATCCCTGAAAATACCTTTCCAGTGTTATGCAACACAGGTATTTATTTCTGTAAAAGTCTACCATCTCAAGTTTAAAGTACAACCACTTGTGTGTTGCTCCAAAGGCCTGTTTCCTCAGGGCAGCTAGCCAAGTCTGTAATCACTCTTGCAAATATAAAACAAATAAAACACTTTATTCAAAGCCTACCACTCCCCTTGAGCACAAGAAAAAAACGTCAATCAAGTCATTAATCAGGGTGGCACTGCAGGACTAAGTCTTGCCCTTTGCTTCACTACACAGACTAGTGTGAGTCTTTGAAAGCCAGATATTGTACCTGCAGAGGACAAAGTTTAAACTGTAATGATTATCCCATGAATACTGCTGAAAGAGTATGGAAAGGGAAAGAAGTCTCCTAGGAAAAAAACCCAGAAGTTATTACTTCGTCAAGAATACTGCTACATCTACTGTTGGTGCTGTATGACCCTTTTACATGTGCTTTACTGTTCCTTGTGCCTTTCGGATATTGTAGGTGAACTGCTTGAATATATCAACGTTGTTTTGGAATGTCTCAGAAAAAAATCCATCCTTTTTTTAATCTTGCTTGAGCCTATTTGCATGGGGAATATGGTAGTGCTACACTCATTGATGAGTGTGTGAGACTTACCAACACAGAATACTTTAGATGAAAACTTTGTTACTTTGCGGCTCAAAGATGATCATTTCTTGTTTCCTTATCTACATGCATTTTCAGAACCAGTTTCTGCAGAAAGCCAGGATTCTCTATTCCCTGTTGTCATCCACACAGATTTCAAATCTCTAAAGAGAAATAAGATGGGGTAAGGCATATTTCCATGTATCTTTCTTCTGCTTTATCTAGTATGGCTGACCAGACATTTAAGAAAGCTCACACATGGACGCAAGTAAGAGTCTGTACATCAAAAGTACTTCTCAGAGGAATATCCCTTCTCCTTTCTCTTTTTCAAAGTCTGTGACTTGAAAGTCCAGCTCACATTGTGAATGAAATTTTGCAGAAGTATATTAGTAATGTTCTCTAATATAGTAAAATACAGTAATAAAGTAACAAAAGGTACAATAAGGCAAAAGTATTAAATTAAACTAACATATGTCAACGAAGTGTGTTGAACTTGCTACTAGGTATATACCAGCTGAAATAGTTGCAAGTATGCGCCCTACAGCTGTAACATTATTCTTTTCTCATTCTTAACCCAGTAACTTTTATTTATATGATTCTGCCTCAAGTGCCCAGTTATGCTGGAAACTTTGTATGTTCAATGTTAATAATGCCTTCATTTTTGCAATTGCATTGGAAAGGCCAGTTACAGATGGAAGCCATGCAAATACCTTACGAATGAAAAAAACTTTTATTAATATTTTGCTTACCAAAATTAAAAAGAAATAGCATTTATGTCTCCTAGAATATTAAGGAAAGGAGAGCAGTACTCTCTTTTCTTGCAACAATAACCCATCTACAGTAAATTTTCTACTTAACTACCACACAACAGTTGATGCAGTTTTTAAGTTAATAGCGCAATAAAGTCAACAGTGATGCTGCAGATTTTAAATGCCTTCTGGGATACATAAAATATGCAAGTCAGGGTGGGGAGCAGCTGGATACATAGGAACAGCTGGTCTTGTTGGTCTGAGAACACTTTTTTAAATGATAAGGGATGTGAAATTTTTGGCTTGGATATCACTTTGTGTTGTCTATGAAAGCAGTGTCTTCAGTTAACTTCCAAGTCAATAATCCTATCATAATGATATCATCTTTTTACTTGCTATTGACATTATTCTCTGCCAAAACACAGTTTAAGAGCCAAACCCCAAACAGCAGGTGCATGAGGGATCCCTTAGTATAAAAAAAATAGTCATACAACTCAGATACATAGCTTTAATTATGAAGGCACACTGGCTTGAACAAAGGACTGTTCTGAAGTGAATGGCAAAATTCTTCTTTGCTTTATTTGGATGAGGGTTACAGGAACAGGAACATATGTGCATTCACAGCACAGCAGAACAACTAACATGCCCTCCTCTCCTTGGTTTTCAATCAATCAGTCAGCAGCATTTCTACAATAATGATCAGGCCAGCTTCCAGGACTCAACACAGTTCAGTCCAGATAACAGTTACAAAAGGAAGAGTTCTTACAGTATTTCTTACACCAGACAGACTTCTCAGGGCATCTGAAATTTGTGAAATTCCTCTTTCCTCTCCAGTATGCTTCTGTATCACATCTGTCCTATAATTAACTATTATATTATCACTCTGTAAGAAAATAGATCCATGATCTGATGGTATTTTTATAGAATACTGTTCAAAAGAATGGGAAAGCACAACATTAGGGGGGTCCAAAACATACTTTGTGTATGTTTGCTCCATATATTTTAAACTTTAATTGAATAAAATTCAGCTTATTTGGTGTCGAGGTTTAACCCCAGCCAGCAACTAAGCACCACGCAGCCATTCACTCACTTCCCCCTGCCCCCTCAGTGGGATGGGGGAGAGAATCAGGAAAAAAAGTAGAACTCACAGGTTGAGATAAGAACAGTTTAATAGAAACAGTTTAATAGAATAGAAAGGAAGAAAATAATAATTATTATAATAACAATAATAAAAGGACAATAATAAAAGAATTGGAATATACAAAATAAGTGATGCACAATGCAATTGCTCACCACTTGTTGACCGATGCCCGGTTAGCTCCCGAGCAGCGATCCCCCCCAGCCCCACTCCCCCCAGTTTATATACTGGGCATGACGTCACATGGTATGGAATACCCCTTTGGCCAGTTTGGGTCAGGTGCCCTGGCTGTGTCCTGTGCCAACTTCTTGTGCCCCTCCAGCCTTCTTGCTGGCTGGGCATGAGAAGCTGAAAAATCCTTGGCTTAGTCTAAACACTACTTAGCAATAACTGAAAACATCACTGTGTTATCAACGTTCTTCTCATACTGAATGCAAAACATAACACTATACCAGCTACTAGAAAGAAAAGTAACTCTATCCCAGCTGAAACCAGGACATTTGGTTTGTGTCATTGCATGACAGGAGGAACTACTGTCATGCCATCACATGCGAGTAGTTGTCTAATGCATTTGCTAAATAGAAATATATAATCAAAGGAACATATTTTCCTTGTTGCTAGAGTAGCAGTTATGTTATTGGCAATATTATGAGACTTTTACCCATACTACATACCATAGCAGGATTTCTTTTGAAGTAATGGAAATAGTCTGAGAACCATTCTCTTGATCCATGTAGGAATGGAGTCTTTTTTTCCCCTTGTGACTTTGTGTAAAGTACAAAAAGCAGGAATGCAAGTTATGTTATATAGTCAGTTAACAAAAGTTTACTGAAATGTAGCTAAACCAAAGGTAATATAAGTGTGCATGTGCTGGAAGAAAAGGAATTGGAACCATACCATATCTTGTTTATTTTAGTGTCTTACCATTTTCTTGCCTGAACATGTGTGTTCCTGTGCAAGGGGAATAATAGAGGGGAAAAAAGGACACACTCTGCAGAAACAGAGCACCTAGTCTGTTTTGACTGTCATACTGGCTGGGACCAGGGCTAGGCAGCCACATGAATAGACAAGGACACTGGAAGTGGATACTAAGGGAACACTGGATACAGGGGAACTTCTTATCATAGCCTCATTCCATGTGTTCACATCCTTACATATGATGAACAAGCACTCTTAGGAGAAACATCTTGCTTGTCTGTGACACCCAAACAGAGAAAAGGCATCCAAATCCATTTGAGTATCAGTCGATTCCCATGCCTTAAGGCCTTTTTTAAAAGTCAGTGCAGTATAATGCAATTAGACTTATAATTCACCTAAGTGTCTAATCTTCCCCTTTTTTGTTTTTAAATTTGTATTAAGTTTTCCATCTGCTACAAATAAAAGGGTTTGATGAATAAATGATTTACAGCCTGCAGGAGGAGAAGAGTTCATATTAAACATTTTGCAGACAGGAGACTTGCAAAAGAGGATATTTTCTCATAGAAAAAAAGAGCATCTGTGGACCAGTTGGTTTCTTGCTGACGAAGCCAACTGGATATGATACTACTTTTGGCAGCTTCCTTATTCTTGTGTGGGCTTCAGTTATATGAATTCCTGTCCTGGTTTCAGCTGGAATAAAGTTAATTTTCTTCCTAGTAGTTGGTATAGTGTTATATTTTGGATTTAGGATGAGAATAATGTTGATAACACACTGATGTTTTAGTTGTGCTAAGCAGTGTTTATATCAAGTCAAGGACTTTTCAGCTTCTCATACTGCCCTGCCAGCAGAGGCTGGGCATGCCCAAGAAGCTGGGAGGAGACACAGCCAGGACAGCTGACCCAAACTGGCCAAAGCAGTATTCCATACTATATTATGTCATGCCCAGTATATAAACTGGCGGGATTTGGCCAGGGGACCCCATGGCTTGGGGACTGGCTGGGCACCAGTCAGCAGGTGGTGAGCAATTGGATTGTGCATCACTTGTTTTGTATATTCTTTTTTTTTCCCCCCTTCCTTTCTGTCCTATTGAGCTGTCTTTATCTCAACCCACAAGTTTTAATTATTTTTTTTTAATTCCCTCCCCCATCCCACTGAGGGGGAGGGGAGTGAGCAAGCAGCTGCGTGGTGCTTAGTTGCTGGCTGGGGTTAAAACATGACAATTCCATAAGATATTTATTATTGAATATAGCTACATATTGAATATCATGCATATGAAGTTTTATGATGTTGGCATTAGTCTTCTAAGTTAATTATTTAACATCAAATGATGTTAAAATCCTAGTGCCGTTTTTTCATACTTAATAAACTTGAGTCAGCTAATGCTCAGACACTCATAAACTGAAAAGAAAATAATGTAAAAGTTGAACTGCCTCAAATGCTCCTTTCTGTGACTCATACAAGAACTTTTCTTCTGCAGCCTTATGGAAGAAAGTTAAATTTCAAGCATGGTAAATAAAGGAAAGGATTTAATATCCCTTACAAATAGGGCAATGCATGAAAAATGGATTTTAGCAAGTGAATTAACTGCTCATGAAGTTGAACAGGGATTGACAGCTCAGGGAAGTGAAAAGGAAAGCCTTTCCTGTTCTCAGAGCAAGGGTAAGATGGGTGTCACAGCCTCTGTGGGGACTGCAGAGTTCTGGTATGTTCCCTCCACCTTATCACAAGCATGAGAGTTTTACTGTCTCTCATCTGTCACCAAAAGATGCTTTTTCTTCTCCTGTGCCCCAGGTTACTAGCCTTGAATTGGTCTGTTTAGCTGTGAGTATACTGGAAATAACAATTTAAACATAAAGGAGAAAGTGGCTTAGTAGAATCAGCTCTCTTCTCCACCTACATAACTGCTTGCCTTATAAACAGTTATGCTGAACCAGCTGGAAGGACAATGTGCCCAGTGCAGACAGCAGGAATACATTACACTGATATTGCTGCTAAACTCTTCATTACCTTATTCAGGAGACAGCTTTGGCACTGTTCCTGCTAACCAAAGGACCTCAGCTCTTTAAAATTGCAGCCATTTCTTTGGCAGACAGGCCATCACCTCTTGTGTTTGATTGTCTAGTAATAACGACTTGCTGGGGGATTATGCCCCTAAATTTCTTTTTCCCCAAACCAGTGATTTAGAATGTCATTTCAGCAGATACAAGCCACGACTGAACACTCAGAGACACTGCTTCATCTGGCCAAAGCTGGTCAGAGCTGTGCCAGAACAGGAGTGGATTCAGCTGAAAAAGAACCCAAACAAAAACTATTTTTTCAGCTGCATCAGGTCCCTGGTTCAGGTCATCATGCAGTTCTGCAAACACAAGCAACCCTGAGCAGACCTGCGTGTGAGACAGCCTTTCATTCCAACACTGCCACCAAAAATTAGCCAATTAAACTACAGAAGTCTTCAGGTATTACAGCACCTTGAGACACTCCTGCCCTCTATTTGTACTGCCTTAGGACTGGTACAACTTTGTAGGCAGTTATCCTGTGAATCGGATCAGGGAACCGATGGGGTTTTTCATACATTTGCTTTAAAGCACTGGTCATGCAGAGACAACTAGAGAAGTGGTATGCTGTGGCCATTGTGGGGGTTGATACGAATTTTGCCACTGAATGCTTTGTGCTGTGACACCGCAGCACTGGTGTGTACAATGCAGCATGACCTGTCTTCACTCTTTCAACCTTCTAGTTCAGACCAACCTGTGAATTGACAAATGTTCTTGATAAAAATATTTAAATGCAATGAATGCCCAGAGGTCATTTGTACCTCTTGACTGATGTTAGACATAATAGTATTCAAGCAGTTTAGGTGAGGAGGAGTGGGTGGTAAATAACCCCCAAACCTGTCTGTGAGGACACTGCAACAGTGAAAGTGCAGAATTCCTCACAGCTCTCAAAATGTTCATCTCTCAATATTTACTTTCCATTCAATCCTTAACTTTCTTTGTTGACAGACTTTGTCTGTCAACAAAGGGTAGAGGGTCTACGATAATTCTTGTTTCTGAAGGAGACACCTTTAGTACCACCCTTAGCCTATTTCACAAGGGATCTGTGCCACAGCTTCATATTTGTAGTTAAATATGTGATGGGTGCAATCAACCCAAAAAAGAATGACCAAAAAATCTTTCCTAATCTAAAAGGATATACAATTCTTGATCATGTTTAACCAAAATTTTAAGAACTGGGTAAATCTTTTTCTAATAAGCATTACTGTTTACCTCGTTCTTCTCTCAGATACATTGATTAAAGCTAGTGCCCTCCATACAATCATCTGAGGAAAAGGAGACAATACTATAGGTCCACAGACACAAACTATAGTATGCAATCATATCTCCTGAAGTACTAAGAGAGCAGGAAGGCTACTTTTCCTCTTGCTGGTGAACATGTAGCTTCTACTATATTTAATGTCAAGCTTGCTTTATACCTCTGAGAGGAGGATTCTACTTCGAATATTTTAAATACCATCAATAACCCTTAGAATATTTTAAATACTATCAATAACCCTAATAAATTTCCCTTTCTTATCTGTAAAATCAATTTCTGAAAACTTGTTCTTAACTTGGCAACTGGGGAATGTACCTAAAAAACTCTATAGACAAATGTATCATCTGTACAACTCTGGTTTCTGCTACAGAGTGATACTGACAGTTCTCCTACAAAACTGGTAGAGTCAGTGGATTCAGTGTTAAAGTCAGAAATTCCCAGTCTCACTGAAGTCACCATAATGGAATAACACCTAGGTGCTCAAGTCAATTCCTCTATGTCCCATCAGTGGCATACATCACTCAAGTGTTCTAAGGAATCAGGTTTGCTTTTATGCATTATTCAGTTAATGGCTACATTCAGCACATTTGTTTTTTAAATACAGTATACTAATTTCTCATGCTATGGCAGATATGTCATTACTTGACTAAACATCTTTCAAAGTAACAGTGTCACAATAACTACCATGAAATAGCTACAGTTCAGTGATAATAATTTATACTTACACAATTCCTTCCAAGTATTTTATAAGACCCTTGAAATGCAACCAGTGTTACAGTGGAGAATGACATTCAAGTTGTGTTTAAAAAAGTCATACAAAAAGGCAGACAAGTCAGTGTTTTTGAGGAAATCAAATGCAAACTTCTATCCTTAATGAGGACGGTGAAAACTTTAATGTGTAGGTAAAACAGGAACTTATTTTTAAGCAAATCCACCAGACCCCTAGATGGTAAACCACGCAGTATCAATTTACCTTGCTCTGAAAATGGAAATGCTGAGGAATGAATCAATGGTCCAAAAAAGAAAGAAAAAGTATTTTAAATCAATGCCTTTCAACAGTATATTCAGCCAGAAATAGATACATTGTAAATTTGCCTAGTGAGAAGTTGGTAGGTAAAAGGCATATTTTTAAAGGTATTTATGTATCTGGAAATGAGGAAAGGTAACCATTGGGATTTTCAAAAGTACCTTTGTAAGTACCAGATTCTTCGTATTGGCTTGAATACTGTGGCTCTGCTAACCTCTTGAAGGCTTTGTGAATATTGTTATAGGGAAATGGACTCTACCTTCTGAAAAAAAAAAAAAATCAAACAAAAACATGAAGTCCACAACTGGAGAAAAAATGCTACATATTAAATATCTACAAACTGAAGTGATGAAAATAAAATCTAATCTTTAAAGACGCCTAACACTTAAAGGAAGATCATTTCAGTGTAGAGAGTATCATTTTCCTGTCTATGCCATCTCCAGTGATAAGTTTGCCATCTCCAGTGATAAGCTCTCTGTAGCTTAGCTGAACCTTTTCTGAAGTCTTGCTTTCTCCTTAGGCAAAAGTTAAAAGGAAAACCAACCAGAGGGCAGGGGGACCTCCCTCAGCTCTACTTTCTATGGAACAATTGCAATGATATCACAGGAATTTAGCATTGTAGGAAGTGAAAGGAAGAAACCCAAATCACCAAATAAAATACAAAGACATTAGACATACACTAGACTTTTCTAGATGGTAAACCAAACTCTCAACTTATTTAAATCAACAGAGGTTCATTAAAGCCAATACATTTTGTTATCATACACTTTTCATCATTGGAAAGGGGATTTTAAGAAAACAAAAATTATCTGTAGTTGTTCCATAGTCCCTCTGCACTTCTGAAATGGTGTAAAGGACATTAAAATGAGACTAAAGTCCTCCCTCCCTGGTCCCAGAAAAGAATAACAAGGTTATTTAGCCATCCTTCTCAAACTAGCCAAACTGGATGACAGCAAAAAAAAGTCTTTATAATTCCATAGCAGAGTTGGGTAGAGCCAGATATCTTTCAAAGAACAAGAAATTATGTAGAAATTAGCTAGACTCCAAGTGTTCATGAAAACAACTCATGTCTCATAAAATCCCTTCCACCCAAATAAGCACATTTCAGGTTTTAGTTACTGCTTGTCAATCCAATGCATGCTATGTAAACTTGCCTTGCACAGATTTGACTTGCTCACTCTTTTACAGAGCTAATTTAAAACCATGCCTGCTCTACAAATTTTCCAGCAGGACAGTCAATAATCTGCTAACTTGATATGTCATTTTACAATTTATCACAAAAAAGACAATGAAGTTAAATGCAGCAGAAGGATGCAGACAGTCCCCGTAGTTATGGTTCATTGATAGTGTGTTCTGCAGCCCAAACTAAAGATTTGTAGTGGATCAAGTTATTTTTCTTTTGTATCCCTAGAAAAGTCTACTAAATTACCCATATTTTGACACCTGTAACTCAAGCATAAGGGAGAGACAGCTAATGAATGAAAACAGATTTTTCTTCAGGCTTTCCTGGAGCTTGTCTATCACTAAAGAAGTTACCAGGGGTTTTTTGCCTTTTCTAGTATATTAAGTGAATGTCTCATGCAAAGGAAAGGCCAGTTTCCTTCTCTCCATTTCACACTTCAAAACAAAACAAAAAGAATATGCAGGAGTTGTTACTGAGGCAAATGTCAATTTGCTCATGCAGGCAAGCAATTCAGCAATAGGACAAAGCAGACAACTGCAGGTTGGTTTATGAGACATGGACCATAAGAACAGTCATCATTCCTTTGAAAGGCACCTATTAATCATCTCCTAACAACTTTTTAGCCTCCATGGACAATCTCTGAGAAAAAGCAATGACTTCTAATCTGACTGTCCAGGTTAAAATGCTAGTTTGAAAAGCAAAAGCAACCACAGCCACTGCTCTTTATTGAATGAAATGTGTCTGAAGGATCATGCTGATCTGATAAGAGAGGTCTCTCACATGATGGACACGGTGAACAGAGAAAGACTTTCATAAGCTGCAGAGCAAGGCCATGACTATGCTCAGATGCCAGCTGTAGTTTAGGTAAGAGGACACAGAAGCGTGGAGCTGCTAAGCATTTTAGGTCTTTTTTTCTTATTATATAATTCATATAGATGTTCATGGAAGAAAGAGAACCAGCTCTGTCTATAGCATCCCCAGGAATACTGTGGAACCTCTAACTATTTTCCCTCAGTTTGGTCTAGATGAAGAGGTGTCCTCAAAAGGGCTCTCTCCTGACACATGGTGATACCATCAAATGTAGGTTAGCTCAAGGGGAAAAGGTGAAAGTTAACACAAACTTCAGAACTGGTCATCAGTAGCTATGCCACAACAAACTGACATTTTAATTCATTCCTTTCATGAGATAGCTTTATTTACTGCATACCTCAATAGATGTTTTCTCTCAAAATCATGGGGATATGGTCTCACTGAGTTGTGCTTTTCTTACTGAGTGTCTGCTGAGGCCACTTGTCTTGATTGTCAACTGGGAAAAAAAATGATTCAGGAAAGCAAAATGGAACTTTAGGTGAACCTTGATGTAAGGACAAAAGGGGCTATACCGCCCTGCTTCTGCCTGCTTCTGTAGAAATCAAGAAGAGAAGAAAATAGCAGGCAGGAAGAAAATGGTGCTGCAGCAGTGAGGTCAATGATTATTTTTATTAGATCTACAGGTTTAGCTAAGTTAAGCTAAAGACAGCACTATATTCTTTTCTAAAAAAGCCAACAAAGAAAGCAAACAGATATGTAAAATATAGAAATATAAAATCTTTTAAAATAAAATAATAAACTGCTGAAAGGATCAAACTTTTCAATATTTTTGAAGTGCTTATATTGATATTTCATTTGCGGGAGGTAACAATGTCCCTTTAAAACATTGAGAGTAATTGAACAGATCTGGCTGTAGATTGTTTGCTGTTCTGAGGATTAAATATAGGAAATGTAAGTCACCATTCTATAGTTAATGGTCCCATAAAATAAACAAAGTCTTATTCTGCTTGATTTTTGTGGGTCAGTATCAGAATGAAAATTAATTTTTCACCTATATAAACCGGCATCAAATCATTTAAAAGCTTATACACTTGCTAGCAAGATGTACCTCGTGTCTTCTTACAAAAAGAAGTAAGCAATGCAACGTGTCATACCTTTTTCAGTACTGTTTGCAAAAATTATGTTCCATTGCTGTTCTCCCTGATTGGCTGTAAAAAACCTGTACAGGGTTTAAACGTCCAAAAGTCCTTGACAACATTACTTCAGATGCCCAGGTGATGTATAACAAAAATCTTTACAGCTTTACTTGCAAAACCAGTCATGCAATGCTGAATTTTTTTGTGCTATACTTTCTGCTAAGTGTAATTTAGAACATGCTTGCATTAATGTTGTCAGGCAAGATTCCAAAATGGAATAAAAAACCTACAGGTAACTCACCATCATTCTTTAAAATTGCATGAGTACTTAAGTATGAAATCAGATTGGGATTCTGGAAAGGAGACATAATAGGATTTCCCCTAAGGGTCCCTATGAAGATGTTTTGGGAAGCAAACAGCTTTTCTCCAGGTCTTGTAAATTAGACCCCTTAAATCATATCATTCTAACATTTATCACTACTCCAATTTGCCCCCAACTCCCAATGCCTTTCAAATCAGTGATTTTTGAAGCGGTATAACTGGAGTTAAAAAGCCCAGATGAGCTGCTTGCTAGAGATATAAAAGGGTCTCCACTCAAATGCTAAAACTCATATTTAATGGTTGATCTATTCTGAATTCCTCAAATATTCTAGAGTTTGCCTATAATGCCTACAGTTTCAAGGACACTGAAATTATTTTGAAGAACAAAGAGACTAGGGTAGCACATATTAAGCAAAATGAATATTGGCTTAGTAGAGTTAATATAACCTATTTTATTCTGACTATACTTTTCTGAATGTAGCAGCCTGGTTCAACATCTATTGCCCCTTCAACTCTTGTTCTACCCAAAATTAAGGGAGCCAAAAAAAGCCACAAATGTTCACCTCAAGGCATTTGCACCTTCTAGAAGCTGATCAGCAATAGATGTAATACAATACTATTAATACACTGTAAACAGAGTTCAAAGTTAATCCTTTATGCACTTGTGAATCCAAAGCAGCAAAGGATGCAGAGGAATAGCTTTGCAAGAAACCCTCTTTTACTGGATAAAGAATAGATAAAAAATAAAATTAATAGAGAATAGATAACAAAGGTTAAATGATGTAATGTTTTAGTTTTCTGTTACCCAACATGGATAACATCTGTACAAGGTCTCTCTGGATAAAACAGACACAATCTAAATTGTCTATAATCATCTTGCCAGTCCTGAGTCTACCTTTTTTGAGTCTGAACCCTAGAAGAATCCAGATTTATACGTATTTTTTTAAATGTAATGCTAGAGAAGCAATTATGAACATCAGTGTTATAGCTAATAGATATCTGAAACTCTCTTTTGGATCTTCCTGAATATACATCAAAGTTGCTAGACCTTAATTCCATCTCTCTTGGGTGGGATTCCACAGCTTAACCTCTCCCAGGCTTGATCTGAGTCACAATAAGACGTTTGTCATGGCTATTTTCTCAAACATATCTACAGATTTATAGCTATATGATGACACAGTGATCACACCTGCAAAACAAGAAGCAAAGCATGAGTTCTTGAAAGGTAGGAACATCTACAGAACTTTGTGAAAGCTTTGATTTTCCCCTGAACTGAGCTAACCTCATTCCTGGAGGTAAAGCAAAACAAAACCAAGAAAAACCCAACACCCCACTCAGATCACCATACATGATGTTTCCCCATGTCTCTTGCAGTCTGACTGTCAGCTTTCCATTGATTTATCCCTCATAGCCTTTCCTAATCTATTCATGCCCCCTCCTCTTTTCTAAAGTCTTTGAAGTTTCAGATCTCTGCTGAACCCAGGCATAGCCCTAGGAAGAGTACCCCATTCCAGCCTACACAGAGCCAGTTTGTGTCCCAATAGCCCAGCAGCCACTCATATCTAAAATTCTTTGAAGTTATATACCTTAGGCTGCCTTATCTGTGTCATTGTTCTACCTTCTTACTCACTTTTTAACAACCTTGTTCCCATTTCCCGTGATTTAACTCTATGCATTCAGGTTGGCAAAAGAACAAAACTGAACTGAGAAAGAGTCATAGATAGTCAACACTAGATTCATAACAAATTCTCAACATATATATTCCCAGCTTTATAGCTTGCATAGAAGAAAATGCATTCTGTAAATGGCAATTAATATTTTTTTTTTCAATTCTAAGTAGTTACTTAAATTGTAATCCAATGGAGCAGAGCAACATTGATTTTAAATACAAGATGCTTCGTGACTCAAATTCATTGACACCAATAAGATGCTTACAGCACTAAGAATATTTTCTGGAAGATGTGAAAAGCCAGGCCTACTTAGGATGTAGATGCTTACCTCGCTTCCCTGAATGGAACTCACACCAGAATCTGGGCCCCTACATTTCCTGTCTAAGGCACAAGAAGACTTAGATCTCTCTAGAAGGGCTCTCCTGCACTGTTAATAGAAAGTTGTTTAGAGCAGCCACCAGAAAACACTGCACTATGGAGTGCTCACTTCTGTGACTCTGGGGATGCTCCTTCCAGCTCTCCTGCAAGCAGGGTCCAGCATCTCCTCCTGAAGACAAGGGCATACCTTTCACACAACTGAACAGGACTTGTTTTCTCTTAGAACAAAGCTGTGCTGTGGTGGTGGTGCTATGAATACCAGCAGGCAGCATTCATTTCATACAGCTTTAAATGGCTCTGACTGAGCTAATTAAGTCAGGGTCCCTCTCCAGCCGATGGAAAGAAGGAAATGTGTGGAGGGGTTAGCTGACCTGACATTCTTTAGACATTTATTCTTGGATAAGACGAATCACATCCTGAATGTGCTATCCATTTACTGCTAAAGTAGTTGAGCTAGTTTCCACCTCAAAAGTAGGCACCTAGAGTTCAATTAAACTAACGCTCCTCTCCCCCACCTCCCAGTGACTAGCATACTTTGTGAAGAAGTAGAGGACCCTCTCTAGCCTGAGTGGGTTCAAAACCCTACATTACTTCTCCAGATAGAGAGCCCTTATCAGAAGGCTGTGTGCACCCCATTCCTCTGACAGAAGCTGCACTGTCGTGTAGAAAAGCACGCAATGCACAGGCCAGTCATCTGAAAGACTCTAGGGAAAGTAGGTTTGTACTACACTCTGATCTAAGCGTTTGCTTTTCTTTTGTTTCTCTTGTTCCTTCCCTCCTCCCCACCCCCACCACTGCCCCTTACGGAATAGCCCTAGAATCAAAAATCAAACCCAGGACTCCTTTTCTCTTAAGTAAGCATCACCTTCCAGGTAAGTGTATTAGCCCCAAGCCTGTAAAATAAAAGATGGTCAGACTGCCAACAGTTCTCCAGCAGCTCGTTATTTAAGAAAAATAGCTAGAAAGCAATGCTGACAGGGACCCAGTTCAGTAGCTCTGTGCTGGAATGACATTCAGCAAGAAGTTCCTCCTCCTCTGCTAAGCCAAAGACTTTGGCATTACTCTGCTTCACTTCTGACTTCCCAGAGTAGGTGGGAACTAGCTTGTCCATTCTGGGCCTGCACAAATGACAGGACTTTATGAATCGCACCCGAGGAACTACCAAGTGATGAGAAAACATCTAAATGCCTCTTGGTTTAAGCAGCTATTGTGTGAGCAGAATTTGGATCACAATTTAGATTTAGGTGTCAGATTCCTGTCCAGAGCCCATTTTAGATGACTGAGACTTTTTTTCCTAATGTTTCCTAATGACAAACCAATATTTCAAATTAAAGATGAAAAGTTTTTAAAAGCCTGATTAACTATAAAATTACAGTCTATACATCCTTTAGGATAAGTTTTCTAGTAAATCTCTTCAGACAATGCCTCTAGCTTAATTTATATAAAACTATCATCTGAAAATGGTGGGGCTTGGTGTGCAGCAATCAAATTATTAAACAGAGATATTTTCACCTATTTGTTTTATTAGCATTTTGATTATAGAACTGTAAAAGGAGCTGAAAGTTATCTGAAATAGCACTGTTAAAACCAAAATTTGGATCAGATTTTCAACAAACTTATTAAGGTGCAAGCATCAAGCAAATTTGGGTCATGCAGTAAATTTTGGTGAGAAACTCATCAGAAGTTTACTGTATGATTTCAATATGGCAATCTACACTAGTAAGAAAGTAAGATTAATTCTCACTTTGATATTTAGCCTAACCAAATTTGGGGAGGAAAAAAATCACAATGTGACCAAACATAAAACTCAATACACATAAAGGAGGGAAGCCCAATTTCTAATCTCTGGGGAAAAATCAGTTAGGCATTGCCTAAGAAGTTATTTGGCAGAACTGTTTTCAATTTATTTTTTGTCCAAAATGAAAAAACTCCACAGACTTTGTTTACATACCTCCATTGGCCATGCTTCACAAGTAAATGAGACTGGTAAAAGTCTTATGTCTGCCAAGAAAGAACCCCCCCTTGATTATTGGCATTTCAATGCAATTACAGAATTCAGGTTTAAAAATTAGACTGAATGATAAAAAGCACATTCTTCATAAATATTTAACCTTCTTCAGTATGACAGTAATTATAGTGTGGAGCTCAGTAGCTGCATATTCCATTTAAAAGATCTGTCATGCCTTCCATTCGAAATGCTTCTTTTCAAAGATTTGCAATACCAAGATAAAAAGAAAACTCCCCCAAGGTAGAAACTTGGAATAAAGTCTCAGCTTCAAAAAATTATTATTAATGGTAGATTCTGAGGATGAGAGAGACTGTTTGAAATACAGTGAGATTTTACAAGCACTGCTTTCTTTTCCTGAGCAAAATATTTAATAACATTGGATAGTCATTGAATTTTTACATTCTAAACATATCTGGAAAACCTGCAAAATATTTTCAAAATGAAAACACTGATTTTCATGAAAAAAATTTTGTTTTGAAATGTCCTTTGTTCCTACTGATAACATTTCATCATTTAAAAAATACTTGAAGTAAAGATAAAGTATTTGGTGTTGAACACAATTGTTTTAGATCAAATGAAATGTTTCTTTTCCAGAAATTCCAGATAACTAAAAAAACTATTATTCAATCAGTTTTACATAGTTGTAACTACATTTTGATAGGTAAAACCATGGTTTCATATTATGGAAAGCTAGTGAATAACTTTGAAGAAGGTTTTGATAATGCTTAACTCAAAATTCTAAGCTGTTTAACTAGGGGAAGCTAATTCATCCATTTGAAGTCTGATGGTCTGGGAGTGGGGATAAGGTGGGAAGAGGGAAAGTGCTAAACCTCAGCTATGCTCATTAGTTAAGTGAAGATAACAAGTCTTGTCAGGAGAGGGTGATATTTGGGGCTGTGCTGGCACCCAGGCATTTGACCTTGGTTTTCACTTGCGATAGAAGCAGGATGTGTAAGTGTCTTGCCAGGGCAGAGTCTTGTTTTGCTGCTCAGCAGTTGCAGTCAGAACACCTTAGGAACAATCCAGACTTCCCCCTTTCTTGCAAGGAGAGAGCAGGAGCAGCTCCTAGGAGCTATTTTCCCATTCTCTGCCCACACAGTGTGGATAAGAAACTAGGCTAGTTTGTGTGGGGGCAGTTGGGGGGAGGAGGTAAATAAAGACACATATGTTTACATGGCACTTCATCTCTACTGGAAATCAGTGAGGTTTGGAGCCCAGCTGCTGCTTATGCAGCTTTGCAAAGCTGCTTGCTGTCCTTGAAGCTGAACTATTATTAGAGGCAAAATTTCTCTCCAGCTTCATGGCTGTATCAGTGAAGAGCAACTGACAATATCTCTATAAGATGCTGCATACTCCTCTTTAAGATTAGTCAACAAAATGCAGTCAAAATTCAAGTTTCACTTCAGATTCTCTTAAGTGCTGAAAGATTTAATGAGAAGTTCTTTGTGCTTCACTTCTTTCCTCTTCTAGGCTTTTTCTAAAAAATTAAGAACTTTTCTCCTTCTTAGGTGTTCATAACGGCTTTAGTCCTAATTACCTGATAATATAATGGACTATTTTTATTCGCTTACATTGCTTGCATTTATGACAGTGAATCTCACTGTGGTTTTGTCACTCTGTCAGTTAGTCAGCATGAGGATTTCACTGAAGTTGCTCACATTTATGTGAGAATAATCATGTGAGTATGAACATATATGAGTCCATAATTTATTTTTTGCAGTTCATAGTCTGAGCTGCTCTTTAACTCTTGCAGTGAACTGACTGTCTCAGTGTCCATTATGGGATGGTATTGGAAGACCATAAGCACTTGATTGTCTTTGTCCTCATCATAATCAGTAGTAAACACATCATCAAAGGTAAAATTTACACAACAGCTCAGGCTTAAGCACCAAACAGAACTGAAAGGCTTTATGTGTGAATGTCAGAAGACTCTGGAATGATACCAACTGTGAGCGTTCTGACACAAGAGGATGCTCTAGAAAAAGCCACCTTCTTCCTTTCTGATGCAGATGATGGTATTAATTAGTTTCATCCTGGAAATCAAGCACTTGAATCATAATAAGAGATATGAATCCAGATATGCTACTTATGCAGTAACTTCTATTCCGTCATGTGCACTAAAATAATTTCTCAATTTGTGTAGATAGGAAGTTCTGCCTCTTTTCCTTTCAGGACAAGACAGGAATCCTGCTGCAGCAGACAACTCTCCAGGGTCATTACTATGCAACCTACTCCCTGCCTCTCACTGCCCCTGGAGTAGTGATCCTTGCCTTCTCCTGAGCACAGCCTTCAAAGGAAGTCACGAACTTGGATGATCCACCTCTTGGACCTCACTGCTGCCATGCAGTCTGGATATGCATGATGGTGTCCTAAGGTACCCAGAACGCTTGAGCATGCCAATCACCACATGCCCTAGAGGGTACAGCCATGCTAGGAGTATGTTTACAGGTTCAGGATATGTTTACATTCTGTGTTGAAAATGATGCAAACTTAAGAAATTTCCATGCCTATGTCCCCCTGCCACTTAAACCTCTTGTCCTTACCTCTGCACTGCAGTTTATTCTCCTTTCAGGGACTTCCTTCTTTATCCTTGTATAGTATGTGCCAATAAAATTGGTTGCAGGCCTTTTCCATCAATTAGATCACTAAAATGATCTAAAATTTTTATCTGCCCTTGGAAATATTTTTTTCTATCATGTTTTTTAAACCCCGCACATTTTCATGAAGCAGGTGACAGTTCGGTGCCCTAGATAAGACTGTCCTAGCCAAAGCCTTACAGAGATCCTGTTCTTCAATACCTTTAGAAAACTGCTTATATTAACACCATTATTATAATTAGCCAACTATTAATCTTTAAAGAAGTCTCAAAGAACTACAAGAAGTCGGCAGATAAAATGGAATTTCATTATTAAACCCCACTTTTAAGGCAGAAAGGGTCCACATGTAGATAGCAAACTGAATAATAAATTCTTCATTAATTTATAGCTGTATAATAAATAAAAAATATACCTTTGATAATCAGTTATCAGTGAAATGCCTGACCTATTTAAAGCAAACACTTCTAACTGGGTATGCATAAGTTGAAAGAAGATTTAATTCTTATCAACAAGCTATTCTGAATCTTTATGGCAAAGATGGATGGAGAGAGGGTAAAAGGGAGGGGACAGAAATGGAAATATCTTAAATGACTAGATGCAATTCTAGGTGATAGATATTCTCAGAAAGATTCACGTAGCAAGAAAATAACTAGAAATAAAATCTCTAATCATACAGCAGCAAAGTAGAGAATGTGGTTGCTGGTAAGATTCCTGAAACAGAATCAGAAGAAGAGGAAAATAAAGAAAATGGAAAATTCGAATAGGAGTACAAGAGACTGCACACTAGAAATAGAGGTCTGATGGGGAAAACTACATATGAAGGTTGGAGACAAAAGATGAAGGAAAGAGACACCACCTCCTTTCTAAAAGATTTGCTGATTTTTTTCAAAAACTGTATCAGGCTAGAATAGAAATGGGAGGTTATACTTTGCGATGAAAGCCACAGAAAAGGATACAAGATAAGAGCTCTAGTGTTAGCACACAAAGCATCTCAGCCCAAGTGTATAAAACTTCACAAATGGTATTTCCAACTCAGCATAACCAATGCCTGTGTGTCAAAAGAAAAATGAAAGGTTGAGTCCTCTGTTATCAGGAAATAATTTAGTGCCATTGACTTCAAATAGAAATGGAACAATTAACACCAGCACAGAACCTGGCTTGATCCATTAGTTTCCATACTAACAAGGGGGAGCACAATTCCCTGTTAATTTGTGACAAACTTAAAATAATTCTGACTGTTGCAGCTCAGAAAGTGGAAGATGAAACAAGCACTGCAGAGCAGTTGGAGGAAGTTCATTTTATGACAAACAGCTCTTCATTCTCCTTGCAAAAGCAATACCCCTGCTAATAATCTCACTAACGTTTCTACATGCATACAATGAGCATATATACACAGAGGAAGGACCAGTCCTGTCCTGGTATCTGAGAAACACAAACATACTCAGGAAGGATGAAATTTTCTTTAAGATGTTAACATAACACACATATTCCTCAAGTCTCAGCTAACTCCCACTGGCTGAACACTCGTGTTGACTGATGCAGTGGTTCTGGTACCTTGAAACTCCAGATGTGAGAGATTTAAACTCTGTTTAAGCCTGAAAGTGGCCATACACTAGGACACATACTGTCCAGAAGTTTTGCTGCTTTCCTTTTGGTTTGGCCAAAGGAGAAACCCTGACTTAGTGTCTATCCCTGCAAATTAATGGAAGAGTGAGCTGAGTTGAAGCTCTGCCCATCCCACTGAGAAAACACAGCTTTTAGTGATCTTCCCATGCCTGGTAAAGTTAGCCAGAAATTTTTCCATTGGACTGTTATGCCAGTGTAGAAGTGTTCTACAAGAAGAGGATGTGACGAGCCATTTGACAGAAGCAGGTAGGCTTCCTATAGAGGATAGCACTCTTTACTGGCAGGTCACCCGGTTCACAGCCCTGTGTCAGACAAGCTAAACATAGCCATGATTCTGGCAATTGCAGAATAACAACTAAAGCCATGAGTGGTAGGGCTTTAGGGCTCCCTGCCAGGGAGTTGGAAACCTTTTGGTCATGGGACTTGAGTGAAGCCAAGACTGCCATGCTGGCTGGACATGACCAGGGATATGTAAACCACCACCACTGTGGTGTCCAGGGAGCTTAAGGAAGTTCATCAACATTTTGCTTTTGAGAAAACTATATAAATGATTCTTTGTGGTTTCATTTCTTCATACAGATGAAAGTTCAATACATTGCTTTCTAACAAACAGAAATGTCATTATTTTTTTCAAATGCAGAAACATTCTTTAAACCTTCTGAATCTTCTACTGAATGTAATTACATACCGCAATGAGCCTCGGTACATGGTGACCCAACCATATCATTAGGCGTCCTGAGAATCTGTGAGGCTTCAATGTCTTTGATGGTCTGGGCCCTAAAATACCTTCAAAAAATTAATCTTTTATTGGAGAAAGGTCTATAAAAAACACAGAAAGTGCAAGCAGGCAAATTATTAACCTGCAGAAGTTAATACATATATTCAACTTTGCTGTTTCAATGGAAACTTTTGTACAACAAAGTTCTAGGACCGGATCAAAATGTTGGGACTGCAGATGATGCAGAGCATCAACCTCTCCCATTAACATCTATGTCTCCTGCAGTCCATGGATGGCTAGGAAGAGCAAGCCCTTGAAAAAAATTCCTGGAAAAAAAAAAGAAAAACCCCAAACCTCTGAATAAAATAAACTCATGAAATTGAACAAGAGTTGTTTAGAACTGCTTAGACCATTAAAGCTAGGGGGCCTAATCAGGATAGAAAGATTTCATTCCAAGTACATGATCTGCTTATTCTTCCTTTTATGTGTGGAACAACTGTCTCCTTCCAACTCCCTGGGAACTGGCATTTCATGAGTGGTTATCTCTCACCACCTCCACATGAAGATCTTCTACTTTATATAAACAAATATTTATTGTACATTGGACTAAATAGTTCAGCATGTAGATCACACACTTGAGAATACAGAAGGCCAAGAGTCTGACTTTTTAATACAAAATTTTATCCTGGAGCATAAAAATATTTTGGGGTGGGGGGTGGGGTTGGAGGGGGGAAGTTGCTTAAAGTTGTACGCTTCCTTCAAGAACTGTCATTGCAGTAAGTTGTCATTTTCCCAGAGAAAAGGCTTGTTGCAGATATTCAAGTAATTCCACTACTAAGATCTCCATCTCACATCACTCCAGCTAGCGGACAGCTCAGGGACTTGTACTGCTGTATTGGCTTTGTGTGGCAAGGTTTTGGTAGCGGGGGGGGTTACAGGGGTGGCTTCTGTAAGAAGCTGCTGGAAGCTTCCCCTGTGTCTGACAGAGCCAATACCAGCTGGCTCTAAGACAGACCCGCCGCCGGCCAAGGCCGAGCCAATCAGCAATAGTGGTAACGCCTCTGTGATAACATTTTAAGAAGGAAAAATGTTGTGGGACAGACAGAAACGGCAGCCGGAGAGACAGTGACAACATGTAAGAGAAACAGCCCTGCAGACCCCCAGGTCAGTGAAGAAGGAGGGGGAGGAGATGCTCCAGGCGCCGGAGCAGAGATTCCCCTGCAGCCCGTGGGGAAGACCATGGCGAGGCAGGCTGTCCCCCTGCAGCCCATGGAGGTCCATGGTGGAGCAGATCTCCATCTGCAGCCCGTGGAGGACTCCATGCTGGAGCAGGTGGGTGCCCGAAGGAGGCTGTGACCCCGTGGGAACCCCGCGCTGGAGCAGGCACCTGGCAGGACCTGCGGATCTGTGGAGACAGGAGCCCACGGAGCAGGTTTTCTGGCAGGACTTGTGACCCCGTGGGGGACCCACACTGGAGCAGTGTGCTCCTGAAGGACTGCATGCCATGTAAGGGACCCACGCTGGAGCAGTTCGTGAAGAACTGCAGCCTGTGGGAAAGACCCACGTTGGAGAAGTTCGTGGAGGACTGTCTCCCATGGGAGGGACCCCACGCTGGAGCAGGGGAAGAGTGTGATGTGTCCTCCCCCTGAGGAGGATGAAGCGGCAGAAATACCGTGTGATGAACTGACCGTAAACCCCATTCCCCATCCCCCTGCGCCGCTGGGGGGTGTAGGTAGAGAATCCGGGTGTGAAGTTGTGCCTGGGAAGAAGGGAGGGGTGGAGGGAAGGTGTTCTGAGATTTGGTTTTATTTCTCATTACCCTGCTCTGGTTGATTTGTTATAAATTGAGTTAATTTTCATAGAGTAGAATCATAGAATCATAGAATCATTCCGGTTGGAAAAGACCTTCAAGATCATCGAGTGCAACCATTAACCATGCCCCCTAAACCATGTTCTGAAGTACCCTGTCCACTCGCTTTTTGAATATCTCCAGGGATGGTGACTCAACCACTTCCCTGGGCAGCCCATTCCAATGTCTGACAACCCTCTCAGTAAAAAAATTTTTCCTAATATCTAACCTAAATCTCCCTTGCCTCAACTTGAGGCCATTTCCTCTTGTCCTATCTCCAGACACCTGACAGAAGAGACCAACACCCACCTCACTACAACCCCCCTTCAGGTAGTTGTAGAGAGTGATAAGGTCTCCCCTCAGCCTCCTCTTTTCTAGACTGAACAGCCCCAGATCCCTCAGCCGCTCCTCATCAGACTTGTGCTCCAGGCCCCTCACCAACTTGGTTGCCCTTCTCTGGGCAGGCTCCAGCAACTCAATGTCTTTCCTGTAGTGAGGGGCCCAAAACTGAACACAGTACTCGAGGTGCGGCCTCACCAGTGCCGAGTACAGGGGAACAACCACCTCCCTGTTCCTGCTGGCCACACTATTTCTGATACAGGCTAGGATGTGATTGGCCTTCTTGGACACCTGGGCACACTGCTGGCTCCTATTCAGCCGGCTGTCAACCAGCACCCCCAGGTCTTTCTCTGCCGGGCAGCTTTCCAGCCACTCTTCCCCAAGCCTGTAGCGCTGCATGGGGTTGCCGTGACCGAAGTGCAGGACCCAGCACTTGGCCTTGTTGAACTACATACGATTGGCCTCAGCCCATCGATCCAGCCTGTCCAGATCTCTCTGTAGAGCCTCCCTACCCTCAAGCAGATCGACCCTGCCTCCCAACTTGGTGTCATCTGCACACTTGCTGAGGGTGCACTCAATCCCCTCATCCAAATCATCCATAAAGATATTAAACAGAACTGGCCCCAACACGGAGCCCTGGGGAACACCACATGTGACCCGCCGCCAACTGGATTTCACCCCATTCACCACAACCCTCTGGGCCCGGCCATCCAGCCAGTTTTTCACCCAGTGAATAGTGCACTTATCCAGGCCACAAGACGCCAGCTTCTCAAGGAGTATGCCATGAGAGACAGTGTCAAAGGCCTTGCTGAAGTCAAGGAAGATAACATCTACAGCCTTTCCCTCATCCACTAGGCGGGTCACCTGGTCATAGAAGGAGATCAGGCTGGTCAAGCAGGACCTGCCTTTCGTAAACCCATGCTGACTGGGCCTGATCCCCCTCTTATCCTGGAGTTGCCATGTGAGTGCTCTCAAGACAAACTGTTCCATAATCTTCCCTGGTACCGAGGTCAGGCTGACAAGCAACTTTCCCCAAGCTGAGTCTGTTTTGCCTGTGATGGTAATTGGTGAGTGATCTCTCCCTGTCCTTATCTCGACCCACGAGCCCTTTGTTATATTTTCTCTCCCCTGTCCAGCTGAGGAGGGGCGAGTGATAGAATGGCTTTGGTGGGCACCTGGCGCCCAGCCAGGGTCAACACACCACAACTGCCAGGTTGTCACTTCCCTATTCCTTTGGCAGACCACCAAAAAAACAGAGCTCTCCCAACTCTTGATTTATGTGCACATTTGCCTGGGCTGCCAGGCCTCCCTGCCAGGCTCCCTGTGTCTCCGGTGGGAGCTGCCCGCACATGCCAGCCACCTAACAGAGAGACCTGTGACAAGGCTGAAAGAGTGGTAAGAAATATTTTAAGAAGAGCTCCATGTTGGAGTTCCCTAAAATACAATGTTTCAAATACTTCCACTGTA
Source organism: Harpia harpyja (assembly GCF_026419915.1). Taxonomy (NCBI): domain Eukaryota; kingdom Metazoa; phylum Chordata; class Aves; order Accipitriformes; family Accipitridae; genus Harpia; species Harpia harpyja. The sequence goes on from NC_068941.1 coordinate 75,198,586, forward strand.
CAGGAAATCTCATATTTCTTGTTTTCTGCTCAAGTTAGAGAGAACATTAAAAAAAAAAAAGAGAACGGTCCTGGGAGAAAGGTCTATATAATCTCCTGCACTGATTTACTTTTAAATTTCATTTCTGGCTCTGAAACCCTTTCCCTACAAACAGATACTTAAGCTCTGCCATTACCTAAATAGGTCCAAAAATTGTTCTACTGATGTCTTCCATTATAAACAAAAAACCCCATACTTAGAAGGTTCTTACTTCTCACAGCTTACTTTTTGTCATAGGATTCCTCTGGGGGCCTAATATTAGGAAAGTTCTTTCAAATCTAAAATTACAGTTCCTAAAGTGTTCATGGTGAATGTATCAGTGACACTTAAAAAGGTATTTTACCTCATTTGCTGTCTTCTACCAACAATTCGTCAAAAAACAGAGAAGAGTCTGCTGAAATGCATAGGCTTTTGTAAGCCAGCAACTCCACCTAAGGAGAAATTAGCAAATAAACCACACAACAGTAACAGATGCTGAGCACAGCAAATCTACCAACAACTCGGCAAGCTGAGTGAACCCAAAAGCACTGAACAAGAAGAGAATCTGCACCACAGTATGATAACGGAAGAAGAGATTTAACACCCATATGGAAAAGCAGACACGGGATTGCCTATGCTGATGAAGTTGCATGGAATGTTTGGTTTTGGTCAGAATTTTGAAGACATACACCCATTTCTCACTAAATTTTGACAACTTCTAGTACTGAAACAAGGACAGTTTCATTTAAATTATGAAGAATTTACCAAAAAAAGTTATTCTGGAACTGTAAAGTCATACAAGATGCACTTGGGCATAGAAGGAATTCAATCTTCAGTACTGGTAGGAGTTTTCTAAAACAGCTGGAGACCAAAAAGTTCAATAATACAAGAAGCTGTTCCTGTTTGATTAGGTAACAGCATTCACAAGAAGCCTTCTAGAGCCAATGCTCTGCATCCCGCCATATTTCCTTTGTTCAATGTGATCGGTGTGCACAATGTAAACACAACATGCGCATAGTATTAATAAAAAGGGGACGTTATATCCGGCAGCGTCACTGGATTCCCTTACAATAGCAACAATTTACTTAGAAGAAGACCCGTATAACAACCACAGCATGCTCTCTGTGCAACAAATCTAAATCCAACCTGCAGATACTCAGTGTCTTTGTAATTTAACCTCAATTCCAGCGTCCCATTTCCTGCTTGTCTTTTCTGAGTATTTACATCTGCCTGGCAAATAGTCTCACTGGGAAATAGTTTGCAAGTAAGGAAGAAACTGGGCATATGTAAAATATTTAACATCCTTAGGATGAAAAATACTCGCTGCTGAAATTCCTCTTCATAGCAAAAGGTGCCCCTTTAACAAAGAAAAAAAGCTGAAGTGGTGTTTGCAACCCCTCCTTCCCCGTGACTTTAGAGGAAGCAGTACACATATTTTGCTGTTAGGTCACAGTGCATTGTATGAGATGTCTAAACATTTGCTGTATGTTGGTGTGGTACTTCACGTAACTGTGCCCTGATCCTCAAGTAGGGTTCAGTCACCACAGAAAAATAAAAATCACAGTCATCATAATAGTAAGGCAGCTTTGCTTACTGATACAATAGCACGATACAATTTGGGTTCTTTCTTTCTGACTGTTTGATGATGAAAAGTCCCTTCTGCTCCTACCATTTCCATAGCATTGAATGAGGTCATCCTTTGCAAACACAGGGGATCTGAAATAACATTTGTAATGAGGTATTAACTGTAGTATAATGGAAAAGAACCTTCTGAACTTTTTACAAAACTGCCCATGATTTATAATGATTGTATATCAAAAGATGTCAGGGGAGGCAGCGCAAATGAGACTGTAATAACTGAAACAAAGACAGAAGAATAAAGAAATAAAGATAAAAAGAGGCAACCACACTGATAGAGTTGCTAGGGCATTAGAAGAAAAACAGCACTTGCAATTTATCAAGTGATTAAGCTCAGATACTACTCATTAGGGAGACTCCAGCTTTCTGTACAACAACATTTGGCACTTGCTAAAAGTAGAGGTGTATTTTCCATTAACAGTTAGCATCAAGAATGAGATGCATCCTCTTAAGACTCAGTGAAAAATCCCCAAACCTGAGCACCCATGTAACTGAACACGAACTGTCCCTTTTAATGCCAATGAAACTACTTAGGGTTTCAAAGCTTGGCATGTAGATAGTGATGAGCTTTTGACAAGCTTGTTCATGTTTTATACTAAAATCTTGTTATCAGAAAAAAAGGGAAGACACCTTAGATACATAGTTAAGAATTTACTGTTAGTCCAATTAATATTTTAGCGTGTAATCAAAATACAACATCCAGATATTTTTTGCTCAGGTACAATTATACAAATGCATATGTCTTGAATTATCTAAGTATTACAGAAGAATCTTCTTAATCCTACAGGAAATTGTATATTATCTTCCTAGTACCTACCCCTTTAATGCTACTTGCACTCTTTTAATGCTCCTCTAGGTCTTAAAGTCAACAGCTCCAGGCTTCTGTAAGAAGAAGGGGGAGGGGAGCCTTACTCAAAAGGACTTGAAAGCAACCTTATTTCTTTGTCTCAATTAATAGAAAAGGCTGATGTTTGTTACCAACTATATCTACACACTTCTAAAACAAGCTAAAATCAGCTCAGGCTAAGACAAGCCCAGACAAGTTCCAAGACCCTGCATTCCTAGGTCAATAAAAAGCCTGTGGCTTTTTACTAGTAGTGGCAAAAATTATTTTTACTGGGCTAGATATATGATTAAGACATGTAGATGCTTGTATACAGTGCAGAAGAGAAGGGCAGGTACACAAATGTGCCTTGCTACAAAAAGAGGCCAACCTACTGACTGTTACTGTGAATACATGAACCCTAAATGTAATGGAATTAAAAGTGATGCATGCAAACCTGCTATCAGAGCTATGTTTTGAAAATCTGTTACCACATCAGAGTGCCAAAGCATAGGTATAGTCACATTTCTCTCACATCTGACATGTGGCTGATTTCTAGAATTACAGAACTGTGTCTGTTACTTCAGTATTGTATAAATATTTGACATCATGTTTCTAAGTATTAAGTATGTAGAATAAGATAACTTCTCCTGAAGTCAGATGGCTTTTCTAGTGGCAACTAATGTCCCTCTTAATTATTTAGAACTTTTGAAGAATTATCAGCTGAAAGTACAAAAAGGAATGGAGAAAAAATCTACTTGGATTTTTGAAAAGTCTAGGAGAAAATATTCAGGAAATTAAACTGCCTTGACTAACGGATACAGCTTTCCCATGGGACAGTAATGACACATTATGTGCAGAAAGGGTTAGTGGTTAGCACAGCAAGTGTTAACAGTGTTGGAAAGATTCAGTGATGAAGTTTATTTACAAATAGTCTAAAAAGAGAGTGAATAACAAAGCTTGCAGAAGACAAAAATTTGCATGAATTGGATTTAGACAAGTTAAAACTGAAGAAAATTTAGATGGCTTTAACAAAGGTAGCCAAAAAGACGAAAGGGATTCAGGGTCAAATTACCACAAAATTTGATAGCATAATATATGATCCTTGATACTATAAAAACTTTCTTTTAGTTTCCTGCCCAGATTTAGGAGAAAAAATTGCCCAGAACAATATCCTGTATAATTGATCTTTACACCTCTCAGTGTATTATATAGTCACTTAGAGAAAAGATACTTGATGAGATGGACTTCTGGTCTGATCTGATGAATACATTCCAGTGTAAACATTGCAAATATAAGACATAAAGAAATGTTCAGAGAAAATGTACAGCTTGTTACTCAAATAATTTTAATATATTTTTTTGTTATTAGGAAAATTAATGGGAAGTTGCCAAACAAGCATAGGGGGAATTAGGGTTATACTATCTCCTGGACTTGTGTCTTGGACAAATTTTAAATAATAAACAAAAAGGCCAAGAATGTATTCACAGGGTAGTTATTTAAAGAGTACACTAGAGTAGCCATGTGAATCAGGTATCTGTGATAAAAAGCTGGAGAGCTATTCTAAATGTTATTTGTACTGGAAGTTGAGCAGTTAATTCTAAGGTTGTTAAAATACCGAATTTAAACATATTAGTTACAGATAGGCATTCTATAAACTGAATTTATTGTGGGTTGCCAAATTCCTTGAGTTATGTCAAGACCAACTCTCAGCTTCAGGCTTGACTTAATACTTGACATTTTTGAGTCGTAACTGCTTGAGCAGTACTATAAAATACAGGGCTAAAAATGTTTGTGTGGTGTTGTAGCATCTCAGGTTTTCTGTTTCAGATTGCATCTCAAAAGTGAACTTGTTAGTGCTGTGGTCAGGAATAGAAAAACATGTTGGACTGACTAACCCAGAGATTTTGATTCAGCTATTCTTAAGTAGTTGACATGAACAAGCAGGTGACATTTTCTCTTGAGATTACCAACACATGAAACATGAAACACAGCCTCTCAGTTACATCAAATCTCATCTGACAGTTTTAAAACACACCATCTACTTCCCACTCCTCTCAAATGGTCTGCAAATAGCAAGATATCATGTAATCCCTATACCGTAGCCACCCTGCAGTCTAGGGCTTATCAAAGATTGGGGGGCGGGGTTGTTGGGTTTTTGGGGGGGCGGGGGGGAGTTTATGCTGAATTAAATGGGTAGTTTATGGGAGTTTGGCTCTTTAAGCTTCAGTTCTGTAGCACCAACATGAACATGAAAATGGAACAACAATTTGCCCTTGCAGAGAAGTCCAACTGCATACCAGATTGTGTTATCAAGTGTGTAGACAACAGGTCATGGGAATTGACAATTCTCATTTACTTAACACTTGTGAGACCACATCTGCAGTACTGCAATCCAGTTTTGAGTTCCCTGAGATAAGAAAGATGTTGACATGATGCAACAAGTTCAGGATATGAGCCACTAAAACAGACAGGGAGTTGGAGCACATGGTTTATGAGAAGAAGCTGAAAAAGCTGGGTTTGTTCAGCATTGGGAAGAGAAGGCTTAGGGGAGATCTGATTGCTATGCACAACTACCTAACGCAAGGATGTAAAGATGGAGGCACAGTCCCTTCACAAAGGCACACAGTGAAAGGACAAGAGGCAATGGATACTTTCTTACCTCAGTGACAATCATGTATTCTCAGACACTGTCATAACAGGCCCCAAAAAAGACTCTAAAATTCTGAACTGTTTTTTAATATTAAAAAAAATTAATTATGAACTAGCTTACTGTTTTTACTATTTTACATTCTTCTAGAATTCTCATTTTCACACTGAGAGATGCATACTCCACACTTTATTCCAGAGAACTACCTATGTGGAGATGAGGTATTTTGAGGAGTTAAAAGTGTTCAATGATGGTTGAGGAGCATCAATTTTCAAGTGTATCAATAAGACAAACAAGGACATAAGATCCAACATTGAAGAAGTTGCAAAAGCCTCACTTGGAAGCAATAAGCATGTCCTAGGAGGAAAGAATTTCCTCACTAAAAGCTGCACGAATTGAGGTCTGGAGAATCAGATGCCAAATAAGAACAGTCTTCAGTCTAACACTAATAACAAATTTGTATTGCTGGGGACTCATGGAGGATGAAATCCCTTTGCTTTTAAAGAACCACCTTACTGAGTGAGCATTTTATCAAGCTTTGCTTGATAATACAAAAAAATACTAAAAACTGCATGCAAAGACTCAGTAACAATACTAAGCTCATGGATAGCTTGCTTTCTCTCATGGATCAAAAGAACTTTACAAGATAAACAGTATTATTTCCCTCTTTGAAACAGAAGAAACTGAGATACCAATGCTAAAACTTGACAAGACACCAACTTATCTTGGATTTAGACCTGGATTCTCCGAGTATCAGTCCGTTGCCCAATCCACTAACCAACGCTGTTTCTAATTGCCTGGCAGTATGTTCTGAGCATGCCAGTATAATTGCATATATTTTGTTTGTAAAATAATAGGCTTTTTGGTCTTTTATTTCTTGGGAAAAAACAAACAGGTATGGCCAGTTTGTGTTCTAAGGTGTATGCAAATTGCCTGATCATGTCTCTATTAAGTCCTCTAACATTTATATAATCCTTAAGAGTCTCAAGACTTTTCTATTTATATAAGCAATCACTGCATTTCACAGTTTGTCCTGTCAGCTTCCTTGAGGCCTGCTACATATCTTGGCAAGAGTTACTATATCCCCAAAGGAATCACTGATTACTCTTTCAAATGGAGCTGCCACTACATTGGAGAAAGTTTTCATAACAATGGGTTATTTTTGCTGTAGATGGACTTCTTTGTTCCCCTTTATAATTAATTTGAAACTAGAACATTCAGCAAAACTGTAAATGCAGTATGTCTCATTTCTCAATGGGAAGGCATCTGCAGTAAGTGTACTCCATATTGAATTAGTTTCTCTATTCAGTAAATGAATGCAGTATACAGTATCATTCAAGTAGGGTTCACATCCAATATCATCTGCATAAAGAAAATACATTGTATTAGCATTCAGTTTTTATGTCTTTTTATGAAAAATTTAATAACTTGTTACCACAGTTAACATAATTTGATGTAGCTTAAAAGGACACTATCACGTGATGGAAATCTTGTGATAAATTTAACTAGTGTTTGATGTTTTGCCATTGTGAATGATGACATCAGCACTGACTGAAGTTATCACAACAGTAATGTGTAAAATAGAAGACACTGCCAGGTGTTACATTTGACTCCTCTTTGAAGAATTGTGCTTTAAGTCCAGATCTATACAAAAGTAAACTTAATTAGTAAAGTACCTTGCATGGCTGGAATCACAGTAATACTAGAATATGCTGAGTTTGATGGATTCTTGTGGGAATTAAAATATCTGAGACAGATCTTCAAATTTCTTTTCTACACGGAAAGACAGACAAGATGCAGAAGATGTAAAATGACCACCTACCTACTATCGATAGCATTATTATTAGCAACAATAATGAAGAAACATACAGTAGATCAAAAAGCATCCCTTGTATACACCCTAAAAGGATTAAATTCACCTTGCTGCAGAGGATAAGAACAAAGTTAATGTACCGTATAATCCCCACATAAGTCCAAAAAACTGTGTTATTTCAGTTGCTTTTCAGTCAGGAAGGCAAAAGCAAGGTACCGCTTTTGGAACAAATAATTTCAATCTCTGAATTGATTTAGCACGCATACTTAGATTCAGGGAAAGCACACAGCATTCATCCTGGTAATTGTTTTGCAATGCATAACAGACCCAGAGGAGACATAGAAGACCCCTTAAAAGGTCAATCTCTTCCACTGACTCTATCTCTTAAGTCCAAATAAACAGACAGCATTTAGTCAGCTATGTATGTGCTTTGCACAGTTAACAATGTGCATGCTTAAGATCATGACTGTTCGCTTAAAACCATTCGTGAGTAAGCTTTTGTCATCAATACTGGGTTTGACCCTGAAACCCTAACTTACGAAAATCCAGCTAGTGCCACTTTGTGATCCTACTGCTGAACCAGAACCCAAGCTAGACAGGCCATTGGTTTTGTGCAGTATACAGGGAAGAGGGGTCAGGAAAAGCCTTCCCACAGTTATGTGGTAGGACAACAAGGCAGGACAACAGAGACATGCTCCCTTAATTCTGAGAATAACATTCCTTAAAGGGGAGAAATAGTGTGGGATGAGTTACAATTCTCTCCATGCCAGACAGTCAAAATGGTCAGTTGGCCATGGAGAGGGCATAGCAGTCCAGGGCTCAAAGATTATTCATGCTAGTTGCTTCCCACCAGCTCTTTATAGTTTCTGAAAGAACAGACCTTTCCCCAGGAATCCAGAAAATCACTGCATCCAGCGTTTATGATTAGTGAACTACCTGCTCTTCACTAAGCAACTTTCATTAATACTTTTTTCCAGTAAAAGAGCTTCTCCACAGTCTGCATAAATAACCTCACAGAAGATTTTGCAGCCATTCCCACAGTTTTCTAGGATGTTATTTGTGACCATATTATTGTGGCTGGTTTAGCAATGTACCTGCTGTCTGTCACTCTCCTCCCTTTACCCCAAAGAAGCCTGTTCATGTAAACAACAGCTCCTTGCTTCTCTCCCCATCTTTCAAAGGCACAAGAAATACAGTAAACACAATGGTCAAAACCCACCCTTTGCTGCTGTTCCACTGGGCAAAGACAGTTCTGACAGTACTAGAAGATAAGTAGTCCCTTCTCCATTACTCAGAATATGATCTCACAAGCTTTGTATGACCTCTACCAGTTTAAGTCTTCTTGCTGGCCTCCAATTTGGTCTCATCACCTGCTACAGCTCAACTGCAGTCCTTCTCAACCACCAGCATTATAACCACAGATTCTTAACCATTGCCCCTCTGAGGTAACAGCGACAGTATGATTTCCCGAATCCCAGTCTCCTGCTCAGGATTGTCTGTCTGTCCTAGGCAGAGCTTTGGTCTGTTCTTCTGCTCAAATTTATTCCCAATCTATCTCTTCCTTTCTCAGACTCAATCCCCTTCTTATGTCTTCTTTGATGGCCAGCTTTCTCTAGGAAGCAGGTGACATTTTTTTCTCTTTTTTTCCCCTCAAAAATATTGGGTTGTGGAGGTTTCCAGTTGAATTTAAAAAATTTTAAAAACTGGGAGGGGTGGTGGTGGGGGTGTTATAATCTGCTGTTCCAGGAACAATGAATCTCCTCTCCGTGGCAAAACCTGATATATTACATGCCTATTCTTACAGGTCAATGAAAATAGGGGAAAAGACCTTTTTCTTATTGTAAAAAAAAGTAACACCTGACAGGATAACCACTAGCAGGTGTATCTGCTAAAGCCATGTGCCTGTTGCCTGAATTTCACTTTTTCACTTTTCACCAGATTTCAAGAGCAAATACTTGGATGAGAAAAATAACTATAGGTAATAACTCTAGGTACATTATGCTTGAATTATCTGCCTTCTGCAGAACTGTTGAGAAATTGCAATGCCAAAAATGCATATCTTTGTGAAATGCTTAACGAAATTAATCTGTTGAAGTATTCACCTTCCAAAAGCTTTATGAGTAGCAACATTTCATGTTATATCGAAATAGGATGGTTTTTAGCATGCCACAATCAGAGGTCTGTTTCTATACTCTGCTAGTGATGTCGACTAGGAGCAAATCCTAAACAACCTGAACTTGCTGGGAGTCTTTCCTTTGATTTCATCAGTCTTGATGAAGGCCCACAGCTGGTCAAAAAAGCATGGGCTCCTTCTGTGGTAGGTATCTGTTACACACTTGAACAAATAACTGTAGCTTAAGCTATTGGTCAGAATATCCTGAAGAGTAGTTTTTCCTCTAATGCATACAATTCACAGAGTGACTGCATGGAATACTACTGTTTAACAATGTAAGTGGAAGATGATGGAACAGTTTACAATTAAGTGAGAATCAGTCCTTAGAGTTAATTTACAATAATGCAGTTCTGTGTCAGTTTCTGTACAATTTTGCCAGCTAGTTATGCTTTACTCTGTGGTTGTATGTTGATCTTTTTTGGTAACTGGCTGAGAGAAATTCAAAGAAATTCCTTTTGTGTGTGTGTGTGTGAGAAAAGATGTGATAAACTGTTAGATGGTATCTTCATTTCAGACTATACACTGATTGAATAAATGACCCAAGATAACTGGGAACCTGGTGTTGATAGAGGTGCTATCTTTTAAATAAAAAACAGAAATGGGGACCAAAACACATTAGATGCTAAATTTTCATAAATATACGTGTAACAGAGGTGAAGAGAACCATAAGACAGGTGCATACACAAAAACACATGCACAATTGCACAGTTAGTTTATGCAAGCCATTATTATGATTGCAGATGCAAATGGTAAGTCAGATGTTTAACTGTTCATTTACTCATGTAAGTACTGTTTTCCTAAGCAATGACATTGTATATATGTAAATTGAGAAGCCATCTGATTTGTTAGTGTTGTACTCACTTTGCACAGGGGTAAATAACTACCAAAGATGAAAGGAAATAGAAAATCATGGCTGCAAAGTTGAATGGCATTAATTATTGGTGGCACTGCAGCTCATTATATTGCAAAATCTCTTCCTGATTAGATGCACATTCAATAGGAGACATGACTAGAGAGAAAAAAAAAAAAAAGATGACTGCAACAAGAAATATTTCAAAGCTTCTGCAAAGATGATAAATGTCCATTACCATGGTCTGGAATCTCTCAGACAGAAAGACCTCTTCTGGGATATAAACTGCTTCCATTACTTTGATTATTTTTCTGTCAGGAACATATGTATTGATACACACCCTGTTTGTTTCAGTAAGAGACTGCTAGTGAGACGGGAATATCTTGCAGTCAAAGACAACATAAGCAGGGATGCCTCTTACATTTAAGATACATCTTTCAGTCAAAATACTATGCATATTCAGCTACACAAAAATTCATGCTATACGCAAATGCAAACCCCAATGCCTGGGGTACAAATAACTATAAAGATTTCAGTAAAATTTCTATCTCCATGTTTTTCATACATTTCCTGAATCCCTCCACGTGCCTGTCCTCAGAAAGCTCCTTCATACTGTCACTTCGGCTGCTGCTCTGGGCTTTGCTTCTCTCAAAATGCCAATCCCAATCCGAACCCCAACCTTAACATGAATCCTAAACCTAAACCCAGAGCTGGGGCTGGGGCTTAGCCCAAGACCCTACCCATGGCAAGATGAAAAGGTTCTCAGGAGAGAACTCTGAAGCCCAGCACTCGTTTTGGCAGCCCCTTCCTAGCCCCATTCAAGTTACAGCTCTAGGCTTTTTCATTCTCCCAACAATAAATACAAAACCAACCCTAACTTCAGCTCAGGAGTTGCGATAGAGGCAGAACCTAGAGCGGCAGCTGGAATGAGAAAGGGATTGGTGACATGGGCTCAAAATAAGCCAAGGCAGTGTCCTAGGTATAGTGTTAATGTGTAATGCTAAGGTTGGCAAAGAGAAAAAGAATAAAACTGCAGTTGGAGCATGGAAGAAGTGGAAGAAGCAATGGATTGCAAAAGCAACTCTTCCCTAAGAACTTCTTCCTGTGTGTGGCTGGGAACCTTGGTCTCAAGGCTCAGTGTGCCTCTGGGGTTAGGATTAGGGTTCGGGTTGGCAGAGAGTCAAAGCATAGACCTGCAGTTGGTGAGGGGCTAGAAAGGGGCTCTGAGAGGAAGGTGCAGGCTCCAGAAGGCCTCTCTCCTGACAACTTGTTCATATCGGACATTGGGCTGAGCTTTTGGAAAGGCTCTGCTGTTGTACCCACTGGTTCTGTGCTTTTGATCGCTCTTGGTGTTGTGTTGAGTAGACTTTGGGGAAAGCAGAATAGCATTATAATTTTTAATCACGCAATCCCAATAACAATTTCCAGTCTAGTTTAGGAAGGCGTTTCAACATGAAAAGTATGTAATGAGGATGAATAGGAATTATTTAGTATAATAACACAGGAAATATGTAAAGTGATGGGCTTGGGGGATATGAGGAGAGAGAAGAAACAGTACAAAGAAAGTTTAGGCTGAGTCTCAAGGAAAACTCTTTCACATTAAGATCCATTAATCAACTACACAGGTGAAAGTGCTCCTACTTAGGATAATGAGTGAAGGATGGGATGCTAAAAATTAAGCATTTGACAGGGAATATTGGACATGGCTTAATAAGTCTTTCCATCAATCATGTCTCTTTAAGGAAATGCAATGTTTTCACACTTCATTTAACATTTTGAAAATAATATCCTTGGATATTTAGGCAAAAACGACAGATACTATTTTGTAGGGAATAAAATTCTTTCTCTGTATGTTTTCCACTGCCTTTAATGGGTGCCATAGACTACTCTCCTGATCAATAATTCAATATTTTTATTTTTCTCTGATTCCCTATCCACAATTTTTGAGACTTTTATGGTAGTAAGGACATTTCTCACTGGCTGAACAAATTTAAAGATCGAAACGCTTAAAATATCAAGGACCAGAAGTTCTAAACAAATTCAGTTCTCAGAAGAGAAGGAAGGGATCAGTCTCAAGGGAAATTTAAGTAGAAATTTAATGCCATCAGGACTATTGGAAGTATTGTTTTCACAATTAGTTTATAAAGAAAAGCTATACTTCCTGCCTAATTTATCACTGTTTCAGGTACATTTATGGTAATAACTATGGGTGCCTGCCTTTGCATTCACATGGCTTGCTCCTGTTCATGATGTCATCATTCAGCATCATTTAATTCTACATGCCAAAACCTGACAAAGTTTAGTGGTTGCCTGTACCTTGTCCACCTGCTGCTTATCTGGACTCATCTGGAGAGGATTCAGTAGTATTTCTGCAAAAGAGGCCTTGCATGGCATGCATGGAATACATTAATTATGTGTGTGTGTGTAATGAGGCCAAAAGACAATGATTCCTTTAGAGACCCCTAAACGGCAGTTTTGCCTAAGTTCTAGTGACTTTTCAAGACAAATTGTCTACTACAGAACTTTGGAGGTGTCTGGAGTCAATACAGCCAGCAATCTGGAGTCTAACTCTGCAGCCTAGTGTTTAGATCCCTCAGCCAGGAAGAGAACTTGTCCAGTTGCCACTGGCTGAGAATCACCTCTTCTTCCTCCCCCTTTTCCTACCTTTTCATTATAGCTTTTGGTTCGCACTAGGGGACCCACTACTTTGCCTGCACAACCCTTAACTATTAATCAACATGCAGCAGTTGCCCTTATCAAAGCATGCTCCAATCAATACTAACAGAATCACAAGCAGGCACTACCAAAAGGGAGTCAGTGTGTTATAATGATAACTACATAGTTACTATGGGGAAAGCATTATGCGGGGACTCTGCTGCACTGTAAAGGACACCCAGGAGAGGATGCGTATCTGGGAACAGCTCCCTCTCCCTCTTTGTCTTATGCTAGATGGGCTAGGACTGAAGGGGAAGCTTTACTCTCTCTTTGTCCTCTTTTTTATTTTTGTTTTCTTTTTCTCCCTAAAGTTACTTTCACCATCTTAGTCAATGTATGATGTCATCAGCTATGGACTCTACTAACAAATCTTTGTGCAAGTGAATCCATCTAAGCATCCTTTGTGGAACAGATCCTTTCCTTGGCCAGGGCCAAGCACTGATTTATGAGTCCCAATATGCCCAGAACAATACTATATTATGTCAGTCACACAATATCATAGTGTTCCCCACTTCAACAGCTTAGAGTTGGGCTTCTCCTAACCTCCTCTAACCTCTGAAACTTGCTGCTTGGAGGACTGCTTGGAGTTTCAGTTCAGGCACCCTGAGTTTGAGGCAGGCTCACAACGCACTTCCTCTCAGGGTGATTATTCTAAAGATTCTCTTTGTTCTTTTTGAACTCCTAATGTTCTTAGTAACTGATGACCACAGGTTAGGAGTACCTCCTTACGGATTCAAACCTGTTTCATGTTGCATAGGCACTTTGATGCTTAGCTCAGCCAAGACCCTGTGAACCTGTGGACATCATCAGAAGCTTAAATGCCTGCAGTGCGTTAGGTACAGGGAACAGGGAAAGAAGGAAGGGGTTTTGGACAATATTCTGAACCCATCATGTAATTTCTGCTTAAACTGTACATCAGGACTTGTACCTCTTATCCCTGTCAGTAAATGGGGACAGTCATTAATCTTTTCTTTCAAATCTTATTTATCTTGGCATTTTAGATTTTGCTAGAAGGCTTTTTCCTTCATTGCAGTGACTTATTGAATGGTATCCCATTGGAGGATGGAGCAAAGCTCTTCTAAAAGCTATTGCACTAGGAATAGTAACAATAATTTATACCATCAACTAGTTCTTAAGGCACATCATCTTCACACACAGGACTGCATTTGTGTGCTATTTAATCTGAAAAGACTCAGTTGCAAAACTCTAGATATTTGGGTTTGGGAATCACACAGTTAAAAAAAAAAAAGAAGAAGAAGAAATTACATTCATATTCATTGTAAACCCCATACATTCCATTACTAAGTAATTCAAGAATTGCAGTCTAATTTTTCTTCTCTCCCATCACCATGGCAGAATTATATCACTGAAAGTACACAAGAGAAGAGGTTATTTCTTCTGTTGTTTTGAAGCAATGAATGGAAAAGGGAGCTGAAAATTGAAGCAGCTGCTGCCAAAGTTGTGCATAAGTCTGCAGAGAATCCTTCTGCCAATTACTTTTTTATCCTGCCTATATGGCATAAGTTCCCAAAGTGTCCTGTTGCAGACTGCATCATCTGTCAGGGAGTCACTCACATGACAAGGACTAGCAAACATCACAAAAGTATTTACATGAATTTTCACCTGGTTTGGGAAACAAATTTGCTTTGGCTGTGGTTTGCTCCCCAGTTCCAGTCTATGAAAATTCTGAATGGACACCAGGTCGGAGAATACTCTTGGGGCTATGAGGGGGAAACAAATCTTCTATTTAGCCAAAAGGTTCCATATTTGTGCCAGAAGTAGCTGCAGTTATTCAGTTACAGGACAGAAAAAATATTCTTTGAGTGACATGACTAATCCCAATAAAGATTCCTGATTTATAAAGCAGAATTAGAGGTTACACTTGTCATTGGAGTCCAAGGGATGTGTAAGCCCCACTTTTTGTTCATAACTAACTCAGGTAGGTCAGCTTTGCATTAATTCAGTCCTGTACTGACGACCTTGTAGCTATGTAAGGTAGATTTCCACCACCAAATATTTCCCAGGGCTCCAAGCAGGATCATGATACCTATGCTGCCACCACAGATTTTTGCTGCAGACCTGGTTATTCCACTTCTAACACATCCATACCAGCTGCAATCATGTTCTCTGGTACAGCAAAACCTTTAAACATATTTTGAATGTTATCAATGTATTAAAACTATGTATGCTCATTTACATGAGGAAAAATGAAGCAACGCTATTAATTATCTAGTATCCCAGAAAGACCATAGTAAAAAAAGGTTTTAAAGCTCTAGTCTTATAAACTGAATTGTTTCATACCAAAAAATGGCATGAGGTAGAGTCAGGGCAGCAGTTTCTACAATACTGATGAAGAATAAGAAGAATCATGAACCTAATAGCCCAGCAGCTATTCTGTTTCTTTTGATATTATGTAAGGTACATCATATAAATGAACTAATGCTTGTTCAGAAAACATTTCTAGAGCTTACAGCTTTTGTTGTTTTCTCTTTATGCAGCTTTTTGCTCTGAGTGCTGGCAGCAAAGTGAAATTTACTCAAGTCCTGATGGCCGTGTGGAGCTGGTGCTTCAGTGAACAGAATTTGGGTAAATTCTTCTTTGCTGCCAGCACTCGAAGCAGAACATACAGGATTTCCAGTGAGAACACCACATTTGGGAATGCAAGAAAACACAGATGGCCAAAGGCAACCTAAAAGCTGGGTTATGAGAGGGAAGAAATGGAGCGGGAAGAGGAAAGAAGAAAATTGGAGCCCAGAGAAAGAAAGGAGAGAGGCAAGGAAGAAACAGCCAGGACACAGGAAAGGGGAAGTGTAGTGAACTTCAGCCAGTGCAAATAAGGACAGTTCTGCATATTACAATACGGTTACATTTCTATCAACTATAGCTGAGCATCCAACTTGTAAACACAGAAGGGAAGGGATAATTATTTTTTAAAGTGTCAAATTTTCAATTCGACATCTTGGGTCATCACTGTATCTCACTTCCTTTCTATCTCTTTTTGTAAGTGTAGCAATTGCTTTTTCTCATGTTGACAGTCTCTGAAGAAGAAACAGCAGAAGAGAGGCCCCTCCTTTTAAGTGAATTCTTGAAGTCTCCTTGGAGTATCCATGTAGGAAAGGTACACTTACTAACTAGCCACCCACATAGTTGTGCTGCTAGAACATTCTAAGAAAATAAAAAGCTGACAAATCTGTTTCAACAAAGTTGTCAGCTGTAAGTTTCTGTGATCCAAGGTCTGTGAAGAGTGAACAAGACAAAAACTGACCTGCCTCACGAAAAGAAAAGAAAAGAAAAGAAAAGAAAAGAAAAGAAAAGAGAAAAAATTATTAAATGCTATTTTCCTCTCAAAAAAATTGAAAGGTTTTGAGTTGATTCTAACATTGAATGAAACCAAATTTTGAAACCTAATGAGCTGCTACAAGACAGCATTGTTGTCCCCTAGCCACCTCTCACATTCTTTGGGCTGGTTACAAAACTCTTTCCATTTTAGCAGGTTCACTGTATAATTTTTCCCCCCAGTATGGTGAGAGGAGAGACGCTTTCCTATTCCTTTGGTACAGAGATGCTTTCAGTTTATAAAATTAATTGATTGCTTGCCAACATGCATCTAAATCCAAATATTTCTGCAATCCAACATAAATTCACCACCACACCTTGCTGTGTGTCACTGAGCTCTGTGGTCCAATTTTAATGGAATACTTGATGAAGCTGATGTGCATATTTTCATCCCACAAATACAAATTCATCATGAGAATGATTGCCTTCAGCAAACAGAATACCACATGTGCCATTACAAATTTAGATATACCTTCTTGAAAATATAGTAGGAAAAAAATGAAAGAGATAACGACCAGCAAAAAATCTGCCTGAAATTCAAGCCTCTGAGAAATGTCCTACCTTTGTCAAAATTAGAATGAAGAGTGGAGGGAAAAAAAAGAAAATAATAGAATTATTAGAATTATACATAAAATAACTCAATCTGATAATCTGAAAGCACAAAACACTATTCAGCTGGTAGACATCTACCTAGCTAATGGATTAACACAGTTCAGTTGTTTGCTTTTCATTCTCATCTATTTGAAAAGTTGGATCTAATTTGCAACCCATTCCCTTTTCAAGTTACTTGAGGATCAATGTTTCTTAATTTTTTTCAATTTTCTTTCACTGACTAAATATATTCCCATACATCCCTGGAAGTTTCAGCCACCAGCGTCCCAGATGAATCTTACTCTAGAAAAAGGACTACTTTGTGCTCTTTCTCCTATCACTTTTAATTTATTCCCTGGATGTTTCATTAAGAGGCTGCAAGTTCCCAAAACATTAAGAGAGGTTTAAATAAGACTAGTCTCCTTCCATTGATCTCTCATGTCTCAGCCATTCAATCTTTTCACCTAACTTGATACATAGTTGTAAATGTACTTTTCATGCATGCTGCTTTTCTCGATTTTTTTTTTCTAGTGAGATTGCACACCACAGAAGCAAACACGCACACAAACAAAAGGGACAATTCCTCATCTACAGTAAATCAGCAAAACTTAGTGAAGTTGACAGATAAGACCATTCCCAACACGTAGTAATTTTGTATACACCAAAACATCATTTGTGATGGAAGAAGTCAAGACTGATTCTATTCTTTCTTTCTCCCATGTCTTCATAGTCTCCCTTCCTACCAGCTTTTAAGGCTCAGCTGTAGTATACAATGATACCATTCAGGATAAGAAGTAGCACAAAGCCACACTCTTCCTTTGACTTTTATCCTGGAAAGTGACTGAACTTGGAAAGAGTTCCAGTTTGGTACAGCATATGCTACACAGTGTGCTACCACAGCCAGCCCAGCACGGCGGAGGGGCAAGCCCAGTCTCTCATGCCAGCAAAGCAGCAGCAGTTCTGTTCAGTTCTCAACCCAGAGCTGTCAGCTGTGATGTGAGCAGGCCCAACAAAAAAGTCATGTCATAGCAAACAGCCCGTTCTAGCAAGGGTGCTGGATTTGGGGGCAGGGAGTGGGGGAAGGGGAGGCTCTTCCTTCACTTGGAGGTATTTCTAATGCATTAGTAGATGTGCAGGAACATCTATCAGGAACAGAGCCAGTCTTTATAAGATCCAAATGGTGAAGAAACCTCTCTAATTCAAAATAAGCTGCCCAATGATATATTACTCACCCTGTTAAAAAAAAAAGTCACAAGTTTGTAGTTTGAATTTATGTCACTTCAGTGCCCAACGATTTGCTTTGTCTGCTAAATTAAAAGAAGCATCTGCTATCAGGCTTTTTCTTCCTTATGTCGGTACTTTTATAGCAAGACATCTCTTGAACTCCTTGTTCCCAAGTCAAACAGAGTGAGTTTTAATCTCCTGTGATAAGCAGAATATTTCAGACCTCGACTAATTTGTATAGCTCTTTTCCGAACTCTTTCAGGTTTGTCAACCTCCCTTTAAAGGTGCAAATATTAGCTTTGAAGACAGTGTTCCGTTAGTTCATGGTAGCTGGCAATGTTCTGAATCAATGGTTTTCCTTTGGAGAATGCCAATTTGCTGAAATTGAACAATTGTAGTAATGCATCTGGTGTGTCAAATCTTTCAGAAACTGCTTTTCCCTCAGCTAGGCTGTTTTGCTGGCTGCTGCAGAATTAGAACCTATGGGGTTCTGATACCACTACCTCAAACCTCTACAATTTCTTAATGGCAGAATGAATTGTAGCCTCAAATTCAGTCAGAACTTCCTGCTTAGTGATAACAAGTGAGACAGCTCTGTCTCATTTCCTGGAAGGAAATGGGGCTTTTAAGTTTTCCAGACTACTTGGTCCCAGCTGGACCTCAGTGCCAGAATTTCTTCTGAGATGTGTATCTTGGTTTATTGACCTGCATGATCAGGTTTGCCATCTCTGCTGTACTGGTTATTGGTGATTACTGAAAGATACTTCATTCTCTCCTAACATCTGTGATACCAGCTTTTAAAACTGCACATACAGTTTTTATGCATTCCCATCTCTCCTGAGGACAAAATGGGCCAATGTGCTGAAGAGATGAGCAGTTTGTTCAGAAGTCAAAATACCTCTTACTGATCTAAATCTATCTAAGCAAAGGTTACACTTACCTTGGACTTAAACAGAAGATAATTTTGAATTTCCCCCTATTAAATAAGGACTGTGTCAAGTCTTTGGATAGGAAAGGCGATATCTCCAGTACCTCACCAGCTGGTAACAGCTCCTTCTCATGATGACAAGTAAAAGTTAATTTGACGACAAAAGGTGTGACTCCACAGGAATTTATCCTGATAACATCTGGTCTAGAGCATTCCTCCTCCTCCCTTGCATGACCACACCATGAGCCACCAGAATAAGCTCATGCCACATGCTAGGTCAGACTGCTTTGATGTTAAGGAAAAGCTAGGACCATGCAAGCTCAGCTTTAGTGTGGTTTAAACTGCCCTGGAACCATGTTTACAGGCTGTTGCTCAACCAGCTTTTTTCTGTAACAGTCCTTCAGCTCTAATGGCTTCACCTTTTTCCCCCTCTGATGACTTGCTCATACCTTATCTCAGCACTGCCCACTCAGTTGTATCAGTATCTGTTTGTGCAGCTGAGCAGTGAATCAGAGAACTGGCCAGGTTAAAAATAACTCAGCAAAAAGAAAATGGTTTTAATCTGATCAGTTCTCTGATCCGGTTCACTCTGCAGCTGCACAAATGAGGGTAGGAGCAAAACTGGGAAGAGAAGGAAGAGTGACAAGAATAATCAACCTGAAGAAGGACAGCAGACCATGACACCGCTGAATGAGGTGCTGTCAACCTACAGCCTCTGTGAGAACAACTTTGTATGATGTTCCTCCAGCCACTGAACTCTGTGTTTTATTTTATTCCTGTAATCAATATATATTACTAATTAAAATTACTATTTCTGACATGTATACTAACCAAGCTATTTTGCATAGGTTTCCTGTGGTTCAGGTTGAGGATGGCTTTGAGTCAAAATGTCACTGGATATTTGAAGGTAAATTCCTTCTGGGTAGGTTATGTTACCTGTTCTGTCAACAAGGCTGGAAGCAGCAAAAAAATTAAATTGGTTCTCGGTTACCTCAATCTCTGTCTCAAGATCTAGCAAGTACAGAAAAGCTTAAGTTTGTCCATGGTAATGATATGGGCCCTACACACGATATGAGCATTTTGTATAGCTATATCATCTCCACTAATCCACTGCCTCCCCAGCTTGGTGATTCATGGAGAATTAAATGCCCATCCCATCAGTAACTTATCTTCCTTAATCAGTCTGAGCAACATTCTCCATTTACCACAGCTGGAACTGCTTTTAGGCAAATCCTTAGCTGGAGAGTTTGATGCTTCTTCATTACACTTAATGCAATTTTAGACCCACTCTGAAATTAGAGGAAGTGTACTTTGTGATTTAAATATCTCCTGGATTGAACTTTTTGATGTTTATCCCACAATTTGCAGAGTTATCTCAGCTCCTGTCAAAATCAGTAGGAGTTAAGAGCACTTAGCACTTGAAGACAGCTCATAAAATCAGCCCAAGTGATATGCCATTTCCCCTTGTTACACTATTTGTGTGAGCTTTGGTGCAACTAATAATTATCATAATCACAGAATCATTCAGGTGGAAGGGACCTCAGAAGGTCTCCACTCCAGCCTTCTGCTCAAAGAAGGGTCAGCCATCAGATCTGATCTGATCAGATCATAATACTGAATACCAAATAAGCTCTGATATTTTCTTGTTTCTTATAGTATTTTCCAGATTTTTTCACAAATGGAATGTAAGGTGGTTCCATAACCAGTGCCTGGGTTGTGGAATGCTCCATTACACATACTCTCAATATCTAAGTGTTACCTTAATGTAGTGAGAAAATCAAGCAAATCAGGCATAGATTATTTTTCTCTTGAGCACTTTGAGAATCAAGATTACTCTGCCTGACCTGTGCATGATTTTCCATGAAGTTGTGTTGAAATACAAAAACAATGTAACCTAATGGCTAACAAGCCAATAGCAGGGAAAGAAATTGTAGCTGAAAGCTATAAATCCCTTGGAACATGAAATCTTCCACATTTTCAAGTGTTTCCATCTCTCCTTTGCTTGCCTCCTGCCCAGTTTAAAAAGAATTTTCTGGTGGAAAAAAATGGACATTAAAAGAAGCTTAAAGAAATATTTATATGTTTCTCTTCAAAGTATACTTTTCTGGTCTTACCCATTCAATTTCACTCTTAACTCCCACATGCTCCAGTTCACTACCCTCTTTCAATGCATTTTCAGCAGAGATTTCTGACACTGGACTGAAGCTACCTTGACTTGCTGTAGCAGAGTCAAGTCTAGAGTTAATCCTTGCCAACAGATTAATTGTATGTGGGACCATTCACAAGCACTGAGGCCAACTGGCATAGAACAGCCCATGTTCCTGTTACCAAACACTACTCTAAGCTGGGTAATGATATCTTAACTAGCTGCTGATAATGGTCCCTGATCTAAGCTAACTTCTGAACAGTTAGTTCATGGCAAATATTTGGGAGCATGAAGGTTGATCTGGGTCAAAAGCTTGCCAGGGAACGTTCTGGCAGTATAACAGTACGTACATTTAAGTTGTGTTTCTGGGAACAGACCTCAGGCATGTCTATATTATTAAATTAAACAGTGCCAAGTAAATGTCATAACAGCAAAGAAAAGGGCTGAGGAATAGACTTCTGTTCATGTTCCTGTTTACTGCTTTGAGTTTTGGCTGAAAATTACCTCTGCTACACTTTTAGGAAAAGTTGAATTCAGGACAGACCTGGTAGCTTGGGCTGTAGTGTACTCAGTCCTTCTCACACCTTATCTATCCAGACCCCATGAACCTGGACTAAGACCTACAATAAGTATGAGGAGAGGCTGAGAGAACTGGGTTTGTTCAGCCTTAGAAGGCTAAATGGAGCTCTTAACTGCCAGCAAATACTGAATAGGAGGATACAGAAAGGATGAAGCCAAATTCTTCTCTAAGTACCCAGTGATAGGAAAAGACACAAAGGAAACAGGCTGGAAAACAGGAAATTATATTAACATGTAAAGAAGAACTTTTCCACCAGATCTGTGGTCAAATACTGGACCAGGTTCCCCACAGACGATACATAATCTCCATCCTTGGAGATACTCAGAAAACGGATGGACAAGCCTTGAGAAGTCTGACCTAGATCAATCTGCTTCCAACAGAGCTAGATGACTGCCAGGGATCCTTTTCAGCCTGAATTATTCAATTATTCTACAGTTCTAAGAAAAGAAACAAATCTTTCCAGGTCCTTTCTTAAGGAAGACCTGGAGCTTGGGAGAAAGTAGCTCTTAGCATGTGCTTGAGGGTTTATAACAACAGGTATTCTGTTTTGAGAGTGAGCAAGAAAGCACAGTCCCATACCTTAAATGGCTTCACTGGTTTGGTAGGGTTTTTTGGGTTTGGTGAGGTTCTTCCCCCCATGAAAACACAATGAAGACAACAGCAAACTAAACTGCAATGAGTGCAAACCCACTCGCTAGCTGTGATACAGCCTATGCATGAAAAATAATGTTCCATGACATTTCACTGAAACAGATATTTTTATTTCTTTAGCTTTTTCACTTGCCTCTTTAGTTCTCTTCTTCCATAAGATTTCACTTATGTGTACATAAGCTTAGTCTCCTCTCTTGTTTGGACTGTTAGAACTCTCTGAAGCCCCTTTTAGGATTACAGCTCTATCATGTACATCACATTTCCAAACTACCCTTCATATCTTTCCATCTCACCAACTCTCCAGCTATTTCCAAATCTTATTTAGAATCAGGCATCTTTCCTTCTTTAAAACTTTGTTTGTTTCCCTGCCTGCACTCACACATATTTGGGAAACATGTTTTTGTTTGCTTGTTTGTTCTCCATGATAGCCTCTAAAATAAAGCATGGATTCTGTGGTTCACGAAATTGCCCCAATAATAGCCCAAGTAGGCCCTTTTTCCCCAAAACAAGAATCTACAGAATGAACCCCATTGTACACATCCCAATGCCCATCCCTCCTCCAGCCCTCCCTCGAAAAGTCCTGATTTGGAACTCATTCCTTTTAGGAAATTCTTTAGTTTAACTGCCATGAAACTGGGATCAAATCAGACTCTAGTCTTTGAGCCACGAAGGCAGATAAACAGTAACTCTGGACTCACTTTTTTCATGGGCATTCATTAAAAACATTTTTAAGATGCCAGCACTGAAATTACTCCCCACTTGCAGGTACTGCAGTAATTATGCAGCACTCTGGTGCCAGTACACACAACAGAGGCTCTCCCCCAGGTCTACATTTTGTGCCACTTAGCTGTACATTTTTCATTATCATTTATTTTTATTAGCAAACCTAGCCCTGACTGCCAGTCAGTCAGCCTGCATGTAGACAATGTGCTGCTCCCACAGACAAGAAAGGCAGAAGAAGAATTTTAAATGAGCTGTTTCAAAAGTGTTTACCATCTAAACCTACTTCCCAAAGTGGTACTGCAGATAGAGTGCATCCACCTACCTGATTTTCTACCTGGGAGTGAATTTCCACCAAGCACAAGCATCTCTCCAGTGGGGATAAACAGCCTTGCCATTCATTTCCATGCATTCCTTATTCATTCAGATCCACATAACAGATTTTTTTGTCTCCAGTTTGGAACACGGCTTGACTGAAAAAGCTTTGTTCACATGAATCTCTAAACATCTGTTCAAGTTTTTCTCATTCCCAGTCCCCATCTATTAGAAACTCTATGTACAGTCTATGGAAAGTTTACTGTATCTTTATCAAATAGGAAAGAAAAAAGCCCAAACAAAACAACAACAAAAAACAAAAACCCCACCAACTTTCTTCACATCAAGCAAATTCAGCCCCATATAAAAGAATCAACTTAAGGCCAGCAGTTGAGTCAAATGCTGTTTAAGTCTGGAAAGACAGAATTTAAGAAGCATATAGGTAGTGTTCAGGCCTCAGTGCAAAAGTGAACATCATCCATTATGAAAATTTGTCCTGGATCCTTATGAAGTTTGTCTATTAGTAGGCATATCTGGGTCAAATGTTCCCAAGAGCTGGGCTGCTAATGAAACAGGTTGAAATCTAGTTGTGTTTTCATTATACATTTCCATATATTTTTTATGAAAGTTTGTACATGACCAGTAGAAAACGCAGCACAGCCTTCTTAGTAGAAGTACTCATCCAACTGAGATTAAAATGTAGGAGTAAGTTAGTTTGGCTTTAATATATCAATGAACTTTTTGGTTTTGTTGATTGTTTTTTTCCCCCTGTTTGAATAAAGCTCACAGCATGAGGACATATTGTATTATTTCTAAGATATTTATGTCTTTATTGAGGTCAACTCTCCATTCCACCACAACTTTCAGGTGCTTCAGAGAGAAATATCAATCTGTCCCTCTTGCTAGCTTATTCTACTGCTGGTTATTCTATCTCAAGGCACTGCAGAATGGTACTTCAGGAAGCTAAAAAGATCTCAGCCTCTAGTTTTGCCAAGGGAAAAAAAAAAAAAAAAAGACAGCCACCTATTTATCACACAACAGTATTTGAGTGCCTCATATTTAATGTATTTATACAACAGGCCAGTAAAGGGGGCAGATGTGATACTGCTATACAAGCTGGGAACTGAAGTACAGACTTATTTTTCAGTGTTGAGGAACTTAGCAGAAAAAAAAGTGATCAAAAAGAAATGTTCTGCCACTGAGCTCTTCCACCATTGCCCTGAAATTGTCTACATTGCTCATGATGTTTTATATAGTACCTCATGCAAGAGGAACCATCAGGTCTCAACACCGTTATGCTAGCTGAACTGTTCTGGAAAACATTAAAATATCTTCATCCTAAAAGGATGCAACACATCCTAGATGCCACATAATTCTCACTTTGCTCCTGCTACCTTAGGTAATAAAAACCAGAGAACAGGCCCCAAACTGTCAACACGCTGCATGGAACAATGGTAACTGGATGAAAGAGGCTCCTACTCTAAGTACACATATACATCTGACATAAAACTGTTACATACCTATATACTGTGGGAAGAACTAAGCCAAGAGAGGTTGCTGAACTTGCCATTAGCAGCTGGCCGAGGGACCCCCGCTATGCCATCTTCCTATTTCACAGTGGAGCTCAGAGACAAGTTGGGAGCTATTATCATGCTCTCCCCTCTGTTTTCCAAAGTGTGTAGTATCTATTTTATGGTTTTAACCATATAATTATTTTGGTATTCATATATTGCTACTGTTTCAATTAGCGCTGTTCCTATTTATGTAATGGATAGATTTTTTATAAACTGACCACTCTAAAACAGAACCATGTATGCAACAGGAAAATTGACAGCTCATACTACAACGGCAAAACCTACTGGTGCAAGAAATCCATTACCTAGCCTTCTGCAATAAGCGCCCAAGGTATGACATTTCAGAAGAAATGATGGGGAGGAAGGGAAGTGTACTAAGTACAGTTAGTCCATATGTGAAATCTGGCAAGTTGTATGATACCATAATACAGAGTAAGATAACCTATTGAAAACAGGACAGCAAGGTGAGTCAGAGAGAAGTGAAGAAGTTTTCTGCTACCTGCCCCCCGTTCCAATGGTGAGATTTCCTGTTTCCTACATCCATCTCCTTCAACCAAGAGAGAATTTCTTTAAAATCTTGGAGGTTGGTGTTATTTTTGAAAGCCAGTTCAAATGAACAGAATTTGAACTTGCCATCAGCATTAGAAACTGCTTTCTTTGCCTTCTCTTTCTTTTCAGTTACCACTCTGATCATATCTGTGGCCATTGGCCCCTACTTGGTAACTCATCTGGCTTGGATGTTGCTATGGTAGCCAATACTATTTTCATTAAAGTATATGACTTTCCCAGTATGTTTCACAGTTATTTCCCAAAGTATTACCTGAGCCAATCATAAAACTCTTTCATAACTGATAAAAATAAAGCATATCTTAGACTGCCCAAGCTGCAACTGATGGATAAATGTGATGTGCACCTGTTATACTCATTTGCTAACTCTGGCCAGTGTAGATCTCTTTCTTACTCTATGGAGGTGTTCCTACATGCCGGGAGAAAAAAAATTTGAGAGATAATCCAGTCTCTGTGAGACCTGACAGTTCTTCCAAAAGCATGGAATTCTCCCCTCGATGGAGGTAACACTAACTTCAAAGTCACCTCACCACAGAAAAAAATGAAATGAAAGAAACCAGTCTTATAGTATGCTGTTCACTGAGTACAGTGGACTTGCTTCATAATGAGCAAGGAATTAAATGAAAGAATATGAAATACTCAAGAGGAAAGCACACAAGTATAACAAAGCTGCTCACACATTTTCAATGTGTCAAAAATGTTCTTTCTCTGGCCCCCATAAAACACAGAAAGTTCTAGACTACTTTCAGAGATGTGACAAAAAGCCATCAAACAGAGGAACAGACAAAGTCACAAGCAAACCCCTACAGAATAATGATCCAAATATCATTCTCTTTATTTTTTTATTGGGTTTAATTTATCTAGCTTTCTACTTTTTTCACCCATTAAGCACTGTGCTAGGTAAAAAGACTGAACCAGAGGGTCCCATTTTCTTTTAAAGAAACCACAATAGCTTTTGATAACACAGTTTTGACCTTATCCCATTTTTTACAGCCTATTTGCTATTTCTAAGGTATTATTCATTGCCCATTATTATACTAATAAACTTTATTATCTTTTATAAAGCTGCCAATGGTTACATGCTTGAATGGCCCTCACAAAAGAAAGCTATAATGACAGAACAAGGTAAACCTAATAAACCATTCTTTGTTCTCAAAGTGTATTTGTGATAATGGGTCATTACCTTTTATTTATTATTCATATAAATGTATGATGGGATTTGTACCCTCTCCAGTATTAACTGTCTCATCTTGGAGAGACCATCCAAGTTTTTTTGTTAACTGTGCTGTGAATTTTTGGTCTCTTTAGTAAGAAGATAAAGAATGTGCTGAAAAAAATGAATTTATTCAAAATTTTCCCTTAATAACCATTTTATAGTCTCAGCAACTGTATGCATGTACACTCATCTACATGCTAAACTCAGTTTTCCTAGCTTCACACTGAGCTAATACTACCAGCTTAAGTCACTTAGACATGTAATAAACCGGCGGAAGATTTTAGCAGGTGAAAAATGGTACTGTTTGGACCTTTGAAATACTGCTGAAATTTAGCAGAATGTTGCCAACTCTACAGTTTTATATCAGAAGCCAATATTAGACCCTGTATGCATGCAACACAGACAAAAAAAAGAGCATAACTAAAAAACTGATAATAAACATCCATGGTGCATGTAGTTCCCATATCATAATGTCAAGTACTGTCTTGATACATGTCTATATACAATTTATTAGCTTCCTATAGATGTTTTTCCTATAGCTATATGAGAACAGACAACCTCTTTCTTTGTCATATAACTACTTAAAACTGTTTATTTTAATTATGTTCAAAGTCCTTTTCTACTTAAGTCTGTTAATTATCTCTGTATTAGCAAGATCTAAACTGTTTCTTCAGTTGAGTCAAACAGATATGAAATACTGGACTGAAGTTTCATCCAAACCACAAGATCTTCACTCTTCAAATTCCACTGGAGAAAAATACAAAACAACACCAAAACCAAACCGAAACAAACCCACAACAACAAAATCACCCAAACCAGACATACAGCTCAAAAGAGACTTTGTATTTCATAAAGGTCTCTTTCTCAGTGGTATGAAAAATCAGAAAGTAGATTTTTAATCCAAAATCTAAACCAAAACTGTAAAAAACACCTGGGACAACAGCCAGAGCTATCAGACTAGACATATGCTTGGGCTGCTCCTCAGCAAACCATGAGATCCTCCATAACTTCAATACACTCCAGGAGACATCACAAATGCAATAAAACTGAGCTCCAAGGTGTACATAACCACATTTATCCTGATCTCCTTTTCTTCTACATCTCTTCATGCTTTCCCTGTCAAAGTAGTGGTACAGGATGAGCTTGTAAACAAGAAAGTAATGGCTCAAAAATACTCTACGCTAGGTACATTTTGCCATAGAGCTCACCATTATCAGTTTTATTTTTGTGACATCAGCATCTGCACACCATTTCCATCAGCTGTCATACTGAAAACCAGTGTTAAAGACGGGTAACTCACATGTTAATTTGAACCAACACTTTTCAGCAGCATCTTGTACAACACAGGCCCAGTGCTAAAGGCTTCTGATGTAAATTTAAGTAGAACACTCATCAAATGCAAGACAACCATTTTTTGCAATCAGAATACTGATACAACAGAAGTAGGCTCAGACCATAGCTTCATATAATACACATTAGTCAGCCAAGTAACACATTGTAAATTATTCTTGGCCTAAGCTTATAAAAATCTTGTGAAGATTCAGACTATCTCCTTTTTGAAAAGCACATGGTATTTCTCTGGCTAAAGTAGCATCTGTTAGCTGGAAAGAAGTTGGCAGGGGTTATGACGCTCCAGTAATATTTTCTTAGTCATGTTAACTCCATGTGTGCTTGTTCTCCCTTTAGAGGTAGCCATGGGAAATACCCCATTGTACAATTCATTTCTATTGAACATTGCAGTAGTGCATTTATTTTTCCTAAGTATTTCTGATGCACAGTACAAAGGATAGAAGGCAATATATTGTCTTTCTGATCAGACAGCATAACACACCCCACAGAACCTCAGCCATTCTCTCCTTGGATCTGGTTGTGCCGCAGACTACATTTTAGAGTATCTTCTTATTTTGTAGGTCTTGGAATAACAGACAATCTGCTTCATACTCTTGTAAATTGTTCCATTAGTTAAATACCCTAGCTATTAAAAGTTCACCCCCTAGACACACATACCACAGTCAAATTCTCTCCTAAGCAGGTAGATAACCTAAATTAAATAAATACTTCAGTATCTCACTATTATTTTCCTTTTAGATTCACATCAGTGTTCCTCTTAATTATTGTAAGTTATTCTACCATATGCTAAGTAACCTCTAACAGGATCTGAGACACACATAAATATGCTCATTACTATAGAAAAGCAATATTATTTTTAAATGATTCAGGCTGGTAAGGACAGAAAGAGCTTTCCATTGTTCTTATCTGGGGAACACAAAATAGCAATGAATATTATCAAATCAATATTCTTTGAAACAACATGGTTCTGCTTCTCATTCAACTCTAATTACAGGTAGACAGCAGGGAACACATAGCTGCTCTGCCATTTTTTGTCAGTAACTGCTTACCCAAATGATGGTGCAGTGTCATAATTTGCATGTGAATTATCTAGGTTTCTATTATTAAGCCAGTTCTGCAAACATTCAGAAAGAGACGCTGACTGGCAAGGTTCTCAGAGATGCTATGTGTCCTTTGCATAGGCCAAAAAAACTGTCCACACTTATTAACAAAAACAGTAATTTAAAGACATACAGTTGTCAGCATTTGTAAATTATTTCACATAAACTCCCTATTCATCACAATCAATCCCAACTGTAATACAATTTTTAAAAAGAAAAAAATCAATTAAAGCAACTTACCAAAGCTGTAAGTTCAGTGCAGGACCATACCTGACTGCGTCCTCGGCTCCCTAGATGTCCTTTCTAACATCACAGAATTCTGCTTAGGAAATCTGTTAGGAAATTACAATCAGTAAGTTTCAGTTTCTCAGGTTGAAGGTCTCATTCTGCATCATCCTGAGCAGTAACTGTGAAGTACTGTGTGAGCTCAACAGCTCACAACACTGCTGGTTTCCCTTCATAGAGCTATAATCAACATCCTTTGGGGAAAATGCCACTGGAATCCCAGAACCATTCAGGCTGGAAAGGACCCTGGAATGCCCTGTTCAAAGCAAGATAAACACTGAATTCAGACCAGGCTCAGGGCTTTTTCTAGTCTGGTCCTGAAATGCTGTATCCTTGGATATCCAGTATCCAGGCCACTTGTTCCAATACTTAATTATTTTCATGGAGATTTTTTTTCCTTATATGCAGCTCAAACCTCCCCTGATTCAATGTATGATCACTGTCTCTTGTTCCCCTGCTGTGCACCTCCATAAACACCCTGGCTCTGTCTTCTCTGTAACCTCCTCAAAGGCAGCGTGCCCTCCAGCATATGAACTGCACACTCTGTTTTGGTGTCATCAGCAAACTCGATGGGACTGCATTCTGTTTCCAGGTCATTTATAAAGATATGAAACAACCTACGTCCCAGAGTAGATCCTGGGGAACTTCACTTGTGACCAGCCTTCAGGTAGAGTAGAAACTATTGACTACCAGCTTTTGAGCCCAATTTTTAACCCATTCATTCTTTGTAGCCTTTTATTTTGCAGAATGCTAACTAAGGTCAGATTTAACATTATTTAAGTCAAGAGAAAAAACTGTAGGGCTGTCAATGGAGAGTTTATTTCCTCCAAATGACCATGTACTATGAAATTGTTCTAATTTACGATGCAGACTGAAGTGGTGCCTAGCTCCTCTGAGGACTGAATAAGTATGAAAATGGCCCTAAGAAGACCTAAATTCATTCAAATGAATGTTTAGGAAAATGAAGGTTTCTGATTTTTCACCAGCTTATTACTTCGGAATATTTTCCTTATTATTTAGCTAACTGCAATATGCAAAGATCTTATTCAGCAGATGGGTATGCAGGGTATGTAAAGACTTTGGGGCCCACTGTGCAAACAGACAAAGAATAGCTTGAAACTGAGTCAATAAGACTGAAGAAAAGACATTGGAAGGAGTGAAACTGGTGACCTTGCCTCTGAATACCTGCTGTTTTGGACAGCTTCACCTCTCCTTCAACACCAAAAGCATAAGCATCGATAAGCTTTAATAGCCTTGACCAGCCCCACCTGAGACTCCCACACACACCCCCTCTGCCTGTTGGCTCAAGATGGCCTTTTATGCTGAGGCCTGGGCACCTACTCCTTGCCTGAAGATATGTTGTAGGTAGGTATGTGCCTGGACATGTCTGCTACTGCTGCTGAGCTTCCTTAATGACTGGACTGACTTATCATCTTGCTTTTGTTAGGTGATCCTTGAATTATTGTTTAAAACCTGTTGCAGTCCATCAATTCTGCTCTGCTCACCCTGCTTGGAGATGTGGAACTGCACCTGGATTGGTGATGGTGCTGTCCCTGGCCAAGTTGCCCTGCTTTGACCCCTGGCTGGTCTTCCCTTCTGAAGCAGCCCCACTCTCCCTGCTCCTTGACAAAGAGTACAGCCAGTGTCCTGGTGGTCTACACAGCATGACCACTGTCCATAAAACTAGGAGGGATTTAACAGGAGAAATTTGCTCAAATTCTGATAGCTGTGTGGAGCTGGTGCTTCAGTGAGCAAAATCTGAGTACATTCTTCTTTGCTGCAAACACCCAGAGCAGAGCATACAGGATTTCCACAGATGGCTGAAGGCTACCTAGAAGATAGGTTATGAGGTAGAAGAAGGGGAGTGGAAAGAAAAAAGAAGAATTAGGATACAGAGAAAGAAAGGAGAGAGACAAGACAGACACAGACAGGATTCAGGAAGGGCAAAGAAGTGTGGTGAACTTCAGCCACTTTCCCAGGCTTTTTCTCCTATCTGTAAGTGAATCACGGCAATTTCTTTTTTTCTTTTTCCCCCTGGTTTCTCTCTCACTGTGGAAACTCCTGTATTTTGGGTCTTACTGCCAGCCTGTAATTTCCAATTTTTCTTGAGAATCAACACAGCTCCCACTGATGGGTTGGACCCAGGATATACTTGACAAAGACTACTTTCCAGGGCCAAAACAGGCACTGTGACTTCAAGTATTTCCCTCTGCATTGTCTTGGAGGGTAGCTCCAAGACCAGTTTTCCATCAGCTTAACGCCCAGCACTCCTGCACAGCAAAGTTTATGGAATCAAGCTCTTGGGATAGCAGTAGAGAAATTCTCTTCTGCCCAGCTTAGTAGAGATGTTTGGCTTCTTTTTCTAGGTTAACATGCTAAATGCCTGACAGATCCATTGAACTAACATTTGCTTTTACCTCCCATCTATACAGGCAGAATAATCAAAAGTGAGGGAAAATAGCAAGGAATAGAAGCCCCTAAACATATCGCCACTCTTGGAGACTATGCAATATTTCATCTCACATTTAACAATCTAATAAAGGAAAGAAAAAAATAATTCTAAATAGCACATCAGCAAGTCCAGGAAATCCTATCCCAAACCTGAGAAATACCAGAGACTCCATGGGCCACTCAGGACTTGGCTCACATGGAAGGCAATGCCAGCACCTGTCTAAAAGAACAGTTTCCAGAGGAGCCTGTGAGTGACCTCTGTTCTCCTCACTTGCTACCAGTGGTGTGGTGGTATCATAGCCTGCTTGGGTGGTACAGTGGTGTTTAGTACTTTACTCCTCAGAGAATAGCTGGGAATCATTTGGAAGGGGTGTTCTGGCCAAGGCTAAGCCTTTCTTCTAGGTCACTGTCTGAATGGCCTGAAATAGGCTATTGGGGGAAGCCTTAGGCCTTGCTAATAAAGGTAGACTTAGGCAGTGATTTCACAGTTATTCAAAATTTACTGTGATGAATGACAGCATGAAAGCTGAAGAGAGACATATAAACCCCACATTTTTTACTAACACACTTTTTATCACAACCAAAATCAACTGAGTTCCACACTGACCCAAAAATGCATCTTCTCTGGTACCAGTCAGAACTTCAGCATATCTTTATTCAAAGCAGGATGGGGATGAGCTTCCCCATTTCTGTGTATGCATAAGGACCTGCTTTCCAATAAGAATTCTAAGTTCCAGGAACAGTATAAATCTTGACACACACACAAACCTTGGTGCAGAATATTTGCCTTCTGTTTAACAGGTTTTTCACTGGAAGATATGTAACCTAATCACTACGACAGTGAGAAAGCATGAGTCTTATCTATCCACTACATGGGTTGCAGGATGAAGTAAAGCCAAGTAGTGAACCACTACTTGCGGCTTAGGCTTTCTTTCCTCTGCAGTTCCAGTCACAGCAGGACCATACCAACTCCTAAACACCACAACCAGAGCAGTGGGGCAACAACTAGAAAACTGCACAGAAATGCATACAATTCTTTCAGTGCCATCTAAAACCAGAAGCAATGATCCAAGTCCTTACATGTGGGAAAATGCTCACCTGTCTGTCAATGCTAATAGATTAATATTTCCCCAGCTTTCTATTAAAACAAGGGAAAACTCATGCTTGGATCTTCATTTATCCCTCCACGTTACCTTCCCATAAGATGTCTTGGAGGAACATTTACTAATCAATATGCACAGTCTGTCTCCTCATTTCCTTTTAGTGCACTTAATATGAAAGAAAAAAAGATTTTTTTCTTCATTTCATTTTTCTATGCTACATGAAATGAAGAGGACACAGAAGTCAGCTTGTAAAGATTGATGCAAACCTCTGAGTAAACTCAAGAGCACGAACTCAGTAGGTAGACAAAGGGTGATCCTTCCCAAACAAGTAGTTGTAAAATTTGGTGGTCAAGGGAATAATGCCGTTTCTGTATTCATTATTTATATGTCTCCAAAAACATTAATTTACCTATCTCTGAAATATTTTTAGTGCTTTCTCACTGGTACTTAAAGCAATATATAACTCTCTGGAATTGGAGGGTAAGTACCCCTTATGCCTTAAGCAACTTGATACCACCCTCACCCAGCCACCCACTCTTCCTACATCTCCAGTTGTCTGAGGGACAATTCTTAGGTCTATGCAATCTCCTTGGCCATTCCCCAGTTCCCTGGTGAGCTCTACCACCTCCTGTCACCATGTTGCATTGAGCACAACCACCAACAGCATGTAAGGGGCATAAAACAGTCAACAAAAGACAGCTTTTAGAGAGAGCTTAGGTAGAGAGACAATGTCTTCAAGAACCAGTTCAGAAAGAAGCATCTGTCAAAGTTAAGCTTACTCTTTCCTGCTTTCCATGACACTTGTTTGACCTTACGAAGGTTTCCAGTACTTCGGTAGACAGTATAAGCACAACACAGCAGCACAAAGTCAGCTAGGCAGTCTCAGAAGCTGCATGTATTCCAGCACATATTTTACACACAGCCAAGTGGACTGGTCTTCCCCTTTGAGGTGAAATATTTTTCACTTGGCTACAAGTAAATTCTGTCTTAAAGTCCACTCAGGTGAGACAACTGGTTTAATAATGTAGCACACATACATGCTTGTATCAGCAAGACATAAAAGAGCAAGATGAATTATTTCTGCAACGTGAAAACTGCACATGACAAAGGCCATGCAATGCCAGGATGCAAGAAGAGAGGTGAGTGGTTTGGGATTTTTTATTACTATTATTATTATTTTTAATGACTCAGAAAAATAAACAGAAAATGCCATGGACATTTTCTGAGTCGAGCTAGTTCTTGTTACTTTGTTCGCCTAGACTGGTAGTATTAAACAGCTATTCACAGCTGCTTCACATTCACACTGTGCTGTCATTTAGCACCGTTACTGGGCTTCTGGGAACTCTTGGAGATAATGACACATGCTTTCATTTTAGATAGAATAATCTGCATGTTCTTGAAATCCACAAGAGAATACATCAATTAACATATCCCAGATATTAATCCATAAAACATGCCTGCATTTTGGGGGGTTGATTTATTGTTTTTAAACAGTCTTATTCTTTGTGCTTGCATTAAATCATTGCTTATTTAATCAAAGATCTGCTAGTTTATTTAAAATAAAAAAAAACCAAAGAGGGACAAATTCCAAAACTCCTGAGGAACAGAGGAAATTTTACTGGGGAGAGGCAGGAAAGTGAAAAGAGAGAGGTTTTGCACAGCTTCTATTTAAATATGCTATACAGAGTAGAGATGCAACAAATTCTTTTTTTTTCTTTAATCATCAGATACTTTGACATTAAATTTGTCAGCTACTACATATGATAGAGGGTAAAAAAATGCATCTTACTTGTACAAACTGGTATTTTTGATACGTGTTTCTGAATTCAAGGTTTTTTGACAAACTACATCACCCTACAAGGGCCAAATTGTACTTGGGTCCTAAAGCAAAACATGGAAATGGAAGTTGAAGAAGCCTATCCCCATATACCTGTGTCCTTCTAGTCCTTTTGCTAGCGATGGATGGGTACAAACTAGTGTCAGTAGTGGCACAAGTCTAAATAATTTTGATGTTTGCAGGTAGCTCTCCAATTCATCTCCTCTCTATCAAACAGTACCAGAACTTCTATCACAAAGAATATATCTTCCACCCTCCCAAAAGAGGGGGCCATGGCACAACCCTCAGAAATATCTCCTGCAATTTCTACCTTTCACAGGTAAAAGCATTTTAGGAACTAACAGATGCTGTGGGCATTCAGCTTCACTAAAGATATTGAGATAAGTCATACTGAGTCCCAGAGGTGACAGACACCGAGTGTTGCAAAATCCTGACTTATTGGGTTGTTTTGCAGGATTTTGCAAACCTTTTGGAAAGCTTTCTTGGATTTAGCATGAATTTCTGATCAGAAGAAGTAAGAGCAGTAGCCTGACAAGTAGACCTCTTACCTAGAATGAGAGAGGTTGATGCTCATGGCCTTGCTCTGACTGGGTAAGACTAAGAACTTCCTGTGCAATGCTACCTGTGTTCTTATACCCCAGCTACAGGTTATGGTAGTAGTATGTGGGTAACATATATCCAGTAAAGGAGCTCAGACATTCTTGGGTTTGACTTAGTATGGAATTGGGGAAAGTGTATATATTTAAAATGTTCCGTTAGGAGAACATCCTTTTGACTACTGAACAGGTGCTGAATAGAAGACAAGTTTAGTTCATAAGTTTGAAGCTTGTTGTTTTTCTACAAGATCAATATAGATTATATTGTAAGTATAATGGCTGGTTTTAAAAGTGCCCACCAAGCATTTTAAAAACAAGACTGTGATATTTCAATTATGTTCTTAAGAATGCATAAAAATATTTTGTGAGAAGTCTGTGAGAATGATATGCATTAGCCATTATAAAAAATAATTTAAGGAAAAAGCAACCAACAAAAGACTTTCTGCATTTCCGGGCAGCAGTTTGTCAGATGTTTCATCTTCAGCACAATTAAGGGGGCTTTAAAGAGAAAGGATCATTCACACATGGGCAGGTTGTCAGCACATGAAATCTTAATTTTTATGCTAATACCACTAGCCACTAGGGTCTATAGACCTTGTGACCAAAGACTCAGTGAAACACAAGGTTCACGCAGCTGAAAAATCTGATAAAAAAATTCAAAACATCTCCATTCAGCTCTTCTTTGTAGCCATATCATCGGATTGTAAAGACTGTAACTGAACATTGAGACAGGCTCTATAAAATGTACTAGATAATCACAAGATAAGGACCAAACAATCTCAGAATATTCTTTTCCAATAGCTGTGTGTTCGGTGCCTCCTTCAGTAGGATTTTAGTCTGATTCTGCAGGTCCTACATGCCAAAGCAGTGCAAATACTACAGACAGAGGTCCTCCAGTTTGGATGCCTCTGAGAACAATTAATGAGAAAAAGAGCAAGAATAAGGATGTCTCCTGGCATGCCAAAGTCATCCTGCAATATCTAGGTAAGTACATACAGTCCTTCTGTAAGAAATGTTTTCATGTGTACAGTTAGTTATTGTACTTTGGACATAGAAAAGCATTTTCAGTCCTAAATAATCACACCGTCTCTATACCAAGATGTCTAAATGAATGTGTAAACTGAGTATATACTGGCAATAGGCCTATGAAATGGAATAATACTGACATAACAAATTTTTCTGGGAAAGAACTCAAAAAACCAGTCTTGCCCAAGTCGTAATGACAAAAAATTGTGACGCATGGAGCAGAATTTAGATTTTTCACAGGCTAAATGATTTTCCTACTAGGAAGATTTCTCTCATTACTGAAACCAGGAACACACAAAATGAAGAAAAAACAGAGGTAAGCCCATGGATCTAAAAGACTTCTCAGAAATCATTCTAAAAATGTACAGAATTTAACAGAAGGCAATAACTATGCTATTATTTTTGAAATTGTGCCATAAAATTCTACTCAAGATATTAAAAGGCTCTTAAAATTTAAATGATAATTTAAAAAATCCAAAGAGAATTTGTCAGCCTTGATTATATTCTAGGAAAGTTTTCTACAAGTATATCTAAAGTGTACAGAATGGGAAAGCTGGACTAATATATCAGTTTACCTCTGATCCAGGAAACCACA
This sequence comes from Harpia harpyja, assembly GCF_026419915.1. Lineage (NCBI taxonomy): Eukaryota > Metazoa > Chordata > Aves > Accipitriformes > Accipitridae > Harpia > Harpia harpyja. The sequence goes on from NC_068941.1 coordinate 75,235,457, forward strand.
GAAATGGATGAAAAACAGACAGACTGAAAGATAGATGTTGATTCAGATTCATCAAAATCTGGACATACATGATATGGCCAGTCATTATTAAGGACTTCATTTAATGCATTAGATTCTCAGCCTAGTTATTTTCAAGATATAGAGGATCACCTGAAGAGTCCATTCAGGATTGTGATTCCTCATTTTTCTCAAATACATAGACAACATGCACAGCATGTGATGCAGCTGTCCAATGACTTACCAGTTTAGAACTTACGATGTTTTGGTAAAAAATGATTTAAAATTAATTTCCTAAAGATTTTTCTTCAGCCAAAGCTTTGTTATTTCCAGAGATGCAGGAAGCAGCAGATTTATCAATGATAGGGTACAGAATGTCCACGGTCACTATGTATTCTAAATTGCAGAGTTACTGGAATTCACTCCTTGAATAGTCTACATCCTCCAAAGCATCTAAGCACCAATTCTAGTCACTGAAATTCTTGTGCTATCTACTCAATACTTATAACACTGTAAGGAGTAATAGACAGCTTGCTCCCTCTTGAACATCCAGTGTGCCTCTTTTTCATATAATAATGGAATTACTGGAGATAATTTTCACTTCTCATGAATTGCTACTGAGACAAATTCAGAGGTCTCTGGTGTCTAAAGGCTGGTTCAGCCCCCAACTGAATCTCAAAGATGCCATTGACTGGTGATGAAATGGAAGGGAGTTTCAGGGCTTGGCATTCTAATGCACATGAGATACGAATTTCCATTTGGCTTGTTGATGTTACCAGAGTTTGCTGCAGGCTTATTTTATTTCTCTAGCCCAGAGTGAAATGGCTAGGAGTCTGTCAGTTTGAAGAAACTTGTTCACTCCAGTCTGAATTCTGGGAAAACAGATGTAGAAATCTTTGAGGGGGAAAAAAAAAAAAAAAAATTCCTTAGATGTCTTGAACAAATATTTTCCTTTTAATCTCTGCAAAAAAAATGTGCAGGATAGCACTAAAATTCCTTCAACTTGCAAAAGGCTACCAGGTTGGGAAAAATTAAACATACTTTAGCTCAGCAAGTCTTGCCTTCCTCTTTCACCACAAGGATAATTCTGGAGTCCCTAGATAGTGACCAAGGTAGATCTCATAGAATTAATGGCAACTGTTATGGCAATTATAACACCCTGCAACCACATTTTTCATGTGGTGAATATCAGAAGTACTGCAGTACTGTGGAAACCAACCGGGACCTGATCAGCATTGATGTAAAATGGGAATAGATTTAGTCACACTGATGAAAATATGCCAAAGTGTACCTAATGTTAGTGACATCAGCAACAGGCTCATGATGAATGGCATGTTGTGATGCTGTGTATTGGCTTTGTGTGGCAAGGTTTTGGTAGCGGGGGGGGGTTACAGGGGTGGCTTCTGTAAGAAGCTGCTGGAAGCTTCCCCTGTGTTCGAGAGAGCCCATACCAGCTGGCTCTAAGACGGACCCACGCCGGCCAAGGCCGAGCCAATCAGCGATAGTGGTAACGCCTCTGTGATAACATTTTTTAAGAAGGAAAAAAGTTGGGATGGAGGAAAACAGCAGCCGGAGAGAGGAGTGAGAACATGTAAGAGAAACAACCCTGCGGACACCAAGGTCAGTGAAGAAGGAGGGGGAGGAGATGCTCCAGGCGCCGGAGCAGAGATTCCCCTGCAGCCCGTGGGGAAGACCATGGTGAGGCAGGCTGTCCCCCTGCAGTCCATGGAGGTCCACGGTGGAGCAGATATCCACCTGCAGCCCGTGGAGGACCCCATGCCGGAGCAGGTGGGTTCCTGAAGGAGGCTGTGACCCCGTGGGAACCCCGCTCTGGAGCAGGCTCCTGGCAGGACCTGCGGATCTGTGGAGACAGGAGCCCACGGAGCAGGTTTTCTGGCAGGACTTGTGACCCCGTGGGGGACCCACGCTGGAGCAGTCTGTGCCTGAAAGACTGCACACCGTGGAAAGGACCCATGCTGGAGCAGTTCGTGAAGAACTGCAGCCCATGGGAAGGACCCACGTTGGAGAAGTTCGTGGAGGACTGTCTCCCGTGGGTGGGACCCCACGCTGGAGCAGGGGAAGAGTGTGATGAGTCCTGCCCCTGAGGAGGATGAAGCGGCAGAAAATAACGTCCGATGAACTGACTGTAAACCCCATCCCCGTCCCCCTGTGCCGCTGGGGGGTTGGTAGAGAATCCGGGAGTGAAGTTGTGCCTGGGAAGAAGGGAGGGGTGGAGGGAAGGTGTTCTGAGATTTGGTTTTATTTCTCATTACCCTACTCCGGTTGATTTGTAATAAATTGAGTTAATTTTCCCCAAACTGAGTCTGTTTTGCCCGTGACGGTAATTGGTGAGTGATCTCTCCTGTCCTTATCTCAACCCACAAGCTCTTTGTTATATTTTCTCTCCCCTGTCCAGCTGAGAAGGAGGGGGAGTGATAGAATGGCTCTGGTGGGCACCTGGCATCCAGCCAGGGTTAACCCATCACATGCTGTCAGTCCCCTTCCCCCCACCCCAATCAGTATGTGTGCTCCAGAAAGTACAGCAATGACAGGAGCAAAGCACCAACTCATGGAGAGATTTTGTTGAACTAGACCTGTAGGTCACACTCTTACACTGTTTAAATGTGTTCACATTTGATATTACTAAATAATATCATGATACGGACAGAGGTCTAACGCTCAACTTGTACTACATTTTATTACCTTATTATTATATGGTAGGTCAGTGCACATAAAATGGACTGTAAACTTTAAACAATCTATTTAATCATTCTGGATTTACTGTGACAACCACGTGTGAGACAGGGATGCCCAGTGATGGCACCTAGGCTGACCATAGTGTTGCCTGAAATCAAACTGTAGCTAAGGCAATAATTTGTAATTCAACCAACCATATCAAACAGTGAAATGGATTTATGATGGTGTTTTGTGAGAGAAATGAAGGTCAGTTTTTAGCAGTGAAGGTGCTGTTGACTGCAGAAGTATGTGATGAAATTATATATAAGTTTCTATCATCCTTAAAAAACAGAAAAGCAGCTGAATGAACTCCTGTTGCTCTGTGGTTTAAAAGATTCCCTCTCCCTCCCCACAAGACAGGCCAGATGATCATGTCAAGAGAGTGATACATTGTTATTCATCTTACATCAGCTAAAAATAAAAACAACGTCATGTCTGGCTGAATCTAATGCTGGGATGGTATTTTGTAAATTAGATTTTTTTAGCATTTCACCAATAAAATTAATAATAAGCTTAAAAATGAAAAGCCATTTTGCCATAGATATCTTCGGCACAGATGGACAGAATCTTGCCAATGGTTGTTTTGTAGACTACTGCAAAAATTGGGGTATTTTGGAACTAAATGTTATCAAAGTCCTGGGAGGGGAGAGAGCCTGCTGCCTAATATCTGAAAAACTCCTTTCATTTTCTACATTATTTCTTATTATGTTAAATATGTAACTATGATAGGAGCATCTCACCACCTTGTTTCACCTCACAGCTGCCTGCTAGGATCTTTTATCTACAGATGCTCACCTGCATAAATATCTCTAAAGCTGTCGGTATAAATATAGGCAAATCTTCAACAGATGCACCAGTGCACCTTGGGAAGAATTCTTCATGGATATAAAACCAACAGCTCTCCCCTTTCCATCATATTTTTTTCTTTTTGATCTTGAGGTGCACATCTGTGCCATCTTCACTTTAACGTTGTGCTTCGCCTCTATATAAAGGGTCCCATGCCACCTTATCCCCACCTTCTGGTCATAAGTGTGAAAATTCTTTTGCACAGATTCTAGATTGTGCTTCTTTTTAAAATGTAAGTGGAAAAAAAATATCCAAACTTATATAAAATTCTAAGGGAGGGATAGCAGAGAAAGATAAAAAGGCGTACCTTTGAATCAGACAGCCAGGTTAGCATGAAACTTCTTTATTTGAATTTTAAAAAAAATCTTGGAGCTAGGATAAGTAAACAAAGAAAAACTGAAAGTCTCACCAACGCAGAAAAAAATCTGAAATTCCATATAAACCCTCCTGGCAATGGAACATTTAATATAGCAAGATTTGAGAATTATTCATTCCAGTGAACTGAAGTTTTCCAAGAAGACTGTCTAAACCCTAGCTGGGAATTTTATCTGTGGTCCTACCAACTCAGCTCTTAAAGCACAAGCTATAATGAAGGCTCAGACCCAAAGCCATCAAAGATTCAAGGATCAATTGTTATCAGAATAAGAGAAGCTAAGGTGCGTAGCAATTTCCAGGATCGCCAGAAAGAAGTATGACACATTCATTTGATTATCGTACATGAAGAATGTGGGCTGAATCAAATAAATGGTGGCTTTGTATTTAGTCCTTGATTGACTACACTCCAGACATGCTGAAAGCATAAATTAATCAAAACTAGGTCTACAGCTGAAAGGAAAAAGGTCTGATCCTTTTGTAAGTCACCAACGTAGAAACCGAGTACTGTATGGTGCAGCAACAATTCTGCACGTCTACTTACACAGTTGTGCTGCATTCTACAACAAATGCAATGCCTTATCTGTATATACTCTCTTCTTACTCTGGACAAATGTCTGTAGTTCAAGACAGTATTTTGCAAGAATTACGTTGGAAGATCAGTTTATATTTTAGAAAAATAAATCTGAAAGGTATCACCTTGCTTAAAAGAATTACAAAACTTTAGAAGCCACCCTAGACCACTTGTATAACTGCTTGCTGGGGAAGCTATTCACCCACTGTGGAGGGGAAAGTTTTTCTGATTTCAACAGAATGGTAAGAGGTCACACACAGAGGATCTAAACAGCCAGAACCATCTGAAAGGAAAAATCTATCAACTGATTTTAAATTTATGAAGGTGTAAGGAGCTCTGCAGAAAAAGAGTCCAGTGTATACTCCAGGTCCATTTTATAGAAGTTCAGCAATGCTAAGAAATCTATTTGTAACTAGGGAAGTTTTAGCAAGCTGTCGTGTGTTGACAAGGTTTACAATTAAAATTGATTTGCAATCCAAAAACCACAGATAGTGCATATAGCTCTATTGTGATTTTTTTGTCTTATTTTTCATTTTGTATTAAATCCTAACCTGTTGTGGAAATTGTGTTACCTACACAATACATCTGGAACTGCTGTTTGCATCTGCAGAAGTGCAGTTACTTCTACAACCACCTCCCTAGGTAAGGAGTCTGCCTTGCGAGCAGACTCTTACTGGATGACAGGGCACATAAGGGCTCTAGCCTTCCCTTCAGAACTGTCCAATGCCGCAAATCCATAACTGCAGCCATGGGACAGCAGTTGCCAGCAAAGAATTCTCGACTCTCACAGTACAAGCGAGTGCTTCTGGGAAGCCATCTGCTGATGGTCAATTAAAGGGAGCACCAACGAGTACCATTGTTTCATTCTCCTCCTGGGATCAGGATAATGTGGGTTTCTCTTTGCCTAAGGAGTATACCTAAATATCAATATAAATATTGATACGATCCTGGCTACTGCAGACTCATTATATCCTCATGTAATTATAGACAGAGGTGTATAAAATGGAGCCTTGACTATACCCTCAATCAGATATATTGCTGTTTTATATTATTTGTTTGAAGACACATCTGGTAAAAGAACTGCATTATTGCATTAAAAGAACTAATTACCAAAATCTTTTCCCCAGTCTCCAGTATTGGAAGAAGAAGGGTGAAGGGGATGGGATGGTGGGCTACAGGATGCTGAGGAAGCCACCTATCTGTTTTCCTTTGCTTCTGATCAAACTACAGTGACAGTGGTTTGGGGGCAAATGCACAGAAATCTTTTTACTTCTTAATGTAATTCAGAAAAATGCCTGCAGGTGAATCGTAACAGTGTATGCAGAATATGCTTAGGAAAGAACAGGTGTCTCTACGTAAGTGGACTGTTTATGCTGACCTTGATAAAGTGATTGAACCATGCATCATTATGCTCCACAGTAAACTTATGTTTAGTTCAAAACACAGTTTGAGAAAAATTCTAGGAAAATGCACAAAATGCCAAAGGAGATCTGAGCTTGACTGAATGTTACTTTTAAGCCTAAATGCTTCCTTTGATGCAGGCTTATAAATCCAATTAACATTAATGAGAAATGTGTTGTGCCCATATGCAAACCATAAGCTGAGATCCCTTACTGCCCGTCCAAGATTCCTTTGTATGATTCAAATATTGAGCTGTTACATTTAAAGCATATTTTGACTTGAAAAGTTTCAAAGTTTTATGTTTATTCTGCCTTAATAAAAATAAATAGCAACAAAATATAATTGCTTCAGTAATGTTTTGCAATAACATCAAGGTCTTTTATGTTTCTGCAGTTTGAAAAAAAACCCCAAATAATGTCAATGTATTTTGCACATATCACATAACCTACATTGTATAAACCACAAAGTGATAACAGATCTGTAAATATTGTTTTGTAAGGTGTTCAAGTCAGATTTCTAAAGAGACAAATAATAAATCAAATGGGAGTGGAGGGGATCCCTGATTTGGGGAAAAAAATTAACCAGAGCTTAGATCTGCAGAAAAACTATTCCTGGTTTCAAGACAGCATTCTTCAAAGAAACAAAAATCTTCAAAATGGAATGAAAGACTTCAATTGTTTCCTGAAACAGATTTTAAAATGAGGAAAGTAAGGCATCTGCATTATTAATCAGAAAAACACATCCTACGAATTTTAATACTGTATTTGTTATTTTCTACTGAACACAGTGTTCCTCACAACCTGACAAGGTGATGATCCCAGAACCAAAACAGATGGTCTTTAAAAAGATCTACAGATCCTCTTTCCTAATGAATCTCAAGAATCCTACAGGATTTATAATAAAGCTACTCATACATATAAAAAGAAATGTACTTCTTCAGTAGCTTCCTTGGCACTATTTCTATGAAATCAATTACCTGTGTCTGGTGGGTTTTATGTTTAACTTAAGAGACATCTCCTTGCTGTTCCACAACTGGTGTTGCAATGCTATATTCTAAGCTTTAATTATTCTACTTCCCTTCCAGATTGGGGTGTGTGCATGTGTTTTTTCTTAATCCCAGTTTTGCTCTGTCAGCTACTTCAAATTCAGTCAACTTTTCACTTTCCCTATTAGCCCTTCCATGACTTTCCCATTCTACTCTCTTGGCATGGAAAAAGGTCAGCATCAATTTCTCAAGCTGCCACTGGGTTCTTTCTCATTCCCTATCACTGCTATGAGTCAACAGTTCACTCTCTTATATTAGTTAGACAAAAGCCGACCTGTGACTTCCGCATTTCTGCCAACCTCTGCTTCTTTTAAAATTACCTCCTCATCCCAGAACACTGTGTATTTTGTTCTAGCTGTTACATCCTGGAAACCAATTATAGTCTACACCTTGGAAAGAGACTGTTGTCATACCTTTTGTAGTATGGCTGTATAATGAATCCTTGAGTGCCACTCCTTCAGTCAGCCACAGCAATACAAGTTATGATGGAGTGACTATATCAGTGGACAAGGGAAGAGTTACGGATGTCATCTATCTGGAATTCTGTAAGGCCTTTGACATGGTCCCCCACAACATCCTTCTCTCTAAATTGGAGAGATATGGCTTTGATAGGTGGACTGTTCAGTGGATAAGGAACTGGTTGGATCGTCGAATCCAGAGAGTAGTGGTCAACATCTCAATGTCCAGATGGAGATCGGTGATGAGTGGTATCCCTCGGGGATCCACATTGGGACCAGTACTGTTTAATATCTTCATCAATGACATAGACAGTGGGATCGAGAGCACCCTCAGCAAGTTCACAGATGACACAAGTGCAGTTGACACGACTGAGGGATGGGATGCCATCCAGAGGGACCTGGACAAGCTCGAGAAGTGGGCCCATGTGAACTTCACGAGGTTCAACAAGGCCAAGTGCAAGAACCTGCACCTGGGTGGGGGCAATCCCCAGAAAGCCAACTGTATCCTGGGCTGCATCAAAAGAAGTGTGGCCAGCAGGTCAAGGGAGGTGGTTCTGCCCCTCTACTCCACTCTGGTGAGACCCCACCTGCAGTACTGCATCCAGCTCTGGGGTTCTCAGCACAGGAAAGACATGGACCTGTTGGAATGAGTCCAGAGGAAGGCCACAAAAATCATCAGAAGGACGGAACACCTCTCCTAGGAGGAAAGGCTGAGACAGTTGGGGTTGTTCAGACTGGACAACAGAAGGCTCCAGGGAGACCTTAGTGTGGCCTTTCAATACTTAAAGGGGGCTTGTAAGAAAGATGGGGACAGACTTTTTAGTAGAGTCTGTTGTGATAGGACAAGGGGTAATGGTTTTAAACTGAAAGAGGGTAGATCTAGATTAGACATAAGGAAGCAATTTTTTATGATGAGGATGGTGAAACACTGGAACAGGTTGCCCAGAGAGGTGGTGGATGCCCCGTCCCTGGAAACATTCAAGGTCAGGTTGGACAGGGCTCTGAGCAACCTGGTCTAGTTGAAGATGTCCCTGCTCATTGCAGAGGGGTTGGACTAGATGACCTTTTGTATTGGTTTTGTGTGGCAAGGTTTTGGTAGCGGGGGGGGTTACAGGGGTGGCTTCTGTAAGAAGCTGCTGGAAGCTTCCCCTGTGTTCAAGAGAGCCCATACCAGCCGGCTCTAAGATGGACCCGCCGCCGGCCAAGGCCGAGCCAATCAGTGATAGTGGTAATGCCTCTGCGGACACCAAGGTCAGTGAAGAAGGAGGGGGAGGAGATGCTCCAGGCGCCAGAGCAGAGATTCCCCTGCAGCCCGTGGGGAAGACCATGGCGAGGCAGGCTGTCCCCCTGCAGTCCATGGAGGTCCACGGTGGAGCAGATATCCACCTGCAGCCCATGGAGGACCCCACGCCGGAGCAGGTGGACGTGCCCGAAGGAGGCTGTGACCCCGTGGGAACCCCGCACTGGAGCAGGCTCCTGGCAGGACCTGCGGATCTGTGGAGACAGGAGCCCACGGAGCAGGTTTTCTGGCAGGACTTGTGACCCCGTGGGGGACCCACGCTGGAGCAGTCTGTGCCTGAAGGACTGCACACCGTGGAAAGGACCCACGCTGGAGCAGTTCGTGAAGAACTGCAGCCCATGGGAAGGACCCACGTTGGAGAAGTTCGTGGAGGACTGTCTCCCGTGGGTGGGACCCCACGCTGGAGCAGGGGAAGAGTGTGTGATGAGTCCTGCCCCTGAGGAGGATGAAGCGGCAGAAAATAACGTCCGATGAACTGACTGTAAACCCCATCCCCGTCCCCCTGTGCCGCTGGGGGGTTGGTAGAGAATCCGGGAGTGAAGTTGTGCCCGGGAAGAAGGGAGGGGTGGAGGGAAGGTGTTCTGAGATTTGGTTTTATTTCTCATTACCCTACTCCGGTTGATTTGTAATAAATTGAGCTAATTTTCCCCAAACTGAGTCTGTTTTGCCCATGACGGTAATTGGTGAGTGATCTCTCCTGTCCTTATCTCAACCCACAAGCTCTTTGTTATATTTTCTCTCCCCTGTCCAGCTGAGAAGGAGGGGGAGTGATAGAACGGCTCTGGTGGGCACCTGGCGTCCAGCCAGGGTTAACCCATCACACCTTTAAAGGTCCCTTCCAACCCAACTATTCTATGATTCTATGATATTAGGCAGTAACACTACTTGAGTGCATGTACTTTGTACATTGTCAGTTATACCTAATGAAAGAAAGTCTTTCTTAAAAAAAATACTGTAGTAACTATCTTATATATTTATTTATAATATTCGATCAATGATTTAACAGATTTTTACCAGGTAGCTGGTTCCTGAGGACACCTGCAGACAACTCAAACCTTCTGTACAGTGTTCCTTCAAGAGTAAAGCGCTCCCTGGCCTGCAGAGCTATGGCACTGAACCAATGGGACTTCTAATTGCTTCAGGTTCTTCTGACTGAGCAGAAGGGAAACCAGGATGAAATAAGTACATGGTATTTCACAGAGTTTATCCAAGCATCCCTATGCTTTTCTCGTTATCAGTATCAGTTCATTATTAGAGTCCCTTTATTAGAGTCCAAACACAGCCAAAAAGCCAGTGAAACTCTTAATTCCAAGTTTCAGCTAGCTTCCCACTGAAGTAATATGAGACTTCAAAACTACAAAACCCCTCAAAAAGAAATCATAGCCCAATGGAAATCAATAGTGGAATAGATTTATTAAATCATATAACCTAGCACACTGACAGTATGTTATCTATCCCTACTATTTTTGGTGCTTTATCCAGCGTTGTTTTCAAAGTCCTACATAACCATTGTGAAAACGTTTGTCCTGGTTTCAGCTGGGATAGAGTTAATTGTCTTCCTAGTAGCTGGTACAGTGCTATGTTTTGAGTTCAGTATGCGAAGAATGTTGATAACGCTGATGTCTTCAGTTGTTGCTCAGTAGTGTTTAGACTAAAGTAAAGGATTTTTCAGCTTCTCATGCCCAGCCAGTGAGAAAGCTGGAGGGGCACAAGAAGTTGGCACAGGACACAGCCAGGGCACCTGACCCAAACTGGCCAACAGTGTATTCCATACCATGTGACGTCCCATCTAGTATAGGAACGGGGAAGTGGGGGCAGGGATTCGCCGCTCGGGGGACTGGCTGGGTGTCGGTCGGCGGGTGGTGAGCAATTGCACTGCGCATCATTTGTACATTCCAATGCTTTCATTATTGCTGTTGTCATTTTATTAGTGTTATCATTATCATTATTAGCTGCTTCTTTTCTGTTCTATTAAACCGTTCTTATCTCAACCCACGGGTTTTGCTTCTTTTCCCGATTTTCTCCCCCATCCCACTGGGTGGGGGGGAGTGAGTGAGCGGCTGCGTGGTGTTTAGTTGCTGGCTGGGGTTAAACCACGACAACGTTACAATGTTTCTTCAAAATTACTGAATAAAATATAATTATGAGTAGAAAACGGATGCTTCCTGAACTTTTTTGCAGAGTATATATCTCATTTGAGACATTGTAATGGATCTTTTGCTGCTAGGAAAAGGTTCACAACATTTAAACTACATTTTGGTGGTGTTGGGTTTTTTTTATTTTATCTAACTGCTTCTATATGTACGCCCTCTGTACTACATAGAAATAATTTTCTACTCCTGAAGCCCTTCAGATAACTGTAGAGAACAATCATGCAATCCCTTTTTACTGAAATACCATATATTTGGCTCTTTTAATCTTCATTCAATCCTTCCTCTCTAACCTCTGTTGTTTGTTGCTGGTGTTCGCTGTACCCTCTGTTCTTTGTGATAATGTGATGCTGTTTGTAATTTTCCATAGGAATCTCTTCCAAGGATTAGATTTTTAATAAAATTTTAAATCAGTGTATTTTACATGGTTTGAGGTCATTATAGAAATGATGTGGAGCTCCAATGTATGCCTTCTAATAGCCCTCAGCTAGTAGAAATTCTCTTGTTGTTCAAGTGGAAGAGGCCTATGATTTCAGAGAAGAAAGTTGTAATTTCCTCTTCATTCATCCATTCAGTTAGCTGGTAAATGTGATTTCTGAGTATACAAGCATCCATGAATGGCTTTATAATGATCCTGCAGTAAATTAATGTGATTTAATCTGAAGAGACTTGAAGGCAGCAGCTGCATCAGACGATGTTGGCCTCCTCCTGAAATGCAACAGTAGTTTTGGTGGTATATCAGAAAAGCTCTCTTTTGCAGAGGGGCAAATGAAAAACAGGACAGACAAAAAAAATCTAAAGGCCATCATTTCAGCTACCTTACTAACACTAGAACTGGTGATGAGAGAGTATAGTTTCAAAAAGAAAAGAGGTGGGCAAGTAGAACTGAAGGGAGGGAAATGTAGCCAGGAGGAAAATAATGCTGTTGAGTTAGAGCTTGCACCATGAAACATTAAGAAGCAGAGAGCCCTTGCAAAACGTAGCTGAATGAAACCTGCAGGGCATAAACATGGCCATGAACATGAAAACCTGGACAATTCATTCACCCATAAACACTGCAGATTTTCTTGAAGGTAGAACAAGATAGGAAAAAAAGGATGAAGAAATCAAAATTCAGAGAAGCTACTAGTAATGCAACCTTAGAAAAGCACAGATAAAGATGTGTAATATTATCTCTCTGGGAAGGTAAGAAACTACACACAGAACCTGTCCGATATCCCCTCCATCTCATTTTATGGACTATCTTACTCTACTTTGTCTTCCTCAGGGACCGACCTCTTTGGTCTTCTGCCTTGACACAGATGATTCTGTTCTTCATGAATCCTAGCTCATTGATTTCCTTATAGCAGACCTATGAACATGCCACGAGGAAAAAGCCATTGTCCCAACCACTGTAAAAGAAATGAGGAGAGGACATGTTGCATCTCCTGCCACACCAGGTAGCAAAAAGAGAAAATAATTATTTTCTCATTTCCATTAGCAGTCAGAGTAAGTGGGGATTCTGTTAAAGAGCTCAGGCTTCTAACTCAGCCTTCATATGACGTCTAGTAAAGGGTTAAGCACTCAAACTTCTGAGAGATCATATGTGCTAATCCATTTGACCAAAACCCTCTTGTGCATGTACAGATTTGCTTTGCAAGCTATGAACGATAAAACACCCACACATTTCGAAAAATGCAGTGGTGTATAGTATTATTACATATTACTGAGTTCCTACGCACAGAAATCAATACCTAGTGAAATCAATGATTAGAAAAATGCAGAGTGGGAGAGGGTTAAAAATAGTATCCAGTTAAAGCTGATGCAGTTTTAAGTAACAGATGTTTTTAATGATGTTTTCCAATGAATTACAAATAGCAGTGAAAATGAATACACGCACTTATTTTTCATTTCAGAGAAAACTTTTCTTTCACAGTTCACTGTTTCCATTAGAATATTTTAATGCACTTAAAGCACTTAGCACCTTTTGCGAAATTCATTACTTCAGACATGCATAGTATTTGAAAAATAAAGAATGCTTATTTTTACTAACCCTTCCAAAGCATTTGACTAATACTTCTATGCTATGGTTGTTTCCACGTTCAGACCATTTATCTTCTCTTAATAATTAGTGGTAACAAGTTGGTTTTCTGCACTTATATGCATGCAATGTAAATGAGGAACAGTCATTTCACTGGTTAAAGTTTAATTTGCTGAATTATCTCCACACTCTGGCATTGTACTGTTATATAGCCTCTGAGTTAATGTGCAGCATATGAGAGAAGTCCCATGAAAACAATTACAACTCCCTATTTATTTATTTTTAATCAGAAAGATAAACAAACTCATTATTTCTCACCATGAAATCAAGAGAAACTCTAAATCTAAAACCCCACTTTAAACAACAATATATTAAACCATGCAAGTATTATTTGCACATTCTTCGTGTATGAGATCAGTTAAGAAACAGACTTATCTCATGGATAATGGACATACACCAGTCAGGATATTTTTAATTTGGAAGGACGTTCTGTTAAAACAAAGATAGCAGATTTGGAAGATCACATATTACTGAATTTGTTTTGTTCTGTGCAAACATTCTTAATGAACAAGATAGTAAAGCAAAAAAACCCAGAAAGTACAAAAATATAAAAAAACAGACCAGACTGGCATCAGTCACCACCAAGGAAAAATGTTGCAACTGGATTGGAACCTCTCCCACTTCTTTTATATCATCAAATACATTTATTTTGCATAAGTCATAATAAGAGCTGGGGCATAAATGTGTCAAGTGCTCTTTTTCCATAGAGAAACAATCAACCTTTCTCTAGCAATTTAAATTAAAAAAAAGACAGAGGGAACATATAGACGCTATAATTACAAAAAAAAAAACAGAGTAAAGGGGAAGTTTGCTATCCAGGAATCACCATGTTTATTCTGTCACCTTATATCTATTTGGCTAAATACTGTTTTATTTATAAAAATATAGTGGAGGGTCAGGTGGAACTCAGGGTTACAGCAAAGGAGACGAATGATGGGAAGATCTTGTCAGACTCAAAGAAAGCAAAGTTCAGGAGTGAAAGGCAGAAAGCTCAAGAGGAATGAAAGTGTCTGAGATGAATGAAGTCTGCACAGCAGAAACCTTTAGGGAAAGCATGGGATGGGACAAAATGGGATGAAATGGGTTGGGATGAGATGGGAAAGGACAGAAAAGAATGATGAGAAAAGAATAATTGAGAACTATGAGAAATGATGAGAAAAGTAAAATGGACCAAGATTACCTGGTACTCAGATTATTTATGTGCCAAGTGAAAGCAATTATGAAAGCCTAGAAAGTTTAAAACACCTCCTGGGTCATGAGCTGCCTGAAGAAACCCAACATTTTGGAGAATTATAGTAGCATATATAATTTTGAAGTTGCATATACATATGAGTGGCATATATATATTTTGAGGTGAATCTGGTATGAGTTAGTAAAAAAAGGTATGGATTGATGTATTGTATTTACGTGGCAAGGTTTTGGTAGTGGGGGGACTGCAGGGGTGGCCTCTGTGAGAAGAGACATGGGGTTGCTCTCCTGTTGGACAGATCTGGTTCCAGCTGGCTCCAAAATGGATCCACCGCTGAGCCCATCAGTGACACTGGTGGAACCTCTGTGAAAATATATTTAAGAAAGGGCAAAAAATGCAGTGCAGCAGCTGTGGGAGAGAGAAGTAAGAGAAATGCGAGAGAAACAGCCCTGCAGACCCCCAGGCCAGTGCAGAAGGAGGGGGAGGAGGTGCTCCAGGTGCCCGAGCAGATTCCCCTGCAGCCCGTGGGGAAGACCATGGTAAGGCAGGCTGTCCCCCTGCAGCCCAGGGAGGACTATGGTGGAGGAGATATCCACACTGCAGCTCATGAAGGACCTCATGCCACAGCAGGTGGAGATGCCCTGAAGGGAGCTCTGGCCCGTGGAGAGTAGTCCATGCAGAAACAGGTTTGCTGGCAGGACCTGTGGCCCATGGGGGACCCACGCTGGAGAATTCTGTTCCTGAAGGACTATACTCCATGGAAGGGACCCATGCTGGAGCAGTTCGTGAAGGACTGTATCCTGTGGGAGGGACCCCCACACTGGAGCAGGGGAAGAGTGTGAGGAGGAAGGAGCGGCAGAGACAAAGTGTTATGAACTGACTGCAACCCCCATTCCCCATCCTACCCTGCACCACTCGGAGAAGGGGAGGTAGAGGAGTCAGGAGCGAAGGAGAGAAGGAGCCTGAGAAGAACAGGGGGGAAGATGTGGAGGGAAGGTGTTTTTAGTTTGTTTTTTGTTTCTCATTGTCCTACTCTATTTTTAATTGGCAGTAAATTAAATTAATCTTCCCACAGTCAAGTCTGTTTTGCCCAGGACAGTAATGGTGAGCAATCTCCCTATCGTTATCTCAGCCCACAAGTTTTTTCATCTTGTTTTCTCCCCCTGTCCTTCTGAGGAGGGGGAGTGAGAGACCAGCTTGGCGGGCACCTGGCAGCCATCCAAGGTTAACCCACCACAATTGAACATGAGGAAGAGAACTTGAATTTGGTAGCAAAAAAAGTCATATTAAGATTTATACCCATACATGAGATTCAGGGTTTAAGGTAGAACAAAGTCTGCCATTCTAGTGTATGTACATTAAAGTACTGAACTGCAGGAAGTGAATTTCCTACAAGAAGAAAAATCTGTCTGAATGATCTGTCTCTTACCCCCCACTGCCATAGTACTTAACACTCCCATCAACAGGAACACATTAATGTGAAAATAAAGAAATGTTGAAGGTGAAATTAGATGGATTTGTAAAAAAACAATATTATGCTGGCTCCATGCCATGTGTCAGGAAAACTCACAGGATACACCCTTTGGGACTCTTCCTGAAAGGAAAGAAAGTTTGGGTGGAGTTTGGCAAAGCATAAAGCGGAAATCCCAGGCATATCCGTGAAAGGGCAGAGTGCTTAGATTAAAAGCAAATTTGCTCCTTCCAGGAAGTGAGTATCAGATCAGTAGCACTGAGACTTGGCTAGCAAATCAATAAACGGACTGGAGAACAGAATGTTACCCAGTCGTAATTTTCCTCCTAGAAAGGAGAAAAGAAACTATTTTTTCTTAGGAACCAAGTTAAGAGGAATTTTTGGACTACCATTCCTATGTATATACATACACATCTACATAGTGGAAATACATGTACTAAAGTATGACTAACAGATCTTGGAAAAATAAGTAAATACAACTAACATAGATACTAGAAGATTACATTTCTCAAATCCTAGCAATGTGCCTAGATGAGTGCTACTCAGGACGAAGCTCTTCTTAATATTTTTGGTTGCAGTGGAATGTGATCCTCTTTGAATAGGAACGTTAATAAGTAGCCAGAAGGGACAGAGTGCAAAATATTTACAGGCAATAATTTGGGTCTCAGATGTCTTCATTATGCTCAGAAAGTAGAACATCAAAATGTGTGCATAGGCATGTCGGCATAAAACAGACATAAAATGTCTATGTGCAAAAAATCTGTGTGCAATTCCCTCTCTCACTGCAGGAATACCTGATAGCTATTCTCATTTTTATGCATTTTAGAAACGTCTTCCTTATTTTAGAGACCTAACAGAGAGTTAAAAAGCAACAAAAGCAACATTTTGTATCTTTAACTACAAAGGTTTTAGAAAATTATAATTAAGCCAACACTGAGCCCATTTTAAAATCGTGTCTCGCAAGTGCTTCTGCATAAAGGAGATGACAGTAAGTGGGCTGAAACATATGATCAGGGATTTCACTCAGTCTTTGATTTCATGAATATAAAACCTGAATAAGGACTATAGGATCACAATCATAAAACTCAGGAATGTTTTCCAGGGACCTAGTGAATTTCAAGAATTAACAATTCTAGGGCTTTCCTCTATTAAATAAATCCTGTAAAGCTTAATCCAATTCTCACAGAAGCCAAAGACAACCTACTTGTTGCCTTTTAGTCACCATGGATTAGATCTTTTGTCATTGATCATCTTGTAAGGAATACAAGGCTCTGTTCATTGATGCAAATGATACATTCAAAATAAACCCTCATTGTAAGACTAATTGCTATTATATGATAACGCAAATGACAAGCTTATTTTCTAATATGCGTGTTTCAGATGATAACCTGAATGCAGTGTGCTAATGCGGTGCATTGAGGTATACTGAATTACTGAAGGTCAATTCAAACAAGTTACTTAGCAATGAGAGTATATAATGACATTTACTAGGAACAAAGAAACTAAGTCATTTTCTTTTTAGATGAAGAAGAGCAGAGTACATTTTCTTTCTGTGCATGTACATTATTCAGTACATTGTGAGACTAAAAGAGAGGGAGCTATGTCCAAGCTGTTGTTAGTTGCTGTTTCCTTGGTAGTAGCGACTCCTTCATTAACTTCTTAGGCAAGAAAGTACTTTGAACACTTGAGTATCTTAAACTCAACAGGAATTTTCTGCCAGCCTCATCTGAGCTAAACTTGCAGTTTACTGTGAGCTTGTTTTTGAAGGACTTTCACATGAAGTTTAACTGTTGAGATTTTTTAAAATTCTTTATTTTTGTAGGGTGATTTATCTCAGTATCTGTCTTTTAAGCAGTATGGAGCAACCTTAGCTAATGAAGGCAGAAGCAAAAGAAAACCTGCTTTAAATTCATTATTGCTTCTACTCCAAAGAGCCAGGTTTTCTATGATACTGTTAACAATAGTAAAACCCAGAGTCAAATAAAAATACAAATAATTTGACAGGACCTGGTTTTTAGAAGTGCATCTGTTCTGGAGAACTGACAGAATCTAGAGGGCCAGTTGATGGAGGTTCGCCAATTCAACTGCTTTTAATATATACAAATCAGAAATAAACATCTAAAATCAGTTTATGGCAGTAAACACCATGAGCAAAGCTTTGCAGGAGAGTCAACTGTGGATTTCTGCATGCAAGAAAGAATTAACTATTTCCAAATAAACCTGTTTGGGTTTGTTTTGTTTGTTGGTTTTTGGTTTTTTTTTTTCCCTGAACAGAATGTGTGAAATGTGTGATGTATTCTCTGGGATCCCACAAACTAGTTTCTCCCAGTCAATGCAAAACATGTACTCATTATCATGTATCACACATAGTGTATACTACAGCCACAAGGGACCACTCTGATCATAGATCTCGTGATACCATATACTGAAGAATTCCACTCCCATTCACTAAGTTCTGCATCATGCTGGCTACCTTCTCGTTGAACAAGAAAACACATCCATCTCTCTAAGCCCCACTGTGGTAAAGATTTCAAGTGTTGATAAATTCACACCTTTCCGTGGTTGACTGTAGTAGTAACTAAATAAATGTTAAAGGAGGTATACTTCAGTTCCTGCTTGAATTTGTTTCATCTTATTTAAACACAAAATGCTTCAAACTAGCAAGAACAATCAATTTTGAAAGCATTTCTGTTTCATAACTTGTCCACTTTTAAGTCTCACAGGAAGGACAGATTTTGCTTCAGTAATGCTGAAAAACAGCAGTGGTAATTATCCTGGATTGAGGAAAGGCCTATTAAATGCTTTGAGTTTGAGCAAAAGAGCCTTTTCAATTCCCTCTTTTAAAAACAAAGGTAAACACCTTAAAACTGAGCTATGCAGAAACAAAACCATTACATACAGAACTAATATAAAATCCAAAGTATTTTTTTGGCAACACTTTGAGACTTTGTTTTTTTGTTTCCTCTTAGAGATCATCAAATTAGATATTGAAATACAACCCTCTGCAAATTCAGACCCAGGGTATTTAAATTAGATTAAATCCTACACCTTAAGTTTTTGGAGATTAACTCCAAAACTGAATCTTACTTTCAGCTCCAATTCAGAAGGAGTAGAAATCCCACATCACAAGAAACATCATTAAATATTTCAGTCCAACATGGCCTCTCTCTCATGATAACATTAAGAGGAGTCAAAATTGTGTAGAGATAATCCATCATGAAAAATGTATCTAGGAATTTGTACAGCTGGAGGAAGTTATTTGTTCCAGAAAATTTGAATTAATTTCATTTTCACAAAGTATTATATAAAACATAGGCACTGGTATTTTTTGAAAATATGGTAACATTAATCTGAACTGATTTTAATTATTTTCTTAGCCTCTGCTGCTTCCTGCTGCAAGATTGGAAATATGTTGGGTACCCTCTGGTGGACAAAATAACATATAACTTCTTATGTTATCATCCAAAAATGAGAATTTGTGCATGTGTTTCAAGTCAGTGAAATAGAATGGTTTCAAGCTTTCTGCTATGATCCAAAAAAAGATGTAATTTAAAAAAAAAAAAAGATATTTAACATTTCTTTTTGCTTCTAGAGTAAACCGTGTCACCAAAGCCAAACAGCCAGTTTCCTTTCTCTCTCACTGGCTGGAATGACCCACTGCAGTTTCATGGCATTGATCTGACTGTTTAGTCCCACGGTAATGGTTGTGTTTTTTTCAGAGTTCTGTCAATAAAGGCACAAAAGTCCCTTTAAAATGCAAGCTAAGCAAAAACTCAGCCTAGGAAACTATAATCTATTTTTGTAATATACTTTGTAAGAAAGTACAAAGTGAGGTTAGTATTTAAAAACTACATTTTTTTTACAGAGATCCAGGAGTCCCCAGCTTCTGCTGAACTCAGGTTCATTCACACACATTTTTTATCTCACTTCAGCTACTCACTAGCCATTCAACATTGGCAGATATGGAGCAGACATGGTAGATTTTATTGGTTTTCTCTAAAAAGAAGCTGTGAAAACTTCACAGATTGGATTGAGGATTATTGTGGTACATAGATGCTGCAAATATGTTTTCTTATAACAGACATTAAAAGGCATCATTGGGTGAACCATTACGGGCTACCTGGAGCAAGCAGTAAATCAGATATGGTATATTTAGGGGTTTTTTTTCTGTGATTTGTTCTTATATCTTATCTGTCAACTTCTTTGAGGAATGCAAAATTGCTTTTGGCATGTTTTGATGGTCACTACGTAATTTACACTGATTAATTTCTCTTCCTCCATGCAACTGACTGACATCACTGGTTTGACATATCAGTTAACACTTTGTCAATCTTTCCTTCCCACATTCTTCATTAGTAGGTCACCTTCATTTGTATACCATCATTATATCATTTCATTGCATAGCTATTTCCATCACTAATTTGAAATGTATATTATTAGCGTTTCTGGGTTTTGGAGGCAAATTAGATTAAATATAATTTTACTTGGAATTCAAGAATGTTTCTCTCCTCACGTGTTAGAAAATTTCATAATACATATTTCATGTTCTCATTGTCTCAGTACTTCCTTTTTTATTATCAGTTACCTAGGACTGCAGACAATAAAGGATTTATGTGTTTAAAACCAGTGCAGCAGCAAAGTTACGTTCTTGAAAAAGGAATAGAGCTTCTCAAGGCATGGACTTGGGTATCTCAGAATGGGATCCAAAATAGCTAGTACACAGACCTGCTGTTAGCCAATAAGGGTTCTTAGACAGGAGGATAACCAAAATCAACTCTTTTGAGAGCACAGATTCAGAGACTCCCTCCGTTCACAGCCTGATTCATAGACTAAAATCCTCCCCTCCATTTTCCCACTTAATTCTTTTATTTCCGAGGTGTGAGCCAGGCTCAATTCTGGAGCCTGGCTGGGGAGAGTTGTAGTGCTGCCCAGTTGAGTGGCATGGCAGACAGGCCTTATCTAGGACATGAAAAGCTGGAGTTTCAACTTTCTTTTCAGATTCAGTTGTTTAAAATTCTATTTTTTACCTCCTGGGAGACTGCCCTAATCAACAAGTAAATATGCCTATCTGAGCAGAGCATATGCCTTTCTGCTGAATTTGCACCAACATTTACCAAACGACATGCGGGTGGTGAGCAGAGCAGGATACCGCAGCTAGCTGCGAAGCAGAGACCTGTGTTCCCTGCCTCTGTGCAGCTACTGTTCCTACGTGGATTTTATATTAAACAGTTACTGGTTACAATGAACAGGAGACAGGCACAAGATATCCTGTTACTATGGCTAATATCATTGCCTTTGATTTTAGAAAAATAAACAATCCTGCTTATCTCAAGGAAAGAGTAAAGTTATCCACATGCCATATTAAAATATTCTGGGGAGCATTCTGCTTTGCCTCTTATTGCCTTCCCCTCTCTGGTCCATGTGACCAAACTTTTCTCATGTGAGAGCAGTGGAAAAACCTCTCATTATCTTGAAAAGAAAAACCCTTGTGAGGGGACAGGGACGTTTTAGGACAATCATCTTTCAGCCACAAACAATAGATAGATGTATCCCACCACCAACAACTCAAGATTAGATTATAAAACCACTTTTCCAAGGTTTATGCAATCTCCATATTTCAGGCAAAATCTTTTGTTCATCTTCACATTTGAAGAAAAATAAATAAAACTTCCCTACCTCATGTAACTTTTTTCTCAGATGTTATGATATTCATATTTATAGGAGAGTTTACATGTATGCTATACTCCTGGGAGTTTCTCTCTAGTCTAAAAGGCTGATTAGTATTTCTTTCATGCCTGAATCGAGTTCAAAATGATCTCAACTAGAAGTAAGGGAGGGGAATCCAAATCTTTTTCTCTAACAAATCCCTTGAGCTTTACAAGGGCTCAAAAGGTAAGGTGAAATAAGAACTCCCATGTAGAGCAATTGTGTCACTATTTTTCTCAAAGAAATGACACCAACTGTTCTTAAAATCAAAATCAAACTGCTTGTACTAACTCAGAGAAATAACTAAATTTTGAAAACCAGTTTAATTTGGTTATTTCTATGGCTAATCATTCTTTAGCATAATGTGTTCTATAAATATCCCAGCTTTATGTAGCTCCTCTGTTTTGCTTTCTATATAGATAATTTTAACATATGATATGTTTAGGAGACTGGGATAAATGAAGCCTGCTTCCTCAGTCTAGTGGTAACTCTATTTTCGTGAAGAGCTTAAAAAGCTTGGCTTAAATTTTAATCCAAACATTTTGTAAAATTAAGCAGATGGCTGCTAGCACTATAGCATTATCTAACTGAAACGAGTGCTAGAAACTCTAAACACTTGTACAGGCAATGAAAATATTACTGAATTTAAATCATCAAAACAGCAAGCTCTTCTCAAAAATAGCACATACTTTGGTGACAGAGTAGGCATACACATACACCAAGGAAGGAAGCCTGCTTATTGTAAGGTGGTAAATCATACTGAAATAATAATGGTTTAATGCTTCTAAAAAGAAGGGCACTTTAAAAATGACAAGACATATGACAAGACATACAAAGATGTTAGCCTATTTTCCAGTGAGTAGTTCAGCAGAAATCTAGGCCTACTACATAGCTGCCCTATTCATTTTTTGTTTCATTTCCACGTTGGTAGCAGAAGGCAGAGTTACTAAGGGGGTTGCAGGTTCTGTTCCTTTAATATAAATGTTCTGATTAAGTCATTACTGAATTGATCACAGCAAAGAGACCATTTCCAGTATCTTTAAGCAAAGTGCTTGTCATAGCCTTTGAACACATTTCTAGCTAGTTTCACCACTTATCTCATAAGGCCACTCACAGGAATAAGGTTTCCCTCCCATCAGGTCCCTGGAACTGCCTGCTCTGTATCCCTGGAAAAAGCTTAAAGCAGGAAGGAAGCTGATCTAATAAAGGGCAGAGGCATGATATCGCTCTCTCCTCACGTTGCAAAGGCACGTGAATGCTTCTAACAGACTTCCTCCAGCCACTGTCAAACACAAGAGTAATTACTGTCAAAGAAATGAGTTACCAAGGTGGGTTGCCTTGCAGGATCGGTCCTGGCAATGTGGGAGTACTTCTCCTCGGTTCAAGCTCCCCTCTCAACATAACCCCTCTGAACCTAAATCAAAAGCCGGGTCAAAATGAATACCTTCCCTTGCCCATAGGTAAAATCCTCATATCTCTGCAAGCAATCTGTTACTGCAGTGTTCACCTACAGTTCTCCATATTGATACCTTGCTTTCTCTCCAGGCTACATTTCACGGTCTTGTTGCCTCCTCCACTCCCCCATAGTCTGAGTCCCTGACATTTAAGGACATCTCAAACTGTGGAACAATGAGGCGAGACCGTGAAGACTGGGAAGACTGTGAGCAGAGGTCCTTCAGTCCAGCTATGCATCATTCCCAGACCTGCCTCAATCTCCTCCTTCAGGCCTTCCTGGGCCAATGCTCCCAAGCAAGGCTTTCTCTGCACTTTCGTACCCCTCCTTCACCCAGCCCCAGCGATGTCCTCCCTCAGTTTCTTGCTCCACTTCCAAAAATTCTCCTGCAGTGTGCCCCCAATCCCTAGCTCCTCACATGCATTCTGCACCCCTTGTCTGGGTAATTATGCTGCAGGAGACAAGCACCAGCTGGCTGCTAGTATTATAAGTATTATAGATCACTGGAATTGTCCAGTAATTTTGAACTCTGGAAGGCATTCTGTTTTCACATGCCCAGTAAATTAATCATATTTTTTCTCTGAATATGTGTATTGTATCACAGTAGTCTGCATATTTATTTTGCTTTTTTATAAACAGACTTTCGGTTTTCTTACTTTTTTTGCAAAGAGCATGAATTTCTAAAAATTAATGATCTGCAATCCTCCACAGACAACACTTCAAAAGAAATACAGGTGGGCAACATATGTTCTCTTCTTGCCAATCTCAGCTAATCTAATGGCTTCTGATAATACCTAGCAAAGTTCTCACAGCCCGCAGACTGCAGGTACTGCCGCTCATGGAATTTGACATTACCTATGTCAGTTGTGGTTTCCTCTCCCTGACTGGCTTGTCTTATCTCTAAATGAGCCAGAAAGAATCACTGGTTTTTAAACTCTCGGAGAAAAGGTGGAAAAAGCAAGTTAAAGGCAATTTAGGATATTACAGATGACCCCCAAAATTTTCCACCCCTCTTTTGCTAAAGATGGCTGCTTTTTACTATGTTCAGGGCCCCTAGGCTTAAAGATACTTGAGTGATTCCCTAAGACATGTGGTAGATAATTTTATTGCCTTGAAGATAGTCAATCTACTTTATTTTCTTATTTATGACACTACCCATGCATTCATCTGGATGTAAATACTCCTGGTTTCCACCTGTGAAAAGCAAGTGGAACTAGCTCTTTAGCCACAATTTTCTCTTCTTATGTTGTTTCTCAGCAGATTCTGTGATTCTCTCTGTCCTCTGACCAGGATTGCTGTCACTGTGCTGTCACCTTACTGGCAATGACAAAAAAAAAATTGTATCTTTCACAGATCAATCCTCTGAAATTAAAACACCTGCCTAGGACCAGCCTCAGGGGCTTTAGGGTTGGGATTTTTTTTTTTTTCCTTTTCTCCTTTCTGTAAAAATAAAAACACTTTGCCTGGGAATCTGTTATAGGACTTCTTCCAGACTACCCATATTACAAGGATCCATAATCTTGCAATCATGCACCGAATACAGAAGAGTAACCTCTTTATTCAGTCTTTGACATATGAAACAACAGTGGTGTTTTTTCCTCTGTATATGCTCAGTGAACATTTGCTACTGTGGACAGACTGTCAGAATTCACACAGACTAGCATGCCCATCTTTTGCACAGCCCCTTTTTAGATTCAGGTGGGTGACTTGGCAAGATGCTATGGGACTGCTTGATGTACAGATGCTCTGAAGTGTAACAGATTTGATTAGGACAGTAGGCAGCTTGATTTCTTGTACAAGATTATCTCACAGTTTCTCCCTCATGTGCCACAGCAATAAATGAATGATAGCACTGAAGCTAACTGGATGCTATTCAATTTAGATAATGTTTGCTTTCAAGTCAGAAGTAATACAGACACAAATACAGGAAAAGGAATCTAGACAACATTGTGTACCTGTCTGACCCAGGTACTGAACCTGAACAACCTGAAGAACTATAAAAATCAGAGGGATAATATCTTAAATACTGTTTGAAAGCTTCTTTCTCCTATTTCTCAGTCTTCAAATCCTGCCTTCCAACCCTGAACAGACATTTTCACTTCAGCAGATGTTTCCCCTTTGAGCTTTTCCTATTTAATATATTTCATACTGAAGTCTCAAGCTGCTTGCTCACCTCTCTCTACTTCAACGGATCAGTTGAGATGGAAGGAGAAAAATAGCTCAAGCAGATGTTTCAGAAGTTAGAAATGTTAGGAAAAAAAGTGGAAATTGCTAATGTGGATTTTATATTTGTGTGTGGCAGCATTAACAGATGCTCACAGACTAATAACTACTGCTATCATTTTCCATGGAAACTGATAGCAAATTTGAATTTAAAAAAGTTGCTTTGAAAAGCTCACATGGAGTAATATGATTTATTACATACAGTGAAAGACAATGAAATTTTGCCAGAGAAGCATTTATTATATTTCAAACAAATGAAAATGACAGACCCTTGCCCCAAGGAATTTAGCAGGTTGTGGCTTCCCTGTGTGGGGGTGTGCAAAATGCTGAGAAGGAGAAATTAGCCTCTCTGAGCTTCACAAGACCCAGTTAGTCACAGACCTACACTCCTTTTTGTCTCTTTTACTTGTAAGATAATAAAAGTAATACAAAGACACCTCAAGTATTTCTTGGTTGCAGTGACTATGCCTCTTATATATGAAGAAACTGGCTTAACGCATGTATTTGTACACATTCTCCTGGTTTGATTGGCTAATGGTGACTTCAAAAATGCAGAATACCTTGAGCACCACCAAAAAGTTCATAAACTATTGAAGGCTATCCAGACCTTTCTCTTTCTATAAGTGATGCTCTGGTGGGTGTTTAAAAAAAAAAAAAAAAATCCAACAATTTATATCCTAGAGCACAAGTCTAAAGAGGGGGTACAAAATACTGGAAAAGCCAAGCCTGCTGATGTACTTGTTAATGCTCATCTTCCTAGTCTCTCTTTGGACTTATGTTTCCAGCCTAAGGACTAGAGTAGAAATCATTTCTAGGCAGCAACAGGAGATGGCTCAATGAAAAGGACTATCTCTGATAAAGACAAGCTAGGAAACAGAAGCCATTAGGAGCACTATTTTAGGATATCTTTTGCAGTCAAAGAAGGCTGGCGACAGAACAGTGAGAGTTAATGCAGGATACAATACCACAAACAAGTTCAAATTTGGTATCTGATGGATTAGTTATTGCACATACAAGGAGTATGGAAACTATTCCAACTTACAAATATATTCAATGAGACAGTGAAACTAGGTGATTTGCCCAAGGCCAGATAGCAAACTGGCAGAACTGAAAACAAAAAAACCCCACTCCTCTCACACACTCTTCTGTCCTACTCTGAGTCTCAGCCATGGACCTTAACTTTGGAAGACTTCTGCCTTGCAACAAAACTGTACAGAATCCTACTGAAAACCTTGATCTGTTTCCCCTTCACATCGATGGCTGCCCAAAAATCCTTTGATTTCAACAAGATCTGAAGTGTATCCTTTACAAGTGAGAAATTAAGAAACTAGATTTTTTTTCTCCTTCAGTTTTCAGTGATAGACACTTTCAAACTACATATTGGTGTAAAAATGTTAGTCATATGGTAAAAGCAGCATATGCCGAACTGTTACGGGGTTTTTTTTAATGCGCTCTTATAACATGCTTTATGTTTGCTATACTGAGAGATGCAAGAAGCTTGAAGCACCTGAGAGAATATGAAATGCACAAAGCTGCAGGGAATATACTTCAGAGAATAGTCATTATGTAAGCAGCAGCAATTATATTTTAGCATAAGTCTAGTTATTTGTGAACCAAAACCTATGTTTTAAGTTTTGTTTGTAGAGTAGCAATAAATCTTTACACGGGAGAAAAACAGATTGTTACAGCAGCTGAAAAGTTCAATGGTCTTCAAAAAATACCACAGGCATTTAAATTCAGACCTATATACATAGTTGGCACTGTGGGAGGTTTGTATTATCTTCCTCTATTTTTGAATGATATAGTGCTTGAAGCATTGTTAACATAGACTAGGATGTAAACATTTATTCTCTTTCTCCCTTATTTACCTTCCTTCTCTTCCATTTATTCTTTGGGTCAGAACTTGCATCAGCTAAAATTAACTGCACATAATTCATTAACTTCACATATGCAGGATTGGGGGATTCTTTTCTCCACAGAATTTCCTCCTCAGCCAGTTTTTTTAAGAAGTGAAAAGGGAGTAACACTGCTGACTAGATTTAGCAAAGTTACCTGAGCACCACATGATCCTTTTTGTGTAGCAGTCTTTTGCGCTATAATTTCAAATAAAAAGTGCACAAAGTTGTTCTTCAGTGAAATTGTGAATTCCTAAGCTAAATCTATAGCAAATTTCTTTTACACTTTCTTTTGTATACTTTAGTGAAAGGGGATCACTTCATGAAAAAATCAGCAAGACGTACACACACTGTTGTTTAGCTTAGTCAACGTACATTCTTAATTCTGAAGATACATTTAGAATGCTGTGTTTAGACACAGTGCCACTTGACACAGGGTTATTGATCAGAATACACCTACCCACATTGCATTAAAGGTACAGTACACGTTGCAAGCTGTCCCAGGTTCAGCTGGGATACAGTTAATTTTTCCAGGTACCTGGGAGGTGGGGGGGCATAGCCGGGGCAGCTGACCTGAACTAGCCAAGGAGCTATTCCATACCATGTGACATCACGCTCAGTATATAAATGGGGAGTGGGCCGGGGGGAGCGCTCTCGACTTGCGGTGGGGGAAGTGGCGGAGCGTCGGGTTCGGGGTGGTGAGCAGTTGCACTGTGCATCACTCCTTTTGTATACTCTCTTATTAGTACCGTTGTTATTGTTGTAACTTTGTTGTTGTTGTCCCAGTAAACTGCCCTTATCTCAACCCTCGAGGTTCCGTGTTTGTTTTTTTTTTTTCTCCTTTTCTCTCCTCCGATTCTCCTCCCTATCCCACCGGAGGGGGGCGGGAGGAGTGAGCGAGCGGCTGCGTGGTCCTTTGTTACCGGCTGGGCTGAAACCACGGCACAAGCCCATGCCCCAAGCTGGGCCCGCTCTGAGAAAGGGTTGGACCACATGATTTCCATTGGTGCCTTAGTGCTTATACTACTCTGTGATTCTCTGCTGAAGATTGGTATGAAAGCCATTTTTAGCAATTAATTTTCTATTTATTTTTTAGCTATTAGTGTTTGGGAGCAGGTGATAAAAAAATAAAAGGGTAAGTCAACATTAGTGACTGTGGGCATACTTTGAAGAAGTCAGTGGAGAACTGTTTGCATTATCCATTCCAGACACTTGCCTGAGTAATGCACTCTTTGATCCTATGATCCTGGGATCTTACCATTCTATAAAAATTAATTAAATCAGAAAATGAGTGCTGGGTTTTACTTACAGAAGAATAACAATATTCATATTTTCAGAAGTGAGTTCTATTTTCATTGGAACGAAGAACATTTTCCAGCATGTGTGCTTTCAGTATTAATTCATTCATTAAAATGGTATTAAAATAATATAAAGGGACTGTTCTTGAACTCACAAAACCTTACAAATACTTAATCAAGTGAAATTTGCACAGAGCTGTGCTTAAGTATTATATAGTGGTTTTCCTCTGAAATACAGTATGACAGCATTCTCAATATAGCATTTGGGCTGGGAAATAATTACTTTAAAATTATGTCATTGGACTTAGATAATATAATTTCCTAAATTTGTTATATTTATGCTTTAAGCATTTAATATGATAATTTAAGAATTAGTAAAAGATTTTAAAAAAAAAGTAAATCTGTGTCACTAAAAATGATTTTGTATTACAAAAAGGATCCAGAAATAAGTTCACTTTCACATTGCATATTAGTCTACTTTTTGATTTAATCAAGAAACAGTAATGACAAAACTTTTAGTGGGCTAATTCCTTACAGAACTATTGATTGACAACACTCCCAAATTCATTCCCCTAGTCACAAACCAAAGGAAAAGTATCTGTCTAGTTCCTCTACCTCAGACAAGTCTCCCTTTGTCCTTGAAAGGCATACCTTTCCTTCTCCTGGTCATTCTTCCATCACTGACGGGTACTGCTGATAGGGAACCAGGCAGTACCTGCCTGTCAGGGTGTAAAAGCTTGCCTCATTCCTGCCTACACTCCTGTGAATCAGTTGTATGAAAGCAGGCTGTTCAGTGATCACCTAGAGCCAGAGCATCTGACAGACGTCATAATATCACTGAATAATTTAGATTGGAAGGGATCTCTGGAGGTTATCTCATCCAACATCCTGCTCAAAGCAGGGCTGGCTTTGAAGTTAGATCAGGTTGTTCAGAGTCAAATCCAGTCAAGGTTCAGGCATCTCCAAGGACAGAGATTCCATAGCTTCTCTGTGCAAGCTGGTCTGATCTTTCATCACCCTCACCCTGAAGAATTTTTTCCTTAGATTCTATTGGAATGTCTCTTGTTGAAACTTGTGTCTGTTGCATCTTAACCTCTCATTGTGCATTTCTCAGAAGAGTGGCTCCATCTTCTCTATAACTACTCATTAAAGGAAGTTAAGACAGCATTTAAGTCTCCCATATGTTTGCTTACGTAGCCATAACTCGATTTTACTCAGTAGGATACTACTTCACTTCCTCAGACTGTCACTTGGCACAGAAACCTGTAAACAGACCTTACCAGGGGAGAGCTCAGTGAGAAGTACCTTCTTCATCCACGCTTGCCTTCTGCCACACTTGCTTGACTTCCTGCATGTTGGAACAGACAATTCTTCTGCTTTGAGAAGCCTGATCTAGAGTTTTCCTTCTCTCACCTTGGTGTTCCCTTTGCTGTCTCTCACTCTTCACCTTCACCACTATTCCTCTTTCTCTGCCTGTTTTCTGCCTTTTCTTAAATGTGTTTTCCCAGGGACACCACCAACTCCACCGATGGGCTCAGCTGCGTCCTGCAGAGGGTCTGTTGTCGAGCCAGCTGTGTCCGGCACAGGGCAGTCCCTGATCTCTTCCCACACAAGCCACCCCTGCAGCCCTCCCACTACCAAAACCTTGCCACCTACACCCAATACAATACTATATTTCTGTGTATTTCCAAAGGAGTGTGGCAATCATAGTTCTTACTCCTGAAGACACCCTGGGACTTTGGGAAGCATACACTTGCATCTTTCTGAACTATGATAAAAGCTTTAAAATGCTTTAACATCTTACAGTGATGTGACTACAGATATCTGCCATTAAGGACTGGACCCAAATCATGACTTGCAGCATGTGACTCACTGGAAAGTTATATATGCTGTGCAAAATTCAAATGGTGACTATCTCTGTTAACTTTTGCTCTAAATTTGCAGTCTGTAACCTAAGATCTTAGTCATTGCTCACCTGCATCAGAGTAAATTGGTTTAATTTGATTTACTTAATATAATTGCTTGCAATTTATACTAATTAGTATCACCTTCAGTTTATTTCTGACTCTATATATCACTTTCATTCAAATCTGTAGAGATGGATGCATTTGTTCTTTTGAGACATCACTTAAACTGGTAAGGACATTTCCACTTGAAATAGCTTTTTGCCAGAACACAGTTACAAAAGCAGCAAAATATCAACAATACATTTCTTTCAAATGTACTGATTTAGGATTTTGTAAAGTAAAAGATGCATAGAATTTCAAAATTCTGGTTGAAAAGACTAGTATTTATTTATTCAGTGTAAAAATATGGCATCTATGTTGATAAAGGGAGGATACTGGGGTGTGAGTGGGTGAGTTCGGGTTTTTTTCACTTGGACTTCAAAGTGCAATAAAAGTAAACTAAAAAGGTAACTGCAGAAAAATATTTTCTTTTGTATAAGAAGTGTTCTGGTTTTGTGGATATTTACAGTGTATAACTGTTAATTTTTATTTCTTTGTGTCCTGCTGTGGCATAAAATTATGGTAGCAAAAGGTCAACACAGGTTTCCTATACTTCTATTGCTTATTAAGTGATTGTTCCATTGTGTTTCCTTCTTATTTTTTTTTATTTCTCCAAATATAAGCTAATATTTAGACCAACTAAACTGTTTTAGGTTGCATAACAATATTGAAACTGTGAGTTCTTTAGCCTCCAAAATAACCCCACAATACTTCTTTCCTGTGCCAACATTTTACTTATTATTGGCCCTCTAGGGCCAAGGAGCCAGAGCTACACAAATCCTGGCTTCTCCATGCTGCAGAGCTAAAGCAATACAGCTGTAAAGGGAAGCTGAGTGAGTGTGAGATTCCATCTCCAGAGCAGTGCAAAGACACAGACTGGCTGTGAGAATCTGATCCAGAACACATTTCCTTTGATCTAGGTTTTTTTTCTATCTAAATGCCTACACTTATTTCTCTGCAGTATCTGTATTCATATCCCCAAGTCATATTTTGTGATGTGTGCTTTATCCTTTCAATCTCATAAATGTATTAATTTATTTGTATGCCTTTGAGTTTTCACCCTGTCTTTCTTGCTGTTCTTATGAACCGCTCCTTTCACATCCACAATCTCATTTCTGACATGCTAGTTTCATTTCCCTTTCCCCACTACCTTATCCAAACAGCAAACCAGAAATAACATAGCTCAGAAGGTAAATTTGATTGTCCCTACCACCACCAAATGTTGACATATAAGGAAGCTAACACATTTAATTTGCATATTCATTCCTTTAAAAATGTAATGTCTGTTTAACCTAAGCAGCCAAAAATGGAAAGAGGATTCTTGGTGTAAAAGCAAGGCTTCAGTAAGGGAAAGTGTTCACCCTGTGCCTTAACAGGAAAAGCAACAAATAAAACGATGAGGTGGCTACTCCACCTCAGGAAAGGTTTCCTAATACCTCCCTCCCTAAGTCTCTTTTTGTGGCTCTAGGCAGTAAAAAGGAAGTAGCAGAGAGCATAGAAGCAAGAAAATAGGTCATTCCTTGTTTAAAAGTTCATGCTGCACAGCGGTTCCTGTCCTCAAAAGCTGTTTTATTGCAGAAAAGCAGCAGGCTGAGTGCAACACATTGTGCAAAAGTTATTCACTGCAGTCTTTCAGGGGTTAAAACAAAACAAAACACAAAAAAAAAACCCAAAAAAACCAAAACACCAAACCCAAACCACAAAAGACCAAAACACAGAATAGTTGCCATAGTAAAAGAAGAACCTGTTTTGCAAGAACAAAGCCAACATTGCATAATGCAGTTCTGATCAACTCTTCTTTTGATATAACAGTTTGCTCTCAAGGGAAGAATTTAAATGATTTGTGTAGATCCATAGATTTCATCTTGATTTGACTTAGTAGAACTACTGTCTGGAAGATGCAGAACTTCACTGACCCAGCATGCATGTTAACTATCTTCTGTCCTCTGGTACTTGCTCACAGATACTGCTGACAAACAGTAAATGTATAAACGTCACAGACAAGGAGGAACAATACAGGTGTGGTTGACATTAGCCATACACAAAGTAACAAAAATTTAAAATAATTTTCTGGCGTTCTTAATTATTTTTATGGTGGTTGGCATTGCACTTCCCCTTTCATTACACTGACACTATTTTCATCAAGATGCTTAGCAGGTTGCAATGCCTCCCCAGTCAAACCTCTAAAGTACCAGCTATGCCTGCATTACATCTCCTTCCCTGGTAATGTGATACTGTTAACCAGTCTCCTTCTTGAGTGCAATACCTGAGTTCTGTAGAACTTCTCTCTTTGACCTTTCAGGTTCAGGCTCAGAGAGAAGAGACCTAACTCACAGTGCTCCTTGATAAAACTTCCATTTGCTGATAGCTGTATTTAACCCACAGGGTACACCAATCTTCTCAGTAATTCACCTGTTGCTATTCAAGTTTCAGCAGTAAAGTTATGTGATGAACACAGGCTGATTCACTTCAAAGAAGTACTTACCATTCAATCTTCTTCTCTTCTGCAGAGAGGCTTTTGTCTAGTGAGGGGAACATGCACAGCAGTGAAGTTAATATGCCCATGAGAGATTACATTGAACGGGACAAGACAGGGAGAAAGGAAAAACATCAATAGATCATAGATATCTAATGTGAATCTAAAATGCATCGCTACGGATTTGTATGATTTCTAGACTAAGCAGAAGCAATGGCTAGACAAAGGTGCACAAGCTGCATCCAGGCATAGCTCTGAGATCACCATGATACAAATATAGTGTATCTCTCACCAGCTGCTGAATGCTCCATGACCTGTGCTGCACATAGTGCTCAAAGAGAATCATGAACATGCAATGACTCTTTCCCTTCTCTTACTAGCAAAGATCTTATTAGATCTTAAGGAATCAAATACCAAGATCAGCAAGCGATTGTACCTGGTACCCATATATTGAGAATCACATACATGTATTACACTGTATAAAAAGACAAGGATTGAGGCAAGTATCAGATAGACAAAAATAGGCAGGCAGAACAAAAGGCAGCAGCAGATGCAGATACCAATATTAAAAACTCTTATGAAATATTTTTGGTTCAGCTCAACACCAGTGCAGATTATTTTTGAACACCAAGGAGAAGTAGCAGGAGTAACATAGGGAAACAGACCAATACAGGGAAATAGAGTAGATGCTACTAGCAGCAAGCTAAATTGAGGAAAAAAACTCCTGCATTCTCTCCCATTGGTGTCAAAAACATGGTGAGTTTTCTAGTCACATTTCTGTATTTCTTTGGTGATCCTACTGTAACAGTAGACAAGGAAAAATTGGTCTTTTCCATCTGCAGTGTCTCTGACTTAGGGGTCAGACAATTTGGACAAAAGTTAGGTTGAAAATCAGGCCCTAGAGTAAAGTCTTATAAAAGATCATTAATATGCTATGGAAAGGAACAAGTCTGAAAATGCCCTCCAGTCCGACAGTCCTTCTAGCTCTCAGAATCCTCTTCAGCTCTTCTCTTTAAAAAGCCACATTTTTTTACAATGCATATCATGACACAGGCCTAATTTGCCTGTATTGTGTCTTCATTCAATTATATTCCTCCGCACACATCCCATGGTCTGCAAACTTCATGTGCCAGTTTTTCTTTTGTTCTGCACTTCTATTCATATGATCCTATTTTCTTTCTCATCACTATGCCTAAAATTGGAGCATTTTTTCAGCCATTTTAACCTCTTCCAATTTTCTACTTAACCAAATTCAGCACCCGCCATTAATTCTGCCCTTTTATTGGGTGCTCCGATCAACGTTTTACCAAGAACCGTATAGCCCTGCTTTGAAATTCCAGCCTGACAATTAAGACAAAGGCAATTTTAAGGATCAAGAAAAACATAATGATCCTACAGTTTGATGAATATGATGATTAAAAGTCTCAAGTTAATTAATTTGAGTTAATGATGGAATAAAAACTTGTATCTTAATGGAAGATGATAATCTAATTGTAAAGCTGCTCTAGATGTGAATATACCGGAGGGAGATACAAGAGAGTGTCAAAGTTCAGGTTTATGTTGCTGCAAGAAGGAATATAAGGTCTTTTCTATGAATTATACAAGAGTAAATACATTCAACTTACATGGTGAAGTGCAAAGCACCCCATTAATATTGCTATTGGAGAAGTTCAGAGCCTAGCAATACCTACAAAAAAATACATTTATGGAAGAAAGGCACCTCTCCAGACCTCTCCTGAAATCCCTCCCCATGCCACCAAACAGCTTTCTTCTCCCCTCCATCACTCCAAATATATTAGGTTATTGGAAAACCCTTACTCCCTTAGGACCACTTCAGATTTGTGATAAACATCCTGTGCTGCACATTACAGCAGGTAAGAGGATCTTTTGACTTGCATTCTAACAGAGAACAAATAAAAATCAAGTGCAACAGAATAAAAACATGTCTCAATACAAGACATCCTTCCACACAACTGAGCTCAAGTATCAAGTTCTCATCAGATTTATCATGACATTAATAAGAAGCATAAGTCTTGCACAACTTTTGTCTTTCTAAGCCATTTAGTAAAGTATTTCACTGCCAAAGTTTTCCTCAGAGACTTATCTTCAAAAGGAGATTAGAAGGCTCTCCGATTCCAGGGTCACAAATGTTCAGTTCCATGTCTTTCTCCCTCAAGAGTTACTACTTTTCTGTCTAACCCCAGACAGCCCAATTTTGGCAAAAAAAATGAAGACATGGGCAGAAATACCGCCATTGGCACAGGCACAATTGAGAAATAAAAGTTAAATGTGACAAATGAAAAGTTGAAAGGTAGGACCTTCTCCTACATACTAAAAATAAATTTATTTAATGAAATCTTACAGTCCCAAAGCTGGACTGTCCTAGTGCTGACAGAGGAAAACCAGAAAGGAGAAGCAGGCAAAGAGCAGCCCTCAGAGCCTGTCAGTTAGCTTTCATTATTATAGGAAAAATATGGCACTACACTGAGATCCCTTTTTTCAAATACTAAAGAAATCTCAAAAGTAAGAGTGAAATATTGCATGCAAATGATTCATAGCTCTATTAATAAATAGAAATATGCAAATCAGATGTTTTTCTGTTATGCTTATTTTACAAGAATATTGCAAATTGCAATATACATGCAATAACATTGCCTTTGGTATATGTTGCTTACTTTTTTGGTCTTAAAGCAGATACAGGAAGGCTAAAATCAGGGAATTCCTATTTATGAGTGGAGCTGGAATGACATCTGACATTTGTTTTTGAGAGATACCGGAGAAGCGGCGTATCACTGACCTTCAGCTCACGAGTTCCCTGCCTTTTGAAATCTCTTGATATTCTACAACTGAAAATGATCTTTTTGTGGCTTCATGAAAGAGAATCCCATTACTGAATTTCAGGGTCCAAACCATTTCCTGTTGTATCTCTGTTTTAAATGCACATCCTGTTTTATCAGCTCACTATTTATTTAAAAAAAACAAAAATATTAGTTTTTTTCAAATACTCATTTCTTTTAAATACTTCTGTACATATTGAGATAGTCTTTATCTTAGGGGTTTTTTTGGAAAATGTTCAGAATTCTCAAACCTTTCCCTTTTACTTTCACCTTGAAACATACTGTATTGCCTGCACGTATTTATTAAAATGTATTTTTAGTTAGATTTTAACACATTTCTGAAGGAAGCAAAAGTATTTTCCCACTTTCTTTTTAGCATAAAAGAACAAGACTAATGGAGTGAGAAAAAAAAAATCAGATTTTTTTCCAACTGTTTCGAAATACAAAACACTTGAAAAAAGTTGTCGGAGAAAAACGTTTTCAACAGTGCAAGTGCTGTTGGAAAACGTTTGGTAGAAAAATCAGTCCTGCTTACAGATCTTCTGGAGATATCCAACTGCCTTTCTAGTCTAACAGACAGATTGTTTAGAGTGTGCATAAAGCAAGAAAATACTGCAAATGCTGTGTGTAAGCCACCTCCTTGAGCTACTGGAAGGACATTATTGCCCTTCAAAAAAAACAGTGCAAATACTTACCTAATCCATTTTTTTTCCCCTGAGGAGTGTGAGTCTTAATGTTATAAAAAAGAAGCTAAATTCCATCTGATTACTAGCTTTCAAAAAGGGACACAGTAGGTGAACATAAATTGTTTTTTAAAATTGAAAAATCTTGCAAAGAACAATTAAAAACCCCAACTGAACACTGCAGCAAACCACATCATATGAGAATTAATCTGCTACGGAGTAATGTCCCATTTTTGCCAAAACTCACACTTGCTTACTTTTATATTTGTCAATTTTGTTGACTTCAGTGAATAAAACTATATAGAAGTCTTTCCAGAGTTAAGATCTAATTTATGAATTGGAGAAAGTAATAGTGAAAATACAAATGACTTAAGATATCTAAAATTCATTTTGAATTCTGTTTACAACAAAAAGGTGGCAGTCTGTCTAACTACAGCAAAAACTTAAAAGTATTTTCTTTATTCTCTCTTGTCTTTAGTATTTGGAGTGATAAAAAAACCCCACAATATACAAGTTTTTCAGGATATGCAAGTATACCACAGAAACAAATCTGCATTTCAAACTGGAATTTGTGCTAAAACACTATTTCACATCACGATTTACAAAGATCAGTTCCAGGTGTTCTCTAATTAGCAGAGTAGCAGACTTTGCAGTTGCCATTCACATTATCTGTGTCCACAGATTTACGCTGCATTCAACAGCTTTTAATCCCTCAAAGGCATTTTTTAAAATGTAAAGGAAAAAGTAGATTATGAACTCTGAAAGATTATTGTAACCTATTTCAACTCAGCCTTTCTTACAGAAGCTTTATCCTTTTCTCCCTTAGAAACATCAAAACTCACTTCGTTTTAGCAGAGCACAAAAATTCTGTCTAAAAAATTTTTTGTCACATACATCTGTTTCTCCTGCCAGAAACTTTTACCACTTCCTTTCCTTGTGCAAACCATTAACATTGGATCAATTCTGCCATATTCAGAAAACAGCGAATAACATCTTTCCTCGTAATTCCTTTCTCCATCTAAAGACTCAGGGAACTCATGTAAACAAGAATGAGTTAAATTACAGGTCATAAATCATAGGAAAAAACCCCTATTTTCTGTGATAGCAAGAGACAACGTAACACTAATAGTAGGTCCTTTCCAATGTATTTAATCACCTGTATATATTAGTAAGCTCTTATTGACATTCTTGTCTTCATGACATTCAGTCATGTCACCCTTGCACAGATTCAGTCTGCTGGGTTTTTTTAACATCTACCACATTAACTAATCTACTCCTCTCACACTGGCACTCATCTGGAATTGGAGTCCGAGTGGTAAAATAAAGCTGTCACTAATTTACTGCGAACATATTCCCACTCTAGGTATTTAATTTACTTATGTCATCTTCAAAAAAAGAGCCATAATAACAAAATATTAATATTGAGGGGGGTTTACCATGCATTTTTATATAGTGTTTTCAACTGCTGATCTCAAGACAGTCTTTAAAAGAAGTTAACTATAATTGCCCTCATTTTTGCTCTAGACAATCAATTAAATACAGTTTTTATGAGCTGTTTACCAGTGAATATATTTGAGTTTTCTAAACATGAACATGTACTTCAATACTGCTAACTGGGAAACTCTTGTGATACAAAACCAAAGGTATAAGTATGCAAATTTATGAAGCATTTTCCATAGGCTGAGTGCTCAAGAAATAGTGAGGAGGAAGGTGAGGTACAATACTATTTTCTTCCTTTTATTGACTCAGTGTTAGTACCCCAAATCAGTGCACTTATCATTTTGGTATTTCCTTTACCATTGATTAACTCAGAATTTGGTCTTCATAAGCTAAAAATTAGACTATTAAGCTCAATGCAGTTACATTGCTATAAAGTCTGGGTTAGTTATCAGTTTTAAATATTTCCAGATCATTAGCTGTGTTGGAGGTTGACATTTCAGAATGCAATTAAAGGCTGGGAATGCATCAGGCCACATGCAAATAACACTTGGTGTGATATGCAATTTCTACTGCTGCTTCAGAGATTCTATAGTGACTTCCTAAAATGTTTGCCATGTTACCTTTTCTTTTACTCTGAAGAGGAATATTATTTCTTTATCTTATGCAGGCATCGCTGATTAACTGAGATATTCTCTAGAGATATGATTCATCAAAGTGAAAGCCAAATAAATGCCACACTGGTGTATGTACAATAAAAAGTGTTGCCTAGTTGAGGCTGGCTCATTACAAATCACCTCACCAGACATTGGCATTATCCCTTTTCTTAGCCTCAGTGGGTCATTTCTACCTCCAGGTAAACATGTTTTTGCAGGTGATGTTTGCACCCAGTTGGTTGATTTGGAGTTCTTGTGCAGTGTGAAGGCCAGAGTTCAAATTGCAGCCTCAGGCTTTCACTGAAGACAATGGGAGCCATGAGAAAAAGCCCTAGCTTTTGAAAGACAAGGGGTGCCCTTGAGTTAGTAGGGTAATACATGGGTTCAATAAGCTAAAATCCTTACAAGCAAAACAGGATTGTTTTCATCATCTCACTGTTATCACTCACAGATGAAAAAATGAAAGACGACAAAGCAAAGTAGATGTACATCCAGTTAAAGCCAGGTAGTGACATAAAAGAATAAAGAAGTAAATGCATCACATAAGAGCAACTCTTTCTCTTCAGACCTGTTTTCATGATAGATTTTTGTAGTGGGTTGACCCTGGCTGGATGCCAGGTGGCCACCAAAGCCACTCTATTACTCCCCCTTCTCAGCTGGACAGGGGGGAGAAAATATAACAAAAGGCTCATGGGTCAAGATGAGGACAGTTTAATAAAGTGAAAGCCAAGGTCGCGTGCGAAAGCAAAGAAAAACAAATGATATTCTCTACTTCCCATCAGCAGGCGATGTCTAGCCACTTCCTGGGAAGCAGGGCTTCGGTACGCGTAGTGGTTGCTCCGGAAGACAAAAATGCCCCCCTTCCGTCTCCCTTTGCTTTTATATCTGAGCTGATGTCATATGGTATGGAATATCTGTTTGGTTAGTTTAGGTCAGCTGTCCTGGTTATGTCCCCTCCCGAGATCTCGCCCTGCCCCAGCCTGCCATTGAGGGGGGGGCAAAAATGTTGGAGAGACAGCCTTGATGCTGTGCCAGCACTGCTCAGCAGTAGCCAAAACACTGGTTGTTATCAACACCTTTCTAGCTACTGATGCAGAGCACAGTGCTATGAGGGCTGCTATGGGGAGTATTAACTCCATCTCAGCCAGACCCAATACAACTTTAAAGAAGCATTCATAACCAGAGCATGTAGCATATTGAAATTTGGTGTTATAGTGCAAGAACTAAATACCTATTTCATAAGTATAGCTTAACAGAATAACAGAATTAAGCACAGTACAAGAATTTATTTACTGTACTACACTAATGATTAAACTTGTCAAGGAAATTACTGAGTAAATGAAATCTGCTGTTTAAGCTGTTCTTACTAGCCAAAATATTTATGGAAATAAAGATATGAACACATTTGAAGAGGTAAAAAATACTTAGAAAGTGGGGACAAAATGTAAAGGATTGTTGACTAGAGTAACACTTCCTCAGCAAAGCTAGTTCCATGCTGAAATACATCCACTGTCTATCCAGTACTACAACTTCTAAAAAAAAAGATCAGATCCAAACTCTGTTTGCATGCAATGTGAACCATAAATTGTATAATATAACCTCTGCTGTAGACCACTTTACAAAAAAGAACTAGAAAGAACTTAATCAAGTGCTCAGTCTTAGTAAAATAGAGAAATCTCTTCATTTTAATTGAGCTATTCAGATTCTTCAGCATTTGTAGGAAAGGCTGGAGCCTTAAACAGTATATTAGAAATAATTTAAAATTTATATTTGGCTGATTTTGAGTCTGGATTCCAAATTATTTAAATCTTCAAATATTCTAAATCATTGTAAAATGCTGAGAATATTCAGTATATTCTGGAATTCATCTTTCTCAAATGAATCTGACAACAGTATTTCTGTGGCCATATGCCATGGGTTCTTACAGATTAAGAGCATGCAGATATCTCTGTTCCATAAAACCTAAACCATCAGCTCATCAAAACTACTTATTGCAGGTTGCTGTGCTATATGACTACTTTGCTGTTATTTGCCTTTAGGAAACTGAAAAATCCAAATCATTTTGTGGCTATTTCTTGTAGGAACAAATTAGGAACTTTCCAGAAAAAACATTTCAGCTACGTTTGTTGGGGAAAGAAACTTGTCCTTGGCCATCTGTGGATTAAAAAATGGAGCTTCCTGGTGCCGTGAAACCAAGCCTTGAAGAAGTACTAAAGCCTCTTACAAAATTCTATATATCTTTGATCCTGTTAATGCTTCAATGTGAGGATATAATCATATTTGATGCTATAATTATTAACATGGCTATATATTTCAAATGATTGATAAGGTTAACACAGTTTATTAGAAGGCTAGTAAAGTTTAATCTTATTCAAACAGGTGCAGAGTGCACATTCTTATGAAGAGAAAAGTATTTACAGCTGTTGTGAGTGAGCCTAAAATAATTATGACAATCATTAATCAGAGCCAATTGAACAAATTGTGTTTAAACTACATGCAACCGTGGGCTCTTGGCTTAAAACAAAATTGTATGTTTTCTTTGCTTCTCTCACACTTTCCTTGCTGTTCTCTCTTCTTTTAAATCATGAATCCCTTTATATTCTTGTATTCTTTCAGGCAGAGAGAGGTATTTATCATTCAGCTTCCTTCTACTAAGCAGGACATCTGTGCATGTTTATTTAACCAGCTTCAAGACTGAATCTGCAGTTTCATTATTTGCATGGTTATTCCTACTGCCTCCAGTGGAGATGGCTCTGTAACAATTTGCAGGCATTGTGTTCAAAGCCTGTGCCTTTTCTTCAGAGTTCACAGAATTCAGTACATGCTTTTAGGTACAGAGATTAGGAAGTCTTGTAAAACAAAAGAATTTCTTGCTTCAAAACAGCAAGAAGAAGTGTAGATATAGAAAAGATGTCTCAGGTGGCTGGATAGAAGTAAAATATTTGAGTCCTTATCTTAAACATATGCTTTGCCAAGTAGCCAATTTCCTCACCTATTTCAAATGGGCCTAAAAAAGGAAAGCTAATGAACATGACATGAAGATGCACTGATTAAGACTCCAACACTGGGATAGTCAGACTTCTATTCCCAGCCTTACTTTTGTTTTCTGTATTAACAGCCATTGGCTAACTGTAGGAATAGTCTTACAAAGAGGGACTATGAATATTAAACCCTTTGTTAAGTAACAACCTGACTGCAAAACCAGAGATGGGGTGGTCCTTGCCCAATGGCTGGTTGAAGGGCAGCCTTGCAGAACACAAGGATCCGAACTTCCTCAAGGGAGCCAGTAAATCCAAGGTCCTTGTTTTTATCCTATTAAGGCTGCGAAGCATCAATCTCAGCAGAAATTTTTTTTTTTTATAGAATCTGCACTGTCAGTATTATGTGTATTCCAAGCAGAGCTGTCAATTTTAGGCCTTTCAAAGAATTTAGGCTCAGGGATGGCTGAGCTGTAAATTTCAGACAGGCATAGGAGAGAGACAAGTAACAAGCACACAACTCTGCCGCGAGCGTAGCAGTTCTGCACTTGCAAAGAAGAAATGAAGGCACCTAGGAATTTGGTTTGGTAAAGCTGAGTCTACTGTACAGTTTTACATGTATAACTAAGGAATTCTGTGGATTTGTTAGCCACTTAAATTTTGCTGATTTAGTACACAATGAAGTTGCTTATGAATATCATAAACAATTAACTCTTGGTCTATAGTTAATTTGGGGGAAATATGCTTCCTGCATAGTTCTCCATCTGTAGATAAACTGGAATAGTTTGTAAGTATCTGGCAATTTGTATAGTTCAAGCATCACAAATTGAATTGTTAGTATGTACATAATTTCTTACCAAAAACAAATGTAAGATTTTGACTATTAGTACAGAGAAATTTATCTATTAAAAAAAACAGTCAATGAATACATTCAAGTCAGGGTTCTCTTTAAAATTCTAATAAAACTAATATGTACACATAAGATTGTGCATATGAACAGCATATTACGTGATTTTAGCAGCAGACAAGATGACAGTTGGATTCAGGTGTACCAAAATATTCCGAAGAAGTCAATGGAATGTTGTTTTTCACTGCCTCTATTATGTTCCTTAGTAGCTCATTTGAAGAAACAAGAGTCTACAGATAAAATTATTATACATTTTTTTGGCCAACAATAATTAGCTCCCCTACAAAAACTTCCTGACCAATTACGTGTCATCACAGTTGTGCAGTAACCCACCAAAAACAGTAGTTCACATGGTTTTCCAGTTTTATTACAGGAGTCCAAATGAAAAAATTCTATCAAATTGAACAGATTTTGAAAGGCAATTTCTCTCCCTCAGAGAAAGCTCAACCTTTCTGCTGATGCTAATTCACAACTTGTTGAAGCAGAGCTTAATCCCATATGAACATCTTGAGAACAACTGGAGAAAAAAAAACAATAAGGAATGCCTTCGGTTACATATAGCATCTATCTGCAAAAACTCTTCCAGGCAAAGTACCTACAGTCTTCTACTTATCCCAGGTCTCTTCACTCTTTTTCAAGATGGTACTTAACTGCGTAGTAATCAGGTGCACATTATGATTCTGCTACTTTAATATCTTAAATCCTCCTTTCTGCTAAACATAGACCTATGTATGAGTAGGTAACTGAGTAGGTAATGTAATTGTCATGCAAGCATTTTCCTATATCATGGCCATTAATCTTAGCATATTTCTTAGGAACGACCTTACTAGAAGAACGATAGTATTCAAAACAAAAACTTGGCATTAAAAAAAGTGGCTATTTTGCTTTTTCCTTGAATTCTGTATCACTTTAACACATAAAACTGCTTTTCTTATTGGCAGTTGTCAAATGCCAAATGTTAATTAAATTCATGACATTAGAATCAGCTAGGTTCTTTCTTACATATGGTAACTGGCAGAAAAAAGGAACATGGTACCTATACTAGGTTTTTTTGTAAAATGTTCCTAGTTTTCAGTGATCATATAATTTTATCCTGCATTACATAAAATCAAAACAACAGACATTCAAATGAAAACATGTAGATATTTATCTCATCTCCAACAGCAAAAAAAGAAAATGCTAAGGAAAGAGTATAAAACCAGGATTATTTTCCAGATTATACTTTGTATATAGTCCCTCAAAATAGTTTCCAAACATAAAATTCTCATAAGTTTCAGATTCATTAAGGAAGATAAAGAATGCTTGTCTTTTTCAAGGTCAGATAAATTACTCTGGATCTTCCTTATATCTCCTGGGACCAAGATCTGACTAGCTGACATTAACAAATCTGATTTACCCTGATGAGGTCTGATAACCCTTAGAACTCATTTATTCCTTC
Source organism: Harpia harpyja (assembly GCF_026419915.1). Classification (NCBI taxonomy): domain Eukaryota; kingdom Metazoa; phylum Chordata; class Aves; order Accipitriformes; family Accipitridae; genus Harpia; species Harpia harpyja. The sequence continues at coordinate 75,279,069 of NC_068941.1, forward strand.
AAGTAGATTCCCCGTTCATAGTGATAGGGAAAAAGAATGTCTTCATTCTTCTTGCTTGAGTACAAGAGGCTGCATACTTTCACTACTTGAGCTAGTAACATATCCCAACCCAGCTTTTTGGAGTTTGTGCACCTCAGACTCAAAACTTTGTATGAATCAGGCTCTTTGATACACTTTTCATAAGTTAAAATCTCATTTTTAAAAGCAAAGTCTCATGAACTTTTGAACCTCTTCTGTTTCACCATGAAATTCTATTTTAAAGTGATAAAAACTGCACTAATTAAAATGGATGTGTTAAATTGTTATAGATCTCTTAAACCACCATAGACATAGAAAGGGAAGACTAACATGACAGCAGTTGGATTCTCAGTAAATACTTAGAATATATCAGCATACAGGAAAAAATAATATTTTTACAGAAAGTAGAATAAAAGATGAAAAACAATGAATCACATGGAAGCCCATAATCTTATGAGTGTCATGTCAGCCTGGCAGGCATTCATTTTGGATAAGTTATCTTAATATCACAGGATAAAGATTATATAAAGGAGTTGCCAATATTTTGTTATGGAAATGAGAATATTGAGGGTTAAAATAGAGCCGAGCGATTTCTTTTCATCACCGAGTGAGAAGATCAGCAAAACCTCACATGGTGCATCTTTCTGCATCTCTGTGGGAATTCTGCTTCTTGTGATCTGCTGCTGCCACATTTAATGTGCTGAATTTATTATACACAAAGTTGTCTGACTCACAAGTCCTTTTTATTTCCTCAGCACAGATACTGCTTTATGTTGTTGTTCAACAGCATAAAATGGTTAACTAGTACATGTTTTTGTACTATATATACCCTACAACACAACAAAAAAGGACATGGGCTATCAAATATATTAAATGTGTACTAAAAATAAGTGTCTGTGCCACCTGCATGTTATTTGCAAAACAGCCTCTAATTCCTTCTCCAGGTTCCTCTTTAAAACGTTCATCATAGATGATGATTCTCGTTGTTGATCTCTGACCACATCACCTGTCATCCCTGAGGAAGGCATTAGTCTGTTCAGGAGAAGAAGTCATTTTTTCTAGTTGTCAGTAAAACACCTGAATAATTAATAACATTAACATTTTTGCTCAGTTTTCTTATTTGAACCACAGTGAAGCAAAGCCCCAGCTGAGAGCCAGGCCCCTTTCTTACTGGGTTTAGTGATATCACTGCACCACTAAGTGGCATCAGTGAGGAAACAAGGGTGGGACTGTGCATAACTCTGCTGCATAAAGTCACTTTTATGTGTAAAAGATGCCCAAATAATATACACCATTGAAGATTACGCAGATATCATTTACTGGCTAACACAGTAGATAGCAAGGACTAACATACACATAGCATAACCATTAATCTCCTTACCAACCCCCCCACAGGGACACATAATACAGCTGATGAGCCTCTCCCAGCCAGGCAATTGTCAGGCCAGTGGGCAAGGGCTGGATCTGTTTTTTCTTGGAACTGACTGATGCTTGATGTTGCCGAGTTGCTGTCTTCTAATGCTCTGCTTTGTCTTGTTTGTTTTATACGTCTTCATATCACTACTTTTCCTCTTGTATCCTTGAGCCGCTGACTACTAGTATCTCAGCTACTGCACTTCTGTTTGTGTTTTTACTTTTCTTATCTTGCATAGCTTTAGTTCACATACATTCTTATTTACAATTTTACTGAGAATAAGAATTTTCTCAGTAAAACTGAGCCTTAGTCACAGAGCTGTCATGCACCCGCCTAGGCCTGGATCACATTCAGCTGAACCCTTAGGCTGTGGGTTACAAGAACAGCAGCATTCACAGCTGAACAGATTTACCCAATGTTAGTGGTGAGCCTGGATTATACTCTGGCCATCCCTGCTGAGCTCAGTGCCTTATCTACTAGGCCACATTGCCTGCCTTCAGTAATGGCACATACATTGCCCAAACCACTGTGCTGAAGAACACCATTAAGATCGCAAAGTCATTATTCAACACTTGCAGATGCTGTAATTGAGTTGGTGATATCACCTAATTCACTGCCTTTTCTATTTATACATTCTGATATAGACTAATCATATGATCACCTACTCTTTTAAATATGAGTCCTGCATTATTTAGCCCTCATTTAGGAAGGAGCTCTTCAATATTCTGTTGCCTTCCACTTCCAGCGCCTTATTTGTTGCACATTATTAAAGACAATTACTAATTCCTTATGGCATTCCCTGTGCAGTTCATCTCTGCAGTTAACTACAAAGTTTAACCGCAAATTTTGGCTGTGCCATTCAGCATAGCTGGGACCTCACTTCTAGACCAGAAGACATTTATATAACACTTAATTGTTGTTTCCACTCATGCCATTAAAATACAAAGCTCTAGCATCAAACAATCTTCAATATTACCATGGTTTATTCTTGTACCAATAGTAGCTTATAGTCCAGTGTTAATAATCTACTACCCCTTTTCCTTCAATTTTTGAATGTCATGAAAAGTAAAGGCAGTCAGAGTCAGGAAATACCTCAGGTCTGTAGGAAGTCATTTACAATAACAAGCCTATAAAAACAAGGCCTGCAGCATTGGTGTCAAGTAAGGATTTAACTGTTGTACATTCTGCTGTTTGCAGGAATTCTCAATCTCTCTCTATGCCTGCCCAAGGATCCAGGGGGAAAGAAAGATGAAGTGAGAAACATTGAGGGAAATCTATCGACAAACAGTTTAATTCATTGTCTGTGAATAAAAATCACAGACCTTTAGGTAACGGCTATTTCCACAACTGACTTTCACCTGAGACATTTGGTCAGAACTTGAGGCCTAACTACTTTTAGACTCCAATTACTTCTTTCTATCAGTACAACTAGGTCCAGTCCCAATTCCAGTCTCTGAGTTCCTGAAAGGTGAATCAAAGCACTGAATATATATTTTACGTAAGCAAGTGATGTTTACGAAGTAGACAACCACCTGTTCTCTTCTAGTTTAAGAATAAGCTTTTATTGTGCTCATCACTATGGCAATGTAAGAAATGTGGGTTGAAGAGGAAAACCTTGTGTCTGAAGCAACCCAATAAAAAGTAGGTGTCCAAATCTCACACATAACTACAGTTCAAACAGGTGTATTTAGTGTTCATCAGTGCTCACTTCCTAATGTCTTCTTTCTTGTCTCCAGGAGCCATGTAAACAAGACATCACTACCCAGATCTGGGAATTCTGGATAAAAGGAACCAAAATTCTCATTTTATAAAACAGCAGTGAAGAGGTAACAGTTGTCTGCAGAAAAGTTTACTTTTGCTTTATACCTTTGGCCAAAATCAGGTGTTTTCTTGAATATAGTTTCAGTTGTGTATGTGATCAGCATATCACTTGCCTAGCATTTTTGTTATATGTTAGTATCTCCAAAAACCTTACTCTTATCCCTGTCAACCTACAAAAATCATACTGTCATAATGCACCAATGTAACTATGTCCATAGAAACCTAAGAATGAATACTGTTCTAGCAAAATAAATGACACGTATATTTTATTTTCTTTCCCAAATGTAATGAGCTATACAGATAAAAATAAGCTCACAGAACAGAGGGCTATACTGTTTCAGTAGGAAATCAAATGCTCTGCTAGGTCACAATCTCATTAGGTCTGACTTTCCCATTTATAATAAAGTTTCCTTTCTCTGATTTATTTGAGAATTTAGAAAGCAAGCTTTCTGGAGTACAGACTCCCAATTAATTGGTTCCAATTAATAATGGTATAATTTGGGGATCTATTAATTAGTAATGAGAGGCTGTACTTTCTACAAATATACTAACAATTTTTCATTTTAAAGACTACAGAGTTTTCACACTTACACCACCTTTTTTTCAGCAAAAGCAACATAAGCCACATATTTTGCTTTCTATTTGAAGAAACTCCCTATAGTTGTATGTAACTTAAAAATAAGTATGCCCAAAGTTTTTTGAAGTAAGGACTATTGATTTTTTTTCCCTCTTGTGCAGCTCAAGTTCAGTGTCATTCATCTGCTGTACTGCATGCATGACGTACTGTCTGATACAGGGTCCTGATTTTTTAATAAGAATTTTGCATTTTGGCAGTCAATGAGACTGTCTCAGATAATTTATGAACTCCTTTGCTCACGAATTAAACCGATGCGGTTCTGGAGAAATCCATGGACAATTTTTTGTGTGTGACAGCGTGATGCATGTTTTCCATGATGAAGCAATACTCTAACCCCTCATTTTTCTGTAGATATTAAGCACTGATAGTCTTCACTTTGCTGAAAAGGACCTCTCTGATTTATAACACTCATGCTTACTAATTTAACTATAAAGGTCAATTAACTGGCTGAAGTGATCAAATGGGTCAGTAGTAAAATAGCCATTGCAGCAAGGACTTATCTACTATCAATGTAAATCATTTCTCCCTTTTAATAAGACAAAAAAATTAATATCGGCTGTCCATTGCCTACCTCTTGTTCACTGTTTCAGGTTCAGTTTTGTATGGGGCAATTAAAGTTATGTTTGCTGGAACGTATTTCAACACAATTTAGCAGGAAGCAGTAGGTGGGTAAAGTGGAAAGAACACAGCCACAGGTTTGGATTAACTGAGCACAACCTTTGCAGTGGACTCAAAGAGTTTAATAGTGAACAAATTATTTTTATGTAGCAGGCCAGCAGAATGTAAAATACAAATAAATTCCCATAATAAAATTAAACACAGAAATGAAGATTACCCTGCTGATTTTCCAGGCATGAGCATTGCTATGACATGAGCTTTCATAGAGCTGTTGTTCGGGGGGGGGGGGGGGTTGACACTGCTTTACCCTACCTCTTCTTTAGGAGGTTCAGCATTTTGCAGATTTGAAGAGTTTACCAGCAACAGTACTGGGAGTGTTACATTTGTCATTGAATCAATTCTCTACTTAAAAGATGCTTGATGGCTTATATTTTGTTCCTTCCTGTGCCCTCGCAGTCCTACTGATCTAATGAACCTAGGCTCTTTCATAGCAACACATCAACATGGAACTGACCCAGAGCTGTTACCCAGCTCATTAGAGTTCACACCTTCTTACCTGTCTTTACCTTGCAGTTGTACAGTGATTTTGGAGGAGATGAGGGAATTATCTGCAAATTGGATACATATATTTTGTTAGGTAGCCAAATTTATACAGGCCTGTATAAGTAAATTGCTACTTTTTAAGGTGGTTTATTTGGCTGAGTCTTTCCACATCCATTCTGAGTATATATGCTCTCCTTAAAGTACTGTAAATCTAACTGTCCCCTAAATCACCTTGGAGACTTCTGTCAAACAGAATAGGATTAAAGCTATCAAGAGTATTCCAAAGTATATGTCTTTCTAAAAATCATAATACTGGTTTTATTTTACATTTATGACAATGCAAAAGAATTATTGATTTATCCAAGGGCAGCAAAGAGACTTTCTGAAAGTATTGAAAGGGATTCTGAATTAGAACAATGAAGTGCCTAATGGCTGATACTCTGGCAGAAAGCAGCACTCTATCATTACAATATATGCAACAGTCAGGCTTTTGCTAAAATGTGTTTAGCTTTAGAATGTATTATTTATTAAATAAACTTGACTTTCATTTGCCTCTCATTTTCTCCTCCCTTTTCCATTATTCTAGGATATTTTATAGCCATTTGTATTCAAAACAAAATGTTAAGATTGTAGAGTGTTTCCTGCTAGATGAGTGGTTTAAAAAGTCCAAAGAAATGTATAACAAATGGCAGCATGCATCTGGTGAAGACTTGCTAGTTGCTTTTTCTTGCAAAGTTATATGATTTTGTAAGCCTGGCACTTCATTAAGTAAATGTCTTCAATTTTAAGAGGTAGTTGCCTCACTCTTTAATTTGGATACTTCTGATGTTACAGTAAAGATTTTTTATGTTGCAGTTACTGAAAATAGCTTAGCTATCTAGCTTCTGAATCATTATTTTAATACTTTAAAGTATAACCATAATAGAATCACTTCGTCCTCCTGTAAAAATCCAGGAGTGAAGCTAAAAGAAAGCAATAGGATCATCCAGGATCGTTACTAATGTTAAAGAGTGACTGGACTGAGAAGAGGATAAAGAACATCTTGGGATATAACTGCAGAAGGAAATGGCAAGGAAAAAAACAAACACCATGCAGAACTAGGAGAGCTAAGCTCTAGGGGAAGGTTTTATAATGGAGGTCAAAATGCCATTTCCACCAACACCGCTACGCAGGATACTTAATATTGCTGGAACAGGAATCTTTGCTATTGAGCTAGAAAGACTAAAAGACAAAAACATCTGCTTGAGGCTTTGAAAGCTAACTAGAGAATTTATCTATACAACTCCCAGTAATTGGTTGCATTGGTTTTTGGGGTGGTGTTTTTTTGTTGGGTTGGTTTGGGGGTTTTTTTTTGGAATGTTAAACAGCTTAACCACATCCTTGTCTCAGTCCTACTTAAAGCCATGGAAGAACATCAAAGCCATTCCTAGCTGCTTCTTCATAGGTCTAAAGACAATTAAGTTCTTTTTCCCCAGTATCTCCAGCTTGCTGAGTGCCACTCTTGACTAAAAGAGGAAGGAAATGGTCTAATAATGTACATGCTGGAGTGTACTTAGCTATTCATAGCTCAATGTCTTACAGAGAAGACAGGTTTAGTGGCCCAAAATATTAGGCCAAATTCAAATTCTCTTCCTTCCCTCCCATGCACTAAAGAGCAACACATGTGCATGCATGCAAACACACACACACACAGTGGTTGGGGAGGGGTGTCCTTCACCCTGGAAAAAAAGCTGTATAAAATATTAGGCAAAAAAATTAGAAAATAGTTGCCTAAGGGACAACGAGCACATAAACTCATCTATCACGTGGGCTTCCACTTACTGATAGAAAGACAAGAAAATGAACTGAATGGGCTCACAGCTGCACAAATACAAAAAAACAAAGGTAGTTTTCTACACCAAAGACTTAACTCAGCATGTATTCAATCAAGATTGTATTCTTCTATCTTGGTAATTAGGCTGAAGAGAAAATGTACTTTCTTCTCACATTTCTGCTTTTTTTGTACAAATAAAACTGCTGTCCTCCACTACACTTCCTATGTAGTTCTTACTTAGTTTTACAAAACTTAATGAACAATTTATTATCCAATAAGTTACTCTATGCTGCATTTCATGGAAAAATCTTAGCATGAAAGCTGAATGCCATTGTATTATTTTGCAAACGTAAAAAAATTTTTAAATAAGGAAACTATCTCAAATGAAATTAATTGTGACAAAGCACGTCAAAAAGAATCAAAACAAAGCAAAATAAAAAAACAACCACACCCCACCCCCAAGTACAGAAGCCAAGTTTCTAAAGGTGGAACCTGCTGCTGTAAAGCACATCTAGGCAACAACAGCAATAGCATGGATTCCCAGCCCTGTGCCAGTGCATAGCTGTGCTCGTCCCACATTTGCACAGCAGTGTTACCACTCCTTATCCTCAATATTAAGATTTCATATGCATGATCCTCTTTATCTCTCCTTCTGAAAAGCAGGACCAGTCCCATCCTTGCCTACCTTCACTCCCCTGATATTCTGCCCAGGTTCTCCCACTTCATCATCTCTATCCTTGCTATGTCACATTAGCTTAACTATGCCTCCATATTCAGAATGGAAAGTAGAAGTCTTCTGCAAGCAAAGGAAGCTGGGGAGCAAGTTATGTACATATAGCAGCAATTTACCAGCAAATAAAGTTGGTCTTATATATAAGTTTATCTTACAGACCAAATGCAAACCTCCTTACAGAAGATGCCACTACTATCACTTTGAAGTGATCACATTCCATCATTGGTACATGCAACACAGACTCATAACACCTGCTAGTGTCACACTGAAATCTTCTAAAATAAAGAATAAGATAAAAAAAAAAATTTAGCCAGCAGTCTGAAACACCTTATCTACAGTGTATTAATGATACACTTAGGAAAGTTTACTACAAAGGACATAGCACCAATTCACAACTCTTTCCAAGTTATCTGTACCACATGTTTTAAAAAAAGTCATCATTTAAGACCATGTATCTATTTTGCATATGTTAAAAGACTGTTTTGTACTTGTGGCTTCCAGGGGTGGGGTGGGGGGACACAAGACCAACATGGCTTACTCAAGTTCAGAAGAGGTACCACTCAAGACTAGTTTCAACAAGATCTGAGGATCACAGAAAGACTCCTGAGGCTATTGGGCTTCAATCAGCAATTTACAGACCACTGGGAATCCATAAATTATTTTTAAGAGAGTAGTGAATTTATCTCTAAAAACCATGATATTTTCAGTAGACTTCAGTGTGCCAGAAAGGGTACAGATATTCACGGAAAAAAGAACTCTTGGACCACATAAAAAACAGACTGGAAAATCTCCTTAATGGAAACGATTAGCCAGCCTGCAGCAATAGAAGCCCCAGTTCATCAAGATGCACAACCAAAAGCTTGAACATAAGCAGGTGAGTTGCATATTTTTTGATCTGATGAAGAATCCAGCACTCTAGTCCTAGAAGGAGCACTTAAGTTTTCAGATAGGGGTAACACATTAACATCCTAGTCTTAAATTATGTTGCAACTGCAGTGAGAAACAGAATACTCTGTTGGAATAAGCATGTTTGTCGAGGGGTGGTATGGTTCATGAATGTGTTACAGGAGATGATTTCAGCTGCAGAAAGAAACTAGGAATGACAAGCTAAGCAGTCTTGAAATTTTTGTTTGTGGGCAGGGTGTATTCTGCTACAGCCTTTACCACCGGAACTCCTCAACAGCCCTGGCTGCCAGTCAACATTCATGATCCCTTGAAACAGAATCAGTAGGCAGAAGACCCATTTCTTGGGCCATTTCCTTTTTTTTTTTTTTTTTTTTTGGCTAATAGTAGAATTTGCACTTCAGCCAGCTGGCTGGGGTCTCTAAATGCTCTTAAAATTTGCATAGAAATTCAGTGTAACTAAAAGGTATCCAAGATCAAAAAAGCCTACCAATGCCATTAATTCAAAAACAAGGTTCCCCCCTTATCTGCATTTCTTGCTACTTCCATTATGTTAATTTCAAATGGTTTTAACAAAGGTCTAATTTTGAGCCTAGTGCAAACTACTCCCTGTGAAACAATGAAAGCATCACATATATCCAATAGCAGACCTTAGCTGTAAAGGAATAGGTTATTGGATTGGAGGAAGCTTCATATCTTATTTCTATAGACTTAGATAAAAGGGATAATTTGAAGTGTATTGTTGTGTAACACTGATTTTGATTTCATGGATGTTCTTTGTTTTTCCTGCATAACATGTTTCATTTCAGATAATAGTATTAGCATAAGAAAACAATCCTAGTAATGAAAAGGGAAAGACATCTGTCCTTATTCTTAGGGACAGAGCTTGTGACAATGTTTACCAACAAGGTTGTCCAAATTTCCCAAGCAAAGACCTATTTTTTTACTTGCTCATGCTATCATGAACTTTGAAGTCATTTAGGCTGGAATTTTCTGTGCTCCAAATGCCTATGTCAAGTGATCTGTGCATGCACGCGCGAGGAAGGCTTCAGCCCAAACAAGATCAGAGTGAAAGACCTTGTCTTGACAAGCTGACCAAAACCAAAGAATTGTACATTTAAGGCTTACAAACTGTGTGCTTTGTTGCAGAGTTGCAAAGCTTATTTTGCATATTCTTTTCACTCACTCAGAGCATTTGATCAGATTTAGTTGAATCTCTCTTAACCACATTTTTCCTCTTCACAATGTGTTATGGACTACTGCAGAAAGAGTCAGAAGCTCTATCTACTTGCTGTATCTAAGTTACGGGGGGGGGGGGAGAAAAAACTTGCATATGATCATTAGAATCCTGCTGGACTTGGGTAGCCTAATTATCTGCAAATTGTGGCTGCAGCTGTCAAGGGTTTTGTATGAATTTCCATTTCCTTACTGCTCTAGACCATGCTGTGTGCAGACTCTAGACCCAAGAGGAACACACAAACAAGATCTGTCCAGTATTTGTAGTGTCTCCATCTAAACAACATCACAAAGCAGATAGCTACCTTCACCAGCTGTAAAGCAACATAGCATATCAGAGGTGAAAAAATGGGGGCAAGGATCCTGGGTGGGAGATTGGGACTGAAGCTATGGGAAGTACTAATGAGGGAGAAGACCCAATACACATGATGAATGGCACTGACTGAGGCCAAAACAGATGACGAAGAATAATATATGATCCTGTAATGATGCATATACACCCATAAAAATCAGGAAGTCACATTTACATATACTAAAATAGGACCAGACAGACTACTTCTGTCATTTTCTGATTCTGGGGTGTTTGTCTTCAATTTATTCTCATTTTTCCCGTTTCTCCTTTTCCTAACCCAGAAATATTCTGTGTATGTCCACATACCCACATGAAAAAGACAATTAAATGAGTTAGTAACTGTGACATTTGGTATGCCTGAGTTATATTCTCTACTCAAAGCAGTGATTCAGCCCTTTTGTTAGACTATCTCCCCAAAACATTCAGCTTTCATTTTCAGGACCAGAATGAGTTGGTGAAATTAACTAACAACTGTATCTTTTGACTAATTTTGGGAAAAGGCCCTTTCTCAGAGTTTCATCTTTCCCTCTAGTGATACTATTAACAACCACAGATTTAATTCTTATTGGAAATCTTATGTTCAGGTTTAACTGATGACTTTCGACTACAGTTAAGCTAAGCTGTTAACAGTTTATTGCTCATCTTATTATAAGGCTATAAATGGGCTCCGCAATTATATTAAACAGGAGACTGAAAGGAGACCCTGCCACTCACAAGCTTTCTTCTACTCATAATTTGCATCGGCAAGTTTGTTTGTTGTGATAATTCAGTAATATGGCAGAGGCTGCAGACACGTCAAGAGTTCTTATCAATAGTTTGTTACTCCTGTTTGCCACTCTAGGCTTTGGGCTGCATGTTACCATGAACACTGTTGTTCAGAACTTGTAATTACACTTCTATAGCGGATGCACTTCAAACAAACAGCAGCACCAGGAACACAAGAAGGGCTGTGGAAAATATATTTAATCTTGTAATAAAAAAGGTTGGTTGGTTGTTTTTGAGAAGGATTTAAGGACATTATTTTATTAGAAATAACTCAGGTTAACATTTTCTTGGGATTTAATTTAGGATTAGTGTTTATTTATGAAATCCACTGTTTTGTAGGAAATATAATTTCCCCACAAACTTATTATATTCACATAAAATTAAAGCTGATAGCATATAAGGAACATAATTTAAAGAGTAATTTTCCCCATAGTCGAGTTATGTTAATCCTAAGAATCCAGACTTATGTTTAAATTTCAACAAAATCCATGAACTCCAGAAAAAACCTTAATCAAAAGCTATGTAAAAAGTACAGAAATTAATGGGTTCTGCATATCCTAATGATGTACATCCACACTAAGAGTTTCTTCAGTCTATTCCTCACATGATTTTAGCTATAAATTTCCCAGGTTTGTGTTCAATTCAGGGATAACTGACATATTCAGCCACTATCTTTTATCTTAAATAAATGCTAACGTGGCTTGAGCTAAACTGCAGTATTTTTTGACTCAAAAACAATAACACAATTTGACTATGTTTTGGAATTAAGATTATAAATTACAAGTTAGGTTTTTAAAAGTCTCCTAATTGTTCCAATAGAAATAAGTAGAAATAAGTTTTTAAAAAGTAAAAATACATGCTTTTACAATCTCACAAACTTCCACATTAGGAACAGTGAAGTTAAGATTTATCAAGTAAGCCTTACACAAGAAAAACATTTTTAGAGAGTTTGATAAAAGTAAATCTTATGTGCATTTTACCATTTATAGTCCTTTTTCAGGTCTTTCTTTCCACCCTATTTGGAATGGCCCATCTCATTTTCTTTTAGACATATTTTTAAACAACTTGGTAAACAAAATATTGCAACATCTCGATAATATAAGATTGAAAAAGAAATAGATTTCTGTTTGAAGTTAGCAGCTCTACAGAGTATGAAGACAATTCTGCTCATCCCAGGAGTATTCACAGCATTAATTAGGGAAAAGCTAAATTTTAGTATCAGCATGATTTTCATCTTCTTAATATTTTAATGGTAAGTGTTTCTCAAGTAGAACTTTTACACAAATACTATTTTTACTACAAGTAGGAGTATTATTTAAAAGTTGGCTCTTCCTACATTATTTGCACAACTGCCAGAGGAACTGAACTATTCTGGATGCAAAAAGAAAAAAACAAAACATGTCAAAAATCAAATGCTATAACAACAAGGAAAAGACAAAGTTCTTCAGTTAGAAAGATTCAAAAGTTACTAGGCAAACAGTAAGAACACAGCCTCAGATTTCCATCAGTTTATAAGACAGCTAGAGATACAGCCTTTAAAACAGCAACAAGCTTAATGTACTGCACATCACTAACTAAAACAGACCACACACAGAGGCCCCAAAAAGCCTCTCAACGTTAGTTTTATTCATCATATGTCAAGAACTGCCATCTGTCTTAAACTGCATGCATTCTCTCATTTGGTAAAATCAAAATAGGGCAGCAAAACATTAGCTCAGAGCCCTCCTCTCCACTGCTTTCTACAGCTGCTCCCCAAAGACCTTTAAACTTAATAGCTAGAAACCTACAAGACCAAATAAATAAAAAGAAATACTTGCCGTGGTTTGACAGTTCTTAGTCACACATGTGAGAAAACACTATACTTTTCAGCTACAAGGAAAAAGAACCAAGTAAACTAACACTACCCCCTTCATCTGTTCTGCACAACCACAGACAGTATATATTCCTTCCTCTTAATCCAAATTAATTGACTCCAGGTGCCCCTCTGCAGGAGTGGCAATGGGAAGAATCACTGATTTAAGGGTTTGACAGGTCTTATATAGCATCACAGCATTCAAATGCTTTTGTGTATTAGTAACTTACTCTTCAAAATGTTTTTGCCAGCTTAAGTACTGTAAGACACTGTTTTCACTTTTGAGAGTAAAGATAGAGCAACTATTTTCTCTGGGAAAAAATATAAGGTGATCCAGAAAGGTTAAATTTCAACAGGAACCAGCTTGTGGAATCCTAAGGCTGTCTGCATGGGAAAATTGCCAGTGTGTTAGAGGGATAAATAAGACACAGGAAATAAAACCCTCTACAGGTATTCAGTGAATTCACACTTCCAGTTACAACAGTCTTGTTCCACCACATATAAACGCTTTTAGAGGAGGAGTGCAGGCTGATTTTATGTTATGGCAATGTAATAGCAAGTTGCAATGTTTCAAAAGTGACTCAGTGACTTAGGACTTCCTTTGTAAATTACATAGCCACTCAGAAGTTCAAGTTCTATGGAAAGCTCTTTCGAATGTATAAACAAGAATTGCTGACATAAATCATGCATATATTTATATATATATATGTTGATACACATGACAATTTAAATCACATTGATTAAATCACAGCCACATAATGATAAAAACTGACCCTGCATATTTTTGAAACTCTGGCATTCAGAGTTCAAAAAACAGTAGAAACAGTGCAGTATCAATATACTATTTCCTACACTGCAGGGAAAGAAGAAACCATTAGAACATGTACACTCATTTCTAGTCTGCAACCAGATATCACACCTTAATCCAGATACTCTTTTTAACTAAGATATTAATAAAACTCAGAACTAACATTGGGACTGTCTAGACCATACATAAAAACTTTTTTGGTCACTATTTGTAGTTTCAGATGGCAGTTCTGCTCATAGTCTAGAGTGCTAGAGATTCATGTCTGTCAAAGGACCTCCTTGCATACAAAATTTACTCCATTTAATTTTAAACAGACGGAGATTAGAAAAAAACCAATTATCACTCATAACCATGGCTGACATAGCACAGATTGGGGTGACATGGCCAGATGATTCTGCTACTTAGAGATGAGGACATTTTCTTGACTGCAGCTCAAGTAACCCGTTCAAACCTAAAAAGGTGAGCAAATTACACATGCCAAACAAGTGCAAGCATCTCTCTATAACCCTAAGGGCTCTAGTCCATTGTTCCCACATCTCATCTGTAACAAACCCAAATAGTCAGGGAAATGGAAAAAAAACCCAAATAAAAAAACCAAACCCCAGAACATATCCTGACAATTTGTAGCTTCTACAGTTGTCCACATCAAAGCATGCGATAGATTCCCTAGTCATTTATTTTGCATGCATTGAAATGATGCATCTAGGTCTATTTTGCAGCAAAAGCTCTCCCTAAGACAACTAAAGCAGATGGTAAATATAAGCAGAATATTGAGGTTTGGTCCTTTCTTAGCCCTTAAGCTCTCATCCAGCCCACAAACACTTGCCATATTTTCAAAAAGTATTCTCAATCTATCATCTCATCTATTGTATTATAGTAATAAAGAAACCATGAAGCAGAACTTTCGAACTTTGAAAGTAGTATTGAGAACATATCTTAAGAAAACTTTCAAACTGGTAATACTCAAAATGTATTGTGAAAAGCTAAGAATACATCACTCCCATGGGGAATTTCAGGAAAAAATCTGCTATATAAACATAGTCTGATAACAGAAACCTGGAAGGCTAACCTTTAAAAAAAAATTACCACTTTTCCCATGTCATGATGTCATGCTACAACATAAAAAGTGAAAGAATAGTAAAACAATCCCAGTCTCTCTAGAACAGCTCCCAAAATCTTTCAGTTACAAACCCCTGACTGAGCCCAAAAGAATAATTCGTTATTTAAAAGGCAAAGTAATAAACTGGATTTTATACCAGGAGAGCAACCTAATCAAGGAGGTGTTGGATGCTGATAATGAGACTTTACCAGGAAATCTGGAGATAGGTTTATTACCTACTTACATGTTATTTGAGTTCAGATCCTATTTATAAATTCAGGCACATTCTCTGCTAGGTCATTCCAATTACTCGGTATATAATTCAGCTCCTGAATCAATTCTATCAAGATGAAGACGATGCACTTGATGAGATCCTATTTGCTGAACAATGGTGGATAGAAGCTTCCTTAATAAAAGAAATTAAAAAAAATGTGAGTAGGTAAGACAAAGTGGAAAGTTGCTCTACAAATGCATGCCTGTTTTCTGTGGCACAATGAGTCACAGCCTAGCATTTGCATGGTGGAGTGTTTCCTTACAGCTGGAACTGTAAAAATCAGGTTTTCATTGTACAGGATGACAAATGTAGTTCTCACAGGAGAAATTTCTCAGCATAATGAAATCTAATCTCTCTAATTTCAACATTGGTGTCTGTACTTTTATAAATAGATCCAGAAGACTGGAAGGCAAAAGATTCACTACCTCTTCATTTCTGTTTCCTCAACTTCCCTCTAATTACTACTTGTTTTATAAGGGTTTCACACCTTTCACTATCTTTGCCAGTCATGACCAAATAGCAAGGGAGATGGGGAAGAGACAGAAATGCCCTTAACTTAAAATGTTTCTCCATCCTATGCACAGCGGTTTTCTTCTATTTCTGCTCTGTACCACAGTGGTGTCCAGCTGGTGGAACATGGCAAGGAGTATAGACAAGACCTGCCAGACCTATACGAGCTTGACCCAGCTCAGCTTTCTGATTTTTCTTCTACTGTGAGTTCATGCACATCTTCAGACTCTCCTGTGCATTTGGAAGATGTGACTAAAAGGACTGTACTGCAGTTATCTCTGGTTTCCTTGATCGTTTGCTATGGAATCAACTTTCTCTGTGACTCTTTGCTTATCCCACAACAAACATGTCTTACCAACAGTTTCCTAGCTTTTCTTTTTTTTTGTTTTACCACCTGCTTACATTGCGATAAGATATCCTGTCCCAGCCAGGCATTTGTCCACACTAATCTTAAACCTTAGCACCCTTAAACTTTTGAGCTGTGACCCCCTTTGAGTATGGTAGTTTTAGTGGCTCAGGAACTAAGGATGATGGGAAGGAGATCAAAGTCAAGAAAGTCAAGAAGCTCCAGTCTCTGTACCAAAGTTGCCAAATTGGGCAGTAACAGCCAGCAAAACTGAAGCAGGGAGAGTAACTACTGGAAAGTGGCAAAGAGGTCACTACAGTGAACCACAGACTCATTATCTCATGTAAAGTTTGCTTCCAGAAAAGACTGAGAATTTCTGTTTTCCAGGATAAAAGACAGTAAACAAGAAAAAGGTAGAATCCTCTTAAACTTTGCCTTTTCTGTGAAGAGGTTTCTATGCTTATATGGCCATCAAATACTTGTGTTTCTCAACTACAACAAAATTCATCCAAGCACCTGTGTATATCCATTGAGCTACATATCTCTCTGAAAGAGAAATCTCTTTCCATCCAGTAAGGCAGCTTGGTTCAGAGACTAGCACACAGGCATACTGTCAGGGCAAAACCAGCAGCACAACATTCTGCTCCAATTCACACTTTCATCTTGGCCATTTAATCCACTTTCACTATGATGTCCTCAGGTCAGAAATTAATTAATGCATTATTAATGACAACATTTATTTATAAATATATCCCCTTAACAGTACCTCTGTGGATAAAGATGAAAGCATGTATCTATTTCATACTATGCTATAGAAAATGAGATTTGCAGATAGAGAGCAAAGCTTATGCAAGAAGCTTTTATTTGTTATATAAAACACAACTAATATTTTCTGTTCTATAACAAAAAAAAAATCTGCAAAGATTACACAAAGCACAGAATCATAGAATCATAGAATGGTTTGGGCTGGAAGAGACCTTTAAAGATCTTCTAGTTCCAACTCCCCTGCCATGGACAGGGACAATAACTGGTGACTAGTCTCTAAAACTGTTTTATCTTGTAAAACCTGCAACTGGAGACATAAAGTATGAATTTATTTAGAAAAATAGATTATTTTAGTGTAGTTTCATTTATAAACTACCACTCTTCATCTAATATACCACTTTTTCAGAGAAAATGCAAAAATCTTTCTTAAATAATGCCATGAAGATTGACATTTGAGATATAAGAATCTAAAGTGAAATGCATATGTACATTACAGGATCAAATATTCTTAAACTCTGTACAACAGCCCATTGTTTTTCATTGTGGTCATCCACATAGGGGAAGAAAGTAGGCTCTAAGGAGTTACAGAAAAGGAAGATAAAGAAAGCACGGAGATTCCATCAGAGCAGGAATCAAGACAATTGCCAAGATATGACAGTACTCTTAAAGACAGTGGGAAAGAATTCACTCTCTTCCTTGGTTGCATCCCTTAAAATTACTGGTGGCTTGAAACATCTTTCTTGTTATAGCCTAATATCTGGTCCACTTAACAAACCTGGCAATAGTGTTACTACATTTTTATGAAGTTTGATGTTTCCATAAAAGTTTTTGTATTATTACCTATATTAATAGAGTTACATGACATGATTGCAGTGGTATTCCAGTATAGTTTACTCCATTTCCTAGTCAGGAACAAATCCTGTTTCTTGACAACTGGAAGAACACACAGAGGTACAGTTTATGAATTCTGGTCAATAATGAAGTCACTATACTGCCAACTGTTTCAATGGTGAGTCCTTGAACCAAGTCCTAATATATAACCCACCAAATCTGGAAGAGGCTACAAATCAGAAGAAGTCAATCTCTGCACTAATTGTATGTTAAAATGTTCTTTCAGGCAAGTGAAAGCCAGGTTTGATTAAAATGGGGGTCAGTGGCCAAGAGTGAAAATTCCCCCAAACAAAATAACCATTTGGACCTAGCAGCCATTAGTAATACCACTGAAGACAGCTGCACACTGGTTAATTTGGCCCCTATTGGTCAATTTGCTTCAACATTAGTACCTGTGAGAGACAGCATCAGAGGAATCATTAATTTACTTCCACCTGTGAATATATCTGAATATATCTGAAAACTGGTTTCAAGCCTACAGTTTCTCTGGGATAGGAAGAGCAGACTTTTCCTGCTTGTATTCACAGCACTCAGTGAGAAAGCAAATGATGAAATCTGATGGATTTATACAATTCCTCTTTTCTTATTTACTTGCCACAAGCTACTTCTAATGATCCAACTGCACCAATCTACTTCAGAAGCTACTCTTGACAGTAAGTGAATGGCTCACAGAAGAATCAGGGGCAATGACGGACAGTTCTTGTTTTGCATATGTAGAAACTTGTCCCCAAAGATGTATTTTTTTGGTTTAACACTTTGGGATTCAATCAGTGAGCTATGGCAAAGAAACATAGATTTGATCTTTTCCAGCTAGCATGGCTCCACTGGGGGAGTCAGCCCTGTCATTTGACAGCAAGAAAAAGACCATATATTTCAGGAGGAATCACTCTTATAACCGAGAACTCTATTAGGTAAAGAAACCAGTGTTCTCTTTGGAGCTAGTTTCTGCCTTTCTTCTTCAACCCACAGTCTTTACACTTAACCTTTCTTACACCTCCTCACCCTAGCATCCTGCTGCAATTTTAAGGAAAACATATACATAGCTCACAGACTCCAGGCAGGTAGGTAGCCACCTCCCTTGTGAGTCTTCTGTCATAAACATGAAGTTTGAATTTGCTGTTAGGGCTCCATATCTAGATGTCCTGCTGCCAGAGGCTTCAGAGCACTATCCAGCCAGAGCATCATGCTTCTCAGCTTGTTCACCCTCCAATTTCTACACAGTGGCATTTCTGCCCATGTGCATCTTACCAACATCTGTGGTGATGAGAAATAAGCATAACATTCAAGAGAAATAAAAGGTTGAAAGTCAGTGTAATGATAGTGAAATGATTATAAATTAAGAAGATGGAGTACAGACTTACTCATATCCATAAGAAACAATGAAAATTACACTGTGACCAGTACTTAATGCTGTCTTCGTTTGCTCTTGTTCAGCATCAGTTCACTTTTCAGATGGCCCCTCTGTGTCTGTGGGAGTGTGTGCAAACTTCATTACTGGTATTTGTGGAAACAAACAGGTGTTTGCTTGTCAAGTCAGTTATAATATCCATAATAACTAGTTTGCACAAACCAACATGTGCTTGTGTGAGGTAAACAGATGGCATCACATTTTCCCACCTGATGTAAACACTTTTTAGAAGCTTTTACAAATATTGCTTCAGGAGAGTTAACAGTGTCAAATACAAACATATTTAGCACCTCTCTTCAGTTCTAATTCAAGGTATGGATGCATTTGGTCTTTCTCTATCTATATCCATATGCTTCGAGACTTGTATTATCCCTCAGATATGATGCTTGATTGTAACTGGGCAGTCTTCAAGTCAAAGGGACTTTTGCCACTGATATATCTGGTAAGAAGATTACTTCTCCATAAAAGCTTTTTATTTTAACCATAACCTTTCTCCAGATTTCAAAATTCTGCCACTGCAGCTTAGATCTTCCAAGTACATAGTAGGCAATACTTTCACCTCTGGCACAGCTCACGTGCTTAAGAGGGAAGCATGCGCCTAGGTATTTGTAGAATGAGGCGTTATATGATGGCTCTGATCCACTTTTATCATGCATGCCAGACAGACATATTATCTTAGATTTTGTTGCTTAAAACTCTGGTTAGAAGCAAAGTACCTCATGGCTGTAGGAGAGCACAGATGAATACACTTCCTCCTCAGTAGCATGGGAAAGTCTGGATCTCCAACTACCCACTAGCATCTGTACCTACCTCAAATGTGAAACAAGGCCAAGTGAGCCTACTGTAACTGCAGCACATGCAAGAGCTGCAATGCCCATTCTGGGGATCAGAATGCAGACACTCCTCTGTGCCTGAAACAGAAGCTGACACCTCAGGATGTCTTTTAGCTCTCATGAAAGGGCAACAATGGAAATCCCACTATGAACAAAGCCTCAGAGTTTTGTCAACGTTTTGCAAATTCCATGTGCTTAGATCTTGGACTGAAGTTTCCTAAAAGTCTTGGATTAAATTAGACATAGAAAATCTAATTAATGAGTTATTTCACTGCAAAGAAAACAACTTCATTTAATTCTCTAAATGGCAGCTGAATATTATTTACTGACCTTGTCTCAGGACACAAGTCATGGTCATTTCCATGCCTTCCGCCCCTTTAATTAGATTTTCTTTGCACAAAAGGGACAAGCGCTCTCTGCTTGATCACTTGTAGGAGCCTGTATAAGAACCAGCAGTTCAATGTGCAGGACAAACATGTACAACACCACACAAAATAACCAGCTGACAGATCTGGTAGGATTCACCTCACTTAATTCTAACTTCCTTCATCTGAGCGAGCTTGCTAGCCTTGCTTTACCTTAATAATGAGAAAGAGGCATTGCTGGATACACAGCTCATATTACTTTATTTATATTTACTTTCATCTGAAAACACACTATATTGATTATATTGACTATAAAGGGTGACTAGGACAATTAACACCTGATGTAGACACTAGGATGAAACCAGCTCTCTGATCAAAAGAGCTTACTATTTAAAGTGGGAGGTAAGATACAAGTCACTACTGCAAACCCACAGACAATTGATGTAGACTCTCAAACAAATAGCTCAAAAGGCAACAGCTAAACAGACAATACTGACCGAACTACTTCAAGCTATTGATATCAATAATGACAAATAAGTCAAGTACTCGTTAATAGTATTAGTGCAAGTTCTTACGCTAGTAGGTTTGTTGTTTTGTGGTTTGATTGTTGGTTTTGTTCACATCAGACTTAGGCTGAAAGGAAACTGGAGGCAGTGGTTTACACCAATATAAAACCAATGGCAAGCAAACTGCAACCAGACACAACTTTATTAAGAGAGAAAGTTTCTTTTTAAACTGCCATGTAATCCAAATCAAAATAATATTACTGAAATTAATAAATATTTCCAGAACCCTGTAGAATCCGATTCTTGGGAACTTTGGCTCTACCCTTTATCTCCTCACAGAACAGACTCAGTAAGAGAGAGGGAGGTCTCAAGTAAACCACTTTTGTGATCTGGTGACCCTGACCTGCAGCTTAATCTAAAGAAATCTAAGGACTGTATCTCCTTCATCAGACATCCATCTGAGTCTGCCTGCCAGCTGCCAGAGAGAATTCCTCCCCCTACAAAATTCTTCCAACCCCCAGAAAATCTCTTACTCTCCCATTCTTTTTCAGAAGCCATGGTGCCAATGCAGAATTGCTGATGGTCCCCACACTACATCCCCAAATCCACTGGTTTTGTCATATCTCCAAGAAGACAAACATAAAATGGAAGACGGGAGAGCAACTGGGCGATTGTACCACTGAGGTCATTCTTGCTTTCAAAAATCACTCTTACACAGTGTTATCTGTAGGATTTCAGGAAAAAAATGAACTTTATTTCATGAAAAACAGCAAGATTTTGACAGTTGTTCTCAACTTTCATCAGTATAAAACCAAGACATGTTTTCATTTCTCTCAAAGTTTCAAATCCCTCTTCCCACCAAACAGAACAAAAGCTACAGGCTTGCCTCATGCATTGCAAGAGGGAATGTGAAGGGGCCTCTCATCTTCATATCCTGAGTCTGGAAAACCTTCCCAAATTTGGTCATCAGAACTATCACTTTTCTACAGAGCATTTTGGTTTCAACAGCCAAATGTTTCATCATTTTTTCTTTCTGATTTTGCTTTTAATCTACTTTGGTTACTACAGAGACTGCCAAAGTAGCAACGATGATGCTGCAGTGCTGATGCCTGACTCTACAGACATTGTATTTGTGAGGAAATCGAAAAAAAGAAAACAAAAAACCCAACAATTTCTTCTAAAACCACATTAAGAAAGACAGAGTAAGACTAATGAAGTACCATCAGGAAACAGGAAGTTAGCAATGCTGAACTTTCACAATGTCTTTGATAGGTAGAAAGACTTTAAAGAAGAACCAGCATCATCTTTCCATCCACTTTTCTCACAGCTCCATGAGTAGTATGAAGTAAAGCAGTGAAGTCAATGAATAGTGTGAAGTAAAGCAGAAAAAGAACGAGCAGTCCAGGGCCCTGTAGCTGATGTCATGTCCTGACACAGTGTTCATCTGCAAAGCACAGTGCTCTATTTGCATTGTCACTTTGCCTGGCTTCCTTTAACAACAGAAATAAAATGCAGGACAATGCAAGGTGGAAAAGAAAAAGTATTTACAAACAGAAATGATACATTTAGAGGAACACAGGGTCTCTACTGAAGGAATCAAAATGCTCAGAGTTCAATAGATATACAGATTCAGTGTCAAATGAAGAGTCTAAGATAAACAGTGTGATTAAAAAAACCAAACATCTAGACTGCTGCTAAATCAATTTCTTTTTTAAAATGTGATTAAGATTTAATCTCTCTTTCAGTGTGGTAGGAAAACAAAAATGAAAAATAAAGACATTCAGACAGCAGATTAAAAAAATTTGTGAGAACATGGAAAGCACAATGACAATGTTTACTCTCTTCTTCAGTAAATTTATAACTGAGCAGTCATTGGCAATAAAAATGCTGTATATTTCTATGAGCACATACTGTAGTGCCACTCAATTCTGACTAAACCTGTTGAGTAATCAAAGTTTCAGACACTTCACTCTCATGGCACTAGCATTCAGGACAGTAATAAAAGGGAAATTAGGAACAAGAGCAAGAAAAGAATGAATTTTAGCAGAGAGTTGTGAAGGACAGGAGGACAACCTCGTCACAGAAGGAAACCTGCTGGTAACCTCTGTACCTGATTCAGTGATCAGGTACAAGTCATACAGGAGTGTCTTGGCATCAAGTCCTGTGTAACTGAACCTAGTATGGAACTGTACATTAATTTGTAGTTATTCTGTGTTTGCCGATTGACTACTGACAGTAATTAATAAAACAAAACAAAATAACCTTAACAGCTTCCATTTCCAAGTTGTGCCAATACACTTGCATATTTTATAGAATCCATATATTATGACATGCTATTAATACAAACTTCCATTTCGGTGAAGATCAAAGTCTCCTTTTCCAAACACAGATTCTTTAGATGTTTCTGAAATATAGGATAGTTTTATTTAGATTAGATCTACTTTTATTTAGATCTAGACACCCAAGTATAAAAGTAGATCTGTATCTCAGTTAGAATATATCTTCCCAGATCACATCAGAAAGCCCTGAAAAACACCCCACAAGCTGACAATTGGTTATCTTAATTCAGTAAGCCATGAGTCCCATATGCTGAGCCTTAGGACACTGAAATAGAGCATCTGTTCTACTGCACCACATTGCACACTAAGATGACTGCGAAAACCTAACTTCTTCTAAGTGGTTCAAAGCACGTGGGAAACCTATTTCAGATAAATCAACACACACAAAGGCTCCAAAACCTTTAAGCTATTTTCCAAATTAAGCTACAACTCCACTTCTTGCTCACTTTTCCATAGCCATATGTTGATTTTCCTTTTTATTGTTTAATATACTATTTAAACCTCTCATGTTCTCCTTATCCCCATCAATGGTTATCACTGCCATTCAGTTTGGTGATGCTCTACTTAGCTCATCCCAATTTGTACTTGTATAATCAGATAAAGGAACTAATTCCTTCATGCCTGTTCATTCTGGATAGTGACTCACACTATAAGACTTGTTTCCATGTCATGATAACAAGAACATGAGTGAAGGATTTGAATATATGCAATTAACTGACACATAATATCACAGATTTTTTTTTTCCTTTTGTTGATAAGAATAAGGGAAAAAAACACTGACAAGATTTATTGCAAGTTTATATGGTACATATAAACATGTTTTACAGCCTTACAGCAGACGGTTTTTAAAGCTAATGAAAATAACTCTTCATTGGTGTTCTACTTGACATGTCCAGTTATTTTACATTGATCTTTCATGTGTTTCTTATTTTGAACTATCATTATGCCAGAGACCAAAATTCATGTAATACATTTTTGGTTTATGTGATCACATATGTAGGTGGGCTATGATACTTATACTTCCTGCCATGTCTCACATTTCAGTCATGGGATAACTGGAATCACCTTAAATGTCCTTCAAAGCCATATGCAAATAGGCCTTGGAGATGAAGGAGTGTAACTACTGATGTCAAAGCTGTTCTGTTTTGGAGAGACAAGAGGGAACTGTAGATATTAATGCTTCCAAAAGCCTGAACAGTTTCAAAAGCTTCAGTTTCACTTCAAATATTCAACTACTCCATCTCATTAACTGCTAATTTGGTATTAGAAACAACATAGCAAGTATGGTATAAGTATCTCCTTTTTCTTCTAGCATATGCTTGATTGTTCCTGAAAATTCATAATCTATGTAAAAAAATAAACATAAAATGGTGCACCAAAAAACCCCCCCAGAGCCATCCAGTTTTGCTACAAGTCAGGAGATACCATTTCAAATTCTATATAAAGCTGAGTTATCCTCAGTTCTTGATCAAAGAAAGGTGCAACAACAGTCCTTATCCACCCCCCCCCCAAAATGTGATGAAGGGCACAGAATTGATGTACTGGGAAATGTGCAAAACCCTTAAATAATAGGGACTCCTGTCAATCATTAATCTGCACCATTCTTTGATTGGCAGCTGTATACAATTATCTGTGATACACAAATTGAAAATAAGAATATTATTTGAGCATTCAAGAGATTTTTAGAAAGTTGTATTTCTGTGATTAAAAAAGGACATCGATAAGTCATATTGATGAGCAAATTCCTTTAAAATGGAATACAACTGAATAAATGCATCGGAGTCTAGTAGTAAACTTTCTGCACCTTTCAGAAAACCGAAAGTGGCAGCCACTGTCCTGTGTATAACTCTACTTCTGTTTGATACATGTAGTTCTCAAAAGATACTCATGTAAATTATTGCTATTATAGTAACATATACAAACTCCCTTTAGTCAAACAGGTGGACTGAAACACAGTGGGAAAATTCCCAGTCAATACAGCACTGATCCTGAAGAGCAAGGAAGGAGGTCACAGAGGTAAGATTACAAGACTAGACCAAGAATTGAGAGGGGAAAGGACAACACATAACTTAGACTGTTCGATCACCTTAACATGGAAATGACAATTGTTTATTTCAGAAAAGACTAGAACAGCCAGCTTAATGCAGGACTTTCAAAAGCTTTTGCCGAGTAGAAATTAATCAAGCATTTGACTTTGTGACATTTAATTTCTACACTTAGAGGATTATGAGTGTTATTAATATCAGTTCCCTGAATAAAAGACAAATTTACAAAGATTACATGGAATTATTCTGAAAAAAGATTATCATGGAACTGTAAATATGATGTAATGGAGAGGGCAAAAAAGACTTAGAACATTCAGGACTACTAGGTAAAAAGATTGCTTATTAAAAAATAATTACAGAATAATGATGTAAACTTTGTCTTTCAGGCGAGCATTAATCAGAAAATACAGGGAAAAGAACTGCAAGAAATCATAGATTCATAGAATAGTTGAGGTTGGAAGGGACCTGTTGAGATCATCTAAGTCCAACCCTCCTACTCAAGCAGGGTCACGTAGAGCCAGTTGCCCAGACCCATTTCTAGTTGCTTTCTGGGCAACCTGCACCTGTGCTTGGTCACCCTCAGAATAAAAAAGTGCTATTCTGTGTTAAGATGGAATTTCATATTTTTTCATTTGTGCCCATTGCTTCTTGTCCTGTCAGTAGGCATTACTGAGAGCAGCGTGGCTCCCTTGTCTTCATTCCCTCCTTTCAGGAGGGAATACACACTGGTAAGATCCACCCCTGACCCTTCTCTTCTCCAGGCTGAACAGTCACACCTCTCTCAGCCTCTCCACATAAAAAAAGATACTTCAATCCCTTAATCATCTTTGTGTCCCTTTGCTGGACTCACTTCAGTAAGTCCATATCACCATGTAGTGGTGATCCCAGTAAGTCCAAATAAGCCCAAATAAGTTTGTGCATTGCTTTCTAGAATGTTGTAGAAAAAAAGAAATAACACAAAATGTATTGCAAATGAGAAGAAAATCTAGAAGAGGATTTCGTATGTCACACAAGTTCATTTTTTTATATTTGTATCTTATTCTCTTTCAGGTAAATGAAAGATTTAGTAGACACCAAAAGCAGAGGGAAACTTGCTGCAACATGCGAAAAGAAGACAAATCAGTGAAAAAAAAGAAAACCAAGTAAATTGCATAGTTCATGTCTGATTTCTTTCCTACTGATGTACAGCCACCCTGATACAAAAGAAAGCAGTGAGGCAGTGCTACAGGAGCAGTTGTTGACAGTAACAAAAAGCGCAGTCCAAGGCACCCTTGTGAAAAAGAGGAAATCAAGAAAGTGATTTACAGCAACAATAATCTGTGGGAATATTCATCAAAGTATGCTGAATGGATATTCTGGAGTGAGTACGCACAAGGAAAAATAAGCTAGAAAGCTGTTCAAACCTTACCTGACTACTCACTTCATGGTTTCCTCACATAATACTTATTTTCTCATTGTTCTGCTCTGGGTTTCTTGCATGATTGAAATGATCAGACATACATATTGAGTCTACCCATATGTGCTCTGGCTCTTTTCTGTGACTATGTTGGATACTATTCTGCTGATACAGGCACCTAAGATGCCTGCAAGCCCAGATCCACTTGCTTTAATTTGTCAGCAAAACCCCATATGTGCCCAGAAGCTGCCTTCTGGATCACACTGTTCCTCAGCATACCTCTGCCTTATTTTGGCCTTCATACCCCATCACAGTATGCTGACAGTCCTACCTGGAGGTGTTATGCAAATGTTGTCCTAAGGCCACCATTCATTAGAGACAACCTACCATGAGCCCTGCCATTCCTGAGATTATGTTTTTATGAGTAGTATTTATATAGCCTAAAGGTCTCAAACTCTGTCTCTTCTGACTGCATACCTCTGTAAGAAAATATACAACAGAATGGCTGAGATCTCAGCCACAACCTCTTCTCAATACCACCCCTCTTACTCTAGCACAAACTTCAGAGG
This sequence comes from Harpia harpyja, assembly GCF_026419915.1. Lineage (NCBI taxonomy): Eukaryota > Metazoa > Chordata > Aves > Accipitriformes > Accipitridae > Harpia > Harpia harpyja. The sequence continues at coordinate 75,305,928 of NC_068941.1, forward strand.
CTCAAAGGTACTACCATGGAGAATCTTACACCTTTTGCAGTATATGAGGCAAAAGCTATGGAGCGCATCTTCTTCCCTGAGACACGTAAAAAGCAAAAACCTAAAGCGACTTCTTTACTATTTTTAATTCATGGATTTCTTTTCCTCTCACAATTTATGATAGATTTAATGTCATTATTTTCTCTCTGGGGATAGAGTTCAGGAAGGATAACTACAAAAATTGGTATAAATGGTATAAATCAGTCCACTGATTTTTGTGTTGATTCATGCTTATTAAGGATCAATGTCTTAAGACTGCTTTCTCTCTCCCACCTACAATTATTCTAAATTATACTTTCAGTTACAACTTTGTCTTCCCATCCTTTTCCTCTTTTTCTGTCATGCATCCACAACACAATTGTTTTGCTCCTCTCTGCAAAATACAAAGAGCAAAACCGTGCTCTCAAGCAGCTAATCCACAAACCGCCTCACTCTGATGTTACTACAATTTTCCACCTTATATGTTTGTTTATTTTCTCACTTGCAGGAATTCTGAATTTCTCAACCAGACACATTGGCACAATTATTTTTACCTTATTTTATGCACCCTGCTGTGTATGTCTGCAGGCTCACAGTCAAATGTCTGCTTCCTCAGCAGCTGATAATCTTCCAAGCTCTGTGGGACTTGTTTACTAGTCTGTGCCAAAGGGGCACAATGTTCTCTGAGTGGCTTTAGTAGAGCGCTGTTTAATTTTTTACCAAGAGGAAAATCAGTGGTGAGCAAAAGCAAGCATGAATTTGCTTTCACTTAATTAACTCAGAAAAGTATATTTTCAAAGGAGGGTCCCATTTACTCAAGTCTGCTATAGTAAAGACATAAACTTCATAATTATTTGGGATGTTTTTTTAACTAAAGCATAGATGTCCAATCAGAACCTAATCTAAGGAAATTCCAATGGGATTTTGTTTCTTTCTTAAAATATCCAGGTTAAAATACTTGCAGATGATGTCAGATGTACAGCATCAGTATATGAAACCACCATATAGTCTAGGTAAGTGCTTAATCATGCCAAACTTGTAGTCACTCTATATTCAGTATGTGCTGTTCAATCAGACCATCACTTTTCTTTAAACAACCCCCTACCCTATGACATAAATAAGATGAAACAAATAGGATTTTCCCCCCCTGCACTCTATTGTGCATGGGACACAGCATGTCCCACTAGACAACAAACCTAATTTTATTTCATGCACTTACATGTCCCTTCCTGATTCAGCCTCTGCATGTGCTGGACAAGTCATTTCACTTCTGCTTTTCCTGTGAAGCGCTAATAATAATACTGACCTTCACTGCAAATTGCTTCGAGATTTAATGATAGAAACAAAATAGAGAAGACAGGAATTATCATAATAAGATGATAATCATTTAATTGTTCACACATCAGTAAAACTAAAATCAAAAGGTAGTGCAATAACCTTAAAACACTATGAAAATTCAGCTTTTGAAGACTGCTCTGCTGTACATTTGCTAAACAGTATACAATGGTTCCCAACATTCATTTTTCAAGAAGAAACTATGACTTCCCACCTAGAGGTATTGCAATCATCAGCAACTTCACTGATAAGCACTAACTTATGATAGATAATTTAATTACTTCGTCCGTGAAAATTCAGCATTTGTTTTAATATATTTGGGTATTTTCAGCATGCTCAGATTTTCCTTTCCTACCAAATGGAATAGCTATTAACTACTTCTGTTAAACTATCAACTGACTAGATAAGTTCCATGGAAAATTTAACACAACCAAATTTCAGTAAAAGGTAGAGCTGTAACAGCATCCCTCTGTGATGCATTCCCTTATGGGGGCAAATGGAGAAATGACCTGCTTCAGCTTTATCACCTGGAATTTCCCATTCTTACAAGATTTTTCTGGAGTCTTGCTATTAGACTCTTACTAAACATAATCCTCAGAAAATCCTTCTGGTTTTGGCATCATCCCTTTAAACAGCTTGCATTAACTGAGATAGCAAGACTAAAAATTATGTGTGCTGAATAGCAGGAATCAGCATCAGATTCTGCAGTTCTTCCTAATGTCGTAATAGTTACAGTAGGACATTTATAGCATGAAACCAGGGTATGTTTTTCCATTTGTTTTCCCCAAAATAAAAATAAATAAAGAGGCCCATCACTGACATCCACCTATTCAGTCTAGTGCCTTTGGTGAGTACAATTTCAGGAATAAGGTGTAAATTAGCTATTCTATTGAAATGCATGCATTTTCTGATTAAGAGAAATATTTTGTGTGTACTTTTGTGCATTGTTAATTGCCTTACTAGCCTGATGCTGAAATATGATTAAGTGGTCATGATTATAACAACTGCATGAAATATAGCTGTATGTTTAACTTGACAGTGTTACAGCACACAACAAATTGATACAGCTATCTAGGAAACAAATACAATGTTTTTTCTTATATTCTAACCAATGTCTTCTATCCCAGTAGGAGTCCGGGAAAATAAAAAAAGATATGTACCAAGTGAAATTATGTGACTGCTTGTCTCCTAGTTCCCTTACAAGAACAAAGGCATGGATACCAGGGGGCAAACAGTCAGGATCATTTGACATGAAAAATAAAATAAATGCATCACCCTCAAGAAGGACGAAAGGAATAAAGGCTTGAGGACTAGGTCATAGATTTTAGGTATCTTGCTGAGGTAAAACTGTCACATTTCCTCTGTCATGTGTTACAGACTCACCAGATGAAACAAATTGTTATATAATGGTTGAAAAACTTGGATAATATTCAACTATGATAACTTTTTCTTCTTTACATAACATACAACTCAAGTATTAGAATGAACAGAATAATATAGGAAGCTACAGCACAAGTGATAGATATAGTCCTTAGATTAGAAATGGGAAAATTCTGCAGATTGAATATCTGAGAGTTGACTGAAATATATGAAGTAAAACAAACATCCATAACAGAACAAAGATGGAATGAGGTAATAGGGGACCATTAATTAATTTTGAAAATATTTATTTTGTTCTTTTCCCTTTGACATATTCACTAGCTTTTTAAATTATTATTACTACCATTGGATAGTATTGGTAATGAGATGCATACTTTGGTTTGATCTGAATATATTGCCATTAAGATTTAGCAGCCTAATGAAATAATAAATAATATTTTCAATGTCAAAGCATCTCTTGTATGTAATATTGCTGTATTACAATATGTTTTGTAAGCTCTCTATGTATCTACATGAAGTACTATGCTTACATGGAATGCAGATAATCTCATTTAATAATGAAAATTACTAATTATTCTGTAGCTTCATAAGTTGGGCCATATGGGAGATACTCAGATGTTTTCCTTTAGGGCATCTATATTTCAGAAGGAAGACAGAAATACATTTGAGCGCATATTCTAATATAGTATACAAGACTTTTGAAAGCATATATTGTACAGATACTGCTGTACAATCCAGGAATCCCACATTTTAAGCAAGCATATACTAAAAGTTTGTTTAGAAAATTTATATTGAGTAATGAACTTTTAGCTTCCTTGACTCAGACATAAAGTTCCATACAGCAAGAATGGGAATCCTTTTTCTACTGGTCTATCATTTCTTTGAGACAGCTAAACCTAAATTCTTGCAGAAACCCTCTGCATTAACAAATCAAATTATCAGTTGTTCACACAGACCTTGACCCTTCAATTATTTAGAGACAGTTAAGATGCATTTCTTCACATTCACAAGCAGCACTACTATTGTCACATATACTAACATAAATAAATACATCACTACTTACAAAGTTCAATGACAAAAATTCCAATATCAGAACCTATAAAATTAAGCAGTGGCTCCAGGAAACCTGAACACAGTTCACTGGCCCACAAAACCATTTTAGCGATGGGAAGTTTAGCAAGCATAGGGCAGAGACAGTGCAATGGCATTTAGATTTCCCAAGTGGATGGTGGTGCTCATTACTGGTGATTACAACTCAAAGGAAGTGATAGCTGAATTCATTAGTGGGTTCTGATGGGCAGGTCACCTGAATTCTGCAGAGAGGAATTTCTGGAACACTAACTACTTTTAGCATGATTCTTAAGATTATGCTGAAAACCACCTACACACTTAACATTCGAACCTTTAGGAAGGACACACCCCCCCTGGGAGCAATTATTGTTAGAATGATTAGTGTTTTAGTATAATTTTTCCTTTCTTTGTCTTCAAGTCCACATTAATTTGGGGAAAATAAAATCTCCAATACCATGTTTAAAAATTGTAAGCAAAACAGTTACCCATTAATATTTTCTTTCTTAACATGTTTTCTGTAAAATGTTAGTATATTTTGGAATTCTACTACAAATAACTTATTTACAGTAAAAAGCAGTAGGCCAAATTAAATCTATGGTGCAATTCTACTCTAAATTGATGGTATTGTTCTCAAGATGCATTTGGCCATTGTTTCGTGCCAAGACAGCACATTCACGTCTCTAAAAAACTAAATGAGTTTAGGTAAATCCTTTTCATCTCTGAACTGGAACCTTTTCCTACTGTGTTTGAATCAAATGCATTAACGCACCAAGGCCCACAGAACAAACTATATGGCTGTGCCTGGAAACTTCTGTTACCATCCAGTTTAATGAAGTAAATGTCCTTTGAGGGTGGGGTGCCAATTGCAACTGCACTTTACTGTGAAGCAAGGGGTATAAGTTATAAAAAGTTCCCTTTCCAATATGAAAGAGAGGGTTTCACTTTTCTCTCTGGTGTGCTTGTAAATTAAGATGGGTGAATCTCCTCAACATTGCTAACTTTCTCAGTTGATTTCAGATCCAATGTTCCACATCCCTGTGCAATTCAGTTGAAAGGCTGTGAATTGGAAATAAAGCACATTAGAAACTTCTGTCTCAAGATCAAACAGTTCTGCATATTATATGTTATTAAACCCAAAGATTTCCTTTAACGGAAAAAAAGAAACAAAACAAAAAACCACATTCTATGTTTGATGTCATGACCTACCCCTCATCTTTATAGCATCAGGCATGGAAAAACCTACACTCAGAGTACCAAGTGCTTCCCAGTCATTTGAGGATAGGCACAATTCAGTCATCATTCCTAGCGTGACTGGCCAAAGGCATGGTCTCAAACTCTGACCGTGGACTGGGGTCCTTGTTCAGCTCATAAAACTCTGCAGTGCACTTGCTTTAGATCTTCTAATCAATGCCTAGACAGCCTGAGCCCACACTCACTTACATTCGCATACTCTCGCATACTCTTGGTCAAAGTATCATGTAGTCTTTTACTAGTTATTCCTTAGCTTCTCTGGATTCCACATTAAGCCTTCTTTTAGACAAATAGAGTAGAAAACATGAGAGCACAAACTTGCCATGCTAAGCCAGGCTTAACTAAGAAATATGCTGCGTCCTTGCCTTTCAAAAGCATTGCAGAATTGCAGTGATAATCTGTTCCTCTGTTGAGAAAAGCAGCCGTTTCTTTCTGCCATACAGGCAAACTGAATAATCACAGCAGCTCAAGCTGCCGCTGAGGAGACAATCCACTGTTATGAGGAGCTCAACCAGTAATTCTGAAGCAGTCAAAGACAATGGTCCTTAGCTGCTGTATCATGCTTTCCCAGTCACAAGCCCTCCAGAATCTGTCACAAACCTTCTGTGGAACACATCATAGCAGATTTGCCTGGGCAAGCTTAGACACATACTGAGCACTTACCACAAAATGCAGGTCAGGCCGAAACAAGTGCATCCCATGGGTTCCACCTTCAGTTTAGAAATAAAACTGAGCTGCTGATCATTAGCAGTCACTGAAGTTACTGTGTGATTTTTCTTCATTATTTTATCACTGGTATCCTAGCCTGATTCTGGACAGGTTATTGTATTCTACATGCCTCATGCTCCTTGTTATCCTTAAATTGGATTGGATATTCTCTCTCACATCCCTTTCTAAACTGATAAATATTTGTAAACAAGATTCCATTTTACTACTTTCAACTGACCAAAACAATTCCTGTAATTATTTGACCTTCTTGCAATTTTTATACTGAAACTGCTCAAGTTAGTGCTGCTCTTCTTTCCTAATATTCACTGTATCCACCAACACTTATAAAAGCTCAAATCAACATAACACATATCCACACTTGCTATAACTAGAGAAATAACTTACCGGTCCAGTTCTTTCTAAAAAATCTGCCCCAAATGAAAATGTATTAAATGAAATTATAAAGCAAAAAAATTAGCATGTGATAACAATTGGATAATGTAATCTTAATCTTACTTAACTCATAGCAATCATGGCATTGATGATTTAGGATAAGGGACGCAGCATGAGGTACCTTCACAAAACTGTAAGGATTATAACTGACAATAATCAAAAGAATATATGAAACTGGAAATAGCCTCAAGATTATCCTTTTTTTGTAAATATGTATGAATGTATTGAAGAAAGGAAAGGCTTGGTTATTTTATCTCATTGGCTTCTTATCACTTGTCATGAATGATAACTACTCTACGTTCTCTCACTATATTCCCCCTTCACTCCCAATCTGTGACCTTTCAGTATGACGGGATTCTGTTTTCAGCACAACACACTGAAACTATGCAGTGGATTCTTTGTGCACCATCAACTTGGATGCTAACAGCCAGCCTCCAAAAATTTAACAGAGATACCTGCCCAAGTTCCTTCTCACCTTGTATGTTCTAGGAGCGAAAGCATTTGATACGTAGTTCAGCAAATCAATGGATAAAATAATGCATCTCTACTACAGACAGAACTCCCAAAACTATTGGATTTTTACCAGAAAAAAAGGAAAACCAGTGACAGAACTAAAATTATGCCATTTGCATAGCTCTCTATGACGATAGATTTTTATCATAAATGCACCTGAAGCCAACGTTTTAAATGGCTCCCAGTCTCTCAAATCTTCAATTCTAATAGTTCTCATTTTACTTCCACAACTCAGTCTCCTCAAATCCCCACATTCTGTCCTTCAAAAGTGTCTGTCTTGGCAATGGGTACACTTCTACAGAGACAGGTATTCAGTCTCATACACCTTTTAACAAGTGGCCCTTGTTCTCAGGGATGAAGACAAGCCACGATCTTATCATATTGTCTTTAGGGAAACACATTTGAGCTGGCCATCAGAAGCCATCTACAAGCCAATTTCTTTTAGAGACCTACAAGCATCCACAGTTCCTTTACAACCTTTCCATTCTGGAGGATTCAGCAAGCTTTAATCCCTTAGTTCAAGTTCTAAGAATAAAATATAATCTAGTGGAAATTTATGATCTACACATACTTTCACCAGGTCAGCACCCTCATGATTTAAAACACTGTATCTGGGAGTCCCTCCTTAAATTTCAGCAAGAGGGGATTAAAATGATGGAGTATCTTTCAGCTCCAACCATATAATCAAAACAGAATTGGTTATCCACTAAATCCATTTGCTGATGTGACTAATGGGAATCATTGATCTAGTAAGTGAACCTTAATTACAGCTTTGATTTGACCATATTTTTGTTCTATTTGTAATAGATGTAATAGTAAAAACTCAGTAATAAATTATACATAAGAACAGTTTTGATTTCATTAGAAAGTTGAGCAAGCACAAATGGAAGAGGGAGTGGATCCCCAATCATCTGCATCATATCACTGTTAGACAGCATTGGCTTTGCTTTGGTTCACTCCAACTAGCTCTTTCCAAGACGCTCTTCTATAGAGGGGACAAGTCCTAAGACATTCAGACATAAGCCAGTCATTGGCATTTATACTGAGGACTAATGGTCAATTCTTGGCCTTCCTTTTCTTAGTAGTATAGTATGGACACAGCCCAAAGGGGCCACAAACCCTGACAGCTCCAGAGATTTCAGGAAAGCAATCTGCAGACCACAGGACTCTACTTTGAAATTAAATCCAGTCCATTCGCAACATTGCATAGGACTACGTGAAATTCTTATAGACTAATATGGCAATTAAAAAGCTGTAAATACACTCAGCCCAGCATTTTAATAAGCTGTTTTAAACAGGTTTATGAGTCTTTTTAAGAAGAGAATAAGAACACGGTCTGAGTACAGTCCTGCAACATGCAAAGTTTAAACAGCTATAGAAGGTCATTTAGATCTGAAATACTTCCATGTAAAGTGACAAATAAAATTATGAAGAGACATGATGTAAATTGTATGGAATGTTCAGTGCTCAATAATAGTAATAGAAATAGTGACCTTTTAAAAATGACACAGTGAATTTGAGAATCCATGGCACTACCACTTCCCTAAAACTGTTAAGTTTCACATGTAAGAGATGGATGTAACAGGGTATATACCATCACCTTAGCCTAACAGCACAGTTTGTAATTTCAGTAAACAGCAGGTCTCTTGCTGGCCTTTACCTTTCATGTGCTACAATGGAAGCTTGGTCGAAGATCCCAGGCTGTTAAGAACAGATAACATTAGTGATGGGAATCGGATTCCTCTAATCCAAATACTGATGTTCAGTACTGGAGCTGAAGAACCATTCAGCTCCTAGTAGCCTAAGACTTTTGAGTAGCACAAAACCAATAGCATTTGCAGAGAAAGGCATGGCAAAGAAAGAAATAAAATTCACCTTTGAAAATTAATGTTTGTTTTGTATAAGTATTGCACTGATGATCTGCATGTGGCTGGTCACAGACCTCACATAACACAATAAATTAGGTCTGCACAGGAATATCCAAGCATACTAATTTTTTCAAAAAGCCCCACTTTGATACAGCATCTATCCTTTCTGACTTGCCCATCTTTCCTCTTCAGTTTTGATCTTTGCACTCCCTTTTAGTTTAGTTCTTCATTTTCCTCTTTACAATATGTATCTGTCCATCTCTGGACAATTTTCTTCTACACTGCAGCAGCTTCTGCTTTACACATTTTGGGGGTTTTGAGGGTTTACTTAGGTTTGGGTTTTAACCTTCTCTTTATTTTTTCTGTTTCTCTTCCTTCTTTCCTTTCCCTTGTTATTTTTTCTTCTCGACCACTCCCAGAAGACCATACTTTCTGCTCCATCAGGTGTTCATCTTATGCAAATCTTTATCCTGCCCGAATTCTCACCTTTTTGGAGTGTTCTTTTTGTTGGTATTTTGCTCACATTTTTCACCTGTGGCTTACATCCACATCCTTTCTGTTCCTTTGGTAACACCTCTCTGGCTCTCTCCCACCTGATCTCCACTCTACTTTCCAGCCATTAATAGGAACTCCATTCACCGCTGCCAGATTCATGCCTCCCAACATCTTTGAGGCTTCCTGTTCTACCCAAGAGCTAAAGTAAGAGGAACACCAGGCACAATATGAAGAACCTCATTAAAGACAGTATAATTATGATTTTCTTACTTTTTCTTAAAGCTATCAACAATTAATTGCTGTGATTTGAATACATCCAGCCTTTGCTAATATAGGAGAATCCTAGAAAGTTTAGTTGGGACTATTCTGTAGTTTCATGAGGTCATTTAGAAGGAGAGATTTTACCATATATTTTTACTCATACAACACCAACCAGATGCAATTATGCCATTCTAAACATTTTCATCGCCATATGGAAAGAGGTATAAACTGTATTAACTCAGGGCAGTGTTATATTAGATCAAGCATATCCCCAAGGACATTTTTCAGTGTTATGACTGCAGTTAATATATTACAACTTCCGTGTATAGGCAAAAACTCAGATGATTTAGATAGCCCTTAGGCTTGACCATTACAACTGAATGCAGTCATTTAAATAATTTGTTGTATTTTCCTAACTCAGATTAACTAAAACAGAGCTATGTGGCTGTCCTGGTTTCAGCTGGGATAGAGTTAACTGTCTTCCTAGTAGCTGGTACAGTGCTATGTTTTGAGTTCAGAGCGAAGAATGTTGATAACACTGATGTTTTCAGTTGTTGCTCAGTAGTGTTTAGACTAATGTCAAGGATTTTTCAGCTTCTCATGCCCAGCCAGTGAGAAAGCTGGAGGGGCACAAGAAGTTGGCACAGGACACAGCCAGGGCACCTGACCCAAACTGGCCAACGGTGTATTCCATACCATGTGACGTCCCATCCAGTACAGAAACGGGGAAGTGGGGGGCAGGGATTCGCCGCTCGGGGGACTGGCTGGGTGTCGGTCGGCGGGTGGTGAGCAATTGCACTGCGTATCATTTGTACATTCCAATCCTTTCATTATTGCTGTTGTCATTTTATTAGTGTTATCATTATCATTATTAGTTTCTTCTTTTCTGTTCTATTAAACCGTTCTTATCTCAACCCACGGGTTTTGCTTCTTCTCCCGATTTTCTCCCCCATCCCACTGGGTGGGGGGGAGTGAGTGAGCGGCTGCGTGGTGTTTAGTTGCTGGCTGGGGTTAAACCACGACAGTGGCATATAATTTTCTTTATTGTCAAAAAAATATTAAATTATTTTTGTTTGGTTCCAGTAGCTGTTTACTCCTTGCAGCTAATAAGTTGGTGACAGCACCTGTTTTTATTTTTAATTTCATAGTAAAAAAAAAAGTATAAATACGTACACATTTTAGGTCAGGCATTAGAGAGAATATAAGACCCTTTTGTATAATATAGATATTTTTCTCCTGTCTGTGGTTGATTTTAAACTTTGCTTTTTGGATCTCTTACACAGGTTACTTTCAATAGTGCCATTAAGGTATAGTTACATGTACTTGGATGCAACTCTGAATTTTATGTGCAGTAAAAAAAATTCAAATATCTTGTTCTGAACCAATGTGTCGATATAGAAAATGACAAAGCCTTTTACATAAAGTAAACTTCTTCGCTGTCCATTTCCAGTGGGATCACCATGAAAATTCAGGGGATTGTTTTAACCTCTAAAGCATATACCATGACACTTCAGCTAGAGGCAAGATTTTCTATCTGATCAGACGAACGAAGGACACAAAGTCAACTCTTATCACAGGGTTGAATACTGCTAGCTAGAATGATTTACTATCAAGTCTGCTTTGCTTTCTGGCAAAGCAGAAGCACTGAGAGATACAACACTTTTTCACACCATTTCTGATAGACAGCTAAAAAATTCAGAGGGCACATAGTATGTTTTCTGACATAACAGATTAGAGATAGCCATTGTAACTTCTTTCATTGTCTAAGCAAACCTACTGCATGCAGAAATGTACTCACTGTTACAGAGATAATGTCTCACGCTGCTCTTCCTCCTTACCTGTCTGCATTTATCTTGTCATAATCTTACAAGAGAAGGGGAAAGGCAAAGAAAGAAGATATACTTAATTTGTTTACAAAGTAGGGCCTGTTTTCCTAACTAGAAGTTAGGACACTCTTGAGATATACTCATCAGCCTTATATTTTATCTAACATGTATTTCTTTACTCTGGTACGTTGACTATTTCAGAGTCTTTAATAACTCCAGTGCTCCAAAGTACTGTTATCCATACTGCAAAAGGACTCAGTCACTGGACTTGACCAAAATCACTGCTAGCTTTACCACTGCTTAAAAAATAACATTTATTTAGACATTTACATTGTTCCTCCTTATGCTCCTACATCTATTTCTCTCCACCTCCTAAGACCACCTTCCATGACAACATTTATTCTAATGAGTGGACTACATCAGTTATGTTTCAGTGTATATATAGGATAGTGCCAGCTTCTAGTGGTTCAGTACCTGCACCATATACAGGATTATGACACAAATCGTCCAACTTTATTGGTATAGTAGTTGCACTGACTGTATTAGAGTTACTAATGTGGGTAATACAGCTGTGAGCTGTAACACTCAGTACAACTACACCAGCTACATGTCAGCATATATAAATTCTGAAAGTTATCAGGGCTATACGCTACATTCTGTTATTTTACCTCATGAGTGACTGTCCCAGGGAGACAACAGAAGGACTTTTTTGACACTGTCTCTCATGGCATACTCCTTGAGAAGCTGGCGGCTCATGGCTTGGATAAGTGCACTATTCACTGGGTGAAAAACTGGCTGGATGGCCGAGCCCAGAGGGTTGTGGTGAATGGGGTGAAAACCAGTTGGCGGCGGGTCACAAGTGGTGTTCCCCAGGGCTCCGTGTTGGGCCCTGTTCTGTTTAATATCTTTATGGATGATTTGGATGAGGGGATTGAGTGCACCCTCAGCAAGTTTGCAGACGACACCAAGTTGGGAGGCAGGGTCGATCTGCTTGAGGGTAGGGAGGCTCTACAGAGAGATCTGGACAGGCTGGATCGATGGGCTGAGGCCAATCGTATGAAGTTCAACAAGGCCAAGTGCCAGGTCCTGCACTTCGGTCACGGCAACCCCATGCAGCGCTACAGGCTTGGGGAAGAATGGCTGGAAAGCTGCCCGGCAGAGAAAGACCTGGGGGTGCTGGTTGACAGCCGGCTGAATAGGAGCCAGCAGTGTGCCCAGGTGTCCAAGAAGGCCAATCACATCCTAGCCTGTATCAGAAACAGTGTGGCCAGCAGGAGCAGGGAAGTGATTGTTCCCCTGTACTCGGCAGTAGTGAGGCTGCACCTCGAGTACTGTGTTCAGTTTTGGGCCCCTCACTACAGGAAAGACATTGAGGTGCTGGAGCGTGTCCAGAGAAGGGCAACCAAGCTGGTGAGGGGCCTTGAGCACAAGTCTTATGAGGAGCGGCTGAGGGAACTGGGGCTGTTTAGTCTGGAGAAAAGGAGGCTGAGGGGAGACCTTATTGCTCTCTACAACTACCTGAAGGGGGGTTGTAGTGAGGTGGGTGTTGGTCTCTTCTGTCAGGTGTCTGGAGATAGGACAAGAGGAAATGGCCTCAAGTTGAGGCAAGGGAGATTTAGGTTAGATATTAGGAAGAATTTTTTTACTGAGAGGGTTGTCAAACATTGGAATAGGCTGCCCAGGGAAGTGGTTGACTCACCATCTCTGGAGGTATTCAAAAAGAGAGTAGATGGGGTACTTCAGGACATGGTTTAGCGGGCATGGTTGATGGTTGGACTCGATGATCTTGAAGGTCTTTTCCAACCTAAATGATTCTATGATTCTATGACTTTCAAAATCCTGAAATCCATACATTCCTCCATTTTTTCTTTTTAAGTTAAAGTATCCCAGAAACTCGTGTCATGCATTCTTAGTCCAGGCAAGGCTGAATAGCTCAGTACCTATTTCACGTAAAAGTCTTACCCATGTTCACAATCTAGGCCCTTCTTTCATCATTTTGAAATGGTCACTGACATTCACTGTTTCCTCTTAAGGAGATAGTGATTATACGTATTTCTCCTATTTCTACTCTTTCTATCACGTAACACCAAGAGGTCACTATTATGCCTTTTTCCCTTCTATGCAAGAGAAAATAGTCTTTTAAATATAGCTTTTGCTTATGTGGGAGTTTTTTTCCCAATAGTAGCTTTCCTCACACAGTTCTTAATTTGTAATTTAAATACATGTAGTTTACATATAAAGTATGGATTGGATGTATAGATTAGACAACATACAAGCAAACCAAGAAAGGGACGTACAAACCAAGAAATGGACACCCTAATCAAGTGATACTGCAACATACTTGCAATTACTGGGTGTAGTTTCCATCTTAATTTTACTTGGAGGTCGTGAAATGTAAATGTTAGCAAATAGGTATTTCACACATTGAAGATTTTTCTGACTCTGTTTCAGTGGTTTGTGATAAGGGTGCATTGCCGCCTCCAAGGATATGTGAAGAAATTATACCCTTCCTCAAATATTATCTCCAAAGCAGAGGTAGAATTAGTCTGAAACCAGCATGAAACAGATTTGTTTTCAGAGTACTATCTAAAAAAATCACATTCTGATTCTTTTTTTTTTATTTTTAGCAGATGTATTGCACATCAAGAGCTTTGATGGGAGAAAAAATAAACAATAAATAAAATGGGTAAATGAAGTGAATAAAATCACATAAATGAATATAAAATAAAACATAATTATAGAATGAAAACAAAAAAATAGAAGGAATAAAACCAACTTTAAAACTAGCTCCTAAAACTCTGAGGTGCTAGACCAAGAGCTCCCAAAGCAGAGATATAAAGCATCTTGGGGTCATACAAATTATCAGTTAAGTCATGAACCTGATGGAAATTCTATTGCAGAAGTGGCTTTTGCAACCAGGAGTGCTGATAACCTGATAGAAGCTGGGAAACAACAGCTGCCAGAGAAACCTGGCTCTCAGACGAACAAAGAACTTCACTTAAAATCATAAACTCAGAATACCATGATGAATAAAGAATAGTGCATTGCAGATAAAACACAGAGAATTTACATACAAAAGCAGTATAAAATCTGAGTGTCTGGATTATAAATCAAAAAGAAATGTTAGTACTCAAAACTTCAGATATTAACTTGAATATCACTAATGAATGGCCATTTCACTGGAAAGGCAGCTAACTTCAGTTTAGAGACACAGTTTCAAAGATCCAGGAGACTGAATCCAATGGAAACTGGAGCCTGTTCCTGAAGGTAAGTTTAGGCCAAAGCAAATACCATTTAAAATCACAGCATTTCCTTATAATACTGTCTGTAATACAGAATTATTTTATTGAGGTAAGTGAATATTTCTATATGATTCTCAGCTACATAAGACAAATAAATACATTACTAATTTTAAATTATTTCATGTTCAAAAAACTATTGGTCTATTTTGGATCAAGCTGCCTTTTAATCTTTGCTCTTGAAAAGCCCTGAATCATTTGTTATTTCTGATTGTTCTTCTTGACAAGTTTCTAGTCATCTTATTTCCTATTCACATAACTAAAGCCAAACTGAGGCTGTATTATCTGTAACTTTTACTTATGCTTTGCTAAGCTTTTACCTATATTTATTTAAGCATTTTTAAGACTATTTTGGACTATCAAATGAATTAAGGCTTGATGACAGACCTCAGAAATAACGTCAAGAGTGTGGAAATAAGGTCACCTGTGAATGTGTTTAAAAAAGCTGCTGTGGAGAACGAAGAGCTTTTTACGTTGACAGGCAGGGTAAAAAGCAGCCTCAAAGCTGCTTTATCTACATGGGTTATTTAACTCAGATACTAATAGAAGCTCCAAAATGAAGGAATTTTCTACCCCTCTCTAGATGAATAAAGACAGCTTCACTGGCACAAGATTTCTACTCAGGTATCTTCCAAAGACACGCTGTGAACCACCATCACTTAGCATGAACTCAGCACTACTTAGCAGTTAAACTCATTTAGGCAAGAATAACTTCCATCTTAAAACCAGGAATTCAGCTTTGGCAACAGAAATTTTGCTTAAGAGTCTCAGATGTGTTAGTTCTCTGCTCGTGTCATATGGACTATATGGTTCAGCATAGGAACTATTAGTTCCTACGCAAAGAGAATCTTTGTTGAAGCCCCAGAGGACAACAGCACAAATGAGTGATCTCTGCAGAGCACTTTCCTAGTCAGCTGCTATATAATTCTGAAATCACTTAATCTAAATGAGATGCAGGAAGTATAAGGACTGGGCCTGACATCACTTACTGAGGCAATTTTCCTCACGGGCATATCAAAATCATAGAGTTGTCATACTTGTTGAAACTAAACTGTAAGTGGGATTCATGGGACAAGAGAAGGGAAATGATAACAGAAGGATAGTTTACCTCTCGTAGACATATGTAGCTAGGTGATGAATGACTTAACAGCTTCCTGCCAACCTTGTTATGTTCCTTTTTTCCTTTGTTACGTGTCATACTCTATACTCAATGTATGTTATTTCTTTTCCTTCTCTCCTCTCTTCCTCCCCACTACCTCAATTCTACTTCAATTTTCAACTTGCACAATCCAACAATCCAAGCAAAGTAAGAATTTCCACACTGGGTCAGATAAAATGACCATCCTCAGTATGTACTGTCTCTGCCTGTCCCCCGATTGTTAATACTAACAGAACAGCTTAAGCCCTGAAGTATAATGTTGGACATCTTTTCAAAATAAGGGCTATAATACTTTTTTACACTGATGGGTACTCCTTCTGCCTACCAATATGTCTCTTCCTTTAAAAAAAATTGCTAGTATCTTTATGTGTGATACTAAATTTGAGTCTTACATACACAAGAGAAACGGGTGGGGAAGGCGGAGAATTTAATCATTCTACACAGAGAATCTCTTGATTTATTTCAGTCTCATTTTGCTCATGTGTTGTCCTGTTTGCCCTATCAGTACAATATGCCAGATTTAAGAATGTCCATTCATGCTTCACTGTCATTTTTCTTTAAACACTATTAAAGCACTGATATTTAGAAATTCCAATTTAGTTAAAGGTGAAGGTTTGGGTTTTTTAAGTGTCTATCTTTAGAAATCAGATGCTTAAGCAGAAACATTAAGGTATCAAAGAGTTTCTGAATGTCAATTTTAGATTACTGGTCTTTGTCTGAACTTTTGACATCTGGCATTTTACTCGACTCCCTAAAGAACGTGCTTCCTAAGTGATATTCCTGTGGAGAACATAACACAAGCTAATTAGCACTAACAGATAAAGTGTTGATTTATCACCAGAAGTGAAACCTGCTATAGGAAGGAAAAGAAAATTATTGGTAAATGTAAATAAATGCTTGTGACTAGCATTTATAATCTTTTTTGATTATAAAAAAGATATTTTCTTGATATACACAAAAAAATATGGAAGGGGGTTTGCACAGAGAGCCTATATGAAAATATCTGCACCTGTACTGTGGGGGAGGGAGGAAACAGGAGGTAGCAGATGGGAGTTGCCACATGGCCTCTTCACCTTCTTTGCTTTCAAATAGTGCTTTCTGCCACCAGCTCCATAGCCCAAATCAGAAGGCATGGCAGGTACAGGCTACACGAGAGGCCAGAAGAATATATGGGTTCCAAATAGCAAGAACCCAGTCAGCCTTCCTATAATGGAAGGGATTTGACTGTGCTTTCAGCGCACTGGTTGGAATAGCAGCCACAAAGGAAGCTATATAATTACCAGATAAACCCTGCTGATGGATGCCAGATTGATGCCTGTAGAGATGCTAACTATGAAATACTCACTGGGTTGCCATCTAGACTCACAAAAAGTAAAAAGCCTTGAATTGTTGTAGCCCAGTCCTTACACTAGACATCTAGATTTTGGAGAACAAAGGACTGGGGAAATAAATCCCATTCTTAGTCTAAATTAGCCATCTACACTCCTCTGTAGTCAATGAAGAGAGATGGACGCTGAAAAAGGTAATTCATCACACCCATCTTAAGATGGAATGAATAGCTCTCTGGAGATAGCTATTTCTCTCCACTGACTAAGAGAGTGAGCCTGGATGACTACCTTAGATTAGAGCTGTAACTTTTTTGACGGCTGAAATAAAATAAGATTAATCTAGGCAAAAATTACGAGAACTTCTAGCAACCCATTTATTTTTCTTTCATCTCAGGTTACCTGCAATCACTGGGAACAGTACAGATGAGTACATTTTCTCTGCTCATTAATTTTAATTCAATAACATTCCTTACTTATCCTAATATAAATTTCTTCAAAGACGCCGTATTCTGTTCAAGTCTAATAAATTTCTACTAACCCTTCAACTGTTTAATTTTTGAAATAGATTATTTTAACCCGACATCATAAATTATGCAGTATTTCAGTTTATTTAAATAGTCTGAACAGTGGTCTGTGAGATGTAAAAATCTCTGTTCATTAATTCTGTCACTTTTCCATTTTATCTTTTTAGTGTTAATGGCTATTTAAAAGACAAATCTATAGGCGCTATCATATTGGAAAGCTAGCATTAAGTAATTAGTAAAAAATGTTAGTTTAGTTCAACAGAAAGGCTTTAGGAGCTTGCTCTTCTTTGCTAGAATAACTTTCGGTTTTAGTTTAGTACATATCCTGCCTGGGCCTGTGCTTCTTGCTTTGACACACGAAGATGTGAAAACTTGCACAGGGTAATTTTGGACCCAAAGGCACATGGATAGGAATCACTCCATGTTCCTTCTGCTTAATTATCACTCTTTTCCTCTCCGGAGCAAACACAAAGGAGAAGTGAGGAATGAGTTGGACCTTGGTTGTGCCTTTAGCAGACCACTCTGCACAACTGAACTGATGCCAGCCAGCAGCACATCAACAGCCCGTGGAGCTGGACAGGATTTGGATGAACAGTATTTCAGGAGAACACTTGTGTAGAAGACCATGCAGAACAGGTAATAGGTGAAGAAACTTGAATCTTGGTCTGGTCAGTAATTAAAGAGAAGCAATCTATCTCTCAGTTATTAGTTGTTAGCAACGAATGTTAAAAAAATAAATAAATAAAAGTTCCAAGTTTTGCTACTTCTGATGTTTTTTACTGAGTGATACCAAATGTTATCGTAAATAACACTACTGATTGTACAATGGGTACCTTTCTGGTGACAAAAACACAAGAATATTCTGCAGACTTGCTTATTTATGGCAGTATTTAGAAATCCCAAATTCTTCACTAATTTTTGTACACCTTGTTCATCTCCAAGGGAAAAAAAAAAACCAAAACCAAACTGTCAAATATGTTCCACTCATCAAATCCAGAATTATCAGTAACATCCTTCTGCTTAGGGGACACACAGTGCCACCTAAGTGGTAACAAACAGTACGAAACCAGGTAAGTTAAAAGAACGGTTTGCCACATGCCTTGAGAATAACTTGTTCAAACTCCTCTTTGAGAACAAAGAAAAGGGCGGTTATTTCTCGGCTGGCAAGTCACAGTTTGTGGTTCTCGTAAGCGTAATCAGTAGCAGCTGCAGACTGCAGAGGAAGGCTGGGCCTGACCTGGTTTGTCTAGTGACACTCCGCTGTCTCTCTACCTCATGCTCATTTAATCAGGACCAGATTTAATCAGGACTGTCGTACCTGGTTTGCCGCGCGGGCGCCGGCTGACCCGCCGCCGTGAGGGCTACCGCGGCCTCCTTGTCGCGCCGGACGGCAGGCGGCGGGAGAGCCGCTCCTGAGGGAGCGCGGCGGCCGTTGGGGCGGGGGGGGGGGGGCGGCAGTTTGAAGGGGGGCGGCCGTTGGAGGGGGCAGTTTGAAGGGGGTCGGCCGTTGGGGGGGGCAGGGTGCCTGGCCGCTGTTTGTGGTCAGTGCTGGCAGCCTGCGCAGCAGCTCAGGACTGCGCTGGACGTGGCTCACAGCACCCCGATCAGTCTACGCCTGTGAGCAGGGGAGTGGGTTAAGATGGCCTCCGGGGGTCCCTTTCCACCCCGATTAGGGTTCTGTAACTTTATTGTCACCGAGCGCTGATAAACAGCCTGTGGTGCTGCTCAGCAATAAAGCAGAAAAAGTGGAGCTAGAGTGTTAGCCTGATCCTTGGTCCCTAGTGCAGGCAAAACTTGTGGCCAGAGGTGATGCGGTGGGACGGAGCATAATAATATACACTTGATAAATGTTAATAATTAGATGCAAGCCTAGGGGAGCTTAATACACATATTAGGGTGCTTAGAAGAGTCTCCTTAAGCTTATACCTGAATGTGGACCGCTCCAGATAGCTGAGTAGGTGGGAATCACTACCTTGGCTTTATATTCACGATGCTTGTCAGTACTTGGTGATACTTCCACATGGGCAAGGAATTAGACAAGGAAAAATAAACAAGAAGCAGTGTGAATGGGAAAGGCAAAGGAAAGAGAAGAAAGTATTTGATACTTCAAAACAAAATTCAGTGCTTTATAATTAGTTTTTTAATATATTCAAGCATAAATCTTAATAATTTGATTATCAGAGGAACTTCTGTAAATATGAGTCATTAATTCACTAGTTAAGATTTGGAAGACATTTCATTGAGTTTAAATGACTGTCAAGAATTTGCCAAAGATGGTAGAAAGAAATGGCCTTTGGAGTAAGGCTCATGCCTTTTGCTGTGTGCGAGGTCCTGCTAGAACCTCTCAGAAGGGTCATCGCGTTCCTGCTAGCTAGCTCATGTTTGGGGACTTACCTAGCATGTGTATGGACAGAGAGCTGCAAGGTGTTTCACACCACACTTAATTTTTCTAACCGAACCCTGCAAACTAGGTCAGGCCCCAGATGCTTTTACAGGGAGCTGTCAAATACACGGGTGAGGTGTGTGAGAGCGCAGAGAAGTTTTTTAACTTCCTGTGGGCCACTTCAGCAGTTAAAACATGTTAATACTGGTGTTTTGAGTGGTTAACATCTCCCTTATAATGCTGGTAAATGCTGTGCTAACAGTCTCACTAGCTAATGCCTGCTCTTTTGTTTCCCCTTTTTTTTTTTTCTGGTGGAAACAGAGCGATTGCCTGTAAGTTGTATAGTATCATGGCAGGTTCTACAGTAGTGTGTATCTAGAAATCACCCTTTCCAGGGCTCAGCTGACATCAGTGATGAAACAGGTGCACTACACGAGCAAATATGCTTTGGCAAGATAAAGTGTCATTTCAGCTGTAGCTGTGATTCTGCAACAAAATCAGCAATGTTAATTCCAGTTTCAATGGGGGGAAAATCAACAAGGTTTGTCAAAGCAATGATAATTTTCAGTCCTCTTTAAAGTGTTGCAGATGAGAAAAATACCTTACTTCAGTCTGTAGTCTGGTTCTATTTAACCAGTGGAATGCCTGCCTTCCTCATAATGGATTTTAGGACTGAAAAGGCCTTAGCACTGTGACCTGCAAACATCACTCTATGGTATTATTATTTTAAGAATTTTGTACGTTAGAGCTGCTGAAGAGCTGGCTTCACCCTCTAGTTTGGTAAGTTCTCAACAGAAGAAAAAGGGTAATTCTGTAATTCTAAATCTTATACGGATAACTCCTAAAACAGAGTGGTTTTATCACAAAGGAAACATGGTGATGATAACTACATAACCTAGTGAATGTGTCTTTGTTTAGCCCTCTCTTCAGAATGGAAGAGTTTTAATTGTTCCTTTAGTCCAACTTGTCAACAACTGGCACAAATTTCACAGGTTTCCGTCAGCACTAATTAGAATTCATTTGCTTTGTAGAACGTGACAATTTTGTCACTTCTTTAAATTTTTCAGGGTTTTGCAGAGTTGTCAGAATGGAAGATTTGAAACTATGTGACCTCAAAAGTTCAGCAATTATTTGAAGCCAGCAAATGTCTATTCTAAATGGCATCTGTTTCCCTTTGAGATTAAAATGGAAGTATCACTTCCAAGAATACTTTTTTATTTACATTTCCCATTCCATCCTTGCATAAAAGTCTAAAGAAAACCTATTATAGAAGTAAATCAGACAAAATTTTTTTAGATGTGCCTGTACTTTCATAATTACATAATTAAGTCCAAAAATTTTGCATGGTACCCATTGCTGTATTAACTCAGCTTTGTGTCACTAGAAATGGATTAAATTAGATTAAATCAATAGCCTGCTTTTCATTTTGATGTATTGCAGAGACAAAACACAAAACAATGAGCTTACAGTGATTCCTTTAAAAAGGTAGTTCTATTCTGATGGGTCTGCAATAGCAATTGACTTGGAGTTAAGTCTTTCAAATACGCTCAAGTCCCCTACCAGTGGAAATGAAGAGTAGAGTGCTCTTGCGTGGCTAAAAGGCAATTTTACGTATTTAAAAATGGAAGGTATGAATGAATGAATATTCAGTTGGGACAACGTTTAAATACCCAAGTGCTCCTGACATGCATTAAAAACATGGGTCTTCACAGTTCATTACTTGATTCAACTAAATTACCTATAAAATGTTTTAATTAATTTCCAAAGGTGTTGCCAATGCTATGCCTTATTCCCTGTACAAATACTAATCTATCCTGATTGTTCTGAAATCTCTGAATAAATAGAAATACCTTTAATCCTGCATGAATAGCTGAATTTCAGGTTTTCCTTTCTGAAGAATGACTCAACACAATGAAATCCTACTACTAATTAAAATTAGCATACAATTAAAAATAGGAAGCAATTAATACACATTTTAGAAAGTGATGATATTCCCTCCATAGACATGATTGTCCCAGGATCTATCCGTATAGCTGTTCCAGAAGCTTCTCGGATAGAATTAGCTAGTGCAAAGAACTGCAGATAAGTGAGGCCCCCTTCTGTAAATCATGTGTGTGATATTACAATTATTTGTAGCACCATGACGAATCAGCAATGCAATAGGAGTGAGTAATGGAGAAGGAAAAGGATGAAATGAGAGATTTAAAGATGCTAGACAGTAACCAAACCCAGAATATCAAAGGTATCAGGTGACAGAGCTCAAAATTTTTATTGCCCTTTTCTTGACAGAAAACTATCCTTAGAACTGAACTTTTCATGTGATAGCATCAGATTTTTTAATTCAGTTTTTCTTCTTAAAATACAGCTTTCAATTTTCCAGTTTGCTCTGTTGCAGCCTCTTCAGAGAAAATTTTATTTTCTAAGACTCCTTTTAGACATTCTATAACAGTTGTAATGTAGATATAGCATAGCTATATGACTATAATGTAGTTAAAAGGTTTACTACGTAACTCCAGGGTACATTGCTTTAGCCTTTAGCATACTGTAAGCACATTTATGTATGATGTGCTCTGTTCATATATGTCCGTAATTTCAGAGACTCCCACAAGCATACTGCAAGCAGGAAGAAGTGCTCCCTCTTTCTCTCACCTCTCACTTCTGATTGCCTTGACAAACAGGCTGATGTTAATTCACTGTTAATTCAGGTCTATTATTGATAAACAGCTCTTACTAAATATGTTTCCTACTTAACCATTTTGCAGTTTTACCACAAGCTGTGTTGGGAATACACTGTCACTTAATTGAAGAGGATCTGTATTTTTGTTTTGAAAAATGAGCATGCATTGCCTGATTGTTAAATTCAAATATGAACCAGTCTCCTATCAAGCATTAATAGCTAGGATAGAATAATTTAGGAACTACATGGGCAGACACAGTATTGATCATTGGATTGCTACAAACCTTGTCCAAAAACAGTCAGGAAATTTAAGGGATTCTTGGAAAAATTCATTCCTGATCAGTCTCCAAGGGTGAGGCATTCTGGAAGGGGATACTAACTAATGAACTGGCATTTTACATATGAAACCTTCAGGACTTTGCAGTGAATTTGAAGCATGGATTTTTCAGGGAGAAAGTTAAATCTCTGCCCAAAAAACCCCACTATCCAATGCCATGTGATAACCTGATTTTGGGACTATGCAGCCCCTGTTACCCTCTAACATAGGTCTAGCCTATATCTACACCTGGATCCAGGCCAGTTTATTTTTATCAATATCATTAAAACTAGTATTTCCAGTATTTTTAATAGTGCTGTTTACTGTGTCAGTGTTTGTTTTCCACTAACACCTACTTTCTAATGGAAATAATTTAAGCTTTTTGCCAGTCTGCTGTTTAGCACATGAAAGCACTGTCAATTGTCAGTTTTCTTAAGACAGATTTTAAAATAGAAAATAGCCAATACCAGTGCAATATTTCCTCATAAATAATGGGAAGTTTACATCTAGGTCTGCCTTACTTTGCAAGTCCAGTCCATCAGTTTTGGCAAATATCACTGAAAATGATGCAGCAGGATCAAAGTGTCCTGCACACGTGGAGTCAAGGATGTGCACTGTGAGAACCCAGTCTTCTAACACTGAAGTCAGTGATGAAGTAGAAAATACAGTTTGTGACACACTGGAATCAACTGCCCCTAATATAAGGTATGTTTTCTGAAGAAAAGTGGTGGTAGGAAGGAACGTCCTCATGAGAACATTGTGTCACTAGGGTGTAAAAAGCATAAAAATCCTTTTCTTCCCAGATATGAAAGCCAAAGTAAAAAATCAACCTTTAGGAATTTTATGATCTTCTAATTACTCAGAGCAAGAGAAAGTTTTTTCCTTCTGCATTTACAGTTTCCAGATGTTTCAAGATTATAATGCCAGCCTAAATTCTGATTTGACATCAAAAGGAGAAAAAAGGAAGAGTAACAAGTTTCAAAGGGAAGAAAGGGACAAAACATGTTTGTTGGAAACATCTTCATACATTTTTAAAAGAAAATATTACTTTTAAATGTCACACAGATCTCCCTGCAAAAGTGAATTCTCCCAAAGCACTGATACTTCATACTCACAGACTAGACCCTGAGCAAATCACTCAGCTATTTTATGTCTGTTTATCTAGCTATAAGGCTCCAAAGGATAAGAGGTTTTCCAACCTCACACCCTTTCTGTTACAAACCGTGTAATTGTTTAATTTATTTATTCACAATTACTACAAGTTTACATGTTTTGATCCTCTACAAAGTTATACCTAGGCAGCAGGTAGAAAAGCTGCTTCATTTTCTTTGGCCCAGCATGTACACTCTTCAGTTGAGGAAACCTGGAAAATGGGGAAGGTTACTCCTTCATGGAGGGCAGCTGCGGGGAAGCCAGTGGGAAGAAAGCGATACTCAGCACTCTGGTGGTATCAGATTCCAGAGTGCTTTCTTGAAAGAAAAGCACCCTAAACAATTCATCAGTATCTAACCAAGCTGGGCATATGCTAACATTTTTTTTTAAAAAGAGATTTGGATAAATAAACAAATTTTGGATCACTTAATCCAGTATTATCCTTTTTTACTTGAATAACTAGTTTGGATTCTGACAACAATAACTGGATTTGGGATCTTTGGTACAATCTTGGGTTTTTACTAAGCCTTTCAGGGATAAAGAAATAGAGATGGTTTTGTGTCTCACAGCTACGAGGCACTTTTATTCAGTACTCCACCACAAACTCTCTCAAGGCTTGTGTTTTTGTAGTCATAGCAAGTTTTGGCATCTTCAGTTTTTCCCTCTGTGCTCTGGCTTGCTTCTGCCTCTCTCTGAATACCTCCCTGGCGCAAATAGACCAAATAAAAAACATTCCACCTAAATAGCTCCAACCTTTAAGTGATTATACATGTGCATTTTTTATTATTTGGAAAATTTTATCTTGTAAGTTTCTGCAGTCATAAGTTCAGGGCAGGGCTATATCCACACTCAGCTAAGCTTTTCTAAGCTTTATTAGCTTTTTACTAATAAGTATTGCACTTATTTCCTGTTCTTTAAAATAGGCTATTCTTTTATTCACTCTGAGTTTCCCATTTAGATAGTGGATTTTTGAACACCTTTTTTACCTCAGCATCTTTACTGTCTTGGTAAAACTTGCATATTTCAAATTACTTAGCATTACAAAAAAAAAAAAGTATTTATCAGAGGTATTTGTTGTTATTGAGAGATATTTATTGCAGTACCAACAAACCCTTCATCTTCCTCTGTGACAAAGAGAAATTTTTTCATTCCTCTTCTGCCAAGTGGTCCTTAAGAAAGTTTAGAGTGAAAAAATGGTAACAGCTGGTGGCCTCTCTCCTATGAAATGCGATAATGTGGCTTTGTTTCTTCTGCATTAGAGGATGGATTTGGGTCTCCAACCTCTGTGTGTCCCCAGCTCCTAGGTACTTCATAGCACTTCTGTGGTTTTTTGCCCCTCTTAAGCAACTAACTGATTCTTGTGAAAGACAATTTTTTTCCCATCTTAAAAAGAGCTTCTCCCTCCAACTGCCCTCCTTTGAAAGTGTTACACAAATTCTTTTCATTGATTTATATTACCTTCTAACTTTAGTCAAATGTATATACTCATACACATTTGTTCCTGTGACAATTTTGTTTAGTTTAAATAACTCTTCCCTCCCTGTTATTTTCCCTCCTAGTACAGAGAATCTCCTCCCAGACTCTCTTATATAAGCTGTTGCTGTTTATTTTCATCAAATAGGCGTCTTGTTCCCCTTCTCCTTACATGCTGCATTTCAATTTCTTATTTCCAGATAAGATATGAGGAGTCATTCTTGCTCCCCACCAGCCTACAACAATATTCACTTAAGGATCTGTGCTGGGAAATCATTTCATGAGAAAGTAGTTGTTGAGCATTGTAATTCTCTTCTTTTTAATTTCCAAGGGAAAACAGACTTGAGATCACTCAAAGAGCAAGCAGATAGTAATGGCAACACAAACACACCCACATCCACCTTAGGCCAAACTTTAGCAAAGAACTATCAATGGTAGGGAAAAGTTATGAAAAGCTAAATCCTGTGGACGTTCTGGTAAAAAATTCACAGTGAAACTGAGGTTCTCTAGAACGATAATTATCCTGTTTTCTGTAGGAAGGTGAGAATTTTTTTTTAAATCTTCTAGCCATAAGCATGTAATCTGTTGTAAATAAACTTTCCAGATTTTTCTTCCAAATGTTGAAGACAAAGACATCTCCTACCAGACCTTTTTATGCCCAGTTTCTCATCTGTCTTCCTGTTTCACAAGCAACAAGTCATCTGCTTCACATTAGCAGTTAAACAGGTACTTAACTTTTCTGCTGAAAGAGCAGCTATCAGAAAAAATAATTGTTATAACATAACGCACAGTTTGGAGGATAAAATAATATGCCTAAAAATTTTCAGTCATGGTACAGCATTACAACTCAAAGCCAATGACATTTCATGCAAGCTTAAAGATGTGTCTGTGTTAGAGTGATCTGAGACTAGGACCACAAACTGCAGGACTCTGAATCTATTTTAGAATGACGTTCAGAAGAAGTTAATTTTCCCTGTGATGTTCACATAGGTTGAATGTGCAAACAAACCTTGCTCAGCATGAGCTCCACCCACATGCAACTAATAAGAATGTTAAAGTTGAATATGTTTCTTTCCATATATTCCTGCTAGATGCTTCTGTCTTTCCTGATTGCAGGATATAGGTTATTTCTATCCCTGCCATTCACTACAGATAAACTCGACCAACACAGCAGCTTTTGGAGTGAAGGTATGTCATGGTATTTAAACCATCAGCTGTTTCAATCTACAGCTCTGTGAATTTGTTTTCTATTCATTCTTCAATTAGTTGTCCCCCTAAAGTCAGCTTCCCAACAAGATATGATTCCAGGGAGAATTTAGTACAGAAGCCTCACCCACAGGAATGCAAGACTACTTCTTGTGGCTGGCTCAACAGAACCTCATTATGTTCTGACAGCTCCTTAGGTATACTTGTTTTGAAAACACTGGGAAATAGGTTACATTTAAATACGTAGCAGTGGCTGTAAATGCAAGTTATCCAATTTCAACCATCTCCGACTAAACTCCATTGACTCCTGGAGCACTGTGTTAATTTATCTGCATTTTGAAGTCTTTGTGAACTTTACTCCAAAATATGAGAAGACAATTCTTCATGAATATTGTATCAGTCATGGTCTCAAGTAAGAGGAAAGCCAGAGAAAAAAAAAAACGAGGGAAAAAAAGAGCTACAAAGCACATCCTTCTACCTCAAAGACCATGTCTGCATTTCCAGAATATGCCTTTTCTCAATAAAAGTACATCAGCATTACAGCTTTCATCAGCCTGATTCAAAGCAAAAGCAACAAAATGTCAAGGCCAGCTAATTTTAGTAGAGGTAAAACTGAATAGTTTTAAACTTCTTATCTTTTCAATGCTAGTTTTTCAGTTTCCGGCTCAGCCTAGATCCATTCTTCACCCTCTTTTTCCCTCTCCAAACCTTTACTCCTGCTTATCCCTGCCCTTTTATTTAAAAAACACCAACAGAAAACCCACGCTAACCTCAGCTCCTCAGCTCCAGCACTAAACTCAAGCCCCAGTGCCACTCCTCACTTTCTTGACAGCTATGAAGCCCAGTATGGGAGTATGCAGTACGTGTCTGTTCATCTGTAGGTAGCCTCACTGATCTTCATATCTGGACATTCAAAGCAACGTTGCTAAATGAGGCCATTCAAGAATTGAAGCATTTGGAAGGATTTTGGATGGGGAAGAAATCACTGAATATTCAAGGCTGCTGGAGTAGTTTGTAAGCCACTTCAAGAAAATAGTTTGTTGAGGGTTTTAAAACATTTTTAATTCAAGTCTCCAAGTTAGTACACCGTCCCTTTAACAACCACTAGCCTGATTCTCTGCTCAACCCATCTGCATACAGCATTGTACTGCCTTTTTGCATAGCTGGAAATGATTTAAGAGATATGAAGTAGTAGAAAATCAAGCTCCATACCCCAGATTTCTTCACCTATCTAGACTAAGAAAAACTTAAAGATGAAGTAGAAAGAATATTATTTCTGCTGTGAGTTTATTTTCCAGATTTCTCTGTAACCGAGCAAATCTTTTTAATTTTTTAATTTTATTTTTAGGGTCTCTCTGTTGCTAGCCTCATGATTGTAAATATGTCTGTCACTAAAATTGTATTCCATTGCCTTTAAAATTTAAAAAAAAATCCGTATTTTTTTTATTTTAAGAACGCTCATTATTTATTTTGGGAGTGCAATGCTGGTCTTTCAATCATCATAACAGAATGTTTGGAATCATATATATAAAATCAGAATAAAATGTGACAAATATTTCTATCAGTCTCAATTGTATAAAAGTCTGTTCATATGCAGTCTACAAGCCAAATCTAAGTTGGCATAGTCCCTGAAAACCAGAATGGGGAAGAAAGTTGTAGACAAATATGAATAATATTTGTTTAAGAGGAAAAGCTTCTCTGAATCTCAATACAAGAAATTCTGTTGGAGACAAGATAAACATTATTTCTTATTTTATTTTCCTCATGTCATGTATCTCTAGTGATTATTTAGTAAGCTGTAGAAATGGATTTTTAAAGACAGCAGTATTAACATGTAAAAATGAATAAGTGTGAGGCTTTGCCATGCTTCTTTTCACAATATAAAACATAGTCACACCATAAAATAATAATTGTAAGCCATAACTTGTAAGAAATTGAGAGTCACACTCTATCTTTTTGTCCATAAGATAATGATGTTTTTCTTACAGTACTTAACACCATGATGCCTTATTGCGGCATGCAGTAAGGAGTTTATTTTTCAGTGATTTCAGTGTGCTTTGAGCTAGGTTCTACTTGAGAATCCCAACAAAATATATTACATTATCTGAAACAGATGTATCTGTTGTTTTAGAAATTCCAGCCACTTATGAAAGTGATTATTTGAGTGCCCAGAAGCAATAATCATTGTCTGGGAAAAACATACTGAAAAAGATTGGTATTATCCAAATCAGTCTCTTGCGTTCACACACAGCAGTAGTGGAATGGAGTATTTACTGGAAGTTAGCTTGTGATCAGCCTTCCACCAGTAACACTGTTCATTGCTTTAACTCAGTTCTCATTCTGCAGGCTACTATTTCAGAGAAATCCTCATAGAGTCATCTGTCTTAAAACACCTGCTCTTTTCTATCACTATTTCATTCCATGCACTTTAAGGAATCATTCCGTGGGCTATTTGAAGTAACCATCTGCATTTACACTATATAGGTAGTGGTAAAGTATGCTACTGCTCACTGGTGTGTATTCCTGACATGCATATACATACACATGCTGCCCAATTAGTTGACACAATCATTCAACTCAAAGCATCTGACATCAAGGTCCTAGAAAACATTTTCAATAAATTTGTCTCCTCAGCAGCCTTGTGAGGTTCAGAAATTGCTTGTTATTTGGGAAAGGTTGGCTTTAAGTGGAGGATGCTGTTGAATTACACCCAGTCAGCAGGATGGACCGTGTGTATATTAGGACGTGTGGGCCAAGATGAAAACTGCTGTGGTAACTGCACAGAAGCAGAGTCTTATGTGATCAGTAGTGATAAGTAATCCTTCAGTGTCTTGAAGGACTGAACTTATAAAAGAAATCTGAAGAACAAAATAAAAAGCTAAAACCACATATGTGACATCGGCATAAGAAGACACTGACACACTCATTATTCTGGTTTATACTGAAGAACTTGTTCTCCTTTGGTTTGCTAAATGCTTTTGATCTCATTTAGTATGATGGTAGGCATTTTTAGCTTTTGTACTACCATGTTAGAAAAAATATCTTTCCTGTAGTAAACAGAAGGGAATTATATACTGGAGATTAAAATAATTTACAGACTCATTTTAACATATTAAATATATAAAGAAAATATAACTAAAGCAAATGCAAAGCAATAATAAATATATAAAGCTAACCTGTACATTTGCTTGCAAAATAGTGAATACATTGTATACAGCTAGACCCCTAGAGTGGTATTTCCTCTATATTTTAAGAGAGGAATATTATAGAAAAGTTAACTTGGAAATTATTTTATGTAACAACACTAACAGTACATAGGAGACTCTGCCAACAGTGACAGACTCATTAGAGGCTCTGTCAACAAACAATTATGGACCAACACCCAGTGTTAGGAAGACCACTGCTAGCAATGCTGTACCTTCTCTGTTGTCCACAGATGGAGGATGTGAAAATGCAAAGGCAGTTCAAAGGAGGGCCAAAATAATGAACTAGGGGATAGGAAAAATAAGCCCCATGATATGAGACTTAAAGAGCTCAACTTATAAAATAAGTGCTTGATCATGAATACATGAAATAGCTTCTTGATAGTGGGAGGCCTTTGAACCTTGCTGACAATGACATAACAAGATCCAATGACTAGAAATGGAAATTAGACAACTCGACTTCAAAGTAGCTGAAATTTCACAAAAGATGAAATTTCAGAGAAATGACAGCGATTAAATACTTCAACAACTTAGCTTTACTAACACCTTGAGCCTGTAAAGTGAGATTAGATATATTTCTCCAGAGCAGAATTAATTTCTCTTTTGGAAGAAATTCCTTGGCTTGTGATGATGGTATGAAAGGAAGAGTAAGGCTGGAGAATCTTTCTGGGTTTGAACTCTTTGGATTGGATTAATATCAGTCATGTCTTTTATTTCTGAGCCCCAGGGAGACCAAGACTTGCATGCACATCCCCCACATGCTCTGTAGTTCTGCATGAAGATAAGGATTACAAATTTCATGCTTTGGGATTTGTCAAAATGCCTGTAAAGAATTGAAAATAACAGTTTTTCCTTGACACGTTATTTGTTGCCAAGGGAGCAAGGGTTCTTGCCTTCCTCAGAAGCAACAGAGTTTAGCTATGGGGAAGGGTAAGACATGGAGAAGTATGAACCTCTGAGGCTCCCAACTAGTATACTTTATAAATAAATAAAAAAAAATAATTTAATTTGGTGTAGGGAAATAAATTTCCTCTCCAGTGGGACTGGTAGAAACCTTCATTTTTCACAATTTCTGACTTAAGAAGAGTAACTCTACTCTCTCCATGTCCTTGTCACTGCAGAAAACTGACTTCATTCTTAAATGTGGTAAACATTTATTTTCTGAGTACTGGAATACTTGGTCTCGCCTGATGATCTGTAAAATAAACAAGATCAAACAAGATGTTCTCATGGACTACTGGTCTTTGGCCTAATTAATTAATTTAAATTAAATTAATTAAAAGTAATTTAAAAATTTAAAAAACTTGCATTTACCATCCTGCCAGTGTAAGCAAAAGGTGAGGGTTTTATATACATAATGTCTACACACATATATATGTATGCAAATACGATTAATGTGCCTAAATAGAGCAATTTTACTAATATAGCCTTACGTTTCTTTGTGCTACTAAAATATGATCAGATTCCTGTATGTGCTATTGCTAATCCATTTCTTATCATTTTTATGTTCCTATTGCACTTAGAAACTCAGAATCCAAACCAAGAAAAACATTTTTGTCATTTCCTGCCTTGGCCCAAATGACTCAGTTAGTTATTTCTAAGATGGATACTAAGGATGATTATAATATTTTGCCCATGTAAAAACACCTTTAAATATATTTTAACTGTGTGAAAACAATTTTCACCATTTTATGTACAAATCTAGTATTCCAGCACCCAGACTTTAAAGAAGGTCTGGGACACAGAAATGACATTTATGTTACAGATGGTTTTTCTACTGTGAAAGAATACCTATATTTCAAAATTTCATGCAAACTAAATAGTCCCACAAATCTATAGTTGCTTAGATAAACTGAGATTCAAGTTTTCCTCATGACTTCTAGGGGCATCTTGCCAGCTGTGACTCTGAGAAGTCCCCTCCTTGCAGACTGGAGTCCTCCAATGTCCTAAGTCCCAACTTCACATTAAAGAATCTAGAAACAGGGAGATGTGACTTACACTGAGTTTCTCAGTGGTCCCAGGCTCCCTTTTGTGAAGGTGAGAGCTGAGCTGTGTGGCTAGAGCCTGGGTTCCTCAGCCAGAGAGGTTCTGTTTAAATGGTGCTGCCTAAGGTTGTGGCCTCTGGACTCACATCAAGCAGGCTGTCCCAGAGCTGGGTCACCAGAGCTCCCAGGCTGCCTGCCTCTGGGAAGATCTCAGGCAGAATGGACCAGTGTTTCCAGAATGCAGTGTTTCCCTTGGGGAATAAGGTACTCAGGGATTTCATATTCAGAGCTGCCAGCTATCTTGTGTCAGAGCATCCAGTGTGGGTCTCTCCCACAGCCGCAGAACCACCATGTAACCTATTGTAATTGCAGGAGAGATTTTGTCCACCTTCTGTTGCATTCACTGATATTTTCTCAAATATGAGAGGTTTCAAATGAGACATTCAGGGTAACAGGCTTTTCTTGATTTTAAAAAAGAAAATTGAAAACGTGACTACGTTTGTTAACTGAATTCAGAGAGAGCTGTGCTTGGGATAAATAGAGTGCTATAGAAAGGTAAGCACTCTGAAAAATTAGATTTTTGTCACCTTAGAGTGGACTCCCAAAATTAATGGAAGCTTTTTACCCGAATCCCTCAGTTCCTCATCAGTCAAATTTAGATAATATCATGCCATCACTTCCCAAGGGTGCTGTGAAGATTTATTAGTTAATGTTTATGAAGCACTCAGATACCACAGTGATGATGCCATAGGAAGGTCTGTCAAGACTGTCAAGAAAGTAATTACTCTGTCTTCAAAGCAGGTTCCCAACAACATGCAGTAAAAAGATGAGGCACAAACTGAACAGTGAAGAAAGAATAAACTGTTTCTGAGCAAATCCCACTCACTGAATGTATTTAGCAAGGCATCCTAATGCTTTTTTTTAAATCTAAATAAGAAATTAAACTGGGGAAAAGGGAATCTGAATCAGTTTGCCCACACAGAAATTATGGCATTTTGAGTGCTGACTGTGCAGCCTCCACAAGGCTCTTCTAATGCTGAATCTTTGTGTAATGTCTTAGAAATTAAAACACAGTTAGATGTGTTTTACCATATATATTTAATGTATAATACTTCCAGTGATGTGTTTTAATCTCTATGCTCACCTAAATGAGAATCTAGGCGCCAAGCTCTACAGTGAACGTTCTTTCAGCAAGTATTTTTATTAACTGAAAGCTTAATTCTGGTAACCTGGTAATTGTTCCAGGAAATATGACCAACCACAACAAGTTTAAATTGAAAGAAAAGTACCTACCAAAAGCATGAGCATATGCAGAGGTCTTCAAGTTTTTTAACTACAGTGTGAGTTTTTGCTGACTGACTTCTCTCTTTCTAAAATTGGTCAACTCCCATTTGAATTGGTTAAATGTATCACAATAAAACTTTTAAGTACTCGGTCTTGGATCAGACTCAAGCACACTATATGTTAATTTGTTAAGAAAAAACTCTAAAATTACGGTGCAATCATACATCACAAAGGCAGCGCTCAGAATTCACTGTCTCAGCCATTGACTTATTCTTTCTGCACAGAACATCAGCTAAGTGCCACTTCTGGTGGAAAACACCTGAATTGGGAATGTGTGCAGGAACCCAACAAGAGGTACTGAATTTTCATACAGAGAGGCCAGCTCAGCTTATCAAGCGTTACATTTCACAAAGGAAAAGATAAGTGATCACCTGGTCAACAGTATTCCTGACTTATGCTTCCTGCTGAGCTTTGAGCTTAGCATCAGCTGAAAGTCTGTTGTGCTGAGGGTGGACACTGCCTTTTGGACAGGCAGCAAGTCCTACCTAACTCTTTTTTCCAACTGCATGCCAGGCCAGAAGCCCATGCTCCTCAGGGTGGCAAAAAGTCATTAGCCAGCTACCGTCACGGTGATCGTCTGAAATGCACAGGTAAAATGCCTAATGAGAGCTGTGCATCTATCCTGGACAATGTTAAATCAGTGCTATATTGTATTTATGTCTTCAATACTTGATGCCAAGGTACACAATGTACTGGTGAGCTAATTTTAACTGCTTGAAAACCTTCATATGAGACCATTTCAGAGCTTGCATAGGAAGTAAAAATTAAAAAAGAAAGAAAGAAGGGGGGGGGGGGGGGGGAACCATGCTTGTCATCTCTAGAATTTGGAGTCCAGGTTAACTTTGCTTTGGAAAAAAATGAAAAGACAGAATATGACATGTTACTTTAATACCTGAGGAGTGTGATAGTGACACTGAAACATAGATGAGTGAAAAGATACAGAAAAGCAACTGCCCCAATTGCTCAGTTGCTCCTTCATGCCCCAATTAGGCATGAGACACTGAATAAGTTATCTTGTCATATCAGCTGAACTGGAAGAGACAGAAATAAAGTAGGTTTTTTCATGTTTTTAAAGGCAGAGAAATCAGTAATGCTTTGCTGATCCTTTTGGCAATCCCACGTTAACACCAGGCAGCCATGTGATGGGCAATTTCAAAATATTTCACAAAGTTATCTCAGGGTTTACTTGAAACTTACCATTAAACTCCTTTTCCCCAAACTCAAGCTTGATCAGAGATATTCATTGCAATTTACATGGACTAACCCAAACACCCTTCTTTCTGCAAAAGAATTGATTTCAGCAACTTTTACCCAAGCCCATATTTGACAGCTGTGTTATTTAAAACCACAAGCTGAGTACAAACAACTACCTAAGTTGAAAGGAGCTAAGGTGCTAATGATTTGTGCTAAGTTTTTAGATTACCATATTCTAGAGGTAGCTGAATTGGAATAAAATATGAATTGACACTGTTTTCATTGTTCAGCAGACCTGATAGGTTTTTATTTCTTAAACAGTGTTAAAACTTTCATCTGATTTAAGTCAGGCTTCCTGGCAGCACAGTGTGCAGATTTCAAATACTGTGTCTCTGGAAAAACAAACCAAAACAAACCAAAACAAATCCCACACAAGTTAGTTAATTCTTAATCTGAATGAAAACTTTATCTGTTACCAGTCAAAACCTGTATTGTTTTTTTCAGTAAATTTTTGTACCTCACAGACCGACATTTTTGCTATATGCAAATACCACATTTCTAGTCAACTTGGAGGAAAGTGGATTGACTGTAATGAAAAGAACGAGACCAAAAGTATTTATAAATTTGATCAAAGTGTGATGTCCTGGTCCAAAAATGGCAACATTTTTTTTTCCAAGAAAAAAAAAATTATACAGTTTAACAAAGCAAAACTTTTCAGCACTTAGGGGGATGAGTAGAAGGGATTCGTATTGACCTACACTGGAAATTTACATTCTCTCCAGGTTCCCTGTACAGAGAATGGAAATAGTCAGAGCACTTCAGAGAGCATAAAAAGATGCTGCTCTGAATCGTTAAGAAAAACTCAGTCTCCCTCCATTGACCATAAAGTGAGCAGTCTCCTATTCAGTGGTTAAGCTTGGCACCGAAAGCTTAGATTGTACAAATGAAAAAGGTTAAACAGAGTTATCAGCTGAAACAAAGCTAAACATGTCATTGTGCACCAAAATTTCAGCTTTTTCACTTCTCCAGAAGTGAGTTACTTTTCTTTCATTTTGACCTGAATTGATGCAAGTTTTTTCCTGTTTATTTTCATTTATCATTCAGTCCACCAAAGCAAAACCCATTGTTTTTCCACCTCTGTTGGCATAATTTCCCTAACAAACTATATGAAACTACAGTAGCAGTAGTGTACTGCAACCTCACCTGACCAGTAATTAAGCAAAGGCTCCCATAAGGCTTCCCTGGTATTATGATCTTTTAATTTAGCTTTGAAGAAGAATACATTTAGATTAAAAAGATATGTTCTGACCTCATTTATTTTGGCAGAGTTTATCTATTGCTGCAGACTTTGTGATCTTGATAACACATAGACATTTTAATATGGAGGTTGTCTCCATTCAAAAAATAGCAGAGGCACATTTTACACAGAGCTTGCCAATGAGATATGCTAGCCTTATTTATATTAGCGTAACATACAGGAGGATTTACTGGTCTGTCGTTTGGCCTTGTAAGTGACACTGAGGAATATATAAGAAAGAAAACTGAGAAGTCAGCAAAATGCATTGTAAATAGAAGGAAATACTTTGTTTTTCAAAGCAGTATTACAAGGAACAGGATAGCAAAAAAAAAAATCTATAAGTGATTGAATAACCTTCCTAGAAAGGTTTAAATATAATTCTGTAATGCTACAGGCAGCTTATTATTGCTTCAGGGAAGGAATACACAATATACACATTCCACGTTTACTAGAAATTCCATTATTATGAACAGGTTTTATCCATAAAACCATCATCAAAACATAAACTGGAAAAAAAAGGGATGGGGAAATGTTGTGGGTTTTTTTTCATTGACCAAAACATAAAGACAATGTCTGTCCTACAGGATGTCACCTCTAGGACACAAACATAAACAACGTATAAATAACAGGTCTTGCCCCACCATTTACTCATTTCAGTTTTCCTCAGCGCAGAGTTTGCAGTACCCAGGTAAGACAGAAGATTCCTCCTAAGCATCTATACTCAATCCTTTTTTTAGCCCTTTCACTGACATGGGAAATGCAACAAATTTTTATTCCGTATATTTCAAAGATGAGCTTATTCTTTATTCCATTTTCTCTAGTTGTCTCTAAATTGTGTTGTATAAACTGTCTCTTTGTGTTTACTTTCCCATCATATTTCGTCAGCACTCACACACAAAAATAATGACATTGTTAGAAACTGGGTTTGGTGACTCTGGCATTTCATCCTGTGTTGATGGCTACCTATAGTATTTCAAAATGTGAGGGATGTCCCTATGTAATGACTAACAAAATATTGATTAAAAAGAAAAATAAAAGGTGCAGAAATGAAAGGGAGGTAAAACGGACATCTGAATGTAGGGCTTTTAGTTCTTCATCCAAGAACTAAAGGGAATAAATGAAAGGCAGTGCCCTGCAAAACAGAAAAGGCAATGTGCTCCAAAACAGAAAAGGCAATGTACAATCCATTCTTCTCTGCCTTGTAGAGAAAAATGCTCTATGTCTATGTAGTTCATTAAAGGGCACTTCTACTGGCCCTATTAAGCCTCAACTCTTCAATATGGTAGCCCTGCAAGAGCAGCTTTACATGGGACAGGAGAGCATCCTCCACAGTACACAAGAACTGGCAGGTCCAAGGATGCCCAGCGTATTTGTGTGCATTAAGCCTGTCCCGCAGGCAGTCTACAGGCTGTGTACCAAGGCAGCCATGCAGCTGGAAAGCTTGCAGGAGGCAAATCATGCTGTGTTTACATCTGTCCTGGGATGCTGCTCTTTCAGAAGCATAAAGACACGGCCATTGAGTCCCTCCACTGTAAATGAGACAATGGATATTAAAGTAGCAATGTACCATTTACTAAAGGCAGAGTAATATCAATGTCAATTATAATGTTAAAAGAACTTTTTCTGAAGAAAAGAGACTTTGAGGGAATTTAGCGGCTAACCACTTCAAAATGCTGAGAAATTTTCTGAGGAAGTGAGATTTTTCAACTTCCCCTGATTGAAATAGGAGATCAGTGCTTACAGATTTAAGCTTTTGTCAATGTCTGTTTCTCTAGGATGGTGGTTACACAAAGAAATTTTGAGACTGGTCACTCTTCAGCAGTGGCATGTATGTTGCTGTTCAGCCTTAAAAAAGATACCCATTTGTCACAAATACTTTTGTATGATCCACAAAGTCTTTAAGGAAGGTTTGTTCCCTTGAAGTCAAATAATAGTGCGTTTATAAATGGTACCTATGTGAACTTTCTGAATATAGTCCAAAAAACCAAATGTTTAATTTCAGAAATATCAAAATAAACTGTTTCAAAATGGCTGATTTTGTTTTTTCATTTTTTCTTCAGCTGAACTATTAGTGGGACCCAATGGTAACTGAGTCTGCAAGTAGACATGGGTCAACTGAAAATATTTTTATCAGCAACTAAAGCAAATAAATCTAGGCAAAAAAAATACCCTAGTCATAGAGTCATAAGCACAGCACAAAAGACGCAATCCCACCAGAAACTGCCTCACAGCTCCAGAACTTTCTGTTCTGTAAAACATGAGCAAGGACAGACTTCTGGAACAAAAACAAAAATCATATTAGCATTGCTTCAGTCGGATGAAACCCTGATGTGAACAGAAAGCAAGAGAGGATGAACAGCTGTGGAGGCACTCCTGCAATATGCAACCAGAAAGGTTCATCCTGCAATGGACAGTATTAGTGCCATCATGCCATTGTTGTTCCTCCGTTAAATCTCTTCCTAAGAATTCCTGTAGTCACTCCCCCTCAGCAGGATAGCTAGGACTGCCCATAGCACAGTAAGAAAAGAAAGAAGAAAACTGAATTTGCAGGTTCTTTTACAAAGGAAGTCACAGGGTGCATCTTCAATCTCTAAAAGAACAATTAAGGAGGACAATAGGACTCCTGTTGACTCCAGTTTATGCTAAATGAGGACTCTGTAGTTTTGCAGCATATAAATTTGTCCATCTGCCATAATGATGGCTCCATGCAACATTGTAATTATAATACTTTATTTATACACACAGTATCATAAACACTATGGCTTCAAATGTTTGCATTAAAAATCCCAAATAAAAACATAACGTGATTTCCAAATACAGCCAAAATATCTATTGGTTTGTGGGCCATATGCTGAACTAATTGAGAATTGGAATTACCTATTCCACTTTTAACTAATTCCTTGCATGAAGAGCAGATTTTCAGATAAAATACACTTTTTTCCTGAGAAATAAAACAAGCCTGCAACGAAGCTGTTGTAGGGAGAGTCAGCTTACAACAAACAGAAGTATTTGTTTTGAAAATTCCATTACAAAGATTTATTGGGGCTATTCTTGAGTGCCCCATGTATGCTGATTTCTGGGCTGTCTCAAATGCTGCTATGCTCTTATGCTGGACACCATTCCTCATTGTATACTGTGGACAGATGT
Organism: Harpia harpyja; assembly: GCF_026419915.1. Classification (NCBI taxonomy): domain Eukaryota; kingdom Metazoa; phylum Chordata; class Aves; order Accipitriformes; family Accipitridae; genus Harpia; species Harpia harpyja. Next base: position 75,344,794 of record NC_068941.1, read on the forward strand.
TTTCAGGATGTACAGCTTCCTCCCACAGTAACTTTTTTTTTTTAACAAAAGGTTATTTTTAATAGAAAAAAATATATTTACTAAAGTGTATCTTTCTAGAAATCACATACATCTTTCCTATTTACATATAGGTCTTATGTTTTGCAATACAAAGAAAAAACATTCTTCATCTTCTACACAGTAGTCCTATACATAGGTACAAAAATCTACTGAAATCCCTTGAAACCATCATGTAAGAGTAAGTACATTGTTCCCAAAATATTAATTTATTTTGAGAAATAATAATGAAAATAGTTTAAAATATCTTAAAATAATTTATAAGCTCTTTGAAAAGCTGGAGAAGATGAGAAAATTTAAAATCAGTGTCGTGTCTTAACCCCAGCCAGCAGCTAAGCACCATGCAGGTGCTCTCTCCCCCCTCAACCCAGTGGGATGGGGGAGAGAATCAAAAAAAAAAGTAAAACTTGTGGGTTGAGGTAAGGACAGTTTAATAGGACAGAAAGGAACAAAATAATAATAATAATAATAATAATAATAATAAATAATAATAAAAAAGAATTTGAATATACAAAACAAGTGATGCACAATGCAATTGCTCACCACTTGCCGACTTGTGCCCAGTTAGTTCCTGAGCAGCGATCCGCACCCCCAGGCCAACTCCCCCCAGTTTATATACTGGGCATGACATCACATGGTATGGAATATCCCTTTGGCTGGTTTGGGTCAGCTGCCCTGGCTGTGTCCCTCCCAACTTCTTGTGCCCCTCCAGCCTTCTTGCTGGCTGGGCATAAGAAGCTGAAAAATCCTTGGCTTAGTCTAAACACTACTTAGCAACAACTGAAAACCTCAGTGTGTTATCATCATTCTTCTCATACTGAATCCAAAACATAACACTATACCAGCTACTAGGAAGAAAATTAACTCTATCCCAGCCAAAACCAGGACAATCAGGAGGAATAACTATTTTCCCCCATTAAAATCAAGCAGCAGCCTATCAAAAGAAATTTATTTTCTCTGTGCTAACCTTTGAAATGGCTATTGCCATGGAGGCAGAGTTGTTGAATATGGGTTAATGTAGACAAGAGTGAGAGAGCATGTTCTGTGTCTTATCTCACTTTGAGGCAGATTCATAGAGAGGAAACAATGGGTATCCACTGCTCAGGTCTCATAGTGCTGATTGGTGCCTGGGCGCATGGTAGCCGTCCACAGGAAACTCACCAAAAACCTGCAGAGTATTCTTCCACTTGCACTGTTTCAACCCATCAGTATCACTGACCTTCAGATAGTTTTGTGAAGCACTTAGCAAGGGTGCACAAAAATTGCTTTACAGGGGAAACCATCTTGGCGTTGTGCTAGCTCCGAACCCACACCCCCTGACGGAAAGCATCTGTGAGTTGCCCTTGTTTCTTCCTATGCTCTTCTGATTTTAAAAGGTTTCTGCTGAAGAAAAGAGTTTTAACCAAGGGATTAGCTTGTGTTCCATAATCTGCTTTTGTTCCAGCAGATGCCTACTATGACTTGAAACATGTGGGTTGCATGGGGTGCAGGTCCTAGAAATAGCCTGCCACCTTGGGCAGCCTTGTGGCATACAGCAAAAGCTCATACCTGCCTTTTTAAACTGTTTTCTTCCCTTCTCCCTTAAGCAAATCAATACAGCCTCTACCAAGCAACTGGGCCTTTTTTGCCTAATTCCACTGTATGCGTTTTCTGCATTGCTAATTTATGTTTCCGGGTAGAAGTAATGTATTAGAACTGCATTATAAAGTTACACTTAGTAAACCAGTGCAAATAGTTTCCTAAATAATTGTCTTCACAGAGAACTTTGGCAGCTCCTATTAGAGATGTATTTTGTTACTGTGAAGCTTCTGGTTGCATTTCTGGCAAGAGAAGGCATCAAATTAATGTGCTATTAAAATAAATGGAGCAACATGCTAATTATTGCCAGAAACAAATTAATGAAACCAAGATTGTTTTAATTTAAATCAGATAAATAAGTACTTCCTCTTACATATGACTGTTTGCTGTTGTTGTGAAGACAGACTTTGAAAATAATCTTGACAAAGCCATTTGACAGCTGCTTTACACTTGCTGCTAAAATGACTGTTTCTGTTTCTACCACTGTTCCCTCTTGTACTAAATACAATTGGCCTGGTACTACAAAGCACTTCAAAAGGAGATAGAGCAGGACACTGGCAGCATAAAAACTAAGCTTCCCAACATTTCCTGCACCTTAACTGTAATCTTACAACTGATTTTCTGAACCAGGCATATAGTAGTGTCTACAGCAACTTTCATCTGTTTCCATTGAACTACTGTGAGAATACAGAGCAAGGATAACCAGTATAAAGTTTACACAATGCCTCTGTAGTCTTGCAATCTCTGCATGAAGATCTGGTTTCTGGTAGACATTTTTGCTATTTATAGGAATTGATATGAAACAGATTAAGTTAATTATTTACAGAACTGAAATCCAAATTCTTCCATTCTTCCTCCAGTGGTGCCTGACAAGGAGTCTGGCTATGCTGTCAGCTGGATTTTCAAAGCTGTCTAAAGGATTTAGAAGCTTATGTCCCATTTTCAGAAGCAAATTATGTGCTTGCTAACTCGCCTTTGTTTGGAAAAAAAGTGATTTTTTTCTGCACCAAAGCCACGTAGGTTTTGTTTTAGTCGTTTTCTGTCGGGTTTGGGGTTTTTTTAAAGAAAAATTCAAATGTCCTGCAGAACCTGTAGATTTTCTTCTTATTCAAATAACAATGGCATAAAAAACTTACAGTACTAACTAGGACGTACTGTCTAGCAAGTTGTTCATAGAACAAACTATCACTGACTATCGACATAAACAGTGAACTTCTCAGTTCTAAAATGAAACATCTCTGCTTAGCATTTTAAGATACTGGGTCACCCCAAGGAAACTGCAGGTTCCTGTGATTTGCTCCCTTCTGATGTTTGGGCAAACAATTCATGAAATTTCCTGCAGTGGCCTGGAATCTGTTTGCATTGTGCATCCTTCTTTTGGAAGTAAAAGACCTAGGAAATCTGCTGCATTTTGTGCAACAGAGCTGAAACAAAAGCAAAGGTACATGTTTTCACATTTTTTCCCTGACTTTCATTTTGAAATTTCATTCAAGTAGCAATATTTGAAAGTTTTTGGTCAGTTTTCATTGTTCTCGGCAAATAGTACTTGGCTGGCTTTTTAACTATGCTTCATATGTTGACTGTAGTTATTTTTTCAGACAGCACATAAAAGCTAATTCTCATTTTTCTTATTACACAGTTATGCTTTTTACAAACTGTTGGTGGCTTGGGGTCTTTTATTTTCCTTGCCTCCTTTTAAGTTGAACGGAAGCATCCCATCCAAGCCCAACTTAGAGGAGAGGAGATTTTATTGGTTATTTTGACTAAGATGGTGCTCTTAGGACAGGGGCATGACTGGCATGTGCTCCTGCATCAGTTTGCTTGGCAAGGGTCCTCTGCACCGCAGGGTTTTAGCCAAAAGAAACAGATACTTTCCTTGACTCCTGCACAATGCGCTGCATGTCTCTGTGTCACCATATTAGACAGAGGGAGAAAGGCAGTGTAAAGCCCATCATGAGGCCCCAGCATTTTGGCCACCTGCAAAAGATTTTTGTGGTCCTGCTGAAAAGCAGACATGCAACTACGGTTTGTTGATTGTCACTTACTCCTCTTTTAATCCATGGAACATCTACATTTACAATTTGGGCCATGTTTACTAGTCTAAATCATTGCAAAACTTCTTCTTAATGAATAACAGACATGTCTGGTAATTTGACTAACTGTATTTATTCCACAAATTTTATTTCAAAAGGCCCCCCCACCCACAGTAAAGGCAGCCACCCAAATTCAGTAGGTGTAGACTGCCAAAAAAGCGGCTTATCACAACAGTTGTATAGGAGAACTTTGTATAGTGTTACTTCCATGCTGTGAGTGATTTCCAATTAGGTTTAGTTACAAGAAATAAGGAGGTATTTCTGTGAATTAGCTGAATAGGATTTGGATGATCCATCAGCTAAGTTCTACTTGGAGCTCCCCGGCATCTTTTTCTCAGTTGAATCTGTTAACGTTTTTGAAGTTTTCTCCCTACTTCATCTTACATCCCCACTACTGACAACTTCAAACTTTCAATACTCTCAAAGCAAGCCTTAGAAAAATTGCAAGGTTTGATTTTTTTCATTGAGTTTTCTGGTTTTGTCCTCCCTCTAATTTAGGCCTTGTACTTTTAAGCACTATTCTCCACCAAAATGCTTAGAAATATTCCAAAAAAGAGATTATTACATAACTCTATGTAATTATTAAATTCGTAATAATCCCCTCATTTGCAATACTGTGAGTTACTGGTAATTGTTGGAATTATTATAAATTTACAATTTGGCTCATGCTATCTTTGAATATTTTGAAACAAGTTTAACAAGTGCAAAGACCCTAACAGAGAAAATGGGGGCCAAACTTTTTCATAAATGATCTTTTGATCCTGTATCTCACATTTGATAGCCAAATTTCAGGTAGCTTTCTTCAGAATAATAAGCTCTTTTCAGATATCTGAAGCATAATGTCCAATATTTAAGGCAGGAAAAATAGCTTTTCTTCTCTTGTTACACGATAAGACAAGTCAACACTCTCTGGTGAACTTTTTAAAAAGCAGTGATTTAGACAAAAGTGCTGTTGCACATCTTCCAGAATTTTAATCCTGTCTTAATTTTAAAAGGAAAATAAGGAACCCTTTCTCTCAGTCAGATGTCCATCTGCTTCTAGTGTGACTGCTTACTGTAAACCACAAGCTACCGTTGGCTATTTCTGCTATCACAAACACATTATTGTGATTTCAGATAAAGAGCAACCTGCCATAGATATCTACCAAGATTTCCACAAACACTGAATAAATATAATCAGTACAGAAAAACAGCAGGAGGAAATTAACTGTAGAAAAATAAAACATTTTGGTTCATGACCAATATCATTCAGCAATATCTAAAATTGGGTTAAGGCATTTTAAACTAATCTGAATGTGCACACTCCCCTGTAAATAGAAAGCTTAAGAATTTTTGTCTGTGAATTTAAGGCCAATTTAACACAAAAATGTGAAATAGGGTGAGGATAGTAAAAAGCTGGTATAGAAAGAGTTGGTATACATGAGGTTGCAATGCCCTGCCATTTGACAAGTAGCTGCACATTAGGAGAGAAGACAATAAGACTATTTTTTACACTCACTACTGTTATTAAGCTGAGAGAAAGTAATGGCAGTGAACAGTGATAGAGACAGAGTAAATGGAAAAGTTATAAATTCCATTTTTATGTCCAAATTATGCGACTACTAAGGCTTCTATTAGGAAGTATCAGGCAGAGACAAGCAGACAATTGGAAAATTTATTGAGTCATCAGCTTAAAAGACTTGGCAATGCAATAGCTGACAACTCTGAAACAGCTTTTAGAATTTTAGATTTCTCCAACAAAACTGCAAACCCAAACTTTTAAAAAGTGTGTGTGTATATATACATATATATTTTAATTCCCTCATTTATGACCAAGGAGTTTCACAAACCCATAATGTTTAGATGTGGCTTTCAGAGATCCTTTTCAAAATTTATGCTTGGTTTGTAAAACTTCGATCTCACTTCACAATTTCTCACATAAGTACAGATCTGTATGTACAAATTCCATTACTGACTGCACAGATGGTAATGGTAGAACAACGTATGCATAAATGAAAACTTGTCCATGTACAAGTGGAGATATCATTAAGGCTACCTTTAAAAATGTGACTACTCTATACACTTTCTGATGCTGGTCATAGCTGTCATCACATCTTCAAACAGACTAACTCCTGTCAAAATTGAAGCATTTTCTCCTCAGAATAGATGATACCTCAAATTAAGTTCTTTTCTAGTTTAGCAAAAAGTATTCAGAAAAAAAAAAGGCGGGGACTACAGATGCATACATTAGATTTTTAAGACTCTAAATAAACAATATATTTACTTTTTCATCATAGACTCTTTTGAAGATTTGCATTTCCATGAGTCAGGAGTCATGAACAAGGAGTAAGTACTGTACCTGAATGTTTTTCAGCCTCTCTTTGGCACTCCATATTTATCTGTTATTGCATTTGATTATTGATGTTAATTTTATGCTTCACTCATACTAAAGGTTACGTGGCAGTCTCACAGTTTTTCCACATCTTCTGTAATCTGTTACTGCCTTCTACTTTTGTCCTTTCTGAAATCACCCTCTCCTGCTTTATCTCCTAGTTCTCAGATCAGTCCTCCAGGATGATTTCTGAAGGGTATCCTTAACTCCGCTATACTTACCTCTAGTATTCAGTATATAAACCTCATCCGTCTTTCTAGCAGAGCATTTCAGGGATTTTAAAGAAGGCTAAAGACCCATCAACCTGATGCTAGTCATACAATGCTACTGCCAGTGCTGATGGGATGCAGGGAGGCAGCGAAGCAAGGAACAAATTACACATACGCAACCTTGAGCAGACCTCAGAGAAAAGGAAACCTAAGGATCTTCTGATACTTGGGGAAAACAGCTGCAGCACTCTAGAGTTAGCTTGTAGGAACCTCTAGTAGTAACAGTGTGGATGGGCAAGAAAGCCTAGGCTTGATTTTGAAGCCAGCTAAAATACACTGAATGCATGGCCAGAGTCATTTACCCAAGGTCATATAGGGATTCAGTAGCATGTCCTAGCAAGGAACGCAAGCTTTCTGAACCCCACTCTGATGTCCTTCACTGAGAAACGTTGCCTCCTGTGTTTCTTTTCAACAGGGGCATTTAAAGATAAGGTTTTTCAAAGCAGTTCCAGAGTCATGTATTAGTGGATAGCTCTGAGAATATGTTTTAAATAACCTGGAGCCAATGGGTTTTTCCATGGGTAATAAATAGACTTTAAAATTATTACTGTGTCACAAATTAGCCCTAAAAATATTTCTCTTGTGTAAGCATCCAAAGTGAACAACTCATCTGGGAGATGGAGTCAATAACTTTTCACTTTCTTTATGTGGTTTTTTTTTCCTTGCATACTTCTCCAAATTTATATCTGCGTCTTGCAAAAAATATTAAGATAGAACTGAGAGGCAAAGACTGAAAAGGACTTCTGTGTTTGCTGTTGAGATATTTTCCCCAAAGGAAATCTAATTCTCTAATAAGGTGACCCATCTTTCTTCTACTATGAGGCATCTTGCCTCTTACACATAGTGAGTATGTGCTCAGGCTGCTCAGGCTACCTCACTTACACCACTTACATTGTTGTTGCAACATTGTACCACTGCAATCTCTCTATCTTCATTTTAGGGTGACTTTGCTTCTGGGTAGCATCACAAAATCACTGTCCATTTACTGCTCTTAGCAATCCCCACCCTATTTTCTTCTGTAGTGAACATCTAACAGCATATTGACTGCCTGGAAGTGCTATGTACTGCATCAGGATTCAACAGCACACACAGAAAGGAAATATTCAGTACTGAAATTTATTCCCTTTGTTGCAGACCAATTCAGTTAGAAGGAGCAGAGCAACTCAAATGCTGCCAGGAATGTATTTTTTTATTTCAAAACATGCCTTAGGTAATTGAGAGTAATTACTAAAACTGACAATGGGAAATGACACCCCAAATTAGTCTTTGGTTTTACATCTTTGTGTCTCAGACTTTTCATAGCTTTACCTTCTTTCTCCTTTATATTTCTCCTGCTCTGTCCTTTGCCTCTCTTCACACACTGCCTCTTCTCCATGGGTTTTTCCATGTTTCCTCCAGCGCTCCCAAATGATGGGAGCCACCATGTAGGGCCTTCCTTTAAAGACACTTCCATTCCTTTAACAGCTCCTGTGATTACTAACATGAAAATGTATTTCCAACAGTTGGAAAGCTTTAATGTGCTGTAATATGTAAGTGGACAAATCACAGAATGGTTGAGGTTGGAAGGGACCTCTGGAGGTCATCTAGTCCAGCCTCCCTGCTCAAGCAGGATCAGCTAGAACAGGTTGCTGAGGGCTGTGTCCAGATGAGTTCTGAATATCTCCAAGGATGAACTCCACAACTTCACTGGGCAAACTGTGCCAGTGTTTGACCACCCTCAGAGTAAGGAAGGGGGTTTTTGAATTTAAATGGAATTTCCTGTATTTTGGTGTATGCCCATGCTCGTGTCCTGTTACTGCAAACCATTGAGAAGAGCCTGGCTTCCTCTGTACTCCCTCCCGTCAGGTATTTATAAGCATTTATAAAATCCCCCCAAGCCTTCTCTTTTCCATACTGAACAGTCCCAGCTTTCTCAGGCTCTCCTTGTATGAAAGATGCTCCGGTCCCTTAATCATCTTCAAGGCCCTTCACTGAACTCATTCCAGCAAGTCCATGTCTTTCTTTTACTGGTTAGCCTGAAGTTCCATCCTCAAGGTGTGGCCTCACCAGTGCTGAGGAGTCACCTTCCTCAACCTTGCTGGCAACACTCCTCCTAATGCAGCTTCAGATGCAGCTGGCCTTCTTTGTCGCAAGGGCACACTGCTGGCTCACATTTAACTTGGTGTCCACCAGGACACCCAGGTGCTTCTCTGCCAAGCTGCTTTCCAGCCCCAGCATGGACTGGTGGATGGATTTGTTCCTCCCCAGGCACAGGGCTCTGCATTTCCTTTTCTTGAGCTTGATGAAGTTCCTCTCTGCCATTTCTCCAACCTGTCGAGGTCCCTTTGAATGGCAGCACACTCAACTGCTGTATCAACCACTCCTCCCAGTTTTGTATCTTCTGAAAACTGGCTGAGGCTGCTCTCTGCCACATCGTGTGGATCATTAATGAAGATATTAAACAGTATTGGCCCCAGTATCAACCCCTGGGGTACACCACTAGTGCCTGGTCTCCAGCTGGACTTCGTGCCACTGTTCACAACCATCTAGGCCTGGCTATTCAGCCAGTTTTCAATCCTCTTCACTGCCTGCTTATCTAACCCACATTCAGCTTGTCTATGAGGATGAATCATATACATATATGCAAATCCTACTATACTGCAACTCTTTTTTCCTATTCTTTTCCCATTCTTCTAACAGCATGTTAGAAGGGATTTTATCGCAACCCGTACATACTTTAATTCCCAGAGTAGGGGTGGGGGTGTGTGTTTGAATGGAGGAATCCACCCTGTGACTGGTGTAGGAGCTGTGCAGTTCAGAGAGCAGTAATAGCTGATCGTCTAATTTTGCTTCAAGTTCTGAATGTTGCTAATCGGTAGTTTTCTCCCAGGGACACAACCACGTTTCACTTTTTTCATCTGTTGGCTTCAGGGTAGAACTGAAATTCACAGGGAACATAAGGGAGGCCATGTAATTTCTTAGTTACAGGCTTGCAAAACCCTCAGGTTTTGCGTGTCGCAGAGGCTACAAGAGTAGCCGCATTTCAGAAGACATTATTTTCAGCAGTAGCAAAAGGTTGTGGTTTGGGGGGTGATAGGAGGGGGTTGTTGGGGTTTTTTTAAGCTATGGTTTTAAGCTTTGTTCAGGCTTGGGTCCATCAGTCAGGATCACCTCACGACATTTCTGTAAAGAGCAGGGTGCCTGCAGCTTCTGCTTACCACCCCGGTAGAAATGATAAGGATCTGCAGAAAAGTTTTTTTCTGTAGAAAAGCTCAGTCTCTACTTCATTTTCTGTTGTGGTTATTTTTAGGCACTCCAAGAACACCAAGAAAATGTTACTGCAGAAACACCCTGCAGCTACCAGATCTTGTAAAGAAATAGCAAACTTAGCTTAAACTAGTTAGCTCACTACTGATAGTAACATACTGACAGCAGCTTACTGCTCAATAAAACAAACCACTGGAGTATTTACCCCCATGAGCAGGCAAGGCCTGCAGCTCTCAGTTTAAAACTAGCTTTATTAGATTCACCTTGGCTGAAGTCCCTCTAGTAACTAAATTAAAGATATGCAATTAGGTTTTATGCATGGGGTGGGGGTTGAATTTGTAGGTGTGCAGGAGCACTAACATAATAACCTAGCACAAATTCACGTTCTGGCAGGTAACTCTGGTCAACTCTACAGTAAAAGAAAAGTTGTGTATATAATAGCCAATATCATGGCATTCTGCCTGAAAAGTGATACCTATGCTGCACTTGCAGATTTTTTTCTTGTTCAGTTGGGGTAAGGGAGACTTTTTCAATTATCAGTTCTCAGGCTTAGCTAAATGAGAAGGCCTTATAAATACCCATTTTCTGAGCTATCACAAAAAATACAATGCATGTTTCAGAAAGTTAGACTTCCATGGGGCATTGGACCTAGGAACAAGAAGGGGCAAATCTGATTTAGAAAATTAAGAACAGTTCCTGAGGTCTTGCCAGGTTTATCAGATACATACTTTGCTATAGCTTTTATAGATGTCAAATATGTGGCTAGTCAGCTCTCCTTCCTAGCTTACCTACCTTTTTGAGACTGACTGATCAGTGGCAGGACTTGCCCAATGTAAGTCTATAATTCTTAAGGTGTTTTAAAAAAAAATCCAAAATTATGATAATGTATGAGTTTGGACCACAACACACAGCATTCTGTAAATACAGAAATTCAGTAATCACTGAATGAACTACTGTAGTCCCTAGATCTGCTGGCAGTAAAACACATGCCTGTGGAGCTGATCAGTATAATTTTTGTGGAAAAACCCCATGTGCATAAAGTCACTTAGCATTTGTCTTATCAGAGTTACAGTCAATAAAATAATACAAAACACTTAAGAGATGCACCTGCTTTTCTCTCCTATCATAAGAGAAACAAAGCCATTTATTCCCTCCAACTTGAAAATCAATTGGAAATAAATTCCTAAATACCTTTAAATCCATGAGCTATGTTGAAGTCAACATTCTTTTCCATCCTCAAGCAAAGACATTCCCCAAATCTCTCAAAACCCTGCCACAGTCAGTTCTCTAGCACAAAAAGGACAAATATTTTTAACTAGGACCATGAAGGAAAATAATGTCTAAAATGGTACTTTCTTTGTACATCATAAAATAACATCAAAGAGAACAAACAACCTTTGTGGTTCATGCTTCCACATACTGTCGCTCTGTGGGTGCAGTATAGAAATGGGGTTAACACAGTTTCTGGAACAGTGCACTTATCCTCTTTTCTGTTTTTTTTATTTCATTTTCTCACAAGCTGACCAGAGGGAAAGAATGTGTGGCTACTATTATCCTCTTCAAGGTCTTATAACAGCCATGCAATATATCACTTCAGAAAAATATTTTTTTAATGAACAAGTTGCCCTCGAGGCTGAAGACTCGTGAAACCTCCCATGCTAGATAAACCCACCACTTTCAGTTTCAGCTACGGCCCCTGCTGCGACTGCTCTTTTGAAGTGCTCACAGGTAGGGGCAGCTCAGCAGAGAAAGCCCTGCTGTTTTAAACCACAGAGCCTGAACCCAGAGAGCTTACTTTCTGCTCGTTCTGGAAAAACTCCTGCTAAGCTGCAGGCAGAGGTATTCAAATAGGAGGGTGATAGGTACATTAGAAATACTGCAATTCATGAAATGACATTTTGCATGGAAAAGAGGCTCAAATTTAAGCTAAGGTCTTTGCACCTAACTGTAACCTAGCTATAAACTGAATTTTAACCTGTGCTTTAAGGCTGGTGGCTTACCTTTGCTATGGGAGTGGATTTTTAAATACACCTGAGACTGAAGAGGTTGTGGTATCACCTGCCTCTGAAGTAGATACAGAGATGTCTCTCTGCATTGAGAAGCAAGTCTTTAAGTCAAGTTCCAACTAAGCTACAGCAAATTTAAAGCCAATGTTTTAAGCCAGTGGGTTTCTTTGCAGAGAAGAGCTTCAACCCCAGCTGTGAGTACTTCAAAGGCATAGATGCCACAGCTGGAACTAGAGCTAGAATTAAGATGCCAGCTTCAATACAGACTAGGTTTTATGATCCAAAGTTTTTCAGCATCAGTTTTATGAATGTACACATTTTAACGAATTAGAAGTCATCTATAATACTAATTTGCAATTTTAAATATAGCTACACTTTAAAATATTATTTAGATGAAGTAGACATTTTAGGATTTGTGAATTATTTACATTTGTCAGAGGCCTTCCTTTCCAAAGGATCACAAATATATTTCCTGTAGTTTGGTAAGGTGCTGAAAGTAAGATTTGTCTTTATTAGCATGTCAGGTAGAACTGTTCCTATGATCAATCAAGGCCTCTGAAATATTTATATAATATACTGAGGAATGACTTCACAATCTAGTCAAGTACGGTATTCACTGCAAAAAGGCCAGTGCTACTATACAGAGAGACAGCATTATTCCCCAGACTCTTCAGAAATAACCAAAACACTTCAGGCACACAGCTTGGCATGTGAAGGCAGAGCTAAGAGCAAGGCTGTGGCTTTTGCCACTGTAGGTGTGGCAAGGTGGGTGAGAACAAGCTCTTCACCACAGAGACACTGCATTCAGGGGAAGCTCGGTTTACACCAGGGAAAAGCACAGATTTTATAATATTGTTAAAAAAAAAAAAAATCCCTACGATACATTTTTAAATAGTATTTCCTAGGTTAATCCACAGACCCCCCCATCTTATCCCTGATCCACAGATATGTAGCTCTACCATCCTCTGTCTCCTGAGTTTGGAGTCTAAAGAGAGGATCTAGGCGTGGGCAAGGGACACAAAATGAAAACTCCCTGCTAGTCCATTCTCTACAGGGGGTATTGAGCCAACAGAAGGAGTGGAAAACTATCTTATGAACAGGCTTTTGGGGGGATGTCAATTCCATTTTTTTAGTCATGGGGTTTATTTCCTCTGAAATTAAGCTCTACTTTTAAGAGTTTGCCCTTTTATTTTTAATTAAAAAGCTAAGTCAATAATTTACAGCCTTGCTGACAAAAAGGTCTCTTAAACTTCTTAAGATTTTCTTGGTGAAGTAGCTTTATTTTAGTTTATCTTAATTACTTGATGAATAAAGCATTCTAGTTTATTTGGCTTTATTTATATGATTCCTCTCCTTCAGAAATAAAATGAAAAGAGGACAAAAATGTAGAGAATGGGATGAAATCAGGAGGAAAAACTAAATGAAACCGGAGACAGCTTGGTGCTTCCTGAGAGTCCTTTTTACATAGTCATTACACCTCCCATTTCCTCCCTTCCTCCTCTGGGCAAGAGGCAATACTCCATTTTACTAGCCCGCGATGAGAAGCAATACAATGTTTGCTATCTGGCCAGTCTGGAATTACTGTCAATTAAGCTGCTCTGTGCAAGAGACATTAAAGAGTATCTCTTGTTCCATACTGGGGTTTACATTTTGTCTACAGCTATGAAGCTTTTTCAATCTTTCTAACAAGGTCAGTACCATGTCTTTGGAGGGATTATATGCTTGCCTTTTTCTTAGTGCGACTTAAAGTATAATAGAGAGCTATGGAGTAAATATAATGCTGTAATTAACTGGAGTGGCTCTGCTGATGTTATTAACCATGAGCATGTAACTCAAGTGGCTTCTGAATAGCCACAAAGCCCCAGGAGTGAAATACAGCTCTGTATTCACTTCATAGCCATCTGTTATTATTAAAGTAAGTTGGATTTTCCAGTTAATGCTGAAAGTTTTAAAGTAAGGTATCACTATGAGATGTTAGAAAATGCTTTTCTAGACGGCACGTGATTGGGGGAGCAGGCAAAAATTATAATATATTGGTACTAAACATTAGTTTTATTTTACTGTGTCACAGCAAAGACATGCTTGTAATGCTGATTACCCATTTTTTTTTTTTCCCAATGCAATGTTCTTTTTCATTCTAATTCTTCATTCTGAGCAGTTTCTGTACATCCAGCATAACTATAGCCTGCATTAGGGAGGAGTGGAAAACATACAGTTCAAAGCCATTATGGCTCTCCCTGCTCTGTGGTACAGAGCCCAGCTTGTACGCGTTGTCATAGCTTTATTAAGGTCAACTTTCCAGCAACTGCTAGAGTGTCTGATGCTCCTGTGGTTTTGATCTGAACACACTCATGATTTCCTTCTCATCCACGTTACCTTAACATTTTGATTTCAAAAACTGTATGCTTAAAATTTCACCTTTCAATTCACATGCAAGCACTTAAAAGTTTTTATTTTTAAGGTGCTTATGCCATCTCTGGACCCTGGGAAAGCAAGACAGGAACCCTGGCTGGGAGAGCAAAGCTTTAGCAGGGATCAATACTTAAGCTTTTACCACAGAATTGGAATTTCCTGATTTTTTTTGCTGTTTCCCTTATTACATGCAACATCACTCTAGTTCTATTTTTAGAAATATAAGATATTTCAGGACAAACTATTGAAAATATGAAATTGATCGTGACAGGGAGCTAATCACTCAAAGGTATCCAATAAACTGGGCAAGGTGGACCTCACCTTTTTCCTTCATAACAATACTCTGGCCAAATGGCTCAAGTGCAGCCAAGTATCCATGAGTCTCTGTCAAGCCACTGTAGTTGCGTGGAAAGAACTGGGGGCTGAGATGAAAACAGTCAGTAGAAGTGTGAATCCAGGTACTGATGGGTGGGGTGTGGAGATGGGATTGTGGAGCATTGTTTAAATTTAGGACACAATCAGATCTAGGACTGGAGTTTGAGACTAAAGTAACCAGAGCTTGTTTATTACAGGACTCTGCAATGCATTTGGGGTTAGATGAAGGCGGCGGCTGCTGCTGTGGACAAAGAGCTTATGTTTGTTTGAGGCTATATTAAAACTAGTACTAGAACTGGAGTTAGTGTAAAGTTCTCACAGAGTAAGAACTGAAAAGATGGTTGTGTTGCTGAATGCCAGTGAGACCCACAGGGCCAGCAAACGCATATTATTGAAGGTGACTTTACAGATGGATATGGTTTGTTGAGACACAGTAACATCTGAGGCAAAGGTGAGGCAATTAGATGAGCACGAACCAAATTTAATATGCCAGCGGGTTTGATCGGACCAGTAGAATTAGGATGAGAACTGCCCCAAGGGATGCAGAGCCAGGAGCCAAGGGGGATGGTAGGACCATCGGGGCAGGGGCCTTGCCAGCCAGGGCCCATCATCCCACCCCAGTGGGACAAGCAGGGCACACCCAGGGATGGAAGCCAGGTTCAGCCAAGGGTCCAGATCAGACAAGTTGATGGCAGTGAGGCAGGGCTGAGGCCAAGCTGGGAAGTCAGATTGCTGGTCAGGGTTACAATCATGTCTGATGAGAGTAATCAGGGTCAGACACAGCCCAGTGGATGCTGGGCAGGTTCAAAGTCAGGCTGGAAAGTCCTTTTGTGGGTTGGGGTCTGAATCAACAGGGTCCATGGCCAGATATGGGCAAGGCTGTGGCTGAGCTGGAGACTGAAACTTCTGTGGCGTTGTTCATTGGGTAGGGTCTGACGGCCACCAGCTGAGCTGAAATGGGGCTCCTGGGCCATGGGCAGGGGTAGGGAGATGCCCCGGTGAGGCTGGTCAGGGCCATTAAAGCCTATTAGTGCCCTCAGGGCCCTCACAGTAGATGATGATGAGTAGTTACAAGAGTTCTTGAGCTGCCTTTAAGGTTCAGAATTGGGATTGAAGCTCAAGACATAGATTGAGGAGATAGATAGCTTTAAACTGTGTCAGATAAACTCCACAGAATTAGGATGTGGGCTGACAGTGGTGGCATGGTTAGGTCTATGGAAGGTTTTACTCAAGTATAGTTAAGAACAAGTTCCACTCAGGGAATAAGTAAGTGGTGTAGTAAAAAGCATGGTTTAGTGCTGGATCAGTCAAGGCTAGGATGAGAGCTGTGGCTGCCTGAGTGAATGAGTTGTGTTTAGTTTTAGGATGAGAATAGATTGTCTTGCAGTGTCTCTCTATAGGGCTAAGACACATTTTCTGCCAACTGGGAATGAATGAAAATCCAGGTATTGGTTGAACTTACTAAGAAGCTAAAATGGAAAAAAAAAAAAAAAAAAGAAAAAAAAGGGGGGGGGGGCTTTCTGGAGTTTTTTTTCTGGGTGTGAACAGGAACAAGTTGCAGATTGGATGAAAGCAAGGATGGGGGGCTTGGTTAAACTTATTGCTTCAGAAAAATAGTTGGTTTATTGTGTGTGTGTGTCAGTGGTTAATTTAGCATAGACAAATACTGAATGTGGATCCCCCTTCCAAGGAGGTTTTGGTTGTAATTGACATTATTGAGTGTTAGATCTTACCAATATTATGTTTGAAGCTGAAACCAGAGCATCTGGGCTTTAGCAATTCCAGTGATATGTTGACCTAGATGGAAAACTGGCCAGTCTTTCACAAGATTTTTCTTAGGTAACCACTTTGGGCACACCATCATAGTAAAGCTACCTGGGTACAGCCTACTGACCTTATCCTTGAAAGTAATTCTGCTGGTAGCATTTTGAACATCAGCAAGGACAAGCAGCAAAGCCTGCACTAATACTGTGGCAGTGGGTTAATTGAAAGTCTGAGGGCCCTATATAGCCAGTGAAGAACCTTTGAGTCTGCTGTCACAACAGGAAAAATTGATCAAATTTTGCAAAGCCTTCCATTAAAAAAAGGCATGTCTTTAAACAAAAAAAGTAATGTTCTCTCCAGTAGGGAAGGAAGGAGTAGTTCCTCAAGACTAATCTAGCCTTCCTATAGGGGCATCATGAAAATTCAGTTTGTTCATTTTTTACTGTAATAGATATTATAGAAACATTAAAGACAACTGGATTATAGGCCTATGTTACAGGATTAATAGTGCAAAAAAGCATTATTGTAAACAAGTTTTTAGTATGTTAATTCATGTTAGTAAAATAAAATCATCTTCCCTTCTTCCAGCACATGCTCACTTTTGGCAGCCATTAAGCTGCCAAAGCATTCCTTTTCCTTTCAGTAGCATCCTGATGCTGCTGCTAGTGACATCTGTAGAGAAAAGTACAAGACTTTTGCAGCCCTCTGTCTCCAACTTGAAATGTCTATTGCTGTCAAAAGAGAATATCTCTATGGTTATCATTGACACCTTGACAGCAAGAAGGAAAAAAAAAAAATATTGACGCGCATGAATACAAATGCAAAATAAAACAACCTGAGAATAGATGTTTTTATTAACGGAAAGTAATTCCTTTGAAAAAGTGTATACACATACTGAGCAAGGTATGGAGTTTGTGGAATAGTTTTGTAGTGATGGCCAAGACACATGAGGATAAACGTTGCTTTCCTTTTGATTCTCCTGGACCTCTTTCTCGAGGTTCTGTTCCATATTCTAATTGGGGCAAGAATACCAAAATTGGTCAATTTGGATGTATAGCTGTTATTGAATGAAACTTTCTTTTTTTGTAAATGGATTAAGCTTTACTTTAATACCTAGCATAATTCTCTTCAGCTTTCACCAAAGATAATGCTGAAGTATCTTTTTCCTTTCATGGAGCCTACCAGTTCTCATTTGACTGCCTTTCCCAGCATAAATTTTAATTTGCAGATATTTTGGACATGCTTCCTTGACATTTAACCTTGCATTGTTTAATTTGGGCATGGAGGTCAGAGTGTGGTTTCACTAGGCACAATGTCTGAACATTAGACACTTGGGATAGCATTTTTTTAAGTGTCATGTTATGGCTGCATGGTGAATCTCCAGTCCATTTTGCTGTATTCCTTAATTTAGCCAGAATGTATATCTACACAATAGCATGTGCATAAGAAAGTATTTTGCGGTATGCTAGAATAAGGGCATGCAGTAATGGTATCACTATTGAAAATGGCAAGTTGGAAAAGCAGTATATTTACAATCCTGGTTTTTGACAGACCTTTATTGCAAAGAAATGAATTATAGGAATCTGATCAAAACCCATTTGAAATCAATGGGAATTTTCCCATAAACTTATTTCATTCTAGGTCATTCATTACATTATGAATGAGCTTGCTGATGGAATGATGTCATGTTAATGATTCTGCCATTAACTGCAGAAGTAGCAGAGGTGAAGGAGGTGTTTTGAGAAGGTTATGCCATTAAGCTAGCACTATTGATTTTTACCAAGTAGCCTAACCATTGTGTTCTCCCCAGGTACGAAAACACTATGTTTGATCTCTCTAAGCAATGTCTCACAGCAACTAAAGTTGCTACATGCAAGCAATAAATACAAAACTAAAAAATAAACCATTGAGCCTAACTGGAAGAAATTAACTAGCCCAGTGCGGAGTCAAGCCCCATACCTGGTCTGATTCAAAGACCACTTCATGCACAAAGGATGGGCAACTTGAGGACTGTTCAAGTTTTATCACCTTCAAATCCCAGTGCATCACAGACAAACTTGACCTAAAAGTTTGTGCTGATCCATTATGAAAATCCAGAGTGCCCAGTTATTCATAGAATAGTTTGTTTGTTTGTGGTTCTTGGACTCTACTTCTGCTTCTGCTGAACGGCCTTCAAGGACAGAAGAACAACTGGGACAAAGATTAAATATTAGGCTGCAGTTGAAAGTGATGATTTAAGAAATCTTTTCTAAAAGGACATTGTGCTGCATGTGAAATGTGTCCGTTTTTCATCTTCACCAGCTACCGGAATCAGGCACTTATTCACAAAGGCTTCAGAAACACAAGGTCTATTCCACCCCAGTCCCTTTCCTTTAGTAAGCTTTTCATGTAGACATCCAACATTTCACCTAGGTACATGTCTGTAGCTGTCAGGCAGCATGAACTGAAATCCCAGGAAGCCACAAGGTTGGGTAGCTGGCACTGCTGAGCAGATAGCCAGCCGTGACTTCTGTAGGGTTTATGCCCTCCCGAGTGGGGTACAACTGTAGAAGAGTTGTCAAAAGCAAGAAGAGAGTTAATCTGGGATTATTCAGGAACAGAGGCAGATGGTAATCTAGGGCTGGTCAAGAACATGAGTTTTTACATCAAGTTGGATAATTGAGAGAGAAAGAGAGAGAAAAAAAATCTCTTAAGTGGAGGGTTTTTTTTTATTTTCAGGGGCACTTAGCTAGAGCTAGAGAAAAGCCAGTCTGATCAAACATGAATCCTACACTGAGTCAACAGCAGGTTAATTCAAACATGTAATTTATATTTCAGGACCTCAATCTGAGTGATATGAATGTTTAAATAAGCAAATATAACCTATTCAGCAAAGCCCCTTCTTTTTCTCCCAAATTGTAGCATTTCTTACATTTGATTTTTCAGTGTGAGTTCTACAGATTCCTAAATCAAGACACCAAAATATTCTGTGAAATTTACAATTAATAGATACTGTTTTCCAGTCAGACCCCTACAGAAACCACTAGTTTACTATTTGCTGTCCTCCGTAAAGAACTTTGTGTTTAGGAAATGTTGATGGCTGTTTTTCTAACAAAACACAGGTAATTTAAAAAAAAAAAAATTAGAAATAATCAAATTAATTCTTTTTTTTTTTGTTATTTGCTGATGATTCAAAAAATCCAACAATATGCATATAAATGAAAGAACCAGCTATGAAGGTACTTGCTTTCATTCTTTCTTGGAAGAATGACTGCTATACTTACCTCTAATACAGCATGGAAACCACTCCTGTGAGAATACTTGGAACAATCATTTTCATCCACCTATAAACTGGATGTCAGTGGCAGCCTGTAACTACAGTGTAATGCTGTTGGGTTCACAGATACTAAGGATGTGGATATAGGTTTACAGTGCAGTAGCTGTAAACTGTAGTGCTTCAGTGCACGCTGTTCTCTTCTCTAGATACATATTTCTCTCCTACCTTGGGCAGGGTAATTTTATTCTCCCTGGATACTAAGAGCCATATTTTAGGTTAGACTATGTCTGTGAGGCAGGGATCAAGCACTTGCATTATTACATTTATATGCAGATTACTCCACCTTAACTCAGATAGAGTGAAATTAAATTAAAAGCTGCTTACCTATTAGCTCCTTCCTGACAGCAGATGGCAAGGAAGGACAGAAACGGCATTTTCTTTGAGTTCTATCTTGTTACTTGCCTGTCATGTGCAATAGGTCTGCTCAGGTTATTTTATGATTTGCTATTGTAGAGAAGCAGCAAACCATCAGCATAACAGGAATAAGGAGGGAATTTTGATTCAGGCACTTAACTCTGAGTCAAATGTCTGCTGAAACAGCAGGTTTGCCTCGGGCTATAGGGAAGATTGCCAGACTCTGGTGTACGCTAGAAAGAGCTATACATGTAATGACAACACCCTGGGCAGTGCTGGGTTGCACAGCACCTCTCCAGATTCTCTGGCAAGTATCTGTAGCCAGCACCGCATCCTCTGAGATAAGCTATCATCTGCCTGGCTTCTTGTCTGCTCCCAGGATGTTGGGCATCTGCGGAGGAGGAGTGAGATAAACCTTCAGCTCCTCTGACCACCGAGACTGGGATGCCTAAGTATTCTCTAGGCAAGTGGAAAGCTATAAGGCTTTAGTTTCCTTTTTCACACCAAGATGTCCCCAAAAGGTCTGGCAGATGGTAACCCCAAGATCTCAAGCACTAGTGAGAGAATTGGGAAGTTAAATATTTTTCCCTCTGACTTCTCCGGGTGAATAGGGATTTGCACTCTTCAGTACAAGATGCAAGGGCAGAGATAAGCAATGTATCCCGATGTATGGACTTAAAAAGCCAGTAAAAATAACTTGGTAGGTAACAATACAGAGCAAGTCTGAAAACTATACTGCTTATGAGAGGCAAAAGAGAAAATAATTTAAAATATATATATATATATGAACATTCTGACAGACATATATTGCAGGCAGAATTATCTTTAGGTGGAATATTTTCAATTTTTGCATGACCCCTGAGAGTGTCTGTGTTACCAGGATCTTCATGAAAAAGTAAAACGCATTCGTTTCCCATTCACATCTTTGCTCTTTATTCCAGAAGAAACTCTCTACCATTTAGATGCGAAAAATCCTAAGAGGTCGCACAGAAGCTAAGAAATGTAAAAATGAAAATAGTTGCAGTGATGCAACCCTAAACCTCTACAAAATGTTAATATCATCCCAGGACAAAATTCAGTTGAGGCATTGTAACTGAAGGACTCCTATTTCTATGGTGACAAACCACAGTGATTCAAAAGCATCTTTTTATTATTATTATGTTACTATAAACCATTTTAGATGCATTACAGACTTCCCTCAGTCATGCCCACTTACTTCAGTTTTTAGCTGCTTGGACTGAAAAATGTGAAAACCCTAACCACATGATAGATTTGGTTCATTTGTGTTTTTCCTCATCTTATCATAGAACACATGATTTCAGGTGAGTTTAGCAAAACTTACTGGGAGAGCATTTCTATTCACACTTAATAAGCATTTTTATTTCAATCCACTGTTTGCCTAATTTCGCTGCTCCACACTGTACCATGGCAGAGCTGCTGTTGTAGATAAGCAAGTGCTTGGCATAAACATGCACAGTAATGTGAACAGTAACCACGGGTACCAAAGCCTTCTACTAGCATTCTTCCAAGAGTCAAATGTCTATGGTTACCTTTCAGGTACACACAGCCCCTGTCTCTCCTGACAGCATCTCTTCAGCCAGCAAGTCACTGCCTGACAACTTATTAGTAGTTCAAACTACATGAACCTGACTAAATGCATGCTGGTCTCAAGTGTGTGGACTGAGGTGGCAGATGCTACACTTAAACAAGTACATATTATTAATGAAGGTGCGTGGTACTGCCTTGTGCAATATATACCATTAAGGAGACATACAGGAAGGGTAAGGCAAGGAGGAAGCAGGCTCGTGGTTCATATTATTTTATTCAGGGGCAAAATTTTCATGCCACACCTCCCCAAGGAATCTTTGCAATGTGGTTCAGATTATATTGCAGCGTTTGGCTTGAAGTGTCCCAAACCACTCTGTTGCTATGTGAATATGTTTTGTCTGATGCGATAGAAGAGTTGTGGGAAGAAAACCGTGCCAAACACCAAATCTTTTCCAGGCATTTCTCTGCACAGCATGGTGTCAGGCACAACAACAAAAAACAAATCTCAGTTTTGCAACAGTAATGGCTTAAAAGGGCCAGTCTCTGTGAGCATTTGCAATTAAGGTTGAGTAAAATATTTTCTTCTCCTACAAGATCACAAACGCTTGGCTTGAAACATGCCTTTGTATAGTGCCATCCTTTTCTTCAGCCACAATGGCTTATCATTTTTTCTCTTTTTAATCTCTCCCATCCAGTGCGAAGTCACCTGGCTGGGATTCATTACAGCAATTCCAAACCAGATGAGGCTGTAATACAAATAAAAGTGCATTCTGTGTATCCTAATTGTCAGCCTGAATACCTGTATTAACCAGTACTAGAGAGGTGGGATTCATAACACATTCGCCGGGGGACCTGTTTCCCTGATAAAGCTAGTTTTAATATCTTTTAATATTTTGTATGTGGACTGGCAAGGAGCTGGCATTTTGCAGCTTGTTAATGCAGTTTGGCACTAAGGAAATGTTTCTATTCGACATTTCTAAAATCCGCATTTAACCAGTACAGTAATTAATTAATGTTCATTGTATATGTGTTTCTGTGGAGTTATTTGAACTGATGTTATGCTGATTGGTTGGTGTGTTTGTACATACCATTTTAAAGGTTGCCAGGGAAACCTAGAGCACTCTTTCTTGAAGAAAATAATTCAAATTAATTGTACCACTCATAATTTTTAAATAGTTTTGCAAGTGATCAGTTACATAATTATGCTAAGAGAATATAGCCTTTAATATTTATTATTATGTTCCTAACATTTACTTTAGGTAAAAAAACAGAACAAGTCTCCTCCTACATGAGACACTTGGAGGACCACAGCTGTAGTAGTTTAAATATGTTAATCATATGAGCATCTGTTTTATGGAGTTTTTTTCTAATGTCACAACACTGAGTACAGTGCTTCCATGGATGATCTTATTACTGATTCATAAACCTGACCTTTATAAATTAAAAGCAAAAAGAAAAGCGCTCCATTTTAGGACAGTATCTGGGACATATTTCAGAAGAGCGGTTAGGCCTTTGCCTCAGACCCGGACAATGCTTTTATGCCTGCGTCAAACCTATGATCCTGAAACCCCTGTGACAGCTGAAAGGTCAAATGACTTTTCCCTGCCTTCCCTTAAGCTCTGCCTGCCTGTGTGCATGTGGCGGGCTGACCCTGGCCAGCAGCAAAGCCCTGCGGAGCCACTCGCTCCCTCCACCGTGGGGGATGGGGCAGAGGCAGAAGAGCAAAAGTGAGAAAAACTTGTGGGTTGAGATAAAGACAGTTTAGTAAGCCAAGGAAAGGGAAAGAATTCAAACGAAACAAAACAAGTGGTGTGAAGGCTATCACTAAGTTGTGGCTGCCTCCAAAAAAGCCCTCCTTTGGTTTTTATTGCTGAGCACAATGTCCTGTGGTATGGGATATCCCTTTGGTCAGTTGGGGTCAGCTGTCTCAGCTGTGTCCCCTCACAACTTCTTGCCCACCCCAGCCTGCTCCCTGGGAGGGCAGAACAGGAGAAGGAGAAGGCCTTGATGCTGTGCAAGCACTGCTCAGCAACAGCCAAAACACGGTGTGTTGTCAACACTGTTCTGCTCACAACTCCAAAGCACAGCACCATATGGGCTGCTCTGAAGAAAATTAACTCCATCCCAGCCAGAGCCAGTACAAAACACTGCAAATTATCTCACATAACATAGAACGGCAACTCTTTGCCTGTCCAAAACTACCTCAAATGGGCTTAAAAACTGAGTGTGTACCACAGGCAAGTCAGGGTATGGAGGCTCTGTCTCAGCCTGTTAAAGCCCTGAACAGCCTTGCTCAGATGTGTACTCCCCATGTGGACCTCCCATCCATGGGCAGGATCAGTCCCAAAGTCACCTCTCATAGCTGCCCCATAGGAGGGATGGGGGAGAGTAGCGACACTCTCCCACTGCCCTTCTGTACGAGTTACAGCATGCGGACAAAGGAAGGTTTCGGCTCATGTCCTTGGGGGATCCAAGCCCCCTTGTTGGAACGCACCCACAGAGTGAGGACTGCAAAGTATTTTGGTGAGAAGCACTCATCGCCTGCCCGACCGCCATGCAGAAAAACCACCCCTCCTTCATCACACGTAGCAGAGCAGGCTGTAAGTGAAGAGCCAAGAGGTGCATGTGCTCAGCTGGGATGCAGGAGCCCACGCCAGGTTCCTGTACCTGTGTTTTCTTTTCAGTGGAGAGCAAATATAAGCAGAACACAGTAGTGATCGAGGTACTAAGCTACATACCTCCTCTGATCACTAGACTATTTCATACAAAATATGTATTTTTTTCTCTTTTCCTCAGAAGAAAGCGTCTCCTTATGCTCCCAGCTGCATACTGCAAGGACAGGAATGCACCTCCTCTGCAGCCTGAGCAACGCTCAGGCTGTGATTCCAGGCAGCTGCTCTTCGCTAGCTCATGGCAGCTTCCTGTTCAGCAAGCTTGAGATTTTGGACCCTTCTTTGAGGCGTGTAACTCTACAGGCACTAGCCAAAGAAGTTCAGTCCAAGATCCACAAAAGACCTACATCCCTCCCGAGCAGCATCTGGAGGCCAGGCAGGATATACCCAGGCACCCAAAACGGCAAGGCACACCTGTGTTCAGGCAACTTCGAAATCTGAGCTTATCTTCAATAGTGAGTCAGCCCAATCCAGCCAGGTTCATGATCTCTCTTACTTGCCTGTATCACTTCCAAAAGTGAACTCTGCTATGTGCTCCCTTAGGGTCTTCTGGCAATGTTATCTGTTGTTAGATTTAAACTGTTTTAAAAATACTTCTGCCCTACTGACTTCAGTTTTGCTTAATCAGAGCCACAGCAGACATGGCTAAGCCTCCTCCCAACCCAAATGCCAGTATTAAGTAACAGCATCTATAGAGACAGATGTTACCAGAAAACAAAATGAACGGTACAATGCACTTTCAAACCACTGTGTAACCGAATTACCTTGTGATTGCGAAGTCCCCCAAAATCCAATCACACTGCCACATGCAGTGCACAGAACACCTTTAGTCACCATTTCAGGAAACAAGCTGGTTTCTGAATGTTAGCATCCCTTAATAATCACCCTGGTAACCATTTATTCAGAAAATAGCTTTAAGCCATGTATCGTGATAATCAGTGATAAATAGTAGGATCCTTTTGTCATATTAAGTAGACTATAAAATGTAATACTGACCTCTTTCAATAGTACTAATGATATAAAGATGGTTTTCTCTCTCCACGGGCCTAACATGTGCCTGGATTTTCAAACTAGGGACTGACCCCCTTCAGATGTCTACAGTCAGCACAGAGTTGCATGCTCCATGTTTAATTCCTTCCTTCTAGTAAAACTTTTTTTTTACCTTCAGCTTGTCATCTTACCCCTCACTTGTTAGTTGCATCCACCTGTTTTCTCTTGGTTTATGCATCCTTTGGACTGGGATTGACTTTACGATTGTGAATCATCTGGCACAAGGAGGATGTCTTCTATGATAGGAGCTCTCCAATATTCTGCAAAACCAAATAAATATGCAAATAACTGCAAAAATAAGTAACTACAAAATGAGATAACCACAATAATGTGTAACCAATAAGGAATTGCTTCTGAATGTTTTGGGCCAAGTTATGCCATTTACAGTCTCTCACGAAGAAGGATTTGACACGAGTATGGCAGGGCCTTTGGAATGCAGTAATTGATTGAACAAAATGTTAAGCAATATTTAACTGTTTACTCATGTAAAGTATTGCAGTCAAAGGAAAGCTATTTAATATGATACCTACTTTTGTTGTTGTTGTTGTTTCACTGTTGAAACAGAAGAGAGAGAATAAAGATAAGACAAAATGGACTTTTCTGTCTTTTAACCATCTGTACTTCTGTTATTGACTTAGCCACCTTTTATTCCTGGCAAGTAAAATTTACCCTAGTAATAATCCCCTTAAATGAAGTAAAGTAAATAAACTTTCAAATGGAGTAAGTGTCTTACAATTTATCTAATAAGTCTTGGAAATGTTAAGATTTTTGAAACAGAAACTTTTATACATCCAATTCATCATAAATTAATCATAATTTATTGCAACAGAACCCATCAAGATGAATTCAGTTGACACTAATGTAAATGTCATCCTTATTTCTATAGGTGCTCCATTACAATTTGTCTGCAGTTAAATATTTGTCAATCATCACTTAAAATGAAGCCTACCTTTGATTTTTCTCCCCGGTATATCTTCTGGCCATACATAATGTAACTTGAATCTTGAGCTGAATGAGTATTGCTGCTCTGCCTGTGCCACTAAACAGCGCTATCACAGACACACAATTTCGGGTTTTGTATCTGGTCAGTCTGGAATGAGTATCATAAATGGAAAGAGTTATAGAACATAGCCAGTTAAATGAAATTCCACATTCCCCTTAAGTTAAAAGAGGTGAAAGTCTCTTAAATTGCATAGAAAAAAGTCCCACCTTTTTGCAGAAGGAGGGAACGATGTTGCTGTAGCATTGACCAGAGAATGAAGAAAATCCTGTGAAGGAAAAATGATTTGGCCCTATAATTAGACATGGGGATTTTAAAAATGGCATAGCTGTGCTTTAAAGCAAAAATGGTGAAAAAGACTTTTTGTAATCTTTCTAGGCAAGGTGGGGATTTTATTAACATAGATCACCCAAAAGGTGCCGAATGTCCTCACAGTCTGAACCCATGATTAAGTTTCTGACAAATCCTGTATTTCTGAGCCATTTATGCTACTAGTTACCAGTAACATGTATGTAGTTCTGAAGGACTCATGGAGGTAGCCAGCAAAAGAGGTATTCAGCCTCAGTGCTGCATCTCACACACAGACAAAACCCAAACTAAACAGACTAAAATCGTTCCCTGCTGCAGGCAAGGGAGAACTTGGAGAAGGTCACTTTTCAGGCCCATGTTGGGAAATTCACCACCAGAAGGGTCAGGGAGGAATGCAGTAAATTCAAACACACAAAAATTACATTCACTGTATGTATAATATTCACATGCAATAGACTTTTGCTTTTGTAATACACGCTGCTGTAAGGGGAGTTGGAGGAAGAGTTTTGCAAAGAATGAAATTGTTATTTTAAAGGACAAAAAAATTATACATGAATGATGAAGAGCATAGAGATGACAGAAATCAGTTACCTGTTTGTATTCCTGATGCTCCAGAGAGATAACTCAGCAGTATAGATTTAACCATTTAACCAAAATTCTCTATCGTTATAGTAACTGTTCAATCATACCTCTTGCACTAACTCCACAGCTGAAAATAAAGTCATATGTTCTCATTCTTCTAAAATTTGCACTTTGCATTTGTGCCCTTTAGTATTTCCACACTGAGTTAGAGAAATTAATTATCAATATGCACATTCAATTTTTATTTTTTTTTAATAGGATTTGGGGGCATGTTTACAAAGAAAAATTGTAACTTGATTTGGCAACACTGATTATAGGAACAGTGAATTTAAACGAATTTGGGAAGGACTAGGTCCAAGTGACATTTATTCGAGAGAACATGACCATCTTTACAATCTGTAGGAATTATTTGTGAGATAATCCTAACTCTTGCTGCAAACACTGAAGTCTCTGGTAGGCAAAGGGTAAAAGTTGAAATCATCTCAGTGTTTGTTTTAAGGATTTACAGATCACTATTATTTCACATGAGTAAAATAAGGAGTTCTGTTTCTAAGTGGGGCTCAAGAGCAACCAGAATTAGAGAGCCCAAGAGGTCTGATCTCTGTTGCTTTGATAGCTACCTCACTGGTGTTTAGCAAGTATTTTACTAGCAGTAGAGATCTTGGACAGGTGCCCCTGGGTTTTAATTCCTATTCAGTTGTACAAGAATTTAATAAGTACCCTACTCCAAAGAAACCAAAACACTGGATACAGGAATTCAGTTTCCAGCTTTTCCTTCTCTCAGCAGGAAACCGTTGTTCTTTTTTCCAAATAGTTGAAAACAAGAAAATCAGCAAAATATTCAGAGAATGGAAATGTTTGAGGTAGAGAAGAAGGGAATTATTGACATATATGCATTTCCCAGATTTGAAAATTTGTTTTTCAGCTCTGCTCACACTCACATTTCTTCCCTACTTACTGCTGCTTGCTAATGGTAAACTTTGTTCAATTCTGTCAGAGCTAACAGGAAAACAATAGTACATCGCCCAGCAGATTCAGACAGCAGGAAGACAACTTTGCCAAAAAATAAGTAAGTAAATAAATTACTTTTTAAAGCACTGATAAGTAACATCAATAAAATGTTTATTATTGATGTGTCCATGCTCTAAGCAGCAGACAGCGAAAGACCAGATGACTCTAGTGTGGTTTACAGCCTGCTCACTGAACAGGAAACCACTCAGCTTCACTCTTTGTTCAAAAGCTGCTGCTAACCTAAATTATTTTGTAATCTGAAGAGTGGGGCAGTTAAAACTCAAAGATTTTGTTGGTATTTCACAAACTTCAGGCAATTCCAAGGGTGGATGCTTAGATCCTAGATACAATAAGTGTGCATTACTGCAGTCCTAATGTGATCCCTGGCTACATCTTCATTGCAAAATATTTCTTGTTGTTGTTTCTGAATACTAAGTACTACTACTGCAATGATCCATAAATGTTGCTGGATGGGCTGATACAGGGCTAAGGTCCAGTGGGTAAAGAGGGTAATAGTGAGAGAACCATCATCCAGGACACCAGAGTAAGGTCAAGATCCATTTATGTGTTTCTTCCACACTCAATATATCTCAGATATTTCCTATGGCAGAGTAGTAGCAGGATGGAAGAATACCATATCAGGACCAGGGGAAATTGTTATACTTACTCTGCTGCCTGGCAGAATGGGAAGGGAGCCATGTGCAGTGGCACAGCTGCATGCTAAAAGAGAGGTTTAGCTCCTATCTCCCTAAGCAAATTCATCCCTCCAACAATATACTGAATATGGTAAAGCATCAATAAGGCTGTTACAATATTTATGTCTAAAATGAATGTTTGCAAAAAGAGTAGGGTTTTCTGTAACGGCACCAAACTTGGAGCTGTAAGTGAACAAAAATGCAAGGTTTGACCCAAGATTGTTGAATTTCCAAATCTGCCAAATCATTTTTCAAATTTAATTATTATCCTTGCAGCTTTCAGTCATTCAGTTAAGTTAGACTCTTTGAGACGTTTCATAGAACAATAGCAATTTCTAATATTTAAGTGGAATTTTTTTTCTTTTTTTTTATGTCTTTAGATCTTGCCCAAACATATGTGTAGCAATGAATCTGGATGTACCTCCAAAAGGTAAAATTCTTTCAGTACTGAAAAAGGAAGTACCGTAGCATGTTTTTTACCGTACTTATTACTCAGAGACAGTGATAGTTTGTAACATGCAAGGTGTGACAGATAAGAACATTGTAAGATCATAAAAGTTAAAATGAATTGCAAGAAAAGAGGAAAAGAAATGGATACCTACCAAGTGGAAATTGGATATGCACTAATGAAGAAAGCAAAAAGGTGTTTACTTCCAGACTGCCCCAAAAAATGTTGGCTTCATGTTATACACTGCAAAAAGCCATCAATAAGTCATCCTCTTGCTGAAGACTGAAAACATTGCTGGCTGATGACTTCTGGAAAGCAACTGAGGGAACTTTCCTTTTTCCTCTGCCGCCACTTGTGAAGGACTCCCCTCTTCTTGCTGTTTGCTGTTCCAAAACAATGGAATAATGAGACAGGATCTGTAAATCTGATTCCATGACAGATTATGGTCAGTAGTAAGCATGTGTTTAAATCACATTGATTTCAAAAGTAAAACCCTGCTCCTACTTAAATTAGTGGAAAATGATACCGTATTTCACAACGGTAGCTGAGCTAAGAGATATTTAATGCAAAGCATATAAAATTATCTAACTAAATAGGGGCACAACTAGCCAGACAAATTTATTTGGTATACCATATGTTTATTGTGTTATGTGAAGTTTGCTTAAATGCATTCAATATCCATATAATACAGAAGATTTAGATTTAGGGCTGGAAAAAGCTGTTCTGGAAAAATAAAACCCAGCAGTCTATCATCTTATTGCAAATCTTTTATTGTCTGTGGATAGCTGGCCATATCACAGAAGCTCACCATAAATGGCATTTATTCACATGCCCTTTTCACAGTCTCTGAAGTGAAGCCTGCCTAGCCTTTTGCTTGGTCCTGGAATTAAACCTATGCAATTCAGGAAGTTTCTACTTGTCTTACCTAACCCCTCTCGAGGCTAGAGGAAGATGCCCATATACTTAACAGGACAAGGTTTTACACGATACTTTTGGACCAAACAGAAAAAAGTGACTCTGAAAACTTCTATGGAGGTGCTTCCTTGCAGCATTGCCAGCCTCATTTTTTTTCTACTGAAGTGGTTAGGAGACACCCTGTCAGGATCACAAGGTTTATTAAAACACAACCCACAATACTTGATTGCTTTCTGTTACTAGCTGAAACACCAAAAACAGTGACTAAAAACCCACTGTGCATTCATAGATTCACAGAAGTCAACGGGAGGAGATTTACTTTCTGCTTTCTCATTTAAAGAAGGGCTATGTTTCTGACATTGAGTTTTCATGTACAAATTGCTAACCTGTCACCTTTTGAACGGACTTTTTTTTAGGTCATTATGAAAAGCAGGCAAGGTTGCCACAAAATGCACACCATTTTATTCCCTTGCAAATTAAAGAGAAATTAATTTCTTCCCTTTTGTCCTTTGACATCAGGCATTCTCTCTCAACTGGCAGAAACACACCCATGCATATGCCAAAGAAATACAACACCTTGCTATTGTTATAACTGATATACTCCATTTATTAGTTTCACAGAGGATGTAGCAAAGCAACAAAAAATTTTCAGACTGAATAAAATACAACCTGTCCCTATAGCTTGAGGAGACTGACTTCTGCCAGCTCTGAGTCTTTAGCTTGCAGTGAAGAAATACAGATGCCAGAAGGTCCAGCTGATTACAACTACCTGGCAAAACGATTCTGCCCTCTTTCATCCCTGTACAACAGCCAGTGCACCAGAAGGCAGAAAATTGGATGTTCCAGGGTGATATATATAGTAAAGAGCAGAAATAGTCTCCCCCAAAGTGGTGAGCCTCTTCGATGGTCTTCCACTGCCCGGATGGCACACAGCACTTCTCATTCTGAAGGCCCAATAAGTACAGCATAGCTGACAGAGTGAAATATTCATCTTCACTACCAAAATGTCATCCTTAAATAACAGGAGGAGCGGTTTCTCACTGATTTGCACTCCTCAGCTAGCACAGAGCAAATATTTGGGCATTCACCTTATTTAAATGGAATGCCCGCATGAGAGCAGCAACGCTGCCTCTCCTTTCACTCGTGCTGTGCAAAGGAGGCATTAGAAGAAAAGGAGAGGGAGGGCTGGAGTTCCTCCAAACTCTGGTGATTCCTGTGTAACAGAATAGATTATAAACTAACCTGGACTTCAAATTGTAAACTGATGTTGGATAGCAACAAATCACCCCAAAGTCTTGTGTCACAGTCCTTTTTTAGCATTAAGCCATGAAATGCATGGCTAATAGCTTCGATGCTTACCACTGTTATTCATTTCTTATTGTTGAGGATAGAATAACCATTTTTTATTAACAGAAGTAAAAAGGCTACAGTTTAAGACACTGACTGCCTTTTTTCATTATTATATTGGTACCACCTAGTTATCCTCATCTGCATCGGTTTTCCTTGGTAATGTCATCGATTTAACTGGGCTTACTTCTGATTTGCACCAGCAGAACTAAACGGAAAATCAGACAACCAGTTTGCATGAATAGCTGTCCCCGCCCCCCCCCCCCCCATGAATGACCCTCTGAGCAGAGATAAAAGTACTACATATATTGAATAAATGAACATTCAATGCCATCTGCTGGGGTATACAAAACTCTGCAATACCAGTCTCATGCAATATTCAGACCTTAAAAGAACAATAGTGACAAATGTAAAGAGGCTGTTTAGGTAAAGACTGGCTCCTTTCAAAACACAGCTGGAAGGGAGGGTTGTGGGATGCTGCCCATCCTTCACTCACTTCAACACAGGGCGCAACACCCAGGCAAGAAGTGGGTCTGGTTTTAACTCTCTCCTTGGCATAAAAGGGTTTCAGTCTACAATTCGCCCTTCCTCCTAAGCATTAGAGCATGCTATAATTATATATTATAGGTTGGGCTTAATAGAAGGACTTTCATGCTCTGCTTTTGAAACCAGGCTATTATGTAGCCACAGATGCAAGATTGGTGAGGCTACAAGCAGCCTAAGCAAGGATTGCTTCAACAGTCCAGAACAAGAGCATGTACCGGGCAAGGACATACCATGGCTGTTTTGCATTAAACAGTCACTGGATTAAATGTGTAAATCAGGTTAAGGGCAGAACTTGGGAGTCTCTTCTCAAGTAAACTCACTCTCCTGTTCTCCTGTTCACCAGCTCTTTGGCCCTGTAACTCATGCTCTCCTGGCTATATCATGAGACAACTTCCATGGGCAGACAGCCACTACCTACAATAGTTTATAGCCTGGTAGCTGGAGTGTTCTTGGGTTTGGGAGCTGTGAATTTGGAGCTTCTCAAGCTGAAACCAGGACTCCAATTTCCTGGGCAAGTGCTGTGCAACTACACAACAGACATCAGCACAACTTATTTCCCAGTTCAGTCTTGAAAGCAGGAGATCAGATTTTCTTCTGCCACTAAAGGAACAAGGTATGTTTCTATTCAGAAGAGGAATTTCCAGACCACGATCCCCAGCTCACCAGGGTGAGCCCTTACAGTTCTGCACCAAGCAGCAAAACTCAGAAGAGAGAAAAGTTCAAGCACATCCTTCTCTGGGTATTTTCTGTGGGAGGGCTTAGACATGCTAGTGGTTGTGAATCCCATTTCCACCCAGCTACTTCCTCATGCACTGTATAGGTCAGCAAACTCATGGGTGGATTTGCTTCATCTCCTTTGCTTTAGTATCTGTAAAATACTGTGCAGTTGGCATATTTTTGTTCCTTTATATAAGTTATTAGTTATTATATCATTTTCTACAGAATGACACCTGCTGACATTTTTTCTCCATTTCATACAGAAAACAGAAGAACTATTCCTGCTAATGCCTATCATTTTGTAAGTATCACACTGATCCTCCTAAAATTTTACTTTTCTTTCACTTCCTGATGTGTGTTAATATCGTCTTGGCTATAACGCTGGTAACAGAAAATGTAATCCTCACTGCTTGTTAATGCAAAATAAAGCACGAGAATTTTGAAGTATATATGAAAACTTTGTTTTAGTGGGAGCTTGATTAGAGAAGTGACTCACTCACTAGTCAATTCTCTATTTATGGTCTGAATCTAAAATGCACCTTTATCATAAAATCATGTGAAAATAACAGAAGTCAAGCTGAACAAGTATGTAAAAGTCATAAACCTCAAGGTTTAATATGTAACCAATGCAAATGAAAGCTGAAAAGCTAACAGTACACATTTCAATGTCTTCCCATTTGTATCTGAAAGCTGGTTTTGAATTTCAGCTCAGGCGTATAAGAAAAGACTGCAAATACCTTACAAGTCAGAGAAAGATGAAAAGAAAGCAGAGGTCTATTGCTTAATAAGCAAGTTGAACAAGTAAAGGGTGACTAAAGAAGGCTGATGCAATCAATACTTTGGCTGCTTCAGTTTTCATAGAAAGGTTAATTACAATCAGACACTATATGGGATTAATACCAACTATAAGGCAGTAATAGCACAGAGCGGAACAGGGAAAGAACATCCAGGATAATATTTACTTATGCTAAAGCACTTAAGGAAGTATTTGAAGTAATTTCTGAGACATTAATTGATTATCTTTGGGAACTTTCCAAGGAGTCCTGAGTTCCTAAAGCAATGGAAAAGAACAGTGGTAACCTCAATTTCTTACAAGCAAGCAAGCAAATCCTGAGGGTTCATTGGATACCTGGAGAGACTATTAAACAAAGTCAGTCTGAAAGCATCTTTTGGAAATAGTAAGTCTGATTATGTAAAAAATTGCTAATGTGAATATGAAGAACATCTCATCAACTTCTCAGACCAAAGTAATTTCCTTCTCGGCAGAAATACAACCATAATGGGGAGAAAGATGTGATGTATCTTGATTTTTGTTAGGTCTTGGCATTTCCTAGAAGACAGTCTCACAGGTAGAAACCTGGTCTAGATGAAATGTGTGAAGTGTTTGCACAATTGACAGAAAAAATATCCACTTTCAGCCTAGTTGATAGTAGTCTGCTACTGAACTGGAAAGAATTATGCAGCACAAGAACCTGCAAACCCAGTTATCCTGCAGGGGTCTGTCTGGTGTGGTGGTATTTTTTTAAGTACTGTTATAAAAAGACAAACCTCACCCTGAAATGTACTGTCAAGAACACTTCTTGGAGGTCTGCTTGATGTTGTAATAAAGATGTGTACAACCTGGAGAGAGTTCACAGGAAAGTAATTCTGGGGATATGAGGTTCAAAATCTTTTAAGTTGGTTGAGAACTTGGAAAAGCTTTAAAGAATTGTACTTACTTAGAAGACTAAAAGGAAATATAATTATAGGCATTAAACATAATAAAGGGTGAAATAAAGTGGCTAGTAATCAATTTTTTTAGTGTCCTTGGAGGATAAAACAAATTGGTTTAATTTGTAGCACTCAAGAGAAAAAGCATGAACTGAAAGGACAGTTAACTAGTGGAAGACGACACCTCAGGAAGCTATTGATTCCCCATTACTAGTGAGTTCAAGAAGAGATTAAAACAAACATTGGGGAAGATCCAAGTGCATGGGTGCACCTGTACTGTCTCTGGTAGCAAAATATGACTTACAAAGACACTAGGTACCCTCAGCTGAGTTCACTCAGCAGTAATCTCAGCTCTGTGCTGTTAGTGCATGTCTCCTCCTGAAAGAAGCCAGCAGTTAGGTTCCAGCGTGTAAACAGTCAGTATAAGGGTGGAGCAGGACCCCAGAGAATAATCTTGAACAAACCTAGTACAAATGTATAGACACATCCTGAGTCACTCTCAGCACCACATTTCTGTGGACTCCACTTTTCAATACATACTTGCAATCGCATTCACTTGGACTGCACATTTGCTAGCACAAATTCCCCCAAACAATGCATGTTTATATTTTAACGTGTGACATTTGTGATGAGCTAGTTAATATATTCTTGCAAGTAACATATGTAAACAGTCAGTACAATACAAATACCACATGGATAATATTATAATGAAAGGCACAGTTTCAAATGTCTGCAATGATCATAAAATTAAACACTCTCATTATATTTTCAAGAGTGGTGACAGGCCAAATTCAGAGAGAGAACTAAACTGCCTCCTGAATGGATATTTTATGAATCTAAATAAAAAATTTAGATCCCTAAAACCCTTGCTCAGCTACTTTCCAACCCTTCAATTTCCATCAGAAAATTTCCTGTGCACCAAAATGTCTGGTTCTGCTCATCAAATATTTCCAAATCTGAAATTAATCCTGAACTTTTAAATTTATTTGTATTATCTTTGTATCTCTTCTTCTATCCAGAACAAAGATTTAACAACGAAGGGCAAGAGTGACTTACAATCATCCTCCAAGGTATCTGAGGAGGAAGAAGGTGATTATGAGACTGTAAGTTCTTCCACTCTGGAGGCCATCCATGCTTTGAGAATCCTCCCTGCCAAACCTCTACAAGAATCCGAATATGCAGGTAACTTTTGCTGTCTGCAGAAAGTGAGCCAAACCTAGAAGTAAATAGGAACAGTACAGACTTGGGGTTTTCAGTGCGGATATTTTTTAAAATTAAATGGCTCAACTGCAAAATAAAGCACTGGTGGGCAGGAACAAGAGAAGAGCTTTGTCTGCATCCTCATATTCAACAGTTACCCTTATTTCCATTAAATTATGTTAAATAAATAATTACATGCTGCTTTCGTAATTTTAATATTACCTTCATGAGAGAAATTCTATGATCCCATGCCACCTGGAACGTGCAAAAAAACTGACTGGTCAAACCCACAACCATTTCAGAAAAGCCCACTACTATTTAAACCTAGAAACATTTAAGATGGAAAACATATTAAAGAACACAGGGAACTTTCCTCCAGATGATAATTTGCAGACGAAGAAATGTAGTATTCTTTTTTAAGGTGTTCTCTGCCACTTCCAATAGCAGTAATAAGCGATTACTTTGAGTGTATTTCTCAGGCATTCTTAACCTTGCAAGATAGCTGCATTAATCAAGCTTTGGTTTACTAAAGCCATTCTAAGTCACATTTAATGCCCAAACATACATAGCCAATTAATATCCTGTTTACGGAAGTGAAATGTCATCCCAGCTATCCATTGCTCGAAGCCATTATAAACACTCTGTGGAGGTTTTAAATCACTAAAAATCTGGGGGGGGAATCCTAGATGAGGAAGAATGGAAACCAGAAACCAAAAATATCTGAAAATACAGGATCAATATATGTATGAAATCTTGCTCCAGTTCACATCGAAGTCAGCAAAGATTTTTCTACTGATTTTTGTGGGAGTTAGTTTGATGTCTGAACAAATAGATGGCTTTGAATGTGAGTAAATTTATCGGTGTGCGAGCAGATCACAATCAGTCTGAACATCCAGATAGTCTACATTATGTTCCAAAGACTCATTTGTGCATTTTATTTGGAAATCTGAAGTAAATTCCAAGTGCTGTTTTTATCTTGGTTAGTAATAAAGACTTTCAGTCAGCATTCAGCATCCTTTGTTTATGTAAGACTGTCCTGAAATACCAAAACCACACCATTTTTGTTTTCTGATTTCAGAGAAAACACATTAAACAAAAAGCTGCTTTTTGCCTGTGTGTTATGCCCAGTAACTATAATGTGGCAGGATACAAGAGTGAGGAAAAGTCTGAAAACATATTTCAGAAAGGCAAAACTCAATGCTAACATCCCATTTTGCCATCTTTCCTAGACAAATAACAATGCCCTTGAGATATAAAATTAATGACTTGAAAACACATGCTAGCGTACAACCTCTGCATTTCTTTTAGAGGGCCATCGGTGCAGTATTTATTAAAATCTAAAGTAAAAATTAAAAAGCTCTCTAGAGAGTAAACTCCCCCACACCCCTCACAAAGCCAGAACAACACAACGGTGTTGCCAAGAGCAAAGGTTCAAATGAAAAACAGATTCACTAATCTATTCAGTTTAGGTCAAATGTCTGCCTTAACCGTGTACCAGCTTATGAAGGCTTTTTTTTTTTTGCCACAGTGAGGAGGTTAACTGTAAAACTATTACGAGGGTCATGCTTATGTCCTCAACACAGCTACTAAAATGATGGTTAGGTTCTGAAAAGGAAAAAATTAAAATGCTATAAAAATGGCAAGATCTGACCTGACAAACATATTTTGAACATTAAAACCTCTTCTTCTTAAAACATAGTATTACTGAATTACTCAGGCTTGCTTTTTCTTCCTCTTTTACAGATAAACGTTGCTTAAGGCCTTCAAGTACCACTTCCCCAATGAACAGCCAGCACACATCTCAGCCCCTTCAATATTCAGCTGTAAGTAAAGATCTTAAACCCTATTCACAAACAGATTTCCCCTTTTCTGTAATATCATTTAAAGTTAAGTGCAGTCTACTTAAAGTCTTAGCCACGTAACATTCGATTGCAAGTTCCTGTGAGCCGTTCCTGTTTCACTTTGCACCAATGTCCTCGCCACTTGCCTTCACTTATTGACTGCTGGGGATCTACCACGTGTTAGAGGCATCCCAGTCAGGAGCAGCACCATCTCTACTAGCCATAGTTTCAAGGATGATGACTAACATCACATCTTTATTTTGTTTTATTAACAGAAACACACATCTGTTCTGGAGGGGCGAAGCGTGCCAAGTGTTAGAGGTATAATAAAAAAATACCCGTTTCTGCAAAAAATAGAAATAGAAATAGAAACTGTTGCTTCCACATTTTAGCTTTTGTACATAAGCAGAGATTACAGGTGATAGAATAGACATGGTTTTCAGAACAGCAGCTGCTTTCCAAAATAATCATCCTGCAAATTTGCAATACTGTTTCAACTATCTATCTAACATCAAAGTAATTATTTACAAAAGGAGATATATTTTATCTCATGAGCTCCCTGTTCCTCAAGGGGGAGAAAAACAAGCCATTCCATTTAAAAATCAGGTTTTCCTTTTCCCTACAATTATAAAGACATAAGGGGGGGGGGGGGGGGCAGGGGGGGAGGAGCCTGTGTCTCCTGAAGCATTCCACCAAAAGCTGCAAGATCCCTGCTACACTTTTTACTTCTCATGACCTTATGCTTTTTGGCTCCCTATCCTTCTCACGCATTTTGTATGAATATATTATAAAGCATAATCTATTTTTAAATAGTAATATCAACTTTAGCAATTCCTATTAAGGATTTACATCCTAGGGTAACTATTTACAAAAGCTATCTGACAATGTTCTCCTAGTAAGAATATGCTAATTATGTAGTATATCACCTAGCATATATTTTTTCTCCACTGCTTTACCTTTAACTGAAAATTTGCTTCAAAATCCTATAATTTTGAGTCACAAATGTACCTTTAATTTTTCTTTGTTCTGTTTTGTTTCTTGTGGTGAAATCAGAGACAGGCTGCTATCTTATTCTTCAAGAATCTAATGAGGTGTCCAACTATTAAATACTTTAATTGATGGTTTTACTCACTCATAAGATTATTTTAAAAGTAGGTTTCTATATACTTTTTTTTATATTTGATATACTTTAGATGTAGCAATATCTCATGAAGTCAACTACTGAAGGATTAAATATCTGATTAACCTTGAAAAGGAATGGGTTTTTTTCTTATCATTTTCAAATCTTTGAACCATATGCTAAATATGGTCAAAAAGAATGCAATTGCCAAGCCAGGAAAATATGTTCCTTTCTATGTTTGCTGTAACAGCTGATTTTCATAGAGTAAGTATTATATTTGACCAGCCAGAAAAATAATGCAAAGAATTCCATGCAAAACAGAATTGTTTTTTTTTTCCTCTTAGTTCATACTATAATACAAAACATAGAGCCAAATAATTCCTACAGATTATGAGAAAGTAGGCACTATAAAGTGTGCAAAATGAGAGGTTAGATTGCCTCTTGTGAGCAAATCCTGATGCAGCTTGTAAAAAAGCTGAATTGACAGAAATTCGAGTAAGCCAGCTTCAAAATCTGCAGAAATCGGTAGGCAAGGTCCCACTGACAGTTTGCCAGTTTACACATAGCTTCAAATTCCACCAGGATTTAGTAGGTTGGATTTACATGTTTGTCTGCCTCCATGAGATGTGTGCTGACATTAAGAAAGATGAACCAAAGACAGTGCAGGCAGGTAAATTAAACTCTGCAGTTTGAGAATGCAAATGATACATATTTTTAGTACATCCTGAGCTAATAGTGCTTATAGAGGACTCTATTATTTTTAGATAATAACTACACTGTTATTAAATGTATCTCAACGTTTATTCTCACGCCCAGTGCTATTAAGTGGTTTTGCCACAAGATGGCATGAACAGCACAGAAGAATTTTTGTCAATAGTTATTTTCGAGAATCGTTAAACATTTAAGGTACCATTCTTTTATTCAGACCAATTTGTTATGGTTTACTTGAAGGAGAACTTAAGATATATTGCATCACTTTTTGCATTACTTAGATGTCCTATGTTCATTTAAATAATCAGTCATATTTTGGTAAATTTGAAAACAACAAAAAATAGATTTACCTTCATTGCTTTTCAAGATTTTTATAAATGTCTGTACAAAAATCAAAACAGACAAAAAATGCATCCCAAACAACTTGATAAGCATATATATATAAAGTCTCTGAACAATATTTAAATTTACAATACCTCAATAAATATCACCCTCAAATGTTTCATTCTGAAAGGCAGAGGTAAAACCAAAGTTCACTCTGTTTTATCAAGTATCATGACGATTTTTTATTTCGTTTTATAATTTAAGCTGAAAAAACAAAAAATACTTGTTTTTTCCTGCTTTAAGTTTGATTCTTAGTTATGTCTCCTATGAAATGAATGTTTGTGAGTGATATTAAAAAGATTTATTGGCTACAGCCCAGGAAGATTCCCAACGCTTCTATGATTGCCATAATTATCCAAGTAAACCTAGGGTTGTGTTTTATATGGAGAGAAGCACAAATGGTTGAGAATAAGTTGCACCTGAATCCATCTGGGAATCCACCCTAAGAAAGGCTAAATAAACTACAGATCAAACAAAATCCACTCCACTTCCAATAAGCCTCATTCAGAGCCCATTGGACTCATGTGCCAAACAGCTAACAGAATAAATACGCACTTCAGTGACTTCTGTCTCAAGTCTAGGCTGTGACTTGCCCCATTCCCACACATAACAATCTTCCGCTGAACCTCCAAAGCTTCCAGGTTCTCCTAGGTTCACCGAAATTAATGCTCTCCATTCAGTAGCAGGAAAAGTTATGGAGATACAGATGTGATAGGTAGGATGAATGCTGTGGGGACAGCAACGTGACTTTGAAGCAAAGAATTCTGGAGGTAGAGCCAGGGCCGAGGGGAGGATGGGCCTGGATGGTCGATAATAATAACAACAATACCAGAATAAAGCTATTATATGGGTAGCTCTCTATTAACGATTATTAATAATTATTTTTAGGAGAAAGAATGAAAATAGATGGACCCGAGGTAAGCAGAATCTCTCATAAATTAAAATTTTTACTGGTCATTTTGCCACTTAAAATATTTTTAAAAGCAGGCTGCAATTTTGCTAGCACTAACTAAAGGATAATAGAATTCATATCTGCAGTTCTACATTATCTCACTTACTTGCGTTCATGGTTTATGTAGACGTCTTTTATCCCTCAGTGATTTTAAAATGGCATGTTAAAGTATGATGTTATGTGCTGTAGAGTACATAAACCCTTTGACTGTTGACACAGGCATGGCTGCTTAATCTAAACTCTTTACATTTCTCTTAGTAAAACAAGGAAAAAAGCTTACGTAGATTTTTGTTTCCTCTCTTTTCAGCACCCTGTGCCTCCCCCACGGTAAGATCACTTAAGAGATCGCTTACTTACCTGCGGTCCTCAGGGAACTCAATGCTAATGAAAGCTCACATCCATCTGTACCGCTCACGGTAATGAGATGACTGGAAGTGAGCCGGTATCCTTTTACTATCTGGCTCTGTTTGGACTTATTTTATGTTCTGATATGACATTAGGGAGAACAAAACATGAGTCGCAAGTGTTCATAGCAGGAGCTCAGGCCTGCATCTTCAAAATCAACTTGGCTGAGCATGGAACCCAATCAAAAGCCTAGAAATCTTGAATCTGGTTCAACTCAGATATAAATTGTTGGGAAAAAAATCTTCCACCAATTTGTACTGGTGCCTTAGGCTCTGTTCACCATAATAATATTGACTTCATTGCCTCTTAAATCCTTCTGCCAATTTTTTTTGCTACAAATCTAAATCATGTTCGTAGAAATCAATGTGAATATTGCCACTTACTCCCACAGAAGATGGACCAAGCTCTATTCCACAAATATATTTTTCTATGATATGCCCACAAACAAAAAATTAATTGCTTCTTGATCTTTTCAACCCCAAACAAAAACTGCTACAATTAAGACATCCTTCCAAAAGGTCATCCAGGACTGACAAGCTTATTCCTCCGTGCCTACACTGACTGCCATAAAAGCTATAAAGAAGTTTAAAATATGATTAGCATTACAGACAGATTCAGATTATTCCTTAAGTTAAAATATGAAATAAGAGCATAAAAGGACAGTGTAGCTTCACAAATCCAAAACTGTAAAAGTGCAGAAATAAGAACATTCCATTATTCTACAAAATTTCACTACTTGTTTCCGCTTGTATTAGGTTAGCGAGAATGGTTCTTAATTCTCTCAGCTGACTTAATTTTGGTCTGTGCCATGCAAACGCCCAAGGCTCACTCCCCAGGAGCCACCGCTGAAGGGCAGGTCTGCAGTGCAGCGGGGATGCACCTCCAGTTTTACTCACCCAAGCTCTCCGTGCTACAGCTTCCAGTTGGAGCTGGGCTGTGACCGGCTGGTCTCAGAGCACGGGCAGAGCGTGCCCCCATCTGCCAGAAAACACTGGGCACGTGTTAGCTGTGAGTCTTCTGGGATGAAGAGCATTTTTTTCTTGTGGGTCTGAACTGCAGTGTGTTCCCTGGCTAGGCCTTATACACAGCCATATCCACCCAGAAATATCAACACTGGAGAGCTGTACTTGGCACATACTGGTGAAGCGCACGAAAGCGGTGTTAAGTGGCACGTAACACAGTGCAGTAATGTCTTGCAAATGTAGAATATTATCCAAAATTACTGTTGCTATTGAAGGGCCCCAAGAACCTTCTGGACCTGAGCTAAGCTCAGCACAAATACATTGAAATGCTCTCAGAAAATTCCTGTGTTTTACTTCTTGAGCTTGCACTTACAACACAGTCCCTGCGCCTCCTTTATTCCCTAATAATTCTTCAAATTCTCCTTTGACTTCTCTAGGCCTCTGAAGACGCTGCCAAAGCAGTATCAGCCACTTCCTCCAGCGCCGCAGATAAGCAGCCAGTTCTTTCATACAAGGAAAACGCTCAGCCAAGCTCACACCTTTCCAATATCAGCAAAAGTCACAAGGTACGGG
Organism: Harpia harpyja; assembly: GCF_026419915.1. NCBI lineage: Eukaryota > Metazoa > Chordata > Aves > Accipitriformes > Accipitridae > Harpia > Harpia harpyja. Next base: position 75,387,333 of record NC_068941.1, read on the forward strand.
TGCATTCCTCATCCTCATTCCCTGAGAACCAAAACGCTCTCCCCAATCAAACCACAAGACTTTACCTCCATTGCACTGCTGCTTTTACTTAAGAAAAAAAAAGTTATTCTTTAGACAGCTGTGAATAATTGAGAGAAGTGGTATTTAGCGTAATGTGATAGTAGCATATTTTAAAGAAAAAACTGCCAAAATAATGGTAAAGAAGAAAAGGAGTAGAAAAGTAGGCAGAACTTTCATGAACACTTTAAGGTTTGTCCTACTTTTTCTTACTAACATTTCGAGGTTTTGCAGCCAGTTCTAAGTAGAAACAATCGCACTTGCTTAGTACAGTTGGTGAACCAAGTGATGGGGAAATACACTGACCACACCAGAGATACAAAAATACACTCCACAACGCAAGGCTGTTACATTCAGCAAAAGAAATGACTAATCTGTAGCCAGAAGTCTTGTCCAGCCCATGAGACCAATGAATCCAGACTACAAATCGCTTCTTGTCCTTTCCATCTTGCCCTCCTCCATCATACGACACCCATGTTCATTCAGCATCCTGACACGGCAGCGCGGATGAGCGCTCGGTCCTGAAGCACAAACCGCTTGTGTCCAGCTGTATGGCCAAGCATGTGCATATGTCAGGTTATGAGGCTGGTTGCTTTTTTCAGACAACACACATATCTAGTCAGATGAAAATGTATGTACGCTGCTTACTGCCATGTAACCAGATGCATATGTGCTCTTGCTGTATGACCAAAATGCACATTCATAAATGGGGATGGTGGTGGACACATGCTGGGAAGAGGAATGACACACATCCAGGGGCCACAGGTTATAATGCTCAAATGCCTCTCAATGAAAACCTATTGCAGCCAGAAGTTTGGGCACAACTGAGCTGGGTCAATCCTGTCCATCCTTCCTTAAATGGTTTCAGTTTCAGTTCATCAGGATGGAATTTTGCTTCATTTTACAAAGGTCACTGCAAATCCCATGGGGGAAAAAGAAAGCTTGCAAATCAATGATATAATCTTCTGCTTAGAGTTAAGTATATACTTAAGGAGTGAGCTCTAAGTATGGGCTGGGTTTTTTTTCCTGAATGGTGCTTAAATTCTTTCATGGATTAGGTTCCAAAAGCTGTTGGTTGTTAAGATATTTTATTAATATGAAGTAGCTTCATATTCAGATGTGTGACCTGACCTATAGCTGCTAAGTTCCAAATCCCATGATTGATCCTCTCCCTCCGTAGGGCAGCACATACATTGCAAGCTGCGTGAGAACTGTTATAAGCCGTGTTTGCCAGCAGACATCAGTATGCAGAGCACTTGGATTTGATAGGTCCTATTAACCAAGCCAAATTCTGTAATATAAATACATGTCATTTCTCATGCTAGAAGTAAAAGGCAGCAGCAAAAATCATAACTACCAAACTCCGCTTCTCATTGCAGTTATAGATACCAAAATATTTCTAATAGTTTCTTGGGGGGGGGGGGGGGTGTGAGTATTGTACTAGGTTTTTTAATCACATGAGTAAGAGAGGAGTGGCACATACTAAGACCACACATGATCTGGGGAAGGCACTTCACGAATTTCCCACACAAGCACTTCACACAAAATATTTCTCACCCATTTTCAGTCCAGTCACAGCTTTGTAAGGAGAAAACATCCATATGAGCTGCAGTGTGGAGGAGTACGGCACTACAGCCATTATCTGCTAGACTGTAAGCAAAGCTGTCAAACCGCAGATGTGATTTAAGAGTGCAAGTCCTGTTTTCTAACAAGATTTGGAAGACTTATAAAATTAAACACATCATTATTTATACACTCTATAAATAGCCTCATAAAAAAAAATAGGCATATGAAGGATCTTGGAATGTATCTTAGAAGCTTTGGTGTGATTTAAACTTTTACATGCCTGTGGTAAGCAGGCCATGCAAGTGGCATGTCCCCTCGTGATGGAGGCCAGCCCTGCAAGCATGCTTCTATTACTGCTTAACTTTACCATGCACCCAATGTCCTGAATATAGGCTTTCACACGTCAAATAACAACCTTGGAGACCAAGCTAACAAATTGCAGAAGCTGAAACAAAAGCAACTATCCAAACCCCAAACAGTTCCTCTCCTTTCTCCTAGCCTTCCTGAAACTTTCCCCTAACAGATCATTCCCAAATTTCTTGCCTCTTTAACCCTCCATGCTGATGTTTTCAGCACAGGCACAAGGAAAAGACCCCTTCTCGCTGACCAAGTGTTGAAAGGCACCTCCCAGGGTTTTCTACACCATCTTCCTTTTGCATTCTTTCTGACTGATTTAGCAAAATAACTCAGTCATATTTTCTCAGTCCAGGAGGTAAGCTAAGCAGGGACTAAATCCTGGAGCCTTCAAAAAACTACTAGATCCTTATCCACACCTTATGTTGCTAAATAACTTCTAAAATCTGGTCCTCTATCTTTTTTATTATGAGATACATGCTGCTAAAAAGCATGAGTGTTCATCATACTCAGGACATCTAACAAAAGATGTCAGACTCAATATATTGTCCCTTTTTGCGGGGAGAATATTTTCTGACAAAACTCAGGAAAGGAAGATACTCCTGTTGATCAGGCATATCAGGAGAAGGCAGAAAAATACCTAAACACCTACTTGAATCAGGACTGTGAGGAGCATTCTCCATTTCTCTTTTCTGGTTTGCATCTCCTTTCCTCTACACCTTCCATTCTGCCTCTGTGAATGTTTCATTTTTGAAACTCTTCAGTCTTCACGGAACTTACCTTCATTTATAGCTGACTTTAAAGTTCATAATAAGACTTTCTGGCATGAGATGAAAAGCATTGAAGAAAGCTGATAATCATTCACATCTCTTCTCCCCTCCTCCCAGAATAAATCCTTAGCAAAGACTTTCTCATTCACCATAATGAATTCAGTGGATGCTATTCTTCTTTATGGAAGTCCATAACCTTCTCCTGGAAATAATTTATGTAAAAAAATAACCAGCCTCTGAATTTCTACAGCAGTAATAAAATCCTTTCCTTGCCAAGGGCTGTTAATTTTCAGTGATGATGTAATCAAAGTATTTAAGTACTCAAAGTGATTTTTATTTTATGATAATGAAATGTTTTGCATATAATTCTTTCTTTTCCAGACATATATCTGTTAAGGAACTAAACAAAGTAAGTAATCATCTTTGTATATATTAGGACCATAAAAACCGTACACATTCCATGGCTACACAGCCTCTCTTGTAACAGTATTTTAGCCTACTAGGTAAAAATACTATAAGAATCATATTAGCTTTGGGTCATAAATGTATCTGTCTTTAATGTGTGTAGCATTTTCAATACCACTACTTTCTGAATGGCAGGTAAGTTCCTGGAGTTGCTTGCAGAAATAAAAACATACATACATTGCAAAGCTACCTTCCCAAGTATCCACATAAAAGCGTATCTCATAACTGCCAGATGCTGCGGATGCCTATGAATGGTCAGCAGCAGGAGAGACACTCTCTTTCAGGGAAACAGAGACTCCACACAGATTTTTTAAAAGCAGAAAACTGAAATTATAAGGCCAATAGCGGAGTGGAATAGTATTACTGTGATGTAACTACAAGGCTACCTCAAAAATAAGATGACCCTTTGCAATAAGAGAAACAAAAATTGACCAATTTTATATCCAGAATGAACCTCACCTATTATCCCCCAGCTCCCTTCTCCCTCTCCTCCCTCCGCTCCTTCCCTAGGGCCTCTCACAAGCCCTGCAAAATCTGTCACCTCAGACAAATGGCAGCTTTGCCTGCAAAATAGCTCCGGCAGCAACTGAGGGGGCCACCACACCGCTGCTCAGGTGCCTCCGTGCTCTTACGGCTTCGCCCAGCCGAACCCCTCGCCACCCTCCCCAGCAAGGTGGGGACCCCAGCCAGAGCGATGCCCAGTCCTCGCTGCCCTCCGAGCCCAGCACGGCCCCGCACAGCACAGCCTACCCACCCAAGCTCACCCTCCGCTATGGCCTCGAACCTCCTGAGCCATGGGCAGCCCTGTAAGCCCCAGTACGTCCCCCAGTTCATCTCCCACTAGCCCCATCCTCCAGCTCACAACCTACCTTCCTCCCAGCCCATCTGCAAAGATCCACCAAGGGCAGCTCTAGGCTCCAGGCACCGCTGAGACATGTGTGCTCTCAATCCCGGCAATGCTGAAGCAGCGGCTCTGAGTTCCCCGGTCTGACAGAGGCTAAAAGGGCTCTTCCCTCCCTCCCCGTACCTCCGAGCTGACCACTTCTCCTCCCAGCACGGCCACCTGCAGCCCTGCCACCGGCAACCCCTGCACCAGCTGGCTGTGTCCAGAGGGCAGAAGCTGAGAGGAGCGATGCTGGGAATGCACCTATAGGCATATATAAAGCAGAAAGCACTAACTTTTACAGAGAGACTGGTAAAGGCAAGTGATTTTTTTTTTTTTTTTTTTCAGATCCTAGTTTCTGTAAAAAGGTTTTTAACAAGTTCCTTCACTTTCTACTTGGGCCAGTGAAGTAAAGCAGAGGAAATGGGTTTAGCAATAAAGGGGTTTAGTTATGACAAGTGGTTGCCTAGAAGATGTATTAAGAGATACAGTCCCTACAATAATGCAGAGTGTTTAAGGATGTTTGTAAAATTCAGAGATAGGTTATAATTTATGGCATTTTGTGTTTCTTACTGAATGTTCTGTTTACTGCACTAATTCATTTCTATTGTATTGGGGTTTTATCTCATTGCAAGGGAACAGAGGAAAGAAAGGAGTCTCTATACTAGTTAAGCCCAGCTGTATCCTACCACAGTGGGCTGTAGCAGAAATCTATAGACTGGTCTAGCTCTAACTTTCAAATCCTTTGAGTTTTTCTTCTCCACAGTTCTGACTGGGAGGCTGTCCCAAACCTCACTCCTCCTGTGGTTAGAAACTATAGTTTGAAAGATCATTAGAAAACGTGGTTTGATTGCAATATTGTAATTAACATTTAATGCTAAAAAAATTATATATTGGCAAGAAAGATAATATTTTAACACAAAAAGCTTTGTCTTCTCCTAGATACTGACTCATTACAAACCAAATATGAAAACACTCCCAAGAACAATAAATATCTTACATCTGTAATTAATATTTCTGGCTGGGCACCGTACAGCTGCACAAATACTGCAGCTCCTAACAGGCTCTTAGTTTGGCTATACCTTAAGGAGAAATATCGTATATCTCATAATACAGAAAAGATAAAATTTAATTTGGATCACTTCCCATTCATATAGATCTGAAGACATAAATAGTTTCAGCGTGACCTGGAGGAGGAGACAGAGTGTGCCCTTGTCAGGGTTTTGGACACCAAACAGTGGGTCAACAGGTTTGAGAGCAGGACTGCCCTTCACCAGGACCCAGACAGGCTGTAGGAGAGGGTCAAGAGGAGCCTCCTGAAATCAGAAAGGACAAATGCAAAATCCTGCCCCAGGATGGACTCACCCCCTTGGCAGCAGCTCTGCTCAAAAGGACCTGGGGACCACAGGCTTAACGTAGGCCACTGGTGTGCCCTTGGTGGCCATAAAGGCTAACAGCATATCGAGCTGTATCAACACAAGCATAGCCAAGAGATCAAGGGAAGGGACTATTCCCTTTTACTCATCACTCATTAGACAACACCTGGAGTACTGCACAAGGCTGCAGTTGACAGAGAGGAGTGGGTCAGCAGCGGGTCACCAGTACAGTCAGGGTGTGCAGTACCTGCCCTATGAAATGAGGCTGATGAGGCTGGGCTCCCTTAGCCTGGAGGGGGGATGGCTCTGGGGGAACCCAATAGCAGCCTGCCAGTGCCTTAGAGATGATTATCAAGGAGGCAGAGCATGGCACTTGACAGAGTGCACAGTGAAAGTACAAGGGGCAATGATCTTGAAATAGGAACGTTTCAACCAGAAATAAGGAAGATAAATTAATTATGAGGGTATTTATGAGGGTGTTGGAACAGGTTGCCCAGAGAGGCTGTGAAATCTATGTTCTGGAGGTTTGCAGGACCCAGCTGGTCAAAGCTCTGAGCCCAGGTCTCATCTCACAGTTCACTGTGCTTTAAGCAGGAACTTGGACTACAGAACTGCCTAGGTCCCTTCCGACCTGAATGAGACTATGAATTTCTAAGTAATGGATAAACATTATTGAGGAAGTAACTTTTAAGGAAGACTCAAAGTGCAACATTTACAAAGAGTAAAACATTCTTCTCTTTGATTTTTATGTATTACAGTCTTGTGTGTATCAAATTAACAAACAAAATAATTACTATTCCCATGTGAATCAAAATAATACAGAAATACAGTGAAAGTTTATGAGTCAAACTCTGGTCTTTAGACACCTGTCTACCATTCACTTCTTTGTAACATAATACACTGAACTAAGACTCTCTACACAGTGATATTGAATGAAGTTATCTGCCGCGACAGTAAAAATAGTTGTACCGTCAGTTAAGGAGCCTGAAAAGAAATGACTGATTTTACTCTTTGGATAGTGTATCTCCAGTCTATCAAAATCAATCTCTTGATTTAATACAAGATCAATGAAGGAAAACCATATTGTAAGTTAAACTGATGCACAATAGTCATCATGAAATGGTGATCACGTATGATCACTGTATGTTCACCTATACCCCTAAAAATTCAGTTCACATTGATGCCAGTGGACTGAATCAGCATTCAGCCTGAGTTTTTGACAAAGTGATCAGGTATTAATGGTTGAATATCTATAAATTGTTTTAAAATTAAAAGATCATTGGGTCTGTTGGGGTATGTTCAAGTTGGTAATTGAAAAATATTTACTGTCTATGTTATCATTTTATATAGGCACCTGGAAAAGAACAAGGTTAGTATTTAATAATATGATATTAATTTGTTGTCTTTACTTCATATTGCAAGAACAAAATATTCTATCATTAAAATTCCAGCTGAAGTAATCAGTATAGGAACCTGACTTCTATCCTGCCAAGTAGCATCAGGCCATCTGGCTCTATATTTAAATGAGTAAAAGACATCCCCCAGGCATATGTCTGCTGAGAACAGAGAGATTTAGAGTGACCTCAACAGTTGTTGAAGATGTAGCAGCAAAAAGGAATTTAACTTGGCATTAACTACAGCTGTTTGGGGAACCAGGGTATCACATTTGTTCTAAGCAAATCAAAGTCTTAAGGTTCTGGGGAAATTAAGAGTGCTGGAACCTAAAAAACTGAGGGGAGGATAACCCCAAAAGAAAAGAATGGATTAATCTGATCTGCACAGAGAACATCACCCTTCTTTCCATCTTGCTCCTCTCCCATGATTCAAGGGTGAGACTTTTGAAAGAAACTTTTTAAAAAGAATTAGGTATTTAAAGCTTAAAAAACCCAGGATTTAAAAAAAAAAAGTTTTAAAAACATATCAATTCTTTAGATGTATATACAGCTTTGAAAAAACAGCTTAAGCCACTCGCTGTGTATGTGCACATGAAGGTCCATGAGAAAACCATCACTCTGAAATATTTTGAAGATAGATACAGGCTACGTGATGTTTACGCTGTTTACACCTTTGTGTTCATGAGTTCATAATTTCCTCTGGCATTTCCTTTTGCGGATTAAGGCACAGTTTCCTGATTTTCAGCTAGAAATAGTATTGACTGCATTAATACATTCAATGCCTATCTATCCTGTCCTATAAGAAAGATTTATGAACCCTCCATATACTCCTAGTACAGCATTCTACATTATTTACCATTATGTTAAGCGATTTATGAACCTTCCATATACTCCTAGTACAGCATTCTACATTACTTACCATTATGTTAAGCCATATTTGGCATCAGCAAAACCTGTAACATTCACCATGTAACATTCAGTACTAGTATAAATGTTCCCCACTGAAATCATTACCTGACTCATTTAAGCCAGACTGATTGCAGCCTATTAGGTTTTTCTATTGAACTGCCTCCCCCTTACATACAAATTTAGTTAAGTTAATTTATTTCACAGTAGTTGCTAGATACTGTCGAAGTTACACATAAGAGGAAATAGTAAGTTCTTATTCTTTTTATTAATAGTTACAGATTTGGGGGAGAAACCTGAAGCATCTTTTCAAGCACAACAGTATAAACCAAAGCATCATCCTGAAGCCAGGTAGGAATATAAGAATTTAATGAGTTTGTACTGGATGCTTCAAGGACTAAACATTCTGTCCTAGAAAATGATACTTCACTATGCAATAAAAGCAAGATGATATCACTTTCTGATGCCAGGTAGTGATATATTATGTTTTGCCCTGATGCATGACAAGAACCATCTTTGGGAATTGCTTTCAAGGTATTGTAATTGCACATTCAATTTTTATCTTTAATAGCCTATTACTGTATTACATTTTTGCCTCACTTTCCATGACAGGGTGTTAAATATACTGTATAAAGAAGCTCTGCCATCTCCAGCCTCAGCATTTCCTCTCCCCCTTATTTTCTATTTTTATATACAAAGAATACATACTTGGCCTTTCAAAGGCCAATTATTCTTCTATAGAAATCTGCCACAGTTGCTCCTATTTTTCTTTTCTAACCTACACAAATCTTTCTTTTCTAAATGTGCTCTTAAATCTATATCCTCCTAAAGTATCCAACAAAACCCAAAAGTATGGGATAAAGTATAGGAAGTATATGAATGATTCAACATGTTTCCTAGACAAATACTGAATCTCTCATCTAGCCTTGTTTACAATGATGCCAGTTCTCCAGGATAAAATTATTGTCTGGAGTAAATGTGACAGTATTTGTGACCCCTAGTATTTTGCTGCTTCTTGTGTGGTACCAGTGGCCCTGTTATGTTAAGTTATTTGGTCGGTGCTTTTCCCAGAGTAACCATTCTTATTAATAGCACAACAAAATACCAGCTCGGTACTCAGCAGTAGTCTAGAAAATCAGGGCAGGGAACAATTGCTCCCTGCGTCTTGCAATAGAAGGACTGGGAACATCAGGTAAAATTAGCAGGGAACAGGCTCAAAACAAACAAAAGCAAATTGTGCTTCACTACACATGGAGTCAAAATGTGAAACTCTTGCCAAATAGTCTTGAGGAGAGTAAAAATATATATAACTTCAAAAAGTGGCTGGTGAAATTAATGGAAGAGAAATCTGTCAAAAGATGCTAAATACAAAATTACCACCCAAAACCCAGGAAGGCCCAAAGCTGCAATCAGTAGAGGAAGGGGTATTCTGGGGAAGCACAGATATGCATTGCTCTATAATTTTACTGTTACTTAAATACTGCCACTAACAGAAATATTTTTCTGACATTACTTTCATTCATTGCTTTTTCCTAGCCTTCAATGTACACGGAGCTCTAAAATGGTTTGCAGCTCAGGTAAGAACCAGAGATTGCTTTGAAAACTAAACCAGGCATGGATAAATAAGAATAAGAAACAGAACCACATTTCTATGTGTGTATGAGTGCACTGGGGATTTTCAATGCATGGAGTTAGTGCAAAGGGATTGTTGAAGAAAGCAAGCAGAAAGCAAGGGAAACAATGGCACAGTCAATAGTAGCGAAGAAACAAGCAGAGAGTTACTTGCTTGGCTATACCCCATGCCTGGTTCAAGCTAAGAAATGCCGAACCTAGAACGCAAGTGTTAAACCGCTGCAGACCCCTGCACCCAGAAAAGGGTGGGGATTTGGACAAGCTGCTGAAAGACGATGGGGAGAGGAAGAAAAGGCAAATTGCTTGGGCATACAAAGAGACACCCACAAAGAAAGAGCATGCTTGTGAGCACAACCATCTCTGCTTTTCCAGGCAGAGATGCAATCAGCTGGGCTAAATAGAAGCTACAGATGTTCAGGACATTATAGAGCAGCTACTATGGATTTAATGCCATTGTGTAAACAAGTAAACTGATCTTTGAAGAAATTGCTTTAGATTTATCCCAGATTCCTGCAGGGAAGGAACTGTAGGTGCCATTATCAGTCAGGTCTGTCAAATAATTACAGTTGGAAACAGGACTTCCCCTGGACTGTGTGGTTTTACCTAAGGGAACGTACTGGAAGCAAACATTAACATTGGTGGGGTGCCCTGCCAAGAAAGGGCCTGTGGTGTGGCTTGCCCAGGAACCATGGCAATGTCCCTCTGCTCATTTTCCCTAGATTTCTTTAAGATTGACAGAACTGAATCCAACACACAGGAGTAGTTTCACTAGATTCATATGCAGTCTCTCTAATCTTGAAGACAATACTTCTACAAACACTATTAAAAGTTGTGTTCGCTTTTTGCTGTCATATCATACTGTATCTGTTGTCCACCAACCCCCCTACCTAATTTCTTCTAGAAAAATACAGCCTCATTAGTATTTAACCCCAAATTGCTATATAGCTCATCCCTACCTTTCAATATACTTACACCTGCTTTAAAAAGTATTTCTTTCCATAAACCCAAAAGAGACAAAAACACCCCAGCATATACTTATAGACTTTTGAAAAGCAAAATCCCTTTATTAGCCAAACTTCATGGTAAGAATTGTGTAAGCAAAAGAAAACACTTATTCTGTTGTGTGAGTATGATTTCTTTCTGCAGAACTGCATACTAAAGATAAAAGATGCTATAAAGGAAACTCTCTGATATATTTGTCTTTCATAAACAGATTGATTGGTAAAGAGGTGTATCTATACCTTAGATGGAATACATATAAATAACATGACCTTGGTCTTTCTAGTTTTTTGAATGCCATTAAACTGCACCAGTCAAGTTAGCTCATGCTGTATCTCCATTCCTCAAGAAGAGAGTTCATGCCTTGGGAGACCCAGAGACTTTGGGATCTGAAGGGCTATAAGAATAACCCATGCTGGTAACTTCCTACTGTCCTTGACTACACTTATACTTTTATATTCCCCCTTAACTGCCTCTGCAAATGCCCTTTTGTATCAAAAAACCCAAACCCTTAAGCTGTGCCAAGAAACTGAGAGTTGCATAATGGTAAAAGCAAATACCACCAGGAAGAACATATGGACTGTATTATTTATTTAGATAAAGTAGGATTCACTTTAACTTTGGTCATTGCCAGGCTAAACAAGCCCACCTCCCCCAGCTTTGTTTCACAGGCTCCAGCTCCCTGATTCTGGTGGTGGCCTTCCACTGAGCCACTTCTGGTTATTAACATCCTTCTTGGGCTGGGGGTGCAAGTCCACATACTCTCGTCTGGATACCTCCTAAAAATCTTTCTTTACATAATCCACAAAGCTCATCTAGGTCTCTGTTTGCTGCTGTTCTCAGGAGCCTCTCAGTCTTTTTCCTAGGTGCCCCATACCCATCTCCACTTCAGACACTTCCTACCATCCCTACCACCGCGCTTGGTCATTCAGGCTCTCTGGGACAGCACATTCTCCTTTTCCCTCTGTAAATTCCTTGCCCTCCTGAAACAACAGGGAGAGAACAAACAAGTAGCCTTTGCCCCTGCTACCCTACAATTGCCTTTAAAGTCCATGTTTGGATTAAAAAATATGTTAAGATGAAATATTAATTTTATTAAATTTCTGCAAATATCCTTTTTTTTATCCTATGTAAGTACATGAGCGTTAGGTTTACGGTTGGACTCAATGATCTTAAAGGTTTTTTCCAACCTAAATGATTCTATGATTCTGTATTTGTCTCTCTGGTAGTTTTCGCTTTTATTGTTGAAAGCAAATTATTTTCTGTGCAAAAGTCTAAAACATTCTTCTTCAATTTCTCAACAAGCCATTGTTAACCCTATCCCAGCCAGACCCAGTACATGAGCATTGCAAGAGAATTTTCCACTTCTTGTCCCCCAGCTTAAGGCATACCAGAAAAAATTCTACAGAACATACACAGCACTGGTCACAAAGCAAACATGGTCCTAGCTGTGGGGTCTCTTTTTAAACACAAAGTGTCTGGGGATAGCCACCAAAAATGCAATGTGAACACAAATGCCAAAATCAGGATCCGATAAGCTGAACGCTGACCTATTGGCATTTTGACAACTCAAATTGTTTGCAGAAACAAAACGTAGATGTCTGGTCCCAGACCCTTTGAACAGGGATTTCATTTCTGAGAGGACTGATTGCCTGCTGAAGATCATGGCTGTTTGTCTACTGAGATCAGTGGATGTTGTTTACTGTCTTAAAAACAAATGTAATGCTGTTATAAACCAGAACATGTTACATGTATGCATGAAACAGTGAAACACTCTGAAAACCATTTTTCTTCTGTAAAAGAATGTCTTCCAAATAAAATTTCTTTAATATTCTGTCATGTGCTATGTATAGGCAGAAAAATAATAAACTGATAAAGCATGAACAATAGATAAAACATAATTAAATACCGCTTTGGCAAACAGTACTGTCTCTCGTGACAGTAACCAGAGGGAAAAGATGGAAGCCATTGATAATCACATTTTTCTCATTTACTCTTACAACAGACACACTAGGTCATTTCTCCCACCAGCACTGCATGAAACAAACAAAAATGCTTTCTGTTGTAGAGCAGGCTATGATGGTTTTTATCTTCAGTTAACCATTTTTTCACCATGTCATGTACCTGCAAACTGCATTTGACCTATACATTGAAAGCAAGCCCTTGCTTTTCTCAGACTGTTTCTGCTGCATCCTAATCGGACTCAGTCCAAGCCTCCTACATCACCCCATGCTTCGTGTTCCTGCCCCATCCCCTGCGCTCACACAGCTCCCCGGTGACATGGCAAGCTGGGTCCAGCTGGTAAACGGCAGCCCTAAATCTACAGACAGCAAATCACATTTACTTTGGGAGGATGGTTTTCAGCTATGTAAGCTCCCTCAGTCAGCTGTCTTCTCAGCACAGCAGTATGGAGCAGGAACATGCAGCAGAGGACCACCACCTTCATCTTTTTCTTAATGCAAAAGCAACTGCAGTTCTTGGTTCTAAATTTATTAATTGAAACAAGTTGCAGAGCAGACTGAAATGCATCAGCATGGCAGAACCTCTGAATGTTTTAAGGTTTCAACAGCTTGGCAGAAACAATGCTAGCTGGCAATGGGATAATAAGGGGCTTTAATATGATCCAACATAACAGCAGCTCTGATCCAACACAAATAAAAGAGGCTCAAAAGGTGAAAGTAGAACAGAATGAACCATTACACTTGTCCTATATTTATTATTTTATTTAGCATTTGCTATTTTATTTGTAGTTTATTTTTAATATTTTGTGATGTGTGCAAGAACCTGGCAGAGTGATGGCAATTAAAAAAACATCAGGAAACTAATGTGTTAAATCTCTTGGGGCATGAATCTGAAATCACTGATGCTGCATTAGCACAAGACCACTCATAACTGACAGCTCTAAATTTTAAAGGTTAGTGCACAATACTGTATTTCTAAATGGTAAATGCTATTCTCAGACTTACTAAATAAAACTGATAAAGTAAAATGAAACTATAACTTAAGTTTAAAAAAATACAACTTTTTTCCTTCTGAATTTACTTTTACAGGGTCCACATTAAATGTGGAGAATTTGTCAGTGAAGAGGTCAACACCTCCTACACCATATGCAGCATTCAAAAATAAATCAAAACATTCACTTGTAGAACGGGAAACGCAATCTCTTACCCAACCCACTGAAAAGGTAAAGAATGCTTTGCTTCATAAAGATACAGGTTTTTAGAAAACAGGATTATCACTATAGGGCACACACAAAGAGCACAAGAACTGCTGTTTACTGAAAACATTCCCCCAAGACGTTAAACAGTCTGAAAGCTGTGGGTATTCAGCACCCTTAAAAACAAGTCCAATATGAGCTCTTGAAACCATGGATAAGAATTTAAATGTCTAATTTGATTCAGATTTCCTAACAGGACTTCTCCATATAGATGCATTACAATTATTTTTATAAATTCTGCTAAACTTTCTTTAAATGCAGATTAGATATAACCTGTTTTCACTGGCTTTTGCTTCTGCCAACTGTGGTTGATTTCTGTACACTGATTATGCTATCTTAAAATCAAGGATTTAAACAAATATGAATGGTACATTGGAGAATATGATCGCCATGAAGCAGAGAAGGCACTGTTACAGGAAAACACTGTAAGTACAATTTATCTCAAAACCTGGGGTGTAAACTCTTAGAGAACATGTCTGTAAACTGTCCACGATGGCTTACAAGTTTTGTTGTGAACTAACCATACAATCCGTAATTTAAATGTGTCATACAGGATGAAACATTCTTGGTTAGAGATTGTTCAAAGAAATCAAATGCTGAGCCATACGTTTTGGTTGTCTATTACGGAAGAAAAGTATACAACATTAAAGTACGTTTTCTGGAAGACAGCCAACAATATGCACTGGGAACAGGGCTCAGAGGAGATGATGTAAGTAAAATCCCATCTAATGTTACAGTCTATTGCTTTTATGTCACACTTCACAAGTTCTTAATACTAAAGGTTAGTTACAAACTCTCCCACGTAACAAACTTGCTGTTTCATTAAGGTTTCTTTTACAATACTCTCATTTCAAGTATGTCTCAAAGTTTCAAGCAACTTCAGGATAATAAATTAAAAAATGAATTTTACATACCATGCTCAGATTCAGATTTAAATCAATGTGAAGATTTCCTAATTACTTATAATACTTCTACCTACTCTAACACCTGCAAAGTAAACGGGAAAGAAAAGTCCTCCCTTTCCAGGTATATGTATTATTTTAGCATATTTTTTAACTTGTTATAAGCATATATTTTAAAATATATACAACTCCACATATCTGACGGTATGGCCTGTTGCTGTTATTGCTGCATGTCTCTTATTGTCTGTCTCTCATACAACAAAAGCGGGATTAGTACCTTTAAAAAAAAAAAAAAATGAGGAAATAGGACAAAAGTGGTCATGGATATTCAGAAGCAATTAAATCATGTGGGTTCCCACCAATCAGTCTTTCAGATACGGTAAATTTCAATTAGAAAATCCCTTTAGATTAGCAATGCTTTTTTGCATAATTAAAATCAATTATATTCATGATATGAGTCTAATTCTTATTCTACCTATATGGTTAAATAACAAATACTGTATCTGCATGTCCTTCACAGAAGAAAAATGTTAAAACTGAAACAGTCATCTCTATAAAGATGTGATACTCACCAAAAAAAACGTAAAACTTAAAAGAATGCTCAGCTGTGCGGCAAAAAAAGCAAAGCAACAACCTACTATGAGGGTTATTAGCTATGTAAGTGACAGACAGAAATCCAACTAAGGTGAAACAGCAAAGCCTCTGTAGCTGAATCTTCAATTTCGTCTTTTTCATGCATGTCAATACTTCCCAAACTTATCTTTTCTCTAGATAGACTCAAAAAATACTGAAATCAAAACTGGCCCAAGCTAACTTAAGAAATTTGGCAGGTCCAAGATTTACATTTGGATTCTTACTAGAAAACATGGGAAAAGATTCATGAGCTTTCAAAAATGAGGGGCAAGGTTTACTGGCAAGTTGTTCTTCAGGAACATTGGTTTAATAATGAGGGAAAAATATATCCTTCATTGTTCAAGCACACTGAAACAGTTTGGGAAGCAGACGGGTAGAACAAATAGAGAACTGTACGGCAGGTACTAGTAAACCATCAGTCTTCTGTATAACATTGGCTGCATTTCTGAACTGAACCTTCCAGATAATTTCCTGGAGTTTTAGTATGATTTAGGAGAAAGCAACTTTAGTTTTCCATGGTTCTTACATAGTTTAGTCTTCCTATAATGGCCCTGATAAAAAAAAGCTTCACATTAGAAACAATGAATGACTAAAAAAGTGGAATGGAAGTGAAATATGGTACACTACAGGATAATGTAATATGTGCATGGTATGCTACAAATAAAGACATAAAACTAAATTTTCATCATTTTAACAGCTTTAACAATTAAGGCAACTAGAAATTAGCTGAACAACACGTGAACAATTTTTACTGAACTAAAAGGAAAGAGAACACAATCCCTACCATCTCAGGAAATACACGACTTTGTTGTTTATTCCAACTCGTGCGCACAAAGTACGTACCTTAAAACAGCGGGTCTGGACTGACAACAGTCAAACTGGAAAGTTACAATTCCAGAATAAGGATTTCAAGCATCTACTTAACAACCAACAGTACATCTTAACACTTGGGTCTACCATGCCAAATCTGTAATCATAACATGTTACCTTAAGCCTTCTTTTTTGAGTATTGTTTCTCTTTAACTCAGAAATCCTCCTGTAGATCAATTACAACAGGAAAATTTCAGAATTGTTTTGCTAGTCAGTGATGTGTAGTACCAGGGAGCCACAGAGATGACAGCCTCCTACTTCTATGGATTACTCTCAGCAGCAGACATGAAAATAGATTTAACTGGGCACAGAGCACATGTGCAATAATGAACAATCAGTGGCACCAACCTTGCTCTGAAGAGCTACTTCGATCTCAGGCAGTCTCAAAGGATCCCCAAAAATGCTCTTTCTTGATAACTGTTACCTCAACTTCTGCAGCTCACTTAAGGTTCTTATATCAGAAGGGTGAAAACAATTTGTAAGGCTGTGAATTACAGCAAAATTGCTGCCAATAATTTTCCGATGCCTGTTAAAATGCTTTCCAGAGTGCTCTGCATTGTCCCTCTGCAGGGAAACCCTTTGCTACACCACATTTTGCAGTATGCAATGCAGACCAACCAGCTGCTTTATCTAGATTAGCTGAATATTCCCTCTTCACCTGCCAAAGAGAAAGAAACCTAAACAACAACGACAGGTGCAGACCTATTACATTTCTCCCTAGTTGGTGATTTTATTCAAAGGTTCAGTCTTACAGATTTTCTGCAGTGTTTTCGCTTTTGGATTAGTCTATTTTCATCCATCGAAAACACAGGTTTCCTTACACGTAAACGTAATTATTCAAAGTTTTCCTTATCCTATTGCAACTTTTGATTTTTCATATGCAGTTTATGAGTTGTTAACACTTTGTATCATCAAAGAAGGTTTTCAATTATTTTTTTTAAAATGTATTTAATTCAACTTTCATGAGTGCTTCCATCATTAATCCTTATGTAGTCCTATAAGACCATGGGGGGGGGGGGGAGGGAAGTGTTGATCATCAGAGTTTTATGTTAGAAGTAACTGAAGTTCCATGCAGCTAAATTAGCATCAAGCTGCAATATAATGAATGCAAGTAGAGGGAAAAAAACCCCACCACTAATTCTGTTAGTGGAGCTGTATCTTTTGCTAGCAATTTAGCCACAGATGTTCACACCTACATAAGTATTTAATATATTATACTGAGCTCACTAAAGGCCAAATCACATAACGCTATAAAGACCAGATCCCCAAATGGGACATATATGGAATTTAGTCATTTACATTCAAAACTGCTGTCCTGAGCATCCTTTACTTGACTGTTGCCTTCCTCTACTCCAGTCAGTTTTCAATATTAAAGATCCAGAGACACCTGTAATGCTGTTTCTTTTCACATACATAGTTCTTTTAAAGATAGAGATCAAAACCTTGCTCACATTTATAGCCAATCGTGACACAAAATTTAAGTATTTTTCTTACCTCCTTTGCAAAATTAGATCTGCCACACACAAAATACATGCTTTTAGCATGTCTGCAGCATCAGGCTCAACTCACAATGCAGTAACTAAAAATCAAAGGCAGAAGTAGGCTCTTCAACTCAGTGCCTGTTTTACACAGAAGCTCAGAGCACAGCCTGATGTGTATCTCTGGATCTCACTGTTCCGGCCACAGATGTTTTCTCCATCCTCACCACTCCCTATCACTATTTGCAGCTAACTTTCATTTTCAAACCATCGGTCATGCAAGTCACATCATTTCAACTCAGTTAACTTCAAAATGAATCAAATGGATTAGCTCCATCTACCTTCATCAGCCATTAAACTGGCCTGACTCGTCAGAGTAGATGAGGAAGAACTTCCACAATGCCTTCCAGTGACAGCATTGTCAAAAGTTACTGCCAGGAAAATGGGCACAGTGAACACCTCTCAGGGGATGCTAATGCTTTCAACTGAGAGATGTTTACAAGGTAAACATCTTGTCCACATCTTAAATGACAGTTCAAAAATGAACTGTTCTCATTCAGGATGTGTGACGTACTCTACAGTCCTATCACCACCCCAATGCAACTCAAAACTACACCTTTCATGAGCAATCCTTGAGACCCTATTTTTATCTCCCCAGAACAGTGTGGAGACCAGCAGATAGGACATTCCTATGACAGCAGAGATCAGTTTGAGTCTCTTCAGACAGTGAAGGGAAATGAACAAATCTAAGTATTAAATTTTCTTCATCTTTATGTCTTTAGGTGTCTTTACACCAAACAAAGTGTGAGGTTCCATTAAAAGAGCCAGAAACATGAAATTCTGGAACATCAGTGCTCATAACTATGATGTCTAAGTCATCTTCATGTTCTAGCAGCCATGAAGAGACTCAAAAGCTTAATATTTTAGATCTCACTAACTTGAATAAGAGTACAGGCTGAAATAAAATAGGAAAAAAGATCTAAGTAACACCTGAGAGGTCTTTCTCACATCACCAAAGAGCTACAGCTTAAAGGTACAGTGATGAAAAATAGTGACATTAACCAAATGAAGCCAAGTTAAATTTCCAGACGTGAACAATTACAGTAAGACTCTTTAACTTTCCAACCAACAAAAAAAAAAATTAGAAAACAGGAAAAGAACTGGTGCTGATAGAGAAAGTTTAGAATAAAAAAAGTTAGGATTACTTCAGTACAGCATGAAATACAAACCAGAGTTTTGCCTAGATTTCTAGTAGCAACAGTGACCTTGAACATAAGGCAAAGACAAAACAGCAAAGTGGAACAAATGCATACAAGTAAAAATTATCAAAACAAAACTTTAAAAAATTAGCACACTGGTTTTGAGATCAAATAATTTTCATCTTAAAATAATACAGGAACAGTTTCACCAAATCACAGATTTTATCAGATTCTCTTGTTATAAACTAGGTGTGGATCCAGTGGAGATGACAAAGACTACCATGAGATATCATCACACATACAATGAATGCCCATGCTTACAGTAAATGTGATGTAATAGATAAAAGATAAGTATTAATGTCACAGTAGGCTTGCATTACTGTGTACAGTTCTAGTGATTCAATGCCAATGAGTCCAAAGAATAGCTCAAGAGAAGGAATAGTGATGTGATGACAGCTTAGTGGTGTGATGAGAGCTTAGAAATTACACACAGGGAAGATAATTATTTCAACTGAAGGACTGCTAACCGTTGGGATGGCAGGATTAAGAGACTCCCACCAGGACAGATGAGGATAAATACCTTGGATAGCTTTCCGTTGCTGTTTGATCAGTTTGGGAATCTCGAACCACACCTTTATCATTTTAGGAACAGGCTTGGAGGATGTCATTGTTTTGAACACCAGAGAACAAGACTAAAACCCTGCTGAGACCCTTCTTGTTCCATACTTTAAAGGGATTTTATAGCAACTTTCTCAGTGAATGGAATGGGAAAATAAAAGCTACATTTAAAAAGATACAAAGAAACTCACAGTGTAAAGTATCATGTACTACTAATTAAGTGTAACTTTTGACAGGGTAAAGTTAGTAATGATTTACAGTTGCTTCATCTTTTCAAAATCTATCATCACATCTGCCAGCACAAACTTTTACAGGTGGTACTGCATTCTCAGGGCTTAGACATGCTCCCCTTTTGCCCTAAGCAGTCAACTGCTTTCTCCTACACAAGACAGGGACACATAAAGGAAATAAGAAGATTAAAATCTGGTCCTTTTCCTTTTATGATTGCTTCCATCTAATCTAATCATAATTCTAGGCAAAGTATTACCTATTTCTAATACTGTCATTTCCAAGTCTTTTAATGTTATAGATAAAACCATCTAGCAATTTCATTTTCAGTCACTGATTACAATTTTTCTCTTTCCTCCAGAAATTTAATTCTGTGAAAGAGATCATTGACTTCTACAAAAATGTTCCCATCACACTCATTGACGGAAAGGATAAATCAGGAATCCAGAGAGAACAATGCTACCTTACATATCCATTCAAGTCGTGCAAAAGATGTTTTCTGCCTTAATGTCACCGATTTGTTTGTATAAATGTAAATAGAACAATTATTTAAATGTCTCAAAAATCAGATCAGCCTTTTGAGTGAGGAGCTCCCCATAATATTATGAAGCATACTAAATGCTCCACTAAAAAACTTCTCTCCAGCTGAGAATACAGATCTACTCCATTTTCTGATTCTTGTAATTTAACTTTGAGTATATAAAGTATATGCCATTGTATTAATTCACAGAAAAGTGTCAAGAGTGACTAGTCTTGATATCTTGACAATAATTGAGCAATTGCTTATTTTGCACTCTACCTTCTAACACAAGACAAAAACCAAAGTCAATCTTGCTTACCTAAATGTCACTGAAGCTCAGGTAGTAGCAAAATCTAATAAAGCATACTATGGTTATACAAAAAATACTCTTGCTTTTAAAAATACACATGAAATGCTATTTATCTGAGTACTCAACTCTTTAACAATTTCATTCGGTGTGTGTATGTGTTTGCACAACAAGAAGCTGTGCTCAGCAGCCACTGAAGTCAGTGGGCGTCAGCTGATGCTCATAGGTGTTGAAGCAGGTTATAAAGCTAGCTTTAATTATGTACGTTCTATTACTTAACTAACACTTATTCTTTAGCTTAAGTAGCAGATACTTGTATTCCATATCTAGGCCTTCAAACACACTGTAGGACCATTATGCAACAGTCCCTTTGAATTCACACCATGTGCAAATATAGAAATAAAAATGAGTAGGAACAGTAGATGTGCTTCAAACTCAGCAAGAAAACACGTTCCAGTGTGTATCAAAGAAGACAAGAAGGTAATATTTTTCAGAAAAAAATACAGTAATATTTATTCATATAATTTGAGTTTTGGAAGGCTTAACTAAATTCATTATAAATATGAAAGGCAAACTTGAGTATTTTTCTGCAAAGCATCCATAGTCTTCCTTTCTAAGCACACTCAGAAGTTTGACTAGGTAATTGGAATATACCAAGAAAGGAACCTCAGTTACTTTGCCCTTACAGAATAGGAACAAGAATAACAACATTCAAGCCCAAAACATGACATTCCAACCCAATTTATGACATAGTATGTAGTGGCACAAACTAGCTCTAAAATAATTTAGCAGTTGGTTTTTACTTTCTTGCAAACTTTTTATTTCTCGATGCTGCATCAAAATGCAAGAGAACACTCACTATAACTTTTTCTCTCAAACCACTGAGACTGTTAAAATTGAAGGAAATTATTCTGACATGACATTATCTAATAAGAAGAATGAAAATTAACAAAACAGAAGCTGCTAAGTAGAGTTTAGCAGAGCTCATAAAAAGGAAAAGAGGCATGACATAATCTGCTTTAAGAGTTTCATAGCCATCATACAATTTAACTTACAAAAGGTTTTCATGTTAAAAGAAAAAAAATATTTTCTAAATTAAACCCATGGAAAAAAACACATCTTAACAATTTAGATAGCAGATTATGGCAGTGACATACAAAGCTTTGCAGATGTTTACTAAAACAGTAAACTTGCTTACAAAAGACAAGCATTACTAGTATAATTAAACCACCTAGAGTTTATAAAGCTGAGTGGCAATGCTTCCCCCATCCCCCCCCATTACAGCTTTCATGGGGAATGTTCTAATTTTGCCAGTGACAACTATTATGAAGCAAATTCAAAACTATTTATTTAGTAGCTTCTACAGAAACAAAATTAATTTAAACAGTAACCTGGACTGAAGGAATTAAAACAAAGGAAGAATTTTAACCATGTTTTTTTCTTATGTTAAGAATTTCAATATTTATTGTATGTGATATGCCAGAATTTTAAAATGGAAGCTATTTTCACAACTGAAAATGCAAATAGTACTGTTAGGTTTGGCATCAAAGTATATGAAGTGAAAAAAACCCCGCTAGTGTACCCATCTAAAAAAATATAATTCCATTTGAATACAAAATGAGAACTGTCATTTCATTATTATTGACAAAACAGACAAAAAGAAGTTTGTTCCATGGAATAGGCTAGTCTGATAGAAATGATACAAAAATTTTCCATGTGTATATGATGAAAAAGATCTGACTTAAAGCACCATCTGAAGGATTTTAACACTGTATTGCAAAATGATGGGAAAGCAATGTTTTAAAATATTTACATTTCAATGCAGATACGATACATACTTTATCAAAACAATGTATAATTTGCTGGAGTATATAAAAAAATATTCCCAGCTTAAACTGTTTACAAAAATGCACCAGTGAAAAGAGTTAGGGACTACCAGTTTTTCAAGAGTAGTCCCAGTTCAAACACAGAACACACATCCAGCATTAGTCAGTATTGATCTTCTTATCTGTAAAAATGTAAGATGTGATTTTAATTGTAAATATGTGCTTCAATATAATTCAGATTTTAAAATGATATAAAATTGACAAGATGAAGAAAAACATCTATTGTTCATGTACAAAAACATTAGACTTCAGTATCATCCATCCCTCTTCTTCACTAAAAACCTGAAATTTGGCCCTAATTTAGGAAAGTGTTTAAGCAACTGAGCAATGTTTACACTGCACTGAAGTCAGTCGATACACGTTAGATGTACATTGTAACTAGGCACATGCTTGTATGAATTTAGGCCTACAAAAAATATATTCTAACATCTAAATTCTTAAGGATGAAAGATTGCACTGAAAATCTGGTTCAACACTGTCAATGTAAAAGCTGTGCAGCACGGTTTTTCATTTTGAAAAATCTTCATGTCTAGCAAGTTCCCCCTGTAAATAAGCATTAACTCACTAACTAGAGTTCTAACCAAATGCCCAATTCTGCAAACGTGTTTCTATCAGGCTACACACACATAGTAGTAGAGGGTTTACATTTGGCTATTACATCCTTAGATTTCAGAACAGCCTTGACACCATATAGACAAAAGCTTCTCTCTCCTATTGCTCCAAGTCTGATGATGTCTCCGGCTCTGCCTGTCCCGAACAAAGATGGTACAGAAAGCTGACAGTGTTCTGCTATCTCACATCTACGGAATACAGGCTAGGTAAAGACTAAGTACTAAACAAAATTTAACTTTTTAGTGCTATCTGACCTAGTGGGAATAACTCTGATCCCACAGATTCCTTGTTTACACCCTTGTATCTCCTCTGAAGTCAGCAGAAGTGGTTTTGTTTCACTGAAACAGTACTTGCATTTAAGTTTTACTTTTTATGCACGGTGCTTAATTTGCCACTAAAACCTATGATACACACTTGCTGCCCACAGAGGATCAAAGGTGCTTTTCAGTACACGTATGCTCGCTCTCTGAAACACTATGCTGTAATAAAGCAAACTAAACCCTGTTAAATTTACAAAGATCTCATTGTCTAAGATCTTAATCCATACAGACCTACCACAAACCAGTTACAGCACAGTATCCTAGCACAGAGAATGGTTAACTAGAAAGATGTTTGCATAGCAAATCTTTTTCAAATTTCTCCTATGGAACAGATGAAGTTGACCTCCAATACAAATTTCAAACATAAGAGTGCAAAGTAGTGCTTAATCCTCACTATCGGTTTCTCTGTACCTTTTTAACTCTGCTCTCCTTCCACTTCACTAACAGTAGAGACCTTTTGGCAAAATAAAGCAGTTATTTCAATCGTCCCTTCCAAGCAAGTTAGTGGCACTCATTAAGAATGAGAGGGGAAACCTCCCCTAGTCTCTCAATGCTTTTTTGCTGGAAGAGAAAGAACATCCCAACCCTTGGTTGCCTCTATCAAGTGCCTCTGTCCATGACTTATCCATTCTTCTTGGTCCATATATACTCTTCCACAAAACCAACACTTAAACAGACACTGAAGTGTTTCAGCTGGTGAAGTTTCCACCACCTGGTAGTTGTTTTTATGGGTCTTTTTAAGTTTCATTTTTAGCATACTCTGCTTTTTTGCTTGGTTTACTGTCTCAACATTCTGAAGAGTAAGACGCTTTCGGTAACGTTTGACACCAAGACAACTACTTGTCCTTTCTGACAGGACTACTTTCAGGACTTGACCTTTGTACTTGTTGATAGTCTTCATGACATTAATTATCTCTGGTGAGTCAACATCAGGATGGTTTAGTACCACAACTGGCTGGTTACGACGAGGGCATTTTATCAACTGATTCGTTCTCAAAGGGACAAGCCGAAGACGTCTTGCTGTCAACAGATATGACATGTCAGAACTTGAACTGGTTTCTGACTGAGTTCTTGTTTTCCTCTTAGGAAGTTCCCTGAAGCTTGCTTGTTTTGCCTTATTTTTGGGACCTAGTTGACTTTTTGAATAGGGTTTGCTTTGCTTACTCACATCACTGCTTTTCTGAAATGGTACACCAGTTTGTTTGCTATTATTTTTAATACTTGCCTCTCGCTTCGGTCTTTGCCTGAGTGATACACTTCGGGACTCAGCATTCAGTTCACTCCGATTAGGCAAACATGGCAAATTACTGCTAAGTGTCTCAGAAACACTGATGGGAACCGGGCGAGGCAGAAACATTTCATTGCAATACATAGAAGGCGCTGATGTTTCACTCCTGTTTTCTGTTCCGTTTGAGTTTTGACTGCTAGTAGCATTCAGTACTCTCAGCATTGTCCCTTTAGGGATAAACACTGGAGTAGCAACATGGGAATTTTTAGTTACCCTGCTTTTAGATGTTCTTGCAAATGTAAGCAACTGATCTTTACTGTGTTCTTCACTACTAATCACACTGTTTCTACCATGCACTTGAGGCAAAGATGTAGACTGTTCCACTTCAGTGGCAGGAACAACTCTCTCGCAGCTTGCTGAATTTTCTTGAGGGAAAAGCACCTTTTTACTAGAAGCTTGACATCTCAAAGGCATGGATTTCATGTTAGATTCAGCAGCAGACATGAGCTGAGCAATCTTTCTACAGAGCAATGATGCTGACTTCTTATTGCATGTTGTGTTGTCCCATCTGACACCCTCTGGAACGTTTTCAGCCCCACCACTAAGAGAAAATACAGACGAAATAACAGGTCCCTCAAAAGCGTTGCCTTTATTTTCCATCTTCTGCAGTTCTAATGATTCCAGAAGACGACTGTTCTTTTGACTATTGGTTTCAGCTTTCTTTACTTTGCTAAAGCCAAAAGTCATGTTCTTGCAAGGTGGAGTTTTAGTGACATTAAAGTTTTTTCCTGCTTCAGAAGATGTTACAGTTTTTTTATCAAAACCCTTACCAGCTACATGTGTTTCTGTAGAGCTGACTGGCAGACTCCTACATTCGTTGTCATCCCTCTTTAGAGGCAATGTATCCTGTTGTTCAAGGACTGCAGAAGAAGAATTTTTGCCCTTCTGAGCAGCCTCTACTGAAATGTTCTTGGAACTTTTATCTTCAGAAATAGCAGCATATTTTGGAGGGGGTATATCCACACCTTCTTCATAACAATACAAGTCATAATGTAAGTTATTTTTTCCATCTACTTCCCACCTTGAGGATTTAAGATTACTTTTTTCAGTAGTATTCATCACCAAAGACGGAGAACAAAGTTCTATAACACCTGAATGGACATCAATACCTTTCACCAAATGAAAGCATAATTTTGATGCATCTTCCCTCTGTACAGATACAGAGTTACAGTCTGAGAGTTGAGAATCAGAAAAACAAAGACATTCAGAATTCTTGTCATATGTACTATCCAAATTAAGCTGGTTACTAACACTGGATAATTTGTCTACATTCACTTCCATGGTTAGTAACTCATTCTGAGACACAGACGATGTTTTTTTTCCTTCTGCAGATCGTTCTATACCTTGATTCTCAAGCTCCTCTTCGGCACCATTCACAGGTTTGTATGTTGCTTCTTTCATAGGAATTAGTTTAAGAACCAGCTGTTGTGCACCATTCACTATTTTAATCTCTACTATCTGAGCTAAACAGTTAGAAGGAACTACAAGTTCAGACGGTGCAATTACTGTTAAAGGCATCCCAGGTTGTAAAGGCTCCATTTTTGGAGAATAAACCTCAACTTCTACACTTTGATTCTCACATACACTTATTTCAGATGCCTCCAATATTGTTTTATCCTGGACTGATGCTGTGTTTACGCTACATTCTACATCATGAGACGAATAGACCGTTTTAGTTGCTTTACCTGGAATCTCACAAACCACACTTGAAGATGAATTTGAGAGTTCATTCTGAAAAGGAATTTTATCATATTTCTGCTTTTCATATAAAGTGCTTGGACTTGACTTCTTTTGCTTGTGGTTTATGGTGGTATTTGACAGCCGTTTTGTGGGTGTTTCATGTACTCTTCTCGTATGTTTCACTATATAGTCATGTCTAACAGCACCATATTCACAGTATTCACACTGATACGGAAAAGTTCCAGTGTGTTTCACCAAATGTCTCTGGAATTCTCCTTTGGTGTAGGATACATAACTGCAGTGGGAACAAATAAATTTAATTTCTTCATGTTGACCTATATGCTTTTTATACTGCAAAGGATCCTTTGTTGAAAATCTACATTTATCACAATAGTATTTACCTGGCAGAAAGTTTTTAACTTTAAATGATTTCTGGGTTTTACTTGGGGATTTTTTTTCACTTTTTTCAAAGTCTACAGCATTGGCACCCTCAGGAACAAAATGAAAAGCTGGTGGTGTAATATGACTGCACTTCTTGCACATGAAATTTTTGTCTTCAGTCCACCCAAGCTTCTTATGCTTTTCTATATCTTGCATTGAAATTTTCTGAATGCTTCTGCATTTTATGCAGCTTATCAGTGACAACTTACTGTTCTCAGCCTCAGTCCCTTGGTAACAGCAGTTTTGGTCATCATCTCCTTTTGATGGATTTGTTTTATCCTCAGAAGATTGCTTTGGGGATGTAGTTAAGGAATTATTTTTATCATTAACTTGGCCAGGGTACAATCTTGGTAAAAGTTCCCTCATTTTCAACTGCATTTCAGAAGACGTGACTCTGCATCAGTTTTGTCAAACACAGTAGCAGCAGACAGAATATTTTCTTGATATTAGTCTTGTGTATGCTGCTTATCAATCAATCCTTCAGGCCACCAATCTGCAGAATATACACTTTGGAAGAAATGGTGCTCAAGCAACTGCATCCATATTATATTCCATGTTCTTAATTTTATTCAATCAACTTGCAGCACTAAAGAATAAAAAGCAGAAGATTAAGTCAGTTACGATTCACTGATCACTGAAATACAATGAACTAAGAATTGAACTATTAGTGGACTACAGCTGAATTACAGAGTGCAAGTCTACTGTGAGTATACCACTGATTGTATTCTGCACATAGAACCATTAACTCTAAGCAAAACATACCAAATCAAATAATCTTTTAACGTTTGCTCTTATTCAAAATGTTCATAAATTCATAAAATTATCTGCTATGCATCAAAACCTGATGAGTTCATGCTATTTCTTCCATGTCATGAAAAATTTTACATTTAAGAAATGTATTTATAAGCCTAACAAGAAAGATACTTGGTAACAAAACTGAGCAGCAGAATATGATTTTGGTTCATATACAGCCCTTAACTCAGGAAAAGATATTATGAAACATTGCAAGTGCCACTCATTTGTGAATCCCAGCAGGAAAAAGGACAGTGACTACAATGGTTACGAGAAACACATAACTATGAGTTTGTTTTTAAATATAAGGATTTTTAAGTTAGCATGGAAATTCATGAAGTACAGAAGGAAGTTCTTTTCTAATCAGTGCCAATGTTTCAGATCCAAGGAGTCTTGAACACTAATTCACAACAAGATGCGGTTTATACTTGTTTTCAAAGTAATGGAGTCAAAACAATCTGCGGCTGCAAAATTAATTACTTTCACTTCTATTAATATCACAGTATAATCACTTCTATGTAAGTGGACAAGCATATAAATAATTCACTCCATCTTGATAATACAGAAAGTGTCAATCAAAATAAACAATGCAACAGAAGGCAGAAGGCAAACAGTAATATCAGTGTAAAACCACAACGTTAACTTCTGCAGTATGTTTGGCCCCACAGGTTCCAGCACTCTTATGGTCTCTTTTCTATATTTAACATGCACAAGATCTCAGCCTTTAAGCTTTTGCCAAGACTATGAGACCACTCTTATTTTGAAAATAAACAACTAAATTAGCCTTTTGAGACATACATAAAACAAAGTCCAAAGCTAACAGCAACAAGTAAAATCTACTCAGCATCTTTCTTACTCAAACATTCTTACTTACAGGCATACTGTTGCACAGATCTGCATTCATGTATAGACCCTATTTCATAAGGTTACTTTTAGATTCCTTTAGATTTCAATATATCCTACAGAAGCCTTCTGCTTCTGAAATCCAATTCCTCTCCAAGTCTATCTACAGAGAGCAGGGCCTGATTTGGGCTCCAAAAGCTCAGTGCTGAGATCACCTAGGTAGCATCCTGTTACAATAATCCTACATGAATGAGGAAAACTTTACACTATGGTACATCTCCACATTGGCTTGACAAGAGCAAGCATCTGATCCAGAAAGTTTTTCTTGCATCTCCCTGTGCTCCATCTGCCAATATCCCTAACTGCTACAGGAATGCTGCCCTAAAGATGGGGCTCTGCAAAGAGCAATATACTGATATAACCTCAAACAACAGTAAAAGTTAGAAAAATGGTTAGGGACAATATAATGGGCTTTTCACTCCTTAGCAGATGGATAGCTGCACACCTGTAAAATTCCTCAGCAGGTACTTCTTCGGACTGTAGTAATCTCATCTCATTGCAATGCAGACAACTGTACAACTCTGTGTGAAAAACCTCTATATCCCGATGTGAAAAACAAATCAATGGCAGTTTCCCAGGAAGGAGTAAAGTATACATGACTACTGCATCATGATCTTAAGATTATTTTTTTTAAGCAGTTCTAATGTTGGTAACATCATGCCCTCTATTATCCAGATTCTAAAGAGGAAAGAAATATTTGTGGTAGTCTCAGATGGACTATTCTCCCCCTGCTAATATCACTTCCTAGACTTAAGATGAACCTTGTTGACACACAAGTGTGATGGTAGGCCTATGTCCAGGAGATCCCCTATTTTATTTCAGGAGAAAGGTAATAAGAGATCTTGATAAGCTCAAGATCCAGACCAAAGATGCTTTGAAGATTTCTATACAGCTTTAAGAAAGAACTAAAATTGCATTTGAAAGGGTGAATTTAGATCAGTATTTGCTTTTTGCTAACAACTATCCATTGATACTGAAACTGACCTCCATATGAACTGACCAAAAGACAAGCATAGAGCACTTTTTTATGCCACCCTTGACCACAAAAAACAGTATTAAAAACACAATATGTTTTCTTATATTTTATTTTAACACTGTAAACGTCACCTTATGGGACAACATGGAAAAAGGATCCACCACCTTTAAAGAGCAAGAAAGTACAAGAAACACACTGTCAAATGTTTTAAGAACGCTTCAATCTACCAGGCAGATCTGGGCTGGTCAGTCCAAGAGGACACTAGAAAAATTTGACAGAGATGATTCAAAGAACAAGCTTTTAATCCTTCTAAACTTTCCTAACTCAAAAATCCTTATATATGAAAGTAAAAAAAATAGGTATATAACCCCAAAACCAAGCTTTCATTCAGACCTGTGACAAATACCATGTTGACAGAATCCAGGTTTCACTAATTACTGCAACTGCATTTCAGACCTGCAGTGGGTTGATCCTAGCCAGCAGCCAAGCAGCCACACAGCCACTTGCTGGCTCCCCACCACTCCCCGAGTAGGTAGGGGAATGAACTGGAGAAAAAGTGCAAGAAAGCTTACGGGTCAGGACAAAGGCAGTTTAATAGGTGAAGCAAAGAGGTGGGGAGGTGATGCACCTTCCACAAGCAGACCGATGCCCAGCCAGTCTCCGAGCAACAGCCACTTTGGAAGCCAACCCCTCTGCCCTTCTTCCTCTACTTCCAGTTTTTATTGCTGAGCATGACATTATATGGCATGGACTATCTCCTTGACCGATTCTGGCCAGCTGTCCCAGCAGAGTGCCCTTCCAATCTCTTGCCCACCCCATGCCTACTCACTGCAGCTGAGGCGGGGGGGGGGGGGGAGAAAACCTTGACATTGTGCAAACACTGTTCAGCAACAATCAAAACACTGGTGAGTTATCAACACTGTTTTAGCCACAGATCCAAAACATAGCACCATACAGGCTGCTATGAAGAAATTTAACTCCATTCCAGCCAGACCCAGTACAGGGAGAAAAAACTGAATATCCAGGTGATGCTGAAGTGACACGGCTATTATCTCCCTGGCTATTTTTGCACCAGTCTTTCCTGAATGCTAAATAGTTAACAAGAAAAGTTTTGATACAAACAGGCCCGCTTTATCATTATTTTGGATAAAACAAGCCCCAAAGTACATTGTAATTTCATTCTAATATTTGAAAAAATGATTTGCTTTTTGTGATTACTTCAGAAAAACGAGACCAATGTACACAAAGAGGTGGTGCAATCCAGCATCCATTCACTCCATACCAGGAAAAGGGGGGGGGGGGGGGGGGGCCGCTATGGGGGGGGGGATATGCTTCAGAAAATTTTAATTAAAAGATACATACTCAATTTTTCAAGTTACAAATACAGAGCACAGAGACCAATACAAAGATATCATTAAAGGAATATCTGAAAGTCTACAAGGAGCCTGAATGGCAAACACAAGAACAGGATGGATGAAGAATAGAATAAGAGATACCAGGAGTGTTAATATCAATTCCAGTCCCTGTCTTTACAGGAATGGATTCAGGAAAAATTTGTAAAAATACTTTGAAATACAATAAGGTACCTGAATTAGGAGAAATTGAAAAAAATTTAGAGGCCCTAGTTTTGAAAAAGATTGGAAGCAGAAACTTGGAGGTACATGGAAGAAGAACAATAGAAGGAAGATAAACCAAACTTTCTCATCCACTCCTTCTACCAAACATCTGCAATTCAGTGACATTTAAAAGTAGGGCATTTAATAAAAGGAAATAGTCCTGCCTTTCACATAACACTAGTATATCTTGGACCCTGCTGCTCAAGACAGAGATCAATAGATCCGCAGGAGTCAAAAGGCATTCTAAACAGTGGGTATCACATTTACATAAAGGTTAAAAAACAAAGACCAATTAAAAACAAGGAAAATAGGCAAAAACATCATCTGCAGCCTGACTATGCCAAATTCATCCAGTACAAGTGTTTTGCACTGCAGTAGATTACAGACCACTGATGTGGCCACTGTCAGACAGGAATTGCCAGTGTCTTCCCACTATTCTATAATCTTGAAATTTCCATTTACTTAAAATACATTAATATTCATCTTTTCAAAGAAAAATATGTCTTTTCCAGTGTTTTAGATCCCTTTTTCATCTCAAATTATATGCTGCTATCAATGAAATGTATGTGACAAGCAGCATGCATTTATTGTATGTGATCAAATAAGACCTTACTTCAGCAAAGCACCCACCTCTCACACACTAAATTCAAAGACTGCATCCAAGAATCAAGGCCTGCTTTGGTACTGAAAAGCTCATACAAGTCATCTGTTAAGAGAAAAGCTTAAACAGAATTGGAAGACACTGTGCATCACTACATCAGGAAAATACAGTGTGTAAAATCTGAGTCTCTGTGAAAAACTTAATCTCTGTGTAAGCTTAAAATTACCTTGTTTGTATTTTACAATTATATATATATATATATGCCATAGTCAATCAACGTTGAATGGATAGTATATCTCTGTCAAGCAGAGTTAACTGTTCTACTAATCCAGCTACGTAGCCACAATTATCAGTCATTAATTTCAGGCCTAATGACTAGGAGAGATCCAAAGTGCTTCACTCATGTATAATGTATTGTACTAATTAAAAGAATTGATTTTGTACTAAAAACAAACTATTCAAATACACCAAAGAAATTTCATCTACAAATATTTCTTCTTAAAAAGACATTTTGTTTCAGAATAACAGCTAATCACACAGTCATAACACTTTTAAAATCTGAAATTCACATGAAGTTTTTCCATCAGCATGAATAAGGAATGTCAATGCAGAGAATTAAGAAGAGCAAAGACCATGCACCAAGTTTTCAGAGCTTACTTTTATTATACAATATACAGGTATTTCATTCTACAGAAAAAATTTAATTACATTCAAAATTTTTACTATTTATGATATAAAGTTATGAAAAACATGGATTAAAATTAAATCACTATTTTTAGAATGCATAGGTGAAAAACTGTCCAATTTATCGACATTTATTGACATTGTAGGAAGTCAGGTATGTATATGGACTATAGAGTATTCTACTGAAATGGAGGTCTGCTTCTCTGTGGCTCTAGGACTGAGGCCTACCTTTATTTGTATCTGAAAGACACACATTTCTAACATATCATTCAATTGCTTGGCGGTCTTCTTGCAATAAGCTAAGCAAGGCATTCTCAAATAACTACTGTCTCAAAAGCAGTATTTTAGAGAATGCTCAGAGATGTTTATACAGTTGTTTATCATTATATGTATGATCAACTTCTAAAATTATGGTGCACATTTCATCATTTCACACAATTTACAACCATTTTCAAAATCATTCTGTATATCCAAAGCATACCGACTAGCATTTAGCATTACCTTACTCTAAGCTTTAAGGCCTGTAAGCAATAAAGCAAGTATGGCACTGAAGAAAATGGGAGAGGAGGGGGAAAGTCCCATTAAAAACACATATCCCTCCGTGCCCAGTTCTCAAAACACCCACCTAGATGCTAAAATTCATTTCTACAGATTTAATTCCTGCTAAAATCAGCCACATACTATCTGTATGTGCAATGAAAGGGCCTTGACTGTAACCATTTACTGTAGAAACAATGCAGAACAGAATGCTAGCAAAATCCCATAAAATAAAATTAGGTTTTTTAATAATAAACCAAACTTTTTTTATTAAACATGTATTTCAGGACACTTCGGCTACATCTACAGTAACACTGGATCATTTATTTAGAAGAAATCCAAGTCATTTTATACGTCTAAATTATGTTAAGTGTCCAGTGTAATACATTTTTATGATCGATTCTCTTGCAACAAAATTGAACGTAGGATTTAATTAAACGACTCTTGTGCCCAAACACTCTAAAGAACACAATTTACGTACAAAACACAGGATGATCTATTTTGCTCAGTAATAAAGTTACTAACCCGAAAGCTTCTTTTCTTCGGGAAGAAGACCAAGATGACAAACCTGGACAACAGCTTTACAGTCCAGGCGAGTCTAAAGCAGTCTGATGGCGCCCACGCGACAGCAGCGCCCGCCAGCCAACACCAAAAAATCCCATCTTCTTGGGCATCCAGCCCACCCACGCAGAAGTGTTGCCGCCTCTCCGGGAAAAAGAGACGTCCCTCGCTCAGGGCCCGTCTCCGGAGGCCGAGCCCCGCCGCTGCCCGGGCGAAGGCGGCCAGGCGGCCGCCGGACCCTCCGCAGGCCACCCAGACCTTCGCCCGCCGCCGCCGCCGGGGAGGCGGCTCCGCCCGCGCCGCCGCACAGTGCCGCCGCCGGCCCGCAGGGGGCAGCACCGCGCGGGCCCGCCGGGCCGCGGCGCGCGCTCGCCGCTGGGACCCCCGCCCCGGCCCGGCCCGCCCCCCCCCCCCTCCTCCGCCGGCGGGCAGGGCGGCAGCTGGCCGGCGACAGCCGCGGTACTGGGCCGGCTGGCAGGGGCCGAGGGCGGGGGAGCCTCACCTGTGCTCGGAGGAGGACGAGGAGGAAAAAAAAAAAAAAAAAAAAAAAAAAAAAAGGCTGCCTCCCTCAGGGGCAGACCCCGCCAGCCGCCACCGCTCCCCTCGTCTCCAGAGGCAGAAAAAAGGCAGCGCCAGTCCTCATCCTTCCCGGCCCGCAGCTCCTGCCCCCCCCTCCGCCCTGAGGTACTTACCTCAGCGACGGCGAAGGCGAGCCCCCCGCTGCCTCCGCCGCCTCAGGACGGCCCACCGCGGCAGCGGAACTGACCTCAGCGGCCGCTGCGGCGCCGCGCCGCCCCATTGGCCAGCGCCGCGCCGCTGCTCCCGCCGGCGGCGCCGTGTAGAGCTCTACTGTAGGCGCCCCGGGGGCGGTGGCGGCGCAGGCGCGCTGCGCGGCTCGGCCCGGCCCGGCGCCCCGCGGGGGAGGCCCCGACGCGGAGGTGACGCCTGGAGGAGCCCCGGGGAGCGCAGCCCGCAGCCGCGTGGGGACCGAAGCTGGGCTGCTGTTGGAACACCTGCAAGATGGCAGGCGAGGGTATGTAAGAAGGTGCGCCCTCAGGTTGTTGCCTGCCGGCCGACCCTCAAGGATTCTGACAGGACAACAGGCCGAAGGAAGAGCTGTTGTTCCCAGTAATCTCTCTACGTTCCCCCTGATACCACCGTGATTTATTAGCGCCTGGTGTGGGCACGCATTTCACAGGGATTGCTCAGTTAAGTAGCACGTCGTCGTCGTGTGTTTTCAGATGCTTCCTATAAAATCCAAATTTCTCGTGAAATAAACTCTTCTTGGTCAAATTTGAAGGGAGAAAAAAGGATTTTAACTGCCAGCATCTTGCCCTCTAAAAGTACCTTTGACGTCACTGCAGTATCTAACCACACTGCTTAAAAAGGAAACCAGATTTAACATGGGGCCCAAAGTTTTTCCAGGTGGCACCTTTAAAATTGAGCTTTGTGTTAGATGACTTCAAAGTTAAACTCCGTTTTGCTGATTGTTCTGTTAGCATGGATTCTGTGTGATAAGAGAAACCACGAGTAAGTTGCATCTTCCAATCAATTCTGTACTTGAGCAATCGGAAACAGGGCTTGAACTATCCTTACCATTGTCTAGACATGAACACGGATCTTCAGGGATCTTGGATTTTGGGATAGCCTCTTTGGGTCACAAAAAAAGGAAAGGGAAAGCTAAAGCTATCAGATGGAACTTTGGGGAAAAAGAATCCTCTCAACTATGAATTTTTTAGTTCTAAAATGAGAGGTTGCCATCAGAGTCTGTTACATCTCTTGATCAGCAGTGTAAGAAAACACTGTTAATGGTGGAGTTTGGAATACTGTAGTTTACTGAACGTTTTTAAAACTTGTTAAGAAGGTCTTCTGGCTGATAGAGCCTGTTGGGATTTCTAGAAGGCTTTTGACAAACACCGTCAAAGAAACCAAGCAGTAATGGCATAAGACCAAATGTCTTGGAATGCATAACTGGTTAAAGATGGAGCACAGGGGGTGGGAGTGAGTGTGTGGTAGTTGTCATACTGAGGTCACAGGTGCACTGTGTAGCAGTCTCTGCTGGGACCTGTTCAACATACTCACAAGTGACTCAGAAAAGGAGCTGGGCACTCAAGTGGCAGCCTTCTGATGATACCAAGCTATTCAGGGTCTTAAGGACAAAAGCCCACTGAAGATCTACAGAAGGACCCTATGAGACTGAATAACTAGGTAGTAGAATGGCAGATTACATTTTGAGTAGATAAAAGTGAGGCGCAGTGGGGAAGAACATCCTAACTTCAAATATAAAATTATGAGCTCCAAGCTGACTAGTACTGTGCAGGAGGAAAATCTTGGAATTACAGTACGTTTCGGTGAAAAATCTCACTTTAGTGCTTAATAGACTTCAGAAAAACAAGCTGTATGCTGAGATTTGAAAAGGAACAGAGAGCAAAGCACCCTTATGCTGCTGTGTAAATTCATGATTTTACCACGTCTTGAAAGCTGTTTGTGGTTCTGAGTTTCCTCAGCTGAGGAAAGACAGAATAGTAGTGGAAAAGGTTCAATGAAAGGTAAAAAGGATTAGCAAAGGTACTTTGCTCTCAGCTTTCATGTAAGGAACAATGAAGTAAGCTTCTCTCTAAAAAAAAGATGACTATTGATATAACAAAGGGCTAAAAATCATGAGTATGCATTGTAATGTAAAACATTACAGGTGGGAGTTGTGTATGTGGAACCCATGAAAGCCACCAGGGACAATTTGCACTTACTGACTTGTGTCAGCTACTCTGCAAAGGCGATCATGTGGTGTTATGAAAATTCACTTCCCTAACTATTATATCAATCAGTCTTTATAATATTAAAGTCTATTAACTTTGTTAATATATATTAGTTCACATTATACACTGCAATGTAATGAGGCAGTGGAATTTTACTGGAGTCTTTGGTATTGTTCATGCTCAACTAAAACAAACTAAAGGCCAGCCCAGCCCTGGAAATAAGGACTTTGCTTCGTGGAAGCATAGAGCTGTCCACAAAGGATAAAGGACACCCATGGGCAACCCAGATAAAGCCAGCATCCTAGCCCCTCTAATACGTCTTTGAAACCCTCCCGGTGTCATCTGGCATCATAGATAAGTAACTCTAGCAAGACTGACTTCAGGGATATCTGGATCAATAGACAAGCAGCAAGAATGCTGCAGAAATACAGTTACTTTGCAAAGTTTTACTATGATTAGTAATCAGTAGTGTGGGTCTTAGTAATTAGTCAAATTGTGTGGTACCTGAATGGTTGAAGTGTGTAAGAAAGAACCCTGTCTAAAACCACATTCAGGGTGACCCAGTTTGTCTGGGACACCTCATGCACACAAATAAATACTTACCCTTGTAATTCTATACTTTGTTTCCTAGCCTCTCTCAGTCTGCATAGGCCAGTTGCAAATATTTGTTAACAGTGATCCACACTTAGCAGATTGTTTTCTTCAAAACCAGGAAAAAATAGAAACTTTACTAAAATAAAAGATTATATTCTGTAAGATGAGTAATAATTCAATAAATAGTTTTCTGGTGAAAGTGTGTTTTTTCAGCTCATCTATCTGTATCTGAAACAGTCCAGAGTGCGATAAATATACTTCATATCGGTAAAATGGAATCAGTTATCTGATACACAACACTGATTAAGCACTTTCACCACTCTTTCTTAGATATGTGTAGCTAGCCTGCTCTGAAGTTAGAAAGGCAATTGCCTCTAACAAATGCAAAGAGATTATTCAGTATTTAAATAAGGCCAGACTAAACAATGTCATCCAGAGGAGGCTTTGTTATGGAAAGCTTGAGAGTCAATTTGCATCTTCCTCAGTGTTTTCCAGCTACATAAATTCAGTCCCTTCCCTGCATTTTCTAACTTTGCGTTCAAAGGTATTCCATGCTGTCTCCACAGAGATGGGTCAGATCAGATCAGAGCTCCTCTTTCTCACTTAGTCTCCAGCCCTGAACCTATTTAGACTACCAGAGAGGGAGTAATTCTGCTGCAATTACCACCTTACCACTTGCCTTTCATTTGCCATTTGCCAGTCGTCTTTAGTGACCTCTGAATTCCCAGCTCTGGCGAGGTCTTTTATTCCTTCTCAGTTTGTCCTGTGACTCACCCACCCCGCAGTGCTAGTTAGGCACTTGTGAGCATCCCTGATGAGGACCCTGAAGGGAGGGTCATCACTTAGTAATGGTAAGTGTTGTTACCTCGGTAGGAGATGCTGGTGGTAATGCTACTAATTGGCAAATAGAAGCAGCATCCAAACAAGTAGCCTATTTTACTTCATAGCGGGTCTTAGTTTCGACAGCAAAGACACAATGCCTTTACTGCATCCTTTGCACCATTGCTATCCCCTGTGAGACTGGTCCTGTCATGCGCTGTGGGACACACACATACCAGAAATTCACCACAACTCCTCTGCTGCTGCTGCTTGTCCTGCTGTCAGCCTGCATATCTGTCCACCCTCTAACAAGATTATCTGTCATGAAATGCTGATCATGGCTTCTAGAGCCATGAGAGCCACAGGGAGACAACTGCAAACTGCAAAACTGTGAAACAGCTGTGTTTGGAGAAGGGTCAGGAGGAAAGAGAATAAAGAGGGTGAGTAAATGGGCTACAAGATAAATCGGCTGCTCTCAGAGCTTTTCTTGGAACAGTTTTGCTTTGCACATTACTAAATTCACAAGCCCTCCCCAAAAAGTAAGAAAGCAACGTACTGGAAAACCTGAGAAAACCAGCAGTGATAACCCAAGATGAAAATGAAATAAGGCACTTTTTGACGACACACAGAATTTCTCTCTGAGACATTGCAGTACCCTCACATAACAGCTTCTATCCCCCTTCAGGACACTATCATAACTATAGTCAGGTGGATATGGTTTTTCACTC
Source organism: Harpia harpyja (assembly GCF_026419915.1). NCBI lineage: Eukaryota > Metazoa > Chordata > Aves > Accipitriformes > Accipitridae > Harpia > Harpia harpyja. The sequence continues at coordinate 75,425,501 of NC_068941.1, forward strand.
TATAGGCTGCAATAATACAATAGCGCTGTCTGTTGAGCTCTGAGAAAGCAGAACTTCTTTTGGGTATATATTCTGTGAATACGCTTTGTAGATCTCAATTCTGTTGAGTGGAACATTTTGGCTTCCAGGATGAAAATACACTACTTTGTAAGCATTCAGAGCGCTTAGAAAAGAAAAATGCAATCTTCGTTTTCTGAAATGTGCAAGCACAAACTGCATACAATGACAATACTCAGGATTTAAAAATAGCAGCAAAAGAAGTTTCAATTCTGAAGGTTTCCCAGTCCCTGATAATGCAGGCTTGGACTGGAGACTGAAGGAACCAGCTTAGTTACTGCTCTGCATTTCTGCAGCTGATCGTAATGCTGTATCATACATTCCCGCTTCAAGTGGCTAAGCAAAGTGCATGAATTACATGATACATTCTAGAGGTTTCTTTAGATACAGGTTGCTGCTAATTACCAGAGTGCTCCCTCCTGCTATTTTGTTTGATTGGAGGGCATTAGGACTATTAAGAAGTGTCAAGAGGGTAATTTTACATTCTGACTTTAATTTCTGCATCTGTGTTTTTAAAAGCGTTACATGGCTATAGGGTGCTCAGATTTTGCTGCACCAAGCATACGACTACTGGTTTTCTATTGCTCTCTAGTGGCCAACGTGTAACCCTACTGCTACACTCTCTAAAGATTGCCTTCCTGTTTTGTTATCAGACTGTACTGCTGTAACATCATAAACTCGTCTGCAGACATTCACCTTCAGTTTAAGGAAATTTACACTTCGAGCCTTGGGGAAGAAAAAATACAAGTCTCTTGCATTTTTCTATCTTCTCTTGCCCCAACATTTCTAGTCTTTCCACCCACATCCTTATTTGTCAGTGACCTCGCCAACTCACAGATCGTTATCTCTTTTCTCCGCCCCCAAACATACACAGACAAAGCCTCGCTCCCCTGTTCCTGAGCTACGTGGCAGTGCCTCATTCTGCCTCTCGCCAAGCAAAACATGTTTTGATGGGCTAGTAGCAAGGCAGGCAGAACAGCTACTAGTTGGATTAATTTAGCTGTTGCTTCTCCAGCAAATGACCAGGTTTTACAGTCTTACAGGGAACTCATGTAAACCTCTACTCATTTATCAAATTGTTTAATTCTGGAAAAAAATCTAAGCATGAGGGTGAAGGTTGTGGGCTGTGTGATCACATAAGCCTTGTTCCCTTGGGGAATCGGGTTAACAGATGAAAGTTAAAGGCAAAGAAGAGAGAAGCCAGTCAAGAGTATGGTCAGGACACAAACTGAAACAACGTTCTGAATTACTGGAGATAGGAGCTTCTGCAACAGCTTTTCAACAGACAGACTGAGCAATCATTAATTTGGAGGTGACTTGGGCACTTTTGTGAAGGGCAGCACGCAATGACTACCTGCAAGAAAGAGACCAAAGCTGAGCCAGAGCCCCTTCTAGTAAGGCTGCTGTCAGCTGCCACATCTCCAGTGGCAGCCCCCAGGAAGGAAGCCAACAGGCGGGGGGGGGGGATTCCAGTGCACCCCACAGCTTCCTAAAGGAGAATGGGGAGGAAATACAAAGTGAGTGAAAGCAAAAATTAAGAGTAGATCAACTAGATTAAAAATACACACAGTTAAAAGTGACCGGTTCTCTCTCACCACTTATTTTTGTGGCTTGAAGATATGCCTTAAAAATATTTGAAACTACCTTAGGATAGAATAACAGTCTTAGTCAAGCAAAAAAAATGTGTTCATGGTAAAAACGTATCCTGTAAACTGATACAGTAAGAGAAATCTGGAATAGTCTTGCATTTTACACAGAAATTAGAAAAATAGCACTTAGCCAGATATCATTAACATGTCCTAATACTCTTTTCTCTCTTTTCATATACAGTCTGCAGGTTCAATAAAACACCAACAATATAGTATATTTTAAGTGGGATAAATACTCTGCTAGGTATTTGTTTCACTGCCAAATATATACACATGCAGTAACACAATCCATTACTACTTTATAGTGGCATAATCTGGTAAAAACAAACCTTGCAGTAATCCTGTTCCAACATCTCAGGAACACCCAGTGCTTTCCTAGGAATCACTGCCATCAACACTGGCTCCTCAGGCTTAATTTATCTGTTTCAGATCCTCTGGAGGACTGTTCATACAAGGAAAAATATACCTGTCTGGGAGAAATAGGAGAGGCTTTCCACACAGTGATGAGCAAACAAGTGGTAAAATCAGTGTGAGTGTTCTCTTACCTGTATTAGTGCTAGCTGCTGTGTGATAACAAAACTACATATCTTTTTCTTTAGAAATTAACTGTTTTCACACTTTTGTGAAAGCAGATTTGCCCCACTGCAGTAGGGGCCTCATTCTGCTGACTTACCAAAACTTCAAAGGTGCCTTACACTTCTCTTTTAAGTATTGTAACTATTACAAAAGCTTTTTCAGATAATTAGCCATTCTGTGAAGCTTCTCTGTTGTCATCTATGAGGAAATTAAAGACAGGTGGAAGATCATCGCTGTTAAATCTATACATATTTAAACCCTGTTAAAGCTATAGAGGTCTTAAATGACATTCCTTTATTTAAAAGAATTTTACCTCATGACTTTTTATAAAAGCATTCTAGTTTCATATTAAAGAAAATATTCAAAAGTACTATAAATCCAGAAGAAGACTGCTCAGTGTGTGCCTTTTTTTTTAGAATAAATGAAGGGCAAAAGAGGAGTTTGGGGCCATTTTTGGTTTTGTTTTTCTCCAATAGCTCAGAAATTCAGGTCATCATTATTGCTTGTGTTTTACTTTTGTATCTATGGGGTTTAATTCCTGAAGAAGTAAAGGTGATGAATTAATAGAATGAAATGTTTTTAGTAATTCTCAAGGTTCTAGAATTAGTAAATACGTGTTTCAGTGAAGCCTGAGAACTGCACGTTCTTTCTCCTGCTCAACATCCCAAACCACTGGAGCTGCTCTGTCAGCACAGAGCACTGAGGATGGCATCAGGCAGGGCTGTGCTTTATGAAATACATGCCCTTCAATACAACCCTGAGACATGATGTGATATCAAAACTGCCTTATTCTGGATCAAAATCACATTTAAGGGGCATCTTTTAATTTCTTATCTTAGAAAGGGATGAGGAGATTAAAAGTTTATACAGTTTCTGGCTTACTTTTTTCCTGAACCTGTAGGTTGCTGGAAAGTATCTCAGACATTAAATAGTTAAGGGTGCCAATGCTGCACCCATACAATTTAAGAGAGAAGAGTGTAGTTTTTAGGACAGTCTTCCTCCAGCAAGCCTACTACTGTAGAACTTATTCCCCATTTATCATTTGATGCAAAAGAGTCTGAATTTTAGAAAATGCTGCAGAATCACAGATTTTCCATACTTGACACACATGGGGTTTTAAAGTTTCCTGCTGCTATGGCAACTTTAGCAATAAATGCATTTTAAATACCCCTTTGATGAGTCACAAGTGTCTATTAAACTCTCTTTGTGGTGAGCTACCATTTCCATTCAAAGAGTCTCATTGCTCTTTTATAGTAATCATTCACTCTCCAATCTAATATTAAGGAAGAAAAAAGCAAAGTTCCAGATTTGTACAGTCACAAAAGAAATCTTACCAAATTCCTTGATCATAGAATCATAGAATGGGTTGGGTTGGAAGGGACCTAAAAGATCATCTAGTTCTAGATCTTCAGACATAGTGCCAAGGGTAGTGAGAAGAAACATTGTGTCACATTACCAAACAGCTCCAAAACAGAGCCTCAAAAATCTTGGTTATTCACAAATCTGAAAAACAATTTGTTGAGCATCAAATACAACATACTGAATACTGTACATTCTGGGTTATCATCTCTACTGTTTATCAGAAATTAGATCTGATAAATACTATCACACTTGCTCCCTATACACTACAACTATAGGTATTTTAAATGTGCTCAGAAGAGAAAGGTGGTAAACAATAAATTACTTTAGATAAGGCTGAAAAATAAGCTTTTTTTAGTATAATCACTTTCAGCCCCACATACTTAAAGTTACTCTCTCTCCTTTGGAACTTTAAACCTCCTTTGTTCTATAGACAATCTCAAATGGCCAAACATAATTGGTGCTGTGCAAGACCTTGGATGAGTAATTGAGGGAGTCGGAGTCTCTTAGGCTTCAACATTTAGCTGCCTAAGTCTAGTTTGATGGCACCAGTCTGGACAGTTCAGAGAACAACTCAAATTGGGAGGAGAACCATGCTGGCAGAATATTAGATACCCGGAGACTCCTGTTTGAGGACTGATATACCTCATTTCTTTTGCAGCTTTTACAAGCTACGTTGGAAGGAAATAGGTTTAAGCAGCTTATGATGAGGAGAGACCTAGCTATAAATGTATTCTGATATTTTATTACTTTTTTACGTATGTTTAGTCTTGTAATCATCACTGAAAAAAATGTGCACAGTTGTAGAAAGGATTTCTGGTTTTAAATAAAAGTCAGTTAATTGACTTCGAACAGATAATGGATGCAGCTAATCTTTTGAATACACCTAATGAGCTTATTTGGCTTTTCAAAGTCAATTTGATGTCTCAACAGGCAACCTTAGTGATATTTTCAGTTGCAGTAAAAAATTTCATAAAACAATGAGGTTTGCAACAGGGAAATCTTTAGTCAAATTAGAATTCTAAGACTAGAATACATTTCCTAGCAGCTGCAAATTGGTGGTTTTTTCAAGAATGTAGTCTTCCATCTCCGTTCCTGGAAACTGTTCAACATAAAGGGAACCAACAACAATAAGATTCCAATGGAGACACTCTTTGTGGTGTTACTTTACCGTCGTGCATTTTATTCTGCACTGATACTGCTAAAACATGGCCCTGAGTTAAAATTGATTAAATTCATTAAGTCCTTAAAGTGAACTATTCTTCTGCATAAAATCTTGAGTTTACACTTCTAACTTTAAACAGCAGTCTTACCTTAGCAGCAAAGCACTAGTCTGGTTTCATGTCATTACTGAGAGTTTCTGGGAGTCCTGCCTAAAAAAAACCCTAAAACTGTACAGCAGTATTCAACAACCACAGATTTATTTAAATTACTATTTTTGGCTATTAAGAGTTCCAAAAATTGTTTATTTAAGGTCTTTCAGTGCTTATATATCTAAATGGCCCCAAGACCCCATCTATCTCTTTAGCTACCAACAGAACTTTAAAGCCCTTACCCAGCACACGTCACTGACTTACTGATTTAATAACACAAAATGCTATATTGTTTGCTAGTACCTTTAACTATAATTCTTCAAAACTAAAATTAAGAAGTGCAAATTTTACATTCTGTCACCCAATTTTACCAATATTAAATTTATTTCATTTATATTCCTATTTTCTTTATAACAAATGTCTATCAAGACACTTCATAACACAATCAGAAACATCATGAGGTCTGTATTCAATTCTGTATTTAAAAGTCAGTCATTAACTGATCAAAACAAAATATGGAAGTATGATCTGTTCTTTTTATGCTCAGAATTGAATTCCTTCCTCACTGTCATCTTTATTCCAGGCTCCAAAGGCAGGATTCAAAATCCACTAAAGCTGATGGAAGTCTTTCCACTGATATTCAGTGAGCTTTGGTCAAGCTTCAGATGACCTAGATAATTATGTCAATGAACAAGCTGAAACTCATTGAATCTGCTTGTTTACAGAAGCAATGAAGTAGGTCAAAATTCTCATTTAATCTCACTATACTGGATAGACCACTGATAAAACAGCACACTAGTAAAAGGCAGATTTTAAAAGAGACAGACCTGAAACAGCCTGCCATACAGAGTCATTTAATTACCTTAGTTCTCTGATCTTAATTTCTCTTGGTACAACCTGCTACAAACTGAACATTTTAGAATTAACTTAAGAATGCTATTTCTGTTCCCTGTCTTTGTTTTCAATTACTTTTTATGTTGGCAAAATGGATGCATGCACACAACGTAGAGCGCAGTGCAAAGACCTGTAAGCTTGAAGGGAGTTTCACCCCATCAGTAAGACTACGTGGTCCTCTCAGACCGCCTGGGGAAATCCTTGCCTCCAGCTGCTTCTCTCTGCCCAACAGCCCAATGTCTTTGCATTGCACTTTCCTCCCACTCACAGGCTTCTAGGTTTGAAGTCGGCAGGAACTGAACTGTCTCAGGTTTTTTTCTTACTACCCCAACATACACATGTCTTTCTTAGAAGTGGATATATAACACAAAGTGACTTTTAAAAGACATCACCAATGTTTGCTATGCTAGTGGCCACATCAGTTTTAATGTTCACAGGGTGAGTCTAAGCCTCCCCATGCAGAGGAAGAGACACCAAACTACAGGATAAGCACAGCAAACAGCCGGCATGTGAGCAAAGCAAAGCTGAATATGAAGTAGGCATTGCATGGTGGGCACACCAGTTCTGAAACACAAAATAACAAAGGATGAAAAGAAAAGACAAGCTATTACCTTTGCAGACCATTTCTAAAAGAAACCATAATTCTCACACATTCATAAACCTAGATGAGACTTCAGGTGAGAGCCCTCCTATGATAAACCATCACAGCTTTGTTGTCTCCAGAGCACGGGCCATTTACATTAGCTGTTAGTACAGAAAGGTGACCCAAAACTTAGGATGGTAAATTCCTCTGAGCGTCAGTACAGAAGCCTCATGTGGTTCTGGTTGATGTTCAACTCTAGGAATGTTATCATAACATTTGCAACTAGTAAATACGTTTGGTGGTCCATTCATAATCCCAGCATGATCTTCAATTTACACTATCTCTCATGAGAAAAAATACAAAAATTATTAAGGACTCTGGTCCCTTCTTACAGCACACACACACAAATTCTTCTACTGCAAATGTCACATCTGTCAGCACAAAAGGAGATACTAGTTATTTCAGTGTCAATTACCAAGTATGTTTCTGTGTTTAGAATTCGTGATAATTTATTCTAATTAAATTTTTAAGAATCTATACAAATCATTTGAAATTTCTATTTGCTCTTGTATCAGCTGTTATACAGATTGTAAGACATGCAAGAGAGGCTCTAGACATACTGCTGATTTTAGCAACTGAATGCTTGGATGCAAAATGAGCAAACTCACTGAAGCAGATGAATAAGCCTCTACAGAACACCCACACATTACAATACTTTCCTCCGTGCTACTGCAAGAACAGGAATAGGAAAAACAAACTCAATAGAAAACAAAATTAATTCTCCTGGGATTGTTTGAATCAATATTCTAAGTGGCCTGAAAGCCTGAAAACTGTTAAATGGAAAAATATACTGGATTGATACTGCTGTACATCTCCACTCGAGTACTGCAAGTAGAGAAATGAGATATGGTCATAAAGAAATTTAAATCTATTCAAAAGCCTTTTTGCTGCCTCTTTTTCTTTAGCGTATAATTGCACATACCATCTGAATCACATATAACATTGTTTCAGTGCACTGACTCTTATCCACCACCACCAGGACAAGAAATATTTCCTTTTTTCCTCTCTTCTCCCTATCCAAACATCACGTGTTGTGCCTTCAAAATTGCCGATAGCCTTTTTCCCCAGAGAGGTGTCTTTAATGAATGTTTAGTAGGATCAGCAAGCAGTTAATGACGAATTTTGGTCAGAACAGAAGGTGTTTGTTGTGAAAGAAGACAGGACAAACAGAAAACACATTTGCTGCAGTTTCCAGCTCTGTGGCACTGACACAAGAGAGTCTTTTGCACAACAGAAGAGCATCTCTATCCTTAAGGGATTAAGTGCACAAGATAGGTAATGACAGGAGAATTAGTGACAATACAGAATGTTGTACAGGTCTGTGAGCTCTGAATTGCTTTATAGATGCCTAAATCTCAAAAAATATTGCAGCATGACCAAGTGCAGTTTGTCAGATGACAACATAAGTTTTGTAAAAAAACAGAATCCAGAAATTCAGGAAATTTCATACCCAGTGCATTCCACATGGAAAATACATGCTACTGAAGGAAAAGTGGATAGTTATGAAGGAATTCCAAGGAATGAGAAAAGCAAAGTGGAATCAAAATAGAGGGTGATAGATCTAACTTAACAGCAAAAAAAAACCTGATGAAAATTTCTTTATGAGAAAAAGTATAAGGACATTTTATTTTTAAAAAAGAACTGCATATGGTCTAAGGTAGAAATCTTAGGACTGTCTTGTGTGAAGAAAACCTTATTGAATTAAAATATGTCTCTGAATAAAAAGAGGGGATATTAACCTTTTCTATTCAAATTAGGCATGGCTTTGAAGCAGAATTTAAATTGAGTAGTAGCCTGGAAGCTTTGATTTACATCAAATAATTGGATCTGTACTTCCAACATGCAAAGCAGGCAGCAGCTGAAAATGATCTGAAGCAAAACAAGATTTTCAAAATCATCACTGAATTATTGGTAACAAAGGTCAGAAGTATTGGGAACAAAACCAAGAGTGAGAAAAGTATTAAAGATCAGATGATTCACACAGGAAAACTTTATATATACAATAATGGCCTCTCTGACTGCTACTATCATTCAGGGAAAAGATCTTTTCATTGGGATTGAGAATTTTATTAAAATGTCAACTAAGTGCTCAAGTGCTCAGGTCAAACAAACAAATCAAATGCTAGAAATGACAAAGAAAGGAATAGAGAACAGAACTGGGAACATTATTTTTTTTCTCTGTATGAAATTTGTGTGCCTGCACCTTGGGTATTCTGGGATGTTATGACTCTCCCATCCCAGGGACTAGAATGGGTTCAGAGAAGGGCAATGGGGATGATCAGGGTCTGCACTGGCTCTGTGAGGAACAAGTGCTGACATGAGAAAGAAACCACAGAGGAGGGAATACAATAGAGGCCTCTGCAGCCATTAGCAACACAGAGAATAAATAGAGGACAATTGTTTTTTACAGTCCAAGAGACAGTGGTATCCTTCTCAAATAAAGCAAGCAGGCAGCAGATGCAGAACAAATCACAGGAGGTGATCTTCCACACAACGAGTAAATAAACTACAAAAATTCTAGTGATAGTGTTGTTCATTGTAAAGGTGTATATGGATTCAGTAAGTGATTGGGCAAATGCAAGAAGAAATATCCACGGGGGTCTAAGTAGAGGGACATCACTCTCAGAAAATTTCACTACGATTACTGTTTTTTGTACTCTGCACTAGGCATTTGCTGTTGGTTGCTACAGGTTGCTGGGTTAGAAGGACCTTTTGCCTAACATGCCATTTTTATACTCTTGGGCTGCTGCAGTTATGTGCTTGTATCTTAAAAAAATTTAATTTGTATTGTGCATCAGGTTGATGCACAATACAAATGATCTTCCACCCTGTCAAAAAGAAAGGACAGGAGCAACAGAGAGCTGTTGCTAGGGATCAGTACACTATAATTAAATAATAAGCTATTGATGGTGATTTTGCCATTGAAAACAGCAATAGGCATGTCTTACGTAAGAGCAGGTTTGTTACCACATGAGCAGAAGTTAAAAAGTGATATAATAAGATTGTAACTTAGAAGTCCAAAGGCATTTGGGGTTCTTTAGCATGTGGGAATTCAAGTTACCCATTGATATTTGGCTTGGATTTCAGAAAAAAGCATAATTACTTCATAAATTTTATATAATATGAATACCTGCCATATATTTTTTTATATTATTCCTCCATAAAACAATTTTATAGTCCAGAGGAACTGATCCAAAGCTTGAGACGCTATGGTTGTGGACTTTGGATGTTAAAAATGGTGGAAGCTTAAAGTCAGAGACAAGAAGTTCATTAATTAAGCATAGGAATGAACACCAGTGGTGTGAGTACTCTTTAGGAAAGTACGCTATGAATATAGTGAGAAAAGCTCAGTGAGAAGGTCTGTCCAAAAGATCTCTTCAGATGTAGCAGTAAGATGACTGATGAGTGAGAACAGTTAAGACAAACCTCTCTGCCCTTGAAAGGTTCTCCAAGAAGACTTATAAAGACTGTAGTGATACTATAACAATACCAGATGGAAAAACTCTCTCCTTTGATTTTACTGGGATTAAAGTGTGTCCTTCAAATGTTATTGTTCCTCTCTATTTTCAATAACCGAATTCAGTTCCTTGGCTGAACTGGTATATGGGAAGATTTATTGTTCATATCGCCTGTCAGTTCTGCACAGCAGTCCCACACTGATTGCTTCTCAGGACAATTATGCTTCCTTAGCAAGGCTGTTAAGGCAATAGGTGGGGGATGATGGATGGTGGGCAGTATATTCAAAGGCTGATATAACCTGCTGAGACTGAACATCTTGGGCTCCTTCTAGTGTCAATAGTTGGAGATGGGGTCCTTCAGAAAGAGCTTCAGAAGGGAGTGAAACTCCAATTTCACCACTTCAGATTTCTCTCTGGAGAGCTTATCTCTCTACACTGACTGTGCAGAGAGCTTGAGCAATGGGGCTTATTGTGCTAGTATTGAGCTTTGGGATGCTACTCCCCTTTGAAGATCTGGCACTGTGTGCCATAAGTCTGCTGGATTTCACAGTAGCATTGCAAAGGCCCCTGAGAGTGCAGGAGGAGGATAACAGCAGAGGCCAGGCTCCACGCTGGGGTGCAGACACAAACCACAGAAGGTCAATGACTCATCAATGCAGGAATGCAGCCAGGCAGAGCTGGTTTTAGGGTGTCACAAAGAGAACAGAGATGTATCTAACATATGTAAAACATCCTATGTACAGTGAAAACACAAAGAAGTTAACAGGGAAGTGTACGTAACAGTCACAGTCCCTACTAGGGAACAAAGGAAGAGCAGAAATAAAGGAATTGCTCCAGTACCCTCTCTTCCAGTTACAGAGGAGTAATGTCTGAGTAATATCACTGCTCCACCACAGCTGCCACCTCCCTCACCTTTAGTACAGAAGGAGCACTTTCTGATTTGCCACCCCCCACATTTTGCTCCTGTGATCCAGCAGTTACATGTAAAGAATTTTCTTTTATCAAATAATCAGGTTAGGTAAATAAGTATGTTGAAGAGCAGTTTGTGTGTCTCTGTTTTCTGCTCCAACTTTCCCACAGGACAGCATGATTTGTTACCGCAGTGATTTATTACCAAACCAGTGTAAAATAGGGTGCAATAGTCATGATGGTGTGCATGCATTGGAAATGTTTAACAGTTTAACACTGAAATTAAAATTATGAGATGGTGAAGTAAACTGTGAAAATACCTGTTAGAGGAGAGAGACAAAGATGAAGCAATGACTTAATAAATCTCACTGGTTTTTTCATAGTGTTTAAAAAACTGACACTTGGACACACACAAAAAACCATTTCCAGAGTAGATAACTGGACTCTACCTATATCTAATGTACAATAGTCACCAGTGAATGACTGATGAGCTGTGAAACTGTTGCTGTATTCCTTCATAGATGGAATATGCCATAGATAGTGCATCCCATTGCTGAGTGGACGGGATTTCATTGCCTGCCTAAAAGGCTTCATATGTGTCATGGAAAAGTCATCCAGATGAAGTAAAGTGAATTTTATTTCCTCCTGTATGACTATTCTGACAGTAGAGCAAAATATTCAGACACTTCTTGAACCATGACTCTCTTCGAGAGCTTTAGTAGCTAAGCTCCTAGAAAGTTCCTGCACACCCTCCTTTGCAGCATCCATCATTATTTCCCTAGTTATATTTCTTAAGGTTGTTTCTGGCACTATGCCTGATGCACACCTAGAAGCTTGCTTCATTTGAAGTTATGCTATTATTACCACACCTTTTCAAAGATAGGATCTGGATTTCAGTCATCACAATGCTAATATCACCCTAAAGTAGATGACTCCCATACTGTCTGTTCTCAGCTAGAAGCCAGTGATGTACTGCATGGATGAATCTCACTTGTGTGTTTGTATTAAGAATGCTTGTCAAATATACAAACTTTATAGCTCATCAGGTACACATACTTTGTACTGGAGTAGAAGTTGGGTAATGTTTACTTCTTTATAAAGAACCAACATGAACTGCCAAAATGACCTCTGTTGAAAGAGATGAGACACTCCTTAGTTTAGGGGAGGAGTGTCAGAGCAATCTCCAAGCATGTTAGAGATGAATAAGGAGAACTTCAAGAAAGGGGCCAATAAAGGACATTTGTTCTGATAAATGTAACCTTTGACAGAAAGCCTGGATGAAGAGAGAAGTTCCTGACTGTGGGCCAGCAAAGAGCCTACAATAGGTTGGCTGATTGCAGACAGACTTGAGATTTAATTTTTTGTATAAAAAGATTAAAGCACAGCTTTCTTTCATTTTTTCACTGGTGCCTTTTACAAAAACTTGTAACTGTGTAGCTGTCCTGGCTGTCTGAGATGTTGTAAATACATACTTTCCACTCCACTTATCTTAACCTAAATCAAGTGAAATGGGATGTCAGCCTCTGGATAATATTACATAACTTTAGCCCTGTGGTAGTTATACTCCTTAAAAGTAGGAAACTGAAATTTTCAACGAGGACGTTATTTTTCAACAGACTATTTTGGGATATTCAAATGGTAATAGGATGTTTTTTCACAAAAGCTGCTCAGGCCAGTTTGAGATCTAGGATCACATCGGTCAAGAAAGACATTTCTTCTGATGATTAGCTGAAGCTCTCTGGGCTAGCATAGTCCTCCACTGAGGACTGTGCCTGACACTCAGCAGTCCCTAAGGTATATTTAGCAATTGTCGGTTCTTCATACAGCTTAGCACACTTTATTCATTAATTATCGGAAAGCATTAAGAATTCTTCTCCTGCCTTCTATCCACTAATCATTATTATACTCATTACTGAGTTTATTGCAGTAAGCAGTCATGATTTTTATAGTTATCACATCACCTCTTCAAAAGAAGTACATATAAGCATTAAATAATACAGCTACTTAGTAACAGCATTGGAAAGGGAATTCAGATATCTAATGAAATTATACTACTCTCTAAGCTCACAATGTTAAAACGCAACACAAAGCAGAATAGGTAATTGGAATGTAGGCAAAAAACTTGCTACATTTAAATTAAGGGACATTTCTTATAGCTCAAGTTAGACTAAAACCATAGAAAAATATAAACTAAGCTAAAACTTCCCATTGCTTCTTATATTAGGTGGAACTACAACCTGAACTTAGCATATAAACAAAAGAATAGAGCATGTGCCTCAGCCAGGGTTATATAAAAGAGTGGACAAAAGAAAAGAGCCAGCGTGTTAAAATTAAACGACAGTTGTCATATTTCTAATGGTGAATGAAGTAACTCAGAACAGACACAAATTCTAAGAAACATCACTATTCAGGTGCTTTCATCATGATTAACCTTTTTTCTTCAGGTGAAAGAAAAGACTTCTTGGAAAAGAGGCAGTTAAATAGGACAAAATCCTTTCATACACTTCATATTGAAGAAAAAAAGAACCAAAGTTCCATTAGTTCATAAGAAGAATACAGTAATGCATTATAAACTACATGCTAATCAATAGGAGAGAAATATTTGGAAGGATAAAGGTCATATACAGTCAGTACACAGCTAAATCCTTCTGGGTTTCACCTTATATTTTGAGCAACATAAACACAATTTTACAAATGTGCCCCAGCTCACACCCTATTGAAAAATGGCAGGAGAAAAGGTGCAGAGTTGTAGTGGGCCACAAGGATGGTTTGTGCCTGCACCTCTGCCACTGCGCTGCTGTGTCCTACTTCCACTGCAGGCTGTTTGGAGGACAGTGGGAATCCAAACCCATGGTTTTTGTTCTCTGTCTTCGCATCTTTTTTCTGGTTTTACTGCTCTGCCGCTGCTCTGAGGGATGCTGCTCAGCCCTGCTACCTCAGCAGCGCAATGGAGTTCCCAGCAGCGCAGGACCTAACTCATGAAGTGAGATGCAGTGCGCTGAGTATTAACAGAGCCACTTAACTATTCTGTTATGGCTCCAACTAGGATATTTCCTAAAAACTTCCTATCAGGGATAACTGCAATAGTGAAGATTGCAAACGTATTACAACTGTCAGCCAGCTGTAAATAACAACCAGTTGCATTCAATGAGTCAGACCACTGCAAGAATAGAGCTTGCGGAATCTATTTTTGTTTGGAATAGAACCAAGCCTTAACCATAGTTCTGTCCAAATGATTAAACTGAAGCTGCAGTGCATTTGAAAAAGAAATTGGGATTGCTATTAAATAGAGATTGAATATTGAAAACTTTCCTGATGAGGTCAAAATGTCAAATAAATGTACACTTGCAATCAGGACATAGCTGTGGAAAGTTACCACAATTTAAGTCACTGATTGAGGTGTGGGAAGTAAAACAGAGAATTCAATTACTTCCCGAAAGAGGAGACTGGAATGAGAAGTCCGTATATCAGAAGTCTTTTGATTACTCCCCAGCAACACCAAACAACAAATCATGGCTCAAACATAAGGCAAAATTTGCAGTTAATGACCGATGATTGAAAAAGTGAAAAACAAATCTAATGCAAAATGAAGCAGAAATGGAGAATGCACTATTTGGGGAAGATGGTCAAGAAGATACAAATTAGCATCACAATGACTAACTCAAATGGCAGCTGTAGCAGCAGTCAGTTGATCTGCGGAGGCCCAGGATGTAATACTGAAGGGAGATTGTTCCTTTGCCCAGAGAGTTGCGGATACAGACTTATTGCTAGAGTTCCCGACAAAGCAATACAACTTTTAAGAGACACCAAACGATATTTATAGTAATTTGAATATGCAAATTATAGAGCCTGATGTTAGATTATTCTGCTAGACATCAGATGATTTATAAAATGCCTGAGCTACTTCTGAAACTCCGGGACTCCCGGCAGGAAATAGGCTTGCCCTGGCAGCAGCAGGATTTGATGTGTTACCAGCTGTACTGGAGCCTGCTAAAATAACAGCAAAGATTTTCAGATGGAATAGCTGACCTTCAGTTACTCTTATAATGCTCTATTAAAATGCCAGCTGGAAACATCAACCATCTCCTCTCTTGCCAAATCCTTACCAGCTTCAATGAACACAGGAAGAAAAAAAACTTCAGTGGGCGTTTTTGGCTCATGTATATACCCAAATATCAATTTCTGCTACCAATAGAGGTCAAAGTCAAGGTAGAAGTTAGAGTAACATGGCCTTCACATTTTACAGTTGAACTCCCCCATGAATGTGTCTATATTATAGTTTATTTTTTCATTTGATAAATGCTGAAATCCTTCTATTGTTGGCAGGTTTGGACTTTGGTGAAATGGAGATTTTGCATAGAAAGAAGTAGATAACTTAGCAGAAGTAGTGTTTTAACCTTAGTGGAAAAGAGAAAGTTAAAAGGGGCCATTTTTTCCTGAGCTTTGGCAAGAGAATTAAAATATGTGATGTTCCTTTCTTTAAAAGCTTGTTTGGAGAAGTGCCATCAGAACAAATCTTTCTACATCATTCTT
Organism: Harpia harpyja; assembly: GCF_026419915.1. Classification (NCBI taxonomy): domain Eukaryota; kingdom Metazoa; phylum Chordata; class Aves; order Accipitriformes; family Accipitridae; genus Harpia; species Harpia harpyja. Next base: position 75,440,892 of record NC_068941.1, read on the forward strand.
TACCAATAAATAAACATTCGCAGCATTTAATGCAGTTAACAAACAAGTTCCTCCAAACTGGAATTCAAGATGCCATTATTTTCCCAGACCTCCTACCCCCAGCCCATCTGGAACCCATTCTGGCTCCATGTTCTGTAACATATAATACAGCTATTGATTAGCCATTTCTTAAAACAGCACCATTTACAAGACAGTAATAAGTGTCCCTTTCACATAAGGTTAGACATTTGCATGAACTGATTTTTCAGAGTTATGCAGGATGGATTTGTCCTTATTATTTTCTTGGGTCTGGTTGTTAGCTTAGTTTTTTTTCTATAATGCCCCAATTCTTCTTCTGGAATCAACACTCAGAGGGTTTGTTACACTGCAACACTCAGCTGAAATGCTCTAAAACTGTCCAGGATTTCAATTTACTCAAGGACAGTATTTTAGTTCACAATTGTATCTTTGAATCTGACATTAGCCATACATCAAACGGTGAGATTTATTTACTTCTTAATAGGGAAAGATAATCTCTGTCTGTCCTAAATCATTTCAGAATAGTAGAAGTTATTACTATGATTTGAGCTTTTCCTTTTACATGACTTACAGCCTGTTTTCAAGCCCAGACTAGGCAGAGTTTCTCCATAGCCTTTGAAATCTAGTCCCTTTCTTGTCATAGGACTGTGGGTGGATTTGGCTACAAAACTTCTCGATGATAGATATTGTTGTAGTGTAATTTCATTCTGAAAACTTAGCAAAATTTTCTGCCTGGTATTCCTCCTCTTGTGGATCCCCATTTGACAGCCAGGATTTTCAAACTGCTATTAGCCTTGCCAACAATGTGTTTTATTAAAATATTTAATCAGTTAAAGGGAATTTCGTTCAGATAATGTGAGCAATGTGAAAGGTAGATCCCTTGTTAGACTCCTTTTTAAATCATTTCCTTGCAAGTCTAGAGGCAATGAACCAATGTCTCCTGGATGTCACTTTGCTCTCTATTTCCAGCACAGCAACAAAACACAGAATTGCATGTATTAGTACCAGGAAGAATCATAAATGCTGAAGTTGTGGGAAACTAAAATACCAAATTTGAGATCCACCGGCCGCTTTTTCCACAGAATGACAATGCAGTCTAGTTCAGAGCTATTTTCTAAAAGCTCTGCCTGCCATTCCTATAAATGAAAATAACTTACGTTCTGTGCTTGTAGCAGATTTCTTGTAAATGGCCTGAATAATAATCACTCTTGGGACAATATCTCTGCTTAAATTATCCTTGTGTGCCATGGGTTGATTTCTCAGCATCGCAGTTCTCCTATTTGTGTGGTTGTTTACTTACTTTCCCTTTAGCAGAAAGGGAATGAGCATACGCTGTGGCCTCAATATGACACAGGCAGAGCGTGTTTCAAAAACCATATGCATATTCTTTGTGGAGAACTCACACATGCTGCTACGAGGCACAGAAAGCTGGTTTCTTGCTAAATGTCATTATCTTGTCCCACGGGGCAAAAATAGAGAGGCAGGGGAAGGGAAGAGAACCGCGAGCTGCTGAAGCCTTCTCCTACACCCTTTTTCATTATTTTGCCATGCCAGAGGCAGGTAGCTGACCCACCTTGGGTAGGTGACCCAAGCTCAGGAAGAATAATTGCCAAGATGACTTTCACAGACCTTGACTATGCAGATGATGCGGTAAACTGGAAGAACATCTGAAATACTTGAATACTTGAGTGCAGACTGCCCTGGTGAGGTGGTCTCATCTCCTCACCTCACCTCCTGAGATGAAACCAATTACACGCAGGTGCAACACTGCTCCTCCGAGGCCTGCAATCCTGCCCTCCTGTTCGGCATTCACACTCCTCGGCTACAACTGCCTCTGTATCAAGACTGAGCTGCAATACGTGTCCCACGGCTTCATCACGTATAGCTGTGCCTTGGACGGTAAACTGATCAAGAGATGTTGCTGTCTTCTGAGGGCATTTAGCAACTGCTGAGAAGCCATCTCACTGCATCTTGTGCCTACATTCAAAATGGCATTTGTATTAGTGTCAGCATTGCATGAAGGATGTGGTTCAGAGCAGAATTCAAAGCTTCCCAAAAACGTGCAGTGAAAAAGCACAAGAAGGGACAATGCACTGTCAAGTTACTGAAGCTTTCTGAGAGAACAATTAATTTTCTTGTTGATTCTCTGTCCTTGTAAGAACCCTGAATGCTGACTGCAATTTCTTAAAATTATGTGTCTGTCTTTTTACAGCCTTTTGAAATTTCACAAGTGTCTGTCAGTCCCTCCGTGAGCCTCAGAGCATCAGGACTCACTGCTGAAGAAGCACTGCTAGGCAAATTCCCCTTTTGGTTATGTGCTGGGTGAACACAGAGGAAAATTTCCCCCAGGTGTGCTGCAACACCGGCAATAAGCAGCTCAGAGCAGTGCAGGTAGCTCGCACGTATCGATGGCAACACTGTGCAAGCTGTGTCTGAAAAATGGTCTGAGCTCCCCCCGCTGCAGTGGGGCTCTTGTAATCCAGCCTAGTCCAAGGGGGTTCGGGCACAGTGGTTGCTGCTGCTTCGTACAGTAGTGACAAGCACTGAAACAGGGCTCACGTACGTGTGGGGTTATTATTCACTTTCTCTCCTAGAAAACTTAGGGCTGAGACAACATAAGACAACATTTAATGTAGACAGCTTTGAGCCTGCATTTTAGCTTGTTTCCCAAAATTGTGACATTCCTTTACCATTACACTGGCAACCACTTCAGTTACGCAGGGTGAACTACCTCAGCATCTTGAGTGCGAGAGTTGTTAATTCTACAGAACAATCCCTTAACTCACAGGAACTAAAGTATAAACACATAATACTGGATCTACAGAAGCTACCTAAAAATCAGTGCTAACATCAGTGCCAATTACTCTTGGAAAAAGAATTGGCTTGATTCAGTGTTTAAAATACTGTCTGATAGAAATGCGTAGAAATTTAAAGCAGGCTGTGCAATCTAGTCATTGAGACTCTATGCACAGGAATCCTGGGGACTGTTTTCCTCTCTCTTATGGGCTTGTAGGTTAACTTGAGCAAATCACCTTATTGCTGGTACTGCGTCTCCCACAAGAATGCCTGAAATATTAAATTACATACTGGCAGAAAAAGGAGCAGTGTGTAAGAAGGTTACAGGTATCTTAATGCAGTAGACACTTCAATGAGAAACTATATATCCTTCTAGAAATGCTAAGTGTATCTGGTTAGAGTTCCTCAGCTCCTCAAAGAGCCAGCTAATCCTGTGCATCGATACTTATCCCTGAATCTCAAGTTGAAAGTTTCAAGAATAACTCATGCAGGTAATAATTATTCTGCATATGGTGGACATTTGACAAACAAAAACAATACAGTGGACAAAGTCCCATTAAAACAAAGAAAATGCTCTGTAGCAAAACTTCTCTTGTATTATTTCTATTCTCTGCATGACAGAAACATATTGTCCCACCAAATGTCAAATGGGGATAAAAAGACTGAACTCCTCCAAATTTCTTTAGGGTATCTTTCACAAATTAAACATGCATGGAGTTTTGTAATTTCTGATCACACTCCAATACACAGGGAAGTACAGACATGAATGAAGATCTTCCCGATCTACCCATGAAATTCAATAACACATTTTTACAGGATCAGGGGTGTGACTCATGGAAAGAAACATTAAATATATGCTTAGAAACTAATTATAGCTACTTGTTGTTTTGGCTGGCAATAAAACAAGTCTTGCAGTCACCTACTGTTCCTATTCAAGCAGGCAAGAGCAAAATTTTAGACGAACTTAAACACTCTCTATAGCCTAAGAAACATAAATAAACAAGTAAATGAGGGAGAATACTGAATCAATTGCATAAAAAGATCAAAACCTTCAATAGATATTATATAGAGAGATATAGATATGCAGATATATTGATATATGGAGAGATATATGTACGTATGCATATACATGTATTTAAATAAGCCAACATGCCAAATTGGTCACTGATTAAAATACACAAAATTATAAATAAACCAATATTTGTAGAAAACTCTGATACAAAACTAAGAATATGAGATAGGACAAATTAAGACAAGTGAGCAAATGTTTCTTGGGCCAAACTGCTTTATCAAGAAAGCTTATAGCATGAGTTAAAAAGTTAAAAATAATAACTGGGGGTGGGGGGTTTATATCTCTCTGAGAAATGACACTACCCTAATGCTTGCACCAAATTCAGTGCAAGACTGACAACTATAATGCTAACCAATAAAAAGGGGGAAAAAAAAAAAGCTTCTGATTTGTACATTTGAAGAATGTTAGACATCACGACCAATAAAGAGCTAATACAGGATTTTTATTTAGAAGCAGAGATTCAGAAAAATAAAGCGACAGTCTGAATAAGAATCAAATCAAACCTCTTTTACAAATACAGAATTGATATATAATCACATCTGTAATCTCAAATATAGCTCATACAACTACAGAAAATGGTTTTGATTGTGAAGAGTAACACATTCTGCTGCTTATTCATTGTTTAAACAGGGAATGTATAAAATGGAGCATGACATAATGCCAGAAACTGCCACAAAAATGGCAAACCTACAGTTAGACCATCAAGCCTGCTTGAGCCAGGCTTCAAGACACGCATGTATGAGCCAACTCTAGTCTGGTAGTTCTGTGGTTGCTCTAGTGTAACAGTTAACTATAAAAATAAAAGATTAAAACCTCTTCTGAGAAACATATAATTCTGGACATGACATAACCCTTCTACTGTGGCACCTCACTAATTCAACTTGCTCCTCAGGTTAGATTTTTAATGAGGAACAATGCTTCTTGGCACCTCTGCTCCCTAAAATACCATTCTTATTTTGCTGAACTAACAAAATGCAGGCTACCCAAGAAATCAGACCAGTGATGTGTAGTCTTGCTCTATAAGTCAGCAGGTTTGTTCCTGGATTATCTAATAGGGGTCTTCAAAAGATAATAAAGAAAAATAAATACATTTTCAGGCTTAAATCCACTTCAAACAACTCTCCAGTGCTAGAAGAAAATATTTACAGGCTTGCAAATTGAAAATCGTACAGATACTATAAGGAGATTTCACCATGAAACTTATCTTTGAAAGACTGAGTGAAACCAGGAAGGAGGGATTGCAGTGTTTTACACCCTTGGAGACACTACACTAGCTTGATGCTGAAGTTGTCTTCGACTACACTACAGGGTACCGCATAGCCAAAATAGGCAATAGATTATTCATGTATGCCATCTGTAATTGTCCCGAATACAACCAGTGACTCCAGTAACCAGTTAGCAATTATAACTATGGGAATAATGACCATGGCAACTATGACAACATTCCTCTTCCAGTTAATGGTATACTATGACAAGAAAGATGCATTTTTTACATGCTATAATGGTTAATGTGAGGGAGGTTTGGGGAGTCCAGATATGTATGCTTTGAATTCAGGCATCTTTGGACCAGAGGCTACTAGCTAAAATGCATCCTGCTCCTGCTCCACACTGCTTCTGGATAATAATATGACTTAGGATTCCTGACTACTCATTAGGACAAAGATAGGCTATATTTACAGTAATGAAGACAGGACTTGTATTACTCTCTACTGGTTGCTTAGAAATCTTTGGATTTTTCCATGTATGCAGTTAGGGCTACCTAGAAAGACACGCTCCCTAAAAGTGCTGTGGTAGCATCATCTCTTTCTGCTCATCTTAAGATTTTTACACACCCAAAAACTGTAAGCTACAGCCACACCACAGTGTTTGCAACATGTCTTGTTCCAACCAAGCGTGCATGAACAGGGAGTGCCTAAACTGGTCTTCAATACTTCACTTTGTATCTTGCACCTATCTTCTGTTCGCCACCACCAGCTGACATTTTGTTAGCTTATATTGGGAAGGAAAAGTATTGTGGACAACCCAAGTGACCATGCTGGCTGGATGACTTCCCTTCTATTTTTTGCATGGGAGATACCTGACTTCTCCAAAGATTAAAAACTCCAAAGTGAAAAAGGACACAGTTAGAAACTCTGCACTTTTTGAAGAACACCTGTGTCTTCACTGAACTAATGTCTTGCCTTTCCAGAATTGCATTTGAAACATGAAACATGAGTCATGGTGTCATGAGCCATGACAACAGAACTGGAAATCTTACACATCTTCATCGCATGTACATCATTGATTTTCACTACGGGAGTTATGCAAATGTTTCCTTACTCCTGCCTTGCCAGTTTCTTTTACTTCCCCAGCAATCCAGGGTATCAAAAACCCAGATGAATGAATTAATTAATGTTTTATTGAGACAATACTTATTATGTATAATGCATCAATTACAAAAAACAGCAACATGTGTGCTGTACTAACACAGGTTTATCCTCTAAACATTGTTTATGAGTAGTTTGTCCATTTTTACAATATTAATAAGCAATGCCACAATGGATTTCTATATAGATAGCTTTCTCTAAAAGCATTCAGAATATTTATATTCACCAGGACAGCACATCTGTGGAGATGCAGTACTTCAAAAAGAAGTGAACAAGAGAAGTGAAATTATTACCAAAGTACCAGCTTAATGTATTATATACAGGAATAGGACTATCATAATTTTGCGTGAAGTACCATTAAAAGTACCACAGGTGACTACGGACATTTACAGATTTCCGTACTATAAGATGCAGCAAGGGCAAGGAATGGAGTCCAAAGGGTATTTCTTCAACTATTTTTCAAATCAAGCTTGTAATACATAATATTACCCTTCAGTGTGTTGGACGTTTCAATCTATGAAAGAAAGAAGTATCAGTGGCTTAGAGATTTCAGTTACTGAATTCTCTCCAGTGAAAATATACACATCATTCTTGTGCAGCAGCTTTTACCTTAGAATTATCAACCCTAATATAATTAACACCCAAAGCTCTAATTAATCTCTCATTCCTATTTCGTATGGCGATGCAAATCCCCTCTCCCAGTGGGTCAGGATGCAGGATTCTTGCCACATAACCATTTTTCCCTGTGTAAACCAAAAGTGTTTTTTCTCCCAGTGTTGATCACTGATTTTATAGTGAATAAATCATAATGTCAGCCCTAGCAGTGGGTTTCTGGGCATACACTAAGGACGGGCACAAATGAAGAACAGTGTTTGTGACTGGCCAACTGCTCCTTTGCTAAGCATCAGGCCCACCTAGTTTATCATTTTCAGGATCAGGGAGGAATTATTCTCATCCACACCCTTCCTCCTTTAGCAGACTGGCCTGAGCATCAAGATTTCACCCCCCATAAAGCAGGGAAGGATTGAGATATGAGGTTTCTGCTTGTCAGTGGAGTGCTGCTGCTTTGCAGAAGGTAAAAGGACCCTCAGGGGCTGTGACTGACTTTATGAGATACATGGAAATTGTCACTGTAATCCATTGGCTTGCAGGATTTCAGGCCTTTCTGTTGTCAGTCACTAGTCTGCTATAGCAATGGTCTCTGTATGGCTAATTTCCCCCCAACATCCCCAACTGAGGTGCAGCAAGCCGACTGGTATTTTGTGAGACCTGAAAACAAACTAGCTGACACTGCTGGATGAGATCAAAGTGAACTTTAATGCATCAAGGAGACAGCTGAGAATAAAGGAAAAGAGAAAGGGTGAATAAATAAAAAAAACAAAGCCACGAAACTGAGACACCCCTGAGGGCACTAACAGGCTTTAATTGCCCAGACCAGCATCACCGGGGACCCCAACCCATGCACCCAAGATCTCCAATTCTGCTCAGACCTGGGCACCCCATCCTTGCCCAAGCTACATTGCTAGGTGTGCCTGTCTCTGGTCCCATTTCCTTTTGCTGCTCACCAGACACCCGGGCTGGACCCTGGCCCTGGCTCATTGCTTGCTGTTTCTGGGACTGTCAATGGACCCTGTTACCCGTCCTGGCTCTGCCCCCTGCGTTCAGCCTCCAGGGGACTGTGCCCCGTTGGTGAGGGCACAGCCTCCCCAGGTCTGCGGAACAGCAGCGTGTGTCTGTAGAGAAGCATCTTCACTAGGAACACTATAAGCTGGTAGAAGAGATATATAACAGTAAAGGAGTGATGGCGAAGTGAGATATAATGATAATAATGAAATTTCTTGCTTTTTCTAGGTGTATTTCTTGCAAACTAATCTGTTTCCTTTGTTATTTTTAAGAAAAAAAATATGTAATGAAGAAAGAACCTAATGAAGCTTGTGGTCATTACTAGGCCTATCATTCCTTATTTTATTTTAAAAGTTTAGATTTTTCTTGATCCAGACAGGATTAGAAGGCACTTATATTTAATTCCTGAGGTCAGCAGGCAAGGCTATAAGAAGTTCCAGTGACTGGAATTCAAAGGTGGATATTTTTTTTCCAAATAATACAGGGCTTCAAAAAGTGATTACTGTATAACAGAAGGCAGGTTTGATTTGTCTACAGAGCTAAGGCATCTCTGCCAGAAATATTCCTATCGAGTGACTGCAGGGTGCTATTGTTTCAATGTAAGACTATGACTAATGAACTAAGGCAATTGCAATTATGTTTGAGGAAGGCTCTATTACCTGACTATTTTGTGGACAGTTTTTTCCACCTCTCCACTACTTGTCCCCACCCATAAGCAAGATACAAATGATAATTTCAAAGCCACAAAGATAGACTATTTTTAATTTCACAGAATGTACCAGTTTATATAGTCTGGCAAATCTTCAATGTCAATAATGAAAAATACTCAGAAAGGGTAAGGAAGGGAAGACCATGTCTTTCTTCCTTGCCTAGTTCTGGGAAGGTTTGGCACTGGGAGACCATTTGTCTGTCCTTTTCACAAAGCATACAATTTTTCTTCTTCCAAATATTCAATGACAGTTTACACGGTTTGGAGAACTTGTAATTTAACTGGCAGAAAAAGACAATAATCTGCTGCAAGAACAAGGCTACATCTGAAGGTGTGTTAACATATGATTCAGGCATTTCATTCCATTCATTCTTGTATAACTAGCCAAAAACCTACCCTTTTAAAGCTATTATATTACTTTAAGGAGAGAAATAATTACAGCTGTATGTCCAGTGATCAAAAATGGCAGTCATATCTCTAAAAGAAATTATATTATTGTGATTCGAAATTTATATTCAATACAAAGAGGTTTTTTTCTTTTCTATCCAGCTGTCTTTCTATTATTTATAGTATTTTCAGAAATCAGAATTATTTCAAGACACTTCAAAAGCCTAATGGTTAAATCTTCTTATCCACCCTAACCGATTAGTGTCAGCTAAAGGGACTAGGGTGATACAAGCCTTCCTTCAAAAGCCACTCTTTGCTCTGGGTAGACTCCCCTGGCTGAAGCATCCTGTCAAACAGCTGAGAACCTGCTGCTTTGGGGTCTCCTTGCAGGTGAGGTGTAGAGGGACCCAGCACAAAAGCTAAAGAAACTCTTTCTTAAGTATCTTCAGGACAAGGGTATATATCTCTGCTTTTGTGCCAACCTTATTCTTACCTTAAATAGCTCCTCTCTTCACCTGTGAAGGTTCTACAACATGCATTCATAGGCAGAAAACAGTGTCCTTTAAGCCTTCCCTTCCCCAGCTATCTCAGTACCTTCTCCCTTTTCCAGTCCTTTTGAAACATGAGTGATCCTGCCAGTACAGTCTTCCAGGAGTCTCACCAGGCCCTCTCACACTACCATTTGTACCAGCACTGCTGGAAATGTTTTTCCTTGTACATTCTGGAATTACATTTACCCTTTTCATGGCAACATAAAATGAGTGAGCGATACCTATCCTGTGATCAGCTTCTGTTTTGACAATGCATCCAAGTCCAATGCAATCAGAAATTTTCATTTTTAAGCACTTACTGAGTCACAGTCATCAGAGACGACTTCAAACAAGGGCAGTCCTAGGACTGATAACTCAAGGAGCTGTCCTGGTCACTGCTCCGTGACCTGATACATTGCTTTGCAGCACAGCCCACTGTTGCTCCTTTTTTGACAGTTCCCTATCCATCCTGATACTAATTCCCATCTTCTATACCTTAGTTAGCTCTTTCCCATATAGTGCCTTTGGGCTATAGGAAGGCTACTGGGAGAGTTCTTAATTAAGAAACCCTGACAGCATCCATCCATCTAAAATTTAACAACTTGAACAGAAATGTCAAGCACATTTCACAAAAGAAATGAGTTGATAACACAGTGTTTACAGAAAGCCATATGAGAACCATGTAATTTCCTTTCTCTAGAAAACAAGAAAGAGCTATCAAGACAACCTGATGCCATCTATCCTGGTATATCTATATTGTGTTTTACCCTACTTTCCAGAGAGCTTCATGTCTTTAATTATTCTTTCCTTTAAAATCTGTACAAAAGATTTACATGCTCCACGTGCTTCAAAATTGAGGCACTTTTGTTGCTGTAATTGTCCTAATTCATGTGTTTTGCCAGGCTTCAAAGTGAGGATGGTTTTCTGAATTTGCAGACTTTTAAGTGTTTCAAGAACCCCCCCCCTCAACACAAGCAGAGCAGGCAAACAAAAATTATCAGCTGTGTTTTGTTTTATTTGTGGTTTAGCATACTTCAGGTGAATTAAAGAATAAAACTGATGAGGCTTCGAAGAATTTCTTTTGATCCACATTCATCATGGCTAGTGCACACCACCAGCCAGTTCTGAGGGGAAGCATTATCGAATGTGACATGCAAAAAAAAGAAAACAAGAAGTTACATTGTACAGATAAGAGTGTTAGCAGGCAGCAAGGCAGGCATTTGAGTATCTTTGCCCCTTTGACCATGCCCAAATCTGCCTCTTTGCTTCCCAACACAGGATGCAGACCCAAGGATGATTCCAGGCTGTGGGGCTCTGAGCTGGCCCTCTGTTCCCGACTGTGGGATCCAGTGAGGGCCATATTTCAGGAAGGTCTCTGGCATTTTCTCCTGACGTCATCAAAGACCTTCCTCATTCTGTGGCCCAGAGGAAATCCAAATTTAAATCTAAAAGACACCACAAGCATAGAGTTATGGTATTTTGTGGGGTCTGGCTGGAATGGATTTAATTTTCTTCAGAGCAGCCTGAATGGGGCTGTGTTTTGGATTTGTGACCAGAAGAGCATTGATAACACACCAATGTTTTGGCTGTTGCTAAGCAGTGCTTGCACAGCACCAAGGCCTTCTCTGTTTCTCACTCTGTCCCCATAGTGAGTAGGCTAGTGGCGGGCAAGAGGTTGGGAGGGGACACAGCCAGGACAGCTGACCCCAAGTGGCCAAAGGGATATTCCATCCCATACAATATCATGCTCAGCAATTAAAAAAAAACGGGGGGGGGGGGGGGAGAGTTTTCTGAGGGGGCTGTTTCTCAAGGGCTGGCTGGGCATCAGTCAGTTGGTGGGAAGTGATTGCTTTTGCATCAATTGGGTTTTTTTGGTTTAGTTTGGTTTTCTTTTTTTTTGTTTGTTTTTTATCCCTTTACTTATTAAACTGTATTTTATCTCAGCCCATGACTTTTCTCACTTCTGCCCTTCCAATTCTCTCCCCCATCCCACTGAGGGTAGTGAGTAAGCAGCTGTGTGGGGCTGAGCTGCCATCCAGGGTGAGCCCACCACAGTCCTTTTCAGCACCCAACATGGGGCACAAAATGTTCAAGATAATGACAGATTTGATCAGAGCATGCTAGAGGGAACTGGTTATTATACCTGTTTAGCCGTTGCTGGTTGCAAAGTTGACTTATTTGTTCTTGATACTGGCTTGTTTGTTCCCTTACCTGCTCTGTGCCAGGCTCCATCTCTTGCTGTACGTCAAATCTGAGAGTTTTTTAAAGGCTGGTTTTGGCTTTTGCAGTTTGCTATGCTCTGTAGCACTTGGTTGTGTTTTGCCTGGGACAACTATGCTAAAAGTTCACTGGCCTTGAACCTATTCTGGTATTTGAGCCCTGCACTGCATCCATCCCAGTACCTTGGGAACCATCTCGTGGAGACAATTAACAACTACACCTTTTCCCTCCTCTCCGAGAGCCAATTTATGGACGAAATGAAGAATGGCACCTTCCCCTTCTTCTCCTGTCAGGAGATGCTTTCTGCCTTGTTACAGTGGCTCTTCAGTCCCTTCGGCATCCTTGGATAATCAGAATGCCCATACTGGTATGTCTCAAGAATTTGTTTCTGGCTTTTCCTAAGGTTAACCAAATATTTAGGGATTTCACAGAGGGATATGGCCAGACACAGTGTGGTCATGGGTAGCAAGGTGCATGGGAGAATATGGGCAGGTACCTAGAACGGTTTTCACCTCTGAGGGTGTGGGACTTCACCCCGAACAAGTGCGGAAGGATAGGGAAATCTGATGTGTCCCTCGAGGAGAATTAACCTTGGGTGAAAATAACCCATGATTTCAATTACATGGTGCCATTGCTGTATGATGCCATTGCTGTTTGACGCTGTACATCACCATTAACAGCAAAATATCATCAGGTAAAAAAGGCTAGTTTCGTCTAAAATGAGCAGCAAGTGTACAGTATATGAAAGAGTGGAGTCTACCTACAGGACCTGGCTTTTGAACACTTTTTCTTTAAGCCAAAGTGACTCCATGTTTGACCCATCAAAGCACTGTTGTGTTTAAGGTGCCTTGCCTATGCTTGGCCCTGCATGTCATGAGAGCTTGTGTGCAGCAGCAGAAACTGGCTGGCACCAGCCAGTGGAGTGAGGCAGGGCTCCTGGGGCTCATCACTCCCCTACGTGCACACTCCTGTAAGAACAGAGCCAAACCCAGCCAAAAGAAGAAGGAAGGACATGATTACAAACCCAGTTCTTACCTTTTCTAAAACCAGATCAGCCTGATCACCCCATCTGCCCAAAAGGAAGGCCACGCCACCACCTGTCCATAAGGAAAATCCATCTGGACCAAGCAGAGATGATTGTTTGTATAATAAATGTGTTTGCATTGATTATACGACTCTGTCCTTCTGTCTCACTTTTACTCACAAGCCAGCACTATAATCCCACACGTAATATCAGGCCTACATAATGACACACAGGACTGGTTTGATAAGCACAGTACATATATATTCTCTCATACACACAGTTTAATTCTGTGTTTTAAGATTGATTGTTTTTTCACAGCAGTAACAGCATACAGCAAGTACCTTATGCTTTCTGCATTTTTACATTGAGAAATACAAAGTCTAAAAAACAACTCCAGAACTACAGAAAAGTGAAGATATGAAATACATCCAGATGCACAAAATTGTTTCGAATTGAAACTGCACGCTCTTAACTGAGAGTGAGCTCCGTATTTTATGCACTGTAAAGGACGGACCTATTGTTCCCAGTTACTGATTGGCCTCTAGCAAACAGCACATACTGCTCTGGGAATGCAATTCACCAGGCTGGGAAAGCCAGGATTTTATAATTAAATTACAGCAGCTAGTAAAGAAAACATTTAATTGATCATTTACTGCTTTAATAGACATAACACTAATATAATATTAGAAACCTCCCTATTTATATAATCAATGTCATATGTATATATATACTGGATTCATATTCTCCATGCATAGCTGTATGCAATGTTGCCTTTCATGGCTGTTGATAAAATTCCTATTTGTTTCTAAACAAAACATATAAATAAAATACTTTTCATCCAGTTTAATTTTCATTAAATGCTGGTTTACTAGGTACATTATAGGTACAAGCATAGTAACATGGGAATGTTGCAGCTAAATCAGCATGTATTATTTCCATTTGTGATAGTGAAATAAGAACCACATGCAAGTCTGTTTGAGCATGATAAGAACAGGAACAAACATTCAGTCCATGTTTTGCTTGAGATTGTCAGCATTTTAATATTATGTGGCAGGCAAATCGCTACAATGGAAGTGAGAACAGACGGGGAAAACATTAATGCTTTCCTAGACTGCAGAACACAACTGGATATTGTACTTCAGTTGTCACCAGGCCTGTAACGTCACATTCAGCTGATATAGGCAAAGCAATGAAAGGTAATATTTTAATAAGTTAAAATTACAGCATTTGTGCTGCAAATGGGCAGCATCATCTTCCTTAATGAGCAGGTAGCATCAGCTATGAGATGCATGTACAATGGAATCAACGGGGAAGAAATATCAGAGGACTTCACCCAAATTTAAAGGTATTTTAAATAAAGGGGAGAGAGACCTCTCAGCTCCTTCTCTGGAACACTTACAGACAAAAAGCCCTGGAATTAACCAAAGCAACAAGTGGACAGTAAGACATTTATTCTGAAATTTGTTCCCGATGTCTGCACCTGCATTCCCAATTGCCATCTCAACACAGCAAGATATGTCACCCAATATTATGAAAAAAGTTGCTACTTTATGCAATATAATAAAAAATACAGCTTGTATCTTAAAAGCTATAGCAATATGTTACCAGATTGCTCACAAAGTTACTTGTGAGGCATGGCAGTTAGGCACATAAAAGAGACAACAGTCAGAGCTAGCCCTTGTCTGAAAAGCTTGCAGTCCTACAGATGGACATAGGTTAAGACAGGGAGACACCAGTCAGAGATTCAAGCCTTTATACTAGCAGCTTGTTAAAGAACTGGTAGTCTGTGAAGTCTTATACAGTGTCTGTCAGCTTCCCAGAAATACTTTATGAAAGTATAATACTCTTTATGAAAGCTTTGAACCTCTGACGGCAGGTCTCGCTCTAAAAGTACAATGTGGAAGAAGTCCTGCAGAGAGGAATAAAGGAAGAAAACAATCCAGAGAAAAGACCAGAGCCATTACTGGAGCAAGGGGAGCAAGGTAAGAGAGAAGACCAGATTTCTGAATGAGATGGAGCTACAAGGGCCTTCAAACAAAGATGAGATGTTGAAACCGGCCCGCAGAAATGAGAAAAAGGAGAAACAGTAGCAGGTATAGCAGGGTGTTGTGTTTTGAGTGATGGGGAGTGGAGAGAGACAGTTCCCAGTGAGGCTGCAAGGAAAGAAGTTATAGCAAGGGAGGAAAGATACCTGAAGGACAGCAGGTATAGTTAACCTGTATTTAACTGAATGGAGGGAAGGAGCAGAAAGATATTCACAGCCAAGTCACAATGTAGAGGAGGGAGGAGTCCTTACTTCACGTTATGAGCCTGAATGACGGGATGGAGCTGTTGTCAGCAGCAACGGAGAAAGGCAGCAGCAACAGGATTAAGGACAAGAAATAAGAAGCTTGGTGTCACTAGTGTTAAGCCTGAGCTGCCAGGGAGTCATGCACTGCCACGCAGGGAACGGTCTGCAGCACAGCACTGGACACACAACACAAGGACGGGTCTGGATTCATGATTCACCAGTGAAAAACTAGTAACTGAAATAGTTCAAGAAGTTGTTCAGGGTTAACACATAAAACAGTGAGTTGAGCACCACACCACAAACTCCTCTCTTCCCTCCAGAACATTTGCTCCCTTTGGCCCAAGCCGTGTACTGGCTCTGTGAACTGCCTGGATCCTTCCCAGGTACCTTCAATTTTCCATTGCCTCTTGCAAGCATCCTCTTCTACAGGCTAAAACAGTTTCCACAGTTTATATTTAAAGCACGCACACATCTGTCTGCAAGGTCTTCACTACTGACCAGGAAGATGGTGCTTGCTTCACGTTAGACTTCTGTACCTCAGGTTTTTTGAGTCTTTAAAGCCTTGTCACTTCTTAGAGCTTTGGTATTTTTGATCTACCAGTTTAGTCTCTTACGTTTGTCTATTTTGCAAAATTAGCAGGAATCTTTTCACCTTAAGACTTTGCTTTTCAGACCCGTGTTTTTGTATTCCTGAAATTTCAGTCTGAAAAACGTAAAAGCTTTTCTTCAAAAAAATATACCAAGAATAATGTTAGTAATCCTGCTGTGATCCAACTCCAGCTTTTTCTGGCTTATTTTCACTTAGGCTGTCTGATATAAGAAAGATGGATTTTGTTTCCTAATGTGAGTCTTTTATTTTGCCTTATAATTTAAAATGGGTCAGGCACTCAACAGATATATAGGAAAACAAGTTACCTGCACCACATCTTACATATGAAATAATAAGAAAGTGTCAGTTACGAGAAAATTAATGAAAATATTTTAAAAAATCAAATGCACGTATGTATAGTAAGAAATTGTATTTTAGGATATTCCTATAAGGCAGGTTTTATTAGCTGATAACTATTGCTGCCTCATTTTTTTAAGATAAAAATGATTTGTAAAAAATTAATAAAAGAACAGAAGCAAATACTCAGAAAGAGAATTAAGCAAACTTGTTCCTCATTCAGTGAAATATGATTAGTAGTATTTCCATGTCTTAATCTGCCTTCTGGAGGGATGCTTTTAACACATGCAGCATGTAACTAGGCATTAGTGAATGTAATCCTGACATTTGTCCCTACAATAAAACTTAAGAGATACCACTGTCCCATTCTTTTCAGGATAACTTGGAAACCTGACTTAATTTAGAATTAACAAATACTATTACATAGGGGAATGCATTTGACAAAGCTGTCATTAATCTCTTCTCTATGGACCAAGGCTACGCAGACACTACTCCAACTATCCAAATACCAACCACCCAGAAGTTTATGGCTGGCAGCAACAACTGTAGCACAGTTTAGGGGAGAAATCTCATACCTACCTGCAAACAGCAGCCCACAGTAAAGTTCTCATCACCTTCTGATCACAGTAAGAATGAAAAAGTTTATGTTGGTAATTTATAGAAAAGTATAGCAGATTTTAATTCCTGTACCAGGAAGAGAGATGGGTTGAAAGTAAGCATAAAGCCGGACAAGGAGAATAGGGTCAGAAGAATACCCATATCTTTTCTGCCCTACTAGAAAGAGTGGAATACCAACTACCGGGAAGTGTCCCCTGCCCAACACAGAGCAGGCAGCCTCACACTTTGCATTTAGATTAGCAGCTGCAACAAAAAGCCCTTCAAGCAAACCTGAAGCTGCCATTTCCACAAAGGGTGTAGAAAGCCCACTAACCAATAACAGAATATAATGCCATTCTAATGCTAGAAGTGAAAAGATACAGTCAGCTTGGTCAAGAAGGCTAACTACTTACAGACATGGCAAAAATTTTCTGTATTTTTGGTATGGTCTGTAAAGAGTAACAGTTAACAGAAGTTATTGAGCAATTGTTTCAGAGAGGAAATCTCTGCTACTTCTTGCCTCCAGGAAGCCAGGTGTACACTCCTGGGAGTACGAGGAATACCCCTGGGGACAGTGTCACAGAACATACGAACTCACCAGTTTTGCCTGGTAAGCAGGGCAGAAATTCGTAAAACAGCCTAAGACCCCGGGAGACAACATAAGCAGGGATGAGACTGGCAAGTGAATGAGCACCAGTTCAAAAACCTCAAACCTACTGGAATATCTCCATGTCTCAGTAAAAAGGGATGCAGACAGACACTATAAATATTTCATATGTAATTGGCTCTACATTTAACAGTGATTGCAGTGGAGAAGAGTAAATTCTGAATTTTGTCATTCTGAACAAGGACTCTCCCTGCAGACAGGCACTGATTAATGATACCATTCTCTGAAATCTGAGCCACAGAGTCCTTCAGACTTCAAGAACATTTTAAACTGAATTTATGTGTCCTTCCCAGTTCACTGAACTCACTGTTTTGTTGTGTCACATTTGCTTGCAAGAGAAGACTCTAGACCATAACTGGCTGGTATTTTTCATGTTTTCTCATTGCACATTGACATAACATTTGAAAAAGTTGTATTTTTGAGCATGAAATTTTATAAGGAGGCAGTGGTCAGTCTCATCGTATGTAAAGAAAAGTCCATGCATGGTGGAGAGCTGTATGTCTTTGCCATTGCTGTTTATGCTTCTAAGCTATTTGCAGTTCACATTTTTGACCTGATCTTATGATCTGTGTATCACAGTGGTACTCTACTAATGAAACTAAATTGTATTCTCATCAAGAGGATAAGCCAGCCTTTGACTTCTTCTGGAGAGAGATTCTCACAGCTGGAGGGTCTTCATTGTCTAGGAACATTTATAAGTGGCTGAAGAATTCCTTCCACTTCTTCACTTACTTAACCAGATCCAAAGCGCAAATGATGGCGAGTCCTGGAATCCTGATCACTGCAAAAAGCCTTCAAGGTCACTGCGAGGGATGAGCACTGGAAATTAGGGTCTCTGGCAAAGGGCCCTAGATAATGCTCAAGCTGATGTCCAAGCTTACACTTCCTTTAAATTTGTGGCAAGTAGATACAAGCAGGAGTATAATGACCTCAGTTGTCTAACTGCTATTTTCACTTTTTAAATTAAGGTTTTAATTTTTACTCTTTTTAGGCATAATCCCTAAAAAGTAAAACTCCCAGGAAATCCACATACTTTTATGTCACTTGATCAAGTCAATCTGTCTGGGCTGTCTGCCCATCTCCAGGACAGGAGGAAGAAGAGGTATGATATTGCAAGCAAATATTTTGTGCCAGAGACATTTCTTCCCCTGGTGTGCAAGGGAAATAGCTCATAGAATCATAGAATCCCATAGAAAACACTACGTTTCTGCTGAGCACACAGTAAAAAGACTTTATTGTTTAGACGTTGTAAGGTAGATGTATCAGGTTACAGAGGTTATAGCTTCCCAGCACATTCTTGTCTTGTGTGGTAGTCCTGCCACTGGAAAATCCCTTTCTCCACTTCTAAAGACAAAGCTCTCCTTCCTCATCGTGGATGTGGTCAACCCTGACACTGTGTATGTTTGGGAAGATGAGGAAAAATCCTGATACATGAAATGTTTTTATTTTTGTCTCCCTAGCTTGTGACAGATTAAATGGATAAAAACACTTAAGACCACCAACTATAAAATAGCTGGCAGAGACCAGCAAGATTGGCAGCTGGTCATAATTTCTATAACCAAGTGAAAGAGAAAATGTGTCATCAACAAAATGGATACTGAACCTGGCTAATTATTTGCATTCAGTTGGGGATGCACTGTGTGCCCCATCTATCTACCAAGCACATCCGTGCAGGCTATTAGTGCAATATAACCGAATCACAAGTTAGGACTCTTGCCACGTACTATGGAGGTTGCAACCTCATATCCAATATCCGCTAGAAGAATGAGTTGCAAAAATATTACCGGGGTTGGGGGTGGGGGAGTGTGCTATTGGGAAGAAAACAAGACTAAATTAAAGACCCAGTGGAGCAGATCCTGGTTTGAAACCTCCTATTTGAGCTCTTGTCGCTAGATGTCGTTGCCACCGCGTCTCCCGAGGGGACAGCTGGCTCCTGCTGCAGGGCTGCTTTAGAGGCTTGCTGGCAGAGGCCGGTCATTTGCGATATTTAGGAATATAAGCCTTTTGTTCTTGTTGCTGTAAATACACTTACTCTTTTCTTCAGCCTGTTTTTAGTACTATCGTTTCAGACGCGGACTGATGCCTGAACAGAGAGGGTCAGTCAGGAAGAGAGGCTATGGAGAAGCCTTGATTCCTTGGGAAAATCCCCAACGCCCAGCAAGGGATGTCACACACCTACAACTCTGCCCCTGCCTTATGTCTGTATATATAAAGATATACGTCGATAGATACCTCCGTCTGTGCACATGGCTGGCAGGAAGGCTGGAAGGGCCTCCCGTTGTTCCAGTTTTCACACGCGCTGTTGGTGGGGAGCCACGGGGCAGCATCCTCTTCACACTCAGCATGCCTTGCATTTTTCTGTGAGAGAGAGATGAAGGACCTTCTTCAGTCATGTCAGCATTTCATTGGTCCCTGCTTCGTTCACATGCAGGGCTAAAGATTTATTGTCCTTCAGCGTGGTGCAAAGAAAATTCCCCTATTCTCTCTCATACTGACCCAGATGTAGCCAGGGGGGTTGGAAATAGTGTATTAAGGTTGTGCCATGAAAAATGCTAGGGAATTAAAAATAAGAAACAATCCTACACAGTTGGGAGGTGGAGCATCATGTTTATGAGAGGGAAAAAAGCCATATTAAATTAGTGGAGCATTCAACTAGCCATCCATCTGTTCACTACCAAAGTTTTTCTAAGAAGATAGAAAAAAGTGATGCTCTTGATGATTAGAGAATTACTGATCTCCAGAAAATATTTCCATTGAAACCTCAAGAATTAAAGGTTGGGGTTTTCTCCAATACAGAGAATTTATATCTTTAGAAACTCTGGTCTTACAAACCATAAAACTCTCTTGAGGTATTTAATGATTCTTAAAAACAACTCAAAATTTTGATTTGATTAACTAGATTTTTGCACCCTGAAAGCATTGAAACTCATGGTTTCACACTGCAGTTCTCACCCCCCTTTTGAAGAATGCTTCAGTAGAAGGAATTTCTTTCTTCAAAGTGGTGCATTTCTGAATCCAAAGAATCTGAAAGAGATTTTATTGTGTCTGGTTTTGGGTCACCTACTACGAGAAAGATAGATGAGGCATCCCAAAAGAAGGTCACCAAGGATGTTTGGGGCTGGAGCACCTACCCTAAGAGGAAGGGCTGAGGGAGCTGGGCTTGCTCAGCCTGAAGAAGAGACAGCTTCGAGGGGGGGTTAATAGCAGCTTTCAAATTCACAAGCTGTGCTGAGATTCAGCTCCATGTTAGTGCAGCTGCCTTAGCTTCTGGATAGCCTGGCACACAAGTGGGAGCAAGCTCACTTCTGCTAGCACAGAAACAGAGTGCCACAACTCCTTACTTCCCCAGTGTTTTTACCCCTCTCTCTGTGAAACAGGAATAACACAACTCCTTTTTTCACCTTTGCCTCTGTCCATCTGAGCTGCAAATTCTTTGCCTTTCACTATCAGTGTGTGCAGTATCTAAAGCAGCTGATCTCTGTTAGGGTTTCTCATCACAACGATGACACAGATAGATAGCCAAAATCATTGGATTGCTCAGTTAAATCTCCAGGAGTGTTTTTAGAGATTGAGGGCTGCCATCTGCAGTTTTCAGCTATGTTTTCAAGGATTAGGATTTTCATAAATCAGATGTCACCAGAAGCTATTGTTCTCAGAGACTGCTGCACCACTTGTAAGAAAAATTCCAAGTTATTTGTCATCTGCATCACAGGCATAATCTGTCAGACATGTCCATTTTCAAAGAAAGTGTATTGAGACATAAAGAAGGCATTCTTTGGCTGTAATAGTGGATTTTTTAATTTTGCCTTTGGATAGTTTTTCCTAACACTGTGAAAATCCCATTATGCTCTTTTTAATTTTTCAGAAGGACTCTTTCTTTCATTAATTTATTAATGCTCCTTGATCTATAGGCAGCACTAGCAGAACAGTATTTTGGCAGCATCCCAAACTATATCTTTAGTTTCATGATGTTTATTTTTATTCTTAAAATAGTCCTTATGCCATAGTGTACATTTCTGTGTAACATTAAATGATTCCTAAAAAGGATTTTTTACCTTTTGGTTCTATGATGCTACTGGGTTTGACATTGAACTATATAAGGATGCAGTACATTAACTTTACCAGATCTGAAGTACTGGCAGTGTTCTTCACTCATTTCTGCAGCTAAGGGAAGGGATTTAGTAAACATTTCCACTCCAGCCACGCACCCTGCAACTTAACTGTTTCCAGAAAGGTACAAGAGAAGTCATCATGGGGACTTCTTTCTTTGCAGGAATGTATCAGCTTAACCAACAGGATTTGTTTCAGTAAACTCTATCTAATTTTCTGTAGAGGTTCTGGTTTGCCAGAACAAAATGTCATGGTAACACAACTAAAAAAACACTCGTACTTCCTTCAACCCTAAACAAGAACCAGTGGCTGTCATTGCGAAGCTTTCTTCTGCTGCATTCAGAGAGGCCAAAGAATGCATCTTTGATGCAATCCAAAAGGCTGCGTTTTCTTGTGTGGTTCCTGAGAGCATAACACATCAGCCCATGCAATGCTGCAGTATGACTGGAGGGAACATGACTGACCTGACTTTAACAGAAGGAAGAAATCCTGTGTTTTCAGCCTACTATGCTTTGCTGCCAGAAGTACACCAGCAAGATAGTTATATGCTTACTCAGGAGTGTTTACAGAAGCCGCGGTTCCTGCAGAAAAAACCTAGCCCAGTACACAGAGGGTAAGCCAGTTCCCTCAGATTTACACTGACCTTGTGGCAGAGCTGCTGCTTCCCAAGCACACTCACTCAGTTCTGCATTCTTGGCACCTGTCTGGATCATACACACTTCATGTTCTTGCATCATCTGCATTTCTCAGTCCCCTCACTCACATACAGACAGTCCTGCTGGGCTGAAGTTAATAATGCATGACTGCTTTCTGAAGAAAACAAACAAACAAACAAACAAACAAACAAACCCCTTTCTTTTATTTTTAGACTGTGGCACAGTTTCAGATGATCCTGGACTCATTTCTACGTCAGCTGACACTTGCCATTAATCTCATGGATCTGTAAAGAAAGCAGTTCTAAAAAATTTTTTAAAATCCTTCTGGTAGAAGTGCCCTGGGAGTAAGCTGAAACCCAAGTCAGAAGCAAGAGCTGTGTCTCCCTGGTGCTTGCTCGCCTGTCAGCATTGCCTCTGCCCACTCCCCCAGAGAAGTCAGGCTTTCTGGAATGTGGGAGGTGTATCAGATGGTGTCTGTCTACATCAAAGACCAAATAATGCGGTTACACAGAATGTAGAGGTGTTGTGTTTTGGTCCTTTTCAATAATTCTTCCTAGAAAATATCCCTTCATAATCAGAATATACCTTTTATAAATGCTCCTTTAATAATAGCTAGTCTTTCTTTGGGAAACCATAACCACCCTACTGTTTTTTTTCACTTAGGAAATTAAATGTCTATCCAAATAGAGGTTGTTTATGCTTAGAAGTCTTTCAGAGTGCTAAGGCAGTGCTGCAACATACTGAGTCTTCAGTGTATTCCGCTGGGTACAGACCAGCTCTATCATTTGAAAGTATTAGCATCTGTAGGCTACGTATCACTGTTAGAAGACAATATATCACGCTGGATCTAACAGTCCAAGAGAGGCAAGGCTGCAGCAGCTCCATGCCCCCAGGTCCAACCAGCAGCGAGGCTGAAGATGTATTCGTAGTAGGCACATGCACACAGAGCACATGGATATAACATAGATACATAGGTACATGCCCAGACACACAGATCACCGATACACAGAGCACTCACACGGACACTGAGAATCCACAGGAAATCTGCCTTTCTTCCCCCTTTCTTTTCAAGACTCTCCCCTCTTCTCTCAAGGCTCTTTCTCCACTGGCAAACCACAGCACTGGTAACTGTCATGCCTCATGTGTCTGTGCACAACTTGTTCACCTATTTCTTTTCCCAAAACCGGAGAAACTGTAATGCTTGTTCCCACAAAATGTCAAAAGGAGTTGTTACATTTGACTACCTCTATTTTTGCTAAAATGATTAATGTTGCTTTACAATTTATTTTTATTAGTGATACATTGGGGCAGACTTGTTTTCTACTACTTAAATGTAAACAACCAATAAGTAAAGCATTTCCCTATTTTTAGGTTTTGGAAGAGACAAGTCACGCTGCATTTTTAGGCTTCAAACATATGCTTGAAGCAAGCCATCATTGCATTCTGGTTTCCTCAAAAATGGGGCTTTTGTGACTATAATGTGCATCCATCCATCCATCCATCAGTCCCTCTCATGATTTGTGAGCCATTGTCTAATATCAGTCAGGTTTGACAGACAATTGCAGTCTCAAAGATAGGTTCCTACAAGTTTCACCAGTTTTCACGAAACCTGTAGGAACACAACTGTCTTTGAGGCAGAGGAAAGAAACCTAAATTAGTGTCCCTCAATGAAAGGCCCCAGTATAAACTTAAAAGTCTTCTCTTCTGTTTCCCTTACCAAAAGCCAAACAGCATCAAGACAGCTCCATACTGGACACAGCTGTACTTGGGTAACGTATAAGGGAGACTTCTTGTGGAAATGATGGTTAGCTATTAAGTGAGGGTCGCTGGAGGCATTACAGGTGCGAAGAATGTCACAGGGGACACAGCGGGAGAATCTTGATACAATATAGTGGAAGGACTGTAGAAAGAGTACACAAAGCCTTAGAAATCAGGCATTATTAGTTCCATCATTAATGTAGTAAGTTGTTCTTCCGAGACTTCAGAGTAGAAGGTATCTCTTCTTTTTCCCAAAGAGACTAGGACCTCAATCTTGCCATTTGAGAAAACTTCTAATGTCCGAATTTCCACTTCAATATGCAAAAAGGGCTCTGTACTTGTGCTGTCTGAGCTGGGATGCTTCATGTAAAAGCAGAAAAAAAGAGCATTTTGGATGAACAAGCTTGCCTAAAGTGTGCCTTGCTTCATTGTAGTCTTCAAATACTGAACTCTCACTGAAGTTACTAACATGCACAGGTGTGTTGCCATACAACTTCTGGCAAACAAATGTTAACCCAAATTTCAAAGGTCCTTTGGTACATATTAAAAAAATGAATAATTTAATATGAGTTTATTTAGCGTGTTTCTCATGTGTGCACAAAAAACATTCTGTACTAAAATCAAAATTGTGTACTTACAAGTTACTTCTTCTGCACTGCTGTGAATGAACAACAGCAATCCTGTACACAGAGTTTGGCTAAGAACCATTAGGATGCTCTTTGAAATTACTAAGATGTCAGTTATGAAATTACATTTATGCAAAAAAAGGAAAGCAAGGAGACTTGCAAAGCTCAGGAAGATGGGCTTATTAGTCAGTGCTTATTCATGCACTGACTAATGTGAGACATCACTTGTACAGAACTGAATGTCTCTCCACAGCCTGCAGCGCTGGAGGCCCACAACTGGTCTCCAGACAGTTACAGTCTTTCCCTTAGATCAGAAAATATTATCTTCAAACTATGTTGATATTTTTTACAATGCACAGTTCAAAATTATAGCTTAGCCTTCCCTAGGGTGTTATGTCATTTTCCTGAACTCATCACTCTTTGGAAATTTGCTGTCTATGCTCTTTGCTTTCTTCATTCTCCCATTTCTTGTCAGTGTAAGAGAATAAAGAGGAGACCACAGGTACACAACGGACGATTGTGTCCTGGGGCACTTACAACACAAACTGCTGTTATAAGCTGGAATCTCATGTTTTGGAGGCAAGAGCATCTAGAAGTACTAAATAACACGATACTTCAGACTACCAACAAAGGGCAACTCTGAAAAAGGCAAAGGCAATCCCTGAATGTATTAATTACGGTATTTCAAGCAGACATGGGAAAATATTGATGTTATTGTGTGAAGCGTTTCTGCTGTCTTCTCTGGGGTAATGCGTATCATTCCATTCATACTCAAGAGGGACACAAACTGAAAGATGGCCAGGATGACTCTGAATTTGGAGACCCTATCACATAAGGGTGGCTTGGCTTATTTAATCCAGCAAAGCAGCACTAAGAGTTGATTTGATCATTGATTACAAATACATAGTTGCGTTATTATGAATGGAAAATTCTGTCAAAGTGAGAGAACAATTTGTCACTAATAATTATGGGCTTATAATAAATAGCGTTAGGGTAGAAAATTAGAAAAAAGCTCTGAAGAAGAAGTAAACTGAGCTTCCGAAACAGCCTTCTAGCAGCAACAGAGGATGCAAAAAAGATGTCAGGGCACAGCGAGGGTGGGTGGGAGATCCCCACGGGAGCCATCATGGCAGGGCCTTGCCAGCCTGGGAGCAGGGCAGCGGGGGGCAGCAAGGGCAGCCCCAGCCCCAGGCATCAGGCACCTTCCTGGGGATGGGGACAGCCCAAGGTCAGGCCAGGACATCAGCCCATGGATGGGCCTGGCTCAGGGGGGCCCATAGCTGGGCAAGGGAGCTAGAGACCAACATCCTACAGCGTCACTGGGGCAGGAACTGATGGCCCCAAGTGGGGGTTGAAATGGGGTCCTGGGCCATGGGCGGGGGGGGGGGGCTGGGAAGGGACTATCAGGCCTCTTCCCGCCCTCAGGGCCCCAACAAAAAAATGCCACAACCTAGCTGTTATTAAACTGGGGTTTGAAAGTCATTAAGTATACCATGTCTCTAATAGTAAAGGATGATGATTGATGCACACAGGGTCATTTCCAGTCCCATATTCCTATGCAGTATGAAGAAATGGAGTGGAAAAAAGACTCCTAGGGTCAATTCTTCCCAAAATCAATGGAAAAGACTTGCCAGAAGCTCGATCAGACACCTTAGAAGAAAAGCAGGCAAAAAAATGGTGCCCCAAGTCCTATTTACTGGTTTCAGAATGAGTCACTCAAATGACAAAGATGGATGGCAGACATTTGTCAGTGTATAGGCACAGTCGCTAGACTACACCTCAGGGACACAGACCAGTCAGAAATAAGGTATAACATCTGCTGTCTTCCTAGAACTTCCAAAGTCTGCTTAGTCTCCTTGATGCAGAGGAGCAGTCACCTTCTGTTGACTCAACTCTAAGTCTGGCTCTGGACATTAAAGAATCAGCACTCAGTGATCTGTCAATAAATTTCTCAACAGCTCAAATGATGCTACGCCAGTTTTAGCACAGCCCCTGTCTGGAATTTCCATTATCACCAGAAAGCCTTCCTTGTCACAGTTCATTCACTCCACTGGAACTGTACAAACCCTAACTGTAGAGGGCCCTTGGCACTCCTCAACTGACATGGTTATTTTGGTCCATATTGTTCAGGTAAATAATAGGCATGAGAAAGAGGGCAGAAAATCTACTGACTAGTGAAATCCTGTGAAAATATTCATGAGAAATTAATGAGCTGCATGTCCTGAAGGGGACATGTGGTGGTTCATGCAACTGTTTGCTCAAAAGCCGTATGTTCTACAGCTCCACTCTTTGCAAATTATAACAAGAGACTCAAAAATATTGGTCATTGTGACTCTAGAGGTTCACAGAACATGTGCAAAAGCTATGACTAGCAAAACCCCCTCTGTTAAGCATACTTCTACTGTCCTGTGAAGGTACCTGATTCTCTACATACTCAGTACTGCAGTATTGGCCGTGTCAGGGTTGTCACCATCTTCCCAGTGCTGAGTCCTGCAAAGCCTGATGTGCTAAATAATGGCTTTTAGGCACTGAAGTTCATGGCTGAGAATATATCATACTTATAAACTCACTGTTCTACATCACGAGAACCAGCATCTGAATGATTTAACAATTCCAATTCTGGCATCTGCCAGAAATGTTTTTATACCATAAAACCTCAGAGTTCTTGAAATAGCAACAGAAAAAAAAAAAAAAAATCAAAGCTTTTAGCACATAATTTACTGTGGTATATTGGGACTCAAACCGGGTGATTTTAAAAGTTGTTTAAAATCAATACTGGGTGCCCTAGATTATGGGTGTTACATTAAGTTTGAATGTGCTGCCTGTGTAATTTGGATTGAAGAGGAGTGGGGAGAATGTGCCCTTAGTTGCTTTCCTACGTGTGTAAGAGCTGGGTACAGCATAATGATGCAAGAATGGGTGTTTCCAGGCAAAACTAACTGTTGATGCAAAGCCAGATGAAAGTCCATCCTTTGAATAATTTAGTCTTGATATTAAAGCAACAAGAGTGAATTTACTCTAAGTTCCTTAAATGCTTGTGGTGTGATCCTGTGTCACAAGGCTCTGAGGTAGGTGCCCTCTGGGCTTCCTCCTTTTAAAAAATTCACCAAAACTAGGCTTTGACTGTTCAAATCTAAGTTGTATTAAAACATAGGCTGGATGCAATGTTACACAGGTATTAATAAACATTTCTTTGTAACTCAGATGTGATCATCAACTTTGTAAGAACACATGGTGCTATTTATAATACTGTTGTCATGGTATTTATAATACCTTTTTCAGTGAAATGGCCAGGTATTTGTACATGCATGTGTCTTTGTGTCTCTGCATGCAATTAATATATATAGTTTGCTAAAGGGTAAATAGTGTGTTGCTAGAATTTGGTATCTATTGTGGGTTAACTAGAGTTACACTAGCTGAGCCCACATTGACCAGGGAGGGTTGGACTAGACCGTTTCCAGAGGTCCCTTCTAACCTTAACTATTCAGCTATTCTGTCATATTTTATTCAAGTATTATATACAGAATGAAACATACTTGCTGTCAGCCATTTGGTATTTTAAATATCATTAAACTCTTGGAAGCATATCAACTGAGATACAACATGAATATACATTAATGAAGTAGCTATAGATGCATTCCCATATCAAAGCACATTGCACGTTTGTTCAGTTTCATCCACCTGCATCTTTCATCATTTCGCTCTTCATCTGTGTATCCTCAGTAGCACTGACCCTTGTCTGTTTAAATCTCTGGACACACCCACAGCTCCATACTGCCCTTTGGATTCCAATTCAAGAGCAATTCATGTATGGGAACACAACAGTAGTGTTGCCTTGCAATGAATGTGGTCCCACACTGAAATGTAGGACTTTACTTATTCCAGCAGAGAGCTTGTCCCACTGTCCTTCAGTAACTCAAGGCAGTCATGCAAGCAGGTGTGAGCAGACAGAAAGTTGACCTGGTTAGAAGGGAAAAGTACTGACAGAAGAAAATGCCTGCTGGCCTGGGAACTAGGCATGTGAACCAGAACATCCTTGCTGGTGAAGCTGGCATCTTGAAGTTCAACGGGTTACCTAGAAACAAGAGATATCCCGAGCTACCATTGATAAACACAAAACTAAGGAACTATAACAGTAACTTAGCATCTGAAAAGGTGAAAAATAGTCTGGAAAAGGGGGAAAACATCCTGAGAAATTAAGAGTCGGTAGCTGCTATTGGATCTTCAACCGCAAGAGCTGTTAGTACATGCTGCATGTACTTCTTCCTTCCCTAAACAGGTTTGCACAAACTTTCTATGAGATCTTGGACGCTTGCCAGAGATGTCTGTCTGACTCCAAACTGAAGTGGATCATCTTCAAAGTAGAGACTCTGCCTGTTATTTTATTGGTCCCCCTCCAGGGCCACTTGTGAGGTTGATTTGGTTTGTCCTCCCAGTTCTGGCTTGGTTGGATCTCCTTTTGAGATCTGTTTAATGCACTTGGTACTATGTATATATAAAAGTAATCAACCATAATCATATTTGCTGTTATAGTACTGATGTTTGCTTCACTAGTAATAAGTTTGTAGTAACTTGTAATTTTATATATATATGCTTGATTGCTGCTATAATTGGTTGTTGCTATACTATTGATCACTGCTTTAGTACTGATAATAATTAGTAATAATATATAATAATATAATAATTAGTAATAGCTTGCTATATATCTATTTGCTTTATTAATCATAGGTATACTTGCTAGTCGTGATTTTTGTGGTATTGGTGGTAATCTGTAAGAAAGTAGGGAAATATTATGGAATCCTACAAAGCCACAGTCACAATCTCTATAAAGCTGTAGACTGGGTAACCCTTTAGGTCATGACAGCAGGTATCCAGAAAATGGTAGATTACAGGGGAACAACCAATCATATTATGGACTTCCTGACTGAAAAACAATGGCTGTAGTCTAAAACATCCATTAAACCAAGAACCAGAGAGAATCAAAAGCTATTTCTACACTGCTGGAGGCTTTTTCCCGGAGACACTATTTCTGGATGCAAAGCCACATGGTGCACAGCCTTGTCTCCACTGTGCTCAAGCCCAAAGAGGACTTGCAGCAACAACTCAAACCAGTCCAAGAATCCACCTGAAACTCAGCCAGAAACCAAAAGATGGTTGGGCCAGTTCCAGGATTTGAAACGCATACTGTGAGAAAACTTAAATTAATGAAGACCAGCCCCAGATACTGTAATAACGCTACCATATTGATTAAACATTTCTCACCATCATGGGCTTTAAATTTTTCCAATATATAACATGCTAAAAATAATTCTCCCAATTCCAAACTCCTTTTTTCAATAAATATATGAAAAAAGGAACACAGAGGTATCTTGCATAAATTATATATTATCAGAGCTTGCAGGGCTAAGTCCTGCCCCGGCAGAAGGAATCCGAGAGGAGAAGAGGGAGGAGGAGTTTCGTCTCTGCCCAAGGCCTCGTAGCTCTTCCTTTCGAGACAACTCGGAGTCAGACCACCTGGCCCAGAAAACTTTGCACCTCTCTACCTAAGCCAGGGACATCCACCTACGGCCCCCCTTTGCATTTCAGTTACCGCTTTGGGGGGGGGTCTGCCCGCGTTCTCAAGAGAGACCCTGGGAGCTCACTCCTGCCGGGCGTGAGCCGGTTTGTACTCGCTGGGATGCCCAGGACCCGCCGAGCCGGGCGGCGGGGACGAAGGCTGCGGCTGGCCGGCTGGGTGATGCGGCTCTGGTGGCTGTGGCAGCACAGAGGACAGGTCACAATGGGACCTGTCCCTACGGACGTCAGCAGGCAGCTCCCCGGCTGTTTGGCGTGGGCCATCGGTGAGTGCAGCACGCCGGGGGAAGGCTGGGCCGAACGGGGGACGGGGCAGATGGCCGGGGGGTTTCTAACCCAGAGCGAGAGCCGAGCGCCTCAGGGCAGGGCAGGGTACTGCCCTCGGGGCTGCGGGCAGAAGCACGTGGGACTCCCAGAGGTGGCAGGTGCCCAGAGAGGCTTTGGGGGTGTGCTGGGCGCCCGTGGCTCCGCGGGACGCTGTGGTGTGGTGTGGCAGGGACGGGGCCTCGGGAGACTCTACTGGCGTGTCCCTCGCCCTTTCACAGGGCACAGCCCAGCCCGGGGCTGGCCATCAGGGCGGCTTGGGCAGGGTGGGCCCCACGCTGCCCCCGGCCAGGGCCTGCGGCCCCTTCCCTTCAAGCCTGTCGACACCAGTGCCCAGACGCTTTCCGGGGACAGCCCGTGGCTCCCATCCGTGCAGTGCTCGCAAAGCCTGCCCTTGCTCCCTCCCACCTCCCTCAGCCCCTCTCCCACCGGCCCCCAGCTCCAGGCGGCTCCTGCCCCGCTCCCCCAGCCCCGTGCTCCCTCCCACCCAGCCCTGCTCAGCCCCCTTTTCTCCCACCTCCTCCAGGCCATGGTTCCGGCAATCGCCCTCGTCCTGGCCGTGCTGGCCGCCCAGCACGGGCCGAACCACGATCACCAGGTAGATGTGGTCACGCAGAAGCAGATGCAGCAGCGTGAGGAGTATCTGCGTCAGGAGATGACTCGGCTGCTGCAGGAGATGGAGGGGAGCGGGGGCACGGACAAAGCCACGCTCCTTTCCGTGTTGCAGCAGTGGCCCTTCTGGGCCGCTGCAGGAGCCCTCGTCCTACTTGCCGAGGTCTGCTGGCTGGCCAGGAAAATGAAGCTTGCCTCGGACAGCTGCAGCGAGCAGGACAGCTCCAGAAGCGAGGAGGAGGAGGAGGAGGAGGAGGAGGAGGAAGACCTCGGCGGTGCGCACCATGGTGTCAGGTCTTGGGCTGTGTCTACGCCATCGCCGGTGCAGGGCCTGCCTGACACGTGCAAGGTGCTGAAGGAGCTGGTGGGTGACCTCCTCGGTGTCTGCCGCGTGCTTTGCAAAAGGACTTTCATGCCGCAGATGCACCCAGCCGTTGGGATGGACGGCACCTATGAAGCCTGGCGTGTCCACGACAACAGCATCGCCTACCGCCTGCTCGTGTTCCTGCAGCCGCCCCCCGGGCACTCTTTCAGCCTGGAGCTGGACACCACGGGGCAGCTGCCAGCAAGGCGCTCCGGCGTCAATGTGGTGCTGGAGTGCACGTGCTGGAGGGAGCAGCTGCTGGGGGATATGTTGTGCTTCCTCCACCACCAGCACGACGACAAGCTGCCGAGGGATCAGAGCTCGTACCTCCTACGCACCCTCTGCACACGCTCCCACTTAGACGTGGAGAAAATCGCCTGCTGGGTCCAGCGGTTGGTGACATCAGCCTGGCTGCTTTTGCCTCAGTCGTACCACTGCCAGCTAACGGTGCTGCCCTCCTCCCAGTCCTGCACGTTCCAGCTGACAAGCACCTCCAAGATCAACATCTGCGCTGAGATGATCTTTGCAGTGCAGCAAGGCAGCTCAGGCGCCTACCTGAGCCTTGAGTAGGCAGAGGCCAGCTTCACCAGCCGCACACCATGGCCGGAGAGCTGCGCCGCTGTCGAGACGCCGCTTTCCCGACTCACGGCCAGGCACACCCGGCAGGACAATTTCCGTCTCGGAGGTCTGCAGCTCTGCACCCACATCCTGGCGGTCACAGGCTTTTCCACCCACGCCTGTCACCCTGAGGACCTACTTTCCTCTCGCACTGGTGGGGCCCAGGGGACAATTTCGGACACTGGGACAGAGAATCTGCTCATCCCAGAGACCGCCTGGGGAGTCTGTGCCGCAGATCTGAGCAAACCAGGTGTGGAGATGGCACCGCTCAGGAGGAGCTCAGCGGAACCACAGTTTGGGGCACCTCCGCCGGTCCAGCTGAAGATGCCATTGCAGCTGAGGCTCCCGTTACCACCTGCACCAGGATGGGACCACCCATCCTCTTGGAAGGAGTTGATCCCCTCCGGGACCTTCACGCGATGCAAAGATGGCAATAAATTACCTTGTTTTAACCAGCCCTCTGTCTGTGAGTGTCTGTGCAAAGGGCAAAGGAGTCCAGGAAGGCTGGACATTCTTCAAGAAGGAAGTCTTAAAGGCGCAGGAGCAGGCCTTCCCCATGTGCCAAAAGATGAGCCAGCGGGGAAGATGACCGGCCTGGCTGAACAGAGCTTTGGCTGGAACTCAGGGAAAGAAGGAGAGTTTATGACCTTTGGAAGAAGGGGCAGGCAACTCAGGAGGACTACAAAGATGTCGTGAGGTTATGCGGGGAGGAAATCAGAAGGGCCAAAGCCCAGCTAGAACTTACTCTGGCTACTGCCGTAAAAGACAACTAAAAGTGTTTCTAGAAGTACATTAACAACAAAAGGAGGGCTAAGGAGAATCTCCGTCCTTTATTGGGCGTGGGGGGAAACATAGTGACAAAGGATGAGGAGAAGGCTGAGGGACTTAATGCCGCCTTTGCCTCAGCCTTTAAAAGGCGGGTCCTGCTTGACTAACCTGATCTCCTTCTATGACAAGGTGACCCGCTTAGCGGGTGACGGAAGGGCTGTGGATGTTGTCTGCCTAGACTTTAGCAAAGCCTTTGACACCGTTTCCCACAGCATTCTCCTGCAGAAACTGGCTGGGGCACACTCTTTGCCGGGTAAAAAAATGGCTGGATGGCCGGGCCCACAGAGTTGTGGTGAATGGAGTTAAATCCAGTTGGCGGCCGGTCACAAGCGGTGTTCCCCAGGGCTCAGTATTAGGGCCAGTTCTGTTTAGTATCTTTATCAATGATCTGGACGAGGGGACCGAGGGCACCCTCCGTAAGTTTGCAGACCACACCAAGCTGGGCGGGAGGGTTGATCTGCTTGAGGGTAGAAAGGCTCTACAGAGGGGTCTGGACAGGCTGGATCGATGGGCCGCGGCCAGTTCTACGAGGTTCAACAAGGCCAAGTGCCGGGTCCCGCACTTGGGCCACAACAACCCCATGCAGCGCTACAGGCCTGGGGAAGAGTGGCTGGAAAGCTGCCCGGCGGAAAAGGACCTGGGGGTGTTGGTCGACAGCCGGCGGAATGTGAGCCGGCAGCGTGCCCAGGTGGCCAAGAAGGCCGATAGCATCCTGGCTTGTATCAGAAATAGTGTGGCCAGCAGGACGAGGGGAGCGATCGTCCCCCCGTGCTCGGCACTGGTGAGACCACACCTCGAATACCGTGTTCAGTTTTGGGCCCCTCGCGACAAGAAAGACACTGAGGTGCTGGAACATGTCCAAAGAAGAACAACAAAACTGGTGAAGGGTCTAGAGAGCAAGTCTGATGAGGAGCGGCTGAGGGAACTGGGGCTCTTCAGTCTGGAGAAAAGGAGGCTCGGGGGAGACCTTATCGCTCTCTACAGCTACCTGAAAGGAGGTTGTAGCGAGGCGGGTGTCGGTCTCTTTTCCCAAGAAACAAGCGATAGGACCAGAGGAAACAGCCTCGAGTTGCGCCAGGGGAGGTTTAGATTGGGTATTAGGAAAACATTTCTTCACTGAAAGGGTTGTCAAACACTGGAACAGGCTGCCCTACGCTTGCCCCAGTAAAGACTGAAACTTCTCGGCCGCTGAAAGGAAAGAGTTAAACTAGAAGCCACGGTCTGGGGGTCGAGCCGCCCAGCCCCCGTCCTGACTGGAGTCACATACTCCCCAGCTACCTGAGCCCGTCAGAAACACCTCATCCAACAAAACGCCTCGGTTAAGAGCAGGTTCCAGAACCCCGACTATATGTGACCACGAGCCCCGATCTGGCCTAGGGTATAAATGGAGCCCGCCGGAAGACCCTTCTGAGCCAGTCCTCCTCAGAGCAGCGGGTCTGCAGTCGGAGGCTCTCCCCGTAGATCGGGACGCCGTCTGAGGAAACTTCCCAGGATTGAGTGCCTCGCCTCATCGGTCAGTGACACGCGCATTTTGAGTCGTCATTCTAAGCTTAGATTTGGTGACAGTCTGTGTCGTGATGGTTGCCAACTGACAACCTGAACCTGTAGATCAGTTGTGTTTGTCGCAGTGCTTACAACCTAATCTTGCTGTTCAAGATGGCTGTTGTATCTCAACACCACGTAACACACTCCTGTTCAACTTGACCATTGCGTTTTGATATCATAAAAGAAAATGGACTTTTGAAACATATCGCTGTCAGCCCAGTGTTTCTGCGACACCAGGGAGGTGGTTGAGTCACCGTCCCTGGAGGTATTGAAAAGACGTGTAGACGTGGCACTTAGGGACACGGTTCAGTGGTGGACTTGGCAGTGTTAGGTTTACGGTTGGACTCGATGATCTTAAAGGTCTTTTCCAACCTAAATGATTCTATGTTCCCTCCACTTGGGACCTCAGGTCCCCACCACCTCGACAAGAGAGACTTAACACAGAAAGGGACTTCAGGGCATGCTCCCACTCACTGACATCCCCTCCCTCTTTTTGCCTCCGGAAGGCTTTGGGCAGGAGGCGCATCGCATGGATGGTTCTG
Source organism: Harpia harpyja (assembly GCF_026419915.1). Lineage (NCBI taxonomy): Eukaryota > Metazoa > Chordata > Aves > Accipitriformes > Accipitridae > Harpia > Harpia harpyja. The sequence continues at coordinate 75,475,694 of NC_068941.1, forward strand.
CACGTGCTGAACCGACGGAAACATGGCACCCGTGCCAGTCTTGGCACATACGCAGCAAGGCTAAAGCAAGCTGCGGACGCGTCTGGGTCTCAAGGCGTGCGCTCATCGTGCAGCACAGGCCATGTTTCTGGGAGGCACGATCCACAGCGGAGCGCTCCAATGCGGCGCGCGTGGGGGGCTCTCCTGAACCAGGGAAACCTCAGGGGATCAGAGAGACGTGGGCCCCGGCGTGGCCTCTCCAGACCCCTCGCTTGCCCTTGCAGGGGCCAACTTGGTAGCCGGAGGCAGGAGCCACAGCATCTTTTCCACTTGCACCAGGGACACGGTTTGCGTTTGGCTTGACCGTCAGGGTTTGCAGGGCTAAGTCCTGCCCCGGCAGAAGGAATCCGAGAGGAGAAGAGGGAGGAGGAGTTTCGTCTCTGCCCAAGGCCTCGTAGCTCTTCCTTTCGAGACAACTCGGAGTCAGACCACCTGGCCCAGAAAACTTTGCACCTCTCTACCTAAGCCAGGGACATCCACCTACGGCCCCCCTTTGCATTTCAGTTACCGCTTTGGGGGGGGGGGCTGCCCGTGTTCTCAAGAGAGACCCTGGGAGCTCACTCCTGCCGGGCGTGAGCCGGTTTGTACTCGCTGGGATGCCCAGGACCCGCCGAGCCGGGCGGCGGGGACGAAGGCTGCGGCTGGCCGGCTGGGTGATGCGGCTCTGGTGGCTGTGGCAGCACAGAGGACAGGTCACAATGGGACCTGTCCCTACGGACATCAGCAGGCAGCTCCCCGGCTGTTTGGCGTGGGCGATCGGTGAGTGCAGCACGCCGGGGGAAGGCTGGGCCGAACGGGGGACGGGGCAGATGGCCGGGGGGTTTCTAACCCAGAGCGAGAGCCGAGCACCTCAGGGCAGGGCAGGGTACTGCCCTCGGGGCTGCGGGCAGAAGCACGTGGGACTCCCAGAGGTGGCAGGTGCCCAGAGAGGCTTTGGGGGTGTGCTGGGCGCCCGTGGCTCCGCGGGACGCTGTGGTGTGGTGTGGCAGGGACGGGGCCTCGGGAGACTCTACTGGCGTGTCCCTCGCCCTTTCACAGGGCACAGCCCAGCCCGGGGCTGGCCATCAGGGCGGCTTGGGCAGGGTGGGCCCTACGCTGCCCCCGGCCAGGGCCTGCGGCCCCTTCCCTTCAAGCCTGTCGACACCAGTGCCCAGACGCTTTCCGGGGACAGCCCGTGGCTCCCATCCGTGCAGTGCTCGCAAAGCCTGCCCTTGCTCCCTCCCACCTCCCTCAGCCCCTCTCCCACCGGCCCCCAGCTCCAGGCGGCTCCTGCCCCGCTCCCCCAGCCCCGTGCTCCCTCCCACCCAGCCCTGCTCAGCCCCCTTTTCTCCCACCTCCTCCAGGCCATGGTTCCGGCAATCGCCCTCGTCCTGGCCGTGCTGGCCGCCCAGCACGGGCCGAACCACGATCACCAGGTAGATGTGGTCACGCAGAAGCAGATGCAGCAGCGTGAGGAGTATCTGCGTCAGGAGATGACTCGGCTGCTGCAGGAGATGGAGGGGAGCGGGGGCACGGACAAAGCCACGCTCCTTTCCGTGTTGCAGCAGTGGCCCTTCTGGGCCGCTGCAGGAGCCCTCGTCCTACTTGCCGAGGTCTGCTGGCTGGCCAGGAAAATGAAGCTTGCCTCGGACAGCTGCAGCGAGCAGGACAGCTCCAGAAGCGAGGAGGAGGAGGAGGAGGAGGAGGAGGAGGAAGACCTCGGCGGTGCGCACCATGGTGTCAGGTCTTGGGCTGTGTCTACGCCATCGCCGGTGCAGGGCCTGCCTGACACGTGCAAGGTGCTGAAGGAGCTGGTGGGTGACCTCCTCGGTGTCTGCCGCGTGCTTTGCAAAAGGACTTTCATGCCGCAGATGCACCCAGCCGTTGGGATGGACGGCACCTATGAAGCCTGGCGTGTCCACGACAACAGCATCGCCTACCGCCTGCTCGTGTTCCTGCAGCCGCCCCCCGGGCACTCTTTCAGCCTGGAGCTGGACACCACGGGGCAGCTGCCAGCAAGGCGCTCCGGCGTCAATGTGGTGCTGGAGTGCACGTGCTGGAGGGAGCAGCTGCTGGGGGATATGTTGTGCTTCCTCCACCACCAGCACGACGACAAGCTGCCGAGGGATCAGAGCTCGTACCTCCTACGCACCCTCTGCACACGCTCCCACTTAGACGTGGAGAAAATCGCCTGCTGGGTCCAGCGGTTGGTGACATCAGCCTGGCTGCTTTTGCCTCAGTCGTACCACTGCCAGCTAACGGTGCTGCCCTCCTCCCAGTCCTGCACGTTCCAGCTGACAAGCACCTCCAAGATCAACATCTGCGCTGAGATGATCTTTGCAGTGCAGCAAGGCAGCTCAGGCGCCTACCTGAGCCTTGAGTAGGCAGAGGCCAGCTTCACCAGCCGCACACCATGGCCGGAGAGCTGCGCCGCTGTCGAGACGCCGCTTTCCCGACTCACGGCCAGGCACACCCGGCAGGACAATTTCCGTCTCGGAGGTCTGCAGCTCTGCACCCACATCCTGGCGGTCACAGGCTTTTCCACCCACGCCTGTCACCCTGAGGACCTACTTTCCTCTCGCACTGGTGGGGCCCAGGGGACAATTTCGGACACTGGGACAGAGAACCTGCTCATCCCAGAGACCGCCTGGGGAGTCTGTGCCGCAGATCTGAGCAAACCAGGTGTGGAGATGGCACCGCTCAGGAGGAGCTCAGCGGAACCACAGTTTGGGGCACCTCCGCCGGTCCAGCTGAAGATGCCATTGCAGCTGAGGCTCCCGTTACCACCTGCACCAGGATGGGACCACCCATCCTCTTGGAAGGAGTTGATCCCCTCCGGGACCTTCACGCGATGCAAAGATGGCAATAAATTACCTTGTTTTAACCAGCCCTCTGTCTGTGAGTGTCTGTGCAAAGGGCAAAGGAGTCCAGGAAGGCTGGACATTCTTCAAGAAGGAAGTCTTAAAGGCGCAGGAGCAGGCCTTCCCCATGTGCCAAAAGATGAGCCAGCGGGGAAGATGACCGGCCTGGCTGAACAGAGCTTTGGCTGGAACTCAGGGAAAGAAGGAGAGTTTATGACCTTTGGAAGAAGGGGCAGGCAACTCAGGAGGACTACAAAGATGTCGTGAGGTTATGCGGGGAGGAAATCAGAAGGGCCAAAGCCCAGCTAGAACTTACTCTGGCTACTGCCGTAAAAGACAACTAAAAGTGTTTCTAGAAGTACATTAACAACAAAAGGAGGGCTAAGGAGAATCTCCGTCCTTTATTGGGCGTGGGGGGAAACATAGTGACAAAGGATGAGGAGAAGGCTGAGGGACTTAATGCCGCCTTTGCCTCAGCCTTTAAAAGGCGGGTCCTGCTTGACTAACCTGATCTCCTTCTATGACAAGGTGACCCGCTTAGCGGGTGACGGAAGGGCTGTGGATGTTGTCTGCCTAGACTTTAGCAAAGCCTTTGACACCGTTTCCCACAGCATTCTCCTGCAGAAACTGGCTGGGGCACACTCTTTGCCGGGTAAAAAAATGGCTGGATGGCCGGGCCCACAGAGTTGTGGTGAATGGAGTTAAATCCAGTTGGCGGCCGGTCACAAGCGGTGTTCCCCAGGGCTCAGTATTAGGGCCAGTTCTGTTTAGTATCTTTATCAATGATCTGGACGAGGGGACCGAGGGCACCCTCCGTAAGTTTGCAGACCACACCAAGCTGGGCGGGAGGGTTGATCTGCTTGAGGGTAGAAAGGCTCTACAGAGGGGTCTGGACAGGCTGGATCGATGGGCCGCGGCCAGTTCTACGAGGTTCAACAAGGCCAAGTGCCGGGTCCCGCACTTGGGCCACAACAACCCCATGCAGCGCTACAGGCCTGGGGAAGAGTGGCTGGAAAGCTGCCCGGCGGAAAAGGACCTGGGGGTGTTGGTCGACAGCCGGCGGAATGTGAGCCGGCAGCGTGCCCAGGTGGCCAAGAAGGCCGATAGCATCCTGGCTTGTATCAGAAATAGTGTGGCCAGCAGGACGAGGGGAGCGATCGTCCCCCCGTGCTCGGCACTGGTGAGACCACACCTCGAATACCGTGTTCAGTTTTGGGCCCCTCGCGACAAGAAAGACACTGAGGTGCTGGAACATGTCCAAAGAAGAACAACAAAACTGGTGAAGGGTCTAGAGAGCAAGTCTGATGAGGAGCGGCTGAGGGAACTGGGGCTCTTCAGTCTGGAGAAAAGGAGGCTCGGGGGAGACCTTATCGCTCTCTACAGCTACCTGAAAGGAGGTTGTAGCGAGGCGGGTGTCGGTCTCTTTTCCCAAGAAACAAGCGATAGGACCAGAGGAAACAGCCTCGAGTTGCGCCAGGGGAGGTTTAGATTGGGTATTAGGAAAACATTTCTTCACTGAAAGGGTTGTCAAACACTGGAACAGGCTGCCCTACGCTTGCCCCAGTAAAGACTGAAACTTCTCGGCCGCTGAAAGGAAAGAGTTAAACTAGAAGCCGCGGTCTGGGGGTCGAGCCGCCCAGCCCCCGTCCTGACTGGAGTCACATACTCCCCAGCTACCTGAGCCCGTCAGAAACACCTCATCCAACAAAACGCCTCGGTTAAGAGCAGGTTCCAGAACCCCGACTATATGTGACCACGAGCCCCGATCTGGCCTAGGGTATAAATGGAGCCCGCCGGAAGACCCTTCTGAGCCAGTCCTCCTCAGAGCAGCGGGTCTGCAGTCGGAGGCTCTCCCCGTAGATCGGGACGCCGTCTGAGGAAACTTCCCAGGATTGAGTGCCTCGCCTCATCGGTCAGTGACACGCGCATTTTGAGTCGTCATTCTAAGCTTAGATTTGGTGACAGTCTGTGTCGTGATGGTTGCCAACTGACAACCTGAACCTGTAGATCAGTTGTGTTTGTCGCAGTGCTTACAACCTAATCTTGCTGTTCAAGATGGCTGTTGTATCTCAACACCACGTAACACACTCCTGTTCAACTTGACCATTGCGTTTTGATATCATAAAAGAAAATGGACTTTTGAAACATATCGCTGTCAGCCCAGTGTTTCTGCGACACCAGGGAGGTGGTTGAGTCACCGTCCCTGGAGGTATTGAAAAGACGTGTAGACGTGGCACTTAGGGACACGGTTCAGTGGTGGACTTGGCAGTGTTAGGTTTACGGTTGGACTCGATGATCTTAAAGGTCTTTTCCAACCTAAATGATTCTATGTTCCCTCCACTTGGGACCTCAGGTCCCCACCACCTCGACAAGAGAGACTTAACACAGAAAGGGACTTCAGGGCATGCTCCCACTCACTGACATCCCCTCCCTCTTTTTGCCTCCGGAAGGCTTTGGGCAGGAGGCGCATCGCATGGATGGTTCTGCACGTGCTGAACCGACGGAAACATGGCACCCGTGCCAGTCTTGGCACATACGCAGCAAGGCTAAAGCAAGCTGCGGACGCGTCTGGGTCTCAAGGCGTGCGCTCATCGTGCAGCACAGGCCATGTTTCTGGGAGGCACGATCCACAGCGGAGCGCTCCAATGCGGCGCGCGTGGGGGGCTCTCCTGAACCAGGGAAACCTCAGGGGATCAGAGAGACGTGGGCCCCGGCGTGGCCTCTCCAGACCCCTCGCTTGCCCTTGCAGGGGCCAACTTGGTAGCCGGAGGCAGGAGCCACAGCATCTTTTCCACTTGCACCAGGGACACGGTTTGCGTTTGGCTTGACCGTCAGGGTTTGCAGGGCTAAGTCCTGCCCCGGCAGAAGGAATCCGAGAGGAGAAGAGGGAGGAGGAGTTTCGTCTCTGCCCAAGGCCTCGTAGCTCTTCCTTTCGAGACAACTCGGAGTCAGACCACCTGGCCCAGAAAACTTTGCACCTCTCTACCTAAGCCAGGGACATCCACCTACGGCCCCCCTTTGCATTTCAGTTACCGCTTTGGGGGGGGGGGCTGCCCGTGTTCTCAAGAGAGACCCTGGGAGCTCACTCCTGCCGGGCGTGAGCCGGTTTGTACTCGCTGGGATGCCCAGGACCCGCCGAGCCGGGCGGCGGGGACGAAGGCTGCGGCTGGCCGGCTGGGTGATGCGGCTCTGGTGGCTGTGGCAGCACAGAGGACAGGTCACAATGGGACCTGTCCCTACGGACATCAGCAGGCAGCTCCCCGGCTGTTTGGCGTGGGCGATCGGTGAGTGCAGCACGCCGGGGGAAGGCTGGGCCGAACGGGGGACGGGGCAGATGGCCGGGGGGTTTCTAACCCAGAGCGAGAGCCGAGCACCTCAGGGCAGGGCAGGGTACTGCCCTCGGGGCTGCGGGCAGAAGCACGTGGGACTCCCAGAGGTGGCAGGTGCCCAGAGAGGCTTTGGGGGTGTGCTGGGCGCCCGTGGCTCCGCGGGACGCTGTGGTGTGGTGTGGCAGGGACGGGGCCTCGGGAGACTCTACTGGCGTGTCCCTCGCCCTTTCACAGGGCACAGCCCAGCCCGGGGCTGGCCATCAGGGCGGCTTGGGCAGGGTGGGCCCTACGCTGCCCCCGGCCAGGGCCTGCGGCCCCTTCCCTTCAAGCCTGTCGACACCAGTGCCCAGACGCTTTCCGGGGACAGCCCGTGGCTCCCATCCGTGCAGTGCTCGCAAAGCCTGCCCTTGCTCCCTCCCACCTCCCTCAGCCCCTCTCCCACCGGCCCCCAGCTCCAGGCGGCTCCTGCCCCGCTCCCCCAGCCCCGTGCTCCCTCCCACCCAGCCCTGCTCAGCCCCCTTTTCTCCCACCTCCTCCAGGCCATGGTTCCGGCAATCGCCCTCGTCCTGGCCGTGCTGGCCGCCCAGCACGGGCCGAACCACGATCACCAGGTAGATGTGGTCACGCAGAAGCAGATGCAGCAGCGTGAGGAGTATCTGCGTCAGGAGATGACTCGGCTGCTGCAGGAGATGGAGGGGAGCGGGGGCACGGACAAAGCCACGCTCCTTTCCGTGTTGCAGCAGTGGCCCTTCTGGGCCGCTGCAGGAGCCCTCGTCCTACTTGCCGAGGTCTGCTGGCTGGCCAGGAAAATGAAGCTTGCCTCGGACAGCTGCAGCGAGCAGGACAGCTCCAGAAGCGAGGAGGAGGAGGAGGAGGAGGAGGAGGAGGAGGAGGAGGAAGACCTCGGCGGTGCGCACCATGGTGTCAGGTCTTGGGCTGTGTCTACGCCATCGCCGGTGCAGGGCCTGCCTGACACGTGCAAGGTGCTGAAGGAGCTGGTGGGTGACCTCCTCGGTGTCTGCCGCGTGCTTTGCAAAAGGACTTTCATGCCGCAGATGCACCCAGCCGTTGGGATGGACGGCACCTACGAAGCCTGGCGTGTCCACGACAACAGCATCGCCTACCGCCTGCTCGTGTTCCTGCAGCCGCCCCCCGGGCACTCTTTCAGCCTGGAGCTGGACACCACGGGGCAGCTGCCAGCAAGGCGCTCCGGCGTCAATGTGGTGCTGGAGTGCACGTGCTGGAGGGAGCAGCTGCTGGGGGATATGTTGTGCTTCCTCCACCACCAGCACGACGACAAGCTGCCGAGGGATCAGAGCTCGTACCTCCTACGCACCCTCTGCACACGCTCCCACTTAGACGTGGAGAAAATCGCCTGCTGGGTCCAGCGGTTGGTGACATCAGCCTGGCTGCTTTTGCCTCAGTCGTACCACTGCCAGCTAACGGTGCTGCCCTCCTCCCAGTCCTGCACGTTCCAGCTGACAAGCACCTCCAAGATCAACATCTGCGCTGAGATGATCTTTGCAGTGCAGCAAGGCAGCTCAGGCGCCTACCTGAGCCTTGAGTAGGCAGAGGCCAGCTTCACCAGCCGCACACCATGGCCGGAGAGCTGCGCCGCTGTCGAGACGCCGCTTTCCCGACTCACGGCCAGGCACACCCGGCAGGACAATTTCCGTCTCGGAGGTCTGCAGCTCTGCACCCACATCCTGGCGGTCACAGGCTTTTCCACCCACGCCTGTCACCCTGAGGACCTACTTTCCTCTCGCACTGGTGGGGCCCAGGGGACAATTTCGGACACTGGGACAGAGAACCTGCTCATCCCAGAGACCGCCTGGGGAGTCTGTGCCGCAGATCTGAGCAAACCAGGTGTGGAGATGGCACCGCTCAGGAGGAGCTCAGCGGAACCACAGTTTGGGGCACCTCCGCCGGTCCAGCTGAAGATGCCATTGCAGCTGAGGCTCCCGTTACCACCTGCACCAGGATGGGACCACCCATCCTCTTGGAAGGAGTTGATCCCCTCCGGGACCTTCACGCGATGCAAAGATGGCAATAAATTACCTTGTTTTAACCAGCCCTCTGTCTGTGAGTGTCTGTGCAAAGGGCAAAGGAGTCCAGGAAGGCTGGACATTCTTCAAGAAGGAAGTCTTAAAGGCGCAGGAGCAGGCCTTCCCCATGTGCCAAAAGATGAGCCAGCGGGGAAGATGACCGGCCTGGCTGAACAGAGCTTTGGCTGGAACTCAGGGAAAGAAGGAGAGTTTATGACCTTTGGAAGAAGGGGCAGGCAACTCAGGAGGACTACAAAGATGTCGTGAGGTTATGCGGGGAGGAAATCAGAAGGGCCAAAGCCCAGCTAGAACTTACTCTGGCTACTGCCGTAAAAGACAACTAAAAGTGTTTCTAGAAGTACATTAACAACAAAAGGAGGGCTAAGGAGAATCTCCGTCCTTTATTGGGCGTGGGGGGAAACATAGTGACAAAGGATGAGGAGAAGGCTGAGGGACTTAATGCCGCCTTTGCCTCAGCCTTTAAAAGGCGGGTCCTGCTTGACTAACCTGATCTCCTTCTATGACAAGGTGACCCGCTTAGCGGGTGACGGAAGGGCTGTGGATGTTGTCTGCCTAGACTTTAGCAAAGCCTTTGACACCGTTTCCCACAGCATTCTCCTGCAGAAACTGGCTGGGGCACACTCTTTGCCGGGTAAAAAAATGGCTGGATGGCCGGGCCCACAGAGTTGTGGTGAATGGAGTTAAATCCAGTTGGCGGCCGGTCACAAGCGGTGTTCCCCAGGGCTCAGTATTAGGGCCAGTTCTGTTTAGTATCTTTATCAATGATCTGGACGAGGGGACCGAGGGCACCCTCCGTAAGTTTGCAGACCACACCAAGCTGGGCGGGAGGGTTGATCTGCTTGAGGGTAGAAAGGCTCTACAGAGGGGTCTGGACAGGCTGGATCGATGGGCCGCGGCCAGTTCTACGAGGTTCAACAAGGCCAAGTGCCGGGTCCCGCACTTGGGCCACAACAACCCCATGCAGCGCTACAGGCCTGGGGAAGAGTGGCTGGAAAGCTGCCCGGCGGAAAAGGACCTGGGGGTGTTGGTCGACAGCCGGCGGAATGTGAGCCGGCAGCGTGCCCAGGTGGCCAAGAAGGCCGATAGCATCCTGGCTTGTATCAGAAATAGTGTGGCCAGCAGGACGAGGGGAGCGATCGTCCCCCCGTGCTCGGCACTGGTGAGACCACACCTCGAATACCGTGTTCAGTTTTGGGCCCCTCGCGACAAGAAAGACACTGAGGTGCTGGAACATGTCCAAAGAAGAACAACAAAACTGGTGAAGGGTCTAGAGAGCAAGTCTGATGAGGAGCGGCTGAGGGAACTGGGGCTCTTCAGTCTGGAGAAAAGGAGGCTCGGGGGAGACCTTATCGCTCTCTACAGCTACCTGAAAGGAGGTTGTAGCGAGGCGGGTGTCGGTCTCTTTTCCCAAGAAACAAGCGATAGGACCAGAGGAAACAGCCTCGAGTTGCGCCAGGGGAGGTTTAGATTGGGTATTAGGAAAACATTTCTTCACTGAAAGGGTTGTCAAACACTGGAACAGGCTGCCCTACGCTTGCCCCAGTAAAGACTGAAACTTCTCGGCCGCTGAAAGGAAAGAGTTAAACTAGAAGCCGCGGTCTGGGGGTCGAGCCGCCCAGCCCCCGTCCTGACTGGAGTCACATACTCCCCAGCTACCTGAGCCCGTCAGAAACACCTCATCCAACAAAACGCCTCGGTTAAGAGCAGGTTCCAGAACCCCGACTATATGTGACCACGAGCCCCGATCTGGCCTAGGGTATAAATGGAGCCCGCCGGAAGACCCTTCTGAGCCAGTCCTCCTCAGAGCAGCGGGTCTGCAGTCGGAGGCTCTCCCCGTAGATCGGGACGCCGTCTGAGGAAACTTCCCAGGATTGAGTGCCTCGCCTCATCGGTCAGTGACACGCGCATTTTGAGTCGTCATTCTAAGCTTAGATTTGGTGACAGTCTGTGTCGTGATGGTTGCCAACTGACAACCTGAACCTGTAGATCAGTTGTGTTTGTCGCAGTGCTTACAACCTAATCTTGCTGTTCAAGATGGCTGTTGTATCTCAACACCACGTAACACACTCCTGTTCAACTTGACCATTGCGTTTTGATATCATAAAAGAAAATGGACTTTTGAAACATATCGCTGTCAGCCCAGTGTTTCTGCAACATTAATTGGTGTAGTTGGCTGGATGTCAATTGTAATTGTCTATTACAAAGGCACGTCTGTGCCCCTTCTACCCTGGACTTGCCTGGGTTAAGGAGAAGTGGTACAACTCAGCAGCGGTCATGTAGATAATAGAACAATGCCACAGTAAAAGTCAGTATTGCAGGGGAAAAGGAACTGTGTGTGCTATTCCTGGCACCTGCCTAACTCAGGTGCAAGATCATTACAAATATTTCAAAATAGTTGAAGAAAAAATCTAAAACAAGAACTGGCGTTACACTGTCAAAAAAATAGAGAGAGAAGAGGAGCATACACTTTTGTTAGAACAAAGGTTCAAACTCATGCTATCAAAAGCAGAAAAGCCCCCCAGTATTGTCCAAATCCAGAAGTTGATTATGGGCACAGAGCCGGAAGAATGGGAGACCCCAGTGAAAATAACTCTAGAGAGCTGGAGGAAAGGGCCTCCAAGGAGGTGGAGGAATTGGAAGAATAGGATGTACGACTACTGATTAAAACATAGAGACATATGGGTCCCCATGGCAGCCACCCCCGCACAACCATTCGCACAACCCCCTGGACAGGGCCCGAGCTTAGTGAACTCCAAGGCAGGTTTTCGCGCAAGCTGGGCAAAACATAAACCAAGTATTTGTGGGGAATTTCTTTGATGGGGTGGGGGAGTGTGGATCGGATACTGTTAAGCCATGATGAGGTGGGGGTTTTCTGGGGACTGGGAGTGTTTCTGAGTGACGGACCGTCAGGGTGATCAGTCGATAATGTCTCAAGTAGCTTATTGGGCTGGGGGTGTTGACCCTAAGGAAAGAGGTGAACCTGCTGTTATTCGGATAAAGGGATTGTCGGGGTTAGCAGAAGGAGTGCAAAAAGCTGTGTGTGATCAGGTGATGTATGAAAGGGGGCACCAAGGGATACCAACGGCTGCACCAGTGGACCCCTGCCACCTCTTACCCTGGGACTACTGGACACTTTAAAAACACACATCCAGTCCCTTAGAGGAAGGATGCAGAGGGCCATTGAGCATGGTCAGCAGAACCTGCAGAACCAGCCTGCACACATGCTAACCTGGGCAAAAGTTTTGGGCGATCTGGTGACCAATGGGCATGAAAGGGGATGGGCGGAGCCCAGCGGTGGCACGGGTGGCAATAGCAAAGTCAGTCTGGCAAGCCAGTCGTGACCTCCACCCCAAACGGCCTCCCCAGCGGGAGCCTGAACCCCCTCCTGGGGTAGATCGGGTTGGACTTACGATCCAGGAAGGAATGATCTTCAACGAAAGGCACTAGCCTTGGAAGCGCCCTGGGCAATGCTGCAGGGGCAATTCACTGACCATATCCAGGAACTGGTGGAATTGCTGGAGTGGAAAACCGGGAGCCAGGGGAAACACAGGCAACTGTCCCACACACACAATAGCACAGACACAATTAACCTTTTCACACCCCTGCAAGAGGAACTGAGGGAGTTAAAAAACTAGAAGCTGCAGTTTGGGGTTCAGGCCCCCCCATTCCACATTGTAAATTCCTGACAATGGTCCACTGACAAGGAACCTTATATACATATACCCATAGGCCCGTGGAGAATAAGTTTAGAATTTTTGATTCATACAGGGACCCAAATTAGTGTTTTAAATAAGCAACAAGCTGATGCATTAGGAATTAAGCCATTAAAAAAAGCCATAAATATAGTGGGGGTAACGGAAGCAGTGGAGAGATGTCCCCTAGCTCAGACCCAACTCTGATTACCCGAGAAAAAAGGATGACCGCTGTGGAAGCAGCCTTGAGTCCCCAGAAGGGAAACATTCTTGGATTTGACGTGCTAACGGGTAGACAGTGGTGCCTGCCCAGCAGCAGGGTGTGGAGTTTCGGAAGCAGAGAGGCAGAAGCCGCAGATGTAAGAGCTCTGCAGACCACTCCCGCGCTGCCACACTCCAAATTAACTTGTGTCCCTCAATACCCTCTGCCCAGTGCAGCAAAACGCAATATCACCAAACTACTTGATGACCTTGAGAGGAGGCAAATTATAAGCTGAACCCACTCTCCCTGTAACTCCATGGTTTGGCCAGTCCACAAACCTGATGGACAGTGGCACTTAACTATCGATTACCAGAAACTGAACAATAATATGCTGGCTCTGACTGCCGCCGTTCCAAGCATAACATCCATAGTGACCATGATACAAGCTGCTATCCACCCCTGGATGGCTACCCTAGATGTAAAGGATATGTTTTTCATGGTTTCCTTAAGGGAACAGGACAAACCCTAGTTTGCCTTCACCTGGGAAGGGACGCAATACATCTTTAACTGCCTCCTGCAGGAATACAAACACTCCCCCACCATTGCCCACAATGGCTTGGCTAAACTCCTTGACACGGTACAAGTGCCAGGAGGCATCCATATCTATCGATACATGGATGACATCTTAATTGGTGGAGATAATAAAGAACAGGTGGGACAAATGGCTGAAGCCCTATGGGACTTGCTATCCAAAAATGGGCTGGACGTGCCACCCTCCAAATGTCAAGGTCCCCAGCAGGAAATTAAATTCCTGGGAGCTTGGTAGATAGCTCTAGCAGTAGCAGTGCCCAATGACATTTTGTCCACCATAGAGAAGGGGCAAATCCTGAACAGCAAGACAGAGTTACAACAATTACTATGGACATTGGGTTATTGGAGGAAACAAATACCGGGGTTTTTGGCAGTTGCCTGCCTGCTCTATAACTTGCCGCGGAAAGGCAAAGAATGGGACTGGACCTTGCAGCACACTGAAGCCCTTTCATGCTAAGCCACTAGCAGGTTTGCTGATGATACCCAATGGGGAGGTGCTGTTGACTCTCTTGAGGCACAAGATGCCTTGCAGAGGGATCTAGATAGATTGGAGCATTGGGCAATGATTAATGGGATGAAATTTAACAAAACCAAATGCCAGATTTTGCACTTAGGATGGAGTCCCGCGAAGCACAAGTATAAATTGGGAGAGGAGTGGCTGGAGAGCAGCCCTGCAGAAAGGGATCTGGGGATGCTGGTTGACAGCAGGCTCAATACAGGTCAGCAGTGTGCTCTGGCAGTCCAGAGGGCAAACCCCATCCTGGGGTGCATCAAACACAATATAACCAGCTGGTCAAAAGAGGTGATTGTCCCACTGTATTCAGCATTGGTGCAGCCTCACCTTGGGTACTGTGTGCAGTTCTGGGCCCCATAATTAAGAAGGATGTTCAGGTACTCAAATGTGTCCAGAGGAGAGCAACAAAGCTGGTGAAAGGGCTGGAAGGAATGTCCCATGAGGAGTGGCTAAGGACTTTGGGCTTGTCTGGTTTGGAGAAAAGGAGACTGAGGGGCGACCTCATTGCTCTCTACAGCTTCTGGAGGAGGGGAAGTGGAGAGGGAGTTACCGATCTCTTCTACCTGGTATGCAGTGATAGGATGCATGGGAATGGTTCAAAGTTGCGCCAGGGAAGGCTTAGAGTGGACATTACGAAGCATTTCCTTACCGAGAGGGTGGTCAAACACTGGAACAGGCTTCCTAGAGAGGTGGTTGATGCCCCAAGCCCGTCAGTGTTTAAGAGGCACTTGGACAATGCCCTTAAGAACATGCTTTAACTTTTACTCAGCCCTGAAGTGGTCAGGCAGTTGGACTAGATGACCATTGTAGGTCTCTTCCAACTGAAATATTCTATTCTATTCTATTCTATTCTATTCTATTCTATTCTATTCTATTCTGGACTGCATTAGGCAGAGCACTCCCAGCAGGTCAAGGGAGGTGGTCCTTCTCCTCTACTCAGCACTGACAAGGATACATCTGGAGTGCTGCATCCAGTTCTGGGCTCCCCAGTATAAGAGAGACATGGACAGACTGGAGAGTCCCGAGAGGGACCACTAAGATGATGAAGGGACTGGAGCATCTCTCCTACGAAGACAGGCTGAGAGAGCTGGGACTGTTCAGCCTGGGGGAGACAAGGCTTAGGGGGATCTTATCATAGAATCATAGAATCATAGAATCATTTCAGTTGGAAAAGACCTTCAAGATCATCAACTCCAACCATTAACCATGCCCCCTAAACCATGCCCTGGAGTACCCTATCCACTCGCTTTTTGAATACCTCCAGGGATGGTGACTCAACCGCTTCCCTGGGCAGCCCATTCCAATGTTTGACAACCCTCTCAGTAAAGAAATTTTTCCTAATATCTAACCTAAATCTCCCTTGCCTCAACTTGAGGCCATTTCCTCTTGTCCTATCTCCAGACACCTGACAGAAGAGACCAACACCCACCTCACTACAACCCCCTTTCAGGTAGTTGTAGAGAGCGATAAGGTCTCCCCTCAGCCTCCTCTTTTCTAGACTGAACAACCCCAGATCCCTCAGCCGCTCCTCATAAGACTTGTGCTCAAGGCCCCTCACCAACTTGGTTGCCCTTCTCTGGACACGCTCAAGCAGCTCAATGTCTTTCCTGTAGTGAGGGGCCCAAAACTGAACACAGTACTCGAGGTGCGGCCTCACCAGTGCCGAGTACAGGGGAACAACCACCTCCCTGTTCCTGCTGGCCACACTGTTCCTGATACAGGCCAGGATGCGATTGGCCTTCTTGGCCACCTGGGCACACTGCTGGCTCCTATTCAGCCGGCTGTCAACCAGCACCCCCAGGTCTTTCTCTGCCGGGCAGCTTTCCAGCCACTCTTCCCCAAGCCTGTAGCGCTGCATGGGGTTGCCGTGACTGAAGTGCAGGACCCGGCACTTGGCCGTGTTAAACTTCATACAATTGGCCTCAGCCCATCGATCCAGCCTGTCCAGATCTCTTTGTAGAGCCTCCCTACCCTCAAGCAGATCGACCCTGCCTCCCAACTTGGTGTCGTCTGCAAACTTGCTGAGGGTGCACTCAATCCCCTCATCCAAATCATCAATAAAGATATTAAACAGAACAGGGCCCAACACCGAGCCCTGGGGAACACCACTTGTGACCCGCCGCCAGCTGGATTTCACCCCATTCACCACGACCCTCTGGGCTCGTCCATCCAGCCAGTTTTTCACCCAGTGAATAGTGCACTTATCCAGGCCACAAGATGCCAGCTTCTCCAGGAGTATGCCATGAGAGACAGTATCAAAGGCCTTGCTGAAGTCTAGGAAAATAACATCTACAGCCTTTCCCTCATCCACTAGGCGGGTCACCCGGTCATAGAAGGAGATCAGGTTGGTCAAGCAGGACCTGCCTTTCGTAAACCCATGCTGACTGGGCCTGATCCCCCTCTTATCCTGGAGCTGCCGTGTGAGTGCTCTCAAGACAAACCGTTCCATAATCTTTCCCGGTACCGAGGTCAGGCTGACAGGCCTGTAGTTCCCCGGATCCTCCCTCTGACCCTTCTTATAAATGGGAGTCACATTGGCAAGCCTCCAGTCCTCTGGGACCTCCCCTGTTGACCAGGAACGCTGATAGATGATGGAGAGTGGCTTGGCAAGGACCTCAGCCAGTTCCCTCAGTACTCTTGGATGGATCCCATCAGGTCCCATAGATTTGTGAGTGTCCAGATGGCGTAACAGGTCCCTAACTAATTCCTCCTGGATTAAGTGGGGTATGTTATGCTCTTCATCCTTACCTTCCAGCTCATGAGGTGGAGTACCCTGAGGATGACTGGACTCACTATTAAAGACTGAGGCAAAGAAGGCATTAAGTACCTCGGCCTTTTCCTCATCACTGGTTGCTACGTTCCCTTCTGTATCCATTAAAGGATAGATATTCTCCTTGGGATTCTTTTTACTGTTAACATATTTGTAAAAACATTTTTTGTTGTCCCTTACACTAGTGGCCAGATTTAGTTCTAGCTGAGCTTTCGCCTTTCTAATTTTCTCTCTGTATGATCTAACAAGATCCCTGTACTCCTCCCAAGTTGCCTGCCCTTTCCTCCAGAGATGATAAACTCTCCTTTTTTTCTTAAGTCCTAGCAAAAGCTCCCCATTCAGCCAGGCCGGTCGTTTTCCTTGGCGGTTTGACTTGCGGCACATGGGAATAGCCTGGTCCTGAGCCATTAAGATTTCCTTTTTAAAGAATGTCCATCCCTCCTGGACCCCTTTGCCCTTCAGGACCATCTCCCAAGGGACTCTCTCAACCAGTGCCTCGAAGAGGCCAAAGTTAGCCCTCCGGAAGTCCATAGTGGTGGTTTTGCTGACCACCTTCTTTGCCTCACCAAGAATTGAAAATTCTACCATTTCATGGTCACTAAGCCCAAGACGGCCTCCAACCATCACACCTCCCACCAGTCCTTCCCTGTTCGTAAACAACAGGTCTAGCAAGGCTCCTCCCCTGGTTGGCTCACCCACCAGCTGTGTCAAGAAGTTATCTTCCACACACTCCAGGAACCTCCTAGATTGTTTACTCACTGCTGTGTTGTATTTCCAGCAGATGTCTGGAAAGTTAAAGTCCCCCACAAGGACAAGGGCACACGATTCTGAGACTACTGCCAGCCGCTTGTAGAATGATTCATCCATCTCTTCAACCTGGTCAGGCGGTCTATAACAGACTCCCAGCACAATATCTGTCTTATTGGCTTTCCCTCTCATCCTCACCCATAAGCACTCCACCTTGTCATCAGAATCGTGTAGCTCTGAACAGTCAAAACATTCCCTAACATAGAGAGCCACCCCACCACCTCTTCTACCTTGCCTGTCCCTTCTGAAGAGCTTGTAGCCATCCATTGCAGCACTCCAGTCATGGGAGTCATCCCACCATGTTTCCATGATGGCGACTAAGTCATATCTATCCTGCTGCACAATGGCTTCCAGCTCCTCCTGTTTATTGCCCATGCTGCGTGCGTTGGCGTAGATGCATTTGAGCTGGGTCATCGAATCCACCCCTAACATCGGCATGCTGCTCCCAGGCTCATCTCTGGTGCACCTAGTTTTATCCCTTGCCCCCTTCGAACCTAGTTTAAAGCCCTTTCTATGAGCCCTGCCATCTCATGAGCAAGGATTCTCTTACCCCTATGAGACAGCTGGACACCATCTGTCGCTAGCAAGCCCGGTGCTGTGTAAGTCTCCCCATGATCAAAAAACCCAAAATTCCACCGATGGCACCAGCCTCTGAGCCACGTATTGACCAGGTGTGTTTTCCTGTTCCTTTCAGTGTATTTCCCTGCCACTGAAGGGATTGAGGAAAACACTACCTGTGCTCCCGATCTTTCTACTAATCGTCCCAGTGCCCTGAAATCCCTTTTGATTGCCTTTGGATTCCTCTCTGCAATCTCATCACTGCCAACCTGCACCTGCAGCCCGTGGAGGACCCCACGCCGGAGCAGGTGGGTTCCCGAAGGAGGCTGTGACCCCATGGGAACCCCGCGCTGGAGCAGGCTCCTGGCAGGACCTGCGGATCTGTGGAGAGAGGAGCCCACGGAGCAGGTTTTCTGGCAGGACTTGTGACCCCGTGGGGGACCCACGCTGGAGCAGTCTGTGCCTGAAGGACTGCACACCGTGGAAAGGACCCATGCTGGAGCAGTTCGTGAAGAACTGCAGCCCGTGGGAAGGACCCACGTTGGAGAAGTTCGTGGAGGACTGTCTCCCATGGGTGGGACCCCACGCTGGAGCAGGGGAAGAGTGTGATGAGTCCTCCCCCTGAGGAGGATGAAATGGCAGAAAATAACGTGTGATGAACTGACCGTAAACCCCATCCCCGTCCCCCTGTGCCGCTGGGGGGTTGGTAGAGAATCCGGGAGTGAAGTTGTGCCCGGGAAGAAGGGAGGGGTGGAGGGAAGGTGTTCTGAGATTTGGTTTTATTTCTCATTACCCTACTCCGGTTGATTTGTAATAAATTGAGTTAATTTTCCCCAAACTGAGTCTGGTTTTGCCCATGATGGTAATTGGTGAGAGATCTCTCCTGTCCTTATCTCGACCCACAAGCTCTTTGTTATATTTTCTCTCCCCTGTCCAGCTGAGAAGGAGGGGGAGTGATAGAACGGCTTTGGTGGGCACCTGGCGTCCAGCCAGGGTTAACCCATCACGCAAAGCAATCTTTCACCTCAGATAACCATATACTTTGGCACTGACTTTTGACAGTTGGGATTTCCTAATCTAGAATATTATCTGTTTTTCTTTTCAGTTTCTTTATAAACCCACATTATGTTTTTAATGAGGATGTTATTTCTTAACTACTACTTCACTTTAGCTATTAGAGGCTAAAAGCAAACTATGAACCTGGAATTTTTTGTTTGTTCCTTTAGCTTTGCTTCTAACAGTCACAACTCTTAATGTCATCCATTAAGTAAACAAACAGCTCTTGGAAAACACTTAACTTCAGAATTTAAATTCTAAAAATCTGGCAAGAAAACATTCTCTGGAGTCCCTTGGAGTCGAGCCCTGCTTCCCACTACTCTGTCACATACCGAGATCTTTCTTGGTTATTAGTAGGGTTTTAAAAATGCTCAGTCCTGGCTTATTACTTTTCCTTGTAAAGTCAAGAGTACAAAGACCACTTTGACACTAAAGCTAATGCTCAGTTCTTTCGAAAACTCCATCACAGATTAACTCGGTTTTGGGACAAGACAAATATACATTTGCTTTTAAGTCAGACACTTCTTGTGAATAAAGAAGGTTGAGGTGTGCAGAAAGAAGGCCAAAGAACTGGAGAAGAGTTATTTGAGGTAGTATTCTACTGAAATTCTCTAGAATGTGTATGGTAGTGTCCTTTGTCATGTACGTTGTGACTTAACTTTAAAAGTATTTTAAGCACTATGTATCAAATCTCACAACTAGCCTTTTAATTTTGCTTTCCTATACACCTGAACTACTCTAAAGAAACAGCCAGGATGAACACGTTTTTATCTCTTGCAAGTATCACTTGGAAAACATGCACACCAAAATGTGCACACCAAAATTTTGCACACCATAATAGCTGCAGCATAGCCACATTCTGATGTGACTGGCAAGGGAAGCCACATCAATCCAACAGACAGTTCTCCAGGAGAAACAGGCATTAAAGTGTTTTCTCTTCCTAACATTAGCATGGCAGACAGGGATAATAATAACCAGCTTCAACAACCACAATTAATTGTGGTTTTATCCATTAACAAAACCTTGTGATTATCAAGTAACTAATATAAGTTATAGTAACATTCAGGTCAGGCCCTCACTCAGTAACACAGAAACCCTGGATGCAGTTGCGTGTTAGGGTCAATCACAACACACCACTCATGCTCTCTGCCAGTCAAGGTAAGCTCTGCCAGTCTAGCAAGAGCCAGACCAAGTTCATAAAGGCTTCTGAATGACATGTCACACCTCCTTCTTTCATGGGATGCCTGTGATCTCTATAGCATGACAATATTTCTTGACAGCTTACTTCATATTATAATTGTCTGCATTTATGAAAAGTCTTTCATCAGAGGATCTCTCAGAGCCTTACAAGAGCTGGATTTTTTTTTTTTATAGTGAGTTTATATAAAAACAGATTTCATGTGCTGACCCCCCTGCTTGACTCAGTAGTTGAAGCTGGGTTTTTTTAATAGGTATGTCTCATTTAACTGTCTCTTATCACCAAGATATTGCCTGAATTTCTGTCTGCTCTCTCCCTGTTCTCTAGAGGAAGTTGTAAGGAGTAAAGTGAATGACATTCATATGTGCCAAATAACAGAACAGCACTGCTCACCACCTAAACTTTCTAAAGCAGGGATCAAGTGAGAACCAAAGGGTGAAAAACCGAGGCTCTCTTCCCCTCAAGAGGAATTAGTTTAACCTGTAGGCAAAAAAACCTACACAAGCAAATACAGTTCAGTCTACTATATTTTTTAAAGGATACTTAAGGATAAACATGTGAGAAGGCATTATTGGCACATGTATCTTCTTTTTTGATATATTTAATTTAATTGAGCTGACTCTTGAAATCAGCAGACCAATTTTGTATTAATTCAAGCTTAAAATAATTGTTACCATTACTATAGTGCATTCCTTTCAGTAAGCTGGTGACTCTGCATGGTTTTGCCATGACAGAAGTGAAGATGTGATCATCTACAGGAAGTGCTCTATGTCACAAACTCAGTAATTTCTAGATTTTTTCCACGAACAGGCCCACAGGACAATCTAATGTCCCCACCAGTAAATGCTGTTAAGCCTCCTGTCTCAGGACAGGCCTGGCAACATGCCATCATTAACAATCATGCCAAAATCCTCAGCAACATCAGAGAGTTCTCTTTCTAAAAAATTCAAAATTCTTCCTTATACAATAACATCTGGCTAACATGAGGTGATCCAAAAGAGGTGTATGCCTACAGTAATTCACGGACATATTATCTCACATGTAAACTGTTCCAAAAGCCATTTTCCTCCATTTTCAATTATTATGTGGCCCAAAGATGCCCACAGATTGCACAACAATCAATAGATGACTTGATAAAACAGTTTCATATCTCCTTCTGCTGTTTCCATTATATACACAGATATTGCAGGTGATGACTTTGGTGCAACACCACAGAGAGATTTAGGTTTTAACTTCTATTTAAAGGACTAATTCTTAATAGTTTCAGTGGAAAGAAGGCAATTTAAACAGGATTTAGACATTTAATTCTCTTAAGGATCTAAGCCTTTGTCTTTCTATAGTAGATTGATCACCATTGCTTTCCAGACAGTTCAGTGTTGATGACTTTAGCTGTTTGCTCTTTAAGCTCTGTGAAAGTTAGTCATTATATATGATCCAGAAATTCTAGGAGAAATTTGGGTCATTATCAACTATATTTACCAATCCACTTTTAAAGCATGAATAACTCCACAGTTAAAAAAAAACAACTCTAGCATAATGTCTGAACACAGACAAATAGAGCTAAGAAGCCTATGTGAAACTTCATGGGTGTATTTAATTTTTGTTCTGCCACTTAGCATTGCATTTTTTGCATGTACATTAAAGCCCTCTGAAACAGAAAAAAGTTTTCTTTTTGTCCTGTCTAGCAACTATTAAATTTGTAGATCTTTGAACTTTATAGACCTAAAGTTATTGGAAAGACTCTTACTGAATATATTGAGCTTTGGATTAGTATCACATTAGAACTACTTCCTATGCAATAGGAAGAATTTCCTTACATTTAACACATTGAATCCCCCAAGTATAGTCATTTAAGAAATTGGTTACAAATTGAGTTAATCTAATCTCACTTAAGGAGCTTCTCAGTTAAGAAGCTCTGATTCCCCTTTCAGTGGGGTCATCTTGGCAGACTCTACTTAAAAATCAAGCTCAGATAAGCATGGAAAACAAAGGTCTCTGAAGGCTACTTAAATAGTTCGGAATTGGATTTTCACTACATGGAAAATGATACCAACCTGGCTGTAGTTCATTTCAAGTCTGTCCTCATAAATGTTGCACAATTAAGAGTTCCCTTTGCTAGACTGAGTAATCCCCCATATAAATGAACAAACGTTTTGGTGGCTTACATACTGGAGTTGAGACAGTCCCTCTTCCAGAGCTCTGAGTAAAGCTTTTTGGATTCCATCTTTTTCTGGATACATCATCACATCTTCTGATGCAAATCCTTCTTCATCGCACTCATTTCAGTAGTTCCCTGCAGTTATATGAATTATTCTGTGACACTACTGCTTTTCTGAAGTCTTTTGCCTCTTTTTTGTTCCTCTTGCCTACCAGGCTTCTTTCTAGTTTGCATATGTCAGTCTTTGTCTGCCTCATTTGCTTAATTAAGAGTACCGTTCTGCTCTACTAATGAGAACAAAATCCAACTCTTAAAGAGCTTGTTAATGGAGAATGGAGAAACTGTGTTATGATTCTAATTCTTGGAAAGCAATCTAATCTCCAGTACACAATTAATATTAATGTTAGGAGGAAGAACCTTCTCATGCCTCAAGATACAAGAAATTTCCTTATGTTATTAACTATGCTATAGGACCCTTAACTATATACAAGCTTTCATCAGAAGGCTGAAGATCGACACTTTCAAATTTGGGTGCCTCAAGGCAATTACTTTAAGCTGTTTCTATTATAGGTCTGATTTTTATGGTGGTACCTGCATACACACACCCCCCCCCTTAATGGAGGTGAAGGAACATGCATGTATTCACTACACCTGAAAATGAGGCAACCTTATTGAGAAGCCTGAATAGCATTCCTTAACATGCTCAGGTTTGACAATTTTAGTTTGGATTCAAGCTGTTAAAAATCAGAGCACACCAAATCCAAGCAAGTACACTGAACGGCACAGGAGACCTACTGCATCCTGGAGAGCTGTATCGTACAGTGTACAATGTCACATGGCAGTCAAAATTATTTTGGCTCTTACCAGTGGCATTAGTGGTATGCTACAGGGAGCAGAGACTAGGTCACCAGCAAAACGTGACAACTATAAATGGAGTGGCCGATTATCAGCTGCCATGCCAACGTTTAGGAAAGAGCACCATGACTCGAAATAAAATGCTGATGTCAAATTTGAATCCCATATATGGCATCAAGAGCATCAGCAAACGAAGGACACTGTCTAACGCTCAGGGGTATCCCAGGTACATGAGTGACAGCTGGAAGCCAATGCATTTTTTAAAAGTCTATGTTTGGTCATAATACTCTTAATTCTTTTTTGAAATAGTTAAAACTGTTTGTATGATAAAAAATTTCAGGCTTTTTATTTGTCTCCAATATACTTTCACATTTCTCCTCATGTTGATAACAGCACTGTAACCAAATATTACAGCCTTTCTTGTCAGACCAAATCAACAATGAGCATTTAGAAAGGAATATGTTTTGTTTATAGCTGTGTCTTACTACAGACAGTGTATAATACAACTCTGGGAAGAAAAAAAGCTTGCCTGTTTTAGAAGCTACGTATTCCTTTTGTTGTTAGGAGTAATGCAGGTATAGCTTCTCCTGTGCATGGCAGTAGACGTGGAAATATTGCTAACACCAGAGTATCTACAGCATAGCAGTCATCGTAACAAATGTATAATGTGTTCTATTACGTGACAACTCTGTCTTGTAATGCCAGATGTAATAAAGAACCTTTTTAAGCTTGTTAGGAAGAGGGGAGCTTTAACTGCTCAACAATTTCGGCAACTGTAAATTGCCTCACTTAATTTGGTTTAGGCTGTTGTGAAATATGGAGGTATAAATATACATGGTTTCCTAAGCCTCCATTACAAAAGATCATGATCTCATCTGTTTCAGTAAGGATCATTTTCAATAGAGTAAAATAGAGTAGCCCATAACCTATATCATGTTGCAGACACCAGTCAAAGCTATGTGCTGGAAGACATAGAACTTCCACAATACATTCAAATGATGTTTCACATGGGGGAATTTACACCTACTTCCAGGTGGTGTATACTTTATGCCTTTAATCAGGAAGACATTTGTTTTCCTTCTTACTTAAGGCAATTGCAGATAGTATTCTAATGTATGTATCCTCTTAAGTGTTATCTTTGTAAGTGACTGAATTCAGTGAAGGAATTCGACTGGAAGTTAGCCTGTGGCAAACAACACTCCTTCTATCACTTCTAAATCAACTGCCTCTTAATTTCAATGACTGTCCCCTTAAGAGGGTGAAAAGGATCTAATTGCCTCCCTGTGGACCACTTGCCACTGCCTATCCCTCTGAAATTCACTTTTATGTTGCTGTGCTGTATTTTGGGGCAATTTAACTTGATCGTGTATCAAAACACCTTCCTTCCCCCTAGTTGTTAACTATTTTGTCATCTCCTCAGATTATTTCTGATACATTCCCTGACAAGATGTCCAAATCAGAATGCATATTGCTGGTGAAAACACAGACTGGGCTGATACAACAGGTTTGGGGTTTTTTTCGTTTTTTCAAAATTTTCCATATCCTTTTCCTTTCCTTTATACAGCTGAGGGTACTACAGATACATCTTTACATTTTTGTCAATGTTACTGACAAAAACTACCTTTGTCGAGGTAGAATTTAGTGTAACAAGGTCATGTCCTTGTATTACTAATAGCTCCAGGTAAAGCTGTATTGATTCAAACATAAAAAGGGATGTAGCTTCTGGAGAAGGGGGACCAACAACAGTATTTTAATAGATAACCCTGTATTTCAGAGCATCTGAGATCGACGTTATATATCTTAGAGAACAGCACAGAAATTTGGCCTTTCCAGAAAGGTCCATATGTGATGCTCAACCTAAAGAGTCAACAGCCTTTAATTTTTATTGGCTTTTTAGGGCTCCCAGAGTTCTTTTCAAAACACAGAGGTCACAGAAAGACAGGAATTCTACAGCCACTTCTTATTGCTGGGGCATGTGAAGTGCACAAGTGGTTCCTATTCCAATTGTCTCATGACACTCAAGCTTTCCCTCAAATTTTCCCTTGGCTCTCTGACAAAGCTAAGAACCTGTAAAAAAGAGAAATAACCAAGATTTAGCTCTGTAACAGCTGAAGCTAATCTAAAACTGTATTGCTGAGTTTGCAACCTTCCTCTTACATATTCACAGCCCTTTGCACCAAGCCCTGAGCTCATTTAATAGTCCCGTGAAACAGGCAAACATTCATTTAATTGAAAAGCAACCTGGCAAAAATTTCATTTGGTTTGGCCCAGTTCAGGTCTCTGATCTGGGAATGAGAACACAGGAGTGCCGCTATCTGAACAAGGGATGGGGGAATAAGGTGTGGTCTGGGGAAACTACAAGTGGGATTGCAGCAACCAAGAATGAGATTCTCTTAAACTGCAGGGAACTTGATCTTCACCCATCTGGAACAAATTCTGACCCTCCAAAGGTCAGTGAAACCAGAATTTCACCCTAATTCTTAGTGTGTTTGCATTTTTATATATTGAATGATCATGTTGCTATAGTATTTCTATGAAGATAGTAACTCAAACTATTATATTTTTTAGCTTTCAGTTTATATCAGGGTATCAGGGTCAGAAAATACTCATCACGGTCTTTTTTCATTGATTCAGATCAGCATTCTGACACTGACCCCACATGAGTCTGGCTGGAATCAAAATTCAGTATTCCTTAGGGCACAAAACAGAGGATTTATCTTGTTGGTATTTGTAATAAATATTTTATTAATAATATATAATATGTAAAGCACATATATATTGACATCTGGCATTCTAAAGTCTTGTCATAATAGCAGCAGGTATGATGTGTAACATTAATTCTCATTTCAAACTTCTTGTTCTACTTCTGTTTGACTGTTTGGGAGCAGTTTTCACAATTTAGACCTTAAGACATCGAGATAAACCAGCTGCAGCCTGGAAAAAAACCCACAGCACAAAGAAGTATTTTATTTAACAGTCCTTTTAGAAAAGCTGATGGCTACTCAGCATCAGACAAAACTTGTGTATAAATGCAATGCTATGCTAAGCGATGTGGAAATACCAAAAGACTGTGAAATACTTTCTAAGGACTTGTTAACACGTGCCTGAGGCTATACTGCTGAGTTGCAAATTTAAGGGGCGTGTTTTCATCAGTATTCAAGTCGTATTTGTTAGTGAGCAAAGATGAACGGTAAATAACGCTAAAAAAAAGTGAAAAGTTGCTATGAATTTCAGAAATTCCATGTGCTGAGCAATGCAACAGCATAATCTTTGATTTTTCATTACTTTCTTAGCTAATGGTCTGAAGTCCAGCCTTTAGTCCACACACTTTCCTCACACAATGTTGTCATCTATGCATATTGTTACCTTAATGCTGGCCCAGCAGAGCCTTAAGCATAACATTAGTATTCAACTCCAAATACGTGAACATCTTTGATATCACATGCCTAATGGTAAACATCTGCATGTCTGGAGAACTGAGGCTGCAGGTTATGAGCCTTCTGGAACAGAAATTGATCATTACATATTTTACAAGCCACCATATGTATCTGTGACCAACTTAGTAAATAATAACATTTGAGCATTCTCTAAAGCAACCTAATATGATGTCCATGTCGTTGCTATGTAATTAACGCCATGAAGATGAAGCACACACTCTAGCAAGTGGCACATTCACACTCTTGAAAAAGACGTAGTGAAACTTGGCTTTCCAAAATACTCAGAAATGTCTTAATATGTGCCAAGCGCAAGCCCAGGGGTGGCAGACTTTTCTGGCAGATTTAGTATGGTGGAACGAAGCAGTTCGCACTCGCTGCCTACCCTTCTGCCAAAGACTACCATCTCCACAGGTATGCTGATGTAAACTGACATTGGCAGATTGATCCCCACGTAGTCATTCAAGAGAAGAGCCACACGACAGCTGGGAGCGGTAACATCTTCAACTATTCTAAATAAATCTCCCACCAAATATGAGTCAGCTGTGATTCCCCAAGAAGCTGAGCACTTACAGCTTGAGCTGGCTGGAAATCTCTGTTCAAAAAAAAACCCAAGATTCTGCTAAAGCTTGAGGACAGTTGTGGAAACTTGAAAACATTGCTAAAACTTGCTAACCAAATTAATAAAATCTAAGTGAAGTCTTTGCAGAGGGAAAAGTAACAATGCATCAATTCCATACCCCACTATGAGCTGAAAAATGGAAACTCCAGGAGCACCATGCTGAGTCTTACCCGTCTACTTCAGATTTGGATTTCTAGCCTCTTAAATACTTGAGGCACCTAAAAAAAAAAAAAAAAATTGCTTCTGAAACTCTGACTCCACATTTTTCACAGGAGTCTCCACAGGCACACTTACTACTTCCACGCCTAGGACATTATTTGGATATTTATGAGAAGTTAATGAATAAGATCTCAATAATACATTAGCTACATCGTTTCAAGTCATTATCAAATTTATACTAAAAATCTTAGGATGTGAGCAGAGGTCAATGCTTTAAGAAACTACACAGGCAACCCTTGCAGGGAGAGAAAATATCTTCTATGAACTAATGTAGTTGAAAAACTGTAAACACGATTCTGGGCACGTAAGATTTTATTCATGTACGTAACAGATAATTCAGCTTTGGTGCACAAAAACATCTTACAGCAAATGTAGAATCTTTATTTTGTCCACAGCATGAAATATTGACATAATACATACTTACAGATTCATTTATTTGTGAAAAATGCAAACAGGTGAAGAAAAAAAAAATCTGCTTTCATAAGGGTAATTTGCTTTTTTACTGGGCATATGGCAATCATTCAAGGAAAACATAACTCTTTGAAGCCACACACTGGACAAGTGAAAAACCCAAATCCGTTTAATGCAGAAGTGAAGAGTACAGAAACCTCTTACAGTAATCCCAGCATAGCGGTGTGCTGTCCTCAATGTTCTTTAAGCAGAATGGCTACAGAAGCCAACTCAAGACAGGTTCTTGGGAAATTTCAGCATCCTTTCATCCTGAAATGCCTATACCTGTCTGCATGAAAGCCTCTATACCCCTGTACCACAATGCTGATTCTTTCTGCATTTGAGAATCCAAAGCTTTATTTCTTTTTTTCTTTCCCCCCACCCGTTCTCCCAGCCCCCAAAGGAGAATCCCAAAGGGCTTCCCCATGCCTGGTATACAGGTCAGTTGGCCAAGAACACACTAAGAGCATTGCTGTTACCATATATTATATTCACATGCTGTGCAAGGCAGTCCCTCGTACCCATCTATCCTGATGCTTTTTTCCCCACTTGATATGAAAAAACCCACTTTACGAATGAAGGAAGTTAAAGGGAAAAAAGCATAGACCAGCACCCATTTCAGGAGTTTCTGCCAAGCAGATATAAATGCTTTGCCTTGCTGTATCATGCAGAACTGATGGTATTCTCATGATTCACATTAATAGCATTGGAAGGAGAGAAAAATACAATTTATTGAAAATTGTATGGGAGACGTGAAGGTTAGCGTGTGGTTCTCCTTACAGCTTGCTGTCCACATTCATTTAAGCGGACATCCAACTTGGCCTCAGGGGACAACTCCTGAGATAAATCTGCAGTTTGTAAAGCACCTCAGCAGTATCTGGAGTTGAATGGCATAAAACTATGGGAATATGCCCCAGACATTAATAATTACAGTCATAAATGCTTAAGGGATGAGGTTAAGACCGATCTTCAAGGCAATGCTGGCTGTGGACAGAGTGCCTTCTCAACGCTTCTGTAGCAGGAGGAAATCAAGGACCAGGAGACCCGCACAGCCTCTGCTGCAGGAGGTGACTACAGCGGACTCAAGCCCTACTAACAAGTATGACGATTCCCAAGCAAAAACCAAAGGTCTGTCCTCTCGGCAACCTGAGGCACACGCCCGGTGTCCCAACAGCTACCACCCGGACAAGCTCCCCACAGCAGCTATGCTTAGCCTCTCTTATGCCTCTCTCCCCGCACTCCCCCTTCTCTCGGGATCGGCGCGGATCCCCTCCCCTCACCCGGTCCCCAACGGCAGCCGCCCCCAACGGCAGCCGCCCCCGGCCACGGCGCCTTCACCGCCGCTACCGCGCATGCGCCAGCCCCGCGCACGCCCCGAGGAGACGCAGGGCGGGGGAGGGGGCCGGCGCATGCGCAGCCCGCCCGGCGGCGGCGGCGCCCACCCCGAGGCCGGGCGGAGCCGCCGTGTGGCGCCCGCCGCGGCCTGCCGCGCAGCTCCCTGCCGGGGCGGGGCCGGCTCCTGCGGCCGCCCCAGCGCAGCCCCCCGCCGGGCCCGTCCGAGCCGACGGCATTTCCGGGGGAGGGAGCGGGGCGCGGGCTTGGCGGGGAGCGGCGCGGCGCGAGCAGAGTTGACTATATATGGTCAAAGGCAGGGGAGAGCGGCGGGCCGCGCGGGCGCTTCCTGGTTCGTGCCGCTGGGCGCCGCGGGGCTGAGGCGGCGGCGGCGGGAGAGCGAGAGGCCGGTCCGCCTGCGCTGCGCGGGGCTGCGCTGCGCTCGCCGCCCTTCCTTCCCAGCCCTTCCTTCCCAGCGCCACCGCCCGCCGCAGTAACAAGTGGGCGAAGATGCCGTACGAGATCAGTAAGCCCCCGGCGAGGCGAGGCGGAGCGGGGTGGGGGGGTGCGGCGGGGTGCCGGTCTGGGGAGGGGGGATCGGGGGGCGGCGGCGAGCCCCGCTGGCTGGGGGAGCGCCGCTGGCTGGGGGAGCGCCGCTGGCTGGGGGAGCGCCGCTGGCTGGGGGAGCGCCGCTGGCTGGGGGACCGCCCGGCGGCCGTCCGCCGCCCCCGAGGCGGGCGCGGAGCCGGCGGTTCCTCGCAGCCTGCTGACAGCAACAAGTGACCGCGCCTGCCGGCAGGGCGTTCTGCTGCTCGGCTGGCGTCCGGTAATGGGCAGAAATAAAAAACGTCGTCTTTTTTCTTCTTTATTTATTTTATTCATTTTTTTCCCCCTTCCCGATCTCCTCTTCCCGTAGAAAAAGTGTTCGCCAGCCTCCCGCAGGTGGAACGAGGCGTTTCCAAAATTATCGGAGGTGATCCTAAGGGCAACAATTTTCTTTATACCAATGGAAAATGTGTCGTCATCAGAAATGTTGATGTAATGTATCCTAATTTATTTTGTTTCGTAGCATAGAGCTTTTGCTAAGTTTCATTTTGTTTCCCAGCCCCTCTCCTTTAATAGCCTGTGCTTCATTCACACTTAGTAATTTCCATTGAGGTCACAGATCTGTGATCAGCAGTGGGGGAATAAGCAGGGTGCATGACTCAGGCATAAAACCATGGGCAGCGACTGTAAAAACCTGTAGAAAGTCTCAGTAAAACGTGCAGGTCTCTCCCTCTCTTTGCATAGGGTTTACAGGCAAGAGACTGGTATGTTCTGGTTGGCCCTGTTTATCTTCTTAAGTATCACCATTATGAAGTTGAGTGTTTGCTTAATAAATGAACCCTTTCCTGTTTGCTGTATTGGGCCTTCAGCTTGGAAGAGAAGCATGCAAATACTTGCAAACCCCTATCTTTAAATGCATTAGTGCCTAGCTTCTCTCTTTTCTAGCCCCGCCCCCCCCCCCCCTCCAGGAATCAAAACAGTTGCTTGACTCTGTGGCAAGCTGTCTGCATGTTGAGTTCTCAGCCCTGGTCACGGGGAACTTTTCTCATCGATTAAATAGTTAGAATGCCCCAGTAAATGTTTTCTGTGATGTGGAGGCTTGGGGATTTTTTTCTTCTCTGGTGGTAACTGGAGAAATGTTAAGCGAGTTATTTAAATGATTTCTTTTCAAAGATGGCATCCCTTTGAGAACTATGGAGGAAGCATTACATGTCTAGGCTATTGTCTTGCTATTAGTTCTCAAAAAATACTTTTCTCCAAAGTAAATGCTTGTTCTTTAGAAAATCAAATTCTCCCCTAGATTTACTTTCCTCTTTTTCTGCAGATTTGGCCTGGAGTGGGGAGGGCTGCAGAGGGGCAGGGCATACCTCTCTGGAATTTTTAGGTCTCCACAACAATGGATTTGTTTATGTCTGCTTCTGTAAATCACCTCTGTAAATTGACTTCTTGAGCTATTTTCCTGATTTATCTCATCACCCCCACTATATTCAGACATTTCTTCGTTGTCATGCCATAATACAGAAATGCTACTAATAACTTATTTCTTTGCAAATTTCTTGTTTGATAATCAGTTTAAATTCATCCACTTCAAAACAAAAATAAGCTCGCACTCTGGTTTCAATGTCTCAGTATAATGTTGTTGTAATAGTGTTTCACTCTTGGTATCAAGAAAAGTTCCATTTTTTGAAACCAGAAGCCCCAGTTAAACGCTGTAGTGGCACACAGTATGATGAGAGAAGAGAGAAAAGCCACTCTGCTTACGTTACAGTTTTTGCCCAAGTTATGGATTGTGACCTCCTCCCTTGCACTGTCATTAGTGCTTGTCTGACCCTATTTTGGGGGTTAAATTGGAAGAAAACAATTTGCTTTTATCTTCCTGAATCAGCTCACTGAAGGTTTGCCCAGTGCAAATGTCAGTCCCAGCATGAGCCAGAACGTAGAGTGCATGGTATGATCTGAGCACAGGCAAGGTGGGATTGTGGGAATTCAAATTTAGACTGTTTAAACTCTCAAGGGAAGTTGAGAATGGAAGTCATAAATCTTTCAGTTTTATGGTGTAATTCACACTGGTATTCAAACTTACCTAACTGGTGAGGAGAGCCTGCTACTGTTAATAATTGACAGGTGACACTCTGCAGGCAACTACAGAATGTATTGTAGCAGTAACACAAAAACTGACCAAAACCTGTGCTATGGCTTTTGTGTTGGAGAATGTTGCAGTTTGTTCGTGACCTGACGTGGAAGCGTGTTCGCTCTTATTTGAGAGCCATGCCTTCTCTGAATGATACAGAAGCCTGTATAGTAGTTTGCAACAAGCAAATGAAATGCTGGGAGGTCGGTGTGTAAATCCTTGTGTGAACAGTTTTCCAATGGGATGGTTGTGCTCTAATTAAAAAAACAGGTCATCAAAATGCAGTAATCACCTGTCTCCTAAGTCAGAATTTATCTAGTATTACCAGATCAGTGGTGATGAATATAGTGTTCAGGGTTAATGCTTGATCTTTGAGCATGAGCCAGAGACTTCCTTTAACAAGGAAAAAGTCCTGGAATAGTGCTGGAAAAGCACTGTGAAGTCAGAAGGACTAGTGATATTTGTAAGGTGTCATACCTCATTAATATTTTATTGTCTTCATTGGTCTAAGCCTACTTTGAAGCTTGGAACTTCAACCGCTCGCTTTCATATGTGGCTCTGGTTTCAGCATTCGAAATAAGCCACATAAGCTCACTCTTCTTGTTGAATCTGTTAGGTACTGCATTTGTCCCAGCTAACAATATAATCTTATCCTAAAATCTCTTTAGAAGTGGGGTGGTCTGGAGTTTGGATACGAAAGATATACAAGTTAAAAAACTGACTTTACAGAAATAATGTTATCAAATAAACAGCATTTAAGTTAGCAGCTCTAACTTATTACCTGGTTTCCTGAATCTATTTACTGTATCTTAAATTTGGGAGTCTATCTTTCATTTAACACCTTAAGTCAGTCTGTTAAGTCCAGTCTCTCATCATCTTAGCTTCCTGGACTCTTTGGGATTTTTGCTGTAAAATAGCAACTACTAATGTATGCCATTACTAATGAATCGTGTGGGTTTTTGAGCTTCCTGAACTTTTAGGTGATGCAGCTGTAGCATGGGGAAAACATTATCTTGTCTTGCTTAGCTAAATCCAGTTGCGCACAAAATGGAGAGTGACATGTATGGTGTAAATGCAGATGATTGTGACTTCAGCAGGGCTATAACACACTCAAGCAATGTATAAAAGCAGGAGTGAAGAAGAGCTGCTTCTTGCATGAGTAAGCTGTATTCTGTCTCCTGAGATGTAACAGTACTGCAGCAGCAAGAACTCCTGAAAGCAGGAGGCTGTCCGCTTTCTAACACAGCGCGGGTGTTATAGTTTTTCCTGATTGGATGGCTGAGTCATACCATAACATCAGGTGGCTTTCTGGTTTGGTTGAATAAATCTGTATTAATTATAGCAGTTAAAATGGATTTTTGTTTTGATGATATAAGTCAAGTTTCTGGAGCTGGAAGATACCTGTTACCTGGTAGAGAAATTTTTCTAAGGAGTAGCATATTACCGTTGTAGCATATATGCACTATATTTGGAAGATATGCAGAATGGCTTTTTTATACAGTTAATCTGAGAGTAGATGTTGCCTTAATGTCATCCTTTAATGATTTGTGTGGCACTTCTGTAGTGTGATATTATTGATCTGCTGACATTGAGTCAGTTTTATTGTCCAACCTGAAACATCTGAAAACATGTTTAAGATTGAAGAGATAAAATTGTGATGGAGTGGCAGCAGATTTCTTTCAGAATTCCAGTACAGCTCTTGATACTAGGGAAAATGTCTTTTCCTGTGCTGG
Organism: Harpia harpyja; assembly: GCF_026419915.1. Taxonomy (NCBI): domain Eukaryota; kingdom Metazoa; phylum Chordata; class Aves; order Accipitriformes; family Accipitridae; genus Harpia; species Harpia harpyja. The sequence continues at coordinate 75,508,836 of NC_068941.1, forward strand.
TCTACTAGCTTTTTAACCAGATTGCAATCAGCAAGAAAGAGCAAGCCTTGCGCACCTCATTGGTTACTGAGTGATCTTGAGTATGTGGTGATGATTAACGGCCATGCAATATGGTTAACCGTATGCTTAATTTTCATGTTCAACTACACAATTTTTGGATGTGTTGGAGGTATTGGAGAGGAAGGGGTCACAGCAGTTCTGGCTGTTAGAGGAAATACTTTGTTTCAGTTGTTAGAAATTAGTGTGTTGTTTTAGTTGTACTGGACAGCAGTGTTCTGCAATGTGTACTGCACTTCTCAGTTTTAGACAGCAGTTCAATTTAAGCTGAAGGAAGGGTGTGAGAGAAGGATTGTGAGGAGAAGTTCTGAATTTTGTCTGTGAATGTCTGATTTTATACTCCTTTGAAAACCATGAAATACAACTTACTAACTTTTTTCCTTTAAACTAGAATCCTTCAATTGCTGACATCTACACTGAGCATGCCCATCAGGTTGTAGTTGCCAAGTATGCTCCCAGTGGATTCTACATAGCATCTGGAGGTAAAGTATCAATGCGCATGCTGCATGAGATATGTGGACAGAGCTGTTAAAGTGCTTGATGCAAAAGAGTAGTAACGCTTCGCATTTATGTACAGAATATACATAGTCAATGTGACATGCTTCAGTGGAATTACGTGTACATGCCTGAGGGAGGAACAATTTCTGTAGTTGTTCTTCTAACCTCTTTCTAAAGCAGAGAGTTCAATGAAGTGCTTGGTGTTTTTAAAATTTGTTATTTAAATCAAAAAGAACCTGAAAACTAACTTTAAATACTTAATCTGAAGTGTTAAAGAAAACAAATCTTAGTGTAATGCATGACTTGTGTACATGCAGCAGAATGAAAAGTTATTTCTGAAATACAGGACTATTGTTTCTGTTTGTTAATTAACTTCCATACTTTGGGGGCAGGGGAGGGATTCTAGAAGAGTGTATACTCCTTTCTTTTCCCTCCTCCTTTCTTCCTGACCAAACTTGGCAAGGCTTGGCATGATCTTTCTTACATTTGTAACCTGAACTAAAAGAGCTTTCTTTGGTAAGTTAGTAGGGAAAGAGGCTGATTCTCAGTTTCTGTGTAATGTATGTGAATCAGTAGTCTAAGAATGAGTAACATGAATTTCTACAGCATGAATTTCCTGGATTGTTAGTGGAAATGGTTAGAGTTTTTGATTACTTACAAAGAACTAAACAAACCCTTTTTCATAGAAGCTTGCTTCAAATAATTGATCTTTTTTCAGGACGACTGGTATGCAGTTGAAGAATATTGATAAATACAATACTATAACTTGCATTTCTTAAAAATCATTGCAGTTAATCTATGGATTTTTTTTTTTAAATCTGCTAGTCATTGTCAATTAGAAATGTTTTAGAAGCAAGTAATGTGCCCAAATACAGAAATACTTTCTAAGTAATATATCTGAAAATAAAACATTCTGAATATGAGCTTCTTAGGGAGTCCAGAGTCATGCACAGGTCTTAGTAGAATGGGAATTTCTCAGCAATTTGAAGGGAACAATATTTTTAAAATGAAAAATGTTCTTTTCTTCTTGGCTTCCTGCATATCAGAAAGCTGTATTAGAATATGTGTCTTTTGAGTACTGGGGAAGCTTTAAGAACACTGATAGCATAGCTTCCCCCCCCCGCCCCAAAAGGAAGCAGAGCCAGGATTTTCTTGGCTCAGTCTTGTGTGTGGACCATATGTCAAATTGAATACCTTCTTAAAATCCAGTTTACATTCTTTATTTTACAGACTTGGTGCTCTAGGTTTGTGCTGTACCTAATCCTCAGAATAACCATCTATTTTGTTCTTGTAGCCTTGTAGATTTTCAGTCCTCTGTAAAAGAACAGTAATATATACATAGCCTGATCTGTGAAGAAGTTTTTCATTAGTGATCAGCTTAAGGAAGCTCCTTGTTCCTAGGGGTGGAGTATTCAGTTGACTCTTTTTCAGAAGTTGTCTGTCATACCCAAGTAAATGAGTTTAAGCTGCAATATTTCTCTTTCAAAAGTCTTCTCTGTCATTTATAAATAGTTCTGTGATACTGCTGAGCATGGGGTCTGAAGATAGTATCAGGCTGTTTAAGCTGTTTCTAAGTATAACATGTAAGATTCATTTCTCTATCTATAAATTTGCATTAGCCATGCAACCTGCATTAATACTTCATGTGCTTGATGAGGCAGACCTTTGGCAATATGCTTTGTGGCTTTTATGGTAATTTCTCTTACTGCAGTCATAATAGATATAGTAATGGGAGATACCATGAAGTTAAAGCTATATGTGTCCTGTCTATTAATAGATAGAGCAAACAATTAGATTTTGAAGTCCACATTAAAATTCTGCTTTAATAACAAATTCTATATGTAAAGTGGAGGACTCTGCATCTGTCCTTTTAGCAGAAGTGGAGAAGATGAGTCCATGATCAGGTCCCAAAGATACAGGGTTGCTGTATGTTTAAATTGAACTGTAAAGATGCACCGATAAACAGTGAACAGAACTCACAAGTGTTCTGCTGAGGTGAAAGGTACATATTTTAGCACGTGGTTTATTCTAAAACAGTGGCTTTTATGAAGGGTCCCATAGACAGAATTTGCTCTGTGGGTTTCATTAGAGATACGTAAACATGTCTGTGTATAGAACAATTCCTCTGGTTACAGTGCGGCACCACAGTAATTGCTCTGAATAGAAGCAAGCTCTAGGGCTGTGTAATACTGAGAGGAGACAGTGACCAAAGAAGCTTTCATTATATTAAGTCTTAAATTATTATGACCTGTGCTATGTCTGCTGCTTGTGATGTTACCATTTTTGAATATTCTGTTGGATTCCTTTGCAGTAATCCAGATAGTGCAGGTATCCATATGCAACATTAAGTGTGTACATGCTTCTGTATAGAAAAAGTATGCTGATGAGTGTACATGAATCGAGTTCTATGGGCAGAAATCTCTTTGTATGTTTACATACACTTGGTATTTGTATGCAAAATGGGTTTGCTTTGAAGGCCAAAAAAGCTGAGGTATGAATTTTAGTGTATCAGCCACTGTCCACCAGATTGCTCTCTTATTGTAGACGTAGGTTGGCTTACTTCCCAATGAAGTGTGGGTAAGCTATCTTGTAGCTGCTGGGGAGGTGGGGCTGGTTTGGAGTTGGGGTTTTTTTGCGTGTAACACAGATACTTAACACGTACTGGCTGATAACATCAGAGTTCCTACCCTCTTACTGTGCAATTTTTTCACGTCTGTTTGCAAAAGTTGGCTCCGTGTGTTGTATTTATTGCTGCATGTCTTGAACCTTGATATCAGGTTAAAAACATGATTCGGTGAAACAGATGTAGTCTTCAGCATTCTTAAATCAAGTGATCTGTAGTAATTGTAATAGGGTAAGATAATAGGTCCGTGGTACAAGTGTTCAGTGTAGCTGAAAATCTGTATCCTGGCAGATTGCTGAATCATGTGACTGAGTCATGCTGGAACAACAATAGTTATATTCTATTTTATTATGGCAGATGTCTCTGGAAAGCTGAGAATCTGGGATACTACCCAGAAGGAACACCTACTGAAGTATGAGTATCAGCCGTTTGCAGGAAAAATAAAGGATCTTGCCTGGACTGAAGACAGCAAGAGAATTGCTGTGGTTGGAGAAGGAAGGGAAAAGTGAGTAATTCTTTTGTGCGTGTGTGTGTATATATATATATATACACACATACATATACTGTAAACCTCTGTATTCTAACAAAGCAGGTTCTTCGCAGAAAGCTTTTAATTCTTCAAGGGAAGAAAATCATGGCTTGTTCCCTGTTTAGACTTCAAGTTGTGCTGTTCTGCAGCAGAATTCTTTATGCAGTATTTGACAGCTGTAAAACTACTTGGAAAATACGGTTCTGTTAGAATTGCTCAGTTTAAAATTGTGTCGGTCTTGTTTGTTTTTTAGAGGTGGGTATTACATTCAATGATAGCTGTTCAGTATGCCTTTTGGTGGATTTTTTTTTTCCTAATTATGATAGAGTAGGAAGGCAGAACCACAAGACAATTCTCTTCCTCTTCTTTCACCCTTCCCAAATTGAGAGGATGTGATTGAATAAGAGTAAAAAAATAAAGAAAAAAGTGTATCTGAATTTTCTCCCTCAGCAACATGCCCATATTTTTAGGCCTTATTATGGTAATTAAGATAAAATCATAACCAGTTGTCCTTGTCTGACTAAATGAGGTGCCCATTAGCGTCAGGTTTGTGCCCATCCTTTAATGTTTAAAGACTGACAGATCTTTAAGGCAGAGTCCAGACCAGGTAGGCTTACACCTAAAGGTATGAAAAACATGGTGTGGTCCTGTTCCCTGACCCCCTGCACCATTTTTTAATCACCATCATGTACTGTGTCCTGATATTTGAGAGAGATTCTTTGTCCTCCATTCCTCCCTCCACCCCCATCTGCCCCTGGGTAGATACTATGTAAATTTGCTCTCCTACTTCAAAAAGTCTGCCAGTTTCCTGTTAGGTGGATGTACTTTCAATCTAGAATTTTGCTGAAGTGATTCTATAGAACCCATTTTAATAGTGATGCCCTGGCAGTTTAATGGCACTGTATTGATTATACTGATTTTTTTTTTAAGGTGATTTAAAGTTAGAGGTGACAAAAATGCTGTTACAAGTCGTCTTCCTTAGAACTTCAAGTAATAATAGTTGTAAAAGTGATTGTATCCAGTCTAGGCTAAATAATCAGATAAATGATCAGATGTCATTGTTATCCTAGCTTTCTGCATTCTGTGTAGTGACTAGTAATAAATAAATAGTGACTAATAACTTAACTGCTTTCTTTTATAAACCGACAGACTTACTGAAGAATATCTTTTGGATCTCTGAATTTTAGAAGCTTTATACATAAACCTTGCTTGTCTGTCCCCTTCAGCAAATGTCTCCTACTGAAGATTAGATTCTCTCTCCAGCAAGATCTCAAATATCCTTCAGGGAACTATGATGCGCTTGTGTGAGATTAATGAGATGACCTAATTTCTTTTCTTTGAGTGCACTCAGATCTGCTGTTTGCAGATGCTCAAGGAGTTAATCTACATGTAACTTTTATGAATTGTAGTTTTGTGTGCTTTTCTAACTAGATTCGGAGCAGTGTTCCTGTGGGATAGCGGTTCTTCTGTTGGCGAGATTACTGGGCACAACAAAGTGATCAATAGCGTGGACTTTAAACAAACAAGACCATATCGTCTGGCAACTGGCAGTGATGACAATTGTGCCGCTTTCTTTGAGGGACCGCCATTCAAGTTCAAGTTTACAATAAGTGTGAGTTTAAGTTTAGATGTGGCTCTGTTAAACTGTGCAGCAAGTTGACTAAAAGCTTTCCAACAAGCTTGCAGTTCTGCAGTTCTTGTTGCAACTAGCTGTTATAACAAAAGTTCTTAGCTCCCCCTTTTGAGGCATAGTTGATGTCAAGTGGCTTTCTTAAACCCATGTATGAGTATAACTGAAGGCTTGTCTCAGGCCAAAAAAACTTAAATAAATGATTGGTTAAGAAGAAAACCTGAAGCACTTTTGGGAGGGGGTTGGGGGGGGGAGTTTTTGGGGGGGTTTTATGGCTTTTCATCCTCTTTCATAACTTAAGTAGGATGTTTCATTGGCCCTATTGCTGCTTTCTGAGCTCTGCTTCCCAGTGCAGACGTGTAGAATTTCTTAATACTCTTCAAGAAATGTGGTGGTGTGAATGGAATTTTCCAATCTTCTTAAGAGTGCTCAAATCTGAAATCCCAGGGCAGCTTAGGAAGGATGAGTGTAGATGTTTGAAAACGTAACTGCTTTCTACAGTGAGGAATGGGTATGTAACTTCTGTAGTCAGTTTGCTGTTTCTACATTCCTTTTCACTTTTTGTTTCTTATTCTACTAGTTAAAAATCTCTTACATGAATGAAACAAAGCCTGGAACTACCACATTTAAGACATTCATTGTTACTTGAGGCCAAAGAAAATAAAAAGTCAAAAGCTTGTGCAGCTGTTTCTGATGGCAGAAGACATGTCTCTTGCCTCAAAAAAACTATTGCAGAGATACTGGATGTTATTGCAGTAGCAAATTCAAAATGCTTAGTTCTTATTTTATTTTTAAAAACACAGTAGTAGGCCTTATATTTTCTTAAGTATGTGCCTTGAGTAGTCTTCATACACTGACTTTAGTAAGGATGCCGTTCCAGTTCTAGAAAAGGAATTGTTTTGAGCTCTGCAATCCAGTGAAATGATGTAGTTGCCTAATATATTTCTGAACTTAAGTTGATACTTACATTTTGCTAAGCTTGTTCTTTTGGAACTCTGAAGTCTGAATTGCTTACCAGTGCTGTTTGGACTGGTATGTGATGCAGTCTTCCTTTTAAAGGGATATTTGAGTTGATATATGGGATTCTGGTACAGGCTGTTACATGGTTTAGATTAAAGCTTTAGGTGTCATCAGAAAAAAAAATAAATCTATAGTTAAAGAAAGTAGGTTAGAACCTGCCTTTTATAATACTAAAAATAGTCTCCCAAATCTCTTTGCGTGGGAGCTTTGGCCTCGTTGTGGTGCTTCCCTATTTAATGTGTGTTTTCTAGTTAGCATGGTTTGAATAGTCTCCTACTTGTAAATAGTCTATTTGGGGAGCATACATCAGTCTTGCCGGGTTACTTCACAGAGCTGCCACTTGCAGTGTCCCAGAAATGGAATTCCAGTAAAATAATAATCTGTTCTTCATGCCTGTATTTTATATGATAAGAAGGATGAAGTACTCTTCTATGCATAAAACTTACTTGCACAATGAAGCAAGAGTCAAAATCTGGAGAACGTTGCGGAAGAATTCAGTGACCAGAGGTGAAGAATCCCATGTTTGCTTGAAGGCTGCAGCTGAGGGTGTTTTCCTACCTATCCCTGAAACTGGGTACTCATTCACCTGGTGTTGTGCCGAGTTGTTTGAACTACATCAGTATTGATGTCACAGTTTCTTCCCTGGACTGTTCTTGATCCCCATGATCCTCTTCAGATGGAGGCTAGACTTGCTCTGTAGCAATTCTCTACAGCCTGCATCTCTTACGCAGCTAATTTATGGCTTGCATGCAGGAACTTCATTGTTACTGGATTATCTTCTATGTAAAAAGGTCTGTTCTCATTTTGTGTCCTGATTTTTACTTTTTTCCTATAGGACCATACACGGTTTGTGAACTGTGTGAGGTTTTCTCCTGATGGGAACAGATTTGCTACAGCTAGTGCAGATGGCCAGGTAAAAAACAAGGAACCCTTTTTGTAGTGATATTAGTATGAGAATATTTTCTTGTGCATTTTGGGAATAGGATTTAGTATTGTAAAATCCATGTTGCTTTTTTTCATGCCAAGAAATGACTTTCTTAAACTTTTAAGTATTCTCCTATAAAGCTGTAACAACTGATGTCAACCAGACTATTCTCACTCAGCCTTTTTCCCCGTTCCATCACCCTAGCATATTACTTCTCTTACAGGTTATTTTGGCAGGAGCAAATTAGACTTTTGGAATACCTATGTCCTTGTTACGATACTGAGAAGTCTGGCTGAAATACTGAACTCATAGATAGCACCAGAGCTCCATGTGGACTCCATACTGATAAGGGCAGATTTGACAATGACACTGTTACCATAGGTGGCTCCTCCTAAGAAGGCAGATTCCCATGACTGCAATGCTAAGCAGCTGCCATCACAGCAGGAGTCAAAATGTAACATCTTCCAGAATTTCAAATGTCAGGATCCAATGTACAGAGGGGCTTACTGTGACTATTTACAATTGTCATCTCATTTGTATAGTCTTAAATATTAAATGCAGGAATACTTGTGCCTCTTCAAAAATCTAGTGTTTGATAAACCTGCAGGCAGTCCATGTAACAAAAGAACGATCTGTGCAGTGCAAGTTACAGTGTTTCAGTTCTTGGGGTTTTTTTCTGTTACTGCTTTCCCCTTTAAGTTATATGTCTGTGTGCTCCCTTAAGATTTTTGTCTACGATGGGAAGACTGGAGAGAAAGTGTGTGCTCTTGGTGGAGGCAAAGCTCATGATGGAGGTATTTATGCTGTAAGTATCACTTCATTTTTGCAAATGGTCCATAGTATTTCATTGCCAAGTTCATGGACCATGAATTCTTGCAATAATAAATGCATTTACCATCTTGTGGTGACATTTGTTTTTTACAGATTAGTTGGAGCCCTGACAGTAGTCAGTTGCTTTCTGCTTCTGGAGATAAAACTGCTAAAATCTGGGATGTTGGTGCTAATTCTGTTGTCAGTACTTTTAACATGGGATCAAACGTGTTGGATCAGCAGCTGGGTTGCTTGTGGCAGAAAGACCATTTACTGACTATCTCCCTGTCTGGCTATATCAATTATTTGGACAAGAACAATCCAAATAAGCCTTTACGTGTCATAAAGGTAGGTTAAACTTCTGTCGTTGCACCAGTTTCAGCAATAAAGGACTCAGTGGTTGAAGTTGTCTAGATGGAATAGTAGCTATTAAAACATGGTTTTGTTAAATTAGCATTGCCAGACAAGTTATGTGTGACTGACTCTTGCAAGTCACATGAATCAGGAAGTTAAAATGTTACATGCGTGATGCTGTGCTTTGTGCAAATACACAGACTTATTTTGGTTTCAATTAAGGTTATCAACTTACCTTTCGTAGCAGCTTTTAAGCATTCCTGAGATGAGAAAAGAAATACAGCATAGATAGAAAACTACCGGTGATGTCTCATTCTGCCAGAGCTAGTGTATTGTGAACAAGGTGACTAGGGCTACTGTGCAATTGAGCTTTAATTTTAGGATTTAAAGAGTTCGCTGACACAGCACTCTCACGGGAACTTACATTTTTACATGAACTAGAAACAGACGTCCCAGATTCTTGCTATTGCTGCTATAATTCTGGCAGTTGGTGTGGGTACATGACCATATTTAGTCCTCTTCCCTGAATCATAAAGTGCCTGAAAAGCAAACTTTGTTGATGAAAAGGCCATGAAAGTATTTTGGCCCAGCAGGCTAATAAGGGTATTCACGGCGCCTATCCCTTCTCTTCAAAGAGTAGTACATGGAAATTGCAATGCTGCAACAGTTAAATAACTGCGCTGTTAATTAGTGATTTGTATTCTGGGTGACTTTTAATGCTTCTGAATAAAATACAATATTTTCTGAGTAACATGTAATTTTTCTTAAATGGGTTTGATATATGTATGTGTGAAGATGAAAAATTGCCATTAATAATTATTATTTGTGTCCCATTCACAGGGTCATAGTAAATCAATTCAGTGTCTTACAGTGCATAAAAATGGTGGAAAGTCCTATATTTACTCTGGAAGTAATGATGGTCATATTAATATCCTTTGAATGATAGTGATATTTCTTGTAGCCTTATAGTCTGAGAGAGCTCATTAGGAGAAAAAAAAAAAAGCTTTGCCAAAGACAAAACCTTATGTTTATTGGACACAAGTGAATATTTTATGTCTGAAGAAGTTTATTTTGCTTTCCCCTTGCTTGTCTATTTTACTGGTTGCCTTTATACTTGCCTGCTAAATATAAGCCAGTTCTTAATTTCCAATTGTCACTTCTTTGTGGTAGATAGATTGTTAGTATGGAGGAGCAAGTAAATATCTAAATTAGCCTCTTGTAACTTTCCATGTATTCTGTCATACGTGCAAAATATGCATTGCTGTCTCTTGCTCTTACATGCAATAGACAGGTAGATCTTAGCATATGCTGGAAGTCATGTATCTTGTTTTTCAGATGTTCAGGACAAGAAAGATAAACTCTTGTTGACCTATCTCTGACCCATTAACATGCATTTCTCTTTATAGTTGTGTTTTTCCCACCTGTATTAAGGTGTGTTTTTGAAGTTCTGTGACATGTTGATTGGGTTCTTTATTTGGTATGTCAAATGTCTTTCTCAGGCTTTTTCACTACTTGAGGAGAACTTGTACTTCTTCTTTTGAGACTCTATTTCAGTCCTGTTGGTTTTTGGAGCAAAACACTGGTAATGCAGCCTCATTCCCAAAGGGCACGTTAAAGGGGATGTGTTCAGTTAGAAGACTGTTGGCTTTTCTTTAGCATTCTGAAGCTTATATATAAAACTGCAGTCCTTCACCCTGCCTGCCGTGATGCATTAAAATGGTGTCACATTGGCGTAAACCATTGTAAATATAGGACTTGTTTCTTTACAAACCAGTAGTATAGTGTTAATAGTTCAAACTGATGTTAACATATAAAATCAGGGAAAGCCAATGTTGCAGGACTTTTAACTGTAATTCTTTAAAAAGTATTTCCTATTCTTGGACCTAATGCTAATTGTTCCTGTATTTGCTACTGTTTGTAGTAGGTCATTTAGCTCATTACAGAGCATCAGAGGTTAATTTAAAAAATATTTTGAGGGTGTGAGGTTGGTTGAACCCTGGTACAGGTTGCCCAGGGAATTTGTAGTCTCCATCCCTAGAGATACTCAAAAGCCAATGTAATGGGCATCCTGTTGTAGCTGACACTGGTTTGAGCAGTGGGTTGAACTAAACTGTCTCAAGAGGTGCCTTCTAACCTTGGCTATTCTGTCAATTACTTAACTTTTTGTGTTGCTGTAACTGACTGCACCAGTATCTTCAAATGTTCCTTAATTCTACTATGCACATTATTGGGATTCTGAAACTGGAGAGAATGATGGCTTTTCTGGGAAAGGCCATACAAACCAGGTTTCTAGAATGGCAGTGGATGAAATGGATCAGCTGGTCACCTGCAGTATGGATGACACTGTGCGCTATACCAACCTTAGCAAGAGGGACTACAGGTTAGTTAAAATGTTGCCTTTTATTGTAGTATTGCAGCCCTAACTATTTCCCAGCAAGAGTTTTGTTGATTTATATGGTAAAGAATTTTATGCTGCAATTTATTCAGGTTTTAAGTTACCATGGAAACTGTAGAAATGATTGCTGTACCAACTTTGCTTTTTTTCTGTGATAACAAGAAATGCATCCCAGACTTTTCAATTTGTCTCATCCCTTCCACAGGTTAGATAGAGATCTGCCTCGTATCAGGTGGCTTAGTTAGGGGACTGTGGGAAGGGTGTCTGCTTTATGGTTCACAAATACCCAGCAATATTGGTAATAGTTGTGGGTAGCAGGGGTGGGACACAGCTGTTTCTTCATGGAAACCACAATTGAAGCAAAAAACTTTAAGGAATCGTATTAAGATCACCTAGTTAGTTTAAAAAAAATTTACTCTAGTGTACTAACATTGACTCACTTCAAAGGTGTGTTACCTGATCAAGATACTAATGCTTTAAACAGTAAACAGAAGGAAACTTTGCAGATTATTAAAAGAACTAAATTATGCATGTTCTTGATCATTAGTGGGTGATTATTTGAATAGGCAATTTTAAATAATGGTAGGCATGGAATAATTTTTTTTCTGCTTTATCCTTCCTGCTTCTCCACCGTGGCACGCCTTCCTCCAGTGGCCAGGATGCTGTGAAAATGGATGTTCAACCAAAATGTTTAGCTGTGGGTCCTGGTGGTTATACTGTAGTTCTCTGCATTGGACAAGTAAGTGTTAACTTGTGGATTATCAACACAATTGGTCTGTTAATGCCATGTATGGTAACGTGATAGTTTCTGACAAACCTGTTTAGTGTGGGATCACCTTGCACATCTGCAGAATTTCCTAATAAAAGCTATGGGGAACATAATTAAGCAGGGTGCTTGATAGGCTTGTCTTTTTGCATCCTGTACCAATTTCACAGTTTTATGTATAGATGTAAATTTCACATGGTCCCTAGTGTGGATGCATCTGAATTTGTTATCAGTACAGCTTTGCTGGAAGGCTACACCAGTCTGAATCATGCTCTTGGCTGATGTGTTCAGTGATGTGATTTTGAGGAAAGGATGTCTTGCTCCTGCAATTTTTTTTTTTTTTTTTTTTTGCAACTAATCCAACTAATCAGCTAACTAATGCTGTTGTACAGCATAGGTAGCTCTAGCTTGCTTGCCAGTAGTATTCAGATCATGCAAAACCAGACACATTGTACCAGGGCTATCTTGTGTCAAAGCATGCTTAACTTCTAATGATTTATGCCTTCTGTATGGATGCTGGTTTTATGCTTGGGACTTTCAGTAGTGTCGTCCAAACCTGTTTTCTATGTGAGTTATAATTCCAGTTGTCCATAGTATAGAACAGGATAGGAAATAGCCCTTAAAATTTAACATTGCAGTATTAACTTGTTACTAATTTTGTCTTGCCTCCTTTCCTTTAAGAGTGAACCAGGAAGGGAGTAAGCATTCCTAAAACTCCTGCTTTGTCCATGTTTTTCATGTTCAAACCAAATGAGGCGAAGCTGAAGGCAGTAGAGTGTGCCCTGCACTACCTAATTTAGAGCACATAAGTACTCCAGTACAGCAGATTAGTCAGTCACTGCACATACGCTTTTTTTTTTTTTTTTTTTTTTTTTTTTTTTAAAGAATGAAACTGTTCCCTTAAGATCAGAATATAGTAAACTTCTGAGCAATCAGAGTGGATCGGTATTTGTGACTAAGCAATGTGGCTTAGTCATAGTTTTGTATTAGGCACTTAGAAGAAGGGTCTTAATTTCTGGTTTTCTATTTACAGATTGTCTTGATGAAAGATAAGAAAAAATGTTTTGCAATTGATGACCTTGGCTACGAACCAGAAGCTGTAGCCATTCACCCTGGAGGAGGTACAGCAGCAGTGGGAGGAGCGGTAAGGTTGCACTTCCTAAAACTGTACTACTTTTGAACATTGGAACTAGTAACAGAAGCATTTAACAATAGTAGATGTGTTGTGTTGAGAAGTAGTAGGTGGCAGTTTGTAGCAACAGCAGTATTGTAACAAGTAAACTATGTGTAGCTGGTATGCCTGGCTTTTCTTCTGCAGGTTCTCCCACCATTGTGACCTAATGTCTATTTCATTATTTTATCTTCTATTTGCTCTTTTTAAATAATCAAATTGTTTTTACCCAGCATATGCTTGAAGTAGGCAAATTCTAGAAATGAGGTCTATATTCTAGACTTGGTTGATTGTAGCCAGCATAAATGACAGCTTCTTTAAACTATTTCTTAATATAAGCACTACCAGATAGAATTGATGGAAAAAGTTCCAGAAACTCAGTAAGCCTTCCACTTTCTATTGTAAAGTGATTTTTGTACTTTCCCCCTTTCTTCACTACTAATTTGCAGGATGGGAATGTCCGTTTGTATTCAATCCAAGGAACCTCTTTGAAAAAAGATAAGTCTTTGGAAGCTAAAGGTCCCGTTACTGACCTGGCATATTCTCACGATGGTGCCTTTCTTGCAGTCTGTGATGCAAACAAAGTTGTCACTGTCTTTAGTGTCAGTGATGGCTACGCGGTAAGAATTCTTGTATCAGGAGTTTTGTTTGTTTAAAAACAAATTGACTGGCATCTCATGTCTAAATCTGTTGTGGTGAAATACAGTATAGCTAGTGAGACTTAATTGTTAAATCATTGATGTGTATTTGGTGTTCTTGTGACTGTCTGTTTACCTGGTGTTTTGAGTTAGGCTGCTGTGAAAAGCAACACTATGTGAAGCCTCCAGATCATAAGAATAGGCGAGGAAATGTACAGCATAAGTTGGCTACTGGCAAAACACTCAAACCCATCCAATAACATACATAAATGGGGGAGGGGTTGGATTTCCACAGGCGAGCAGTAGTTAAATACAGAAGATTACAAAGTATGCAGGTTCTTTATTCAGGATACCTTAGGGCAGGGAATCTTGCTTTATCCTTCAATCTAGTGGCTTTTAACCAAGAACCAGAAAATGGGCAATTTCCACTTTTTAGCTGAGCAGTCAATTTATGTATCAGCCTGTAAAGTCATTAAGCTTTGACTGAAACCACACTGAAGTAAAAAATGCAGGATGGCATTCCACAAAAATGTTTCATTTTGTAAGTAAAAATTGAAAGAATTTTGCTTTTAGAAACATCCGTAGGGTTATTTTAAAAGCCTCTGAGCAAGAAGTGACTTGTTGTGTATGCGCTTTACAGATCCAGTTTTCATAGAAAAACTCTTAGCATTTTTTACAAAAGGATTGGAATTGTATTGGCATAAGTGTTTAAATCAATAGCATAAAATAAAGCCAACATTTGGTTTATTTAGGGCATTCATCTGTACCCGAGATGTACATTGTCTGGAATCTTGCAGTAGCTTGTTGTGATGCTACACATTAAAAGCCAGCGATGTCCTGAAGTAGCTTAAACTAATGAAATAACACTGTATTTCTAACTTTCAAATAGGAACATAACGTCTTTTACGGACACCACGCAAAAATTGTTTGTATTGCCTGGTCACCAGACAATGAACACTTTGCTTCTGGAGGCATGGACATGATGGTATATGTTTGGACCGTAAGTGATCCAGAGACCAGAGTCAAGATACCAGGTATGTCTCCTTCAGAATCTTTGTTTTGAAAGTTGCTAGTAGTTCTTGAAATCTAACACAGTACCCGTTTTCTAGGACTAACAGTAAGAAGGCTTTGAATGTTCCCAAACTAATTTAGCCTTTATGTTAATCTCTTTTTAGCTACAATAGCCAGAACTCTTCTGTTACGTTATTTTGTAATCACTCTTAAAATGCACTACTAGTATTTAAAGCAGCTGAGAATCACATTTGGAATATGTGCTAAAGTTATTTTGTCAGCCTAGCCTTCCTAATTCTTTTCTATTACTTCACACTGCCATACAGATGCTCACAGACTACATCATGTAAGCAGCTTGGCGTGGTTGGATGAACATACTCTGGTAACAACATCCCATGATGCTTCTGTCAAAGAGTGGTCTATCTCCTACAATTGAAATAAGCCCTCTCTTTGGAAGGACCTAATCAGGGACTAGAACTACTGCAGTGGAACATAGCATTTCTCTTAAAGAATCTGTATTGGCCTCTGGGTCTGCTATCATATCCTCATATCTTTACAGGGTGTTCATATCTGTAATTAAATGTACTTTGAAAGCTTTAGCCAGTAACAGTTTGCACATGAAGAGCACTTAAATTATGTCTGGAGCTTAACCTTTGTGCTGAACATTCCAGAGGCAACAGCCAAGCAAGTTGGTGTGAAAGATTCAGGCATGAAAGATTCAAACTCAATCAGTTGTTCTTTTCTAACCAAGAAACATGAGACTGTACAGCATGAGAGTAATACTTCTCATTTTTTCTAATTACAGAACATTTCTGTACTAACGGTCATAGTAAGAGTATTTAGTTGTGATCTGAAACCAATCAAGCTGTGTGCAGCTACTGTATATTGCTTTGCTTCTCTGTACTGCACCAAACTGTTGCCTCAGATTTTCTCCTCCAGATAACAAAATGGGGTACATACATAATAAACTTTTTATGTATTTCATGTCAAAGCTTTGTGGTTTATTTTAAGGTGGAAGTGTGGAGTTTTGATGTACTTACTGTTGTGGGTATAATGTTTACAAAAAATTGTTGTGGCAACTTCTTGCTTCAGAAACACATTGTTACTTTCATGAACTAAGAAAGTCTGGTCATTTCAATGTCAGAGAAAAAATCATTCTGTTTCAAAGATTAAAAGATATTTTCTGTTTGAAGGAGGAGAAGCATGTTATTGTTTAAATAAATGCAGTACTTCTACCACCTTTTCAAAAATACAGGAATTAAAGTGAAGCATTGTTACGACTTGAAGTGATTCTTGAGAAGATAGTGTTTGCTGAGTAAGTTTTATGCCTTTGCATGTGCAGATCAGTTGCATGGAAGCCGTTATCTAATGCGAACAGATCATGATCTTGTGTTTAGTTCCCTTCTCATGCTCTGCAACACATTTAAGCGATTTGAAGCTAGCAGTCCAACAAGGGTGGAGGAGGACACTCTGATGCAAAGTAGTAGGAAGATCTGTTACCGTCTCTAGTGGCCAAAAGAAGTTGTTGCTGTCCAGAACTTTGGAAGACTTTTTAAAAAAACTTCTCTCTGCTAAGTCTTCACCACCACCACCCCTCCAGTGCTCTTTGGTTTTTATTAAGCTTTCCTTTCTGTGTGGACTTGTGTGTTGTTTTTTTACCAATCATATTTCTAATGACACTAATTATACAGCAAATAAAATGCTTTTGCTGCTTCTCATACTGTGGACCATCGCTCAATTGCTGAAAAAAATTGCCTGTCAAAAATGACTTAGTGAAACATCTTTTTAAAAGGAAAAATGTTGATTTATCTTTAGGAGTGGTGATCATATGTCTTCTGGCATGCAAACCAACATATACATTTGAACAGTTGACAAAGGTTTTATCTAAGCATAATATTTTGCATCATGGTTTCTTTGTGCTTACTGCATCTTTCCATTAGCAATTTTGCATGTCTTTATTAACAATGCAAGGACAAGAGAAGTTTTGGAAAAGGGCATGTTTGAAATTAGGCATAAAATCCAAATGAACAAGATTTCTCAGTATCTAGCTCTTAAAACTTGTTCTGCTATTGCTTGTTGTGCCAGTCCCTGTGCAATTCATCCATTGTTCCCCAAGTCTCATCTGGAAGAGTTGCTATTGAATCTGCTCAGTGGGTTCCTGTTGTAGTTGAATCCCTGTCATTTAAGTAACGATAAAGAGGGGGGGGGAGTTATGTAGATGTCTGTGGACAAAGAACAGAATTAACTGGCAAATCCTACTTTTTGTAAGAGATAGGCCTGCTACTGAAATGTGGTTTTTGAGGGAGATGGCATAATTTTCTGAAGCCTCCTACTACTGCAAGTGGATTCTTTCCTGCACATTGGAGCTTGTGCACCATGTCTAAAAGGTGATGTGTAGGACAAGGTATTTTTTGATTCCCAGAAGACCTTGTAATACTGCTCATGTGGAATGCCTGTTAGCTAGAAACCCTGTATGAAGACTTGTTTGAATGCCTGCCTGTGGGAGTGGGTGCTCGTGCTTCAGCTTCCATTCGATTTGTTTATTGGCACATGGCCTGGGCTTCTAATTCCTTAAAGACTAATACGGTCTTTGTAGTTAGATAGCAAATCGTGACTACAAAACTGAAAAGATACTCTTCTGTTGGACTAAATGTCATAGCACAGGCTGATTGTTGATCCAGTGTAGGCAGATCACAAACTGAGTCAAAGGAGCCCAGTTGTAGTGTTCTGAATCGGGCCCCTACATTACTTGCATTTGCCCTGACTGAAAGTCTTGTGCTAAACTCAAAAGTCAAGAAACAGCAATGGGGCAGGAGCACCCCACTTGCTTTCTAATCTCAATTGCACAAACAACCCTAAAGCTGGGTTTTCTTTCATTGAGCTTTCCACTGATATCTTAAAATGCCAGGTGTATCACATTTTAATTTTTTTTTCTAAAGGGGAAACAAATACTGAACTCCTTATTTGGCTGTATAAAGCAAAAGCCCTTTTCCAAAGACAAGGCAGACCTTTCTGGAGATAGCTACATGGAAGCAGTGTTGCTGAGTTTAAGCTTTCTCCTCAACAACCCTGTTTGGTCTGAAAACTGTAGACCATCAGCCTCTGCAAAACAATAGGGATAGCCATTCACTGTCAGGGTGACTATAAAATGTATGTGTAGGAATGGAAGCCATTCTTTCCTTTGGACAGATTGTGATTGTTTTCAGCCATCGTTTTTCTTTCCCATTCTCTGCAAGTCCTGTTTTGCCTGTGATGAGAGAGGGTGTGGAGATGGCAGCTGGTGGCAGGCTGTTCTTGTGGCAAGCTATCGACCCCCTGGCCTGCTCTGGGACAGAGAAACGGCAGGAATAGACTGGATGGACTATTATGAGGTCCTAACTTCCACGATCCCCAAATTCTGTTCTTCAGTAGTAGTGTACACAGTGTAGTGACCACAAAATGAAATATGTGCAGTACTTGACATGAATATGAAATTAAGGCTATAAGTGGGAATGCAAATTAAAACAAAAAACCCTTCATTGTTGCTATATTAAGAGTTGTGAGTATTTTAATGCTAGTTCAAGACCTGCCCAAACATGGCTCTTCAAGCCCCATTATGCTTAAATGTTTCTGTTTTCAGCATGAATGTGCTTTTAGCTCTAGCTGGTAGTTACTGGAAAGCAGGTTTCATTTCACCATGACTGGCAGCTCATCTGCTTTACAGTGAAAATGCAGCTTAGTTAAGCCACAGATGGATTTGCAGAACTACCCTCACAAGGCTGTGTTGCAGGGGTTCTTCTCACCTCCCTCTTTAACACTGATTTAATCGTGGTTGCTTGTTCTATTTCTGCTATGCTTGTAAAGAACATTGGCCTTCCAAGAAGCTGGTCAGCCAGAACTAACAGCAGCTGTTCCGTGGAATATCATCAGCAAATCCTAAATGAGATCTTTAATTGGCAATGGGTAAATGGAAAGGTAAAGGACATCACAAATCCATTTGGAGATGGAAGTTGTTTTGTAGCAAGTTGGACACATGGTAAGTTATGGACAGACCCACAACAGATATTCTGGCACCTCTGTTCCTCTGCTAAATGCTTTTGCTCTTAACCACTAGAGCTTCTTAGAGTAAGGGTTACTGCCTGAAAATCTTATTTACATGAATATTTTTCTGAAGCAAAATGACAAAGCTGTGGGATCCTTAAAGCTGGAACTGAATTTTTTGAAGTTACATTTCGAAGCAGAGACTCCAAGAATTTCTCCTACTGCATGTGTTAGCATATTACTGCAGATACTGTTTCATGGTTGTGGCACAAGGAGGGATTTGCTGATCAAACGTTTTCCCTATGATAAATTTAAGCCATGGCGCTCTCTGCTATGAAAGTATACTGAGGAGAAGAAGGTGCCTTCCTTGTGCCCAGGAGCAGAATGATGCAGTTAACTGGCTGGGCTTAGAACAAGTCACAAGTTCTCATATATACAGCAGATGCTTGTGCTAAGAGTGCAAAGCTCCCCAGAGATGTTTGGGAATGGAGCTCATTAGTGAAAGAATCGTAGAATATCTCAAGTTGGAAGGGACCCATAAGGATCATCAAGTCCAACTTCCTGCTCCTCACAGGACTACCTGAAGCTAAACCGTATCATTAAAAGTGTCATCCAGATGCTCCTTGAACTCTGACAGGCTTGGTGCCATGACCACTTCCCTGGGGATCCTGTTCCAGTGACCGACCACCCTCTCAGTGAAGAACCTTTTCCTAATGTCCGATCTGAACTTCCCCTGACACAGCTTCATTCCATTTCCTCATGTCCTATCGCCAGTCACCAGAGAGAGGAGATCAGCACCTTCCCTCCGCTGCCCCCCTTGAGGAAGGTATAGACTGCGATGAATAAATGCATGTCTTTTGCATACTAAAGATAGTTTCTTTGAAATACCAGTGTTTTTACTGACAGGAATGAAATCAGTTACACCAATTCATCGATATATTGGTGGAAGGGACCCTGAAGATCCCTTTCATCCCTCCATCTAGTCTAATCTCATGAATGAAGTAGGGCTGTGAGCAATACTAGACCAGGTCAGCTGTGTTTTGTTTTCTAGCCAAGTCTTAGAAAACTTAAAAGGATGGAGATTATGCAGCCTCTTTGAGTAATCTGTTCCAGTCAAGTTTTTCCTGATGTCCAACCTGGGATTCCCAAGCTGTATTGTGTGGCCACTGTCCCTTGTTTACATTTTCTGTTAGTAGCAGGAGGAGGTTGAACACTATGGCCTTGGTATTGTCCCCCTGGAATACTTTCTCTGTTACCTGCTGGCCACCCATTGGATGTTAAGTTGTTGATTGCTGCTCTCAGCCCTGTGGTCCATTCGTCCAGCTCACATACCTCAGCTTCTAAGGGAGACTGCTGTGGGAGGAGGTGTCTGAAGTCTGGATGTGCTGCATTACGTCCTTCCCCTCGTCTGCATTGCTATCAGTGGTGAAGTGCATCGCTATCAAGTGGTCAAGTGTGATTTGCCTGTGGCAAGTCTGTGTTGGCTATTCCTTTGTCCTGCAAGTATTTAGGATTGAATTCCAATGGGCAGTGCTCCTTCATCCCTCGGGGGACTGCAGTGGAAGTGGACCCTGTTCCCTGAGTCTTCCTTTTATTCAAAGTTGCAGCAGTGTGTTGAGTACATCACCTTTTTCCAGTCATCAGGGCCCTCCAATGATAAATGTGATTTTTTTCATGGATGATAGATAACTATCTCATAATCACATTGGCCAACTATTTCAGCAGCTCTGGGTGGGTCCCATCACAGCCCTATGGACTTGAATGCATCCAGTTTTTAGGTAGACCTAATGTTGCTTCCTCCTGATGGCTGCCTCTCTCCTCCAGAGCACACAGGCACCTGCAGAGGTCTGGGAGCAGGCCTGTCTGTGAAAACCAAGGCCGAAAAGCCTCGAGTACTTGAGCTTTTTCTATCACCTGGTGCCAGGTTATTTAACAACAGGCCCCCACTTTTCCCTGAAAAAATCAAGAGAAAAAAACTGCATTGTGCACCATTATAAATATCTGAAGCACTGCCATTTTTCTCTATTAAAGCAGAGACAGTAGAAGAAACTATTTTTGTGGCCTAGTTACCTGGGACTTGCAGCAATTATGTCGAGTTTGAGGAATACGCCTCACTTTCAAACTCATTCTGAACTTACCATGTTTATTTCTGAAATATCCAATCACGTAGCTGTAATAACAATTACATCCTGATGAGAGGAGATTCAGAGATGGCTGTAGGTTCATGAAGTTCTACAGTTCATGGTTCACACTAGCTCCCTATAAGCCAAGCTGAGAGGCACACACACAAAATACAAGCCAGGCTTAGCTGTTTTCGCGTTCTATAGGTTTGCTGGCAGCTAAGGATACTGCCTATGTAACCGTGAGCATCTGCAATAGGGTTATTTACTGTTGGTTCAGACCAGCCAGCTTGCGCTGTGGGCAGTCAGCCCTTGCGCGTCTCCGAGTTAGTCCAGTCGGTTCTGATTTCCCTTAGAGAAAGATAAAAGTTTAAACTTCAGTTTATCCCTGGCATGGAAAGGGATTTCTTCTTGGATACCCAGAAATGCTTGTCATTCCCAATTGCCTGGTCTGCATGATTGCCATAGTCTGTTCGACATGAGTCATCTGTATGTAGCAACCCCTGAAAACATGGCTTATCAACGTTAGTCAGGCTGGGTTGTCAGATGATCTGACTACCTGAGAGTTGCTTGATGTGTCAGCCAGGTCTCAGTGTTTGCCTGGTGATTTGCTTTACTCCGTAAAGCTTGGAAGCGTTAAAATGGGAAGGGGGGAGTCTCCTCAGGGTAGCCGGGGGTGAATATTTAGGCCAAATAAATATTAACAGGTGTCTATGCTATGATTCACATGCTCTGAAGACAGGCCAGAAATGACACAGATTTCTGGGTTGGCATATTTGACCTTTGTTCCCTGTACCCTGTTGCCTATATGCAGCCTGCAACCTGTGCGTGGCCTATACAGCAATTTAGGGGCTTGCTGCATATATTGTCTCTGAAGGGCCATCAGAAATATACTGACCTGCAGGGGGGCAGCACTGGCTTGCTGCTGCTCTGCTAGGGTCTCCGTATCACTATTAGTGCAGAGACTCTAGAGGTGACAATTGCACCCAGGTACAACCCCAGAAGGCAGGGGTAGTGGTTTCAGGATGGGGAAATTATGGGGAGAAATAGCTGCAGCCAAATAAGTTAAAGTGTAAGGTACTTAGACCCAGTCTTTCTACAGATTTGTCAACAACATCTGTTTGAAGGTACAAACTGGTCCCTTCTGCTGAGTATTTTTGATAATCTTCATGGACAATCCACTTTCAGGCAGTTAAAAACAAATCTTTACTGCAGCAGACTAAGCTGTGCCTCAGTTTGCAACTACAGAAACACCTGCATTGTATAAAAAATGTAAAACAGAAACATCAAGGTAAGGAAGGGGTTAAGAGCACGCCTAATCTGATCATACATGTACATATTCGATACTTTTTAGACTCAGACATTAAGAATGAAAATAATGCCTATAAATGCCAAAAAATGGCTAACTGGTAGTTACATCTTTGCAACCAGTAGTTGGCACATTCTAGGACACAGTTTCATCACCAGCACTGCCCTGCGCAAAGGGGAATGATATTTATTAGTATTAGAAGTCATAAAGAGTCAAAGAACATTTTTATAGTTACATTTAGTAATCTGGTGCATGCGTTTCTCGAATTGCTAGATGTAGTGCCGGCAGTGTTGATAGGAGAGGCACTGGGTGCCAGGTTTGGCCCAGGAATGAGTGACATGGAGGGAGGGAGGGTGGCGGGGGTGACCTGCCAGGACAGGGCTCCAGCACCAGGTGGCAGAGCAGCACTGCCGTGTGCCTCTCCCAGCCCCGCTTCTCCCACCGTTTTCAGCCCAGGGCCCTATCCAGACTGACACTTTGAAATGATTTCTGTTTCGGAAATGGTATACCTGTTCCCGTGTGTGATTGCAACCTGCAGCACACACAGTAAGAAGAGCAGCTCACGTCTCGGTTAGGTCCGTACGTGCTGCCCAGCTCTCTTCTGCTGTGGGTCATTTACCCAGTGCTGTCGGCAAGCGAGGTCCTGCAGAACAGAGCAGTGTGTCTAACGGGGAAGAAAACTGTTTGACAAGGAGTTGATACTCAGTACATCATGTCAGATCAGCGTATCACCGTGCCAGCAAAGACAGTTCTATTACTTAACCATATAGAAAAGTACCAGGGCCACTAAGGGGGCTATAACTTAAGCAGGCAAAAAGAAATGAAGAGATGAAAAGGTAGGTAGTATCACAAATATGCACTCATAAATTTTTACCATATTTATACGCCTATGTTCAAGGGCAGGTCTGTACCAATCTTTCCATACAAGAGCAGAGAAAGTGATGCCTGATCAAATGTGACTCGAAGACAAGGTGGTGAGTCTTCAGTTGCAAGGCAGGAGAGAGGAGCTGATGGGCGAAGATGCATGCACTGGAGCTCTGGCACCTGTGGTCACTGTAGGGGGGGGTTGAACAGTGCTAAGAGAATCAATGAGGTGCTTGAGCAATTAAGAAAAATTCAAAGCTGAAAACAGTGGAGGTTTGTGCAGGGACCAGATCATATATGACTTACTAACAAAACAAGTTAAATCAATTAATCTTTACTGTGGTCAGCATAACTTGATTTATTAATGTCTAGGTTAACAGACTCAGTGAAAGCAGAAGTAAAATCTGCAGTGTACAGTAAGGCAGCAAAATCAATTGTACAAAGAGCTGGAACCGGAGAGAGCTGCTGACCCTACGCTGATAACCATGAATGCACAGAGAACGTCACAGCTGGACTGTGCAAGAGTCAATGACCAGCTGAGCCAACAAAGCACTGATGTGAAGGAAAGGTCTTTCAAGGTGGTTAGATTACACTCCTTGGCAGATGAGTGCTACTCGGTTTTGCGGGCAGCCTACTGCAGCTGAGTGGTTTGGTCATGCTGTAGAGCCAGTCCTGCAGTGGCGACGTGGGCAGGGCCCCAAGGGCAGTGAGGGATGTGCCATCAGCAGATTGCTCAAGGGGCACAGGGATAGCACCTAACCCAGAAGACAACACTTCGCCTTACTTAGGTCTCCTGGCAGCGTAGCTGTCTCCAGGCTTCTTGGTGATGTGGATATGCCAGAAAAACTCTGAAGCACAACAGTCCCACCACACCAGAGACAACTGACAAAACTGAGGCTTGGCCAGTGCTTGTCCAATACAGAAGTATCATTTAACCATTTTTGTTCTCTTTCTCACAGATGGTCAGAGCCACCAAGGAAGAGGCAGGGCTTCCACATGCAGTAGTCTCCCTTGATACTGTTGTCAGCTCACCCTGCCACATGCAGCATTTCTGGCAGGGCAGTGGAGAGAGGCTGACAACCATCAGTGATTCCAGCCACCAATTCAGTGTCCTTCCAGAACAGTTCATCCTACTCCAAGAATACACAGGGACCTACAGATCACCTCGGGCTGGAGGTCATCTCTCTTAGCTGTAGCCTCTAGGTCTGCTCGCCATCTCCAGTCTCTTTTCAAGAACCCTTCTTATAAAAGCTTATGACTCTGAGAAATCTCCTGTTTGCTCATCTCTGAAGGTGTTCGGGGGGACTCCTCTGTTACAGGATACCAAAAAGGAAATGAGACCGAGGCCCACACTGGGTACAAAGAAACTCAGCTGAGTTGAGTTGTCAAAGTCAAGTCCAAGAGAGCAGGACCAGATGCCATGCTGGACTGTATAGCTGCTTGATTTGCGTGACTAGTGTGAACGAGGCTCAGTGCCACAGCAGCTGGCTGGACAGAAAGGAGGAAGGTTGCCAACCGGCCCTGCCCAGTCCATGGCACCCTGGTCCCTGGGGAACAGGCTGGTGGGATGAGGGGGTTGTGCCTGCGCTCACCATGACTGGGGCGCACTCGGTGGAGGCACTGGGAGAGCTGGAGGTGGGCATGTGGGCTGCGAGACTGCGGGGTGTTCACCTGGGAACAGAAAGAGACAGTCTTCCCGTGCATCCAGAGGAGACTGTGTAGAGTTGGCTGGATTTGTGTCCTGGTTTCAGCTGGGATAGAGTTAACTGTCTTCCTAGTAGCTGGTACAGTGCTATGTTTTGAGTTCAGTATGCGAAGAATGTTGATAACACTGATGTTTTCATCACATTTCATCATACACTGCTTCTTTTCCCGATTTTTCTCCCCCATCCCACTGAGGGGGGGGAGTGAGTGAGCGGCTGCGTGGTGTTTAGTTGCTGGCTGGGGTTAAACCACGACAATTTGTTTACAAATCTTTGTCGTGCCACCTTTTCCAGAGGATGAAAGTTTCTTTATCTGAAAGTCCATAGTTCGAATTTGTGTTATAATCTAGAGTCAAAGCTCTTTCCATGTGTCAGTGATGTGCATTTTAAGGAAGAAGCACAAGCAGTTGCATTTTTGAGTCAGGTTCCTGTCACAGCAGCTGGGATTGGGGTGCAGGTTTTGTGTGATCTGAGTTTTGCGTATTTTCCCTGGCACTCCTGCTTTTCCAGAAAAAATCATTGGGAGCGTGAGGGGGCATTTATATCATCAACTAGTATCGGTTCCCACTATTTCAGCTGTTAACAAGTGCAAGGGTTTTTACCATTTCTTCTCAACAGTGGCCCATCTGCAGAGAACAGACATCCATATGGACAAGTGGCTGAAAGACAGCATTTTTTAATACCAAGTAGCAGAAAACCTCCAGCTCAGCCAGACAGACTGCTCTGTCTTCTCCAAGAAGTTCTTGGATTTTATTTGATGAGGTTTCCAGCACTGACAATCATAAGAATCTGCTACTTTTTGCCAGGCCCTAGCCAGATCATGGCTTTTGATTAGTGTATCTTTGAAGAGGACCTCCCTAAGATCAGCCTTCCAGACTAAAAAGTAGAGGCCTCTGCTTCTAAAGTATTCCTGCTAGATGCCTGTTTTATCCCTTATTCAGATCAGGTGTATGGCTGGATGTCCATGTGGCTGCTCTCCTGTTCTGCATGCTGCACTAAGAGAAACAAGATCTCACTAGCCAGCACTCGCTAGCTCCAACGTGACTGTTTTGGTTCCCAGAGGGTCTTAGCCTGTCATCACGAGGTCCTGCTAGACCTTCGGAAATGCTGTCCTGAGGTAGAAGCTACTAAATTTAATCTCTTTAGTTCATAGCATCTCTTCCTGTTCCCTTGGAGTAGTGTCTGAATGACCTGATCAATGCACTGTCTTCCACAAGATAACAGATGGACAACACAGATCACCCCATTTCTGTTCCAAAGGTAAGGAACTACCACCAGGTTTATGAAAGGAAAGCTTGAGTTAAAGTACACCGTGTGCTCTTGCTGCTGATTTTTCCCAGATCCATGGAGAGTTTAGTGGAATGCAGCATCCACCCATCACTGCTGGACAATTTACAGGTATCACGTTTATGGGCTAATCTTTTTTTTGACATCTTTTCCTTCTGCTTGACAATATGCGGAAATGTAAGACAGGCTTCGAGTGATTATTTACAGAATGGTGAGTTTGCTTTCCCAGGTATTATTGCTTTCAAGCCACTGTTATCACCTTGGCATTGAACTAATGTAAATAAATACTAACCTCTGGGACACCTGCATTATACATTAAGTAACAATGCTGCACTACTGGGTTTTAGGAGATAGTGTGCAAATCACTTACTGAAATAAATTAAATTCTGATGAGTATTCTTAACTTTTTGGATATTTTTAAGGAAAGGAAAAGCAAGTTTGGATAATGGGAATCTGAGTGTCAAAGATAACATCTCCTAGGAGTGGTTTTCTAAATGGTGCCAGATTCTGATACATATGATAGATACTCTTTTTCAATATGAATATGTCTGTTTTGGCATTGGGTTGTGAAGTTCACATTGAATCATTAAACTTTAGATTATTAGATTATGATGGCAGCATAAAAAATGTTATACTTCTAAGAGGGTTTAATATAGAAATCATAATTGTCTTAATTCAACTCAAAGTTACTTGATTTCTCCATAAAAACTAGGCTCTTCAAGAAACAGTCTCTTAAAGACATAAACTAAGTTGTATTTTAGTCACTCTTTTAGGTGGAAGTCAATAGCTTAAAATTCTTCAGCTGTAAAATTCTTCTTTACCACCACCTAGGGAAGCCCTGTAATAACAACAATGCACTTACTGGTATGTGTACTGTAACAGAACTTTTTTAAAATTGGAATTGTATACCTAAAAATCTTCTTCCTGTATTTTTATATGGGTTTGTCCATTATTGGCTAATGCATGACATAGCAAATATCTAGCTGATGTATTTTCATGACCAGCAGGATGCTAGTGCAGTATGTATTATTGAAAGTATACAAAACTGGATTGCACTATTTATTTAGCTGTTTAGCTCCTTGTTTTGCTCTATTGTCTGTCTCGTTTGTTATTAGTACTTGCCCTTTCAATGGAAAGAGAGCCCAAATGTCCACCGGTAACCACATTATGAGTATCTGGGGGGGATTGCCCTTTAGAGATGTGCTGACAGTGTGCCCACCTCCCCTTCACAGCACGAAAGGTCTCACTTCAAATGGTTATGGTAGAAGAGGAGCCTACAGTCACTCAACACCAATGTATTTCTCTCCTGAGTCACACATGCCTGCCTCGTGAGCATGGCAGGATTGGTACTATGCCAGTATGATGCTTTGCCAAAATTGTGTTCTGCACAGTATAAGTGGCCGTTCGTCAAGTGCAATTGATGATATCCTGATGATTTACTCAGGTTTATTTGATTATGGAAGAGAGTTTTTCCTTTGCGTGCCATAAGTGGAACAATTTCCTGTTTGCTACTCAACATGATCACACACTTTCCACATCTCTTTTGCAATCTGTACCATCACGTTACACCTAAGATAACACCTACATTATAATCATTGCTGCATGCCAGTAGATTTTATGGGAGAGTTGTAACTTGATGTTATATTGCTGTTACCTTACTTAACACAGTGTTGTCTTAGTACTTTTTTTTTCTCATAAATTGTATCATTTCTTTTCTTGGGCAAGAAAAGGCTTCCCCTGTCATTTATTACCTGAGAAGACGGTAATGTGTCATGCTAAAAAAATTGCTAAAGGAAACAATTCAGGCCACTCTTCTGTGGGTTGTAGTTTGCTTCCTGGTGACCCCTGGTGAGACAGCTCCCTGCGTTGCGTATCTCACCAAAGTTATGGTCAGAAGGAACTATTAGATCATGAAATTTGGCCTGATGCATATCAAAGGCATTTAAATTTCACCCAGGAATGTCTTACTTGTTACATATTAAGTTTTCCGGTGATAAAACTACACTATTGTCTGGTGCTTAACAAGATTGATCCCTCCCTCTACCCCCAGCAGAAATACTATTTCTTGCTCTCACCAGGCACAACAAGTCTGGAGGTCAAAGGCCCTATTGCTGCATACATACTCCAAAATAAAGCAGGGCCAGCTACATACCGCAAGATAAAGCAGGGTCAAAGTGGAACATATTATTCATCTCCACACCATGTAGTGCTTGGATTTGCACCTCTCCTGAGCATTACGGTTTCTGAGCTTCTAAGACACAATTTTGAGTTCAACATGTCTGAAATAATATAAGTTCTGTGTTGCAACCCATGAGGGGCATAGTTTGATAACATGACATGACCTGGGTGTGTTGCATGCGTTCAGGGGTCACCTGAGGGTGCAAAGTCTGCTGGGATAAAGTTGGAGGACTGTGCAGGGTGGCGAAGCCAAACCTGGCATAGTTTTGTCCACAATGCCTATTGGGAACGGTCCTTGCAGTCTGCTATCTTCCAGACTGCGTCCAGTTGTATAGTCTCATGGTGGGCTAACTGGGACAGACCAAAACCATGCCACATACTGACAGTTGCTACAGTGCTTTAGGTTGCTGCCTCTCCCTGTTATTTAGCAGCATACCCATAGCTTGTAACTGTGTCAAGCAGCAGCTCTGATTTAGGGAGAAGGTCATTCCAGCTCAGATTAAGAACCAGTACATAAATGGGACCTAGAGTCCGAAAGCCAGTAAGAAGATTTGGCACGTTTTTTCACCCTGGACTCAAGAACCCATGAAGAAGTCCCATGACTTCTTGGCAGACGTATATGCAAGCTTTTTGTTGACTAAAGATGGATTGTCTTTGAATAGTAAGTTTTTTGAATAAATGAAAAATGGACGGTGACAGAATAATTTTGTCTTTTCCCCTTAGAAGCACCAACACTGACAGACTAACCTACTTAAACATCACAGGAGATTCCTTGAGTCTGTAACAAACTGCTAGACAAGGAACTAGCTGGATGTAGAATCCCCTGGGATGCTAGAAGCAGCTGATTTCAGTCAAGTTGTACTGACATAAAAACCTGAAGGAAGACAGTCATTGATCAAGCAAAAACATAGAGGCAACATTTTATTTGTTTCTGTTTCCTCATGCTCTTTTCACTGTGGCTTTGCCACAGCCGTTAAAACTACTTGACTTTTAAAACTATTCATTCTCTTTTAATATGTATAATATCTATACAGAATCATAGAGCGGTTGAGGTTGGAAGGGAACTCTGGAGGTCATCTTGTCCAACCTCTCTCCTAAAGCAGGGCCATCTACAGCCAGTTGCCCAGGACTGTGCCTAGATCATGTCTAGACATCATAACAGTAGCATAAATATTTCCTCCTGACACTGATGCATGACTTCTAATTATAATTTCATCATTGGCTCTTTGTAAGAGCAAATTTGTCCTTTTTGTCATCCCCAGCCAAGCTCTTTGAGTGTCTTTGAGTAAGACTAGTAACTCCAGCAGCACTGATCGCAGGAGTCCGTGTACTCCTTGTTTCCATGTTAGAGACCCCAAACAGAATATTTACCCATTTGTGGAGTTCTGTTTGCTTTTTTAAAATTATGTTAATAAAAATATTTTCAATTCTTTTGTCTGGGAAAACAATTTTGGAAATAGAGACTAAGTCTATCACCGTGTAGATTGGTCTTCCTGAATCTGCCAGTTCCTTGAAAAAACTGTTCACAAACTGTGAACTGCCTTGGGGGATTTTTGGCAATACAGTGTACCATACTTTTTGGTCTTTCTTTTCTGATAACTTTTAAAGACCTACTTTGCCAGTGTGTCCTAAGTTCCCCAATTCATACTGAGCTCCAGTTTGATTCATGATCGCCACTCAGCTGTCACATCTGTGACCAAATCAAAACTGTGAACTAGCAGGAAGTCAATAGAATTTAATATTGAAGTAACTAACCAGGGTGCTGCCCATGACCATAGTTATTCATTAAAAAGGGAGAGATTCTTCCTTATGAAAGCCATGCTACTGCATACGACAGCCTTCCTGGCCATCTCATGTACTCAAAAGTTCTGCTGCAGATGTCAATCCAGTTTGCCGTGTCTTAGGTTGTGAAATGTTTCTCACCACGGGCCTTGAATATTGAATATCAGGATGGAGTTAAATGTAAGAATCCTTTCCCAACAGAATCAGAGCACGATCTCCCCTCTGCAGCCTGGTGACCAACCAGGACAGGGCAGTTTGCTGGTCCCCGATGCCCTGCTCACGCCAGAAGGGATCAGCCTGTCCTCTTCACGAGTCCAGGTAGGACTAATACATTTGGTTAATACTAATACATGTAGGTTAACACATTTTTAAATAGCTTTTTGGAGTCGCACTGTCACTATTAAAAACACATCTCAAGCAGCCCTTAATAAAAATAATTATCTAGACATGAAAAGAAATAACACCAAGAAGTGCTTCTCTAGAGCAAACCAGGCTCCTTGTCCATGTTTGTTTTTCACCTGTCTTACGTAACATAAGACGTAACAGCGGAGTACAACTTTGAGGTCTTACTTCAGAATAAGCAGCAACAGAAGTCTGAAGTTGGGAAAAGCTATGGCATTTTTGAGCAGCCGTGGCACAGCAAGGTTAAGACAAGTATTGAGGTGAAATATGTGGTGGCAATGCCAAGCCAGGTTATAGGTTAAAAAGAGTCATTAATTTTGCAACAGAGGTGCCCTTTGCAAGTAGGTCAGGAGAGTATGTGTTAGCCTTAACCCATCCCAACTCCAGTACTGTGACCTTCAACTGCACGGGACTCATAACAGTAATGAACTTTTAAATGAAAAACGTAAGAGTAAGAGCTACAGTTTTAAAAACTTGGACTTTTTATCGGTAAACAAGAATTATGACTCATACATTTTTTATAATCAATACATTATAACATTTTTCCTTACTGCTATGATCAGCCAAGACTGTCCCTAGTAAGTTACATGACAAGATGCAAAGGTTTGGAACAGGCCAATTCATTGCTTGTGCAATTAAAACCCACCCACTATAGCATTTTTGGTTCAAGAATTAAATACTGCTGAGGCCTTATCCTAGATATGACTAAGGGATACCTACTCCACTTTCCATTTTCCTTTTTAAAGAAAAATCAGCACAAATCAATACAAATTTTGAATCTTTTGAGGCAAAAGTGAAAACCTTGTCAGGATTTTGAAGTTCTGTTCCAAAGCCTAATCAGGGAATCCCACCGGCGTCTTTGGAGATTACATGCAGCCGCAGCTAGCATTTGTCTATGTATTTATAATGTGTTATTATTCCTAAAATCTGTTAGAAAGGAGAGAACTGGCACATATCATGTCATACCTTATTATCATATAAACTTCACCCTGTGTAATTGGATGGACTCACCTCTGTGCTCTCACTTGGTGCTAACATATGGGATAGTATTGGAAAACTGATGAGTTGTGGAGATTGTCTGCAGTTTCCTAGCAGAGGTATTGAGCTTCTCCAGGACAACATCTGGAGGCAGATGGCCCTTTACCCCTGACTGAGACTGAAATGGCTGACACCTCTACAAAGGGACCTCTGAACCCAAAGAAATATCCTCTCTGGACAAAAGAGGAATCTTTTGGAGGGATCTTTTATGTTTGGAGGGATCTTTTAGTGCAAGCATCCAAAACGACACTTTCTTTCCTCCAGGCAAACAACTTTTCCTATAAAAGCAAGGAATCTTCTGAAACCTACCTTCTTCTTTTCTACCTGAGCTGCTGAGCTCTTTAGGGAGAGAGAGGCGGTGTTTCTGGAAGCCTATGGAGAAAGCCAGGTGTCTGCAGAAATAAGCCTGTACTTTGCAGCATTTAAAAATGCATAAATGTATATACTTTTATGATAGCTAGACAGTTGTAAAACTCCATGAATAATTTGTATCAAATTAATTGTTTAAGCTCAAATGGGCTCATGATTTTATTATGTTTTCATCCTTGTTAATACCATCCTGATTTTTAAAGGTTCCATTTAACTGAGTTTAACAAAGAAGTAGGTAAAGAAAACTCCAAACTTGCAGTTCATTAAGTGAGTTTCTTTCCCACTACTTTTCAAATTGAGCTGAAAGAGTGCATTTTATCTGAAATGTAAGAAACCATGCAGAAGTCATTATGTAATTGATGCCAGTAACAAAATGTCCATTGATTACAATGGGCCCAAGATTCATATGAAGTAATCTGATTTTCATTAATTTGTATTCCATTATCTGTTGCAAATCATGGAATCACAAACCCGATGTCCTGTTGCTTTAGATGTTGTACAAATGCGAAAGATCTCTTAACTTTCTGTCTTTCTCTCTCCAGAAGTGCACTTCAAAATTATATGTAAGATACAAATCTACTGAAAAGAGAACTCCATGTCGCGTGACTCACAGCTGTAAGTGACAGCCAGGCCCATGTTTACACCAGGTAAATTCTTTGCTGTTAGGAAACTCAGATTATATTTAACAAGTTCCACAAGTGCATTCAAGGTAAAAACTGGGGTCCAGTTCTGGTTATTTTGGAGCCTATGTGTAACAAAAACAATGCTGTGCTCCTTGCGTCTTACTGCAGATCTGCCCAAAGTGCTACAGTGCTAAATACAGACAGCTCAGCTGCCTCAGGTGCAAAAAGGAGAAAGGCCACGCTGGCTGACTGCTCCCCTAAGGTGGAGAAGCAGGTGGACAGGCCACCTGGTGTGCTTTGTGCCGTACAGAAGTACCCGGGGAGACATCAGTGCGACACAGAGCGTGCAACCATTTTGTCCAGCCGTGTTCGTTCTCGTAGAAGGAAAGTTGCATCAGGATACTCCACAGAAGGCCTGTTCTAAAAAGTAAATTTGAAATTTAAAAGAGATCAAAAGCCCTCATTTTCTGCAAAATTGTTCAAATTAATTAACGATAGATGTAAGGCCAAACTCAGCCTTTGATGATGGGGGCATTTCCTTGCAGAGCTGAGTCTTACGGCACTTCCTTTGGAGAACAGTAAGGAAGGCCTATCATACAGTATTTGATGTGAGGGTAGATTCAATCTTTACTAATGAGTCAACAGGGGTTTCACTAGGAGACTGTACATTGAATTAATATATTCTCAGCTTCACTATCCATGCTTCCCAGCCAGCAGCACTCAATTTTGAGGTCTTGCGATTAAATCTGACCTGCCAATTCTATGGAAATTGCCTACTCGTGTTATTGCTCAGCCTCTTCGATGTGGTGTCTGTCACAACAGCCATTTGGTGCAGTTAGAGAGAAAATATTCCTCATCTCCTTGACAGAGGATATGGACAGCCCTATACTAACATGTTAATATGTTAACATTTGTCCTCTTTTAACATTACTTTTAGTATTTAAAGTGCAATTTTCATTTAATGCAAATTAGAACCTAGCAAAGCATGCAAACTTCAACTAAATGTGAACTCATGGAAATTTCTCCTTGTTAGGCAGCACCATTTGAGCAATGCATAAGGTTTGTATTTTGTGTTCACACCAAAAAAAAATCTAATTTTATGCTATCTCCTTGTCTCTTTATTTTAATTCTGTGTTCTTGTCTTTCAATCAAAATGTTTATCTTTACAGGATGGCTTGTAGTAGACTTTAACTTTGATATATGCCAATTAGCTGGTAAGAAAAGCCTGACTCAGACCAGATGAAGGGAATGTCACTAACTTATTTCATTTCCAATGTTTTCTGGCATTTTCTTGAATTTTTGAAATAGTCTGATGTTAAAAAAAGAAGGGAGTCGATACTGAAAGTTCAGGATGATGCAAATTTCATTAGGTTGACAGGAGATGTGTCAGCTCTCTAAGGAGCATGCATGTATCACATATATCTGAGCCAGCAAACAGACAAAACATAATTTAGGCAGGAAGCCACTTGCTGCCTGTGCCTCTGGAAAGCTTGTGAAATTGACACTTGGCTGTCATAGCCATTTTGGCATCAGGAAATTTCTTCTTCCCAGTGCTGAAATGACTTTTATATATCAGAGAGATCACTCACTGCAGACATGAATCAATATAGAGGTGACTGCTGATCTGATTGCTTACAGACTCTGTGTTTGTTCATCGCCTCTGGCTATTACAGAAAACTTTTGAACATATTCTTTGTTTTCTCTCCTTTTGGAAATAAAAGTTCCTTACAGTCTCTCCTGATTCTTCTGGGCCTTTTATGAAGGGATTTTTCAGATATGGCTTTTCCTTCACAGTTAGGTGTGTCCCACAAGGAAAAAGGTGCTGAGACCTTCCGGTTAAAAAATTAATAATTAATAAAAAGATTCACAACTTCAAAAATACCTTTAATTGTTCCTGGTTTCAGCAGGTAATTTTCACATCTGCTAACACATTCAGGAGCTAATGATAAAGAAAGCATTTTAGAGCACCTTTTACAGAATGTAAAAGAGCTCACTTATGCTATTACGTCAGTTCAAATGCGGTTGGTATCCACCTCATTTACAACATAGATCAATGTACGGAAAGTTGTTATTACTCTCTGACTGTCACAGAACAAGATGGAATTGTCCAAGGAAAAGGCATGCAATATATGATGTTGTTTGACCTCCCTCAATCCCCAACCCTTTACTTCCTTCAGGTCTCATTTCAAAACAGTTTTAGAACATTCTTCTTTAAAGGGACATCCGTCTTAATAAGACACTCTTGTAAATAGGAAAAATTAACCCAGCTAAGAGTGCCTTTTGGGATGTTAAATAAAAGGGTCCTAGCACAAAAATGATGAAACTCCTACCAGCAGTGTTAACAATGGGGGTTTTTTTTATTGAAATGTGCTTTTCTGTGAGAGTTCTTCATTCTACATAAATTTGAGAAGACACTTCAAAAAGGTAAACCCAAAACGAAAAAAAATTTAGTCATTAAAAATGGGGAAAAGAACTCCATCTTTTGCATTAACTTTCACTAAAGCAATAACTATTTCAGTGTTTAAAAAAAGACAGTTAAAATGAACCAGGAAAGAAGCTATTCCAAACGAGCTCTACTTATTAATGTGCTTTGTATAAACTCTGCTGTTTCTTGATGTTCTCATCCTTGCTTATTCTTCTCCCCACTTCCTTTCCCAGAGGGACTTTGCATTTCCTGACTCACAGTTATGTTTTGAAGAAAATGTATAGAAACAGGGACAACTGTATGTTAACAATTCAGGAAGTATTAACTAATTAACAATCGTCTGGAAGAAAAGGAAGAGAAATGAAATGAGATCTGCTTGCTGGTAGGATTAGGATTCATAGGTCAAAGCCAGTCAGAGGGTCTTGACGTCATTATGATCTATGGCTGCAAGAGGTACAAGGTTGTATAAGGCAGAAAAAAGGTTTTCCCCAGGCAGTTGTTTCCTGAAACTAATACGCAGTCTTTACATTAATCCTGGGAAAAAGGAGTGGTTAGTTTTCATTCTTTGATGTTTGTATTTACTCTTTGTGTCATTTACTCTGTGTAAGAGGAAGGAAATTCAAGACATACTGTGGTGGAAATGCCCTTAGGAAAGTAGTGGAGATGGGTATAGGCCTGAGTCATGCTCTACCTGTTCACCACAGGTCTGTTACTCTTTAATTAGCTGCAAAAAACCACTGTCATATTTATCTTAAAACATGGCATATTTCAACTTTCTGGATTACTTCATCTGCTGAGTAGGATTCATCAAGAACACTCTGATACTTTGTCTTTAAATTGAAAATTTCTGAAAATTAAGTTCATTTGGACTAAACTTTCATTGAGGACCAGGAGAAAATGACGATAGTACCTCTCTCTGCCTTGCCTCCAGAAGACAGAGTGCAGCACAGTGACTGGACCGCTCTCCAGGATACAGAAAACCACTAAAGGGGTTTCTTGTTAGTATAAGAAATGCAGGAGATAAGAAGGTATATTAAAGGAGATAATTTTGTTTCAGGGAGAAATCCTGTGGCTAAGGCTTGTACAATGCTCTAAACTCTTAACCTGGGCTTTCTTCCAACAACGTTGTAGTAAAGCATTCTTGACATTATCATTCTGAGTAACAGACTTAGCAGTTGAAACAGAGGGTGAAGAATTTTGTTATTTCTGCAGATAGACTTTCACACCCTGATCCTATTCTGTTCTGTGTCAGGCGTGCACCTACAGGCCCTTTGCTGACTCCAGTGTTTCTGAAAGCACATTTTAAATGCAGATGGAGAGCAAAAGGTAGTGTTCCTTTCTTTCTAAATCATTTATTTGGTAGTTTATTGCTACATATCTTCAGGAATACACTCTTCTCATTTGAACATTGACACCTATTAAAAGCTCAACAAGTAGCAATATGAGTGGTTTCCCCACTATTTACAGTGTAGCTTTTGCCTTGGAAACTGTGGTCAGCTCCTGTGATTTACAAGGATTTATTCTACAACTAAGAAACGTTTAATTTTATATATATTTTTTGGAGGTGGACCCTGAGATTCTACACCAAATTATATTCTTTGCACAGTGTTGAAGTATCGCATTTTTGAACCTGCTTTTAAAAGACTGTGATCTGAGTTGATGACAGCTCTTACCCGAGAATCCATGGGTCTGAATCCAGTAAAAAGGGATAGAAATGGCTAGTCCAGTTTGTGCTAGCTCTTGATAACTCCCATGGCCTGTTCCACTAGCTGGGAACTGACTGCACTAGCAAAGCATTTTTCCATTCCCTTGCCCAGAAGCTGGAGTCGGGGAAAAAGAACAGGAGCTCTCAGGAAGGAAATTCCTATCCTGAAGCTAGAATATAGAGCCAGGCAAAGAATCCCACAAATTACCACTGTGTTGGTCCTTAAAGCAGTGTACTCTTGCCACTTGATTTACAGTAAAATCTGTTTACATTTGTATTTTTCCCCTGCTCCCCGAGTTCTCCTTCAGTTACAAACCCCATAACAGCCTCATTCAGGGATGCTGCCTCAGTCATAGTGAGGCAGTACTCCTACTGCAGGAGAAAGAAAATTTATTAACAATTGCACTGTGACCAGTGAAGTACCTGAATTTTCAGGAGTTGGCGTAAATCAGAAAATAAATTATTTTTCCTCTCAGAAGGGGCCTTGGAGCAATAGAACATCATTAGGATCTGAACAAATAAACTAGATGTTAGAAGAGAAAGGTGTACATCTTATAGAGGAAGACTTTGGCAGGAGAGAGAAAAAAATAACAAAGAAGGCTTGGTGCTCAGCCAGACAAAAGTTCAGTGGAGGAACTAAGCTGTGCTTACAGCAGCCTGATGAAGGAGAGGGGACCTGGCTTTTCTGGGCTTCAAGAAAGAAATCAGATGTGAAGGGTGAACAGAAAGAAGGTCATTGCATTTTGGAAACAGGACCATTTCTAAATGATCTTTACTTTCTTGTTCGTATCATGACAACAAAAAACAATAGAATGTTAAAAACTCCATCCAAAGACTATCTCTGTGCATCCACTTGTTTACATCAGTCATCTATAAACCCAATATCATCAGTAAATCAGAAGATTCAAACTTTAAAGGGGACTGTGTCAGTCTGAGGCATTACTACTAGACCCAGGGATAGGCGAACGGATCAAGGACTCTCGTCTCTCAGGTGGCAGCTGGAGGCAGGAGAGCTATTTGGTAAGACAGGCACGCACAGCCTGGGGGGCCTGAAACGTTCTGAGGAGTTGGTGGTAGTATCTTCTCAAGGAGTATTCATCCGGGGAGCTCATCCAGAATATTGAAATGTTGACCTGGAGATCCAATGTAACAGTAATCTCCGTGTATTATTTTCAATGACTCAGAGAAATGTTTTACTGTACCATAATGCTGAAAAGTATAGTTAACTTTGTTCCTAAATCCTTTTCATTTCTTTCTTGATCATCTTGGATAGAATGAAGTTGAGGTAACAGGCAGGAAATTGTAAGACTCAACCAATAATTCCAATTCTGCAGATGAAAACTGAAGTTATAATTCCTGGAATAAATTGTACGATTTATATAATGCAATATATAACAATGCATTATGTAATGTAATATAGAAGTGAATTATATACTTCAATATTGATTGGATTTGCAATACATGATTGCAATTATATATGAAAATATATATATTAAAAATGAGCTCTGGGGCCCCCAACGTAAGAAGGACATGGACCTGTTGGAGTGAGTCCAGAGAAGGGCCACAAGGATGATCAGAGGGCTGGAGCACCTCTCCTGTGAAGACAGGCTGAGAGAGTTGGGGTTGTTCAGCCTGGAGAAGAGAAGGCTCCGGGGAGACCTTATAGCAGCCTTCCAGGACCTAAAGGGGGCCTACAGGAAAGCTGGGGAGGGACTTTTTACAAGGGCATGTAGTGATAGGACAAGGGGTAATGGCTTTAAACTGAAAGAGGGCAGATTTAGATTAGATATAAGGAAGAAGTTCTTGACTGTGGGGGTGGTGAGGCACTGGAACCAGTTGCCCAGAGACGTTGTGGAAGCCCCATCCCTGGAAGTGTTCAGGGCCAGGTTGGATGGGGCTTTGAGCAACCTGGTCTAGTGGAAGGTGTCCCTGCCCATGGCAGGGGGGTTGGAACTAGATGATCTTTAAGGTCCCTTCCAACCCAAACCATTCTATGATTGTATGATTCTATGATATAATGTATATAATTTATTGTCATATACAAAATGTAATGATGTAGTAAGCCATAAAAAATTATAAGGCTAAAGACTCTGACATGCTAAATGCTATACCCAGCTTCCAGACATTGCAGGCTATTCCACAAGGTGATTGTCCTGGTTTTGGCTGGGATAGAGTTAATTTTTTTCCTAGTAGCTGGTATAGTGTTATGTCTTGGATTTAGTATGAGAAGAATGTTGATAACACACTGTTGTTTTCAGTTGTTGCTAAGTAGTGTTTAGACTAAGCCAAGCTATTTAAAAAAAACAAAACTAAAACTTTTTTTGTATGTGTTTCAACGTATAAATGTTGTCCTTTTTCTTTTTTCTCTCTGTGAGCTCTGTTACATGAATTTTTTATTGGGCAATAGCTAATCTAAAGCATTTTTTATGTTATGGCAAAATCTTCGGCAAAATCTGTTGATCCCACAAGAAGCAACAATTAACCATACACCTTAACCTGTAATCTAGAATTTTCCATCTACTAACAGCTGTGTTTGGAAAGCTGTTACTAATGTGCTAGAAAAACAATGCATCGAATAGAAGTCCAGCTTTATATAAAATGGACATGTATTTTTCTTATTATGCGAAGACAACAGCAAGCAAGACTTGGCTCAAAATGGATTGTGTTTCACTTGCATGGCAACTATAATTCTGAAGTGATACATTTGATGATCAAAGGGCTGGAGAACCTACCCTATAAGGAAAGACTGGAGGAGTTAGGTCTTTTCTCCCTGGAGAGGAGAAGTCTCGGGGGGACCTCACCACAGTATTTCAGTATTTAAAGGGTGGCTACAAAGAAGGCAGAGGCTCTCTCTTCACAGGAAGCCACATGGAGAAGACAAGGGGCAATGGGTGCCAGTTGCACCAGGGGAGGTTTCATTTTGATATAAGAAAGAAATTTTTTACAGTGAGAATCGACCACTGGAACAACCTCCCCAGGAACGTGGCAGAGTTCCCATAACCGGAGGTTTTCAAGATGCACTTGGGCAGGATGCTAGATAATCTCATCTGGGCAATCTTTCCTATGAAAGGCTAGACCAGACAGTCTTCTGAGGTCCCTTCCAACCTGGGCTGTTCTGTGATTCTATGATTCCCCAAAATGACCTTTTTAAAAAAAAATCTCCTGGTGTTCAAGAATTTCATTTTGAAATATATTTGAAAGTTCCTGGGCAATGACTGAATGATATATATCTACAGGTATTTTTATTTTCAAATTTGTCATTCACAAAATATAGCATGCTAAAAGGAATAGGGATTCATAAGGCATTATGAATTAAGACATATTAAGACCACTAATACAAGGTCAAGGCCAATGGGAGACTGAGTCTCTGTATTGTAGAATTGTAAAAGAGTATATGGTTTTATAGTTAAAGACTATACCATAGTACATGTACAGAAAGATCCCCCAGGAATGTAAGTGGTACATTCAACATTAACTTCTGAGCCTGAGTAATTGCATATTTTACTGTGCAACCATAAGGTACAGGTGACCTGAGGGAGAGTGTGGTCATTCCTTATTCTGGTACATGAATGGCTCTTCAGTATGGGCAATTTCTTCCAAATCCTCATGTTTACCTTCCAGTGAAGGGAAAAGGGACAGAGTGGGTTCCCTTGGGTCCTTGTCCTTCCATGCATTTTGGACATTAAAGCGAATGAGTGCACCACCAATACTGCCAGCTCTGAGTTCAGCCAAGCAAGTAGCCCAGCCAGCCCATAGCAATAGCATATGGGTTTTAGGGAACCGCAGGTATTCCCAGCCTCATAACCACATCAACTTGTGCTTACATTTTCTCAGCCAATCTAAGAATGATGTGTAATTATCCACAATAAAGTTACCAACAGTTAAGAACAGTTACATTTCTAGTAAACATGTTTCCATATTCTTTACAAATGCTGAGTCTGCCTAACCAGTCCAAGTTCCACTAGGAAGTGG
This sequence comes from Harpia harpyja, assembly GCF_026419915.1. NCBI lineage: Eukaryota > Metazoa > Chordata > Aves > Accipitriformes > Accipitridae > Harpia > Harpia harpyja. Next base: position 75,549,060 of record NC_068941.1, read on the forward strand.
ATACCATGACCGATGTGCTTACAAAGTGCCCTAATTTAACAATGAGTCACATTTGCAGATAAAGCAAAGGAAATCATCACCTCTAAATTGTGGCTGTTAAGTACAAAAAAATAGGCCACCTGGACTGTATGGATGAGAAGTGCATTTAAAGAATGAACAAACTCCATATATAAGCAGGAAGCTGAAATAAATGGAAGGACGACCATGATTTACCCAGAGACAGAAGCAGACTGCATAGCCTGAAAACAGAAGTGAGTGGAGTCTAGCCAATGTTTCCTGGCATCATCTTCCACAGTTTTCCTACTCCTCCTCTATCCTTAAAGGAAAAATCAGACATGTTGTGTTGCTTTGCATGCCGTGAGAAGGGACAGCACCCTGGGAGATCTCTCCCTGGAGCAGAAAACAGTCCTGCATGAATTAGAGACACCCCTTTCTGAGAGGAAAAAGAAGAAATTAGCATATGGGCACTGAGAGCACTAAAGGAAAATAAAGTAGGTTCACAAGAGCCTGAGGAAGAATGCCAAGGATTTCTCTAGGAGCCCTGGTTTGTGCAGACACCAAGGCTTCAAGCCTTCAAGTGAACCTCCCAAGCTATCATTTTCAGATGAACCAGGAGAAATCCAATATACATGAACCAGAGGAGCAGGATTTGAAAGGATCCCAGATGTGGACTCTGAATCTCTGTTGTTTATTCAGTGACATGTTAAGAGCTCATGCTGTACTGTTACAGTGCCAGGTGACTCTTCCTAAGAGAGAGATGTCAGGGTGGTCTTTAATAAATAGTAGGGGTGTATTCTGGCCTATACTTCCAATCTGAGCAATAATTTATTTCTTCATCTGAAGGTCATATTTCCACCTTCGGTTTTCACTTCGCTTTTTTTTACATACTGCATTTTACATTTATTTCTTTGAGACACTCTGATTTTGAGTTTGGGCTTAAATATGTTTTCTTTATGTGCCCAAAAGAGACATCTAAGCTAGTCAGGCAAGAGAGGTCAGGATTGAACAAGTGCTTATAGACTTAAAACCTGTGTCCAGTTAGGTCTTTATGTAGTATAGCATGATAGTGAATATCAAAGTTGTGGATTTACAATTTCTATGCCTCAGTTTCCTCATCTCTAAACAAGGGTTGATGACAAAGGTAAAATTATTCATGTACTTAAATGCTGTGTAAATCAAGTGTCTAATACATGTATAACCTCCGAACCTGAAGATTTCTTGAATTTAAAAGGTACTTGAAGATCTACCATAGGTTCCTTTCTATCAGAGGGAGAAGTCTCCCCTCAATTCTACATTTTTATACACAAAATCTCAACATTCCTGCTGGCAAGCTGCTGGCTGAAAAGCATAGTGCTGGGAGGTAGATGAGACACCAGGGACCTCAACTACTGTGCAGTACAGAGTAGAAATGCGCATTTGCATGCCAGCGCAGATTGGGGACGGCAATAGAAGGGACTGAACCTCTGAAGGCGAGCAAGCTGCCTACAGGCAGAAAAGACTCCCAGAGGGCCAAAGAGAGAAGGAAGGGGAGACGAGTAAGAACCAAGTAAGAAAGATGAGAGTGCCAGGAGTCTCGTCATGAGTAGAGGGCATTGGGTGGCCAAGAGGGCCGTCATCCCAGCTTCTTGCCTATCATAGAATCACAGAATCATTTAGGTTGGAAAAGAGCCTTCAGATCATCAGGGTCAGGGACAGCTAGGTAACACCGTGTAAGAAAGGTCAGGACTTCAGTGGACCAGGGCTCTTCCTGAGCATATGTGATATGCTGGTGCCCAACTCCAGGGAATGATGGAGAAGAGTATATGAAGGTAGCGTTAAATGTAGCTGGACTAGAAAGAGAAAAGACTAAAAACACAAATAGCAGGACAGAAGAGATAATGACAAATAACCATCTAATTGAGTAAGCTATATAATCACAAGTAGGTAAACCAGAAATAGGTTGATATTAGGGTGGGAACAGATCTTAACTTTCTTTCTGTGAACTGCTCCAACTCATCAGCTATATAGTCAAAATAATCTCTAGTATGAAAACAATTCATAATTATTATCCAACTCCAACATTCAGACCATTTCTTAACCCTTATCACAGGCCATGTTTACAGTCTGTACCAATAACTGGCTTTATCTGCAGTGCAGCCAGGCTACAAAATGAAGCAGAAACAAAACATTACTTAAGGTCATGGAATCCATGTTACATTTATAATTTGGCACAGAGATCTCAAACACAGTAAAATCTATATGAGCTGTTAACTCTAATCTTCAGTCCCCTTCTGCCCAAACCTAATCGAGCTGAAGTCTGTTGACAGGGAATTATATTTTTGAGGTTTGCCTGCTGAACAGATATTTCTGTCTTTTAGATAAGTAAATGACGTACAAAGTAATTTAAGTACCAACTTGGGTTTTACATTCTGATCCTTTAACTCCTACATTTTAAAGGGGTTTCTAGTTTAAACATATCAATGAATCAATTACTTCTAGGATGATTTTGTGAGTCACCTGGAACTAACTCCTCAAACTACTAACTTGCCAATGGTTATGGAGCTGCTAAAAAAGAGTTCTCAAGTTTTCACTTGCCCTTGGCAAACTTCAAGATGTAAAGAAAATATGACTGGCAGACCACTTGTTTTAGGCATATCATGTATGACAGAAATAAAAAAAACAAAGTATTATGGAGGAATATTTTGGGGAAGAATGAAATCTGGGGATAGACAACAAATTAACCATTTCTTGTAAATGTGGGAAGTACCTCTTAGAATGAGCTTTTCATTTGTATTAGCTAAAAGTCCAGCAATTCAAAGTCCAGTGGAGAATGACAAATCACCTGAAATATTCTGTGACTGTTAATGTGTTTTCCTAAAAACTTGATTGCATTTCTACACTTAATCAGAAAGATTTAGGATTTGTATATGTGTATTCCTCATGCTGACCACTGACTAGTGATTTAGACTGGAACTACAGTAGACAATTGTCAGTATGACAATGTTTTCACTGGTTTTATTAGTTTGACTGCTTTTGTGGTGTTTATATACAGGAAAAGCCCTTAAATATATTGAAGTATGCCAATCAGAAAGTGCTTTTGGTAGTATCATTTATTTCCTTAAGGGAATTTGTATAATTTATATTGTCAAAAGCTATGTCTATTAAAATTTTTTTGTCATATAATCATGAAATAATTTACGTTGGAAGAGACCTGTGGACTTCACCTAGGCCAGCTTCCTGGACTAGCGGTGTTGGGCTAACTTCAATGCTAAATCAGGTTGCTCAGAAGCCAGCGCTTCTCCAGGTACCTCTTCCAGTGCTTCACCAACCATTGTGAACGTTGTCTTTTTGTATATACAACCAGAACTTCCCTTCCTGCAACTGGTGGTCATTGCCTCTGAGAAGAGTTTGGCTATGTCCTCTCTCACCTAACCCTACCTCAGGAAGTGGAAGACAGCAATTAAATTCACCCCTAAGCCTCTTCTTCTCCAGAGTGAACAAGCCTGGAGCTCCCTCGGCCTCTGCTTCTATGTTGGATGTTCCAAACCCCCAAGAAGCTTCGTAGCCCTCAGCTGAGCTCCCACCCATCTGCACATCTCTCTTGTCCCAGGATACCCAGAGCTTGTCAGGGTATTGCAGAGGCAGCATCGCAAACGCCAAGTCATCGTCCATTATCACTTCCCTTGATTTACAGCCTAAGGTGCCATTAGTCTTTCTCCTGTAATCACATTTTAAGACCAATGCTTACTCATACAGAAATGTCTTAGAATACTAAAGAATTAAACTAACGAATTATTGAAAAGATCTCAGAGCTATAATTTTTCTTCGAGAATCTAATTTGGGAATTTCTCTAGGTTGTGTGAGTTTAAAGATCCTCAATCATATCTCAGAGTAGCTAAATCCCTACCATAGACTAATGCTTAAATATAAGAGGTAAGTATTATGAAAGAATTCAGGATTAGCTTATCATGTTTCTACAGAAATCACGAAGCACTTTTTTAATGTTTATTTTTGCTTAATTTTGCTTTGTTTGAAATCAGAGAACTTTTGAAAATACTGAATAAAAGGCAAATTTTTTCTGTTGGTTTTGCTCTAAATTGAATATAATCCATGTTTGGGTTTTTTTTTTATTATTTCCAAGAGCAATATCCACAGATAAATGCTCAAGGAAATTTGTCCATTTTTTCCCAACAGTTCCTAGGTGTGAAACTTCCTCTCAGAGTGGGGTTAAGAGTTCCTCCCATTCCAGGAACAATTGAGCAGAGGGAATGCAGCTGAACTGCTTTACTTGATTAGTCAGTTTACCTGAATTAAGGATGGACTAACACTCCTAGGACAAGCAGTATAAAAGAGGGTTGGCAGTACTGAAGAGGGAAAACTGAAGACTTGCTGGAGGAGTGTGTAAGAGAATCAATTTCAGCCTGAATTAAGACCTTAGTAAGTAGAAGACTACATGTAATAAAATGGGTGCTTTTTACCCATATATTTATGTATTTTACAAGCTGGGATGTTGAATTGGGGTATTTGGAGCTAGCATGTTAAGAGAAGAGTGTATGTATGCAGGGGGGAGACAGGTGGTTATTTTGTGCTCTTTTCAACTGTATATAAATACTGCATGCTGGGCTGGCATAGGTTGTGATCTCTTTAAAGCTTATATGACCAGACTCCTTACATGCTGACTAATACTGCCTCCTCATAATCACTTGGATGTCTCCATATATATGTATTGTCTTCTATTTCAGGCAAGGATTTAATTTATGGGGTATGCATTTTTTTTTTTAAACATATCTACTGCAATTGGCTTGGCACACATTAGATTCCAGGTCTTTCTTCCATTTGTATGTCAATCTTCATATCTGTTATTCTGTTCAAATTACTCAGGATATAGCTTCTAGGTCAAAAAAGAAACATTACTAAGCAATGGTAAACTCTTTTTTAAAACTTTATTTATAACGGACCTTAAAACTATGAAATGTTTATATTCCTTTACCTGTCTACAGCACTTGCAAAACTTCCAGGAAGGGTCTTTTCCTTTGGATAACTTTCTAGTTGCTACTACTGCTGAATAACTGACACTGTGGTTGTTTGCATTAGCAATAAGAACCCCAGAAGCCCCATCCTTTGAGACAGATAATTAACCACAATTTATTCTTTAATAAAACTTAGCATTTACCATAAAATCCCAGAGGCATATTTTTATTCCACAAAATCTTAGTTCATCACATTATGCGTAATGGAGCATATTTATTAGCATAACCTAGTCTAGTAGTGCTACCTCTCATGTTAGCATGTATTTAGTAGGATCAGAGAGGGGTGCTAGAAGAGGAAGTTCTCATGCAAGACTAAACTGTTTTAGGTACAGGTAATCTTCATAAGAAATAGACTAAAGCAACAATCAATGCAAATACTAACAGAAAGGAGCAGAAAACTCTTACATAAATGTTGCAACATGAAATAATAAATATAGCTTGTGCTTGCAATTTCAAGTAAGCATTTGTGCATAGTTAACATAGTTCTTAAAAAAGAAACCAAGTTAATTTTAAAGGTCAGGTCTTCAAATGTTCAAAACACAAATATTATACATTGAAACCAAGTTTGGGGTTTTACTTCTCTTCCAGGGTTATTACTTATCTTCTACTCCTTGTTCTGTGCTCCAAGATTAAGTATGGTTTGTTCTGGTTCAGCATAAGGTTCAGATACATATAGAAAAAGATTCCCTGTGGAAAATAAGGATATATGGCTGGACTGCAAATATACTTCAGTGAGTATTGAAGTCCATGAAATTTCTCCCATTATTTCATCAAAGTTTTAGTCTCTGGATTAAGCTTTCCTACAGTTCCACAGAGAAGCCATTCTGGTACAGGAGACGTCACGAACATCAGCACACTGTCTTTTGAGATCAGAGATTAATGATTGGGTTGAATACTTGTTTTCAGCTATGGCCTTTGTCCTTCCAGGATATATCTAAGCTCAGTTTAACTTGACCAATGGAGGTTTAACGGCCTTTGATACTTACCCTGCTAGCTCAACGTTTTCCCCATTTTGCCTTGTTAATAGAAAAACTCCTTAAGACTTATTTTAGTGCTGTCTGTACACAGCCTATTTTTTCCTATCTGCAGCTACTTCTACAGGGGCTATAGGAGCACAGTGCCAGGAGTCCCACACTAGCACAGTGAGCTGGTACAACCCCCCAGCCCGGCGCTGAAGGTGAGGTCTTGGGGTCTGGTTCTGGGCTGTGCCCTTCCCCATGTGCAGCCTTGTGGCCACTGGGCTGCTGTGCCTAACACTGCCTCTTGTGTCTAAACCAGCTTGGAGCCTCTCCATTCTAATCTCCTGTAAATCCAGCTCCAGGCTGGAACAATGATCAGTTGGTGACTGCAGATTAACAGGATTATATGGGGGTTTATTTGGCACATTAGGTTTAGTTCAACACAGGATTTAGATGGAATTGGAACATTTAAAGCTGATCTTATAGAAGTCCAGCCAACTTTGATTTTAAACTCAGTTGTGTGAACTGGATAGCCCTAAGCCCAGTAGGTAACTCTGTAGATGTCTGCTGTTTCTGCAGTAGCCATAGTGTTCAGTTTGGGCTAAGGTGAGAGAAATGGTCTCTCTCCATCTCTGAGCAAGCTGAGAAACTCCCTGAGCAGGTGTATTTATTGCATGCCCTAATGCAGCAGCTAGGACCAGACCTGACGAAAAGAGGCAGCTACGGACATGTAGCTGGAGGAGCATCTTCAACACCCTCTTCACTCCAGTGACTTTCAAAGGCTTGCTCAACCCAAGTTCTGGACTGTCGTCTGCTCTTGAATGGCTGAAGGGATTAGGACTGTGTCACTCTGCAAAAGATCACACCAACAACAGTCTTTCTTGTGCCTGTTTTGTAAGAGTGTCTCCTGGGCTGTGAACCTGGCTGTGTACTGGAGTGCCATACTCACTTATGAAACTTAAGCTTTCCCTTGGCTACACATTTTTCCCTAGTGAACCTCATCTTCATGGCTGCGCACTGGGTACCGCCTTATCAGGACAGGTTGGAGCAGTGCCTTTCCAAGTCTCCCATAGTCTGAGCCTGATCTATGTAGGAACTAGAGGAATGGGACTGAATTTCCTTATGCTGAGGAAGAGACTGAAGCCAAGTTTCCCACTTCCTAGGCTGTTACAGGTGATGGTAGTGCCATTGCTGGAATCATAAACATCCTGGGGTTTTAGGGGGGAAAAAACAAACAGGTTATGGGTATTAGTCTTTTCCCACAAAGAACGGCTGCTGGCATTGTCCTTGCAGCAGGTTTCTGAGCTGTAAATCTCCAAAGCAGTAAGAATGACATGATTATGAGACAAACTCAGCAGCACGCTGTGACTCACTGTCCATGGTATATACTTTTCTTTAAAGCATTTGCATAGTCCTGAGACACAAACTCCTCAGCAAACTCTTCATGGCTCAGCCATAGTCTTGAAAACTAGCATAACTGTTCAGTACTTCCTGAAAAAACTCACTGATGTTTTAGAATAATCCTGTACAGTGGTGGTCAGAAGGTTCCGGCAGGATGAGATGCAAGTGTATTATGTGACTAATTGGGACTTGTCCTTTCTTCTTTTATTTGTTGTGCTTATCTTACTTTCTTCATCCCAGGTGCTGTGAGCTCCCTCCCAAGAAACTATCTACTGGATAGTGAAGTAGAATGCTAATCCTGGGTCTTGTAGTCACTACTGTGTAAATATTTAATATCAGTGATAATGGCTCTTTGGGAAAAAGGGTGTATCACCCGTAAGTGTTACTGGCACTGCTATTACAGTCTCCTGGATTCAAGCCAGAAGATCTGGCAGATGTTGGAGGAAGCACACTAGACCCTTAAGTGAGGCCCTAATGTAAATACAACAGCGTGTTCTCTCTCAGTGCCTATTCAAGCAGTGTGTGGTCACTTTGGCTGGATAGTGCCGAGTCTGTGGAAGTTGCTAATCTGTGATATTTGTGAGCCCAAGGCTGAGTTCCAGTAAAGTTCAGGCAGGGAAAGATACTGATTTGAAAAGAATTCTGAAAGAACCACCTAGATTCTGGACTCAACTTCAAATTTACTTGATTTATTAGCATCCATGTGACTGAAGCTATAAAATGCAGGATTTCTTATATGTGCCTATTCTTTAAATACTCAGCTTGTGTGTTCCTCAGAACTCTCTGTAAGGTAAGATCAAACAAAAAATGGCAAGTACAGAACTGGATATTTCAATGAACACTAATTCCATATTAGTGTTTTAATGTCTAATATAGGAAACTGTTCTTTTGTTTTTTCTTAGCCCAAAGACCTTCTAAGATAGGTTTTATTGTCTTTTTAAGGCTTTTGTTGCAGCAAAACAAGATTGACAGGAAAGCTAATGAAACAAAGCAAATAAATGCACGCTTTGTCTAAAGACTTACTATGCTGATCTTTCTTCTTTCATCTTTATTCCAGTACACTTAATTGCTTCATATTAAGCCAACAGATTAGCTTATTGGCTGTACATTTCTTCACCTGTTAGCTGGCTTTGTCCCTTATGTACCATTGAGCTTCTTCCCTCCTGAGAAACTTAAGGCTAAGTATTTATCACCCCAATGCAGGAAGCGAATGTGCAGGACACAGGAAGAGTTTTATTGGTGAATGGAGATAGGTATGTTTTATGATGGATTTGCTTACTGCACTCAGGAGGAACAGAGTGAGACCTTAGCAGTTTCTAGCCAATTGGGACAGCAGGCACGCCTCCCCCCACCTCCATCAGCCACGCACTGACTGAAATTTGACTTGCAAGCATAGGGGTTGGCTGTCTTTGCTAATACTGTCTGGAGCCCTTTCTGCTGACTGGGAGGGAAAGAAGAGGCTCTTCACTTTTTCATCCTTTCTCTTGAGTGCCAGCACAGCAGAGGATGCCCAGCAATCACTCACCTGTCTACTGATTCACAAAAGGTTTCTTTTTAAGGGAAATCTTCTGATTAAGAGGAGTCTGTGCATGTAATGCCACAGCTTTTATCTTCTGAAGGCACTGTTCTGTAACCACGGCATTCCTCGGAGGCAACAAATTCTCTAATGCTTTCTTTAATTGATGTAAGTATAGATTAATCGTATGCTAACTTGCTTGGCAAGTGGTATTATTGCAAATTGCTTCTGTCTTCAAGCACACTAAAATGCTCATTACAAAAAAAAAAAAATCATGGGGAGCTTCAGCTCCTTGGCACAAATTCCGAGTTGTAAACTTGGGGTCTGGCATAAGTATTCTAGCCAATACACAAGGAAATAATCTTACAGTAGTAAGATCTAAAGAAAAAAGGGTGTATGTATGGTGGTTTCTTAGTGTGTGTAGTAATGGATGTGGAAACTTCCAACAGACAGATGGGGACTCTTGTATCCTTGCTTGTTTGTATTTGAGAAGGCTGATCACATTTGTGTAAGCTACTGGGAATTTCTCCACTTGATCTTATGGGATCTAGTTTAGTTCTAAATACATTTTTAAAACTGTGAAGGATATTTTCTTAACTGGAAGGCAGGAAAGCAGGGTTGGGAAATCTTTGCACCATATCCTTCTTAATAAAATAAATTAAGATATTCCTTACTCAGTCAAGGGGCCTAATTCTGTTTTACGTATGTTACTTACGGTGAGGCAATTCATGGAGGAAAGATTTAAGCTGTTCTGAAAAACACTGAAAAGTACTGTAGGCTTAAGTTGAGGTTCTGATCTTGTATCTCTTCTTATCCATTATCTGTTTGAGTCCTAAGATAGAAGAAAGCAAATCGCAGAAAGCACCCTTTGCTTAGGCGCACAGTGTGAAAGGCAAGCAAAGATCACAGACTGCCTGAAGGCTGTCAAGCAGATCAGAAAAACAAACCCATCTCTTTTTAATAACTTTTGGTGTTAACTGATTTGGAGTAAATTTTCACTTCAAGATTTTTAAGGGGAACAACACCCAAGACCTATAAAATACCTTTCTCCTGCAAGTGCTTTTTGGGGCATCTGTCCTCAGAGGCAGGAGGCAATAACTGACAGAACCAGAGATGGAGTCTGTAGGCTTCCTTACTGGCTTACTTTGAACTTTGTTTCTATGTATTTGTTCAGAAATGGTGTCATCGGTTGTCCCCAGTGTTCTGGAGTGCCATATAACAGCTCAATCCCCAACTTTATCTGGAAGAGCTAAAAAATCCACTTGTACTAAGTCATAGAGTTCAAAGCTCTTAGGCTGCAAAGCTGAAAGTTAGGCTGGCTGAGAACCAGAGTTTGGCAGTAAGCATTTGCCCCTTGCATTGGTAGACTACCCTAGTGAATATATTTAATAGTAATGTAAGAGGATGAGTCAAATTGTCTATAAAATTCAAATGTTTCCATTAGTCTCAGATATCTGCAATGGTTGGCTTGACTTGCTCGGTACCACTGGCAGGGAACAGGAGAGCCAGCTGCTGCTAGCATCTGCATGCAGCCCTGTTTGCTCCTTAAGCAACAAAACCTGATACCTCCCAGACTACTAGTCCAGACAGTATTAGCTCTTTCTCTCTCTAAGCTCCTTTTCTAGTCTTGCCAACCTCATACTCGCTATTCAGTCCTTCCTTTCCTCCTCACACTGAGGAAGAGTTTTGGTCCTCAGACTGAAGATGAGATTTGCTCTGTGTTGCCCAGCCATAGTGATGAGAGGGCAAGGGGAGAAGAGGAGGAAGAAGGTGGTTGTACAGAGAAAAGCAAAGGATGCAAAAAATTTGCTTCTCGGTTCTGGTAATCTGTGTGGGTTTTGGTTTCAAAACCAAAACCTTCCAAATAGCACTGTGCTGAAGCATGGGGTGGTCTCCCCTATCCGATGCCAGACTGTATTCACCTGGTTATCTCTCTGTACCTCAGGGGTGTATGTTTCCCAGTGACTTTCATGTTACAGTAACAAAATGTCATCTTATAGGTTCTAAAAATGTACAGCAAATCACTGAAGATTAATCTTCAGTCCTCCTTCATAGTAAAAACAGTGGCAGATCCGAAATAAAAATGAACTCCTTTTTTCTGGTGCTAGGCTATAATTCAAACTTCCTGAAAAGAGTTTCTCTGCTTCTGGCTTTCAAGTCAGACAAAATTAGTCCATGAATGAAAAAAAGAAGAAAATGGACAAGTAATGGAGCAAGGGGTTTTCTTTCTCTTCCCCACTGCACTGCAACAGAAGAATCCTGCCAAGGGACATGGCTCTCTCATGGCTTTGTCTTAGCAGCCAGAAGTTGTTCCTCATTCCTGACCCTGGTGTTATAGTGGAGGGGGCACTGAAGCTTTTGACTCATCCTAGACTTTTACTAGGATAAATTTTATGAACAAACATCACAGACAATGGGTAGAAGGAAAAATAGTAGAGATTTGTTTAGCTAGGGAGTTGTCAAATCAGCTTGCTATAATTACAGAAGGATTTTGAGTTGCACCACAGAGTTTGGGAAAGAAATGTTTATTACTGTTCCATTACTTTATTACTGCTGCTTAGTTTACAAATGGGCAAGGGTTTTTTTGTCGTCATACAACAACTATACATTTTTAATTTAAGTTTAAAAGGAAGAACAAATAGGTAATATTGGAAGATACTTGGATTTCCAGCTGAAAAAACTTCAGGTTCTATAATAGGAACCTATTCCAGTACAAATTTTTTGGATGGCAAACTGTTTTTCAAAAGGATTAAAAAAATAACTTATTGGAGCTCTTGAGCAAGTGAAGCAGATAGAATGAGATCAAAACACAGAGCATGTATTGCCAGAACACTTTGAAGAGAGTGGTATCAGCTCTTACGCTCAGACAAAGGGTTTGGAGTCATGCTACACTGCTACAGAAAACGAGTGGTTCCATCTCATGCAAAAACAACTAACAGTAACCTTGAAGAGAAGCAACTATAGTTAAAAAAATGTTTTGTCTGCCAAGCTGTCAGTATTTCAAGGCAATCCCTGCAAACGTGAAAGAACATGTTTTAGAGAAGAGGGCAGCTTAAAAGAAAGTCACAGCCAGATTCCTCCCTCTGTGGGTTTTGGAAAAAAAGTTAAGCAGCATGTGATCAAAAGTTGTGAGGTCTTGTTCTCAATCTCAGCAGTTATTCGAAGCTGTCACATTATCCATTTCACTACTCATATGTGCAAGCTCTGTCACTTTGATCTCCAAGCATTTCCTTGGCAACATGGATAGAACAACAATTTGTATCAAGTAGTTAAGATCACTTCAGCTTAGAGGCAACAGTGAATTGGGATAGTTTTGGATGGTCAGTGTCCAAATACAGTCAGTCTTCTCCATATTCACCTTCGCATACAGTCCACCACAACAGATAAGTGTAGATCCGAGGAATAACTTGGTATATAATCTGCTGTCTCAAAAATCTGCGGTCAGTCAGAGACTTGCATAACGCAAACAGGTCTTGATTTGGCCAGAGGTCTGTGGCTTCTGTGGAACTATGTGTACAGGCATGAGTCAGAGAAAAGATGTGCATGCAAATGTGCTGCAATCTAACCTCTGATTTGAGAGATTATCTTGTCCTTGGTATACCCTATTCCACAAAGGATACTAGGCTTTAATCAACCAAGGTAGGTCAGGGCAGAGGTCACTTAATGAGGACTGAATGCCATAGGGTCTGGTGTGGTAAACAGTCTTTGGCATTATTCAGTATCACAACAGTATCTGCTGTTGTGGATTTGGGGGTGAAGTGTGAGCATAAGGCAATGTCCCCAGAAAGATACAAGGAACAGCACATTATGTATTCATTCCAACTGGAATTAGGTCTGAATTACTTATACACAGAGAAAGGAGTTGAAGAGTTAAAGTTAGGGTTTCAAGCAAAATTGAGGCTGGGATAATTGCAAACAGCAGGATGCTGCAGTAGCGCTTTGCACCTAGAGGGAAACAAATATTAATCAAAGTGATTAAGTAACAAACCAAGCCAGGAGGATGTGGGGGCCACAGGGCAGAACTGAGCCTCAGATAACATCATGTTCTGGTCTTGCAGAAATATGAGGAAAGGCAAGATGGGGAAAGCAGCTTAAGGAGCTTCAGGAATGAATTTCGTGCCTTCACCAAATTCTGTGAGAAGTGGAATGGGAAACCATAGTAACCAAAGAACATCCACAGGAGACTGAATGGAGATCACCAAAATTTTCCAAATTTCTGTTTTGAGAGATCCGATCTGCAAAATATATCATTTATGCTACCTTGCTGCCTTGAGGATCATTGAGAGCATATCAAACTAGAGCTGACACCAGCACTGAACTATTTCAAGGAGTTACATATATTCAGGGTATTCCATGAAAATAGCATATATGTTTACAGTGTATGGCTTATGTGTCCACCCAATGCAATTATGATGTCAGGTACTGTAGCGAGAGAGGTTATGTCTGTACGGAATGTCATTGTTTTGCTTCTTTTGAGACAGTAAGAATTCATACAGGAGTGACAGTAGCTATATTAAAAGCTTGTCTATCTTATTCTGGCACACTAGATAGCTGTTTCTTACAGGCTGGGTAGAAGATGCATGCCTCTTTTGCAACAGTAATTACACAAGTTAGTTTTTTACTGTTCCTGCTTCCCTGGGTTATACTTTTGCAGCCTAATGAAACAATCAGGCAAGTTTCCAGCTGTTATTAACTGTTTGAGAATTGATCTGTTCCCTGTTAAGGAAGAACTGGAAATAGCAAAGAGTCTGTACTAACTGGGGAAACATATGTTATCATGAGTTTCAGTTTAGACAAATTCATGGCATTTCCCCTCTTCCATGGTAGCTCTTCTTCCTACGTCTGTTAAGATCTTGAGTACAAAGTTGGAAAAACTGAGTGCAGTGGCATTATTATCATGTTTGCTTGCAGATTATCAGCTTGTTCTGGTGCAGCTGGTAAAACAGTATTGGTTCTATTTAAATGTCATGCCATTTGTTGATAATCGGTTATTAAACTACAGGGTGGATATTTGCTCTCAGTGTTTCTTCAAAACGCCATGTTATGCTTTTTACACTGTTTAGTCTGAAGCTTAAATGCCATGCAGAAGATTCTTTCAAGGACAGGATTAATATGTTGTCTTCATCTCACTAATTGATACATACTGTGTTATGGAAGATCAATGAGCAGTTTTAGACTTAACCATCTATTGAGCAGACCTCTTGTTGTATATAAGACTTGAGTTTCATGTTAAGAATTTAATTGTCAGGGGGGCAGGGAGGAGAAGAGAGAATGGGCATAAAACGAGAGAAGTATTTTACTATATATACTGCTAAAAGCTCTCAGAAGTTACTATAAGACATGTCTGTTTCTGCTGCTACAGTTACCTGCCTGGCTGAGCCCTTATTTTTAGACCAGACCTAGTCTCACTAATTGAGAATCCACTCTATTTTATAAAATATATGAAAGGAAAAGGGTTAATGACTTCGCCAATAGTCCTATTTTCCCTGTGCCCCTCCATAGTGTGATTTGAGTAATGGGACGGCAGCAGCTTGTGGGGCTCAGAAGCACACCCTGCACACCCAATGCGCACAAACCTTTATTGTGCAATGTCAGTGAACAAAAACCACTCTCAAAGCCTAATGTGCATGCAGTCCACTCAGACAGGGGTTGGGCTGGGGAGGAAAAGGGAACAGGCATGACAGACACTTATAATATTTAACACTTTGATGGGTTGTATTCCTCAGCCACAAAAAACAGGCAAGTATAAGAATCTATACATTTTTACATAATTACAATATTTCCTGTTCCAGGTCTTTCCTGTTCCATAGATAGCCCGGAGCTGTCATACCCCTCTCCCCCAGAGACACTAAAGATCTGCTGTATCACAACTGAAGCAGAAACAGCATAAGCAATTATCAAATAAGGTGGGAGTGAAGGGGAGAGAACTTCAATTAAACTCATTCTGAAATGGAAATAAACAACTGAACAAAGAATTTTATTGCAGGAAGCTTGAGAGGATGGAGAAAATGTGAGGAAAAAGAAATTAATTAAATATTGCCCCAAAGGCAGACTAATAACTCGGAGCAGTCTGATAGTAGTCCAGCCTTTTTCAACATGTGATTGACTTCCTTTGCTCTTCACTTCCCACTCTCAGCCTCTTGCTCTAACAGAGGGTATTTATATTGCAGGACTATACTAGCAACAGGCTGCTTTTGTAGGCTGTAGTGCTCCATTTTGTTGAGAATTGCCCTTTGTTGGCTTCCCCAGCAAGCAGTGCTGGCTGTGGTGCCCTGCTTCTCCCTGACCTGGAACGTCTGGCTCCAGCTCAGCTTTGCCTCTGCTTTGAGTGATCTCTTGCACCAGTTCCTGGCAGTACTGCAGCAGCTCAGGAAAAGTGGAGAATTTTACCAGGCCAGACATTTCCTCTGCAGAGCAATAATTCTTTAAAATAAACACACCAAACCACTACTGGTAGGGGAGAAACCTAAGGCTGAGGTTGCCTGTTACGGTGATGAGGGGAGATTCCTTGGGCACATTGGGAAGATTATGGTGCAACCATGGTGGTGTTTTTGTTTGAATTGCAGTAAACAAAGATGTGTTCTGGCTTGTAAGGCAGAGATGTTTTGGAGCATGTGAGCTGGACGTCTTGTAAAGTTTGGGAAAATGAGAACTGTTTTAATGACTAATTCAGATACAGCCTGTGGGGCATAATTGCTTAATGTGGCACAACAGGTGTGTGCCCAGGGAACCAAACAGTTGATGCACAAACTTGCATGTAAACCAGCACAACTTTAGCTTAGGAAGTGTATGGCCAATAAGTCTCACAACATGAGAATTAGGGAGCTTCCAGAAAAGAAGCTAAAATTGACAACCTCATGTATTGATCCTGTGGAACTCATTGCATAGGATGTTGGAACAAAAAATATAAATAAATTGAAGTGAAACAGGAGCACGGAAAGGGGATCCAAATACATACTGTACGTTAGGAAGTTCCTGAAAAACCAAAAACCAGAAGCTGGACAGGTGAATTGGGGAAGGTTTTTCCTATACTTGCTTTGTTTCTCATTGCATCCTTCAATAGCCACTACTACTGTTACAAGACATAACTATGGGGCTGGACCAAACAGAGCGCTAGCTAGTTTTATTAAAGTCAGACTGTTTGTGTTGTTATCTGTACCTTGCAAAGGTTCCGCAAGGGAAGGACAACTTGAGGGAAAGGGCACATCTCCTTCCTAAGCTAAGGAGTCCTTAGTATGCTTAGTCTCACACAGTAGCATTCATCATTTCTGTCCTCTGCTTCTTTTGTGAGAGGAAAGGCCCGTAACAGAATGTACTGCTGGCTGCAGTCTAGACTGGTACTAACATAAGGACTCTTTTATTAAGATTTATTTTAATGCTATGCTTGTTTTATCTGCCACAGAACTGAACTGACAGCTTCCTAGGACTATCCACAATGGTTTCAAGATCTTCCCAAATTAAAATAGCTACCTGTGAGTCCATTACTGTATATGTATTAAGGTTTTTTTCTACATTGATTAATATGCATGTATGAGCAATTAATTTTATCTGTCACTTAAAACACAGAGTGACTTTCTACAGCTCTCCACAATCAGCTTTAGATTTGACTGTCCCCAGTACACTGTTATGCAAACATTCTCCTCACATCTACCCTCCTTTTCCAAATAACTCAATGATAGGTTGAGCAATATAATCCTTAGAGAATGGTGGTATTGTGCATTACTCTAACATTTGATGGAATTAATTTTATGCAGAAGTAGCTAAAGTCAGCAGTATGACCAATATCCAGTTTAATATCCAGTTTAGCATGGAGTTTCAGTGCTTGCATGACTTGCTTGTGTGCTTAGTGTGTTCTTGCATCCTGTACTGGTCTGGAACAGTGAATTACCTTTCACAGACCAAGTCACGCAAAGTACTTCAAAACCTTGATTTTCATTGCAACCGTAAATGGGAGGTGAGGGGATCTATACCCCAAACTCTGCTATGCAATTACCAATTGCTTCAGTGCTCACTTGGGGAATAAGCTCACAACTTTGTACGTGCTTCCCCATGGCTTAGTGTGTACTACCTATAGATTCCTGTTTCTGTTCTCAGGTTAATGTTTTATTAATTAACAACATAAGTCTTAACATGGAAGTAATGCCCCTTGAACCAACAACAAAGTGAAATGCAGTAACATAGTGTTCCAGGATTTTTCGAAATACATGGAATGAGTCATGCATTTGGATATAATTCAGTCACTATCACATCCTGTTGGTATAATTGGCAATAAAACTTGAGTTTCTTGAAATGTCCTAGGTTCTTCTGCCAATCTAGTGACACTTGTACTGTTAACGACTTGCCTTATACCATATCAGTGTTCTTCCTTTCATATACTAGCTTGTACCATGAAATTGCAGTAGCTTGCTCAACTTGCAAACCTTCAGCAGCAAGAGTGGGCAGAGGTCAACGCCAACTGAACTTAAAAGCTGCTACTTAAGACTCAACAGACCAAAAGGTTGCTACAACAGGAAATGCTTGAGTATGAGTGAAGCAGAAAAGGTGGAAAGAAACCTTATACGGTAGCTGTCAGCAGCAAACCAAGCAGAAGATATTGGGTATCATAGGGTGTTATGCAGATTTATAACTCGGTGCTTCTATGTTACCTGAGAAGCTGCACATACATCTGTCTGGAAGCTTGTGCAGTTACAGGGTAGGCTATCTACTCACTGGAAGAGCTTTCTAGCTAAGAGCCACTCACCAAATGCATAACACCTTCTGTGGGGGTTTAGGCATCTTCTCTGAAGGCTCAGGGTGCATTCTTCAACGTCACTAATCAATGCCTGCAACAGTGCAGTGTGAAACACTTTAACAGTCCTTGGGCAGGCCACTGTTCCCCCTGCTCTGAATTACAAATTCGTGTTCTGTTCATTGCACTACAATCAACACCACAGGCAGAAAGCACAAGATACAATTTTTAGGGAGCTATTTCATAACGTGATGTAGAGGATCTTAACTGGTGAGCAGTTACTCCTGAAAAAGTAATCCTCAACCTTCAGGCCCACTGCAGGAGATGTGCTCAGCTCCTTGTAGAAATGGGCTTTAAATGTAGCAAACCTTGTGTGAAAAGGAGCAATGTAAGTTTGCCTGTTACAGAAGTTATTCTTTCTTTCCATGGGAAAAGCCTGGATCCAAAATAATGGATTTCTGTCAATGCCCTTTTATTCCATTCCATAAACTGAGTACAAAGATACCTTACTCACTTGAAAACAGTGAAATTAATTTCACTTCTAATGTCTTGCTGTTACTAGTGCTAACCACCTGAAAGAGTCCTGCTTTTGACAAATAAAGATGCTATACTAAACTCTTATAGTGTCAGCCACTTCCCTTTCTGGAGATCACAGTCCTAATGACTCTGGTTTCCAGAGCTGAAAAATGTGGAATGGAAACACTGTTATGCTCAAGATATTGTTTATTGGCAAAGAGGAAGCACACCTTAGATCTACTAAGAATTTACTGTTAACTGCGAGTTTGTTACTATAATTGAAATTTTAAGAGTCCCTTTATTAGTCCAGACCTATTTATTACAGAGAAAGAGAGAATAACAATGCAGTCAGAAGTGTTATACACACACTCCTCAGACCCTGCTCCTCTCCCTAGCATTGTGCTCATCCATCCCCTGCTCCTCTGGGCCCTGAAGATGATAGTTTCACCCTGGTGGGGGGTGGGTTATGACAAGTCATCTGCACCTCCAGTCCTTTGTGCCTTTTTTTTTTTTTATTGGTCTGCAGCTCCACATGATATCTGAATTTACTACATAGCAGTGCCTCTTATGCATGTTAGATACTATTTCTTTGTTTGACGGCCAGTTATCTGGTAGCAGTGGCCAGGTTGAGCCAAGAGCCCCTATCTGCAGACAACCCCCCCGGTGATGAGGCAGGTCTGGGGTTCAGATGAGAATTGAAGTCAGCAAGTCAGGGTCAGTCCCGTGACCCCAGCACCCTGGGTCAGGCACAGCCCTGTGATCAACAGGTAAGCCACGGTGAGGAGGCAGGTCTGAGTTTGAGCCTGTCGGTCAGGGTGAAGGTCTGGATCAGCTTAACCTGGCCTGAGGACAATGGCCAAGAACGTCCCCTTACCGTGCTCTCCTGAGTGAAGGTGGAGGTGAGTCCCCGCTATTGAGAGAGGCTCTCCTAACGGCTGGGTGCCTGCACCCATCCTTGAAGCTGGCCCTGAGCCCAGGACGGGTTATGTGCTTGGGGCCCTGACACCAAGAGCTGCTGAAAATGGTAGTAACTAACAGACTTTGACCCCAATAGCTTTTCAAATGCAAAGCAGGCACTTCAGCCATCAGCCTTTCCAGTATTTCATAACCCCTGGAAATGTAATGGAGTTTTGCACCTGTACGTTCACGTAATTGAAACCTACTGAGTGTGACAAAACGGTTTTTTGTAACGTGTTTAAAGCTACAACAAAAGACATTTAAATGCCCCTGGAAATCATAGCTAAATCTTGGGAGAGGCGGGATGATCTCTCTCACTTAGGTTTTTTTTTTTCATTCTCCAATTCCTCAAAGTGGGAGAAAAACACCTATGTTCACAAGATGCAGCATTTTACCATGTTTACATATGAAGCTTTAATTACACAAATTAAGGTAGTGACACTTTAAAGTAAATTTTTATATTACATTGTCTTTCCCTATTTTTAGAGGGGAATACTTCGGTAATATCTTAGCCTTCAAGAGAATAAATGGTGAGCTGCTGCTTGCCAGGCTTCATGAATCTGTGGAGAGACTAACTTGTTACACAAATCTCTCTGCATTATTTTTAGTCCCTAGATGAAGAAAAATGAGATATCGGACCTAAAACTACAGCTAGACAAGCTAAAAGGGTCTGGCAGCTTGAAGTGAAACTGGGATTGGGGTTATTTAAAATAACTGGGCAGGTTGGATAGGACAAAGTTTGGCAAATTTTATTTTCCTAGCTTGATTTCCAGGACCAACTTTCGCAAGAAAGCAACATGAGTATATATGTCTACTCTGGGCTTGCTCTGCATCCTTTTTAGGCACATTCAGCATTGTGAGGAATGTGTGGACTCTGGGCTCAAGCAGAGCTCGCTGCTCCCAGGGGGTTGGAGCTCGAGCCTTGCAAATCAAAACTTGAGCAAGCTAGAGACTGGCTGAGAGTGCAATGCGTGCAAAGGCATTTTGTTTCATTTTCCCCTCCACGGAGGTCAAGAGTGATGTCTGAGGCTAGAAGGAGTCATTGTATTGATGAAGATAATCCTTGTATGAGTCAGAACATGGAGCTTCACCTGGAGGGCTAGCAATTTAAGTGATCTTTCAAAAAGAACACTGGTTCTCCTCTGAGGATTTCAAGAGTAGTAGTAAACAATTCCTAAGTGTAATAAGACCACTGATTGGAAAAACTGTTTTGGTAGAAACTGCCTGCCTGTTCTGACGCTTATAATGAGACTTTAGGAAAAGATGTGTAAAGTATCCATCTGTCAGGGTATATCTGCCTGCTGGAAGCAGGTTTTGCTACTGCTCGAAGAGAAGAGGGAGGCTCAAGCCCTTAGTACCCTGGTGAGAAGGTTCCTTGCTTACAGCACTAATAAAAAGACAACAGAAGCTGCTCAAATACATCAGTCTTGGGAATTTTGAAAGTATTCTCCAATGTTCAACAAAAAAACCACTTAGATGCTGGGTACTCTGCCTTCTTCAGGATTGAGCCCAAAATTCCCACCCTAGAAGGGCTTCGTTTTGGGGCATAACCCTTCTTTATAACAAGAGTTATGTTGTGGGTGTTTGCTTTCCACCTGGAATGAACCTGTACCCAGGAGCAGCTCTGGTCTTAACTCAGGGCATGACCTTACAACATAAAAGCTTTTACTTGTCAATATTTAATTCAACATTTACTAAATGGCAGGTGGATGCTAGGCTGACTTCACTGGAAATAACTTGGCAAAGATTTAACTAGCTTTAATCTACATGGAAGGTAATGTTGGAAATAAGCCTGACATAATGATAACATTTAACTCATGGCTCAGAAGATTTTTCCTAAATGATGACATACCAGACTTGCATGTGTAAACGAGAGGAAATGGTTAAAACAACACTAATGGCCAACACAGCAAAGAGTAATTATTAACCACTTTTTCTTGCAAAGCACTGGGAAATACTCTGCTGTAGCTGATCTAAGGCACTATTACGTAATAATCAGTAAAAACTATTTTTAAATATTGAATATTCTTGTTCTGTTCCCCCCCGCCCCCGATCTGTTAGATCTACTTGTACTAACGCCTACATATTGGGAACTTCAAGGTTTTTAAGCTGAAAAGATGACTAAATAAAAATGGTCAGTGCCCTGGTTTTTCTCTCAAAACTATGGTTTTAGCAGTGCAGAAATGTGATACATTTCCATCAAGGACATGCAGCCACGAAAGACACCAAATACCAGTTTTGGGGGTTTGACTAAGCGAGAAGTTAGATGTTCTCACTTCCACTAGCAATGTATTTATGCACATGCTTAATTTTCCTATGGAATTAGGTTTAAAACTAAACTGTATACTACTGCTTTGCCAGATCAGGGCATTTTTATAGAACTAAAATCTAAGCATCGGTTTGGCTTACCAGTTTGAGATTGCATTTCCAAATGGCCTGTCTGCATAGAAATCAACCACATCTTTACGTGTGAATGAGCATTCACACGTGTAGTTACAGACACTGTATACTCTCTGGTTATCACATTTACTCTAGCATTTCTGTTTTCAGCTTCCTAACAATGAAAAAATTCATCTTGAACCTGAAATTAAAATTTCACAGACTTCTCTCTGAATATTCAGTTGGTGAGCTTTTAACTTAGGCTTGCTTGTAAAGATTCTCTCAAATTTTTCTGTTCTGTTTATAATTTCCATGAAAAAATCTTTCCTTCTTTCTTGCGTGGTGTCTAACAAAGCAATTCTTGTTTTGTTTGTCCTATTTCTTGGTCGTGACTGCGTAAATTGCCCTTGAGATGGTTTCTCTGTATTCTTGCTCAGGTTGATAAAGGTCAAATTTATAAACTTGAATCTAAAACCTGGGAAAACTTGGATCAAGGAGGTAGCTTTGTTTAGTCTGAAAGGATTAGTTCTAGCACAGAGCAGGCTGCCCTTCAATAATCATTGAATTCATGCTTTTTGAGTAGGCATGTCTTCCCAAAGCTTAGATAACCACGTATAACTTTGTTTATAAGGTAGCAGTGCCAGCTTGTCTTGCTTATTTTCCTGTCAGCAGAAGCTGATCATGGGACATGCTGAACAACAAGTCCTTTCCACAAATGACAGATGGTACTAAGAAGTAGTGCATCTTGGTTTTAGATGTCACAACTTAAATGTTGTGAAGATTTCAGTTAAAATGTAGATTAAATGTGTATAGGTCTGGAAGGTATCATCTGTCACTTGTATCTGAGATACAAGATTTTTCTGAAACTCACCTGCCTGCTCCCTCACTCTCACTCCAGAGAATGAGAGAATCTCCTATTTCCTTATAACCACTGTGTTAGAGAGCTAAGTACAAGACTATTTTATTTTCCTGTTAATATAAGATAATTGGTGCCAAGTCTAAAGACACTTATAGATAAAATATGCTAGGGGATCTTAAGGGAACTTCTTTCCTGTCCCTCAAAAGTGGTGTTTTCATTGATTAGCATCTTGTAACCAGAGAATGATGCCTATGTTTAGCTGAAGTAAATTTGATGGTAATATCTTTTGAGAACTTCACTGAGATTTGTATAACAGGATCAAAAGTGATCCATAGGAGCTGCCAGAACAATCATAACCTAAAATACAAACCAAGGACCACATGCTCACTAATGTCACCTTCCCCAAAAGAACAAGGTTACTTCAAATCCCAGCCAGAATTTACAGTTTCAGCAAACTCATGTCTCTACAGCTGCCTCTCTACCTAACACATCTTGGATAGCTTTGCATCTGCAAGTTTACAGATAATCCAACTCAATTAGCTATCAAGGGCCTTGAGGAAATGTTGATGAGCCTAATTTAACATACATTGGATTTTCAAACAAAGAAATACCCATACCAGCAGGGCAAAGATGATACAGAGAGCACCTTTTCACACCAAAAAGTGTTCTTAGCTCTGCTTAGCTTTGGCATGTAAGGAACTGATAGCAAAAGCAAAGTCAGAACTTCTACACCCTTGTCCTGACCCATGTTTTGTTTAGTATTTAAACTAACACTGATATGGAGTTCCTCTCTATGGCACAAAGCCAGAAGAGCAGACAAGGTAAATCTTTTTATGAACTACTGTGGTTTTTATTACTGTACAGTATGTCTTGTCCTAGCCTTTCAACATCTTGCAGAGGAATGACTCCTGACAAGTACCACACACTGCCTCTCACACACAAGTACTGGTCCAACACATCACTGTTAAAAGCCATTTACAGCACATGGAATGCTGTGGGTGTTCCTCTACCTGGTCACTTGTAATTGGGGTAAAAGTATATGAATGTGAGTCGTAGCCTTAGGCACTCGCATTTCAAATGCCTATTGGTTCGAATGTGGGAAGCAAAGCTTTTTCATGTTGTGTGAGGACTGAAACAAAGACCTCTTGTATGGCATTACAGCCATACAAGGCAGTTTGTTTTCTATTGGGTAGGAAAGACTTATTGCATGAATTCCAGCTGAAGTGTCATACTATTCTTTGGTTTTACTGTTAATTATTACTTCTGAAAAGGTATAAAGGAGTTAAAACTGGCTTTGAATTTAATTCAATGATTTAACTGTCCCTACTTCAGAGAAGAGGGCTGCCGTAGCAATCCTGAAGAAGGCTGCTTCTGAATTGCACTGAACTTCAGAAATCACTGGAAGTGAAGAATACTTTGGATAAGTGGTGAGTAGTGCCTAAAAGTTGGACTTGGTATTTTGGAGCAACTTCTCAAATTTGGCAATGTTGTCAAGGGTTTGACTCAAAGAGGGAGGAATAGATTTATCTTGGTATAAGTCAATTCTGTGAAATTTGTAAACAATTAATTTCCCGTGCTAGTCAAGCACTCAGCTTCTATATAAGCAGTCATTAACTCTGAAATCTCTGTCCTCCTCTCCTGATTAATAGATTTCTATGGAAAATAGCTTTAATTTCCCCCCTGATTTATGTTTAAAAAAACCATACCAAAACACTTCATTTTGAAATAGAAATCCAATCTTTCCCCTTCTCAGTGTAAGAGATCAGATTGTGACTTGTATGAAATACTGAAATCCAGATACAATAATTCATCATCTTGTAAAGAGGCTTTAGGACTGATACTGCAGATATAGGAAAAAAGAGACATACACGTTTTTTAACACTATGTCAACTGATTACTTAAGAGAACAGGTATTTCTGGAAGCTGGGGTGTCTACAGTATTTGAGATGAACTCTTGCTAAATAGTTCAGTACCATAGGAATGCTCTGTGCCAAATTAAAGTCATGCCACACCTGACTCCAGCAATGGTATTTTAATATTGGGACTGTTTGACATTTTCCATAAACAGCATAAGAAGCATTGACTTGTACAGTCTCGCTTGCACCAGAATAGATCTAGTTTAACAAAACTACTTGAGAAGAAAATAATCCCTTCAGTTCTTAATGGAGTTCCAGAACACCTATTTTAACGAGGTAGTTATGTCACTTATCAGGATCTAATACATAGTGTTCCTGATTTGGGGGACACAGAAACTTGAAATGTGTTCTTCACATTGGATGCTCTAATTAATCTGTCTTTTCATTAATTGATGGTGGATTTCTTTTGTGTGAGTGTGAATGTGTGACTTACAGTACCAGGGAGAGGAGCACATTCATTGAGGTACACACCATAGATTAGTGACATAAGCATCTAGCTTGAAGCACAGGGAAGTCCTCAGCTGAAGTCTGTTACGTTACAAGGATGGCTCCTTTTTTGAAAGGTGCAAGTGCTCAGCCATAGAGAATTTCGGCTGTAGTTGAGTGGAAAAAAGTTAATAGCACACAAGCTACAGGATAGGAGTGAGATTCAAAACTTTTCTCCTCCATCCTCTTTTACTAGAGTTTTAGTGTTGAATTAAAAAAAAAAAAAAGTCTTCTGAAGCAGCTATTTCCAGTACAATGCATAGCGAACCAAAGTACTCAAGTTGGGCAATTTTGCCTTTGCAAAGGCAAAAATTATTAGATGTCAGTCTACCATGGCCCAATAGGACTTACTGAGTCTGTGTGGGTTATTTTTACACCAATATGTTTTCCAAAGCTTTGCGATTCACACCCTACTGCAGTGTTGTCTCTCTTAGTGCTTCCTTTTCCCATTTTTAAAGGAAACCAAACTATTCTGTGCTACACCTGAAAGAGGTTTACTCTGAGGAGTGCAAAGCAGTCCCTTTCCATCCCTGAGAGGCTGTGATGGTTTATAATTACAAGTGAATTTTGTCAGCTGGAGGCTGCTCTTCTGACTTCCACGTTTTCCATATCCATAGCAGTGCAAAGTTGACACAGACATAATCTTTCTATAGAGGCAATACATTTTGCTCTTGAGAGGCAGACATGGAAGCTGTGTATGCCCATCATGAGGAATTTGTGTCAGCAGAACCTTTTGTATCACTGATAAACTGCTTCTGTTGTGCCTTGGGTGGAGTGACCGGTGGCTTGGTATAAGTCCAGGCCCACCTGAACAAGAGGGCAAGTGGGCCCTGACTGGCTGCTGGCCCAAACAGTGTTTTACGCTCAGACTGCACAACAAAAATAATTGATCTATTCCAGGTCTTATACTCATCTTAGTCTGTGTTTTTTTCTTAACAACTGTGGCTTATAACTCAGCTTTTCTGAGGTGGTCAACTCCTTGGTGATTTTGTCATCTAACATAACAAATATGGCTATTTAAAACCTGAGTTCATCTGAAACCACTCCCTTTGCATATTTGGTTTTTGTGAACACGACAGCTTTCCAAAAGCTTTTGTTTTTCCTGACTTGCAGTCAGTTAATGAGTGCTGAATGTTCAATAGAAGTTCAGAACCAAACCTAGATTACAGTAGGTTTATTCATACCTCTCTCAAGTCAGTTTGGTGTGCCAGGCATAACGCTCCTGCTCTGTGAACTGCTGAGCCATCCTTGCCAAGGCTAACAATTTGTAAGAGTCAGTTGGACTGCATGTCCTACTAATGAACTCAACCTATGCATTGCTAAAGACACTGTTGGATAAGTAGCTAAG